>NW_026991711.1:109259219-110592553 GCF_029215605.1 Mirounga angustirostris | reverse complement strand
CCACCCATTTTCCCCTGGCTTCATACTTCCTAAACCTAGATCTAAGATGCTGGATGTCCGTTTCATTTATTGAAATTAAGAACATTGGGAAGGAAAATAGCTTAGTTAAGGGAAAATCAAGACTTCTGTTTTAAATGGATTAGAGATGACTAGATGCCAATATATATCCAAGGGGACATCTTGAGTAGTCAGTAAACATTTGTACCTCATGAGCAAAGTTAATATCGGGGATATAAATACTATTATTTAATTATTACTTAAAGCCATGGAACTAGATGAGGTTACTTAGTTAGAGAAGAGTGATGAAGATAAAATGGTCCAGATAGCTCCTGGAGGCTCTAACATTCAGAAAGGAATAAGGGAAAAAGAGTCATTGAAAAAAAGACTGAGAAAGAGTAACCAAAAAGGTGAGCAGAACCCCTGGGAAATCTTGTCAAGGAAATTAAAAAAGGATGTGTTTCACACAAACATATTTTTTGTTTTTGACAAAGATATTTTTAATGGAGTGGAGAAGATGAGATCCAGACCGAAGAGCACAAAGAGTGAACAGGAGGTAAAGATGTGGACAAATAAAGTGCAGAGTAGGTAATTTTTAGAGACATTTTACTTTGAAAACAGCAGACACATGAAGCACTAGAAGGGACTGTGTATTCATTAGGGTTTTTTTTTTTTCAATGTGAAAAAGGAAATTGGTGGTGCAGGGGGGGAACAACTGCATAAATTAAGTCCTCAGGAAGGTAGCAGGAGAGAGAGAGAGAGAATGTGTATGTGTGTGTTTGTATGTGTGTGTGTGTGTGTGTGTATGTCCTCTTTGATTACTCCCTCTTCTTCGTCCTCTAGAGTCCATTCACCATTCAAAGTGTCTTTCTGATTGCATCTCCAAAAGATATTTCAAATGCCTTCATTTTTTTTCCAACCCCACTACCACCATCTTTGTCCACACCATCATTATCTCTCGTTGGGTCTACTGGGTGAGTGCTCTGATGGGTCTCACAGCTTCCATTCTTAATACTCTCCTAATCCATTCCCTGCCCAGAGGCTAAAAGGATCAGTTAAACCTCCAAATCAGATCTTGTAGCTGCCTTGATGAGAATGATCCTAGGCTGCAGTATCACTAAAACCTGCCTTATATTTCCTCACAAAACTTCATCCTTCCTCTTTGGCATCATTACATAACACTCGCTCCTTGTTTCACTACATTCCCATGGCATTGCTGTCTTTTCTGTATCATAAACAGGGTGGGTGAGCCGGTCTATGCACTTTTTGTTGCCTTTGCATGGAAGGCTCATCCTTGGTCTCATCACGTGTTGCCTCCTTCCCATCTGTTCCTAAGATTTCCATTCAACTTTAACCACTCCTCAGAAGAGCCTTTTGTGACCACCCTATCTAACGTAGATCTCTCACCACCACTCCTTTTAGCTTTACAATCTCATTGTCTTCATTTTCTGAGAGAAGTTATCACAAGCTGAGATTATTTTGTTTATTTATTTGATTGTATGTTGTCCATCTCTTCCAGTAGACCATAAGCTACTTGAGGGTAGGGTCTCTTTAACATCTGATTTAATTTCTTCTATATCCTCATTACCTAAAATAGTGCCTTTCCCATGTAAGTCTTGAAATAAATATAGGTTGAATGAATTAATGAATTATAATTAGTAATACGCCTATGGTACTCACAGGTAAAATGAGACATGCCTCCAAAAGGGCAGAGAACAGAAGTAATTCTGGAATGGTTATTGCATGTCCTGAGGAGCCTGATGAAAAGTATTGGGTTTAATTTTTCTTTCTTTAATCAGAATTATCTTGGTTTTAAAAATTAATTACTTTATAGCGTTTAATATGGGTGAACTACATCTATAAGTACCCAGAACGGCATGCCCAGATCTTAAAAACAAAATGAAAATGAAAAAGTAAGTTTCAGAAAGATACATAGAATGTCTATGTACAAAAATGCAAAACTACATAATGCATATATTGCTTATGTATGCAATTTATGTGGTAAAACTAGAAAACATTGGCTTTTTGGAAGGAGCCATGCATATATTCATTATAAAGGTTACTTCTGAGATGGGAAGAGAATGGGACTCAAGCAGGAACAAAGGAGACTTCAGTTTTATCTGCAAAGTTTCATTTCTTTTATTTAAAATGTCTGAAGCAAATTTGACAAAGTGCTAACGTTCTGCAGTTGGTTGGGTTGATGCATGTTTATTATATTTTTCTTTATAATTGCTGTACTTTAAACATTAAAAAAAACTTTGTTAAGGGCTTTATATACCTGTGGTCTGAGGGGAACTCAAGGAACTGATTCATAAAATATAATGTCCTTATATTTAAATAAGGGGTTAACTAATTCAATTTGGCATCTATCTTTATGATTCTTGGGTGGGCTCCCTTCTGGCCGGTGTCTGTGTTTTTGGGTCAGACTGAAGTGGTGCAGAATGTGAAAATAGGAGCGAAAACATCTGTGCACTAATGCAAATATTTCTCCTCTGTTCCTCCAGGGTTAGGTTTTTTTTCTCCCACTTGACACAAGGGGGGAACCAACAAAAGCCATTTATTGAGGACATACTATGTATTAGGGACTGTCTGTGCACTATCTCATCAAGGTTCATAGCAACTCTTCAAAGTGACCCCTTCTTTACAGGTGAGAAAACTAAGACTTTGGGGTGACTCATATGAGGCCCCATAGCCAGTAGATGACAGAGGTTCAAGACAAAGTCAAGTTTATTTGACCCACAATTTGTGGATTTTCTATTCTACAACTTTGCCTATGGCTCGTTGACCATCAAAAGCCCCTTTAACTTCTTGATTTTTCAGTTAAGACTTTGCTTTGGATTTAAAAGCTGCCTTCCTTTTACTATAACATATTTGGGCAGTGATCTATACCTTTCATGAGAGACCTATTTAAACTTAACAGAGTTTCAACTCTAAGAGACTGATACTCATATTATTTAGTATGGAGCATCCCCACTACAAACTGGAGTTTCAGGGATGAAAAATAAGGTAAAAATAGAGTCAAAATTTTATTTTATTTACACGCACACATACACACACATATATGTACGTGTAGCTGTGTGTGTGTGTGTGTCTTAAAAACTTTTGGCAAAAGGTATCAAGTGGAAGTGGAGAAAATATGAAGTACAAATAAGTAATATTAAGAACGTACTCACAAAATTTTGGATTTGAGCTAACCAAGGATGAGCTTTGTGAAGTAGTCAAGATTTATTTTTCTCGGGATCTATTTCATTTTTTTCTCCCCCAAAGTGTCTAGAGCAGTGTTTTTGCCATAAATTTGTTGAGTGAGTGGCATACGTTTTGACCTCCATCCCCCAGGTGGAGCCCTGCCCCTCATCTCACTTGTCTGCTGTAGCACTGGGTTTTTTATATTGGTCTGGGGTACCAGAGCCCAGCCTCCGGTACCCTCTTAGGTACCACTTCTAGTATCTTCCACTGCACCACCATTCCCTTAAAGATGAATCAGCTTTATTGCTTCCTGGTCAGAAAGACAAATCTGGACCACTGTGTTAATTGATGTAAAATGGCCAATATGCTAACTGTAACAAGTAATACATTTGTAGTTCTTTTCTTTTCTTTTTTTTAAGATTTTATTTATTTATTTGAGAGAGAGAATGAGATAGAGAGAGCATTAGAGGGGGGAGGGTCAGAGGGAGAAGCAGGCTCCTCGCTGAGCAGGGCGCCTGACGTGGGACTCGATCCCGGGACTCCAGGATCATAACCTGAGCCGAAGGCAGTCGCTCAACTGACTGAGCCACCCAGGCGCCCAATACATTTGTATTTCAATAGGTCTTTTTTATTTAGCCCCACATGCTGACTGCATGTGAATTTCAGGCATAGTACCATAAAAATAAGGAAAATATTTTAAGGGAAATGATCTTTCTATGTGTCTCAAAGAAGATATGTTGCTGCCTTTTCTCTCTTTCTGTGTTATAATTCTGGTGTTCAGACCATCAGGTTGGGTACTATCAGGATACTAAGAAATGTGTCAAATTGCTTTTTCTGGAAGTATGTAGATAGTATTTTGTCTTTCAGCGCTGATTTGGAATAGATGTTTCTGTAATGAAGGCAGATAAGGAACATAATTTAGAGATAAATAAAAATAGGCAAGAAAGGATTTTTTTAAGTTGTAGTTATGATATTGAAATTATAAGAGAAACGTCTTTTAAGTTGAGAAATGAAAACTATGAACGTGAATCAATGGAAAACTAAAAACTTATATTAACATAGATAGATGCATGTTTCCTCTCATTTACTGCTGAGACATCATTTCGTTCAATTCTTTGGAATATCATCCTGCAGGCTTTAAAACATACGTGTGGTGGCCAGCATGACAGAGTGATAACCACAGCCACTATGACACCATGGGCTCTTTTGAAACCTTCCTTGGGATTTTGAAGAATTTAAAAGATAACAAAAAGTCAATTTCATGGATATAGAGGGCAGTCTAGAAGTCAGTTTGTGCTCACCTGGGAGAGTGGACTTACTTGTAGAAGTTTTAAATAAACTCATCTAAGGGGAAAGGAGAGATCAGATCATATGAAGGAAAATTTCTGATATTAAAGATGTCTCCTTTGTGACCTCTCTTTTTTATTTCTTCATTGTTATACCTGAGGGTTACCTCGTGGGGGGGATTGCAGGAATATTCTCAGGCCCCAGATTTATTTAGAAAGGTAAATAAGCCTCTTATCTATTGCTAAGTAAGTTAAAATGCACTTGGTCCTGTTAACTTTGGTCCATTAGGATCATTTTTGGTTGTCGCTATTGCTTCTTTAGGTACCAAATCCATTTCGAGAGGAGCAGTCAGTCACCGTACCCTTCCTTAACCTTGCTCATGAAAACAGAGTTATCTTTTATACTTCTCACATGTTCTTTGAGTTGACTGGATAGTTGGGTGGGATGATTAGTGAAAAGTCACTTTTATCTGATATAGTTTTATTTTTACCTTTAGTGTAATTTCTAGATGTTATAAATAGTGTAACAGTAGTTTTTAATGTGTGTTTTTTATTTTTTAATTTTAAATTTACAGTTGAGATGTCTGGAATTCACTTCAAAACACTTAGGCAAAAAAAGTGGCAGATAGATGAAATAAGATTAGAAAAATGTTGGTACTTGTTGAAACTAGGCAATGAATATTTGGAACTTTATTATACTATTCCATTTACTTTTGAGTATGTGTACAATTTGCCTTCTGCATGTCTTAGAATTCTTCTATAAAAATGTTTCTTCATCAACTACTCGGTTATGCTAAAATACTATTCATATAAGAGAGTTAGATTCATATATATTACATATATTTGAATATCTATATATTCATATAAATACTCACTTTGTTTTCTTTATACATCAATTTTCAGAGTCTTTGTCCTCTAAGTGTGCTTTTTTGGGTAAGCAATGAAGTTTTGTTTCTTCTGTTAGTATTATTACCTAGATTTTAAAAACTATACTTGAGGGGCACCTGGGTGGCTCAGTTGGTTGAGCATCTGACTCATGGTTTTGGGTCAGGTCATGATCTCAGGGTCATGGGATCTAGCCCAGAGTTGGACTCAATGCTCAGCAAGGAGTCTGCTTGTCCCTCTCCCTTCCCCTCTGCTCCCCCCTCAGCTCACACACACACTTTCTTTCTAAAATAAATAAATAAATAAATAAATAAATAAATAAATAAATAAAATCTTTAAAAACTATATTTGATATCTTCCAATCCATTGCAATTATTGTACATTTTGGTGCTTATGTTTATCCCATCTTAGGCCAGTGGGAGTCTCTTCAGGTTGGTTCTTATGTCTTTTTGAGAAGATCACATGAGTAGTCTTTGGTGGCTTTCTTGTCTTTTGGAATAATGGGCTTCTCCAGAGTTAGCCTGTGCATTTTCTGTCCAAGACCTCAAATCTGCTATCTCTCCAAGAAGAGCTCAGGGTATATTAATCTAAGCCTAGAAGTTATCTGCCAGCTCTAACTACATGTAAGTGATCCCATGAAGTCGAGTTACATTGTGATAATATTGGTTAGCAGGAATTCAATGGGAGGGTTTCTTTGAATGAGCTGCTGCCAGACATCATTGTTCATTCTTGTAGACGGGGATGTAGCCATTCTTCTCACAGATACCACTTATTATTACAGTAAGCCCATGCCAGCCAGCTATCTCTTTTTAATGTGCTCAAGACTTATTTTGGCTTACAAACACCCATCCTGCTGGGTTCTGTACGTTTTATGTTCAGTGGGCTCCATCTTTACCCTTTGAATCTTTCCAGTGCCCAACCTTGCCCATAGAATGATTGGCTTCTAAGTTAAGATTTGACTCACGCTCTTCCACTCAGTGTCTAACTTAGAGTCAAAATCAACCATCAATATCATTATCTTCAACAAATTTGTCTTGATGGCTTTTTTGGTACGATAGCTTTCTTGGTATGACAATGGTTACCAATCAGTGCAAACTTTTACTCTAAGGGCTTCGCACACACAATCTCATAATCTCACTTAATCCTCACCACAGTCCTATGAAGTGGGCATTACTACCCCCATTTCACAGGTGAGCACACTGAGGCTTAGGAAGTTCCGATTACTCCCTTAAGGAGCTGAGAGTCCTACAGCTGGTGCCTCTAACAACTGTTTAATGCTCCCTCTATTGCTCAGAAATGCCAGATCTACAAAGAAATATAAGACATGGTTTTTCTTCTCAAGGAGTTTATAATCCTAATTGAGGAAGATAGGATATTCACAGAAAGAAAATAAACATAAAGAAGCCTCTGAAAAGACACATGTAATTGTTTCCCTTCCAATTCACTCGCCAGTACTGTCAGATGAATTTTACTAAAACGTTTTTGCTCTCATTACCTCCCTGCTTAAAACTTCAGAGGTTCCCCACTGCCCACAGGATAAAGTCCAACTTGCTTGCTTGGCATTTCAGGGCTTCCAAAATTTGGCCCTTACCTATTTTCTCATGTGTGAAATTCCACTGTGAAGTTGGCTAGTGAGCCAGGTGTCTAAGCCAAAGGACATGTCTGGTGCTCTATGCTTTTGTGTCCTGGAAATGTTATCACATAAGGGCCTCTGAGTTTTACTTAGTTCCACTTTTAAAAAGGAGATCCATAAAAGACGAAAAGTCAGTTATCCCTGTGACCCCTCCTTATAGCCAAAGTCAGTTATCCCTGTGACCCCTCCTTATAGCCAAAAGTCAATTATCTCTGTGACCCGTCTTATAGCCAAACAGGTCTTATTCCCCCAATGCATCTTTCCATAGGAAAGATGGGATTTTGCTCGTTACACCCTTGCCTAATGCCTTCCTTCTTGACCTACCTTTCCCTCATGAGCCATGGCCATCTTGGAGTCTCTCCTGATCTCTTCAGGTCCTTGTTTAACATGATGCTATTTGAAATTCCTCAGATCTTACTACTTGAGTCAATGACCCTATGCAGTTTTAGATTACCACACACACACATATATGTTTTTAATATTGTAATTGAGCCTTTTCTAATTATGAAAGTAACAACTGCTTAAAGCAAAAACTTGGGGATATGCCAGGCAAGAAAAATGCAAGAAAATTAATTACTGATAATCTCACAACCCAAGGAGGATCACTGTTGATGTCCTGGTGTGTGTGTGTATACATATTACAGTATATATAACAACAATGGCATTATACTGTACCTGTGATTTCATAACCTATTTTTTCTTTTAGCAAAATTTCTCTTGTCAATAGTATT
Organism: Mirounga angustirostris; assembly: GCF_029215605.1. NCBI lineage: Eukaryota > Metazoa > Chordata > Mammalia > Carnivora > Phocidae > Mirounga > Mirounga angustirostris. The sequence continues at coordinate 110,584,835 of NW_026991711.1, read as the reverse complement.
CATATACAATAGATTTTAAGAGTCTTCATAATATCTCACATATAAATATTCCCTTGCTTACTCAATTTTATATTACTACATATTTGTATTGTTTTTCTATTACATGTTGAAGTAAATACGTTTTAGACTTCTTATCTTTTTTTTTTAAGATTTTATTTATTTATTTGACAGAGAGAGAGACAGCTAGAGAGGGAAGACAAGCAGGGGGAGTGGGAGAGGGAGAAGCAGGCTTCCCGCCGAGCAGGGAGCCTGATGCGGGGCTTGATCCCAGGACCCTGGGATCATGACCTGAGCTGAAGGCAGAAGTCTAACTGACTGAGCCACCTGGGCGACCTCTATCAAACATTTATTTATTTATTTATTTATTTATTTATTTATTTATTTATTTTTAAAGATTTTATTTATTTATTTAATTGACAGAGAGAGAGGGGGAACACAAGCAGGGGGAGGGGGAGAGGGAGAAGCAGGCTTCCCACCAAGCAGGGAGCCCGATGCGGGGCTCGATCCCAGGACCCTGGGATCATGACCTGAGCCGAAGGCAGATGCCCAACCATCTGAGCCACCCAAGCGCCCCCCGCTTTTTTTTTTTTTTAAGATTTTATTTATTTATTTGATGAGAGAGAGGGACAGCGAGAGAGGGAACACAAGCGGGGGGAGTGGGAGAGGGAGAAGCAGGCTCCCGGCTGAGCAGGGAGCCCGATGCGGGACTCGATCCCAGGACCCTGAGATCATGACCTGAGCCGAAGGCAGACGCTTAATGACTGAGCCACCCAGGCGCCCCAGACTTCTTATCTTTTTAATATGAAGGAACTACGAGTATTTGTCTAAAAGTGGACATACCTGGTTCAAAACTACCTCTTAGCTCTATTCCCTTGGGCAATGTTAAAAACATCTCTAAAGCTTACATTTCCTCACCTTTGAAATATTCATTACATTGCTGCCATAGCCGTCTTGTTACAGGATAATTGGCACATGAGGGTTATTATGATTTTTTTTTTTTTTTTTTTTTTTTTTTTGCTTCATGTCTTTGCACCTATGGCTAGATCGTAAACCCCTAAGAAAAAGGCTTTGTCTCATAGGGCTTGTTTTTGTTGTCCCCCATGTCTGTCCCATTGCATTAAACATAACTTGTGGTTAACAGCTGTTTGCTAATAATTCTGTCAACGATGCTTCGATATTCCCCGCATGCTCGCTGTGTCAGAAGTTACCCTTAGCAATAGGCCCGTGCACATCTGAAACCTTTCTTGAGGTCTAAAGACTTTAACTTCTCTCTCCTCATCCAAATGCTTATTTTGGGTGCTAATATTCCAGTTTCCCCCTGTATTCTTTACATTCCAGTCATTATCATTTTTGTTGATTGGCCTGGTTAGTTACAGACTGCTTATAAACAGAAGGCTTTGGGGGGTGTCTGGGTGGCTCAGATGGTTAAGCGTCTGCCTTCAGCTCAGGTCATGATCCCAGGGTCCTGGGATTGAGCCCCGTGTCGGGCTCCCTGCTCAGTGGGGAGTTTGCTCCCTCTCCCTCTGCCTCTCCCTCTGGTTGTGCTCTGTCTCTTTCTTTCAAATGAATAAATAAATAAAATCTTTAAAAAAATAAAAAATAAATAGAAGGCCTTGGGAAGATCTATGCCACCCTCATGTGATGGTATTTCTAGGGCACCAATGCATGGCACTGTGAAACCCATCTTTGGCTGAGCTAGCCAGTTCAAAAGCCAGCTTCACAGCAGAATTTCACACATGCAAATGAACCATTGTGATCCTGGTCATGAAAATTCATGGAATAGTGGCTAGTTCAGTGTGGATGACCTGTCAATTTGGCAGCCAATCATTTAGTTAAACATCCAAATTACTGGCCAGTTACTCAGTCTAAAGCTAGTCTTCCTGCTTGTTACTGAGTTCTATGTAATCCTATTAAAAGCAATGACATTCCCTTTGATTTGTGGCAGCTAATGGCGTAGAAGTACCACGCCGGCACAGGACATGTGTCTGACACAGTTTAAATGTGAGCATTGTGAGAATGGACTGTTTCTATTACTATTGGATTTATTCTTAAAATACTCAATATCCTCCACTGAATAACAGGCACAGTATCTTAATTTCAAGGGTGCCCCTAATTACTATTTGCATCAATTTTAAATGGGAGTTCCTCTAAGGATTGAATCATCATTTTTTTTTTTTTTATGTGTACTAATTGATTTTGTTGGATCTACATTTCACTCCTTGGATCAGCTTGTCCTGTCAGGCGGTCAGACAGAAAGCCATGAAGACTCCTCAGGGGCTGGTAGAGCTTGGGATTCAGTTGAAAGTGACCCATCTGAGGTTTAATTCAGACATGGGATAGTAGTATTCATAGGCCAGGAAATGAATCTCGAGCAGTAATTCCTAACTGCAGACCTCCTTGAGAATGTAATGAACACTCGAGGTTTCAATTCCAGAAAAATGCACGAGCAACCTATCATGAGAGCTCCAACAGTCCACCTCTCTGCCAAAGCCCTGGGGTCCAGAAAACCATAAATCCTAGGTTAAAATTCTTGCCCTGGGTTTGAGTGTGGGGCCCAGAAATAAAGAGAGACAAAGAAGCACAGAGATAGAAAAAGACAAAGACAGAGAGGTACACATAGAGAGAAACACAGAGACTGAGGGAGATTAAGAGATGGGAAGTAGATGTAACTCAGCATAACATAATTTTTCAATGCTGTGCTAAATTAAATTCTAATAAACACTTGCTGATGTTCATAACCCTGAGTTCTTCTGGTGAATAGAGTCTTTCCTGTGAGAGGCACAACATACACCACACCTGAGGATTTTTGACGACATTGAGAAACTCTGCAGGGACAAAAATTTCATTTTAAAGGCAAATATGTAGGCCATTTGAAGACACAGCATTTTAGGTTAAAGGACCACTTGGCTGGTAAATGAAAAAGCCTGTTGTGTATACTGAAGACCACTGATAGAATAATTGTCCTAAAAATACTACTGACTTGGAAGCCTTATATCTTATATGTTTCAAAGAGGTTTTGTATATGTTATCATATTTTATTTTCTCAATAGCCCGGTTTGTTAGGTAGGGGGGAAATTGTTATATGAATATGAAATTGAAAGAAATTGAAACAGATATGTATAGAGACTTTCCTGTAATCACAGATACTCACTAAAAAAAGTGAACTCGAGAAACCAGATTCCCAAGTCTGATTCTAAGTTGAATCCATATATCCTTGTTGATCATAACATCCATATAACCAGCACAAATCCTTTTGCTTCCTAAAATGAAATATATGAAGTGAAAATAGTGCTCTTAAAATGGAACAAAATAATACAATCACAGAAATTTAGAATGTAGGTGATTCTACAGATGAATAATAATCTGAGCTACTCAGAGTAAGAAGGGAGACCTGACCAGAAGGCTTAAGGGACGGAAGGAGGTCCTTTATCTGGCCTGTGTGGTGGATGTGCAGGGGAGACAGAGTGTGATATAATAAGAACTTGCCCCCGAGCAACATGCTTTTTTTTTTTTTTTTTAACAAGGGAGAGTGGGACTTAAAAGCATCTATTCTATGTCTTATATCATTTAGGTAGAATGGTTTGGCAACAATTTTGAAAAATGGGGGCTCCTGGGTGGCTCAGTCAGTTAAGCATCTGCCTTTGGCTCAGGTCATGATCCCAGGGTCCTGGGATCGAGCCCCACATCAGGCTCCCTGCTCATTGGGAGTCTGCTTCTCGCTCTTCCTCTCCCTCTGTCTCTGCCCCTCTCCCCCTGCTCACGTTCTCTCTCTCTGTATGTCGCAAATAAAAAAAAAAAAATCTTAAAACAAAGGAAAAAAAAGTAAAATGAAGTCATATCCAGCTCTCTTCTCAGACTATGCTTGGGAAGTTTAAAATTTCAAGGTGTGTTTCTCAGAAATAGTTTTTATAGGGTAATGTATAGTTCCATATATTCTCTTGGCCTGAGAAACTTAGTATGGCTATAAGGAAATCTGACAGATTAATTGCTCTGCTTCTCAGGCTATCATAGAGATTCTTAGGTTAGAACAGGTAATATATATATCAAAGATGGATGCATACTATGTACATACACATCTACAGACACTGACATTCGTGTGTGTGTGTATGTGTGTGTGTATGCATATATATGTATTTATAAAAATATTAGGTCTCAGGGCTATTTAAACATTCCTCATTTATAACTTGCTTTTTGGGACTTATTTAGTTATGCAAGATATCACCATATTCGGTATTTTTTTTTAATAATAAACATGTCTAGTCAAAGAAGGCATTAATGAAGCAATTCCCCAAATAAAACAGTCCATGATATCTGAGTTGCAGCAGAGAGAGAGTGTGGTCTTTGTAGTCTAATCAAGATCACAAGACTTGTTTTGAGCGTCTGTCATCTTTAATTTTACGGCACTTCATTTCAGAGTTGGACTGCCAGGGTCACATGCAATTAAAACACAGGCAAGATTTGTCTTGTGAAATCTTAACATAAAAAGTAATGTGTTACTCCATTTTAACTTTTCTACTGAACTCTGTGAACTCACTAATTACTTTTCCCCCCTCTTGTCACCTTTTTGATATGACATGTATTTTATAGAGGAGATAGAAGTTTGGGATTTTTTTTTTACATCATGCATATGATTGAGGATAACAAAATTAAACCAAGAGAAAAAAGGAATGCATTTTTCAGAAATACAGTTTTTCTTTTCTTCTTCTTCTTCTTCTTCTTCTTCTTTTTTTTTTGGAAATATCTGAGTACTCCAGCTTCAATTACAAAGAACCTCATAGATCACATTCTAGGCAATAACTGTTAATCTGCTTAACTAGGGCAGGTAGAAGTGGAATAACAGACCACAGATTTCACAGAGGCCAGGAAAGTGAACCCGAGTTTAGTCTCTGGGTGCGGGCAAAGGGGCTTTTATGTGATTGGCTGTGAAAAGCGTTAAAAGCCAGCTCCGGCGTGGAGATGTGGAGTATGAGGAGGGTTGTTCCATCTTCGTGATCAGTAAATTGCATAGACCCTTATTAACCTTATTGATGAGGAGCTTAGGGAAGTCCCATTCAGGCCGCAATATATTCTTTTTGTTCTCTTGTCTGTCTCTCTGTTTGCAATCCCGGGCGCTCTGTCTGGATGGCCTTTAGGGGGCATCTCAAAATTCAGCAGGTCAGTGGCTGTGCCTCAAGTTAGAGCAAAGGAAGGACACGCGGAGCCAGTGTGTGCTCAGGGTCTCGGGGCCTGCGTCACTGGTGCTCAGGACACCTGGAGAATGTTTGAAAATTTTGTGCTTACAGAATCTTTTATATTGGTCCTCTTTCAATGCAGCTGGGGTCTGTAGGGATCTGGGGATTATTTTTGATACCTGTCGAAAAGAGTTATGTCTACACTGATTTTCCATCCCTCACTACTAATTAACCTTATTGTATACAGGAAACAGTCTATTTAATACCTGCATTCTTTCTGTAATGCCAAGTAAAATGAAATCCAGTGTGAAATCTAGTTAGCGTTTGCCTTTTTGAAGTCATTTTTAAGTTTCCAGTTTTAGTGACTGTGACCTCAGAACTGATAGCTAGAAAAATGGTGAGCCCGAACCAATTTTAGTTTCAATTGTATTCTTCACTCCTTCCAACTTAAAAGCTGCCTTTCACCTGGACTTTTGTGGAGACCAAGGAGGGGGTCATCCTGAGCCGGATCGTGGTTCCCTGGAACCTTCCCTGCTGGCCTTGGCCGGCCGTTGTAGGCTTCCTGTCAGAGCCATAGGCTGGCCCCTACCCCATTAACTCTGTCTGTCTCCTCAGCAGCTCAATACCTCTGTCCCCTTCCTTTCAATCAGGGAGGCTCGAATTTGACACATCACGGCAAAATTGTGCAGCGGCAATGCAGAGAGGAGAGGAAGGAGTCTGAGCCCAGGGTTAAAATGCTGAAGGAAATCCCATTGGTGGAATGTTTGCAAGGGAAAAAAAAAGGTAGGGTCTAGCAATAAAGAGCAGAAATTAAACTGTGTAAAATGTCACCAAATGATGTGGAAAAATCCACACGTCCTCAAGTATGCTTCACAATATGGACTTAGAACACATTTTGCTGGTGATGTGAGAATGGTTAGCGCAAGTCCTGCTCTTCAAATGTGAGTGTGTGTGTGTCTCAAGTAAACCTGTCAGCTTAAACGGTGCCAGAGGAAAGTGAGGATTTTTCAGGCCAATGCTTTGTATTTGCCAGATTTCTTGGCTTTTGAGATTTTCCTATATTGGTCAGAAATCCTATGCTCTATAGAATTTATCTCCCACATAAACCTTACATTCGACAGTGCAGGGAAGGTGAGTGGGAGATGCTGCTGCATGTCACAGATGCCTGGACTTCTCCAGATCTGAAGCCAGGTCGTCAGAATTTGCTGTTAGACTTGCATGAGTTAGGTTAGTGAATCTCACTGTCTCTCTGTTGTTGAGCTATAGGATAGAAGGATTTCTTGGGGACTTAGACTTCAAGAGAGTTTGTTGAAGGGATATCTGTTTGATGACCTTTTATCAGTGGGCATAGGAATTAGGACAAACTCCAGTGACTTGAGACTACATTTAACTTGCTGTGACTAGTTGATTGGAAACCCGATGGTGGATCATATTTGTATTTAGTGTTGCTTATGTTCTGGGTGTTTGTCTTGGTTCACTCGTCCAACAAGTGTAGACTGAGCAGCAACTATGGGCTAGGATCACCGCTCTCCCTCACTGCTTTCTTGGCCCTCTCCTGATTGAATGAAAAATGTTCTCTAGAACCCGGATCATTGCTTAAGAATTTCATGGACCCGGCATGCTTCATTTCAAGTATAAGATAACAACACTCAGCTGGATAAGTTTGTAAGGGATGTGTGTGTGTGTGTGTGTGAGAGAGAGAGAGAGAGAGAGAGAGAACGAGCATGTGTGTGTATGAGCGTGTGTGTGTGTGTGTGTGTGTGTATTCTTCTGCCAGGTCTCTCACCACGACAGCTAGACATTTTCATTTTGACAACACTACTACAGAAAATTGTCATCTTTTTGTACAAAATGTTCCCTGTATTCTCATCATTTGGATGATTCAAGATCACTCCTCGGCTGCAAGAGGCGCAGCGTGTCTTGATAACTGCCTCTTTTTCAATTACAGTTAAGAAGAAGACTGTTGGGGACTCATGTTTTTCATCTTGCATAGGACCTCTACAGGGCCAGATTGAATTTCAATACAATATTAGGCAGTATGATATCATGGATGATAAAACGACATTGACAAATACGATCCAACACAAGACAATATGATGTAACATAGAGTAGTATCCACCCAAACAGGTACTTCTATTTTTTCTTTTATTTTTTCAAACAGGTACTTTTACAGAGGTGGGCAAGGAGGCTTCCATTCTCTCCCCCTATAATGTGGTAAAATGGTAAGCACAATGTCCATAAAGCATGTAGGAAGATGAAATGGTACATAAACATTAAAAGTGTAATAACAATAACATGAATGAGATTTTGCCATAACAACCAAGGTACTCTGTATTTCTTTGGGGGAAATTCATAATTATCTTTCTTGTTCTTTTCTGAAAATTATTATGAAAGTGAAACTTTCCTCAGGTGTTGTAACAAGAGAGTGACCATGTACCCGCATAAGGGGTGTAAATATTTCGGATGTTTATGTGCTTATATTTCTTCAGTTCCTTTTCTTAACAGAGTGAGCATATGGTATAGTAGTTAAAGAAGGGCCCCTGGAGCCATATTATTTAGATTCAAATACTAACCTGACACTTACTAACTGCATGAAGTTGGGTAACTTCATTATTTTCCCCCTCCATTTCCCCAAGTATAAATCAGGGATAATAATAGCACCTCACTCCATAGAGCTGTGAAGATTAAATAAAACTATATATATAAAGTGCAGTTCCTGGCACATAACAAGCATTCCATAAATGTTAGTTAATCAAAATTAGTCTCCCCAGAACTAATTTCTTTTTGTGGTCCCTGGGGTGGCCAGAGGAGAAATATTGCTCCAAAAGAAAGGATGAAGAAATTAGAGCCAGGTGAGAGAAATGACGTTCTGATCATTCAGGAAGCATGCTGAAGGCAGAAGGTGGTTGCGTGTATACTTTATGTGACTTGGTCAAAATATCTTAGGGTAGTTACTGTCAAATGACAAATCATTGTCAGAATACCAGAATCACCCCCTACCCTATAATTCAGCTGGAAATGGGCCTGCTGTAGGAGTTCTGGGTAATAACAAATGGTGATTTGCACTTAGCAGCCATAAGTAAGAGATGGTGGATGAAGCGCCGAAGTTCAGTAGGATGATGCTCCACAATATTGATTATCATATCTGCTGTCACTGTCTGCACTCAGACCTGCATTAGTAGTACTACCACGATAATTTTTTGTCTGGAGATGGAGTCTATAATTTCTCCCTTCTTCAAACTCTCCCCATCAAGTGCCAGGAAAATCTCTACAAGTCTGATAAAGTCACTTTCCTGCTAAACAACGTTCAGGTCTCAGAATTGACTAGAGACTTAATATACTACCTCTTGGTATGGCATTCAAGGTTTTTTAGCATCTGATCCCATACTTCATATTGTCTTTGTTATTTTTTAGAGCATTTTATTTATTTATTTGACAGAGAGAGAGAGAGAGCATGCACAAACAGGGGGAGCAGCAGAGGGAGAGGGAGAAGCAGGCTTCCTGCTGAGCAGGGAACCCAATGCGGGGCTCGATCCAAGGACCCTGGGATCATGACCTGAGCTGAAGGCAAAGGCTCAACTGACTAAGCCACCCAGGCGCTCTTAACCTTTAGAAGTTCATAAAGCTAACTGTTAGTCAATAAGCTGGAGATTTATCATCCACATCCATTAGGAACAACCTAGGTTTTCAAGCTGTATTACCTGTTTTCATCTCCATCACATGATTCCATTAGTCCTAAGAGGCAAGATATGGCAAGTATTCTATTTTATAGGTTGGAAAACTGAGATCCAGAGAGAGTAAATAATTTGCCCAGGACCTAAAAAGCAAGTTCTCCTATGTCTGCTCCTCTCTCTGTCTGTCTTTTTTTTTTTTCATTTTCTTCTCTTACACATTGCTCTGGCTCACTCACATATCTCCACCATTTGCTTCACGCATTACCGGTTTTCTGGAAAGCAGACTTTGCAACATCGGAAGGCTTAAGATGGACTTTACAAAAATGGAGAAACTTGGGGTAAGTCTGCTCAGATGTGTTTTATGAGGTGCCCTTAAAAATCAGGTTTCACATAAGTTCCTGAATTTCTGGCTTGTCATGAAAGATCTGAAGGTCTGGCAACATTGTGCCCACAATTCCCACATAAGCAGTATCGGCTTGAGCTGAGTAGAAGCCGGGACCCTTTTGGCCAGGGGGTTGAGCTTGAGTTTTCCCCAGCTGCTACCACTTCATAATGCCTTAAGCCTGCTCTTCTTTACTCATCTATATTACCCGCCTGGCCCTAGTAACATTTGAGTTTGCAAGCCTTGGTTCAAAGAAAGAGAAAAAAAATCCACCTACTTTTTAAAGATAAGATGAAACATATTAATTGAAGAAATTGTATGTGATTATTATGTTTGAAGAAAGTCTTTTGTTGTTTGGTATTAAGATTCGAGTTTCCCAAGGAGAGTGTTGATATTGTTTTGGTTTTATTTCTTATTTTTGACAACAGAGCAATTTGACCCAGAACTCTTAGTGACAGTCCTTTTGGATGAAAATCTTTACAGGGCCTTTTAATTAGGAATTGACAGGGTGATTAACTTATAATTCACAAAAATAAATGTGGAAAAGAGAAGTACAGGTCAATTTCTAGCTGTGTTAAACTGTAAGGACAGCAGCATTGGCAAGTGATTGTTCCTTTTTAACAGCTTTTCTAATTTTTCTTAATTGGATCCTTTGTTTTCTACTTGGATAGGGAGAACCATCATATGGCTTTCAATTACTAGCTGTGGCATGGTGATCCTGTCATGTGGCACACACTAAGTGAAGTCACACTCTCAACATATAGGACAAAACAAGTACCATCTCCACAAAATTTTGTGTATTAGTGTGAAAGGGGGGCAATCTTCCACATCCTGGGTAGGTAAATCCATGCTGGAATGGGCTGTACCAGCTAGCTGGCTTTTCCAGGGAGACTGTTTTGGACTTGGGTTTCCATTCTATAGACTAAGTTACCAGTTATAATATCTGAAAATATTTAGTCGTCATGATATAGAAATGCTCCTAAGGATACGAGATTATGATTGCATGATGGAACATGTTAGAAAGTGTACACATGCATACATGCACACATACAAACACATACACGAGAATATGCCAGTGTTCTCAAGGTATTTGGTTTCTTGGGTCCACTGGTGAATTGAGAGATTCTTTTTTTAAGAAACAAAGTTTTTCTGTGGCTTTCTTATTTTACAACTCCCACTGGATCTCTTTTGCCGACTGCATACATATTTTATCATGTCCTGTGTCTAACCCCAACATTGTTCTCTAGCTCCATCCTCCCAAGTTGCTAGGCATGCACTTCATCCTCTGTTCCCTGAGCTTCTCTCTTTACCTTGGAGATAGTGGGTCTTTCATGACTCTGTTCACGCCATCCCTGCTGGCCAGTATGTCTTCTACATTTTTCTTTGGTTAATCTTATTTCACTGGTCAAAATTAGATTAAAAAGGTTACCTTCCCAGTGAAACTTCACCTGACTCACCCCAGGCACAACTTGTTATTTGGTTCTCTGTCAACGACTGAACTTTGTTAATGTTTCTGTACTAGCTTCTGCTTGTTCATTCATTCAGAATGCTTTTCGAGCATCTCTGTGTATAGCTGCTGAGCCCTGGGGCGACATGGTTATTAAGGTGGCTGATCTTATATTAATCTTTAGATAATTTTCTCTCTTATTGGACTGTGGAACTTATAGAGGGTGGGAATTTGCCTTATTTTATATTTGTATTGCTCTTGCCTGGACTTGCAGCTGGCTTAAATGAGGTGATTAAGAAGTGCTCATTTTTTTTTTTTATGTCTTCTTGATGAAGAATATTGATCCATTTTATAAAATCTAACCCCTTAGTGGGGTCAACCTAGTACACCTCCATTCTCAGCTTTTAAACTTGGAATCGTTGTTATGACCATCATTACTGTCTTTGGAATGTTCTGGAATCTAATGACCTTTTGGTGTAACCCTTTTTATGCCTTGGTGTGTGCAAGTCAGATCCTCTGATGGGCGCTTTGCCTCAGTACTGTGGAATGGTCTTGTCCCCGAGAGGAACACAGTCTCTGATTAAATGCCCTTAGCAGGCAGGGATGGGACACAGCTGGGTTTGAATCAGACTAAATCCCATCAGATGGAAAATCAAGAAGCTGGTGCTTTTGAAGATTATAAATCTGGAAAGCAGCAGAGATGAGGGGCTATGAGTCCCTGCTCAAAGCAGGTATTGCCACTTCTCTTTGGCTATTAGTGCTGCTTCTTTCCGGCTCATGCTCCCAGAATAACTTTAAAGATGGACATGGGAAGGGATGCGATTTAAATGCGGGGACCACTAAACCAACTCTCCCCCCTTCAAAAAGGGAAGTAATTAAAATCTTGGAGGAGATGTAACTCAGAATATGGAATGTCATGGAAATGAGGAGGACTTGAAATAGAATGCCAGAAACTCTTGTTTCGTGTCTCCATGTTTTTCTGAAAGGCATCAGTACCACTTTACATATAAGAGTTTAAGGCTGGCAAGCCTATTAGCTCACTGTTACCAGTACCTTTAGTTCATGGGGTCCTGCCTCATGTGACTTGCCTTGGCTTCATGGAATGTGTATATATCCCCCTTGATGAAACCACTCTTGAGCATTTATTGTGGTTGCTTTTCTGTCCTTGGCCAAGAGCCGACTTACTGGCGCCATTGCCAAGATGAAGACATTCAAGAGGGGCAAGGTAACTTCTTTCTCAGGCAGCTCTGTGGATGCTGGAGCTGCCAGCACATCTGGCTATCTCTTGAACAGACTCTCTCCCTGTACCGTATACCCCATCCATGTAGACAGCCTGTGCTGCTCAGTGTTTGCTTTTGAATCCATGCTTCACACATTTTATTTACATGCTTTATTCCTCATTTTATGAACAAGTCGATAACTAGACTTACTCTTTATTGCACTGGATTAATTTTATTTATTCCTTTTGAATTTGATTAAAAGGCTGTCAAACAAAAGTTTACATTTTTTCCCCTAAAGATTGTATTTATTTATTTGAGAGAGAGCGAGCACATGAGAGGGGGGAGGGTCAGAGGGAGAAGCAGACCCCCCGCCGAGCAGGGAGCCCGATGCGGGACTCGATCCCAGGACTCCAGGATCACGACCCGAGCCGAAGGCAGTCGCCCAACCAACTGAGCCACCCAGGTGCCCCACAAAAGTCTACATTTTTATCAGCAGAATGCTTTCACAAAACTGGGTATGAGATGTGTTCAGCTAGAACATACTTTTTTTTTTTTTTTAAGATTTTATTTATTTGACAGAGAGAGCACAAGCAGAGGGAAAGAGAGAGGGAGAGAGAGAAGCAGGTTCCCTACTGAGCAAGGAGCCCGATGTGGGACTTGATCCCAGGACCCTGGGATCATGACCTGAGCCGAGGGCAGCCGCTTAACCGACTGAGCCACCCAGGCATCCCTAGAACATACTTTTCAAAAATAAAACATGTTTGAGGTATTCTAGACAGTTATCCTTTTGTTTATCCATGACAACTGAAACTAACAATCAAATGGATAAAGCAATCCAAGTCTAGTCAAGTAATCCTTAGGGCATATATATATCTATATATCTATATATCTATATCTATATCTATATCTATATATAAAGGCTTTTTAAAAAGTTCTTTCTAGATGGATTTAATGTAATTCACCAATAAAGCATCCTCAGAAGCATAATAAAAATTCTACATAAAATGACATAGCCAGGGCATAGGAAGATATACAGTTTGATGAAGATTCAAAATGGATGCTAACATTAAAAATGAGCGGTCATGCAATTCCTGTATAATATAAAGATCAGAATTCTAGGACACTAATTTTGCTTCTAATTTATAAGACAGTATGTTTATGGGACTGCAAATAGTGTGTGTGTATATACGTGTGTGTGTGGGTGTGTGTGTTTGTGTGTATAAAATCATCAGTGGCAAATGTTTTGAACTATCATTTCTCTTCAGAAAAATTGCCATTCAACATGTTGTATTTGTAAATTTCACCATATAGCATTGAGGATAGCTGGGCTGTATTTTCTATTTGCACATGCAAAAATGTTCCTGAAAGATGAAATATATCTATTTTAGTGGAGAACCTGATCTTTTTTGTTCTATTTTAAAATGACTAATTTCTGACTTCTTCCCTCTTTTGGTTCTACTCATGTACAAGTAGGAGTATGGGAACATGCCCGAGGCCACCAGGGCAGTGAACGGGCTCACCTGTGTGCACACGTACCCATATTGACAAAACTCACACTCACACAATTACACGCCCAATGCCTGGGAGCAGTTTTAAAACTGTCTTTTGGGTATGTGCTGTGCTCTGCACATTATCTTATAGTCTGGAGCATGTATAATGAATGCCTAGAAGTGCTAGAAAGAATAGCAATGAAGGGGTTAATGTAGAACACATATAGGCAAATATTGTCAACTATTTTATTCAAATGTTTGGAACTTAAACACAAAATTATCATTAAGTTTTCACAAAATGAGGCATCTGTCGCTTGAAAGGAAAAAAATATTTCAGAAATATGTTTACAGAAATGTAAAAATATTAGGCATCGAGACAGATGTGAACATATTCAGTCACTTGTCTTGTCTGTCAGTCTTCCTCTGAGCCGAAGATCTTATTGTACTCACTCAGCATGAGCTCAGCTATCTGGTTTTGGTATACCATATGTATTGCCATGTTCCCCATTTCATCTTCAGCTCGCAGAAGGGTGGGTCCAAATACAATCCCTAGGCTTTGAGTGGACATGAGGTTCTTGGAGGCTCTGGCCACAATCCTGGAGGGAGAGGGAAAGACAGAGATTCTATGAGTTTGAAGTTAAATTGTGGCTACCTTTGATTTGTAAAATTCCGTGTTCTTGAATTCTTTTTCTTTTTTTCAATTTCAATTTAAAGAAAGAAAGTAAGGGCAGTGATGGGCTTTGGCAAAACAGAGAATGCAACATAGGCAAAACATTTTTCTAGTTCTAGAAAGACAGTAACTTTACCATGACGTTTTGAAATCTTCTACTATTTGTGCTTCATTGTAGGAAAATAGAACCTATGACTTTGGGGAGAAGGATTCATTGCCTTGTACAACTTTTTGTCCCCATAGTACTTGGACACTTTGAGTGCTCAATAAATGTGGAATGAATGAATAAATAAACAGCAAAAATTACTGTGGAAAGTTAACAAGATTCGGCCTTTGAAAGGTTTATAATCAATGGAAGAAACAGGTGAGACATGCCTAAAATATATAAGAATCTAAACACAATAAATAGAATAGTTTATGCATAGTTAATGATAAAAAGTTGACATAGACCAAAAAAAAATAGTAAGTTTTTAGTGACTGGAGTGAGAAAAGTGTTCTTGACAAATACTAACTGCAAGATGTTTTGTAGAGAAGGTTGGTTCTGAGACATTTAGGTGTATGGCAAAATTCTAAATGTCTCCATTCATTTTGGACATCCCATCTAGCTCATACCGCAATAAAATATGGAATCCTGTAGAATTTGCACAGGAAAAGAGTCTCATTAGAATCGAAGACATCTTTGCTTGTGTGAGGACTCTATGGGGAGTTGGAATACCAATGAAACATTAGGATGTGGTTTTATTAATGGTAATGCCTTTCCTGCTTCAATACAGGACTCTTAAAAGGAAGATAAAGCCCATCCTAGATACTGAGACTTTTAAACAATGATGCTTATTCTTACCATTAAAGTCTACTTCATTTTATATTAACATTAGGAAGGCGAGGTTTTAGTGATGTTAAGGAAATAGGATTAGCATATGGAAGGACAGGGTGCTAAGAATTCTAAACTCTACATTCCACCAGACATCTGGACCCAAGGGAACTATGAGTGTAGAGAATAATAATGAGGCAAAGGAATTTATTGCAAGGCCATGGGGTCTCCATCTCAGAGCCTATTGTGGTACACTGGAATGCTGGACTTAAGAGGACTCTTTGTTTGATCCTCTATCAGAGGGTGCAGGAAGACTTGTTTTATTTCCATCTCTTCACGGACCCAGATCTCTCAAGGACCACTTCTGTGACCAAAAAGCCATGCCTTCTCTCTCCTGAATGAGACTGAGAAGGACCAAAGCCATTGATTTATGACTGACCCCCCCCCCCCCCCGCCAGCACAAGTTCATGGCCAGCAAATGCCCTTGACCTAATCACTATAAAAAAAAAAAATCAAGTGTTGTTCTAAGCAATGGTATTATCTCATTTAATCCTCATAATAATCCCACAAGGTGGCTTCTGTTATTCAGCCCGTTTTACAAGTGAGAAGACTGAGGCCGAGAGAGGTGAAGTGCCTGAAGTCAGTGCCTGATGAAGCTGAGGTGCAAACCCATGGAGTCTGGTTTGGGAGCATCATTGCCGTGGTGTGTGTTAGGACTCCTACCCTTAATTACTGGGCTGGTTTTTCATTCTGTCACCTTCCATAGATTATAAGATCCTTCCATAGAGGGTCTGAATTTGTATTCCCTACTTCAGAATTGTGATTGACAGCCTGATTCTAATAGATTTATTGTGCACAAAATGAGTTTCAAATTTGGACTGAATATTCAAGACATTCTGCCTCCCATTTTTCACTTTTTTTCTGCTTTATGAGGAGAGCATTTGCACCTATGAGCACAGTTGACTTGGCTACATTCTGGAAGGGGTTCTCATATTTTAGAGTGTCAATGAGTTATCAGAAACTTCAAGTTTAAAGTTTCCTTTGGAATATAAGAAACTCTGCCACTTTGCTACTGCATTTACCAAAAGCCTGTAGAATGATTTAAACATTCTCTTACCCTGGAGTGGGGACAAAGGGAGTGAGCAAGCCTTTGCTTCACTTTAATACACCTGTTTACCTCAGTTTAAGATCTCTCTTGAGCCTTTCCCAGGGCCCCTTATTATAAAAGTCATTAGTAAGATTTACTGTGAAGGAAAAACAGTTTTTTCTTTTGATTTTAAAGTAAGACTTTTTTTGTGATATTCATTGACTCCATCACAATAAAAAAAAAAAAACCTCGTTAAAGACAAATATGAAAGGAAAACGTAACTGTTCAGTAGAGTACATATTAGGTAAAAGTTGCCTTAACAACTTTATCCAGAGCTAGCAAAGATCTAAGTTGATAAGATTTTTGTAGTGGAGAACAGGGCTCAGAGGTAATAGGGCATGGAGAAGGTAGAAACAGAAGCAAGAAAGTATTGAAAGAGTGAAGGTAAATCACTGACATAAGGCATCTTGACCAACAGGGTAGAGGAAGATTAGGGCTGGAGTCCAGGGAGACTGAAAAGGGAAAGGGACATGTGAAGATTAATTGAAGACTGAAGATGTATTTTCCTAGTCAATAACAGCTGTAATTTCAGTTAGTAGCAGGAACAGTGAAATTTGGGATAGTCAGGAGACAGAACTGCATCAAACTCAAACAGGTGAGGCTAGAAATCAAGGGAGACCCAAGAACTGACTATTAGAGAGAGTGTCCAGAGGCTGTCAGGAGGATACAAGGGTAGAAGCTGGGAGAGGTCTATAGCATCTGGAGAAACTTGGGTGTGGGGAGGGGGCGCTCAGCTTTCCAAGGCATCCCAGAAAGTTACAGCATATAAGACATGGGCTGTGAGGGAGGCGAAAGAAGGCTGAAATGGGGCAAGACTAGTTTTCAATTTTCCCCAGAGTTCTTCATATTTTTCCTGCTCAGCCAAAGGCCTGGTCTTTGAATCCACAGTAGGACCAAATCTAGAAGAGGACACAAAGACTGAGTTTAAATAGGATTGAGAGTAGGAGGCTAGAACTGCATGTCAGAATCCACCTCGGGGAAAGATTTCTCTATCTTAGCCAGTGGGTTATGCAAGAAGACTCTTGTGATGGATTTGTGCCAATGCATCAGTTTCCTAAATTTCCTGTGGACAAATGTTCATTTTGTGCTTTTATGCATGTGTGAATGTGGAGCATTCATTCCATCTCAAGCTTGTATCCTTTCTGTCCATTTCTCTGCCCGCTTTCTACTTGATTTTAATAAAACCAGCTTTAACTTATGAGTGCTTTAAAATAATCTTGTTATCAGTAGATTTTACTAAACAACACATAGTTTTTTGTATTCGTGTTATATTTACATTACCGCAGGTTAAATTTCCTTAACAGCTTGGAATTTTTTCCTAATTTTGGAAAATCAAGTTACTTGCAACAACTTTTAGAAAAATCAAATGTAGTTAAGAAAGTAAGTTAATAAGACAATGTGGAAGTGTATTAAATAGAATACATGCTTTCTGAATCACTGTTAGAGAATGTGTGCTTGTGTGTGTGTATATATATATATACACATATATATATTTACATATATATATATATTTCATTGGCAATTATTTTTCTGAATATCAACCAACCAGTAGTTGGTGTGTTGAAATATCAAACAACTTTTCAGTTAGAAAAGATGCTGAGAATGAAGATGATTTTGGGGTAGAAATCACCATCTACCAAATTATATGATTTATGTAGATAGGCAAATACATTCTCATATCAACATTTAAGTTAGATTAGATTCCTTTCTAATAGTGGGTAGCAAAGAAGTCCCCCAAACTGAGGATGTCTTGGAATATGTATTAAGGCCGTTATAAACTTCCTTATTGAAATGTGAACTTACCTATTCTCTACCTCAATAAACTGTTAAATAGTGTAGTGGTTTGTTTAGGACTGCATAGGGAGTCAACCATAATTTCAAAGTACAGCTAGAATACTATCCTGAAAAATTATTTAAATATTAGAGATTTTTTGTTTGGTTGGTTTGTTTTGTTTTTACTTCAAATCAAAGAATATCAAAATTCCCACTCCCACTGTGGGGACCAGCTGGGTATTACAAGTGCCATTATTTCTCAAGATTTGAACCAGTAAACATATGTAGAGGAGAAACAGGCTAGTGAAGGCAAGAAAAACCATGCATGGAAAAATAAATCCAGTCTAGTACCAAAGATGGAAAACTCTCAAAAACAGTAAGTTATACTTCCAGTAGCTTAAAATGCAGTTGAGTCATATTTTTGGAAGGGAGGGTCTGACCAGTAACCAAGTAGATTTTTACTATGGGTCTAACGATATCTTTAACTAAAGTGAATTCTGCAAAACCCCCTTTCTGTGATATGATTTACAAAAACAGTCATTCCAGAGTAAAATAAGTGTTGGAGAAAATTGTATGCCATTTTTTTCTTCTTGGAAATTCACAATACACAATAGCCTAATAAAGGCTCTGAAAAGTCCTGAAGAAAAATATCCCTGCTCATCTTTGTTTGACTCATGTCTTCTCTAGCTGACTTGGATGTCATAGATTCTCTTTCCTGAGGAGCGTGTATTAGGAACTGCTGCTCAAGCTTGCTTTGCTAAAGGCCTACTATAGAAGTTTGAAAATGTTATGGATTTTACTCTCCTATGCCACCTGGCTTTGGAACTCTGTAGTAGCTAACTCAAAGAGGTCAGATTGTGGTCATTTCTGGAAAGTTCCACCCCTCTGGTAGGGCTTAGATTTCATTAGGCCTTAAACTCCATGACAGTGTTGTAAATTTTGAGCTACGATTTAACCTGTTTCCAGCAACGAAATGAAAGAAACTCCCCTTCTATGGCAAAACAAAGACCAAAAGGCAAAAGAACACATCTGAATGAGAAAGGTGAGAGCAAAGACATGGTTGAAAGATTAATGTACAGTGAATTGATGGATGGGTAAGGAGGTGCACAAACATTCAGATCTTACAACAATATTTGGGAATTCCTCTACATGGTTGTTTACTTACCATTAATTTATTCCCAGAAATCCTTACAGCAAAGATTCTAAGCAACATGAAGAGCTCAAAGTTTAGTGACTGTGAATGCTTGACTAATAGGAAGAAGACCCCAAACTGCACTCTTTTGAAAATGGCTATTTATTAATACTGCTTAGATTAAAATAGCCTGACAAAAATAATTATGATTTTTAAAATTCGTTCATGAAATAGCACTTGATATACATTCACTGTAAAAGCAATTCTAATACTGTGTTAAGTAAAATTCAAGTTTATAAAATCTTGAAATGGGTAAGAATTCATTTTTCTGGCAAGAGCCGAAAAAATGATATACAGTTTACAGCATAAAAAGGAGAGGAAATGCCAGAGCTACTTTTTTGTTGGGTCCAAATGGAAGGAGCAATGGTCCATCAATTTAAGATTATTTTAGAAATAATCTATGATCCAGTGCTACAGATGTTGGACCCCAGACAAAAAAATCTTTGCAGCCTTCTGCTGGGTACGTTTTTTTCAAAAGTGAGCTGAATTGCTAACCCAAAGAAATTTCTTAGTTGCTTTAAATCACAACCAAATGACTCAGACTGAAAGAGAGCTTTACTATAAAACTCAAAATTAATGCTGAATTAAGAAGACCAAAACATTTAATAATAGTTCACTTCCAAACAAATATACAGATGCAAACTTTCTTTTAACTCTGTGCTTTGCTGTTACCATAGTGACTTGCAAAGGAAGTTGAAAGCCACATAATTGCCTGCAGGACAACTCTCAAGTTATTGGAGGTGTAGCAGAAGTGTTCCCTTCCGTATCTCTGGAATGCTGTTATTTTCCAACACACATGACTTTAGGATGGTTTAACTTGAATGGGGGAAATTGCAGTGGCAAACGCTTTCTTGCAATCAGCTCACACCTGCCTTACAAAATACAGCGTAGGCACTGCATGTGAAATGTTACGTGTGACTTTGACCACTTGAGTGAAGAGAAGCTGTTAAAAAGAGAATAAATTTTTAATGTGCTTGACTGATGATTCCTATGTGCTACAACTATTTTGAGGGGATCCTTGCTAACCATAGCTTGCCTACCCTTGGTGTGCACAAAGTATGCTGCTGTTTGTTTATTGTGGTCTTTTTTTTTTTTTTTTTTTAATAAGACTGGGGACTAGGCAGGAATTCAACCTTCTCCCTTACAGTCATGGCTGTATGTTAGAAAAAAATTTCAAATATTGCAAAAGCAGAAGAACTTCCACCAATGTTTTTGTATTTAACACTAATGTGTGTTGACATGGTCGTTCATGGGTAATTCAGCCATTTTTAATACATTAAGTTACAAATCAATTGGTTTAAACTAATTATAAAGTCTTCAAATTTATATCCAAATATTATATTATTATTTTCCAAAGCAAGTTAACAACTACCCTCTTAAATGGGAATCATGGCTATATGCTGACATTTTTGCTTTTAAATAATCTTTAAAACCATGTGCATGTAATTCTCTCAAAGTGCATTCTGGAAAAGGAGTTTTATATAGCAGTTGCATATTCATAGCTGACATGGCCTGATTCTTTGCAATTAGTAAATACCTTTTTACGCTGATTTCAGCACAGAAGATTGAAATATTTTCAATTACTTGTTTCATACTCATTGATTGGACATTATAGGGAGATTCTAAAGTATCTTCAAAGCAATATTCAGAAGATCTAACAAGACAGGTGGACTTGATAAAGTAAAAAAAAAAAAAAATGAATAGCCCATGGGCTTCAAAATGACTTATTTCTAGGGGAATATGTATTCTATAAGGTAACAACACCATGGATAAAATGTATTCTATAAGGTAAAACTACCATAGATAACAACACCATAGACAAAAAAGGTAACAACACCATAGCAAACTGACTTATTTCTAAGGGAGTATGTATTCTATAAGGTAATAACACCATAGATAAAATATTATAGCCAAAGCCCTTGCATAATAGATAATATCAAAAAGGAACACTAATGGTAATTACTATTTGTTGAGTATCTATTACATGCTAACCACTGTGCTTCACATATATCACAATTTTCAATGGTGGATTTAAAAATCTGATTTAATTTATTTTTTTCTGATTATAAAGTAACACATTCTATTAGAATTTGAAAAGTTTAGAAAAGTATAATAAAGAAAAAACCCACTAGTAGCCATAATCAGTAACTCAATGTAACTATTATCCATTCATAAAAATCTATTGAGTGCCTACCAGGTATTGGACACTGTTTTGGATGTTAAGGGTAGTGCAATGAGTAAAACAGACAAAATCCCTGCCCATATGAAGCTTATATTCTAGTGGGAGAACCAGACAACAGATAGTACACCAATCAGTATACCATGTGATTTTATTTATTTATTTTTTTGTCATTTTTTTTATTCTTATGTTAATCCCCATACATTACATCATTAGTTCTAGATGAAGTGTTCCATGATTCATTGTTTGTGCACAACACCCAGTGCTCCATGCAGAATGTGCCCTCCTCAATACCCACCACCAGGCCAACCCATCCTCCCACCCCCCTCCCCTCTAGAACCCTCAGTTTGTTTTTCAGAGTCCATCGTCTCTCATGGTTCGTCCACCCCTCCGATTTCCCCTGCTTCATTCTTCCCCTCCTGCTACCTTCTTCTTCTTCTTCTTTTTTTTTTTCTTAACATATATTGCATTATTTGTTTCAGAGGTACGGATCTGAGATTCAACAGTCTTGCACAATTCACAGCGCTTACCAGAGCACATACCCTCCCCAGTGTCTATCACCCAGTCACCCCATCCCTCCCACCCCACCCCCCACTCCAACAACACTCAGTTACAATGTGATTTTAGCCACTGAAGTACAAGAAAAACTGAGAAGTAGTTCTTTCACTGATCCCAGCAACCTTTTAAAAAATCCTAGTCACCCAGACTAAATAATTACCATTAATTTATTCCCAGAATTCCTTACAGCAAAGATTCTAAGCAACATGAAGAGCTCAAGGTTTAGTGACTGTGAATGCTTGACTAATAGGAAAAAGACCCCAAACTGCACTCTTTTGAAAATGGCTATTTATTAATACTGCTTAGATTAAAATAGCCTGACAAAAATAATTATGATTTTTAAAATTCGTTCATGAAATAGCACTTGATATACATTCACTGTAAAAGCAATTCTAATACTGTGTTAAGTAAAATTCAAGTTTATAAACTTGAATCACCTCCAGAGATTCCTGTTTACTTAATATGGGTGGGGCCTGCCTGCCTGCAGATAATGTAGCCCTCAGATAATTCTAATGAGCAGAGAGTAGTGGGAAATGTGACACGTAGTAGACAGGGTACTCATGAAGCGCCCTTGAAGGAAGGGACATTTGAGCGGGGACCTGCTTAGTTGCACATACCAGGGGAGGGAGAATCCCGGGTAGGGAATAGTAGGTACAAAGCCTCAGTGGTGAGGTTGTGCTTGGTGGTTCTAGAAATAGAGAAGGGGATAATGTGGCTGAAGACTGGGGAGTAAGGCAATGGAGGTGGGAGATGCTATGGAGAGTCTCATGGGCCTTGGTAAAAGTTCAGGATCTAATTCCAAGAGTGTGGGAATCCATTCTGGGGTTTTGAGCAGGAGAATGACACCGCCAACATTTGGGTGATAGGAAGTATAAACAATGTATCTTCATAGGTATTTGAGAAAATCCTTTTTATATAACTTGTACCCAGCATTTTTCACTTTGATCATGAGCAATTCTCATGTCTTACATATGTAATACATATTATTTCCTCATTACCTTATATGGGACAGAATGGCTTGTACCCTATACCCAAGGATTTCTTGGTATAAGTGAAAGGGATATATAAAAACATCTTTCCATGTATTCTTCCTCCACATTTTGGAGTATTTCTTTAGGCAGTGGTTCCTAACCAGGGGAAATTTTGACCCCCACCCCGTTCCCACCCCCAACACTTGGCAATGTTTCAGACATTTTTGATTGTCATGACTGGGTGGGGAGTTGCTACTGGCATCTAGTGGGTAGAGGCAAAGGATGTTCTTAAACATTCTACAATGCATAGGATAGCCCTTCATCACAAAAAATTTTCCAGCCCAAAATATCAATAGTCCTGCTGTTGAGAAACCCTGCCTTACAGTAAAATAGTAGAAATGTAACAACGAGATACAAGGGTTCTCAAACTTTACCATTCGTGAGATTAATTTGGAAGCCATGCTAAAACACAGATGGCTGAGCTCCACCTCCAGATTTCTGATTCACCAAGTGTGGGGAGGGATTGGGAATTTGCATTCCTTACAAGTTCCCAGATGATGATATTGCTCTTCCAGGGACCACACTTTGAGGACTCACACTAGATCATTAAGTTATAGCTCTTCTTTTCTTAAAATATGATAACATGTGGGAGGGAGTACTAGTCCTGTTAACATCATCATCATCAGGTATTACTCTTTTTAAAATAGTTGCCAATTGATAGGTATTTTTCAATGGTCTGTCAGTCTTTGAACTTACGATTCTTTGAATTTAGGAAATGTGTGCAAAGTTAAAGAAAAAACAAACAGCCATGTGGTGGATGCTCTCTTCTGCGAATAGCTCTTTGTATCTCCTGTTCCCTTGCTCTTAATAGAGCATGTAATTTTGTTTGTTTGTTAGTTTAATACATTTTACTTATCTTGTATGACAAAACTAATGCATAGTCTTTGAAAAAAAAGTCCTAATCAGGAATATCTAGTATAAAAAGTAAAAAGCCTCCTGTTTTCTAGTCAAACTCCTTATTGGTAACTATAATTAATAAATGAATGTTTTTCTATCTATCTATCTATCTATCATCTATGCATCTATCTTTATATATATGTATTTTTCTTTTTAAAAAGAATGAGATAAAAAAATACATAATATGTTATAATTTGCTCCCCCCCCCCTTAACTATGTATCATGGGCATCTTTCCAAGTCAGTATATATAAAAATACCCCATCCTTTTTTAAAAGTTGTTACATTTCATAGTATGGAAATACCTTAATTTATTTAACTATTCCCCTGCTGGTTGGCTTTTAGGTTGCTTCCAATTCTTTGCCATTAGAGACAATGCCACAATAAACATACTTGTATATATAGATTTGTAAGATTTTTATGTATTAAGAAGCTCGATATTTCATGATTTTTGTTGTACTTCTATTCTCCCAATTCTTTGGTTCTTTCATTTTATTTATTTACATTTTTATATTTGCAATCCTAGTACTATTTCTTTTGGAATTTCTATCATTGTTTTTGTTATTATAAAATTCACCCATTTAAAGAGATCAGATAAATACCGTGAATGTTTTCTCCTAGTTTTAAAAATAATTTTATTTTTCAATATACCCTCTAATTCGTCTTAAATATATTTTTGTATGTGAAATGTGATGGTAATCTAAATTTATTTTTTTTGTAAAAGCTAGCTAATTTCCCCAATAATATTTGGTTGCATAAATTGCCTATTCTCCATTGATTTTTGATGTTACATTTTGAGGGCAGTTCTCTATAGTCACAGACACACATACCTGGAATATCCTACTTTGCTGTGTATATTCTGAATGAGCACTTTGGTGCTTAAATCGTTTTAACTTTATTATAAATTAGGGATATTCCTCCTATTTTTTTTTCTTTTTCAGATGTGAAATAAAATTCTCAGATGAAAAGAATGAGACTGATAAAGATTGAATAATTTGACCAAAGCCATGTAAGAAGTGGAAGAGCATAGATTAAAATGCAGATTTGGGATATGGGTAGTCTTTCCACAAATAATTTGGAGTCAAGAATTTTAAGTTTGAAATCAAGGGGTTTCTTAATGGTGAGGCCTGGGGCCTGGGGAAGACTGGGGGAGAGAAGGGAGTTAGAGTCAGCAAGAAGTCTTGTGAAACATATTATGATTTTTTTAATCACCTAATTCACATCCAAGGATGTATTTTATAGAGTCGAGAAGGGTGTTTTAGGTGGAAGAAAAACCAAAATAATTTGTATTACTTTTTTCTCCAGATTCACACAGTGTTTTAAACTTTTGAAAACACTTGTTTCTCATTGTGAATGGACAAACACTATTGGCAAAAAAGGTTGAGAATTTCAGGTATGGTTTCCCTTAGGTGCTTTTAAAATGGTTTTGCCCATCCACATTTGACCATGTCAGCAGTAAAAGAAGTCTTAATTTTTATGCCCCCTGAGCTCTGCTGATTTACCAGCAGCTACTGATAATGGTAGCTAGGAAGACTGATTTGAGGTGAAAGGCTAGCAAATATATTACATGTTGGGATTATCTTTAGAAAGGAAAACATGGTAAGATCATCATTATTCTCTACATGAATTTGTCCAATAAGACAGTTAAGGAAACTAGTGTGTCATAGAAACATATTCAGAATATTGGAGGTTGTGCATGGACCAGCATTAATTAGGCTGACCAGAATAAGTCACCTAATTATGAAAAATTAGTGGAAAATACAGAACTTAAATATTTGCCTTGTGATGTTAGACACAACTAAAAGGAATGCTATCAATATGCCAAGTCAGAATTCATCAGTCTTTTAGTTTTCCTTTTCACATAGGTGAGGAGAAAAGCTATTTTACTTCCCACTAAGGGCATCTGTGTCAAACCTTCAGTAGTTTTCTTGAAAATTGTCTCCTTACTTCAAAGATCCCAGAATAGCTTGAAAGAGAATGAGTTGCCATTCGGGCATCATCATTCAATCTTCCATGCTTAATTTTACTTTCTGAGAAAAAAGTAAGTTTTAGATACTTTTTGTAGAGACTTGACTTTAGGAGAGACACTGCACAATCAGAGCACCAAGGTGACCATGCCCAGCACAGTGACATGTTCATCAACGGTGGAGTGCAGACACTGAAGGTGTTCGATTTGGAAAAGAGAATAGTTAGTGAAGTTGTGATGACTGAGTGCAGAGAAAGCCATGATATGGAAGAAAAAGTCGACTTTCCTCTTGGAAATCCAGTTTCTGGGATTAGCCCAGAGACCAACTTCACCTTCACATGGAGAATTCAAGTTGTGAAAACAGACGAAGCTTCTTCAAAATATTCATACTTATTACAGAAAATTTAGGAAAATGCGGACAAGTTGAAATAGAAAATGAAAATCCCTCATAATTCCACCACTTAGATATCACTGCTATTAATGTTTGGTTTTGATGTTTCAGTATGTGTACCAGAAAAATACTATGAGCATCTGTCAAGGTCATTAAGTATTTGGACATAAAAGAGCCATGAGTCCACCATCAGGACGTGTTCAGTGATGGTCAAGTTCTTCTATTAGATGGCAAATTGAATGACATCTAAAATGTGGTTTGGGCTCCCAGATTAAAACGAAAGAATGGACATTCTGGGAAAGTCAAACTATCATTTAAGATGAGGTGGGATAATGTATAATAACTGAGGTTTCTTCCCCACCCTTCCTTGTTCTTCTTACCTTTCCCCCAAGATTCCCCAGTGCTGCTGACTAGCAGCATTTTGAGCACAGTGAAGGGATGATGCAGTAGAAAAGCAGAGAACATGCTTTGGGGTTTTGCAAGAGAGGGCATGTGAATTCCAAGGACTGTATCTTTTTTTTTTTAAAAGATTTTATTTATTTGACAGAGAGAGAGACAGGAAGAACAGGAACACAAGCAGGGGGAGTGGGAGAGGGAGAAGGAGACTTCCCGCTGAGCAGGGAGCCCGATGCGGGGCTTTATCCCAGGACCCTGGGACCATGACCTGAGCTGAAGGCAGACGCTTAACGTCTGAGCCACCCAGGTGCCCTGTAAGGACTGTATCTTTGAGTTGCGCCCAAGGATTCGGAGTTGCAGCCATGGCCTAATGAGTGGACTGGAAGGTAGATGAAGAGCCAGGTTACTCTGCTGCCAGACAAGAGAGAGATTCTTTGGACTGGAAGAAGGAGAGTGAGGGAGAAGAGAGCTGAGACTTTGGTGAGGTCCCACAGAAGTGGTCCACTACCAAGTCCTTCCTACCTCGTTCCCTGAAAATACAGGCTCTTAGAAGGTTTGAGGATTCTGAGATCAGAAGGGCTCCGATTCTTCTTGGGGGGAAACCCAAGGATATAGCAGGACTCCAGAGTTCCTCATGTTCAGTATATCAGAAATAGAAAGATAGAAATTCCTGCATGGCAGATCTAGGTAAAGGTGACATAAGATAGCCTCACAGAATTCTGCCTCAACAGTGACTGAAACCAGATCTGGGACTGGAAGCTGGGGATGATGACAGAAAACCAGAAGAGAATGAAGATCAGTTTAGACAGATGACAAGAGCCAGACAACTTTCTACCCTGCTTATCTGCTTTATTATCTTTTTCCAGTAGAATGTAAACATCTTAAGCACCAGGATTTCTTCTGTTTTTGTTTAGTACTGTATCCCTAGACCAAGATTAGTATTTGGCTCATAGTACTAGTGCCCACCAAATATTTATTGAAATACTGTATAAATGGATGGTCTACCTGGCTGCAATAAATGCTTAGGCTGTACATAGCCCTCCAGAACTAGAAATGACCCAGGAAAATGTCTAGAAGACACTCTGAGTTGACTAAATCATTTAGAAGAATGTGCCTTGGAAAGGAAATTAGTTTTGGTTATGGCACAATAATTAATTTCCTGCACATCTGAGTTTCATACCTACTCTGTGATGATGAGAACATGAAGGCAGAGATGAAGAGAGTGAGTATTTCTGGAGACCTTGTTAGGGGCCTATAATTGTACAGCGTGACTTTCCTTCCTATGTACTATTGACAATGAGTTTCCAACATGTACCCAGTTTGAACAAAATTAGAGAAATGAACTTAGAATAGAATGTAATTTTTATCTGGTTTATATTATGGATGTTAAAGATTATGATACCATCTAAAATCTGACCACCAAATTTCATTTTAGGTAAAATACTCAATGTATCTGCAAAAATACAAACGCCTTCAAAGTGTATATAATGCTTGGCTCAATGACAGAAACTATTTATTTTGCTTTTACACACATAAATTTATAATCCGTACTGTGGTAGAGAAGTAAAATGTGCCAGTTTCTACATATGTCCTGTACATATGGATGTCAGACCAACTCATGATTTTATTATTCAGCTCACCCATTTGTAATCACCTGTTATAATAAATTCTATGAGCAGGATGAAGTGTGTCATTTTTTAGGGACCATGATGGAGCACTATGCTGGGCTTTATAAAAGGGTCTCCTAGTCTCCAGACTGCTTATGGACCATTCCTATATTTACCAGTTTGATAATGATGGTGGCTGCTTTGGATGCAGAGATGGGCCACTCAGATTCCCCGCATAGCTATAGGAAATGAGGTTAGCAGATGGCCTCAATTGTCTTCTTCAAGGTTTACTTCAACTGCAGTGAGCCACCTTGCCCAAGGGCACTGACTGACCCACTGCAGATATGAACGTGGCCATTTCCTCTCACTGTGGGACAACACTGATGGGCTGCATGGATTCCAGAGCTCCCGATGGAGCTGGCTGAGGTTTCATTGGGTACACATCTCTATTCAACTTCTTCCGCCCAATCCTATTCCCACCGTCTCCCTTCCACAGAGGTCCCTAGTAAATAACCTGTGTGTCAAATTCTATTTCAGGGTCTCCCTGTAGAGAACATAACCTGTGACTATTGGTTCCAAAAGTGGCCCAAGAAAGGCAGCACAAGATAGGGATTTGGAGCCAGATCGCTTGCTGCCTGGCTGGCAATGAAGAGTTGGTCAGTGGTGGCAGCCAAGTGCAATTGGGTCTTGGCACAGGGTGGCAGTCCAATTGTTAAAACTCCCACTGGTGGTGAATTGAGATGTTATATCCATGAAGGAGAGATGAGTAGTTGGTGTAGTGTATTAAGCATTTAAAAATAATGGTGGGAGTTTGTGGATAGTAACTGCAATATCAATGAGATTGAAGGGCTATTGCTAAGCACCATTGATACTCTACAAAAGTGTTGTTTGCAGTTATAGGGCTTTTACCCTGCAAATCAAGGTTGCCTATAGGAATGCCCATTATAGAACTAGGCTTTTGGTTAACTATGGGGATGATAAAACACTGAAATAATAGAGGCCATATGATAGGACTTAATTGTTAGAAGTCAGGTAGATGTAGTTACAATAATAAGCAGCAGGGACCAGGGACAGCCAAGAGGACATGACTCACAGAGAATTATGAAGATGGCTAATAGAATATGGGATCCCCAAGAATAAAGTAAATGGGCAGCTAACAAGGATGTTATTCAGCTTGTATCACTGTATTAGGATGATATATCTAGTCATTGGGCTATGCTGCTATGTTTGAGCAGCTACTGCTGCTCCTGAGCACTTGGGGCTTCTTGTCCAGTGACCAGCAGGCCAGAGAGTGACCATTTAGGCAGGGGTCATTAACCCTGATCAAGTGGAGGAGGTTGGGCTGCTGTTATACAATAGGGATGGGGGGTAATATGTGTGACATCCAGATGATCCAATGGGGTCTCCAAGTTCTTTGTTACCCAGTTGTGACAGAGATGGTTAATGGATAGGGCAGTGATCCTTGAGAAGACATGGTGATCAGAGCTTGGGCCCCTGAGTTGTTGCAGTAGGTCGGCCACCATGACCGGGGGGAGGTGATAACTGAGGGTGAAGGGAACTAGAAGGGACCATGGAGGAGGGAGACGATGAGTGTCAGTCATGGGCTGGGGTCCAGCTGCAGCTGCCAAGCCTTGGGTTGGTTCTTCTTCAAAGGTTTCATCAGGAAGTGAGGCCTACTGGAGTCCTGGGGAACTGCCCCAAAACATACATAAAGAATGGATTTATATGCACAAGGGGTGCACTATGGTAGATTAAGATGTGCTGCCCAGGTGTCTCATCAAGGAAGGACTATTGCTCCAGCTGCAGGTGTTAGTCAGCAGTGAGCTTCAGTGGTCTGGTCCTGCAAAATGTGCCTCAGCTGAAGACAGCCTAACCCCAAGAGAGTCTTAGAGATAGCCCACAGCCAATGACTGATCACAGTAGGGGTAAATGGGCCAAGACAGTTTGGTCCCTCTGGAAACAACTCTGATGGGCCATAGATGCTCCAGAACTCCTGTGGGTTGGCTGGACTTTGTTGGGCCACATGATAGTCTGACTCCTCTTTTTTCCCCAGCTTTCCTTCCATTGGTGTTCATAGATAACCGTCATCATATGAAATCCAACCTGTGATTATAGTCATGAGCTCTGGGGAATTAGAGAAGTTCTAGTAAAAAGAGAACTGCTTGAGAAAAGGACACCTAAAATCTAGTTCAGAGTCTAGCTCTGATCAGCTCTGCGTTCATGAATCATTCCCTTCCACTCCAAATTCATGTTTTATCATTAACAAAACTGGGATAAAACCTACAAACATCTGGTTATAAAATAAATTGTGGAGATAAAAAGTAGAGCATAGGGAATATAGTCACTAATATTGTAGTTAACGTCAAAGGGGAAACAAACAAACCTGGGATAAAGTCATAATGCCCTGTATATAGTACTTCATATTTTCCAAACTTGTTCTGGTCATTCTAGAGCAGAGATTCTCAATCCTGGCTGCATGTTAATATCATGTATGAGGCATTCAAAACCATATCAACGTCCAGGACCGCCCACAGAGAATCTGTTGCATTTAGTCCGCAGTGAGGTCTGGGTATGATAAAAACTCTGTGTGTGATTATTTGTTTCTGGGATGAGAACCACTGCTCTAGGGAGAATCTGGAATCTCAGAATCTTAAGTTCTTGTTCTCCGTGTATTTATTGACTCTATGGTCTTATATAGTCCTGACCAGTTCTCTGAGCCTCAGATTTCTTGTCTAGGAAGGAAGGTTAATGGTAAAACTGACCTCCGGAGTTGTTTTGAAGATTAAGTGAAAAGTGTGTGCAAAACTTTTCGCAAATTATAGAAATGTTAATTTTTGTCATTGTGATAACATTTACTTCTGTCAATTGTTAGTTTATAAACAAGGAAAGGGAAATTAGGGCTCATTGGTTTCCCACTTTGGCTAGAGCTTTGAAAGAGCAAAGAAATTGCACAGAGATCCTGATTTAGTTTACAGGATTGAGGCCTAGGTGTCTGAGTTTCTAAAAAGCATCACAGGTAAATCTGGTCTGCAGCCTCCCGAATTTGCTGTGATGCTTTTTAGAAACTCAAACACTCTGAAGACTTTTGACTAAATGACCTGTCTAAAGTTCACACAGCCAACTAAGTAAAAAAGTCGATACTCAAATCTAGGCCTTTCTATGCCTTTCTTGAGTTTTCTCTGCTATCATTCATACTGAGTTTTCATTCTTGCACATATATCTTATCATAATATTATGTGTTAGTCATAAACTATAGTAATAGAGATAAGAGGGATTTTGAATTCAAAATGTTGTATAACTATAACGCACAATATTTAATGGTTATTAAATATTGAAGTAATTACTCCTATTCCATTAGAACTAAACCATGTGATTTGTGTGCTTTTAGTGACTAAAAGGTGAAACTCTATAGGTAACATAAGATATATTTTTTAAAGATTTTACTTATTTATTTGAGAGAGAGAGAATGAGAGAGAGCAAGCACATGAGAAGGGGGAGGGTCAGAGGGAGAAGCAGACTCCCTGCCGAGCAGGGAGCCCAATGCGGGACTCGATCCCGGGACTCCAGGATCATGACCTGAGCCGAAGGCAATCACTTAACCAACTGAGCCACCCGGGCGCCCTGGTAACATAAGATATTTTTAAGAACCAAGCATAAATTAAACAAAGTGACACCAACGCTGAAATAATGTAAGCAAGCATAAAATGAAACATTTCAGTGAATTCAAAGTAATGTACTGCAACTGTCCTGTTCCCCTAGCTTGAACACACTGACTTAATTTGGCATCACAAGGGAAGAGAATAGCATAAAGACAGAGAAAAGATAAATAGAGAAATGAAGATCATTTTAGTGTGATCATGACCAAGCCATTCATATTTCTCATATAGCCTGGAAACAATCTTATACTTATTGGAAGATGTGACCTTTAAATGTTCCTTACTTGCAAAAAGACAAATATTCTAGAAGCCGGGTGTTAGCTTATGGAGTCATCTGTCCTGCCTGCTCTTCGATTCGAGGCTACTGCAGGGAGAGTGCAAATTGTAGATGAGCAAATGTGTTACTTATTCTTTTCATTTGCAGACTTAGGGTAAGCTTCCGTTGACAGTTCCCTGATTTCTTTAACATAGCAAATCTTTAATCAGTCTAGAAATGTTGAAATGTGATTTTTTACAGTGAATTGACCTGAGTTGAGTACTTGAGTTGAAATGTGTATTTTTCCCCCTCAAAAGCTGACTTGTAGGGAAAAAAATCAGATATTCCATGATATACTTTGCCTTAGTGACAAGATGTTTTTGGGGAAATCATCCAAGCTTGAAATAAAATCTTTATTGAAAGTAATTCTACATTCATGCCAGTCAGATACATTGTAGGATTAGACCAGATATCCCAGGGGAAAACTACAGTATATGCACCAGGCAGAGTTGATTATTTGGACCTCCTGTCATTTCTTAACTTCCTGACAATGGCTGAAGCATTCACGGTCGCTACAACTCTGTTTTCATCTTTATTTTGAGAGAAAGTTAATACACTTTACCTTAACTACGCCAAATGTACTGGAAAATAACCCAGTAATAAAATGCACCCCGCCTACCAAGTGATATCTGTATGTAGAGAGCATTTAGTTGTGCATTTTAAGGACACAAATATGAGCAGCAAATGACTGAAAGATATTGTGATTATTTTTTCTACTTGAACTTTTAAATTTTTCTGGCAAAGCCTCCTTTGTGCTGTCTTAAAATCAATGTATATATATAATCATGGAGCCAAGTAAATGGCTTTCATTGTAAATTACCTTCAAATGGCTGGACAGCCTTTATTATTATCATTATTATTATTATTATTACAATTAAGGAGTAATTAGGTTACCACTGTTATTTGATGTCAAGAAGAAAGACACAGGTATGTCAGGTGACATTTGCTTCAACTTAGAGAATCAACAACAGCTTAGGATGTCGCTTTTGGAAAAAAAATCATAGAATTTTGGGGGGGGGCATAATTAACACTGTAACTACAGAAGAGAGAAAAAGGCATACCTTCAAATTCAGACTTACATTCTGATTCATTGTGAAAACAACACATCATTGTAGTTCTAGAGGAAAGGAAAAGACATGATCCCCAATAGACATCTGATAATAACCATGTTCATTTAAAAATTCAGAACTTAAATTTATTATTCTCATTTTTTGGTTGTATATTCTAAAATTCATCGCTGTCACATCATCAAAGAATGGAGCAAGAAGGTGAAGTGGCCCATGACTCAAGTTTAAGGACAGAAATGATAGTCTAGTATTATGTTCCCAAAAATTATAACCTACTCCCCTAGACAAAGAAGTCTCAATGTGAAAAGAATATGTGGTCTGAGAACCATATTTTGTACCTGAGCAATGCATTGGTTAAAAAAGTTAAGTTAAAACTTAAGTTTAAAAAACTTTGTTTTTAAATCTAAACATAAACAAACAATTGGTCATACAACGGAATATTATTCAGCAATAAAAAGGAAAGAGCTATCAAACCATGAAAAGATGTGAAGGAAACTTAAAAGCTTATTACTTAGTGAAAGAGGCCCATCTGAAAAGGCTGCATACTCTATCATTCCAAGTATCTGGCACTCTGGAAAAGGCAGAACTCTCGAGACAGTAAAAGATCAGTGCTTGTCATAAGTCAGCAGGGAAGGAGGGAGAAGTAGGCAGAGCACAGAGGATTTTTAGGGCAGCAAAATTATTCTGTATGATACCACAGTGATGGATACATGCCATTATACATTTGTTAAAATCTATGTAATCTACAACAGTAAGAGTGAACCTTAAGGTAAACTATAGACTTTAGTTAGTAATAATGTATTGATATTGTCTCATCAATTTCAACAAATGTACCACACTAATGCAAGATATTAATAATAGGGGAAACTGTATGTGTGTGCAGGGGGAGTACATGGGAACTCTTTACAGTTTCTGTTCAGTTTTCTATAAACCTAAATCTGTTCTGAAAAATAAAATCTATTAATTTAAAAAAGTAAAAAAAAGAAAAAAGATAATGACAGCAGATTGCATACACTCAGGGTCCAGAAGTCATTTTCCCTGCTCATCCAGCCTTATGGCCACACACATCTGAATTGCTTTGCACTCTGTGTCAATCACCATATCCAAAACCATATTTAAGCCTGTTTCTGCTAGGGAACCTTTAAAAATTGTATTCTGATCACTTCCTTATTTGCTTTCTTGGCATTTAAACATTCAGATTGTATTACATTGTTGTTGACGTGTTTTTATTTTTATCTCTAAGTTATTTCATGCACATATGTTTTATCTCCCTCAATTAGATTGCAGAATCTTTAACTTTAGGTGGTATGTCACCTTCAGCTTTACTCCTATTTTCATTTGCAATAGAAAGTTTAGACATTCTATACCTTTTTATGATTATAAATAGTTTTTACTTTATAGGTGGCTGAAAGGATAAGACTTTTCCTCATCTGGATGCCTTTTTGCTCCAGCAGAAGGGGAGCTAACCTGAACAGAAATTAGGAACTCCCCCATATTTTTCTATCTACAGTTGCAGCAAAGCTGTCCACAGTCCTCCTCTTAGCTGTTCTCTCTGGGGTCCAAGAAGGAGAGCCAAGTTCACCAGCTAAGATGTTAAGTCTCTTTCCATGTCATTCCTTCTTCCCTTTCTACTTTGTCCTGTCTTCTCTTTTTTTACTTTCTTTGGAAAAAATTACAGAGAATGACCAGAGAATATAATATGGAAATACAACAATTGAATGTAACATGTAGATGAGGTTTTTTTGGAAAAGGAAATTCAGTAAGTAGAAAACATCATCCTTGAGTGTACCATTTTCAAAGGTTTTATGAGGTAGTGTGAAATTACTTTAGGTTAAGGTGTCAAAAATAGAATGCAGGAGTTATGAGGTTTGTGTTGGAAAGTCTTGTTTCCTGACAGATAATGTCTACATCACCCAAGTGAGAAAGAATCCATTTCTCTGACCTATAGAATTGTGTAGCAATCCAGGAGTCCTACCCACCCAGATTACCACAGAAACCTGGAGGAACAGGTGATTCCACGAGGATGATTTAGTCTCATTAGTGTCCAACAGTTTTACTGTTTGGATGGAAGATCAACTTGTACAAAGAAACAGAAAGCCTGCCTTTCTCCC
Source organism: Mirounga angustirostris (assembly GCF_029215605.1). NCBI lineage: Eukaryota > Metazoa > Chordata > Mammalia > Carnivora > Phocidae > Mirounga > Mirounga angustirostris. The sequence goes on along the minus strand of NW_026991711.1, from coordinate 110,549,685 downwards.
CTGACTCCACATTTAACCATGGGATTCACTTAGCCTTCCTCAGCATCAGCCTTCCCTTTGTAAATGTAGATTGTTGGGCTGGACGATTTCTAATTGCCTGTGCTCTAAATCCTATTGTTGAGTAATGTAACCTTAAAAAAAAAAAAAAAAGTTTAAACCCTTTTTTCTTCCTCAAACTTGAAATAATTTGTAAGGAAAGTTGACAAGCTTGAAAACACATGGCAAGCATAGTCATCAATTGCAAAATAAGGGAACCCTGAAATGTTAGGGGTTTGTAGTAATATTTTACATTATGTGTGTATACTTTCATGTATATGTTTATGCATACTTTATATGTTATGTAAAGGATGTGTATGTATATCTTTACAATAAGATATACATTTATTTATTAAAATAAAGACTGAAGCAAAAAGGCAGACACTAGGGATTTTTGAGGAAACAGACATGAGCCTCCTGTTCTCTTGGAAGCATAAGGGTGTGTCTGTAGTCTGCATTTTTGTTTTCATAACACCTATGAAAGAATGGTGGCAATGGACCAAGAGACCCACTCTGGCAGAGGATGATACACAGGTTTGCTTTACCTGGCTGATGCTAGCTGTCTGCTCTGCAGGGAAGGACCCTGAAATTGAAGCTGCAGTGTGAAAGGGTGATGTGACCAACAGTAATGCCTACATGGGATTTGGATGGAGAATGGTAGCATATGTGCCAGGAATGTGCCATTCAGCGGAAAAGTCATTTCAAAAGGAAATCAGATACATCTATAGAAGTAACACCAGGTATCCCTGGATGAGAAGAAATCTGGGAACTTGAGAGGCAAGCTGCTGGGCGGGGGGGGGGTTTGAACCAAGTTACCTTTAAGTGGGTATAGAAAAAAAAAAAGGAGAGGGAAAATTATAGCTGTATAGAGGGGTCAAAGTAGACAAATAGTGAATTTAGAAATATGTTAGAATTAGTTTTCAAAGATAACTGTTTGAAACAGACTTAAAGAAATATATATAAAAGAGATTTGCTTTGGTGATCCTCCAGATTAACACATACATACCTGCTTCGTTTTTTTTTTAAAAACAATTGTACAATATTCATGATATGGATTTTTAAAACCCAGTTCCCAATGGATGTACATTATCTCTCCAGTCCACCCCCATGTTCTGTTGACCTTATAATCATCAAAAGATCAAGTCTTTCTGTGGTCGTGTGCACATATTGAAGAGAGAGTCATAGAAAGGAAAAAATATAGTCTCTCAATGGTTAAAAAAAATCTACTAATGTCAGTTGTTAAGTGGTGATTTTATTAAATAGTGATAATAGAAAGAGGGAAGATCTACAGGACTGCTGAATAGAAGGGTCAATGGATTCTATTTATTTTGTGTTTATACATTTGTACTCTTGCATGGCGCCTCCTTGAAATGCCTTATCTGGAAGGATTACTAATATGACAACACTCCTGATTTATAGAAGCCCAATTAGGTTAAACAGTTTGATTCATTTCAATTGGATTAAAAAAAAAATCTCTTGCTGAATCTGAATTCTTGCTTCGCAACGAACACAAACTCACACTCATTATTACTTATGGTGCTTTTCTTTATGGATGAAGTGCTTCCCAGCCAAGTAGCAGTAGTCACCAGCTGATGACCATAAGGAAAGGCAAACACTGTCAGTAGAATAACATCCTTAGCCAAGTGTTTATGTTGGATACATATACAATACATAACTGTTCTTAACTAATGATACAAAGTCGGCCTCCCCATGTTTCTCCCTTTGTATTATTTCTCGCCACCCATGGGTTGAGCAAGATTTTCTCAGGACCTAAGCCCCACCCTTAAAGTAAGTTCTGCTTTTTTGCAAGCTGGATTTATTCTTTCTAGCTTCCAAGTGAATATCATGCATCAAATAACTGTGAGTTAGTTATAAATAAAATTGTGGTGATGTGACTGTTAATGTAGTTTCCAGAGGTGGTTAATTTTTGTACAGAATATCTTAAACAAAGAAATGATCTGGATAATTTGGTATTTTTAAATGTTGTCCTTTATAATCTTTTCTTTATATTTTCTTTCTAAACTTATTGATTTATTATATTCTCAATGAAGATTTTTTTTTTCTTTTCCCCTGTAGGCAAGGAAAACATCTACATCTTCCTACTAAGAACTTTATTTTCTTTCTTCTTCTTGCTCCAACTTTCCTTATTTTAAATTTTCTCTAACCTATAACCTGGAATTTTCTCTTCAGTTGACTCAAATAATGTTTTACTGGGATTCTGCTGACCAGATATTCGCTTGATACGTTGATTCACAGATACTGCAGGATCTGCCGAACTACTGGGATGGAGGAGGGAGGAGGTATTGGACATTAGGGGTGAGGTGAAGGCAGCTAGATCAGAGGGAAGCTGGTACAGTCCACAATATGACTCTAGGGGCTACAAGAAAAGAGTCAGTACAGAGACCACAAGAAGCTGGGTGGCACAGGTTGGTAGAATAGTTTTTAAAATCCCATGGCCAGGAGAGGAGCAATATTTGTGGGAACAACATGGTGATTGTTTAAATCAGTATGCCACCATCAGCGAGAACACCCTTACTTATTTTTCCTGACAGAAGCCTTTTGAGATAGGTGCTATTGTTAGACCCATTTTAAAGATGGGCAACTTGAGGCAGGCTGTCTAGTGTCACAAAGAAATGGTTGTGCCAAGATTTAAACCCATGTCCTTTGGGTGCAGAATCTAACTTGTTCTATCGTTGTCCCTCTGTCCTTCTCATACCTCATTGGTTTTTCTGTTTGCTGTTCTCTTCCTTCCTTCCTGGGTCTCTTTACTTCCCAATCAGATAGCCCTTGTCTCTGTACCCAGAGCTCTGAGCCAGCCTGTCCCCCTCCTTCCCCTAGTCCCAGCTCACTTAACCCCAGCCTGAGTAAGAGCCCCCAGGCCCCTTGCTTTCCTGGCAGGAGAATAAAGAGACCTGGCAGTGAGAAAAGTCTGTGAAGGAGAATATGAGCACAGTCGTGGTTATGGCTTTGCTGTCTGAGAACTCCCTCTGTCAGGGAACTGCGTTGGCTTCCCACACTTGCTACATGGACAGATGTTTTCAATTATTATCACTGACAAGCCTCCAGGCCAGGTTCTTTTCTGATTGGCTGTTCCTGGACTCAGAGGGGAATAAAGGAAACTGAGGCTAGGACACAAAACACCTCAGTCATCACTTTAATCATGTTTCTCCAAAGCAACGGGTTGAGTTGGACAGTTCACCCAGAATTGGAATCCTTTTGTAAACACAGAGTCAATTTCCTTTTAAACCTTTCTTTCATTCTGGTTTCAATTTTTCTGCCCATAGTTCTTCTGACATTATAAGAGAGTGAGACACTTGTCATTTCTTTACCAGTTCTTTCCTTTTGTTGTTCTTCCAGAGTTTCGGGTACATAACCAGAATATAGTGGGAGTTGCAGTTCAGTGAGATTTAACTTGATATTGCTGGACTTGGCATTGCAAAGTCTTTTGCAGAAATGACCTAGGTCTGCTCTGGAAGCACTAATAACATCCAATGTTTTCATCTATAGTAAGCTGGGGATGTTGCACCCTAGATCAGAAGCTACTTCTCATGTAAGTTTTACACTAAACACAGGGTTTGCTGGGAGCCGTTCGGCACACCCCTCCTGCATTACTGGGACTGTTGTCTGCCATTCTAGCTAATAATTTTATCGGCCCTAATTATCCTGATTTCCTTTCTTACCATCTCTGGTGTGTCCTAGGAAAAGCCAATGACCAACTGATCCCTAAAGAGATCTTAGAGAAGTCTTGGCATGGTCGATAATAGAAAAGAATGTAGACATGGTTCTCACAAGCCACCCTGATATCCCTCCCCTCTGAATACTTTCTCCTTCAACGGGAGTAATTATATTTGGTACTACTCAGTCTCTAACCTTTCATTGTTTGTTCCTCGCTTCCTGTTTCTATAAATTAGAAGGGAAAATTAGACTGCCAGGTAGATTAAAGCTTTTTAAATTCGTTTTTATTCCCCATTCTTTTTGTCGTTTATCTGGTTAGAAAGAAATGTATTCAAGATGCTCCAGTGTTTCTGCATATTAGTTTTATGTTCTTTTGATGTCCTGAAATTAGGTTTGTGTGTGGTCCATCTTGCTCAAGACTCCAAACTGCCTTGTCTCTGCTGCCATTTTAAAAACAATCCCAGCAGACAGGCAAGTCACTAAATGTATTTGGTAAAGCAGACAAAATCCATAGACAATCCTGAAAGCCTTGTGTCTCTGTTTTAATTTCTGAAAAATGTCTCCTTGACTTTCAAACTAAACTTTTTATTTTAAGCCCAAAGGTAAAATATTATAAGATGTTAATTCATCCTTTTCAAAAAAGGCACATGAGGGTTAAAACATATGCTTTCTTCTTCACTCAGAAAAAAAAAATCATTCCAACCTTTTGGGGGGATCACATATAGCTCTAAAACAGCTGAAGCTAAAAACATCAAAGTTGGCATGACTTCAGTTATCACTGAATCAGGAAGATCAAGCCAAGTTTTTGAAGAAAATGGTTGAGCATTTTAAAAAATAAAAGAAGTTAAAATGCTGTCTCTGAGCATGCTCAGTGTGAGATTTTTAAATATTTTCTTCAGGTTGGCTTTATTTTGCTCACCGCTTTGGAAACATTTCAACAAAAGCTATCTAATTAGTCTTCATTAATATTGTTCACTAATGCCCTAGCCAAGGCCCAAGTGTCTGTCACCTGCGAAGGTGACATTTTCACCATGTATGCCAAGGGACCACTACTGCTCAGGGCGGGTGAGTTGCCTTGGTCTCTTACCTCTCTGTCATTGTTTGGTTCAGTGACTTGGGGTGGTACCAGTAGGGGAGAGGGGGATGAACGACTGGATGTTCACGTCGTTTCACATACAATTCAGTACGATGAATATAGCTGCTAGATCCTTGCTGTTTTTTTTTTTTCTCTTGATCATCCACAGTTTCAATATTTCCCCCCCAAATGGGTAGGATGCTTTTAGTCTTTGAAAAACAAGAGGTAGGTTAAATCAAGTCTCAAGCACATAAATATGGTCCTCAAACTGGAAACTGAATAGACCTGGTGCTCGTGGTTTCCCGAGAGGATTTCATTCTCTTTTAGGGATCAAATAGCTCGTGCTGTGCTCCTGACAGTTTGGGGCCTGCATTTATTTTGCAATAAGACAGTAAACTGCCCCTGCTTTACCTGGGACGAGGTAAATTGACAGACCTGGAGAATCGTTGACTCCGCACTTGTTATCACCACCATCCCACACTGTCTCAAGATGTAAATTTCTCAAGTGGTATCAACAGCCTGGTGAGAATATTGCTTCTTATAGAGCTCTTTTACTAGTTTCAACACTGCAATATCAAGAATTTTCTTTACTGGAGTTCACAGTGAAATCCTCCAATAGCGTTTTTCAATTGAGGAAATACCTTGCACGTATAATAGCCCAAGGGAATTGCCTCGCTGGTGAGATTACCTCTCTACCTGTATAAATAGCATTGCATCTATAAATTGTCAAGAGGTAGATTCCGACGTGACTGTTGTTCAGAATAGGCAGGCAGGCAGTGATAGCCAGAGGGGGTCAGCACAATATAGGGGTAGCCCAGGAGCCTGCTTGCAGGTCATTCCAGTTACATGAATCCACACCTAAGTTAAAAAGATACAATTATGCTCAACTTCTGGATTCAAGTATACTAGGAAAAGAATATTTTAATAGCTGGCAATGGAATTTCTCTTAAGGGAGAAAAAACATCTTTTTTCTTTCTTTCTTTCTTAATGAAATGTTTTGCTGGACCATTTTAGTTGTGGGAAGAAAATCCTTAGAACACAGTCAGAAAAAGAGAACCAAAATCTCTGTCCAAAACATGAAACGAACTTAGGAAGGTTGTATGCAAAAAGAAAGAATGCAGAAGAGCGTTGGGGCAGAGCGACATGGTGGGAAGTGGGAGGCCCACTGGAAAAGACAACCCATGAAAATTTTTTAGCGGAGGGTATGGAGAGGATGACCAAGATACCCATCATTTAAGTTTAAATTTTGAATCATCTGCTAGGCTGGATGTGCTGTAATCTTTCCATCTTCCACAAATCTTCAGCAAACGTCTACCAAGTGTTATATCCTGGAGCGAGCTTTTGGAAAGCAAAGTAAAGGAATTGTCAAGGTCAGGGACCACTGGCAAGTGGTGAGACGTGTGTCAGTGGGGTTCAGTTGAAGGAGGAAATCAGAAACAACTGGATGAAAGGTAAATCCTTTCTGATAACTTGAGAGACACTGGGTTTCTAGTTTTATAAGGATTGGAGGTTTGAGCACATTTTATTTTAAATTTGATAGGAATGGTGATGGCAACTGACCAAGGAGATTTCCTAAGAATTCCCGGTGCCATCACTCACCTGCCTCAGCTGTACCTGTTTCTTCAGAAGAGCCTATGGATCCTGCCAGGAATGACTAATTCCAGCAAGCAACAGGACTGAGCTGTATGCTCCCTGTTCTCCCAGATGACCCTTCTGCCTGTGGTTTTGATTCTTGGTTCTGCCTTTCATTTCCCCTTGAGGACCAGAGCCCAGCTCTGAACCCCAGATCGATTGCTGGGGAGCTCAACTATCTTACCTAATTTTTGCCAGCTCCTTTTGGCTAAAGCTACTGTCTCTTTCTGCTCTTTACAATGGCTGTCTTCGCCTGTCCCCAAACACAGGTCACAGAGCCTTCCAAGATAGAGTTGGCCTACAGCTGGGCTCTCTTAGTCCCATTATGTGGATCAGTCTTTTCAGCTTGAAAACCATTAGTGACTTTCTATTGCCTGTTAGGCAAAATCCCAGTTCTTTACTAAGATATACTAGTTCTTTCATAACCTGATTCCAGCCTCTCACTAGTTCCCCTTCACCCCCATTCAATGTTCTCCATGAGCACTCACCAGAATATTCCTTTTTCTCCCAGTGGGTAGACCTGGCCATATTTCCTTAAGGTTGTTTGGACCAGGAGTGGAGGCTTGAACCAAGGAATGGGACCAAACACAGTGTCTTTCTTGGCACCCAAACTCGGTGTTAAGAAGGATGCTCCAGTGTGTGCAAATGGCTGTTAATGTAAGTTCTTTACAGAGCAGAGCATACGATTTGGATTGTGTAACTATTTCAATTCATGGACTAAGAAAAACAAACTAAAAAGAATGCCTTGGCTCATAAATCTTTTTCTCACCAAAAGTAATTATTAAACTTTAAATTGTTATTTATACCAAAATATTGAAATTATAATGACTGCAGAAGACATATTTCACATAAATGGTGAAATCAGGGTGTGTGGGTGGCTCGGTCGGTTAAGTGTAGGACTCTCGGGGTCCTGAGGTGGAGCCCACCCTGAGTCAGGCTGCCAGCTAAGCGGGGAGTCTGCTTCTCTCCCTCTTCCTCTCCATCTGCCCTTCCTCCTGCTCGTGCATGCACTCTCTCTCTTTCACTCTAAATAAATAAAACCTTTTAAGAAAAATGGTGAAATCAGTCAATCTTCCCGATGTTCCAAGAGAGAACTGGAGGTTGTACAAATCTAAAGAATTGATCTGGTTCAGGTCACCTTTAACCAGCGAGCCATTCTATTTATTATTGGCGTCTGCTGGGTGGCCAGTGATTACCTGAGAAAAATCCAAACTTCTAACACGCAGCTGAGGATTGGAATATGGCTTTTATTGCTTAGGACCCTGTAATACCTCACAGACCATCAGTGAAAGGCATATGCCTTCTGCATTTGACCAATTCTACATGATAGCTTATTTTCTACTTTGATCATAAAATTTTAACTTTCTGAGGCACAGATTGAGCTACTTCTAATACTCTTCTCAGAAGAAGTACCTGAGTACACATAAGAACTTCATTAGATTTCCGCCTTTAATGACTCTTACCTAAAACTTAACAGAGTCATTAATCTCCCCGAACCCCCAATTTTAAAATATATATGCTGCTAATACTTTCCATTTTTGTGGCAGTCTGATTTTAAGGTTTGCAAGACAGTAAACAAATAGGTTTCCAAAATCTTCATGAGATCACCATGAAGAATGGGAAGAATGTTTCCTTAATTTTATGCATTTGGACAGGTGCATGTGGAAAGCATATTCTAATCTTTTTTCAGGTTCCACACAAAGGGGATAGTGTCATTTCAATGTGTGAGACAAATTTCTATCTTCTCATTCTTAGAAATGAACATATAACCTATTATTTACGACTAGAGTTAGAAAGGGATTTAGGGCAGCACCAAGTATTCATCCTTTGTGTTCCACCATTTTCTACTCACATTGCTTTATTTTGTTCAATACAAAGTTGTGACTATGGAATGACAAAGCTGATTCCAGAAGGCATGTTTAAAATTCTGGTTATAAAGTTTTAAGCCTATCGTCTATAGAAGACTGTTTAAAAATACAAGTAAATATGCCAAATATGCCAAATTTTCAAGAACTGGGGGCATACAAGAAGATGAGGAGAAGCAAAAAGACAGCTAAAATACCATAGAAGCTCTCTTGGCTGACTTCTACTTAGCCAGCTCTCTATTTCCTCTGCAAAATATACTGACTAATGCCCACAATACACTGGATCCTCGTGGCTAGTTAATGACTCAACTGTGTGCATCGCTTCCCACTAGAAGGAAGTCCCAGGAGAGAGTCTCAAACAAGTTTATGCCAGTTGTACTTATTATTATAATTATGTAATTTAATTAAATATTACATAAGCAGATGAAATATGAGAGCAAAGAGGAAGAGAGTTGCTTTGGGGAGCACTTTCTTTGCCGAGAGGATAAATTTGACTCTATCTAAAATTACAAAAGGGTTTTCTCAAAGATGGGGGTAGGTCTGGGTGAAACCTTAAGGTCTTTCCCAAATCTATCATCATAGATATTTCTTGGGTCTTTTTTTTTTTTTTTTTAAGATTTTTATTTTTAAGTCATCTCTACACCCAAGGTGGGGCTCGAACTTACAGTCTTGACATCAAGAGTCCCATGCTCCCCGACTAAGCCAGCCAGGCACCCCTATTTCTTGGGTTTTAAAATTTTGCTTTCTCTTAGATTTAGTCCCTCATTCTATTTCTCATGATCATAGTTTCCAACTACCATTTCCCGAATACTTACTATGTGCCAGGCACTGTGTAAAGAGATTTGTTTGCATTATCTTACTTGATATAAATAGTAATAACTCTTAATTATTGAACAATTACCTTATGTGCTTGGCCTTATGCTGAGCAGATCATATATATTGTCCGTTTAATTCTTACAATACACTTATTTTTAGATATGCAAATGAAGTACAGAATGAATGAAAACTTTGTCTACATTTGCACAACTAATAAGTAAAAGACCTGGGATTGAAACTCAGCTCTATTTAACTCCAAAGCCTTCTCTCTTATTACTATACTATATTACTTCCACATACAGACTCCTTAAGGAGCTGTCTTATTTATTTTTGTAGCTTCAGTGCCTAGTTCAGTGCCTGTCTCACCATAGGGACTCATTAGTGTTACATGGATGAAGGAAGGCATGGATGGGTGGATATTATTTCAGTTCTGCTTGATGGACCTTGGTGTCAGTTTTCTAGAAAATGGGAATAAGAGATAGGAAACCTTCCTTATTTATAGACACCAGTGCTCCTTAATGTGACTTAAGCTTCATTTACTTGTATTGATTGAAGTATTATGGTAAGAGATAGGATAGTGATGTTGGGAAAATAAGAGATTGTAGCTATAATTTATTATTGTGGACACATGGATTTTTTTTTCTCTTTCTACTCATCATTTTTTCTTTCTTCTGGTAAGACCATCTTTGGGGCAAACTGTCTCTACCCCACTCCCAATCTCTGTGTTTTGAGTGGAGTTGACCTAGTCCTTGGCTCCAGGGATGGGCTTGTATCCCACATCTGACTCATGAGAGCCCTGCCAGAGTGAATGGATTAGGAACAAATATGGAATAAACAAGGGATCCAAGCCAGGCCAAGGAGAATTATTCCTGGGAATTTTCTATTCCCACAACGAAAGAGAAGTTTACTTGCCCCTGAGGATGCTAAACTGGTACAATACAATCCTGCTGCTACCATCTTGCTGCCAGGAGGAAAGATTTTAAGTGAAAATGAGGCTAACCAAGAGATGATCAGTTTAGAGATGGAAAGAGGCAAATTCCTGGCAATACCCATTGGGCACTTGGATCTAGTCATGTCCAAAGTCACATCTAATCATTGAACTTTCAGTTAAGTAACCCAGTGAATTCTCTTTTTTGCCTGACCTGTTTGATTTAGACTTTTGTCGCTTGCACCACACTTGGCATGTCTCAAGTACCTATAGAAATCTAGGAAATGTTTTCATAATGTACATAATTGGGACCAAATGGATTGATCCAGAAACTATGGCTTGTAAATATTTAGGGGAGAAAGAGAAATTACATCTAAAAGAAAGCAAAACAAAACAAAAATTATGCATAAAGCTGAAGCCAATATTTGGCTTTACTATCTTAGCCCTACCTAGTGTTTTAATTTTGGTGCTTAGTAACACATTTTGCTCTTTGATTTAAAAGAAAACTCACTAACCTGCTAAGTAAAATAGCTTGATTAAGAGAGAATACATAACATTTCAGGATCTGTGTTTTTTAGGGCTGTTCAGAGAAAGTCAGAATATTGAGGAGGAATACCCCCCACCATGTTTTAAAATTAATTCTTTAATTCAAGACTTCTTCAAACAGTATTTGCTTCCTACTCCCTTGCAGAACACACACTCACGTATACATATCCATGCAGAAACAAATCCATTCAGGTACAATCTAACTTGCAATCAAGAACTGCTAAAATAGGACCTTTATCATCAGCACAGCACATCCCAAAATGTCTTTGTAAAATAAATCAAATTATATGAGTTAATTGATTCCAGGCAACATCAGCAAGTGCAGGTGGAGACTGAATAACAGGATGTTTATTAATGAAGTACTATTAATCAAAATTGACAATACCAATTCCTATTTGTTGTATTTGAAAGCTACCTGCAGTGGTTATAGATATATTTGCTGAATTTTAAAACGTAGTTTTGAAAAGCAAGACAAAGGATATCGTCACACATGGGATTTTTTCGCTGTGGATTTTGGACTACTGATATTTAAACACTGAAAAGATACTCCTAAATGCAATTTGACAAGCAATGCCAAAGATGCCAGTGGTAATTAATTAGCACTTAATTGAGACCACAGAACAACAGGACATAGGAATTGGTACCCAGTGCCATTTCCCCCTCAGGCTCCATCTCATGAGGGTCAGGAGTGTGGCTGCACGCTGAGGGTCAGTAAATAAATTGGGAGAACACATTGACACTGGACATTTCATGATGGATCTCCTTCACCCTTTTGCTGCCGCCCCTGGCTATCTGTGCCGAGAAAAGGACTGTGATTGTTTGAAGGGGAAGTTAGTGTTCATGCACATCTAAACCAAGGTGAGCACTGCCCTCATATCCTAGACTAGTTAGGCTGGATATTTCATGAAAAGATGAAGCTTATGAATCAAATATTAACATAAATGAGGGTAGGCCAGGATAAAAGCAAGTTAAATTTAGAATAAAGATGTATTTGAGTGTGTAGGCTTTGTTAGGTTATATTTAAATTTTTCTTGCAAAATAAACTTAGATCAGACTATTTTTTTTAAGAAAAATAGATTATAGACACTATTATTACAGTTTGGACTTCTATGGTGACTGTTAAAGACTTTGAAGACTCCCCAAGATCTAGAACCTCTATCTTCGTAGATAGGACCATTTAACAAAGAGGAGTGAAAATTCTTGCTTCATAACTCCATAGACTGAGTGAATAAAAAAAAAATGGAAATGAATTCTTCTAGTCTCTGAATAAATCTAAAAATAGTTTCTGACTGAAAATTTATGGTAGCTTGTCTTATAACACATGAGTTGGAGACATAGGTTTGTTAAACTTGTCACAGTGTTTTCTGAAAAATAAAATGGGGGCAGTTTTAATTTTTCTATTTTAGAATTGAAATCAGTAACTGGAGGTACAGTTCACTGATGCAACTAGAAACTGATATCTGGGTTCTTGAGTATCAAACCCTCAATCCACACAGATTATATTACTTTTGAAGGGCCTTTGCTCTCCAAAATGGGCTCAGATAAAGTACAAATGTCATATATACATCTGGAAAAAGACTCTTCAGAGATCTGCTTTATTTGGTCACACACATGCCTGCAGTTAAAACAAATCAGATATCCATCCTTTCAACACTCTTAAAAAGGGCTTGACTCTGATTCTTTGGAGGTCCTTGAGAATTTGTCGTAGACAATAATACCCACTGACAAAGCAGAGGGCAATGACAATTTGGTAAGAAATACTCTCTCCCTTTTCCTAACTGATTCCCTTTCCATGGCTCATTCACTGAAATAAGCTGGTTCCCATGAACTGAGAGTCGCCTTAATGTCACTGCTGCTTACCACAACTGGAGAAATCTGAACAAGGCCTTTCTTTATTAAAATTGAGGTATTTGTGTGATATGACTGGAGTAGATCAGTGGATCCCAGCCTCCATTACCATTAGAAAACACAACTGAAGGGGGCCTCAGAAATAAAATGTGCTTCTCTTTGTTGTCTTGATATTAATTTGCCAAGAAACTTCAAGGAAACCGTGTCTTTCAGTCTTAGTCAACCCTCATCTCTCTGTTTTAAAATATCAGTTTGCAAATCTTACGGTGTTTGAAGAAAAACTCATCTTAAAACTCAGATATTTGTACTGTTTACTGGGATTTTTTTTAATTCTATAAAAATCTCAATATCTTCCATTGGCCTCTAAACTCTTCTGATTTTAATACTGACAGGTTGTAGCTTTAGGTACCCTCCTGGAACTCCACACATTTCAGATCTTCCCTGAAATACAGCTTCATAATTATAGTCTTATGCTCGGCTGAAATGATACATGAGGCCACGAGCCACCACTTTTATCCTCTCAGTAAACATTTCTGAACTTGTTCTGTAAATTTGAGCACCAATTTTATTTTCTTAATTAATTTTATTATGTATTAAACTGATTTATACTTCCACTGTAGCAAATAAAAGCATTTACTGTATATAAAACATGCATTCAATATAAAAAAGTTAAAATATATTTAAAATGAGTAAGAAAACAAGAGCAGAGGGAAAATAAGGGGTGAAGTTAGTAGAATATTTAAGATGCATGCTCTAAAGTTCCAAAGGCTTTGCCAAGTTTGACTGGAGACTTGCTTCATTCCCTGTGAGTCATATCACTTCCAGGTAGACTACCAGTGATCCAATTTACTGCTAACATCTGAAAACATTTCTGTTTTCCTTGTACTTTCTATGTGACCGCATCTGTTCAGAGGCACCACGATTCAGAATTTCTTATTATTTTCACTTTTGCAAGTCAGGCTGGTCCAGGGAACAGGTTCCATATTAATTTACTTATTCATTCATCTATTCATGAAATTCACAAATATTTAGTGACTTTTATGTGCAGGTTACTCAGACAGGAGACAGTTTTGTGTAGAAGTTAGGCATAGGATCTTTGGATTTAGACAGACCCACATTCTAATACTGATCCCACCACTTTTTAGTTGGCTGATCGAGGAAAAGATGTGATCCCTCTGGATGCTAGATTTTGGCTACATCAGTTGAGCATAATGCCTATTTTACATGCTTCCTAAATTGAGATAATGTATTTTAAATATCCAGCAAAGTATGGGACGCATGGCTAGTGCTCAATAAATTGTGTCTATTCATCCTAGCATTCCGGAAGAATTAAAAAAGCACAAGGATAGCCTTTGGCCTATTACATTCACTGTGCTGTATGTAAGTGTCCAATTCACCTGTATAGTTGTTCATAAGAAGGGCTAAGAGTGAGAGTAGGGAAGACCTCTTCAGATAGGGCCAGATCTCCGATCAACCAAATCTTAAAAGAGCTGGGCACTGAGTCAGATTCTTTGAAGAAGTGGTAGAATCTGGAATGGGCAGACAGTATAGAGAAGAACCTGGATAGGAGCAGAAGAGTGTGGGCCAACAGTTCCAGACGGGGATGCAGACAGTACAGTGGCGTTGATGAGAAAATTCATTCGTCCAGGGGAGTGACACATTCAAGCATGCAAGTAATGGTTAGAATTCCAGGTAGAGTTAAGACAGTAAGGAAGTACCAGCAATTTTTTTGAAAGGAGACCTCTGTGAGATAGTATCTCCTTTGGAAACTGCAACTCTAAGAATCCTAACTCCATTTAACTACCCAGAATAACTAGTTAGATGGAGCTCAAGTGCCTTCAAGGTGGCTCATTTCCATTTTTTTTTTTCCCCATCACGAAAGTAAACCTGTGCTATCGGACCTGGAACTGGCCAGATGACCTGGGACTTTCCCAGGTTTGCTCATCTTTGAAATGAGAGGATTGAACAGTTTCCCTTTGGGCGCTGACATCCTCAAGACCTATAAAGCATTTCCCGGTCGAAAGTGAAAATAAAAGGTTAGATGCTCACGGTGGCTGCTGTACCTCTACTTGCCTTTTGGAGGTCTTTGGTTAAACTCCCAGATGTCTGCAAGCAAACCTCTGCACGCTGAATCATTTAAAAAAAGAAAGAAAGAAAGAAAGAAAGAAAGAAAGAAAGAAAGAAAGAAAGAAAGAAAGAAAGAAAGAGAAAAAGAAAAAAGTCTTTCTTCTTCTTCTTCTTCTTTTTTTTTTTTTAAGGAGTGGCCTAGGTGTTGATTGAACTGAAATTCCACAGAACTAAAACCAAAACCAACTCCTTCCCCCACCCCCCAAAACAAAAACCTTCCATATGCGTCTCTCTGTGAAGCCACTTTACTACTTCCTGATTTTAAACTCAAGAGTTACATTTTTAAAGAGACATCGCACATTGGGATATAAACATGTGAAATCTAAATACGAAATATAATAGAGCAGCTTGAGCCATGCTGGTGCAATTTGAATTTTTGGATGTTGTTTTAGTTTAGGGTAGTCAGGCATTTTTGACTTTTGAACTCTGTTTTCTAGCTGGGCTGCTATAACTTGGTCGGTTTCGAGATGAGCCCAGCAGCTTCTTAGTGGCTTTAGTTCACTCATTTTCAGAAGGCGCCCCATTCTCTGCTTTGCAGCATCCTTCCTCTGAGAAGCTCGGGATATTTAAGCCTCAGAACAGCCTGATACACAAGGATATAGAGTCTTTCCACATTACCAACTTGAGATAGCGAAAGACAAAGAAATATTGCATATTTTTCTCCAACACAGGAAACACCCTTTTGTGATTTATGGATGATTATATTGTGTGTCTAGGCCCAACCTAAGCCCCCAGCTCTGGGGATCACGTGGTACTGTCCAGGGTGGTGACCAGTGCTAAGCCCAGAAGATGCAATGAACATCCTTCTTACTTTGGCTGCAATAGGGCAGCTCCTATTTTCTGAATTTCTACTCTATTATTTCCTCCATCATGTTGAGAATGATGTTCCTATGTTTCCAACAATATCCTTAAAGTAGATTTCTATACCTGATGGTCTTGACTTTTCATAGAACACCCCAAGTAACCTAACTTTTCTCTGCCTCCCTGACTCCCTTGCCTCCTCTGATCTACTGAGTCCAATTAATCTCTATTTCTACCTTCCAGTGATCGCCCATGGTCCCACCCCATGTTCTACAGCCCCTTCCAGTTTATGATTTCTCCTTCCCATCATCACAAAAATTCCTGAAATCATTCTTCTTCCAAAAACAAACAAATAAACAAAAAAAACCTTCGCTGGCTAAATTCGAGACTAGGCAAGATAACTTTCAACAAATTCTTTCTACAAATGCATTTGGTCACTTTGATTTAAAACAATTGAAATAGTTATTTCATTAGATTTTTAATCTGCATCTGGATTACCTCTGCTTTGTTGCCATCTGTCTTAGTTTATAACTTCCTTGAGGGAGCAGGATGTGTCAAATGCACTTTCAGATGGCTTTGAAGAGGACTATAAAAACTTGTTCCCTCCCACAAATATTTATTGAGTACCTACTATGTGTCAGACACTGGACCAGGTTCTAGCGTTACGGGAATGGACAACACATATTCACCACCTCAGAAGTTGTGTAAAGCAGAAAATTCTTTCAGTAGAAGGCAGAAATATGTAACGATGATAAAAAAGTCAGAAAACAAAAATGAGGTGGGCCAGGCAACGGTCCTACTGGAAAATGTGGGTGGCCAGTGAAAGTTTCTCCAGGGCTTTTCAGCTTGATGAAAAACTGTATCAAACTGAATGTCAAGCAGATTTGACTCAGGAAATAATGACCATTGAACAATATGCAGAGCATGATTGATTTCTACTTCCTGCGTTGCTTAATAACCCCTTTAAAGTGTTATTGTAGTTGCCCTTGACGAGGGCAATTCATTTCCATTTTCTGAATTTTAGGTCCAAAACTATGTATTTGCTTTCTTGCTTTTTTCTTGTTTTTGTTGTTGGTTTATCAGAACAACACTCTACAAAAGCTCTTTGCTAAATTTCTTCGGCTATTCAAGTAGCAGGGTAACTCAGGCAAGTTTCTCTTCCCCTTTTCTCAAGGTAAGCATGCACATACAGACACCCACCTTCAGATTTTTTACTGGCACATCAAGGCGGGGCGGGGGGGGGGAGGCGGGGAGGCGGGGACTTGAGTGTCATTTAAGTCTCTGCGAAACTGAGACTGTAGCTCTGTGGCTTTGACAGTACTTCCCAGTGCTGAGTAGACTGCTGGGATTCCACAAATAAATAATAAAAATAATAATGATTTTTAAAGCATCTGGAAACGCTGAGTTGAAAGGCGTGGTGTAAGTGCACTGTTTTATCGTGAAAGTGATCTCTCCTGCATTATCTGCTTCTAATGGAGGGCGGCAGTAATGGAGAGCGAGGCACTTAGGCCTGGAGACCAGGGGTCCCTGAAGGCGGGGTGGAGCTCGGGCCGGCCCTGTGGTGACACTTACTGTACTCAGTAACTGCGTCCTTGCAGTCTAGCGAGAAGGTATGAGACAGTCATGTTGCTGCTGTTGTTCCCCTAAACTTTCGAAAGTCATCTTTGTTTCTTATTGATGGAGAAGGTGACTGACAATCATACTGGAAAAATACCACAGATTTAAAAATACTAATTCAACTTTCAGTTTTGGTCTCAAATCAATAGACACTTGGTGTGGGGCATGTCAGCCACACGGATACGAAAATATCCTTGGTCTCTGTCATGGGCTGTATCCTGTACCCCCCAGCCCCCAAATTCATTTGCTGAAGCCCTAACCCGCAGTCCCTCAGAATGTGGCCATATTTGGAGGTAAGGCCTTTGGTGATTAAGTTAAAATGAGACATTAGGTGAGCTCCTATTCAATACGATTGCTGTCCTTATAAGAAGAAGAAATTGGGACCCAAAGCGCCAGGACTATGTGCCCACAGAGGAAAGACCATCCTGGGACATAGTGGGAAGATGGCCATCTACAAACCAAGAAGACAGGTCTCAGGAGAAGCCAATCCACTGACACTGTGCCCTTGGATCTTTAGCCTCCAGAAGTGTGAGAAAATGAATTTCCATCATTTAAGTCACCCAGTCTGAGGTATTTTGTTATAGCAACCCCAGCAAGCTAATAGAGTCTGGGATTATCCAGATTTAGGATTCACACCGGACCATACAGTACAATATAGAAAAAGATATTTTTCATACAGTATTAGTCTGAATGCATTTCCACCCATGTCCATAACTTTAATTATAAAATGAACATAACCTGTATTAAATTATGAATATGTTAACATACTGAATGGGGATGCGAAAAATAAGCACCAGATTTAGGCTACATAGGCATTTGAAGGTAGAGTAAAAAAATCTGGTTTCCTTGACCACATTGTCATAATATGCATATATAACAGTTTATTGAATCCAGGCTGTGTAGACAACCAGAAGAACTCTGGCTCCATACTGTCACAATGCATGCCCACAACAAAGACTCAGGGAGAACAGCCCCTTTCATTCAATCTCTCTAAGTATTACCAACACGAGAGCTGAAAACCTTACCTCTGTCTGAAGTATATCTATGTATCCATGCATAAGTTATTAACTGGGCTCCCTGGGCTCTGCTGCTGAAAATATTAATATATTCAAATCTCATTCTAGCTACTGCAAAAACAGTACATCAGATCAATGCATTAATATCCTTCTTAGACAAAAAAAAAAAATCTGGAATTATTTTTTAAAGTTTCTTTCTTATTCCTTGGGCTCCTGCTGAAATATAGGTGATATATGGCCTAATAAGGTAAAGTGGCCAGAGTGGAGGGTTGCCTGCAGCCATAAAACACTGTTTATTTGTACTTGAAATACAGCACTCTTTCCTGAGGATTATGTGCTGAGTACTGTTCCTAGCATCCAATGGCAGAATTTTTTTTTTTTTAATTTTATTTTCTTAGACATTTTGCCTCATGGAAACGAAATGAACTGTACCTGAATGCCCTCTCATTGAAGAGAACGTGACTTTTAATGTGTCAGTCTCCTCATGTTCACAGGCAGTGCGTGCATCCTGGACACAAATACAGCCTTGAAGGAGTTGGGAGGCAAAGCTTTGCTAAGAACCGGCAAGTCAAGTGGGAACCCGGAGAAGTCAAGGCAGTGATGAGAGGGGTCATCCTTGCGACTTATCCCCTTAGATGATGGCTCTGCATTTCTGGGTTCCCAAGTTAAGAGCTATATATACTGACCGGCCTCTGCACCATCCAGCTTTGCCTCTTTGCTATTGGTTGCACTGAAGGCCTTTTATCAATGACAACAAACCAAGTAGGTGGTCTTCTACCTCTTCCTAGCTGTAGGAAAAAAAGAAGTGACATAATTTTTCACAGCCTGAAATAATTGTGGAAGTACAGATACTGGTTGGGATCACTATGAATTATTAGTGGAAAAGTGGGTCTCAGAAGTACGTTACATGTGAAATATTTTTCGTCACTTGAACATGTGCCGTCCAGAGCTGGCCCTGTTCTAGCCGTCACAGGGAACAAACATTTCACATTCACAGATGCTCCCAATTTGGTGCGGTTTGGAGTGTAATTTAGATCAAACGTCTCCATGTAAATGAGTCAGGGTTTCTTAATTAGGTGCCTCTAAAGCAAAACCTTGGACCACATCAGTAGGTGTGGGTGTGGTGCCCACAATACTGGAATCTTTCCTATAGACCAGGCTCTTAATATCATTCAAATAGAGCTTTTTTTTTTTTTTTTTGGTTTTTTTTTTTTCAGGCAATAATAAATCTGCAGATGGCATAGACAGAAAGACGCTACTTCAGAAGAGCTGTCTAAAAACACTGCCTCTTTGGCAAATGCCTTAAAGTAGGTCATTCTGCTGTGATTTAGCTTTTTCTTTAGATTTGATTGCCAGCTTTTTGTTCCCATTACAAGTAGGGTGCATTCCAGTCCACAGACTTGTTCTTAATTTTTCCAACTGGTATTTGTTTACTAGGATTTGCAGATCTTCATACGAAAATGGCCAATATCCTGTCACAGTGCTAATCATGCACTTGACCACAAAACGAAATGGATCCGGGTGATAATCTGGCAATGCTGAAATATTAAATGCCTTAAACACCCAGTCTTCCCACAGCAAAACTGCATTGATTTATACGGGTAGGTTTGTTGAAATAATTGTCCCATCTTTTATACATGTGAAAAGAAGAGGTGACAGGATGTAAATGGAAAACTTTTACAAGCCATATAGCAGTTTGTATAGATATTCAGGTTATCTGCTTTTATACTTGTCATTGTTTGTGTTTTTTATAGGGGGAAAAATCATTGGGTCCCATTTCCCTATCGAGGCTTTGGGATTTACATGCAGAACCCCCTGCAGCATTAATGAGTCACCTGCATAAATCCCCTGGCAATCGATGGGCACATAGACCTTGTTTTGTTATATTAATTATTCCTCACAGAACCTTGACACTGACATTAAATGAGGCCTTAAAAAATCTTGATGAAGGTCTTAAGGTATCTTTTACTGTTCAAATATTAGCATTGCAAAAACTATGTCTAAGGCATTATTCATTTTGTGGTACTGAAGGGAAGGAGGGATGGAAATAAGGGCACAGGGAGTGAACTTTCTGGTCTTAACTCTTTATTGCCTGGAGGCTGGTTTTCCTAGGGCTGGGTTATCATCCTCAAATTGTGATAATGATTAAAATAAATATTAAGATCATAATAAAAAAAAATACTGAGTACGTTGTTTTCTCCAGATTGGTTTTGAATATGGTGTCTCCTCCACAGGCCAAGTTTTGTCTTGGCATGCTGGTGTTTTCAGGTGAATTCCAAAACGTCAGTTAAAAAGGAACAACAAAGTGAGCTCTGGAGAAGAGAGGAAGATTATTGGCTAGGTATGTTGCAAGATGGCCTGGTAAATACGTACTTAAGAAACAGACTGGGGAAACAGTTTGGTGTGCAATTTTCCTTCAGACCAGTAAACTTTTACTTAGAAAGCCCAGAGAGTATAAGGTTCTGATGATGCAAATGTTCTGGTGAAAAACACTTACATTATATTATCATCTGTGGATTAGCAGTAATCAAACAACACAATTAATGTTAAAATTACAATGGACACCATGTTGCCATCCTTTGATAATTCACAAGGAACTTCTGCATCTTGAAACTCTCATTAAGGAACTTGAGTTATCTCTGTATTAGAGTGTGGTTATTAGATAAATGGGTGGTTATTAGAGATTTATGACTGGTGGAATGGCAGCTAATTGAAATTTGTTTGGATCTTTTTGTAGTGGAAGTTATTTGTTGAGTTATAGTATTTGATGGTAATCTCTGGGTTTTTATATTGCCGATTATTCTGAATTAGCTGTTTACTTTCTACTTTGCTTCGCTTCGCTGGTTAGTGATTCTTATTGGGCTTGTCCCTAAAGGGACATTTAATACCATCCTGTCTTTAGGCTCTAAACTCTTTTGGTGAGTGCATCCACTTACACCACTTGAACTTCTAACCCTAAAACTCTGATTCCCAAATCCACATCTTCTTTAATATCATACTTTTTACTTACCCACCTGCTAAAATGATTCATTAAATACCTTCTGTTGTTGCACTAGCCTGTGCTAGTTACAGAGGGCACTACCAACTCCAAGAAGAAATGATTCCTGCCCTCAAGGAATTAGAGTTAACCTACGATGAGGAAAAGATTAACTACTATTTTACAACTGGCTGGGTAGGGTTGTCAATGGTTGCAGGAGGAGCTTGGGGCAGGATGCCTTCATCTCTTTGGTGCTCTACAGTTTATAATGGGTTTATTTATAGGTAACTCTGAAAGAAGTCCTTTGAAGTGTAGGTATCATGACCTCCTTTAACACAGAAGAGGAAACAGGTGCTCTGAGAAGCTGTGTTATCCAAGTGACACTATTAAAGAATTATCGCCAGGACACAAACTTAGGTTTTTCTGGTTCTGAATCCAGTGATCTCTCTACTCTCTCTCTTGGATTTAGTGCAAGATCAAGTGTCTGGGTTGGATGTTCTGCTTGGATTTCCAAACCTGTCAAACTCTAAAATAGTATATAGAATTGGCTTTTACTTTCTTTATCTCATTCGATTACACACACACACACACACACACAGCAAGGTAGGTAGATTTAAGCATTATTCCCATGCTGAAAATGACCACACAATGGCTGAGAAGTGAAGTGACAGACCTAAAGTTGTCCCCAGGATGGGGACTGGAATTCACTTCTTCTGATTCTCTCAAACCATCAGAGGTAAATGCCTGAAACACTTCCTACCCGCACATAACTATTTCCAATTAGATTCCAATTAGTTTAAATAGTTTTCCAATTTTCCTAGGATGTGTTCTCAGCATACTGATTCTTTTAAAGATTTTATTTTATTTTTTAAGTAATCTCTACACCAGCGTGGTGCTCGAACTTACAACTCTGAGATTGAGTGTTGCACGCTCTACTGACTGAGCCAACCAGGCACCCCCTGATTCTTTTTTTTTTTACTGTATCTTTTTTTTTAATGTTCTTTTAAAATAGACATCTGCCATTCTTGTTTCCAACTTTACAACCCGTTGTCCCTTTTTTTTCACTTGGAGCAAAAGACCAATTTCTCACAAGGGCCTTGTCAATGATGTTACTCCCTCCTCCTCCTCTCCCCACCTCCTCTTGGCTCCTGCCACACTGGCCTTCTTGCTTTGCTGTAGCTTGAAGACACCAAGCATTAGGTGTCCTCTCTGCCTGGAATGCTTTGACTCCAAATATCCATTTCAATAATGCCCCATCTTTTCTCAAATCTCACCTCCTCTCCAACGGACCTTAATTATTACTGCAGACCACCTCACACCCCTCTTGATTCTCCTCCTCTGCCCCACTTTCTTGAGCTCCCTAGCAACCACCATTTTCTAATATGTGTAGTGTTTCCTTGTTTATTATGCATATTTGTTTTATTTGTTTATATTATATGTATTGCATAAACTCCATGCTAGCAAAATGATTTCTGTTAAGTTTACTGATGTATCCTAAGTTCCTGGCATCTAGTGGGTGCTCCATCAAAGTTGACCCAGTTTCTACCAGTGACATCTCCATTCTCTTTAGTCTACTAATTGGACACCCTGGCAGTGATTTCAGTGCTTTCCAGTCATTCATCCATTATATCAAACCTATCAGCAAGTACTCTTGACTTCCGTGAAAGTCTGTCTAGGCATTACGCTCTTCCTACAGAGCTCCACAGACAACACGGGAATAATTGCTCTCTGGTCATGGCAAGATATCCGCTCAGTTTAACTGGCTTTGCTCTAGCCCCATTCTTCAGCCCTTCCACCGCTAAGTCCATTTTCATATGACTGTTCAATAACTTTGAGATACTGAGATACTATTCAATTTGAGATACTTAAAAAACACAAGTTCTTTACCCCCTTAATAACCTGCCTTGGTTCCCGATGGAATCTGGGACATGAAATTCCAACTGTTCTGCAGGTGCACCCATAACCTGGCTCCTCCCTGCACCCAAGTCTCGTCCTCCTTTGCCCCCTGTCATGGTTAGTACAGGTTGCTCACAGCCACATCCTGGCTTCCCTTGGCCTTTCTCAAGCTGACCCATGGAACAATCCTGTGTTTCCAAAGTTCCACCTGTGCATCAAAGCCTGGCTCAATCTCCACTTTTCACTGAAGACTTCTCAACTCCTTTGGTCTATTTCTCTCTGTACCTACAGTTTAACAGTTAATTATTCTCTACTCTCTCTTTCTAAGTGTTTTGTCCCCTGTTAGATTAGTAGCTCTGCAAAGGTAGAACTTTACACTTCTGATTTTATACTTCTTTTATCTTCCTAGCTCTCCCCAGTGTAGTATGGAGCACAGAGTAGACACTCCATAGATCCTGTTGATTCCTTGATGGATGCTTATATTCTTCTCCTTCTTGTATATATACTTTACCATGCTGGCTTTAGACAGCTGAGCATTTCAAATGATATATTTTGAATGATATCCTAAATTTATATATCTTTGGCAAGTAATAGCACTTTTGCAGCTATACTGATGAGCTATATATTAGGATAAATGTATATTTAAACTCCAGCCTTATCTAGTTTATAGCATGTTTACAGCGTGTCTAAACGTAGGAACTCATACTCCTTTCACCAGGGATTAATTGGGTCTTGCTTTTTAAGGGTGTGTGTGTGTGTCTCTCCATACATCTAAAGTGAATTCTATCATTAAGAAGTCACAAAATATGTAGATATTAGTATAAGAAGCACTTAGGAAATAACTAGATAAAGAATATAATCATTAATCCAACTAACAATTAAATCTTTAATGGTATATGCAGGTTTTAGCATGAAAGCCTCTGTAGCAAGCAGCAATAAATTAAGTATGCATAATATAAGCTTAAAAATGGCCCATTCTTTGATGTTTTTCAGCAACTCTGATTCTATTTTATGAAGCTTTGAAGCAAGATTATCACTCCCTTCACTGTCCGTTGGTCAAGCTTTGAAGGTCTGCATTCTGCTATCTTGTCTTCTCTTGATTCATCTTGAAAGACCATTTTGGTTCTTGGGAGGTCATCACAGACCCCTGCTGGCCCGTGTATCTCTGCTACAGCACTAACCAGTGAGTGGCAAATCCTACCACTGTTCAAAGTAGGTGTCTCATTCATGGAACGTGTTCAGGGATCAAACGCTGTGTCTCCTCCCCACCGCAACCCAAGAGTAGAAGCCATTTCATGAGTCGATTTTAGGACTGGATTGTCATATTTACTATTTTGGACTCTTGTGTTTCTGTTCTTTAGTTCCTGGGACAAATGAAAGTAGACTTGATTATTCTGGGTGTTAAGCTCATCTTAAAGTCCTCTTTCTCTTTGCCCAGCCTCTGCTCTCTGGTTCAGGGAGACCTCTTCCCTCTTCCCTGTAAGAACTGCCTTCTGAAAGTGTGGTTCCTAGATCAGTAGCACCTGCAAGCTTGTTCTCTATGCAGAATCTCAGGCCCCATCCCAGACCCCCTGAATCAGAATCTACATTTTTAACAAGATCTCTGGGTGACCTGATTTGTAAGCACGTTCAAGTTTAAGAAATCCTAGTCTAGAACTTTCTGGACTGCTTAGGCCACAGTAGTGCTGGCTGAGGAGGCTAGGAGACTAGGAGGCTGAGGAGACTGCACAGCCTTCGCAGCTCCCACTGTCCACCACATGACCCACCCAAATGTCCCCTCTCTTTCGAAGGCCCCTCCACCCCAGTACTTGAAAGCCTATTTTAGCCTGGGAAAGGTGAATTAGTCACATGGTACAAGCGCACCTGTGCCCATAGAGGGCGCCCGCCCCCCCTCCCCCCCAGCCAATTAGTTGACACCATTAAGCCCTTCTGATGGAATCTGGGTTGTGAGAGGTGAGGCCTTTTGGATGTGCTGCAGGATAAGGGCCCTTACCACTTGTGGTCATTAAAGTTCCCGCGGTGCTTTTTGTGAGAGAAGGGATTGTTAACCTCCGTGTCCTGGCTGACTTCCAATCTGTGTAATTGCATGCAGTCTACCTAAGTCCGCTCTGTAGTTTCAATTAGGTAAAGTATTGTTCACTTCTTGTACTAAACTGCTGTGTTGTGTGGCTACAGACTGCTAATTAGCTGGTGTTTTTCAGGTGGCTGCGTTTGTGATGAACAAAACGTCTCTGTGGCCATCTCCTCCCTCCCCTACTATCCCCACCTCCCAGGGTCTCCCGCATGACCGCATGCCTGTTTTCTCGGATATTACCATTTCTTGGACACAAGTGCTTTGGGATCAGAAATTCCTAGAATGTGACAACGAACATTTCTTTCGTTTCCCTATGTAGCCACTTGCTTCTAGGCCCACCTAGCCTATTATAGGGTGTTGGAGGGGAAACTTGCACAGAGAATAGCAAGAATGTGGTAAGGGGTGAATCAAATAGGACTTCCTCTGCCAAGCTGAAGGATAAAATCCTGTCATTGCCAGGGAAGTATGAATTACTTTAAGAGCTTGGCTCTCTAGGAATTGGTTATTTTCAGTGTGCTATGAATGGAGAGTGAGGCCAGAGAGAACAGGGCATGCATTTTATTTCTCCCTTCTTGCTAGTTAGAAAAATAGAGTGGGGCATGTAAAGCACCCATAAAATGCCTCACTATCTCTGTGGGGGATCTCCAACCCTAAGCAGGAAATGTGGCACTAGGAGAGGGAATGGAATCCCCTTCCGATGACTCAAAGGTCAGTACCAGGGAAGCACTTATGACCCCGGAATGGCAGTTGGAAGTGAAAAAGAAATGGAAAAAGATGGGTGAGCAGGGGGCCAAGAGGAAGACTTGTGCTCTCATTGGAGAAGAGTTGTGTTTTTAACAGTAGAATTTTTCTGGGATGCGAAATGATTGCTAAAAAAAAAAAAAGTGTTCAAATGGGTTAAAAAAATCAGATTTTAGGTAAAATATCACTTTGCATATCTTTTCACTATGTGAGGAAATCTGTTCTGATGTCCAAGCACAGAGACACAAATTAATTAGATCAACATTCCTTTACAGCAGAGGTAATTTCTTCTTTCTTTTCGTATCCCAAACATGGTGGGAAATAAAGGAATTCATTAGTGAGTGAAATGAATGAATGAGTGAACAAACTGATGAAGGAAGAAGTATTTATTAAGAGGTGTGTGCTGACTGTCAGTTCATGGAGAACCGGAAAAAAAAGTGTTATTTGTGTTGGAGTGCCAGCACCCGTGTCTTGCCTCCTGCCTGCTACGGCTCTGTCCCCGAGTGTTCTACTTGTCTCTTTGAACGTGAGAAAGAAAAGAGCAGAGGTTTCCTCAAACAGATGGATCCCTATAAAGACAGCGGCCCCAGTAGGGCGGGCTGAGGAGGCAAACGTGGTTTGCCAATCTCACGAGAAGAGGAGGGTCTGGAGCCACAAAGTTGGGAGTGGGAGTGAGGTGAGGGACGTGAACTTCGCAGGGGTCAGGGAGGGAGGCCTCACAACTGAATGACGTTCCCAGCTCCTAGGGGCTGATTGTCATCCGGGTAAAACTGTCTTCGTTTCCAGCTCCGTGTCTATCATGATAGTTACTGGGTATATAACTATCGTGGGTCCTGGATAAAGGGGAGATTGATGTAGGCAGCAATACTTGAGGGTGAAGAGACTTCTCAGAGTGAGGGGAGTGGGAGGAAGAATTTAAGGATGATGGTGATATAAGGCCGGAAAGGCAGGGGGGCAGAAAAAGGGAAAATGTAAGAGAAAGCCTGGTTAAAAAGAATGTGCATATGATACAGAAGAGAAGAAATTACTGGAAGTGAGACACAGTCATCTCTACACAAAGGGTGATATTTAGTAAAGTTTCTAAGTTCTGCATGTATCTTCAACTTCCTTTGTGCACATTAACAAATTCACCTGAGGAAAAATTACAGACCAAAAAAATGTCATCGAGGCAGAGATAAAACAGACTTAAAAATTCTAATCTTAAATTTGAGCTCCACTGTCATACAGACGGTTTCAAAGGAGATTTTCCCAATGTCCTGATCCAAACAGCCCCTAAATTCGTTTCCTTGTTCCCCAGACGCTCTCATTCCAGTTAAGCCCATGATTTCAGTTGTGCATCTCTTCAAAGTCAAGTGTGCGTTGAGTCTGCCACTGGCCACAGACAAATTATTATTAATGGCTGAGATTTCCTCCTGTCCACTGCTAAGTCCCATGCTTTCTCAGCCCAGACAATACCGTCTTGAGATCAGAAATCTCATATATAATCTGCACTTTTTCTTGCATGCAGGGGGAAAAAAAACCCAACAACATGGAAATGTGCAGCCACCCCGTGTTAACTATTCCTGGATGTCACCCTGCAGCTCTAATTTCTGCTTTCTCCTCTGCATTCTGGGTACTGCTGCTGGACTTGTCAGCACCTTGTCACGGCTTCCTCGTGCGTGGGCTACCATCGGACTCTGTGTTCTTAACAATTATCCATAAAAAAACCCCCCACAGAATCCTTCACAAGTAAACACACACACACACACACACACACAAATATATACATATACAGGTAAAAAAAAAAATGAAGCTACTTTAAAAAATTTAGTACCCTGAAGCAGGTGCTATTTGTAATGCTGCTGTGTTGCCTCATGTTTTCCAGTCCTGCAATGCTCTTTTGTTCATGGTGTGACAAGGATGTGGGGAGCCAATATGATTTAACTAAATAATACACAAATGTCAAGAATACTTTCATGTCTTGTGTACAGACCAGAATAAATTACTCCAATGGAATGTTTTGCTTTTCTTTTTTTCAGGGAACGACCCCACAGTTTACAAGGAGCTATGCTGACAAGAAATGGCTAAGAAATATTATTTAAAGTCACCTCTTTGAATGTAGTACTAAATGGCTGAGAATTTCACTCGGGTTCAAAAGACAGAGGCCTGCAAAGGAAGTTGACAGGCAGGCAGCAATGAGAAATGCATCTTGTCCTAGAGTTCATATGGGCAGTGGGGAGAAAAAAAATAGGTCCGGTAAGAAATGAAAATGAGGAAACTCATTCTCAGAATTAAAGGTGAACTGAAAGGAATTGGCAGCTGTCTGGACATGCCAGCCAGAGAGGCCACGGTCTCTGATACACGTGACAGACCGAGAGACAACTGCAAAGCTCCCCAAACAACTCGCCTGTAGGGCTTGCCAGGAAGCCAGATGCTGCTTCTGGAAGAATATCTTCCATGGTTGGGCATCTGGGTTCAGCGCTTTCCATTTAAAGAGGAGAAAGAAGGTGGTAAAAGGCAGAACCATCGTTGCCTTTTAAAAAACGTGCTTTCTCTAAGGGTGCGTAGACACACACACGCACGCGCACACACACACACACACGCAGCATTAATGAACGTGGATTTGGAACTTGTTTCTAAAAAGAACCCCAGGAATCAAAGTTTCCCTGGTGCTTTTTGGGTGCAAAGCAATGTGTTACAGGGAGACAGAGAGAGAGGGAGAGAGGGAGAGAGGGAAGGAGAGAGAGAACAGACAGCCAGAAAACCCCTTATATAAATATGTCAACTTACAAATTAGTTAGGTAATTTTATTTAAAGAGCTGGGATTATAGCTGGTGTTCAATTAAAAAAAGGGAATTCAAGGGATAGGTCTGTGCCTCTATCATAGTTGGCTGGTCTTTCTCACTCTTTGTTTTACCATTCCTTCTTCCCTGGAAACACAATCGAGTATTGGTATTGGCAAGAAAGCAGAGTGTGGTCTAGTGGACTGGAAATCAGGTGACTTGAGGTCTGGTTGATTTTTTTTTTTCCCCCTTCCACTTTGAAGTTTGCTGTGTTTCTGCTCCGTTAAACAGGAGAATCAAATTTTTTATATACTTAAGAGCAGAGGGCAAATTCTTGTAATCAAGATCATTGTTGTTCGTTTGCTTCACCTAATGCTCAATAATTCCAGGTGGTAGGAAGTCAAGATTAGATCTGGAAGCAGCGATGGTCAGGGTGGTTTCATAGGAGACAGGAGTGATAAAGATTCTTTAGTTTTGTAGTGGGAGCCATGACAGGAGATGTGAAATGAAGTTTTTCTATTCCAAGATCTGTTACAAATCCCAGACAATTAAGAAATCAGAAGCACTGACAACTCACCTTGGACGCCAGTGAATTTACCTCACAGGCTCCAACACTGGTGGGCACTCACACATTCCCTAACCAAGGCTCCCTCAGCAGGGGAAGCCTCTTTGACCACTCATTCATTGTACTCAGGGTCTCTTAACATGCAATCTTAATATTAATATTGTTTCTCTTGCAATTACAGCTGCTTTTCTCTTCATCATGATGAAAAGATAAATATCAGGTGAGGAGAGAGAAACTTGACAGGAACAGCTTACTAACCAATACTCTCAATATGGAATATTCCCTGGTTCTAGTCTGAACTATATCAAGGTGCCAACTGGAACCATTACTGGCTATTAGATTATTATCTTCTTATTCCGTGAAGTCATGTTCAACAAAAATGACTGAGGATCTATAATGTTTGGGACACTGTACTAAGCTCTGGGGATATAGCAGGAATCAAAGTGACACAAATTCCTACCCTCCTAGAACCTATGATCTAATGGCAGAGGGCACCCATTCAGTTCTTTATAATTTCCATCTTTATCAGTATTTTTCAGGACCTCATTATGCTATAGAATAACATTTTTTTCCTGCTCGGTTATTATATTTATTCCTGTGATTTCTCAAGAAGCAAACGATGAAGGATAGAACAGTAGCTGCTCATTACCAGAAATTCTGCCTGATGTCCCGTTACCACGACAATTTACTAGCCCCCCTGTGTAGAAGTAATAATCTCAGCCAAAAAACATAAGACCTCTGCTCTTGCCAAATTTTCTATCACCATGTGTGCCATTCTCAGACTCTCACCCCAGCGTCTTCCTCTTTCAATGTTAGACAACCCCAGGAATCTGTCCTCAGCTCTCTTCTGGCTTCACACTGTCCCTTGGGGTTATTCATGACCTTACCCCATTCCACCTTTAAATTGATGACTCCCAAATTCATACCTAGATCCCAATTACCTTTCCTGCATTCCCAACAGATATTGCTTATCTTCAAATGGAATTCGCTAGTGAACTATCAAGAATCCCACATCACATCCCCAAACTTTCAACTTCTTTCATACCTCTAATTTTATGCTTTTCCTCTATGTGAGTTGAGGGTATCACCACTCAAGCTAGTCCATAACTTGGGACTCCTCTTCTTCCTAACCTCTTGCATACCTTTGGTGTGCATGTCCTATTGAATCTACCTCCTCTGTGCCTCTTGCAGCCATCCCACGTCCTTGTTCCTCCCATCACCTCCTTAGTTTGGGATCTCTAGCTTGTACCCTCACGACTGGTTTCACTATCTCTAGTGTTGCCCTCCTACAGGCTATCCTTCACCCTTCCAAAGACTGTGATCTTTATAAATAGAAATCCCATCATCTTATCTCCCTGCTTCTGACCCTTCCATGATTTACCTAATGTCTAAAGAATGAATTTCAAATTCCTCAACAAAGCCTGTGAAAGGTCCTTCATGAGTTAGCTCTAGCTCACTACATTCTAGGCTTACGTTCTCCTACTTCTTTTATACTTGCGAATCCTCCAATCATGCCAGAGGATTCGCTCTTTCTTCACCACACCATAGTTCTCCTCCTCCACACGTCTTTGTACCTGGTCTCTGCTTGTGCTGTCTGCCAAAACAACATCTTTAAAGATAGCCTGTTCCGTCTCCTCTGGGAGGCATTCTTTGGTTTCTCTAGGCTAAATTCCAGCTCCTGGTTGGGGCTCTCACAGCGTCTTGCAACTTTGCACCGTATTTATTGCAATTGTTTACTAATTTATCTATGCCAGGAGACCATAGAAGAAGTGAGGGTAGGAGTCCTCCTTATGCCTCTAGCATTGAGTTGAGGGGCCATCAGACTTTTTCTGTAAAGGGTCAGATAGTAAATATTTTTGGCCTTGTGCAACTTGTCACAACTATTTAACTCTTGCCATTGTAGCATGAAAACAGCCATTGGCAATACATAAACATATGGGTGTGTGTGTGTTTCAATAAAACTTTATTAACAAAAACAGGCAGCAAGCTGTATGTAGCTCAAGGGCAGGCCATACTTGGCCAACCTATGATCCAGTCCAGTGCCTGGAATATAGTGGGAATGTATTTAAGACTTCCTAAAGGAATAGACAGGATTTCACAGCTGACAAACATTTTCCTAAGTGTGAATTTATTTGACCTATTTCACACATGATCGAAAGGGAGGGTTTAAAGACATTAAAAGCTTTTCTTAATGTTATAGTTTCTAAGGGCTGAGGTTGGGACTTGAGCCTATGTCTTCTGATTCCAGATCCCTGGTTCCTTCCATTAGGTAAAAGGCCAAGTTTCATAGTGGAGAAGGATGGGACAACTTAAAAAATTTACCTCTTATGAGGGAAATACCCGCATGGGGTGGACTACCACTAACCACAGAGAACCCAGTGACAAATGAGCAGTAGTCATTTTAAGTTTTGTTTTGTTTCCTATTATTCAGTGGCTAATGTTACCATTCAAATGTTAAATTAAAAGATCTAAAGTAATAATTTCCCTGCTGTCTTAAAAACCTTATCTCCCAAAGCCTTCCTCCAAAACAAGGATCCACCACTGGAAGGATCATTGAACCTTAGTCCCCAGCTCACAAACCTTATAAATCCTGTGCCAAGATGTCTCCTAAGTAGATGACATTTTAATGATTACTACAGGGAGTTGGGAACTATTGCTTCATCCTCACGATCAGAGTAATTAATTTTCTTAACTACCAGGCCAAATTCTGCCACAGGAGTCCAGTTGAGAAATTTCAGGCCCATAGGAAGTACATTAGCTCTTCAAAGTGATTAGGGTGCCATTTCAAATACACAAGCAAAGGAGCTATTAGGCTTCTGGCTTATTTCAAACGACTTGCAGCCCTTGTCCCTCAGGAAAAAAAAAAAAAGGAAAAGAAAAAAGAGAAAAAAGAAAATAACAATTTGTACAGGTTCCTCATTTTCCAGTAAAAATACCCATGGCCTGCAAGTCATTGGCTATCAGGTATTATGGTTGGGTGAGCGACCAAAGTGTACAGAAAAAGGGTGGAGTGCCAGAAGACAGCACAGAAAAACATAGCCTGCTCCAAAGCACACCAGAGCTGAGCACTCGGAAGCCTGATGGGAGGCAGAGAGCTTCACCAGCCATTGGTCTTGAAGACCAGAGAGAGGGGCAAGAGCTCATGGGCTATCAAGTTCATTCTTTGGCCATGTGTCATTCCCCACCCCCCACCCCCCCCAAATATCAGAAATGCTCACCATGCCATTTTATAGTCAAGGTGGATGAATTATTTCCTCACCATTGTTTCCTCATACAATTTCTAGGTCATCATCATTTGAGTTGCCTCTGACATGTTCTTGTAGAATATTTTATTTAACACCCATGAAGACCACAGAGAAGCTTTAAATATCAGTTTACTCTCACAAATAGCCATAGCTCAACAGTTTAGCCTTTCAACAAGGCATTCAACTGGCATGCTTCCATGAGATTTGTCTATTCAGCCATATCATTCCTTCACCTTGGAATTCTATGAACAGCTGGGCGATTTTCTTAGAGTCAATGCAACAGGGAAAATTTTTTAGCTTTCTTTTCAACCTATTTTACAAAGTGCAAGTCTCCTATAAGAATATTTATTTGCATCTAAAGTCTGCAGCAAATATATTCTTCCAAAGCTATTTTTGAAAATCAGTGAATGACAATTAGTCATCTCTAACAGCCACCCATTTCTAAGACATTTTGACTTTCTCTGAACAATGTATACCCTACATGGGAATGGAATGTTCTTTCATGTCCTGCCCCACTCAAAAATGTGAGATTGTTTTGGCTTCCAAAACTCAAGCCACAAAGTTAATCTGGCTAATGAGTTCAATTTAGCTTGGCGGGAATACTTTTTGTATTTATTTCTAAATTTGCTGTACGTTTCAAGTATGATTTTTATCCTGGAAATAAAAATGTGGGGAAAGACTGCAGCCACAGCTAGAACACCTTACTCAGAGTGATAACAAT
Source organism: Mirounga angustirostris (assembly GCF_029215605.1). Classification (NCBI taxonomy): domain Eukaryota; kingdom Metazoa; phylum Chordata; class Mammalia; order Carnivora; family Phocidae; genus Mirounga; species Mirounga angustirostris. The sequence continues at coordinate 110,516,722 of NW_026991711.1, read as the reverse complement.
AAGAATGCCAGAACTTCCAAAGATCAGTGCTACATATCAGGTAGACACGTAGTTGATAGGATTCTAATAGTGTTTACACAGGCTGTTTGAGGCACAGGATAAGGCCCTACCGGCTTCAACGTGTCTCACTTACCAGGCTCCCACGAAGCCAGTGTGCTTGTGCTGTCTGGCAGGAAATTCTCACTGTGAGAATCTTTTTTTTTTTTTTTTTTAAGATTTTATTTATTTGACAGAGAGAGGCACAGCGAGAGAGGGAACACAAGCAGGGAGAGTGGGGAAGGGAGAAGCAGGCTCCTTGCCAAGCAGGGAGCCCGATGCGGGGCCCGATCCCAGGACTCTGGGATCACGACCCGAGTCGAAGGCAGACCCTTAACCGACTGAGCCACCCAGGCACCCTCACTGCGAGAATCTTATGCTAAGTAAGACTACAAGGCAAGAGATCTGTCCTTAGGAAACTGCTGTAACAGGGGAGGCTCTGGACAAGAAGCAGAGAAGACCTGTGCCCTTTCTCCAGCCTCCTCACACCGGGCCTAAGACTTAAGGTAGGGTAGCTGATCTTAGCAAGCTATCACTTCGAAGGTAAAAATACTCTGATCTGTGAACATGGGACAAGATGCAAATCAGGCAGATGGAGAGTTAAGGACAGGTAGAGTTGGTCTGGGCATTTCACAAGGGATTTGGCATGGTGTGGGATGTCATATGGTTGGTCAAACAGGTGAAATCAGCTTCCCTGGGACTAGGGGAAACTGGCTGAGTCAGGCCAGTGTAGGGACTCAGGTTTTGGAAAAAGATTCTGTGGTGAGATAAAATGTTTTCTGGAAGCCAGGAAATTTGGCAACCCAGCTTTTAAAATTCTCCCTACATTTATTTTATTAAAAAATTATCTTCTTTTTCTCTCCCTATAAAAATGATACATGCTGATGTATAATGTTTATCTAGAACATAATAAGTGATAGGTACTGTGTGAGACTCTTTAAAAACACTATTCATTTACTCCTCACCAGAGAAATAGGTTCTATTATGATCTCCATTTTGCAGATGAGAAAATGAAAGCTTAGAGGTTATTTGTTCAAAGTCACACCTTCCATAAGTGGCAGAGCCAAGACTTACATTCAGATCTGCCTAACTCCAAAGCCTGCTCACTTTACCTAGTTTTCTTAACCTCAATATTGCCTTCTATACCATTATTAGGACAGAAAAAGCAACACATGGGGAAAAAACTCTCATAACTTAATGACTATAAGAAAGAAATATTAACATCTCAACAAAAATTTTTAGTCTTTTCTAGATGCACAAATTTCCCACATACTTATACTCTTTTTGAGTACATAAGATATTGTATCCCTGACTTTAATTTATCTCCAAATTAAGAAGAAAAACAATTATCCATGAACTACATTTCACTAAGCTGATATGATGTGTCATGTTCTATATAACCTTCCCCTATCACTGGACACTTAGGTTGTTTCCAAGTTTTTACCAGTGCAAATACAACTGTCATAAGTAATTTTGTCTGCGTAAACTGCCTCCCTCATTACTTAAGATGACTGGCTCAAAAGACATGAAGATTTGGAAGGTTTTTATTCTTGAAATATATTACATATATGGCTTTCCTACCATGCTGGTTGGTACATCCTACCTGGCAGCATATAAAGGGCTTGATTCAATATACATCTGACAAAATGGGATTCATCCTATTTAATTAGTTTTCAATAACCTCATCTTCCTTTTTCTCTATATTTGCAAAATAGAGAAAAAGGGTGCACCCTTCTACACAATATCTCCTTTTGCTTTATTATTATTATTGTTGTTGTTGTTGTTGTTGTTGTTGTCAGAGGGACTATTTTCACAATCACCTAGCATTGAAACCTGAGACTTAACTGCATGGCTGATGGGATATGGGGATAAAGAAATGAGAGAAATAAAAATTGTGTGGAATTTTCCTCTGAAAATTCTCAAGATTTAGGCCATGTCTTTCCATTTGATGTTCATCACTCTAATCCAACCACAACTCCCATGTGGTCTCCTGGGTTCTTTTCTCCTTCTATCTTGTTCACCCTACACTCGGTTGTTGGACTACTTTCATAAACACTGAGCACATTATACAAGTGTCCCATAAATAAAGTTTCAATGGTTCTCTATTGCTTATGTAACTTCTTTGCCTGGCTTTTAATCTCCAACTACAGCCCATCAGCAACTAAACCTTATCTTTCTAGGTCCTCCTTCTTCATTAACTTCATCTTCACTTTGCCTCCCTGACTTTCCAAAGAAGCAGGCTAAAGGAAAATGCACTTGACACATATTTTGTAGAGATAGAATTTGCCATTTATGTGATGATTCAGAAGGTACTACAGGACCTTACAGTACTTATCACTGTAATGTCAATTTGTGAAAATGGCTATTAATAAAGGTTTCTGGTTGATGGCATTTTGAGATGATAGCTTATTCTGAATTTCTGGTCTCATTTTAGCACAGCAGAAGCATAGAACTTGACCTTGAATTTGATCAAGAGTGAGGACACTGGACTCTGAGACTATTCAGCAGGTTCAGCCATTGTGTAATCTTATGCTTAATGTAATCACAACCCTTTAAAACTTCTGGCTTTGGAAGACAGGACTGGCATCCACCCTATAGTCCAATTGTACTGTATTAAGCTTCCTCAGTTGGTAGTTGGTAGAAAGCTCTGCTTTCAAGGGAATGTTTAATCCAGTGCTGCGCAAAAAATGGAGTTCTCTTCTCTTGGCTACAGAGTACATAGGTCAAGTGGAATTTTTGGCACTTCATTACATTCCCTGACCCTCACTAAACAAACTTCAAAATATATATATTTGCAACAATTTGAAGTAAACACTACACACAAGTGTTGATGGTAGATTTTCTGAAGAACTACCAAATGCATCAGGACTAAGGAAAACATTCTAATGATTCTTTCAAACACGAATATTTTTAAATTCCTATTAAATAATCTTCTTATTTAGTCTTCTCAGGCTTTCACGACATACCACGATTGGCTGTTTATTAAAACTTAGCAAAAAATGATTAACAAGATATAATCATGCACACACTTATGCATAATGTTTTATTTATGCATTTATAAACTGGGGTTTATAAATCAGTGCAGGGCAGAATATGGTCACACCACTCAAGAAAGGTTGGTGACTAGCAAATAACACTTTTCTCTTCATTTATAATGAAAAATCTTATAATGTGAATGCTGTGAAGGTGATATAATAATGGGATGGTGTGGCATAAAGGTGGAGGATTCTCATCCTTCCAAGGTTTTTAATTGGATGGATTTTCATCTGTGTGTTTTATTTTTTTCAAAGGAGGCTTTAGCTGACTCTAAGTTTCTTCATTTTATAGCTGTTCGTTCAGTTGGGGGAAAAAAAGGAATGATTGAGACCGAGTAATGGATATTTCTCAAGATCTCCAAGACTAGGTATTGCATAGCATTAAAGAGTATAGTTTTCCATTTGTTTCATGACTTTGTCCAGTTAAAGTTACTGGCATGAGCACTCCAGTATTTACTTGTAACTTGAAACCCCTTTCATGATATGTCTGGATCCTAAGGGAAAAGAATTTACATTTGAGGAATGCTTACCTTGTGCCAGGCATTTTATATGCATCATCTCATTTAATTCTCATGACCACAAGGTATGATTGATATTATTTAATCCAACTTTATGTTCTTGAGATCATAAGAAGAGTAAAGTATAGAATAAGGATTTGACTCTAGAGCTCTCTATTTCCTTAAAGCCCATCCAAGATCCTCTCACTAAGCCACACTGGGTTTCCCCTTATGGCCAGTATGTGGAGGTGATAAGAAGGGATATTCTAGCAATAAAGGATGGTCTGAACTTTGGCACAGGTTCTCCTCTGGGGTAAAATAAGAAAGAAACTAATATGATGGATTAGATTAAATCATGTTCCCTAATGCAGTGACTGATTAAGCCAATTATGGACTACCCATACTATGGAAGACTATGTCATTATTAGTGAGAATCACATAAGTCTGTCTAATGAAATGGAAGACTGTCCATGAGTTGCAAAATATTGCAGAACAATATGTTCAGTATGATAAACTTTAACATAATAACAGTCATATACACATATGTTTATATGTGTATACACATATACACAAAAATGTTTGTTACTTCTGTTCAGAAGGCTAAGCGTAATCAGTAGGCAAATTTCACTTTATAATCTACATGCACCGCTGATGCTTAAGTTTTTTGTGTGCAGTTATGTGTCTTAAATTCACAGTTAAAAATCATGTAATGGATTAGTTCAATAATCTGTAGGAATGACTCAACCCAAGGAATGGGTGATTAAGGAGATTCAATCTCACAAAAACAAAACTGTCCGATCTATGTGACACTCTATCAGGATTCAACATTACTATAGGTATATGGTGAAAGCTAAAACCTCATCACTTGTATTGCACTCTGACTTATCTGAAGGAGGTGTTAACAGAGAGCAAATGAGTAACAGTCATTTCAAACCTAACACGTCCAAAATGGAACTTTCCAGTCTGCTCTTCCTATTCAACCCATCTGTGTCGTACTACCATTTCTTCACTTGCCTAAGCCCAAACCCTAAGGGGCACACTTGAATTCTCCTTTCCTTTTCCAACTGCATTCTGACCAGCAGCACATCCAACCTGACCCATCACCAATCTATCTCTTTAAGGACTCCACATAAGCTATCATTACCACTCATCTGGACCACTATGGTTGCCACCTTACAGGTAGGTCTCCCTGCTTCCATTTTGCAATCCATTCTCCACATGGCAGCCAGAGTGATCTTTTATACTCCTTCAATTTAGCACTCTTTATGGTTTGTAATTGTACTTAGAATACAATCCAAAGCTCTCGGGGAGGCCCACAAGAACCTATTCGATCTGACAGCAGTCAGTCTAACGGCTATGACCTTAACTCCAAACCCCACCACCCCTAGTTTGTTAAGTTTAGCCATCCTGGCCTGCTTTCTGTTTTTCAAGTACATCAAGTTCTGTGGACCTCTGGGCCTTTACACTTGTTTTTTTTCTACCTTCATTCTCTTCTCTTAGCTTTTTACATGGATAACACCTTATCAATCTGAATCAACATTTTACAGACGAGCAAAGTGAATTTCAGACAGTGTAAGTAACTTATTTGTGGTCCTAGCACTTTGTACATGATGAAGCTATGTTTTGCACTCATGTCTGAATTATTTCATGCTCTTCCCTTATACTAGATAATGAAATAAAGATGGTCTATCCTAGGGCTCTGGGTCAGGTTATGACAACGAACCAGCAAATATCTATTTGTTGAAAAGACCAGAAAAAAATAACTTATTTTAGAAGTTCCTTTTGTAGGTTCTCCTTCCTACCTCTAGTATATTCTCCAGCTTCTGTAGGAACACTAAGATTGGCTAAGGGGAAAATTTGAGATAGATACATTTGGAAAATCTTGTCTTAGAGATTTGAAATTAAATACTTGCTTATGTAAGAAATGAGAATATGATGACACAATGAGAAACCCTTACAACTTACTTAGTTAGATGTCCAAACAGGGTTTTCATGGTGTCACGATTTGGTGGAGGGAGTTTTTGCACAAGAGACTTTATAGTTTCAATTCTTGTGTTGTAGTCTTGCTTTTCTGGAAAAAAATAAATAAAAGTTAGAAAAGAAGGAGATTTCATAATTGCATGAGGGAATTTTCTTAGGAGAATTTTGGACAAAGACTTAGTAACTTAAAGTCCTAATCAACAGCCAAAGAGAATAAGCATATTCAACATCATTATCATGAAGTTTCTTTATTTGGACTCTGATGTAAATTATAGTAATATGAAACAGCAACAGTGTGGCTTTGACATCATCTTGTTAAGATCAGGTCTGAATCAGTTTTATAAATGCTTTACTCTTTTATAAGATGTGGTAACGTGAAGAATGACTTTCCAAAGATGTCCATACCCTAATCTCTGAAACCTGTGAATAGGGACTTTGCCGATGTGATTCAATTAGGAAGTCTGAGATGGGGTGATTATTCTGGATTATCTGAGTGGGGCCAGTATAATCACAAAGGTGGTTAAGAGAAAAGCAGGAGTATCAGAGTTAGAGAGAAAAGATGACTGTGGCGATGGAAACAGGAGGACAAATGGCTATGTGATGAAGGGCCATGGGTTAAGAAGTGAAGACAGCCTCTAATAACTGGAAGAGGCAAGGAAAGAGAGACCCCAGAAGGAGCACAGGGCTACCAACACCTCGATTTCTGCCAGTGAAGATGATTTCAGACTTCTGACCTCCAGGAATGTAAGATAAAAAATTCATGTTGTCTGAAGCCAATGAGTTTATGATAATTTGTTATAGTAGCAAAAGTAACGGACAGATGAAGACACACAGTGTGATTCAATTACCAATATTCTATTGTTCACTTGATTTTGTGGAAGTGGAAGTGACCTTTTTTATTACTTCATGCTATCTTTTCTCCCTAACACATTTTGTTTTTGCTATAAAATAAAAAAGTGCAAAAAATAAAAATTGAAAAAGTAATACCTAGTCATATACATTTAAAAAAAATAAGAAGTTGTTTAAAACTACATACCACATAGATTGCTTTCCCTCATTTCATTTCTTTTGTCCTTTATGGGCATGGATGGCATAATAAGAATTGATTTACTTAGCACCTAGAGAATTCTTCTCACCATAATTTTAACCAGAACTTAGAACAGTAATTATTTATTGAACTTAAACACTTCATACACATTGACTTAGGTACCTTTCCTTTCTATAGTCTATCTCTGACCTCTAGCACAGAGCTCGTGGTGATCTTTAAGAGGTCACTGTTGGAAAAGACAATGTATGTGGGTAATATGTAAGGTACACACCCACCCAATATTCATTCTCTTCTTCCTTAGCAAGACAATGCATTGTTGAGAGGGTGACAATGTACTTGGCTAAAAGAGGTCATTTCCCAGCCTCCTTGGGGGGCGGAGGGACCATGTGACCACGTCTGGCCAATGAGCCTTTGGTCAAAGTGATAGATGGAACTTCTGGTGAGGCCAGGTGCAGGGAGCTAATTTAGCTTTTTAGCCTTTTCACCTTTCTGTTCTCCAGAATGTAGATGGAATGGTGTGCCATCCGTCTGGATGTGGAGTGAATGCACAGTTGAAAGGAGCTTCTCTGAATCTGTGGGGCAGTCTGACCAGTCCTGTACTCTCTGTCTCTGAGTTTCTTTACCATAAGAAAATCAGCCAGAGTGTACCGAAGCCTTTGAAGATGAGTCTCTGATACTAAAGCCTGATTCCTAATGCAATTGGCTCCCAAAAGCCCAATTCATTATCACCTGTTATTAGGTATATAAACTTTACATAATGGGGCAAGAAAAAGTTAGTTCAGAAACTGGCAGTTTTTAAATACACTGTTGCAGAAGGAACTTTTAATAAGGAATTATAGGAAAATATCCTGCAAAAGATGGTATTTCGCTAAAGTGGAGTGGGGGGGCAATCTTCCTAGTAGAACTCTGCCTTGGAAACTTTTCTTCTTCCTCCCAAAACCACAAAGGCCTATAAATAATGCCTCCCACAGTTAGAGCTTTCAAAATTGCAGTTATTCTTAGAAGAGTTCCAACATAATATGGATTGGACAACTGTAAATGAAAGAGACAAAGGGGGTGGAGAAAGAGAGAGAGAGAAATTTAAAAAAAAAAAGAAAGAGAAAGAAAAAGGAAAGCCAGTTGCAATATCATAGCAATGCAATATCATAGCCAACAGCAGATAAAATCTTTCTGTCAAAAGGGCAGAAAGCCCCTTTGTAGCTTAATGATGGTAAGACAGTGTGATACTTCATAGGACCAGTTGGATACTATGGGATATAACAAACTCAGAAAAGTAAGTAAAACAACTCAATAAAGTGAAATTGGCATAGGATGTCCAGTGCAAAGCTCCTAGGGATACTCGGATACTTTGTATCTAGTCATCTGAAGCTAATACAACACACCACTTATTATATATAAGTTTATAGATATATATACATATATATCTATGCAAATCCATATACAAATACATATTCACACGTTTATGTATTCACAAGGTGGATACATTCTGCATAGTTTGGCCTGATGCTAGTACTATAATTTACCTGAGGAGCTGGCAAACCCCTTGGTTCAAGCAATCAAGATGATGTTGGGAAAGGAGAGGAAACCTTTCTAATTTCACTGAAACCTCTCGCCATAGTAATGGTCAGATCAATGTCAGAGCTTCCAAAAAAGGGATCAGTTGACACTGGGGATTACAGAGGTAGTAGCCATAAATTAAGTTTGAGAAGCGGTAAGTGGAGAGTGGTCTAAATGGCTACATCCAGCAAACCTCAGTTTTAGAGAACATATGACTCTGGTTTAAGAAATGTTGGAGGTTGCTTAACTGGAAATATTTGAATTCACAAGGTCACTGCCATGGTGCTTGAGCAGGAATTAAAACTTTAATAAGTCCTGTTTAACCATTAGGTAAAAGAACTATGAACTTCTCTAGACGGAGTCCCTTTGCTCTCTTCTGCGTTGCGTTGCACTTAGGACATTCTAATTATACAACATTCTGCATGGTATTTCTATGGTTGAATGCCTGACAAATTCTCCCATTTAGCTGGGAGTTTTCCTATAAAGCTAGACAGCTTTTATCCTGGCATATAGCGGGTTAAGTGAATGAAGAAAGAATTAGAGAACAAATGAAAGACATGAACATGGATTGGAATACACAGACCTTGGTTTGAATTCTGTAACAGCTTTTTATTAGCTGTGTGGTCTTGGACAAGATTCTCAGTTTCTTTGAATAATATCTCAAAGGCCAGTTTTATGGATTAAACAAGATAGTATGTAATGTACCTAGCACAATGACCAGTAAAAAGTAAGTACTCTATAAATATTCACCCCCTTCTCACCCTCACCTTTTTTGAGGCCCATGCTGGGTCTGGTTCACCTTTTATTTTCAGCAATGAGCATTCTGTCTGGTTGCAGTGACCATTCCAAATGTCGTTGCCAAAACTGGAACTGAGCTGGTGCCCATGGGTGACAATCCAGTTGTTATGGTAGCCTGATATTTCACAATACACTAAATACTCTGTGATCACCAGAGACTGATGATGTGATTGGTAAGCAGTTCAGTTACATTTAAGAATCCTTATAAAAGTATATGGTGGTTCCCATATCTGCTTATGAGGAATATTCTACATGAAGCCTCTTTTATAAGCATATTTTTTCCTCTCTTTCTCTAGTTTCACACATACTTGAGAAATTGCACAGTTGAATAGTGGTACATACAAGTTTGTGACTAAGTTATATTTCAGTACCAAAGGGGGAACTGAACAATGGTTCAGAGCTGAAAGATTATTAAGGAACAGAAATTTACTTTCCTTACAACGTAATCAGAAAAAAATCTTGTTCTGAATAATCCTGAAAAGGTTATATAGGAGAGCAGTGGTTGCCCATTCAAATCAATACCACACCCCTTCTTCCATAGCCTGTAAAATCAGAAAATAACACAAACACTTCTAAGTGGAGGAACATCTAAAAATACAATTGGATACATTAAAATCTAAATGACACCTTTTCAGATCTGGTTTATTGATGTGTCATATAAGGAATTGGAATCCGCATACATAATACAGGACTGGTTAATGAGCTAAGATTCATATACAGCTTACTAAAGATGTGTCAACTGTCTTCAGTTGATTCAGTGAGCATCTGAAAGACAGCATTTTCTATTAATATTTCTCAGTCAGCATATGGTTTCTCATTATTGTGAAGTATTGAGAGTTTTAAGACACTGAGATATCTCTGACTTTCTTACATTATGACCTAAGGGAGGGGGAGAACTTTTTCTACATGGAGAAGTAGAGAATATCTTAGGTAAATTGTGAGACTTACACAAAATCTTTCCAGTAATAAGAAACTCCACAATTCTTCTCCCTTTCTCTTACTTCTGCTTCTAACCTCATTCCTTTATGACCTATTTTTGTATCTACACTATGATTTTCAATACCTTTGTTTTAGTTCACTACCCATATCCCAATCTCCTTACCAGTCTCTAAGCTGTGCAGCTCTAACTGCATACAGAATCTTTCCGTAGTGCTTCGTTTTGGCCACTATTGGGTGGCAAAGAACGTCTATGTAAAAATACACATAATGGACATGTATATTATTTAAATAGTAAATGATCATCCTAATGCCTATGCCACACCTACTTGGCCCCATATTCTCAAACTACACCAAACTGTGTGTAAATGAGCTTCTTCAAAAACAACTCCAGGCTACTTAGGGAAGCAACAGCTCTTATATGATGTGAAATAGCCTTTAATGTTATGATAAGGATATGGCTTTATAGTTTTGCCTTGATTCATGGTTTTGAGGACACATTTTTTAAAAATACAGTTTACGATAGTTACATTTACATTTGTCTGCATGAAATGTTGCTACTAAAACAAGGACATTTACAACCAAATGCCTTTTCTGCAAAGAGATAAGATAAAGTTATATAACGATGGAAAGAGTTCTGTGGAGTGCAGTGCACTCTGGACCTGGTGACCCCCGGACACTTTTCTGGCTTTATCACCCATGCATTTATTATTCTTAACTTATTTATAGCCACATGTTAAGTCATCTTCCAAAATTAATTCTTCTTTGTTATGTAGGTTCACCCAGAGGAAGAGAAGACCAAATTCTTGCAACAGCCAATATATTGGTAGTACTATTCATTCTATTTATCTGTAATTCTTAAAGGACAACTGCACCCCTTTGTTTTAAAAAGGTCAGCAATATCACAGCTGTTCTGCTTCTGAACGTTATTCTGGGATGTATAATGCATCCTGTATGAAAAAATGGTAGTCACTTATACTTTAGGGCCATATTTGGAAGAAAGCAATTGAGTTTCTATTCGATTTATACTTTTTTGTATCATGACCATTTCAGAATTTAGGTAGAGACTGCCCTGGCTTATAGGAGGAATGAATATCTTCAGATAACACTTTATTTGTTATTGTACCCTACAACTGAATACGAGTCTTTGAGGATATGCCTTTAATTGTAAAACTTGAGTTAGATGTTGAGGAATCATCCAAGTCATGACAATTACCTGATACGTTTCTTTAAATAACTTACATTTACTTTAGGGAGAAACAACTGGGGGCAAATTCAGGATTCATAAATAAGTGCAAATAGACATATACTTCAAACTCATGTTATAAAATAAGAGAAGTCATATATCATGAAGGAGTCTGAAAGAACTAGGTGAGAATTCTTATTCTGCTATATGATTTGGGCAACATATGATATGTTGCTTGAACTCTTGATGCTTCCCATGCCTTAAAAACCCCGAAAGCTCATACCTCATAAGACTGTAGAATTAAACATTTCAGAGCACATCAATGCACAGATAGTGAGTGTTCATTAAATGTAAGTCCTCTTGCCATTAAAATCTTTCTTTTGAATCATCCTCTCTATCAACCCTGGCACATGATTACTCCTAGTTCAAGGCTGTTTCCAAAATCATATGAAGCCATAAATTTTAATCTTCAGTACCCTTCCCTATAAACAGGAACAGCCCACAATCTGTGATAGCTTTGTAAATACATAGAGTACAGTCCATTATCAAAGAGTGTTTGGTCATAATTCCTAAGTAGGTATAGTGTATCATAAATAGAAGTGTCCCTGTATCATAAACTAGGAATAACCATGGCCTTCAGGTTAACCTGTGGTTGGCAATTCATAATTTTTCAAGATTCCACCCTACCACATTCCTCATTCCCCTCTAAATCAGAAAAGCCTTATTTTACATTTAATTAAAAGAAAGGCTATTCTCAATGCCTGCAGATTCCTGGTAAATTTGACTTTAGGTGTTGATAATCTACGTCAAAACAGTTCAAAATGAGAACAGAGGTATGTAGCTTTCAGGGCAGGAAAGATAGGGTAGGAACTGAATCTACTTGACTCAGATAAGACCTCTTTCTTTCTCTAGCGTGAATCCCCTGAGCATTAGAATGAATCACCTCACTGGCACGCTCGTATTCTCAGTTTCTCCTTCTGGAGATGTTAATATTTTGTCTGATTTTTGAATAAAGAAGGCTTTTACGAAGAATTGTAAAGATGAAATAACTCTCCATAGCTAATAGATGTCAGTAATGAAAATACTATGGCCAATTGATTGCCATAAGTCCATGGATTCCCTAACTGGGGAGGAAAGCTTCAGCATAATGGCTAGCGTCATTTCCGGAGGCCATTTCTGATCCTTGCACAAGAGGAGGCAGGCCATTCAGAGCATGATGTTAGGAACAAGCCTAATCTTGTTAAGTGCAACCTCGATTTCTTTCCACCTCTACTCCTACTCTCTGGCAATGAACAATTAGAAAATTAAAGAAATTAATTATAAAATTAAAAGAAAAAAACTAGTTCTTAAATAATCTTTTAGAGTTTTGAACACATACATGTATACATGGTTGAAGACAAAATATTACCTAAGAGCTATGTGCAACGTGTGGCAGATACAACGTTGATCCCTGTCTTCTGTCATTTGACAATCCGAGGGGCCAGATACAACACAAAATATGTCAGTAGAGATATTTAAATTTAAGTCATATCATAATACAGGTATCAGTGAAGTTCCTATGTTTCTTCCGACTGAAGGGAATCCTCTAAGTTGATTGTTAAACTCAAAATGCTTCTGACGTGTTAGCTCATTAAGCCAAAAAGATTCACAATAACTGAGAAATGTACTTAATACTAAATCAACGACTGTAAAATTTTATTTAATCATTTTCTGAAGGCCTTAGAATTATTATTCTTAACTTCTTTATATATTCTTAACATTCCCCCAATACTTTCAGGAAAGTAATAAAATAAAAACCCCTTTTTCTTTTTCATGTGACTGTATCTATGTTAGTCTAGGGACTTCAAAGGCACTGACCTCACATTGAGGGAGGAATATTTTGGAAAAAGTATTCAAGTTTTAATAGTAACTTTTTTTTTTAAAGATTTTATTTATTTATTTGACAGAGAGAGAGCGAGAGAGGGAACACAAGCAGGGGGAGTGGGAGAGGGGAAGCAGGCTTCCTGCTGGGCAGACAGCCCCATGCGGAACTCGATCCCAGGACCCTGGGATCATGACCTGAGCCGAAGGCAGACACTTAATGACTGAACCACCCAGGTGCCCTGAATAGTAACTTTTTAAAAAGGGCATGATTGCTTTGGTGCAACCAGTTTTGGGATGAAGCATTTCCTAAAATTCACCAACCCAATAATGTCTCTTAAACCCCTCTTCCTCAGTTTTAGCATTGCCCCTCTTTGTCTGAATTGAAGACTAAAGCAATGGCTGACACCCCAGTAGTAATCTTTACGGGAAAAGCATGATTGTATTGTCCTCCCTAGAATTTTTTGTTTCCAAAGTAATTTTGGAGGTGTCATGGTGGCCAAGTATATTTCTGTAACTTACAAATGATACTAATTCATCCTCAGGTGTTAGTCTGTGCTGAGAAAATAAAGCTCACTAGTTTATTTCTTTGAAATTCAGTTCTCCTGTGAGAATTTTCTTTAAACTATACTTATTCAAGCATATCTGCCTTTACAAGCTTTAAAAAAAACCAGGAATTACCTTTTGAGTCATTTGACATCTTTCTAATCATAAACCAGTAATCCTTTTCAAGTATTCAAGTAGCTATTTATATGAAGCATTATCTTTGTATATTTTCATGAGGGTAGAAATCCTACAAATACTTTTCTAGATTTGAAGTTTTTAATATGTGTCTACCTCCTTCCATTGGTAGATAAATTAAATTTATAGGGGATTTTAAAAATCTCACTTAAAAACAACTAGGATCTGTCACACAGTTAAGTAACATATGAACTAAGAAATACTTTCCCCTGTCTTTTAGGTTAAAATATATGTATGTATGTGTATATATATATATATATATTTAAAAGCATATCCATAACTATTCATTTTGAGCAGAAGACCTCTGAAGAGCAGATAGTGGTTAGTATGGTGAACTGTTTTTTCCAGCCAGTCCATTTGACATGACCACACAGTGACACTGAGAACAAGGGAGAGTTAATAGCACAAGCATGAAAATCCTTTAAGAAATGGGGAATAAAATAATTTTATGATTCAGCTTTTTTTTTTTAATTGTGAGACTATTGTAGAAGAAGAAAACAGGCAACATGTGGTAACTTTAGTCAGCATTTCTGAACTGGGAATGATAAACACCTCTGCTTGGCTCTGGCATTTATCAGGACTGAGATATTATTACCACATAGAGTCACAGCATGGTTACTGTTATCATCGGAAAAAAGAGCCAGCTAATCTTAATGGTTTGTAAAGTCGTTACCTGCACTGGTCTGACATTTATCATGATCATTTTACCACATGGGTCCTACATAGCAAAGGTCTTTTATCTGGAAGGGACATCACTATGAATTATTATTTGCAGCTAGGTAGAAAATTGTATGTTGTAGATACCTTTTCTCATTATAAATCACATAGTCACATTTCACCATTTCCCCCAGAAAGCTGCTGAGCCCAGGTTTTTTTTTGCCACAGCTTGCTTTGCTCTCCATCTCTCTCTCTCTCTTTATAGTTTCTTGAAAATATTAGCCATTTTTTCATTAATATCCTTAATATAATTTTTGAAGAACTATATATATGGTAGGTGAACATATGGACATACTTTCATTATAGTTAGGAGACTCTGCTCCACATTCTGTAAAGGGACTACACAGTACTTTTAGAAATTGAAGTTGATCAACTGTCTACTTTTGTTGTTGTTTTTGTTGTTGTTTTAAATGCTTATTCTCTTTTCTGTCTTGGTGGCCAGATTTTGCTCTGTTCCTGACCTTGTCAGTAGAATATTTACCAGTAGATCTGACAAAATTTCTGGTGCTTGATTTGAAATACTCAAAACACTTATGCCATTTCTTGCTTGAAATCCTTAGCTTGGAAATGTGGTCTCATGGGAGTAAAATATACTTTTATTTTGTTGGATGGTGAGTTTTTTCAGACTTTGTTTTAGTAAGTTACAATGGAGTAGAAGTTTTCTCCAACAAATCTGTGTAAAAAGGATCTTAGGTTCCATCCTTGTCTGTGTCTTAATGATACACGTTAATATATTTTACAGAAGAAATAAGGATATTAAAAGGTACAATGTTTTAGAACCATGGGACCAAGTCAGTAAAGTGAAATGCATTAATTTGACAATGGAAAATTACAGCGAAAAGCCCAAGTTGTTTACCATGGGGAAGAAATGAGCAAATCCTCTCTTTTAAAAAGATTGAGACAACTAATCTTCTGAAAGAGATATTTATATATTTTCTTCTTTCTCAAGTGTTCCATTAGGAATAAACAAGCCAGAAATTCTGCACTTTTATAATGAAGAGGGAGAAGAATTCCTTGCCATTTTTGCATTTAGGAAGAAATGTGCAAGAAGAATGTGACAATTTAAGCAAATCACGATTGTTTCAAATGGATCACAAACGGGACTTTGTGGGATATTTTATACCAGCATGTGAAACAAACAGTAAATTTGAAAGGAGGATTTTCTCAATGGTCTAGTTCTGATGTGTTTTCCCATTTCTTTGTGTGTTTAAAAGAGGTTTGGATGTGGTGTTTTAATATTGCTTAGACTCGTTTGCAAATGAGTTCTGGAGAAATATTCGCACATGAAGGAAAACCGATGTGTTGTAATGCTGACAGCAGCTGGGGGGATATGAATGAAGAAACCAGATTCCCAAGGCTGGATTTAGCAAAAATAAACACCTATCATTCCATTAAAAAAATTACCATTTTACATGTTTATGGGTATCAATAGCAGACCACTGTCCCTTTGATACAAACAATACATTTTTTTTTTTTCTCAACTAACTCTGCTTGTGAAGAGATGGGATAAAAACTTTAAGCTGATGTACAGGATTTTGCAGGGATGTGCATTAGTTTGCCGCCCTGGTTACATTTGGTCACACATTAGTTTTTGTATTATTACACATTTCTCCTAAAGGAAACGGTTTCAGTTTCAGGGACCTGTGAGACACGCTTGCATAAATTTGGGTGCGGCTTGCGGGAGGGGGTGGTTGGAGAAGGTCATTAGAGAGATTAACCTGTACTTTTACTGCTCAAAATGAGTTGCACGCACTTTGGTTCAGTCATCTAAAATGTCATTGTAAAGGGGTGGTCCAATATTCCAACACACCACCCCACCAATCAGATAAAAGGCTACACTGATTTCAAACAAACAACAAACCAGCTTTTTATTCTTCTATTTCAGAATGACTCTTTTGTTCTAGTTTAACATTTTCCTGTCATTATTGCCCCCAAAATACTGTAACCTGGGAGCGTTTACAATAATTAGCCAGGGGTTTTGCCGCTTGGATTTTTCTCCTTTTCTGGGGAACTGGGTGAATCGTTGAGTGCTAATGAAAGTCGGAGACTTCTAGCAGTGGTTCGAGCCAGGCACAGTGCGGGCAGACGCTTTAAGCTTCCCACTGTGCTGCAGAGCAAGCCTCCCCGCTGTTATGTTTACCATAGTTTTAATGTCTGCGAAAAAATTCCTGATGCAACTGAACTCTGTTATGCCCTCTTGTTTATCTAACCCCACTCCCCCACCCCCAATTTGGCAGATTCTTGTTGCCCCTGCCTGTTACAGAAAGCTCCTTCTCAACTTTGTGTGGCCAACTTACCCCTTCAGTTCTTGCCATGAGAGCCCAGCTGCTTTGCAGCCATGTCTGGAGGACCATACAGGGTCTATCTAGAAGTTTCCGGAGGATTACACACACCTTACTCTACTTATGCCACCTGATAACGGACACCCCCCTTTCTGCTGCATTTGAATTTCATCGGAGGTGATGTTAAAGCACCAAAATTAATCACTGGTTTTGACAAAACTAGCTTAAAAATGTAAACGTACTTGAGGAAATGCACTGTGTCTTTAAAGAAATCTATTGAAAGACCTCAAACAGTCACTGCAAACTAAACAATGTGCTCTAAGATGAAAACAACCAATCTGTGATTTGACTTGATTTATTCTTTGTCCTTTTCTTAAAAATGGTTACCTCGAAGAAAATGACCATTCCATTATATTGTAAATTGATGAATTCACCAAGTGTGATGTACAGTGAAGTTTTTAATGAATATTCATACAACTCTTTTAATCCATTAACAGGACTTAAGACAATGAGGATGCAACTCATTCCCATTTAGATAGTAAAGGGAAAGTGGAATTAATAGCATAAACAGCACTCGGAAAGTTTAACTTTAATGTATCAAACTCCAGGTGCCAGAGTTCGAGGAAAATCACCAATAATAGCCATTTTTTACATATTTGATGGGACTGATTATGCAATGTGCAACTCTAAATGGCTTATAGCACATTGTAGCATGGTTCCATCCCATTGGCTACAGTAGGGTGCAGGCAGATGGATGACAGTGACAGGGAGAGAAGTGCTTTTGCTTAGCCGTGCGTTAAGATGCCATCCAGAAGCTCTGTGCACTGCAGACACTTCATTAGGATGCCAGGATAATGGTAAACTACCACTCAGAGTGACACCCCATTTCCTGCTTACTGAGCGCTCCAACCTCGGCAGATGTCAACAATCTCACAGTGCTACAGAGCAGACCTAACTTTCCAGCCACTTTGACTCCAATTTTTTCCTCCTAACAGTGCCATACATTATGTGCAATATGTAACGGCAAACACCTCACCAAAAACAAAATCTGCCCAGTTCTTTATGACTGGAGTGCTTAATTTTTCTTTTCTTCTAAAAGACGAGGTACCGTGAGTTGGGTAAGAGAATACGTCCACTCGCTAATCTAACCTCAAAATTTCTTGCTATGATTTTCATTTGCTAATCAGTTCAAAGTGTTAATTGTGTGGTGAACTCTGATTAATACTAGTTAAACTCTGATCACAGGGGATACGACTGTTTCTTTTAATTAATGTCCATTCCAAAGGTAAAAGAATGTGGAATTCCTTTGTTAAAGATTTTAGACTCCGTTTTCGTGTGGTTCTTAGTTGTCTGCCAAGAAAAGGCTGACTTGAGCATCTGGATGAGATTTCCTCTGCAAATGTATAACTGGAGGCCATTCGCACACCACCTTACCAGCAATTCAAGCCAATAGAAACTTCTTTTTTCTATGGTGTAAAGTCCAAAACTCTTTTTATAAAGAACCAAGGTGTAATTTAGATAATAGAAAAAAAATTCCCCAAATGGAAAAATAAGACTTTGAAATCTGTCACTATGATAAATGATTGATTTACATTTTGTGATTCTAAGCATCTTTTTAGAAGTTCAAAGGGCCTTGCAAATGGCAGGACTAAAAATAAATATCCTCCTCTCAGACCTGTTACCATTTCCAGGTAAAGACGCAAATGTAAAGAAGAAGTTATAGGCAGAGGTCACACTCCAAGGGAGAATTTGAATGCAAACTTTCAATGTGATGTCCTCTAAAAAGAGGTGATGCAAATCTTGACTCTTGGTTTTTAAAGTGGGATCTGCTTGGCAACACCTAACCACCTCCTGAAACCTGTCACTGTGTTTGATACAAAGAAAATAGACTAGAATTCTTGAAATAAATAGGAACTGACGATCGACATGGTGTCAAAGAATTAAGAAAAATTTCCTTCGAGACAGATTAAATTTAATTGGAAAATGCCAGTGCTGGGACCACCCGTCCTATGGGGCTATTGAATCCGAGAGCTTGACTTTCTGGAAACAGACAGAAATATCCTTATCTTTCTTCAACCATCCGATTTCAAAATCAGTTTCAAGGTCTACGCCAACCTAAAACACTGGGTAGCCCTCTTTCTTCTTCTTCTTTTTCTTTTTTTTTTTTTTTAGTAGACTCCATGCCCAGCATGGAGCCCCATGTAGGGCCTGAACTCATGACCTTGAGATCAAGACCTGAGCTGAGATCAGAGCTGGACACTCAACCACCTGAGCCACCCCGAGCCTTCCCGGCCCCCCCGCCAGCGGCACTCTCTTTTCTACAAAGCTAATGCCTTTGAGTAGTGTGATTTTCCCTCTTTCCTTTCTCACCAGTCCTCTCCCCCCTCTAATTATAGATTAGGACTTCTTTTTGCCCTGTAATAATTTGGAGATAGCAGTTTTCATAAGAGAACTGAGAGCTTGAGGGTGGAAGGCAGAAAGGATGCTCTGATAATGGCACACATCACAACAGAAACTGCCGTCCCAGATGTAAAATATAGGAGGGATGGAGGCTGGCAAAAAAATCTGTTAGAAATTAATTCTTGGAATTCTAATGTTTTATTTCTGTATTTCATCTCTCAGAGTGTAGTGGGTTAAGGAATATAGTGGGGGAAAATTCAATATCAGGATGGTAGGGCCATAAGATACTAAATATGCTAGGTAAGATTTAATACAAGAGCTATGATGATCAGTTTGTCATCTGAGTATAGCTCCAAGACAAGGATTTGACTCAAACTGAAGCAGAGGGTAAAAGGCAATATGCACAAGTGTTGGTTATATTTTGACCTTTTGAGATGAGTAAACACAACAAAGTTTGCAACAATGCATGACCTTTAAAAACACCCATTTCAGATAAGGGAACAGTGCTCAGAAGTGCAGAACTTTCACAACGTCCACGAGACAAATAAGAAACCATTTAACATCTTCAGTAGAATTTGAAACATCAAAGATTCTAATGAAAAGAGGCAGCAAGCCGTAAGGAGAGAATAGGGTAGGATGGAAAGATACTGGGATAGGATGGTAAGGAGATAGTGAGGAAAGACAGTGAGAAAACTAAAACTGCAAAAGAATTTTTTTTAATTGCAGAAAAATTAGGTCAGTGATACAGATAACAAAATAGAGAAGCTTCCCCAGTATGTGGAAACATAAAAAATGATAGGAAAAAAGACTTGTTGGAAGTCAGAGAATTGAGAGATTATCTACGATTTATAAGTACACTTGAGGGAGAAACCAGAACATTTGAAAAATATACAGTAATCAAGGACAAAATTTAAACAAAATTCTGTGAATAAAAAAACTACCTCAGTCTTTAAAATGATGGCTAGATTCTAAGAAAACATTACTGAGTATAGACACTATCTTGATGGATTTTGGCAAAACTTTGAAGTGATAAAGATCAAGCATGATCCTACAAATATTCGAACAACAAAAAAAAGACAAAATAAGTAAACATCCAGGCTTTCCCAAGACTTATTTCCCTAAATTCTAAAGTAAAACAAAGCAGTATCTACTGTTTATAGGGGGAAAATTGTGGTCCCAAACTGTGTGCACACTCATATTATCTTTTGCATGCTAAAACAACAGAAAGACATTCTCATCCATGCAGAGATTTATAATAGCACTGCTTTCTTGAAAAGTTTACTGGAAGGCTTATGTAAGCCTACCGAGTGATGAATCAAAATTTGTAACTCAAAAATAGAGACATTATAAGCAAAACTAAGTATCTATTTGGTTTGGACCCAAAACTCCAGAAGGCACCATTTGATGATTTCTCTTTGGCTTCTATTTCATTCTCAGACCAAGAGTGGTCCTCTCTTCACAGTTCAGGTGAAAGCTCTGGGGACATACGATGATCATTTAAAATAGTGACTGGTGCTATTCAGTTCTGGCATTTGCTAGCAAACACCATTATTGGAACATTGCACTGAAGAGTTACTAAACAAGACTTCTCTTCCCCTCTTAAAAATGAAAGCTTCAGAGAACAGCAGAATGTTTACTCCCATTGCTAAGATTCTTTGGTAAACATGCTTTGTATCTATAATAATTGTGTTGAAAAAACTGAGTCTGGGGACAGTTAAAGTGATAAAGACTGAAAAAACATCAGGCAATAATAGGAATTGTATATGAATTTTCCTATGTTACATATGTTTTAAGAATTAAGTAGGTTAGGGGAAAAAAATGCCAAGCAAACAGGTCGAAAGGAAATACCCCAAAATATGGTGATGAAATTTAGAGTGATTTTAATTGTCTTTTTACTTTTCTGTTCAAGTTAGCCTCAATATATATATTATTGTTATAATCTGTTAGACAATTTAAAATACATTTGTACAATTGCTTAGATACCATATAATTATATATCTGTACTAAGCAGTTAATTAAAAAGACTAGTAGAAAACATACCAAAACACTAACCATAAGTTCTCTTTGAATAACAGGAGTATGGATGATTTCCTTCCATTTTTAAAATGCGTTTTCCAAATTTTCTATAATGAGTATATGCTATCTTGATAATAAAAATAATTCTCTGTGTTTGGTACAGATGATAACCTTTAGTTGTTCTATGGCATGGGAAAATATGCTATTTTCACAGATGAAACCATTTCTAGAAAAACAATGTACTACACTTTCTTCTAGGTATTTCTGTTGCAGTTAATCTTTTTCTTCGTGCATATGCTCCAGAATCAAGAAAGCAAAGTCGGAGTGTGACACTTCCTTCTTATGGCTGAAAATACTGGGTGTAGGGTGCTTGCAGGGAGAGGACGAAGATAGAAAGTACCACGGTTCACAGTACTCTGCATTTGCAACCTGAAGAAAGATGGCTGATCCTGCAGGGGCTTGTATGTAAATATATTTCGGTTCCATATTCCAACTTCTGATTCTTCCTCAATCTAATCATTTCTTAGAGTATTATATTGCTTGTTGAACTGAACCTCTGAAGAGTGGAAAATAAAACCTATAAACATAGCGCTGGTTCAAGGATGAGATTTCCTTGTAATATTTCTAAGTGAAAAAATAAGCTGATATTCATCTTATGCTGAGGCACACATTTAATTCCCATACCCTACCCCTTTAAGTCACACAACTTCTCTTCTCTTTTGGAAACTGTATTCATTAAAGCTTTCTCTACTTGTAAAGTCAAAGAATGAGGTAGTATCCAGCTGATTTATATCCTTAAACTTTACTTTTGCCCCAATTTTTCTGTACATATTAGATTCCCAGTTAATATCTGTTGTTTGAATTATCCAGGTAATTGACTCAGTTCTTCAGTTCACCTTATGTCCATAGTGAGAAATTATTCTTTCTAGTCAGCATCAGTAGTTAGTGCAGAATTCTTACAAGCAGAAACCCAAGGAGCCAAAAGTTAACTATTCTGAATGTGGCAGTTGCTGGACAAACAAAAATTAAATTTTTGGGTTAAAACTGTATTCAGAATTGGCGTTGGATTTGTAAGGACCACCAACTTGGAACGGTAGGAAGCCAGTGCATCTGTAATATTTCAGAGGGCCCCCTTATGGTTAATCTTAGAAATGTCTTCTGATTCCTTTCTGCCTTCCAGATGACGAGACATATTTACGCATGCGTAATAGGCCATGTGACCTGAAGTGAATTTGGGCGGGTGCAAAGGCAGCCCCCCTATTTGATTACTATCATTTTATTTTTTTTTTAATTTTTTTTTAAAGATTTTATTTATTCATTTGAGACAGAGAGAATGAGAGACAGAGAGCATGAAAGGGGGAGGGTCAGAGGCAGAAGCAGACCCCCCGCCGAGCAGGGAGCCCGATGCGGGACTCGATCCCGGGACTCCGGGATCATGACCTGAGCCGAAGGCAGTCGCTCAACCAACTGAGCCACCCAGGCGCCCTGATTACTATCATTTTAAAGTAAAATATTTTCAAAAGCAGTCATTTAGTTTTAAGGGATATAAAAGGCCACCTCCCACAAATAGCTAGAAGTGTAGGAATATGGAGAATGTTTTAAACAAAATTCGGCGAAAAAGTAAACTTACACACGTTGCAATGGGATTCCTTGAAGAGGTTGGAAGTGATTGCTATAGCGGGAGACTAGTGTTTTAAAAAGGCCGTTCCGGTTCTTTCTAAGCCCAATTTTCGGGTGAATTTTAAAAAAGAAGAAAGTTATTTTCTCTTATAATCAAGCAGTGGCCCTTTTCACTGGTAGACATATTCCCGGACTTTAGAAATAGAAAATAAAATAATAATAAAGGATGCAAATGATATTCTTTTCTAGCTAATGTAATTTTTTTTTTTTTTTTAAGTAAACATCAGCTCCTCAAGGGAGATTTCGATTTGAAGACTGTTTATTATATCATTTGAATAGGACTAGACCTGGCCTTTTGACTTTGAACCACTACCAAATTTCAGGCTGTGAGGAAATTGTTCTACATTTCCTGACAAATTGAGTTAAGCAGACATTAAGTGGGCTTTAAGAAAACAAATGGCCATCTTTATCACAGGTGGACACTGATGGCTTAATGGGGCCTGGGCTGATTGTATCACTTCTAATGGCTTGACGGGAAGCATTAGGGTTTTTGCATAAAGAACTGGCATTGCGAACCCTGCTAACACAGACCTGTCAAGCGCTCTGTATCCCTTTGTGCGCGGAAGCAGATGTTTGTATGTATACTATGAACTGGCATTAGAGCAAGCGACAGATGCCTGTATGAATGCCAGGTTTGTGAATTTTTACAGCAGGAGCATGTTCTGAGGAAGTGCAGCCCTGCCCTCTATCATAGGTAATTCCCAGTGGAACTTGCTAAATCCCAGCTATGTTTTCATTATTTGGCTTTCCTAGCAACTGGATGAATGTGTCTATCCTGAAAATGCAAGATGAGAGCCCTACCAAGTTCTTACAGATTTGCAAATAGCTTGTCTGTGTTTTGAACTTGGACTTTTCCAGGCAGCGCTTTGCACTGTAATCGCAACCAACTTACTCAAAGGAGCGGGTGGTATTCTAGCTCTCTAATTAAAACTTACTTCAGTGTTTATCTGTCAGTCCTCCCCCATGGTCTCCCTACATTCCCACCCCCACCCCCCAGGAAACGCGAATTCCGTTTGTAGGTTTTTCTTTCCTGCAACATACAGAACTTAGACTCTAGTTGTCTGTCAACAATAGAAACAGGTAGCTTGCAGTCCATTAAACAAACACAGTGCCCCCCTCACTTTTATTTGACATTTTATTTGGCTGTGACAAATGAGCAGCAGTTGGATTATAACATAATTTGTCTTGTCTTTATTACCAGCACAAAGGACACCATTCATTAATTATTCTGCCGTTGCAGCTTAACACTGACTGGAAAGGTCCCTCTTCGGACAGATGGCGGGGACGATGTTATTTATATCAATCAGCCAAAATCCTCAACAAGGATTACTGTTCCTGAGACTACAATGATTTATTTCTTTTTACCTCACCCTCCCTCAACCCCTTCTGCTTTCAGAGATTTCTCTATAAAAACGAAATTTGATGGGAATCTTAAAGCAAAGCCATATTTAACCTGTTAGCTTGCAAAACAACATGCATGCTACATCAGTTTAACTGCATGACATTAGCTGCATATTTTTTAAACTGCTCGGGATTTTTGATCTTCCATTCTGGAGCAAAAGATTAACCGAAGGTCTCAGGGTAGCAAGTTCAGCAGAAGTTTGCCTCTTCTGTGACATTGTATTGCTGTGGCCCATGGGACACGCCCCCCCTCCCCAAGGATATCGTGCTGTCAAGATTTTTTTTTTGCCCCTGCTGAGATGAGATGATCCATCTTATTTCAGAGTCCAGAAGACTTTCTGCAAGATCAGCTAGATGTTTGGACAAAATAAAAATAACAACTGAAACCAAAAAAGCAGAAACACCTTTACCTCCTGTCTCAACTGGAGTTAAGTTAAAAGAGTGAAGATCTGTGATTTCTCCTGGATCTGCAACTCTATGCAGAACCAGGAGGTGGTTATTGGGGTGGCAGTGGTGGGCGTTTTACCTTGCTTGTTTTGTGTTGTTAACAATTCTGTCCAATACATGCTGATCAAGCACTAATAAAAGACTAGACTGAACCCAGATGTGACATTCTTCTACACATTTTTCGATAGTGCTTCTGAGATGTGGCCATTTCTCCAATTAAAATCTTTAGGAGAAGAGGATGTGCAAAAAAATACAGACTATTGGGGCTAAGGCACTGAAAGTTTTTTTTTTTTAAGTTTTCTGTTTGAATATAATAAAGAAAATGATGCAGAAAGTTTTTTGTCTTCAGAAATTATTGGTATAACCTTGCTATCCTGATTAGTTTGCAAATATTAGAAGTCCCATCAAGACAAATATCAGCAACATGCAAATACCCTTGCAGGTTGTGATTAAGATTTTAAATGTATCCTTTTGCTTTTAGTTAATGAAAAACAAAGTCTTGGAGGATCTAAGTTGTAATTTATTAAACATGAAAGGCTCCTTGATGAAATATAGAAATGAGATATATTTTGCATTTCAAAGATTTAAGCTGACAACTTACTTGCATGCAAATAAGAGCAAGATTTGTAAAAATATTTGAAAAGAAATTATTCCTGAATGTACTTATTACAATAATGTGGCATGTAGATAAGAGAAACACACAGCATTAAAAGACATTCATTTCTCCAAAGTCTTAAAATTAGCTTCTTTCTGCCATTGTGTATTAATGTTCTTCTTCAGGAATGCAGCATATTAAAGAACTGAACAGAATTAGTAATAAATTTGTTAATTACAAATTTAAGCAACACAACTGTGTTGTTTTCCCAATATGTTTTTTTTTTCAAAAGCAGAATTGCTAATGCATTTTAATCATTTATGTATAAACATTTGAGGATAAAATATTCTGAAGTTTATCAATTTCAAGAGCTGTTTATTTGCTAGCAAAATAGGCCATGTTATACAACATATATCTTATCATTTTTGCTCATCAAATCCCCATTTGCTGAATGCAAATTTTCCTGGTCTAAGTGCTCTTGCACCTCAATTTAAATGAATAATAGGATCGACTCTATTAAAATCAGTTTAAGGTTGCCATGGGTGACATATCAGTAGGGTTAAAATGAGAAAAAAAGGTCACAGAATCAGTCCTTACAACCTGTTTTTTATCATAATGAAGCATATGTAAGACTCAATGAAGGCTTAAATAACAATATGTCACTTAGGCAATACTTTAGTTTGTGGGTCTTCTTAAAAAATCTTTTTTTTAACCACAATGTATTCCAAACAAAATAAACGTGAAATTATAGTGCCATCAATAACTCCGAGAATGTATTCAGTTGCACTGAAAATTAGAGAGTAAGCTCTTATGCTATTACACAAGACTGACAGATTGTGGATTTATAAAAATAACAGAGAGCTCCTCAAAAAAAGGAGGAGTAGGTACTTTTGCTGCAGTAAATCTCTTGCTACAAGGATCCGGCTAGGTGTTATAGTCAAATCAACAAAGCATACAGAAACTACCCGGGAACATCTCATTTGAGAAAACATTCGTGTCCTCTGCCAACCAGATTTAAAAGATTATTCATGTAGTTATTAGTAGGTATTTAAAACACCAGCACCGGGCATGGCCGATATCCTGGAGCAAACCTTTGGGTCCTAGTTTTAGGCTCTTGAAAGCTGAACAAGCAAGACTTTGGGGTTACTGGAATATATATATATATATATATATATATATATATATATATATGTGTGTGTGTGTGTATATGTATACACAATGTGTATATATATATATGAATCTTCAGGTTTTAAAAGTCAATCCTATTTATTAAAGTCATACTCTTAATGCTGATTTTATATTATTTATGATTCTCATTTGGATTTCACAGAATCACATTTTTGTTACAAGTGTTATATTTCCTATCTTTTTTTAACCTGCAATAGAAGAAAAAAAAATCTTCTTATTTGCTAAGGTTACAGTGTTAGTTTAATTTTCATAGAAGCGGTGGAATATTTTGAAGTGAGTAACATTTACCAAGTCATTAGTTTTATGCAAACTAGGAAGGAAGATGAAAGAAAAAAAATTATCAATTATTTATAGATTGTTAAAATGTATCTTAGTGCACTGCTACTGTATAGAAATGACAATTAGCCAAACTTACCTTCTTTAATTAATAATGCATACATTATGCTCTTTGGGCAACTAATCACCAGCTCTACAAATTTGTTTGACACTGTTGAAGATACCTATCACATGGGTTAAAAAAAGAACAATGCTCTGCCAGTTGCAGCCAACTTTCAGCCTTCTAGCAATGCTTGAAATGCAGTAGCAGTTTCAGGGAGCAAAATGGTGGTCTTTCAGCTGCTTGATACTACGAACATGGCACTGAGCTGCAGAATGCTGCCTGCCATGCCTTTGCCACCAAAGAATGCACCTTTCATCTCAAATGGGCTACTTGGCAATGAAAACCCTTGATCCCTATCTCCTGTGTTAATTCCCATTCTCTTACAGTGAGAAATTATTGAAGGTAAATTTGTTCTGTTGCCTTAAAGCTGCATGTATCATATTTTCCAAACAGAAATAGGAACATAGTTGGATAAAAGGAGGGAATAGGGGATGAATGGTCCCCATGCTTACCACAGAAAATTCCAGTCAAACCTGTGACTGCAGCATTTTGTTGCCATGACTCTCTCAAAATTTATTTTTAATAAGACATAAACATCTATCTGTAATATATATAGACCAGAAGGAAAAGTAAAAAAAAAAAAAAGTTTTTTTAATTGCCTGCCTCTGCATCTCCCGGTACGTTAAGGATGGCAAACCCAGTCTCTTCATTTTACCCATGATTCTCAGGGCAATGGCAGCCACTGCTAAGGCTGCAAGTTTCACATGGGCTACTACATTGACACAAAGGCCTAGGCAATCTATTTCTCAGAGGTACGAAAGCATAGTATCGTATCTAGCAGTACACTCAAGGGGTCAGCAGGCTTCCTGACACTGGGACCAGGTAGACACTTGGCTGTCACCAATTTTGTCCCAGAGTCACACACACGCCACATCGAGGCGGCAGCTTGTAGCATTTGGAAGGAGAGATAAGACTGGTGCGGCTCCCTCCCATATGGTGTTTAACAGACTACACTTCCCATTTGCTCCTCCGAAAGGTGTGCATTTTCAAGGGATAATGCCAAGTGTTCTTTGTGCTATGGTGTCTTTGCATTGAAAGGTGATGCGTCTGACACGTTTTGGCAGGCTACTGTGAAGAGCTTAAAAATTTTCCACTTTTACTAAGACTTAAGAGAATAAGATTGTACTTTATCAAAGGTAATAGTCTGACTTTGGGGATGACGGGGTCACAGTTCTGTAGTGAACTGAGAACATGGATTTTTATTGATGATATTTCTCACTCTCCTGTAAAATTTGTTTTGTTGCTTTTTTAAAAATTTAAGTACATACTGACTAGTAGATCTGCCACCTAAGCAGGTTTATCATTTTAAGTAGATTCTGAATTAGAGCTTTGAAATGTGGGTATAGTAGAACTAGAATGTGTCTTTCTTGTGAGATTCTCTCCTCTTTTTCAGCAGCTTTAAATGAAATGCAGAATAAGAGTCAGAATAAATGCAGGGGACTTCTCTCAGAAGCCTGAGAGAAGAACCAATTCTATATGTAAACTGAAGGAAATCTTCATTTCTCTCATGAACATTGGGTATTTCCCCACCCACCATTTAGAAGGATTTCTGTTAGTCTTTTGTGAAAGATTGCTCTCATTTATTTAACTCATGCCACATGGCTTAGCTTTATAACCGGTATAGGATTTCTAGAGATTAAAAAAAATCCATTTTGTATCTCTGGAAATACGAATCTGGAATTTAAGCCATAATTGCTGCAAGTTTTCCACATTATAGTATAAAATTGCTGGATTTATTAATGCTGGGCATACTTCAACCACTCCATGTTTTGCCCTGGTCAATGGTTACCTGTTAAAATGTGGACCAATTTTTAAAAAATATTCTGTGCCACAGAGAAAAATAATGTGTGGATTTTTCCTGTGTTTTTGTTTGTTATAAGCAAAGTATTTGCAATAATTTATGGAAAGTCTTGGAATTATAAATATTAAGGCACTGCCAAATGATTTAACTATCCCTTCATGGCAAATTGTCTTTAAACACTACCATTTTTTTCTTTTCTTTTTTTTTTTTATCATTTACTTGTGGACCAGCAACACTTGCAGGCTCTTGTCCCTGGCCTTCTGTGAGAATGTTAGTTAGCAATGCTCATAAAAACTCAATTCATCAATGTGAACATAATTTGCTATGAACAGAAAGCTCACAAAAGGGTGAATTTGTCAGATAGACAGGTGGCCTGAGATCTCTCCCTGATACTGAATGATATGAATAATAGATTCTGGTAAATGTATGCCAAGACTTGAGCTGTAAACACAGCTGCCTCCATTCCCTTCCAGAAAAACAGCTTCGAGGACGAAAGCACAGGAACCACGGTTCCACCTGAGGACCTAAGCTTGTACACACACACACACACACACACACACACACAAGTGTGCGTGCACACCCATGCACACACATACACACACACACCCCTCGTTCAAGAAATAAACAACCTCCATAAAAGAGGACAGAGTTAGAGGAATCTTCACGTTTTCCCTCTCTATGTCAAAGACATTTTACAGCTATCTTGGGCAGGGGAGACTAGATAGAGAAGAGAAAGAAGAGAAAGGAAATAGATTTTCCTAATGGTTCTGGTTCCTTATTATTCAAATGTCTTATTTTATAAAATACACAAATCAACAGAGCTAATAAACTTTGCAATACTATAACTCCTGTTTTATAATGAACAAAAATAAGAGAGCAGTTTGGCTCTATGCAGACGCACTGTGCTTAAAATCATTCTAGTAATTCATGGCTATTTGTCTTATGGGTTATTAAGTATTTATTAAGGTTCAAATATAATGTAGCCTTTTCTCCAATTTACTCTGAACCTTAAAAATCTATTTTACAAATTGTTTTCCAGGTAATGCACATACCCACTTAAGAGTTGAATCTCAGGATTTAGAAGATTCTGATTGAGTGCACCATATATTTTTTTTTAGTCTTTATAGATACTGCTGCATATAGGCTAACCTAGTCTGATAACATTTATGATTGACGGTCAACTGGCAAAGACACTGGATAAGTCTTTCTTAATATAACAGTGCTTCTTAAAGTAGAATACAATATTACTGGTGGTCAAGAGACAAATTTAATGGTTATGTATTTTAATGAGCATTAGGAAAATCTAACACTTAAAATGTATGCTTTCATGGACATTATTACTTAGGATAAAGCTAAATATACTTAAGTATAAAAGTCATTTGATTTTTAGAAAAAAATATTTAACATTGATATTACTGAAAATATTATCAATAAAATTAGCATACAGATCAATGAAGTTTGGGAAACCTGACAACCTCATTCCAATCACCAAAATCACATAAAAGAGCTTATCAAATATAATTAGAATCGTAAAGCCACAGAACATAGAACTGTGACATTTTTAGAGATGAGGTAGACCCTGGAAACCATTCTGTCCTAATCTCTAATTTTGTGAATGTAAAAGCTATGTGTTACAGAGGGCTTAAGTGAATGACCAAGCCATCTATCAAGTTAGGGACAAAAATACAATTAAAAACCAGGGCTCCTCACAGGTTAGTGGTCTCTGTTGTTAGGAAAAAAGGAACAAACAAATTTTGGCATCATTTCCATTCACTCACACTTGATTTCTAGAAGGAATGCTGAATGTTCTCCTCTATAAAAGTTTTTTTTTTTTCTTTATTGACAAGAGAATCCCTAGAACGTCTTACTAGTATTTACTTTGGCTTTCTCAGCATGCATACACTGAACACGAGTTAAATTTGGTATAATGGATAGCAAGGTTCTCTAACAGGAGAATCACAGTAGAGGCAACCATATTCTTCCCCTTTTGAATTTTCATAGGAGTTAATAACCCCCTCTCTTTTTTCACACCACTTTCCACTTTTTATTGTACATCAATTATACACCTTGTCTTTTCTCTGACAGCATGGTAGAACTTTGCATGAAGAAACTATACCTTCTTTATCTTTGATTTTTAAAAATTTCTCATCTCAGTTTCTTCACATGATGAGTCCTCAATAACTTTGTTATATGATAGCACAAATGAATTCAATTCTTCAGATCCCTATTAATATTGCCTGACCTGTGACTCTATTATCTACAAAGGTTATTTCATCTAGTCCAATCAAATTCAATCCACTGAATACTTAAAACCTTTGCCAAGCTCCTGATCTAAATTAAATAATGTTAGGTGCTATGAGTGACAGAGATAATAACAGTTTTTAGCCTTAAGAGCACACCCACTAGGAGGGGTGATAAAACACGGACACAATTAAAATGCAAAGCACGGTAACGAAGTATAAATTTCTATTAGCATTTGAAGAAGAGAAATAGAGCTGAGAGAATCCAGAAAGGTGCATGAAAGTGGAGCTGAGGGTTCTAATAATCAAGGAGCTTTGCTTCATTCTCTAGTCCACTGTCTAAAGATAAATAGAGCAATATACATTCTTTAGTTTACCCATTGATTTTGGTATCCAAACTTAGGATTTAGTTACCAAGTACACCAACTACATGTTCTCAAATTTTATGTTCACAACACAGAAATCCCCAGGCAGGTTAAATTTCCTATTTCATTTCCTTGCTTTAAGAGTTTTGCCTAGTTAACCCGTAGATTGGGTCTCCACCCCTTTCAGAGGCTCTGAGATAACTTTAGAATCATTGGCACCATCAGGGTTAATGAAACGATGAAGGAGATAACTACTGGAAGCATGTAGAATCAAAACGGGATAACAATAGTGAAACAAGCCATTAATGATCTTTCAATTACTTTCCTTTTTGTTTTTAGTTGAAGTACAGTTGAGGTAAAATTCATACAGTTAAATGAATAAATCTTAAGTGTACTATTTGATTAACTTTGACAAATGTATGCACTCAACAACTCAGTTGAATTAGAACAAAGTATAGCACATTTTCTCACCCACCAAAACTTCCATCAGACATCTTTTCAGTCTTCAATCCTCTCATATGCAGCCATTATTCTCATTATAATAGATTGTCACAATAGATTAATTTTGCTTGTTCTTGAACTTCACATAAGTGGAATCATGTAGGTATATATTCTTTTGTGTCTGAATTCTTTTCCTCAGGAAAATGTTTAAGATTCATTTTATTGTGTGTATTCATAGTTCTTTTTTAATGCTAAATAGTATTCCAGTATGTGACCTGTTGACAAATTCTCCTTTTGATGAACATATGAGTCATTTTGAAGTTTTGGCTATAATAAAAAAAAGCTTGTAAATTCTTATACAAGTTTTTTTGTTGTTGCTGATTAATGTTTTTTTTATTGCTGTTGGGTATATAAGTAGGAGTACAATTTTTGAGTTATAGACAGGAGTATGTTCAATTTTTAAGAAGCTGCCTAACATTTTCTAAAATTATTGTGTCATTTTATACCCTCCTCAATAATGTGCAAGAGTTCTAGTTATCATTTTAACCAATATTTGGGATTATTAGTCTTCTTAATTTTAGCCATTCGATGAGTTAAAGTTGTATTCATTGTGGGGCGCCTGGGTGGCTCAGTTGGTTAAGCGACTGCCTTCGGCTCAGGTCATGATCCTGGAGTCCCGGGATCGAGTCCCATATTGGGCTCCTTGCTCAGCAGGGGGTCTGCTTCTCCCTCTGACCCTCCCCCCTCTCATGTGCTTGCTCTCTTTCATTCTCTCTCTCTCAAATAAATAAATAAAATCTTTAAAAAAAAAAGTTGTATTCATTGTGGCTTTAATTTGCATTCCTCTGATGCCCTGAATATT
The DNA here is from genome assembly GCF_029215605.1 of Mirounga angustirostris. Classification (NCBI taxonomy): domain Eukaryota; kingdom Metazoa; phylum Chordata; class Mammalia; order Carnivora; family Phocidae; genus Mirounga; species Mirounga angustirostris. The sequence continues at coordinate 110,484,174 of NW_026991711.1, read as the reverse complement.
AATGTCAATAAACTTTTCATGTTTACATAAGTTCATTGACTATTTGCATGTCTTCTTTTGTGAAGGTCTGTTTAAATCTTCTGTCCATTTTTATAAGGTTATGTGTTGTCTTCTTGATTTGTAATATATTTTTATATCCTACATATATACAAGGACTTTGTCAGATATATGTGTTATAAACATTTTTTTTCCAATTTGTGCCTTGCTTTCTGTTTTCTTAATGGTGACTTTTGTAAAGTCCAATAAAAATTTTTCTTTTAGGGTTATTGCTTTCTATGTCTTGTCTAAAAAATCTTTGCCTAGGGGTGCCTGGCTGGGTCAATGGGTGGAGCATATGACTCTTGATCTTGGGGTTGTGGATTCAAGCTCCACACTGGGCACAGAGATTATTAAAAAAAAAAAAAAAATCTTTGTCTACCTCCCAGGTCTTGAAGGTATTCTACAATATGCAATATGTAGCTATGTAGACTTGCATGTTACCTTTAAGCCTATGGTCAATCTTAAATTAATTTTGTGCATATGAGGTAGGAATCAAAGGTTTTTGTTTTTTTTTAATCAACTACTCTAGTGCTATTTGTTGAAAAGTTGAAAAGATTTTTCTTTCCTTCTTTCCTATTGATTTTTTTCTTCTTTTCAAGATTGTTTTGACTATTCTATGCTGTTTTAATTTTCATATTAATTTTAGAATCAACATATCAATGTCCATAAAAATGCTTGTTTGAAATTTGATGTGTGGAATGTATTGATCATGAATCTTCTAATCCATGAACATGGTATATTCCACTATTTATTTAGGTCTTTCAAATTTTCTCTCAGCAATGTTTTAGAGTTTCTGATGTAATTTTTAATTTAAATTCTTAAAATTTCAATTTCTAATTGTTTGCTGCTTGCTTGCATACAGATATACAATAGTTTTTCTTTGCCGATCTTGATCCTATGACTTCTATAAATTTGCTTATATTTCCAGTCATGTTTTTTATAGATTCCTTAGAATTTTCTATGCAAATAATAATGTGATCTGTGAGTTATTTTTCCAAACTTTTCTTTTTTCTTATTGTACTGGCTAGAAAATTTTGTAGAATTTTGAATAGAAATAGCAAAACACTGAATTGATTTTTTTTCAGCAGTTTAAGGATGCTTTACCTTTGTTTTTAGTGAGAAGTCAGTCACAATTCATGTAGTTTCCATATATGCATAAATTATATTTTGATTTCTCTGTAAACTTTAAAAATTTTTATTTCCATCTTTGGCTTTAAGTTCAAATTTATTGTTTAGAGTTTTTGCTTTTCTTTCATATATTATCTACTTAAGATTTATTGAAATTTCTGGATTTGTAAGTTGAAGTTTTTCATCAAATTTGGGATATTTAGGTCATTTCCCCCCCCAAATATATATGTAAAATAGATATCTATAATAGATAATATCTATTATATGTCTTCAAGTTCACTAATGCTTTATATTGTAAATATCTATCTATTGATAAGCCTATTCAGTAAATTTTACTCCAAAGATTGCACTTTTCAGTTCTTGAACTTCCATTAGGTCCTTTTTTTTCCTTTTCTCTCCTTCACTTTCTTTTTCTTTTCTTTTCTACATTTTTATGCTGAGGTTTTCAATCTGTTTACTCAATAAGGCCATCTTTTCCTTAAGTCTTTGAATGTTTTTATAATAGCTGTTTTCAAATCATTATGTGCTAATTTTACTGTCATGGTCATCTTACGTTCTGTTTCTGTTGTCTGCTTCTTTCTTGATTGTGGGCTGTATCTTTTGCTTCTTTACATCTCTAGCAATCTTCATTGCATCATTGTGATGACATGTTGTTCAGGCCTCTTATATTTTGCCAAATTGCATAGTCATTTAGAGTGGGAGGGCAGGTTCATTAGCAGTTATTCCATTACAGAGAGAAGCAAACACTGTCTTTCTGATATATATTTTTTTTAATTTTCAAGTCAAGATTAGGAATGCAAAATAACTTCTTGATATGCTTGTATTCAAATTAGAGCTTAAACCAACTCTAAATTATGTGTTTTACCATTGCCCTTGGATATATATACTGTAGGCAAAGCAAATGAATATAAATATTGATTTAACTTATTCTCAGACTTGACCATTAAAGGGTACCATGGTAAGTGGAAGAACGCCCAATCTCATAGGAAAACTATTCTGCCTTATTAGCTCAGCATTTCCTTCATTTCCTGAATCAGTGAGGCTAAGTTGAGGTTCTGTATCTTTTTTATTAAATTGAACCAGTTCATAAAAATAAATAAATAAATAAATAAATAAATAAATAAATTGAACCAGTTTAACACAAGGGCAATTTTTGGCTAAATTTTAAAATCAACTAATACTGAATATATTATGTAGTATCTGTAGTGAAGTCTATTAATTAACTTAAAAATTATTTGGGTCTTCTAACACATGTATGTAGGGGATTTGCCTCGTATTTTGGCTCTTTATGTCCATTAATTGTGTTAGTTCTTCTGAAATGAAAATCTAATCTGTCTCAAATAATGCTTTTCAACTCCATTTAGGCAAAATATTATTTTTATTAGAGCAGGCATGGCATGGCCTAGTTTATAATTACTGCTATATTAATAAAAATTGTTAATGGGTTTTTCCATATCATGAAGTACACACTATTTGTCTGTGGTATATATAAAACCTTTTATAAATTTTATATCATGGAGACCTGATTCTCATATCTTTAGCTGATGGTGTAAGAGGAGACTGTTGTTGGCCTGAAATCACACCCAACAACAGGTATGAATTTACCTATATAAATATTCTATATTGTATTTAAGCAAATACATAAAGAAAATCAAAACAATCCAAATAAAGTATTGGAAGGCAGTTGAATATACTGCACTCTTTAAAGATTACATAGAGATGAGAATAATGACGGACAACTTGATTTTGTAGAACTACCCACAGCCAAACACACTGAATGCATAGCTATATAATAATAATAATGGCTGACCACCGATCATTACTGAAGCAAACTATTTGACCTTTTTTTTTTGCCATCATTGTTTTAATGGGACACCTATACATTTGTCATTTCTTTAAGTATCCCCAAATTTTGCAAGGACCCCCTCTAGCATAATCTTATTTAAGATGTCCGTAAGTATTAAGTTCCTTAGTCAAATCAATAATCCTTTACTTTTGTAATTAAAGGCAAAATTATCTCCTAAATCAGGAATGATGCATTGTATTCAACTGCTCTGATGTGTCACAAGAGCCATTACTAATGACACATTCCAAGGAGCTACTCCTTTCAGGGGCCACTCAAGTAGAAATACTCAGAGAACCACACATGTGTACCTAGAAGCCAATCTCCCACTGATATAAAGAAACTAGTTAATAAAGCCTAACTTTTGAGCTACTGACCCAAAATAATAGTTTCACAAAAGGACCCCTCAAAACAAAACCTAAAGCTGCTTCCTCATTGCATTATAATGTATGAACACTGTTCATAGTAATGTTCAATTATTGTTCGACCAATAACATAGACTATTTTATTTAGCTGTCTCACACATCATTTTCTCAGTAGGCATGCCATTAACACATTGTTCTCAAAGAAAATATAGTTGTAGAAAGGAGGTAGTGTAGTTAAAGCCAGAAGAACTAATGAGTATTCCTGCAAATTATTTTCCAGTAATTTCTGCCAATAGTTTTCTTTGGCCTGGACCTGATGTTTTACCTCAATTAACCCATTCTGTTTAGTGAGTCAGGTCAATTTACCTGCTGATTAAATAGAGATAATATGTTCATCTTTAGAAACCTGCAATATGCAAAACAATTATTTTTTTAAAAAATATGTAAATAGTTTAATATATAATATTCAGGTCCTTTAGATTTCATTGATAGGACAGGGCCAGTCCTACTGCCTAAAGGGGATGTGTTATTGTAATAAAAGACATTGATGAGTTTGGTAGATGTAACTGTGGTACAGAAAGAACTATGATTGTAAGGTGAACTTGAAAGATGATGTGATCACCACCAGCAGCCAAATGGTGTAAATACTAGGAAGCCCACAGAGGTTACTGGTCTCCAGTGACCTGCTGGATCCCTCACTATGTGCAAGCTGTTGAAACTATGAAATTTGTGGTATGCTGCTGGATAGAATAGGCAGGGGCAGGCAGAAGCAGCCTCATGTATATCCTTGATTTTGTGTGTCCTTTGCACTGCCTTTCTGCTGGTCTGGTAGGCAGTATGACAAAGAGAGAGCAAACTCAAACTGATGTGAGTCGTCAGTCTTACTAATCTTCAAACCCAGATTTTGTCATCTGTACTGGTTCAACTTCCAATAGAAGGTATGATAGGTATCACACAGAATAGAAGAAATGCAATAGCACTAGAAATACAGAGAAAGAGGTGAGGTCTTTGCACTATGAGAGAGAAAAAAAGTAGGTGATATAAACAAAGGGAGCTGGAATGAGGTGGGGGGCAGAGGCCGCATTTGCTCTAAGAAGCTTAAGAAGCAACAAGGGCCTTTTTAGGGAGAGCCTAATTCCTAGAGTTTTTAAGTCTCTTCTGTCCATCATGGAACACTTAACTGCCACCAGTGAGCTCAGTTCCTCCCTGGTGTACAAGATCTGCCCTGACCTTAAGCAGTAGTGGGCACTGAAGACACTCTAGACTGCATGCCCCACATATGTTACCTAAATGGCATGTCACCTTTGCTTCTTGTCCTAGCCAAAATTTAATTTCAGTGTGATACATTGGACTTCCACTTGGTCCTTTTTTTTTTTTTTTTTTTTAAGGTTTTATTTATTTATTTTACACACATAGAACCCTGGGATCATGACCTGAGCCGAAGGCCTACACTTAACCGACTGAGCCACCCAAGCACCCCAACTTAGTCCTTTTTTTGCCTGAATCTATGTGTTGGTGATGAGATCAGACATATCCTGGGTCCCTCTAGTCACTAGAGCCCTGAGGTCCTCTTCCTGTCAGTTGTTTGTGTGAATTATAAAACATAACCTAATCTTGGATTTACCCTTCTGGCTTCATGTGATATATGTCTCCTGATGGAGACTTGAAGTCCTACTGTTAGGGCACAAGAGGTTAAGTCTTTGGATCATGGAACCAGAGAGACCTGGATTTAAATCTTGGGTCTGTAAATTACTAGTGGTCTGACCTTGGACAGGACCTTGGACAAATTACATAAATTTTCTAAGTCTTAGTTTCCTTGTTTTTAAAAGGGGGCGAGTGATAGGTGCCTTATCATGCTATTTAAGTTGTACTGACTTTATAGAAAACCTTTAACACAGTTGCAATATATAGCTAGTGTTCAACAAATCAAAGTTGTTGCTCTCACTGACTTTCTGGATTGCCAAATGGTACCTACACTGTGTCTGTCTTCAAAAGTTTGACCCATGACATGGTAAGTTTAGTTTGTTCATTCATTTATTCATTCGACCTACTGGGTTTCAGACACTGTTCTAGGCATTAGTTCTAAGTCTGGTTTCTCTCACTGGGCTCCATCCTGATATAGGTAACATATTTATATCCAATTATGCTCTAACATAAGAGACATGGGAGAGGCAGTGTAGCTTAGTGGCTAAATAAGCTGGCTTGGGCACCACACTATCTAGGTTTGAATGCCAGTCCCTCTACTGAGGAAACAAGAATAACTTTTCTATACTTCAATTTTTTTGTTCTGTAAAATAGAGATAACAATAGCACCTACCTGTTAGGATTGTTCTAAAGCTTAAGTTGACACTTAATGTGCTTAGATTAGTACTCGGCACATAATAAATGCTCAATAAATGTTAGTTGTAATTAAAATTTTAAAGTCTAAACTCAGGGATCTGAAGCATGATAGAAATGTAAATTTTCAACTTAACTACTGATTCCAATATCCAAAAACAATTAAAATTTTGATGTTTCATAGAGAAGAGAAGACTATATTGGAAATTATATTTTATTCCCATATGAATTTAATGATTCTCTTGTCCCTCCTCTTTAGGAAGTGCTATGGGGAACCAAGTTTTGTTTTATGAACTTGAATGATTCTAGGGCCCTCTGTGGCCTGTATCCTTGACTTTAAGGAATTGTCTATGTATTCAGCTTCAAATAAAAAGTTGGAATTGTTCATTAAAGAATTGGAATAAGGGTGACTTGAACCTCAAATACATCAGAACTCTGGGCTGACAAAAATAACTGACAGATCAACAGTAGAAAAAGGAACAGGGTGACTTATTCAGAGCTAGATGGCCATGTAGGCTGCACAAAAAGGAAGAGTCAGAATACAGACTTGTCAAACAGCAGATTGCGCCTGCAAACAAAGGACAGAGTTTAAGGGCATGGGGTTTTAGAAAGGAATGCTGGTCTCTCATTTGTCTTTTCAGCTGGATATGCATACATGGGTAATATCACCACAATCAACGATGTCATCTTTGAATAGGGAGAAATAGAGATTCACACAGAGTTTGCACCAGGGAGATCCTACACACAGATGAACAATTCATTAGTCATTCAGAACGCAAAGCTGTCGCCAAATTTTGCTCTGTATGCTAACCACAATACAATGATTGAAAATAAAAAGAAAACAGAATCAAGGCAGTGAGGAAACCTTTTAGGAGGCGATGGGAATGTCACATCAACATATTGTCAAGATTCAGATGAATATCTCCACAGTATTTTCTATCCTATGAGATTTGAAAGTTAGTTTGCATATAGTTTTAACGACAGAGTAAATTACTCTCCATTCCAATATTACTCAATCTACGAAGCACACCCCAAGCCCTTCTTGCTTCTCTTTAATGCTTTATTCTTACCTGAACTTTTATAATGATTTATTCCAAATTATGATAAATTGCATTTTCTTGAAGATTAAATCAACACGCCTCTGTTGTGCATGTATTTTCAAAGTAGTTATTATCAATAATCATATTTTCATAAAAAAATACATAGTCCTTAAGTGGGGACTCTCTTTTGTTTGCACCCTTGTACCCCTCCTCATCTCCTCCTCCTTCTCTATTCATAGCTGACACTGACTACACATTTGTTGTTTCATTAATTTGTGCAAGAACAATGCAGGATTTCAAGTACCTATCATTTAAGCAATGTGATATCCTATTTAACATGTGTGGTAGTCAGAATAATGGACCCCCAAAATACCTATGTTCTAATCCCAGGAACCTATGCGGATGCTATCTTCATAGCAAAAAAGACTTCAGATGTGATGAGATTAAGGACCTTGAGATGAGGAGATTAGCCTGGATTATCTGGGCGGGGCCTAACTAATCACAAGGTTCCTTAAAAGCAGAGATTTCCTGGTTGTGGTCAGAGGGAGATGGTGAGTATGGAGGAATATTCTGAGAGATTCGGACACCACTGTGTTTTGCTGGTTCTGAAGATGGAAGAAGGGGGCCATGAGCTGGGGAATGTAAGAGGATTTTAGAAGCTGGAAAAGGTCCAAAAATCAATTCTTCCCTAGAGTCTTTAGAAAGGAACACAGACCTTCCAAAACCTTGATTTTAACCCACTGAGACCCTTGTCAGACTTGTGAGCAAGCTACAGACCTGTAAGATAATAAGTGATTAATTTTGTGGTAATTTTTTGTAACAGCAATGGGAAATGAATGCCATGTAGGATGAGATAAAATTAAGACACATCCTTATGTTATTTACTGGTCATCAGAAACTCTCCTTGTTGCTCCTATTTCTAGATAATAGGTCAGGGATTCGGTTTCTCTCAAGGAAACATATATGGTAGGTTTCTATCATGCTCTGTGATAATTTAGTGCTTTCTTTTGTAATTTAGTATTCTTGTACTAAAATAAAAATAACTCCAGTGGAGACATATCACCTGTACAATTCATTGGAATTCATGCAGATCTATCTCTAAGTGAGTGATTTCCTGATATATTCCCCTAATAATTCATAAACTATGCATTTTAGGATGGATTCTTGTTCTCATAATTTTTTATAAAGTCCTTCCTTTTTTCACATGTCAGTCCCTGGCTGTGTTAAACCACTAATCATGCTTTAACTTCTCAGGGTAAAGAGCTCTTTTTTGGTTCCCCACACGCTGTCCAGAAATATGGAACTTTGAAATCTGATTGAAAGTAATATCAGCAAAATCATCTTTTTCATAAATGCAATTGATAGCCCCATTGGCTGTCCTAGAATTCCTGAAGAATGAATGACCAGCTGGAAAGGCATACAAGAATTGAAGAATTATACTGAATGTAGAAGAAGGAGGGAGAAAGTACGAGGTATAATTTTTAAAAACAGAATCAAGGACATGTCGAGTAACAGGTTTTGCACAGAAAGAAGTTTGAATGTAGTAGTTAGCGAGGAGGCATTAAAGACCCCATCATTTCAGGCTGTGAAGTTTGTAATTATTCTTGGCACACAGCCGCAAAAAATTTGGTTTGACTCAGATCTGTGGTATTTTGGAACCATAGACACAGACCATGTTGGTCTCTGCCGGCTATCTCTAATGCCCTTCCATAAGAAGAATACCCAGTTATTCTTTCAATTTCTCTTGACAGCTGTTCTAAGATGAAGATAGCATCAGTTAAATGGAGCACCAGAGAAATGGGCAGAAGCTTGTTGCTAAGAGAATGAAATTTCCAGAATATGACCACAAAAGGTCTCTAGAATTATTGAAAGCTAATATAAATGACAAGAAATAAATAAACTGGAAGTGTTCTCAACTTTCAAAAGGGATTTATTGCCAAATAAATCTGACTGGGACAGACAACTACTTCAGATCTCCCAGGATCCCTAGGGGTGAAGATGCTTCTGAAGGATATCCTTCACCATACCTTTCTCAGTTGTGAACCATGGAAGACAATGGGTAAGTGAGATTTTCCCAGAAAGTAGAATCAAGAGCTGTCAGACTGGTTGGCTCAGAAAGTCGCTCCACAGCTAGTGCATGGAACTCACACTCTTCTTCCTCAGGAGAATGTCACGTATTCTATGGAGCAAGAACTACCATATGTTCTCCATTGTTCACATTTACAAATAGAACTGTTAGTTGTAGTTAACCCTTCTTTCCCTACTCTTGAATAGTTAAGTGCTTTGGTGGCAGAGAGCTGCCTGTTAGAGAAGTTACATTATACCTGAAAAAGAAAATTGAGCACAAAGCTCAGATTCCTGGAACCAGCTATTGCTGGTTGCTGCATGAAGCTCTGGAGAGGAGTGAATGGTTTCAAACAGGCATAAAAACTTCAAAGGTAATCGAAGAGGCGTGCGAGTGCTGAGTTAATGAGATGGACTGGAGATACCTACTGACTGCTTATCTTGAGTGGATCCTCCTCTCCTTCTTCTAAACAGAATGGTATTGTACAGGGATCTATTATATGACTCACCATTAGCAGATCCCAGTCTTTGCCCTGGGACTCAACCTTGCTTAATCCAATGCAATGTACTTTTCCTGGCTATATTAAGAAATACAGGTGTGATGTAATTCAAATAAATTCAGTGAAAGGAAACTGTTGCTCAGATTTCTGGCAAACATGCTCCTCTACTTCTCACCAGAGATAACAGAGGAAGGACATGGTTTGTGTTGCTACTGAGGGTCATCCTGCACAGTGAGGGCAATTAGCATTAGGATGAAGCCAGCCTTGTGCATGGCAGCACAGCTTTTGAATGGGCCTGGGTCTGTGATTCCATCTTTGAATCCTTGTATCAACAAATCCTTTAATTTGGCCTAGCTCAAGTAACCCTTTCTAGTGACATGAGCCAGTAGATTATTGCTTTGAGCTGATTTTCCACTTATTGCAACCAAATATAATTCAGCTGATGTAGTATTTGATAGTAACATAAGGATATTTAAATTACTCTAATTTATAGTAGAGAATAGACAGTACAGGCTTCTGAGCCAAATACACCTGACATTCCACCCTGCTTTGTCCATTACTCCAATTGTTGTCTTCTCTGAACTCTGGTCTTTATATTGGTACTTATGAACCTACCTTATAAGATAGCTATAGAGAGTAAATGATATAACACACATAAAATTCCTGTCATGAAGTAGATGCTCAATAATTACATCCATTGTTTTAATGGCTAGAGGGGGGAAAAATTGTTTAAGATCCCTTGGTGAAAATTTCTATATAGGAAGATGGCTCAAGAGGAAAAGGACACTCTAAAAAAGGGAATTCTGAGAAGACAATTGCAAATGATTCTGATGAGAAAGGACAGGAATAGTTAGCTAAAGGAACTGATGTGACTGCCCAGGGATATGTTCCACGAACTCAGATACTTCCCCCCAAAAATGTATATTGAAAGAGAGAAGAAAAATCTTACAACTAAGAATGGATATGTAAAAGAGAAGCGTCCAACTAACAGAATGGGCTCAGAAGAGTGGAGGCATTGAAAGAAAATCAGCTTAAAAAAAGACTCATAATTATGTCCAGTGCCACAATAAGAAGAAGAAATCAATGAGACACATGTAGAAACTTGATGATGTTGGAGATGATAAAGAGGAAATAAGATTGCTAAAAAGCTGAACTGAGCAGCAAGAAATATAATATGCACAATATAGATGGGATGACCAAAGAGCAAAATAATAGTCTACCCATTTTTAAGGTAAATGTTAGTCCTAGGAAATTTTAAATTATACTTTGAAACACTGCAGGCCATGTTGACTTGATTGCTACCTCGTTATGAAAAATATAATAAAATAAAATATCTGATAAATTAGATTCCCATCAACCTGAATTAGTGATAAATTTCAGAGAGAAGTCTTGGCAGTACTGAAGGATAACTGTTCTTTATCCTGAGGTATGGATTAGCAACACACTATTTTTCTATATAAGCATAGTATTCACAGTTTACTTCAGGGCACAGAAACTGCTTTTAACAAACTTTGATCAACTTTAAATTCTAAAAATATTTATTAGTGATTATGTTCATGGCTAATACTCACTCCTGACACACACACACACACACACACACACACACACGAAAATATGTCCTAAGTTCTCTTGTCTGTGAGAAATAAAAATCGAGGGGTGGCTTTGGTTATCAAGGTTAAACTCAGGTCTGACCCAGTTAAATCTCCTAGAGAGGAGGAGAAGTACTCTGACTCCATAGGCCAGGGGAGAACACTGCTTTTCCACCAAGGAGGTCTTCGGAAATAATTCACCTTCAGGTGAACTGCTTTTAGAAAGTACTTTTCAGTTACCTGCCCCCAGAGTGAAGTTCGAAAGAAAAGGGAGTAGAATGTTCTCAATCAAGATCTCTGGGCTGTGGTGTTTTCTACCACTAGAGAGTAGCTTGATTCCAAACATTATCACCTTCAGGAATAGGAAACAGTCATTTCTTTACCCAGACAGGCTTTTAATCTTGGAACAAGAGGCCTAGAAAGCTATTCTCACAGAAGGCTTTTCTTGCTTTTAAAAACACAATCAAATTGGTTCCAGTGGAGTGGAATATAAGGAAGTGCACCTTTTCTACTTCTACACAAGTAATTGGACTAGCCTAATTAGATTGCCCAAGTGTTTAGATACCACGGTGATGGGCACTTTATAAATACTGTATATAGCTAAACTGGGAGTATCCTTTGTGACAATAATAGCCATACAGTTAGCTCTGATAGGTTAGCAAGATAAAAGCCAAATGCTTTTGCTATATTCCATAATATTTATTGATAGTTATTTATGTTGACACTTTCAGCCATTTGTGGTGTCTTTTTACCCTAGACCTGTGGGTATTGTGGTCAAAGATGACTTCTGCAGACAAAGACATCATCTTGTATGCAAGGTAAGCATCATTGTGGATTCCAACACAATAACTAAGAAAACTATTATAACTTATAAACAACTGCCATCCAGAGATCAAGCTGCACTTAATCAGTTCAGAATTAGAACATGCTTAAACCAGACCTACAGTGAGTGAAAAACCACATATTGCATAGAAATTAATGGTCTTTGGTCCAAGAAGAAAACCAAATGATATTCTCCAGTTGTTAAAATAAATACAGAAAATAGCCATACTGAATGCTGAGTTGCTTTGCTTTTCTTCTCAAACTTTTTCCTGCTTTACCTCAACGAGAATGACTACAGGGAAAGACAATGAAACTGCTGATTTTATATAAGCAGGAAGAAATGGATTCATATTTTCAGTCTATGTACTTACTGCTTCCAAGCGGGATGGTAAGTTATGATTTTTTTTAAAGGTTTAGAAAGTCTTTCTTACCACTAGGCAGTGACATAGTATGACCGGGCAATGATATATGAAAGCTAAAACCCTTGCTCCTAAAATCAACTCTTTACTAAGTGGAAGAAAGGGAAATTAACACTTTACAATGCCAGGCTTTATGACAGAAAGTACACAGCTGATGTTATCAATGCTTACAATAACATTTACAATAACTCTATCATCTGGGTAACATGCCCATTTTAAAGATGAGAACATTGACATGCTGGGCATTGGTTGCTTGCCACACAATGTCTCACAGTATGCGGTAAGGCCCACATTTGAACCCAAGTTGGCCTGATCACAAGGCCCATCCTCTTCCCATAACATCATATTTTATTTTTTTCCTTAAAATGCTGCCTTAGGGAAATATGTTACTACCTTAACCATGAGTTTTTCAGAATTCTTATTCTAAATTTTGATTGTGCTTTTGGCCTTACAGTTAATTAATGAATTAATGAGCGCACCATTGGATAATATCAAAATATAGATGGAGATAACACAGTAAGGTGGGAAAAAACCAGATTTAGAATAAAAACACCTGAGTTCAAATCTTGAGGTTGACAAATTCAACTTGTGACACTAGAAATGTCATTTAAGCTCTCCGAATCTTAATTTATTTATCAAAATAACAAGTGTTCCTATAATAGTCATTCCCAGAGTGGGAAGCAAAAAGAGAGAAAGCGAGAGAGAGAAATTTTAAAATGCTTCTGGGAAGTAGGTGATATATTTTAGAATATTTTTATTGATATAACATCAAAGTATTTTATACTTAACAGATGTTTCACTTGTTGGGAAATTGTTATATGAATCCATTGAACCTACTTAGGTTGAATCAGTGCTATATAGATAATGAAATCTGTATGTATATTATGCTTTCCCACCTCTTTTTAAAGTAAGCTATGGCAACCTCATTGAGAATGATTTCAAGAAAAAAGAATCAAAGTGCTGTTTTATATAGGTAACAACTGGGTACCTGTCTTTTTGAAATGTGTAAAGTTTTTTTCTTATTCTATTATTTTTAAATTTCCTTAATGGCACATATCTAACAAATTACCCAAATTACTGAGAATCTGTTCTGCTTCCTTTTTTCTCTCATTCTCTATGTCGAATTTCCCCTCATTCTCTCCTGTAAGTATTCAAATGAATTTTATAAGTTCTACTCCCCAAATAGTCCTCAAATAAACAAGGGCTCCTGAACTCTCTAGCCCGTCTTCCTTAGTCTACTACCTTCCATGCCCTAAATATAATGTCACACTGCAAATCTCAATACGTCATGTACTTGTATAAAATCTTCCGTGGATTTGGAGTTCCCTAAAGATAGAAACCAGATTCCATAATAAATCATAGAAAAACTTTCCAGGGCGCCTGGGTGGCTCAGTTGGTTAAGCGACTGCCTTCGGCTCAGGTCATGATCCTGGAGTCCCTGGATCGAGTCCCGCATTGGGCTCCCTGCTTGGCAGGGAGTCTGCTTCTCCCTCTGACCCTCCCCCCTCTCATGCTCTCTCTCTCTCATTCTCTCTCTCAAATAAATAAATAAAATCTTGAAAAAAAAAAAAAAGAAAAACTTTCCAAACGTGGTAAGTAACTATGTTAATTCATCCATAACACGTTCAGAAAGTAACTTTTGAGCACCTACTATGTGCCAGCTACTATGCTGTGTTCTAGTGCTATGGAAGTAAATAAAAACAGTTGTTAAATAACTACTTTCCCCAAACTATATACAGAAAATTAATATAAGTATTATAAATGAGGGAAAGGATTAGGGTTAGAAGATGCTAACCCAGTCTGGGGGAACATTTATTACTACCTGAGGATGTCTTATTTCTTACCTGTTTTATTTCACATTTCTCAAAGTCTAATCAGTTTCCTAAATATTTGTATTCCCTTTGAGGCATCCTTCCTTTGTCCCTTAGAATTATCTTGAAAAAAATCATGGAAGATACTAATTACTAAAATCAGGAACGAGAGAGGTGACATCACTATAGATTCTACAGACACTAAAAGAACAATAAAAAAACATTATGGAAAAATTTATTCCAATATACTTAACAAATTAGAGGAAATAGAGAAATTCCTTAAAAGACAAAATCTACTAACACTCACTGAAGAAAAAGTGGATAACCTGAATAGTTCTGTATCTAGCAAAGAAGTTGAATTTTTAGTCAAAACTTTCTCACAAAATTGAAGATAAAGAACATGTCTCAATCATTCTATTAGGGCCAGCATTATGCTGATAGTGAACAACAAAACCATACAAATATATCACAAGGGGAAAAAACTTAAGGAATGATATCCTTCATGAACATAGATGCAAAAATTTAAACATAAGTTTTGGAAATGAAAGACAATAATATATAAAAGATAATAGATTATGAACAAGTGGGGTTTGGTCCAGGAATGCATGTTTGGTTTAGTTTTTGAAAAATCAATCAATGTAATTAATTGTATTAACAAACTGAAAAAGAAAAACTATATGATCATCTCAATAGGTTCAGAAAACTTCTGGCAAAATTCACCATCTACTCTAACAAAAACTCTCAGGAACTGTGGATAGAAGAGAAGGAAAAACCTATAGCTGGCATCACACTTAATGGTGAAAGAGTAAATGATTTCTATCTAAAGAAAGCAAAGAGACAAAGATGTCCACGCTCATTATTTCTATTTAACATTGTACTGGAAGTTTTAGTCCGTGCAATGAAGCAAGAAAAAGAAATAAAATGCATCCAGTAAGAAAAAAAAAAAAACTAATACTGTTTTCGTTCAAAGATGACATAATCATGTATGTAGAAAATTCGATGATGTGCCAAAAAAACATCAGAACCAATAGTTTAGTATTACAATGTTCCAGAATATAAAACAAAACACAATATCAATTGTATTTCTATACAGAAGCAATGAACAATCAGAAATTGAAATAAGAAATACTATTTATAATAACAATGAAATATTAAATACTAGGATAAATCTGACAAAAGATGCATAAAATACGTATAATGAAAATTGTAAAACATTGCTGAGAGAAATTAAAGAAGATTTAAATAAATGATGAGATATAATTTGTTCATCTGTTAGAAGACCCCATATTGTTAAAATATCACTTCTTCCCAAATTGATCTAGGTTCAATTCAAAGTCAATCAAAAGCTCAGCTGGTCTTTTTTTTTTTTTTTTTTGGATGGGGTTTTAAATTGACAAGATGATTCTAAAAATCATGTGGAAATATAAAAGGACCTATAACAGGGGTCAGTAAACTATGACCTGCAGTACACTTCCAGCCTGTTGCCTGCTTTTGTAAATAAAGTTTTATTGAAACACAGCTATGTCCATTTGTTTAAATATTGCCTATGACTAATTTTTCATTGCAATGGCAGAGTTGAACACTTACAAAAGAGACTCTATGGCCTACAAACCTTAAACTGTTATTCTCTGTCCCTTTAGAGAAAAAAAAATGTGTGCTGTCCCCTAAATTAGAACAGTGAAAACAAGTTTGAAAAGAATGAAGTTGGAAGACTAACATTACCTGATCTTAAGATTCATTATAATATGCAACAATGAATCATGGAACACTACATCAAAAACTAATGATGTACTATATGGTGACTAACATAACATAATTAAAAAAAAAAAGGCTTATTATAAATTTACAGTAATAAAGAAAGTGTGGTCCTGGCACTGAATTAGATAAGTAGATCAATGAATCAAAATGAATAGTCCCAGTATAAATCTACTGTTACATGAACGACAGCCTATTGACAAAGGTGAAAAGGCAACTGAGTGGAAAAGGGTAGTCTTAAAGATTGCTGGAAAAATTGGATATCTGCATGTAAAAAGGAGTGGACTTAGATTCATACCTTTCAACTTTACACAAAAATGAATTCAAAATGGATCATCAATCTAATGTAAAATTGAAAACCATAACACTTCTGAAAGATAACATAGGAGAAAATCTTTGTGACATGAGGTAAGGCAAAAATTTCTTAGATATGACACCAAAAACATCCATAAATGAAAAAAAAATTATAGATTGAATTTCATCAAAATTAAGAGCTTTTTTTTTTTTTTGATATTCACTGTTAGAAGAATGAACCAAGAAGACACAAACTAGGAGAAAATATTTCCAAAGCATATCTGAGAGAAGGCTCATATCCAGAATATATAAATAAGCCTCAAAACTCTTATCATAAAACAAACAACCCAATAAAAAAAATGAGAAAAAATTTGAACATACACTTCACCAAAGAAGACATGATGATGGCCAATAAGCACATAAAAAGATGCCCAAAATTACTGGCATGCAATAAAGGGAAATGAAAATAAAAACCACAAGGAGATACTTCTACAAACCTATTAGGATGGCCAAAATTAAAAAGACTGGCCTCCTCAAATGTTGATAAGGATGTGAGAAAATTGCAACTCTCATATACTGCTGGTGAGAATGAAAAACAAAAAATACTCTCAAATACAGTTTGGCAGTTAATTATAAAGTTAGAAAGATATACATCGAGAGGTGCCTGGTTGTGTCAGTCAGTAGAGCATGCAACTCCTGATCTGAGGGTTGTGGATTCAAACCCCATGTTGGGTGTAGAGATTACTTAAAAATGAAACCTTAAAAAAAAAAAAAAAGATATACATCCACCACCTGAACTAGTCATTCCAGTCCTAGATATTTACACAAGAGAAATGAAAGCATAGGTCCATACAAAGGCTTATACACAGATGTTCATAACAGCTTCATTTGTAATAACCAAAAACTGGACAATCCTAATGTCTATCAACACTAAATTGATAAGTGAATTGTGATATAGCCATGCAGTAGAATACTACCCAGCAATAAGAAGGAATAAACCTTCAATATACACAACTTTGATAAATTGTCAAGTAATTGTTTGCATGAAATGAACCAGACAGAAAAAAAGAATACCTACTATATAATTCTACTTATACAGTGCTCCAGAAAATGCAAATAAATCTATAATGATGGAAAGCAAATCATTTGTTATGGGGGAGGGGTACCATGGGTGGAGGGAGGGAATTCTAAAGGGGCATGGAAAAGCTTTTTGGGGTGAAAGATAAGCTCATGATTTGATTATGATGATGATTTAACATTGTATACATAGGTCAAATTTTGTCAAACTTATCAAATTATACATTAGTCCAGCTGGAAAAAATCCATAACAATTGTTCTAATACTGAGCACTTTTACTTTTAATTACATAGCTTTAATCAAAAACGTACAACAACAGCAAATAAACTTAAATGTTCCCTGGTCTTCCTCTGGATAAAACCAGGAAACATATATTGCAGTGAATCCATTGCATTTGACTTTTTCTCTTGGGGACAAGACATAAGTAATTGATGGTTTTGAGTATCTAAAATCTACTTAGAGCATTGAGACATGGGGTTTTCCTCCAAAAGTCCTCCAGGCCACCATGGAAAATTATCTCTAGTCTAGCAAAATGGACAACATATGGGAATGTGCTGATTTGGGGGAAAATGAGCCATGAGATGAGTGCCATGTAAACATACTCTGGAGTTAATTTTGAAGATAATATTCTAAGGGTTTTGGTAATAAAATAGTAACTAATTAGAATTCCAAACTGACATTATAGAGAAGTACACTAACTGCTAGCATATAGGTATGACAAATTAAGGCAAGAATTTAATTTTGGGGGCGCCTGGGTGGCTCAGTCGTTAAGCGCCTGCCTTCGGCTCAGGTCATGATCCCAGCGTCCTGGGATCGAGCCCCGCATCGGGCTCCCTGCTTGGCGGGAAGCCTGCTTCTCTCTCCTCCACTCCCCCTGCTTGTGTTCCTCTCTCACTGTGTCTCTCTCTGTCAAATAAATAAATAAAATCTTAAAAAAAAAAAAAGAATTTAATTTTGTTACCAGTACTATAGAAATCCTCATCAACAAAAAATGAGTTGTATCAGCAATCAGGATTTGCTACATAAAAAGATCGTTAAGTTTACCTTCCTTGAAACAAGGCAAGTGTGCTTTCCTGTTTCCTTCATTTGACTATGCTCTTGAGCTAGACAATGCTTATTAAGTAGAGTACATAAGACTACGGGAAAGTCAGGCAAAAACCTTGACTTAATTCACCAGGGAACTCCAAACATCTGAGGAAGGCACTGTAAGGAATAACACCACAAAACTGTAGAACTTTAGAGCAGGAAGAGATGGTTAGAGATTACTTTGTTCAATAACCTCAAATATGAAATCTGAGAGGACAGAGGACTTGTTTGATGTGCTGAAGCTAAATTGAGCCTAAACGAGGAGAACTTAAATCACTTATGAGCCTGCTTTGTTCTTGGTAAACCATACTTGCCCTCTGTTATCCATAGTACCATCCAATGTAGGTGAAAAAAGGACCCGCTGAAATTTTATATTATTTTGGAAAAAAAAAAAGTCTGTGCAGAAACATCCTTGATTCCCCAGCCCATCAGGACCTACGGTTAGGGAACATTTTCGGAATTGCTCCAGATATAAATTAGTTTCTGATCTTTTTTTTTCCCCCTCAAGGTACTAATTGAATATTTAGATTACTGAATGAATTTAAAAGAAGAGGGAAAGAGCCCAAATGATGTGAAACTGGGAGTTAAGCAATAATTTACAATCTTGGAAAATATTTATTATTTTTAGTAAAAAAAAAAATTGTTTTGACCAAAGTGCTTATTCTTGATTTATTCTGGCAGTCCCTGAAGTATGATGTACTTTATAGGAGTGGGCATTTCACCGCTACAATTCATGGTAGTTTTTCAGTTCCTTCCTATCTGTAAAATGGGTATAACCTTGAGTTCTAGTGTCCCAAACTGACCAATTCTTAGACTGCCCAATTTGGTATTTCAACAGTATTGGTATGCATGCAGGATATTGTCATTTTCATTTCCTTGTATTAAAGGGCACATGTTTATTCCATACCTTCCTTATTCAATGACTGTGGAAAACAGACTACATCTGCCGGAGAGCAAACATTGTTTCTTCTCTCCAGATGTCTGCTTTTTCTCCCAGAAGTTGGAGAGCATTGGACAAGCAATAACAGATGATGAACACATGCATAACTACAAATGGGCAAGCTGATTGTTTTCAAAATTGGTATAAACATTTGCTCTTGGGTTGAGATTTAGCCCATAGCAAATCTTTACATTTGCGTTATAAACTCTCAACTAAAAAAAAAATGTTTATAATGGAAGTGCTGACAATGTGAAAATTCAGTTATGGTCAGGAAAGCAGTTTTGTTTAAAAATGCCATTTTGCACTTCCGTATTTACTTCCTAACCAGTGACTGAGATGTCAATTTCTTCAAACTTTTCTTTTCCAGTCCAAAGGAGAATTTGACAACTGTTTTGAAATGAACAAGATATCTGAATTTTAGCCTCTTGCTTCTTCAACAAATACCAGTTAGAGTACAGAACCACATTGCTGGTTACTTAACTGGTTACACTGATGATGATGATGTTCATGATGATGAAGAATGAATGAATGAATGAATGAATGAATGAATGAATGAATGAATGAAACAGAAGAGAATTAAGCCTGTTGCTCAAGAATGGTTTTGCTTTTATACAATATTTGAAAAAGAAATGACAGCATTTATTAGGAAACACTTCGCGCTTTCTTACCTTGACTGCACCAAAATACAGTGAGTATGCTGACTAGAGGTTATAAAGTAAGGTCAGAGAAATCCCTTGACTTGCTTGTAAGTCACTTGGTGTGGGACTAAATGTGAGGTTTTCACTGTGGGGTTGGTGTAGAAGTGACCCAGCAAGCTGGGTCAGTGTCCCTCCTATGTCTCTTTATGTTCATACAGACATGGCCCTGTCTTACATAACTGAATTGCAAAGACTGCCCTACTATTCACTCCCATAATGACAAAAAGGAATAAAAATAAAAATCAGAAATCTAAAGACTAAAAAAGTTGCTAACAACACATCTTTACAAGCAAGGGTTTTTCTTTGGACAACCATGATTGGGTGGAAATCCCAGTAATGTTATATTTGATTACAGCCCATGGTGGGAACGTCTGCTATAACTTTGGATACAAGGCAGTTATTTTCACTTGAAAATTTAAAGCTATTATTTTTGATGATCTGGATTCTAACCTAGATTCTCACTTACTTGAAGGGGATTTGAAGTATTTTTATAGTAAATGGGGGGAAAGGAAAAAAAGATATCCCAAAGGCTTGGTGGATGTGAATAAGCAAAGACTCTTCTTGCCCACATCACCAGGTGGATCCGAACAAATCCAGTCCTACTCTCTTAGGTTCAGGCATGAGAAGAACAAATGCTTCTTGTCCCTGACATAAAAACACCCAGCAAATTTCTCTTTAAAATGTTAGTCTTTTGCAAGCAGATAAAAATATGTTAAAGTCTGAGTTCCCCTCAGCGGGCTACTAATACTTAGAACTTGCCCAATACTGTACTTGAACAATTAGGGCAATAATGTAAAATTTTAACATTTGTATTTTCCTGCATTCAAGCATACTCTAGGATACTCTGTTCACAAATAACTCAAATTAATGCATGAAAGGGGGCTGCAGCTCAGACAAAGAAACTGAGTAACAAGAAGTTATCCAAACATTAGGGAAGAATGTGGATTTTGCCTTTGTATTTTGTTTGTAAGCCTCAAATTATGTAAATGTTCAACCTTGCCCAAGGTTAAGAAGACTCCCACTGAGCTTATTAGTATATGTGGGGAACGATCTGGGTGGTGGAGTATCAATTCTCAGAGTGGATTGATATTCTGAGGATTAATACTCAGCTCTCTTGGGCTGCTAGATTTCTGGAATTATTTTGAAAAGAGTGTATACACCATCAGAATATAATGAAAAGGGCATGTGTGTGAAAATATGGAATCCATTCTCATTTTCCATATTAATGAGAAAAGTTAATTTACTTGGGACACTGAGACATTCAAGTGAAAGGCATACCTTGAATAAAATGGCACAATATAAATCTGAGATGGCTAGTTAATATTACTTGGAGTATTGGAATGTATTCTTTGTTTATAACTCAATGATTCCCATAAAGGTAGCACTGTAGCACCACATAAAATAACTATAATAATTTGTTGTAATTGAAGAAAAATGTGCTTGTGCAGAAATCACCTAACAACCACAGTTTGGGTGAATTCTTTCCATAATCGCTCGATCAGCACTGTAATGTGAGCAGATTCAAAATATACTTTCTAATAAGTGCTTGGCTTTTTTTTTTTTTTTTCCTTCCTTAACTACTTGGTGATATCCTAATTAACCATGCTCAATTGATTGCTTTCAAAATAAGAACTAAGAGCTCTCATCTAGTCAAGTGGAAGCCAATTCAACTCTTTTACACTACAGCAATGATACATCTCACCCACACTCATACCCACACCCACACACCCACATGTAGCATGTTAGTAATATCATATTCAGAGGCTTCTGATGTGTGTCGGCGTAGCTTGGATTTTAGTGGGTCATTCTTCTTTTAATACTTACAAGAGTAAGTATGAATGTTCCCTTTTCATCGGCAGGTTGAAATTGTTTTTGGAATTTTTTTGTGTGATCATTTGACAAACTCTCACATCCAGCGAATGTGCTGTTTCGCTTGGAGAAGAGCAAGAAGTAAATGGGAGAAAACGAACTCAAATTGGGCAGAAGGAAACTGACCATTTCGCCTCTTATCCCGATTGCCTCTCTCTTGTTTCTTTTCAAGTCAAAATTAAACAAATCAAATTTGGGTTGACAAAACACTTGATTTGATTATGAGAATGTAGTAAGTAGCCAGAGAATCTTTGTGCATCGAGTTATTCTGCAGTAGAACGTAGGATTTTCAGATCCTCGTCACTGGGCATCACGTGAATACCGCTTCTCCGGCCGTGTGGATAAGTGACAGTAGACAATATGATACATAACTTAATGCTATACAGAGACCTGAAAAACTCTTTTCAGCGCATATAAATCTTTGCCCGGGCATTACACAATGGGAGTTTAAAATGTTACATGTAAATCATCCAGACTTAAGCTTCCTAGGAAACACAAACCATTCTCTAAAGACATAGGAGACCAGAACTTCAGAAGATGCTGTCTCACTGTGGGATGGCAGACAAGAGCGGCTCACGGACCACCCTGGTGAGCAGTAATCAACAATGCAGTGGCCCACTTTATAAAGGCGTCAGACAGTCTGTGAGCAAAAAGGCAGGGCCTCCAACTGAGATGGGGCCTGCTAATAAGTGGCTTCTAGTAAAAAGGAAAAAAAAAAAAAGCCAGCTTTAACATAGGCAACAGGTCTTAGATCACAAAGTATTTATTTCTTTAGCGTTCTATCTCGTTTTATATGGAACAACTCTGTCAAGAGTATCCTCTCGAAACCCCATGACCAGTGGAAGAGTATACCTTCACACTTCCTTGGCCTTTCGCATCTTTGTCTTGGTGGTGGTGCACTTGCAAATGTCTCACCCCATGTCTGTTTCACCTGTGGATAGTGACTTCCACAACAGTGCACCATGTCAGGTTCATCCAACTGTCTCTAACTTTCAACAGAGTGCCTGCTCAAGAAGTCGTTCCATATATATTTGGTGAGAAAGTCATTCAATTCCAGTTCTTTTCTTAGCAATCTGGACAAACCCCTTCGAATGTGTTTTAGTTTGTGTCTTGAGGTAACAAAGGGGAATAGTATGGCTTTAAACATTTCACAAAACATCAGCAAAGGAGATAATATATTTGAAAATATGTCTAAAATATTTTTAAAAAAACATGTTTGCAAGGTGGGGGTTTAGGTATTTCTTGCAATATAAACTGAATTGTCTAAATAATATAATTATTATATGATATACAATAGTGTGGTTGGATTTGACTTATTTCAACAGACAAAAGCCCTTTGGTCTTATGTTAAAAATCATTAGATTCAACAGTCAGAGTAGCGGGAGGGGAAGAATGAAGCGGGGGAAATCGGAGGGGTAGACGAACCATGAGAGACGATGGACTCTGAAAAACAAACTGAGGGTTCTAGAGGGGAGGGGGGTGGGAGGATGGGTTAGCCTGGTGGTGGGTATTGAGGAGGGCACATTCTGCATGGAGCACTGGGTGTTATGCACAAACAATGAATCATGGAACACTTCATCTAAAACTAATGATGTAATGTATGGGGATTAACATAAGAATAAAAAAATCATTAGAAATAATCTTATTAATTTGTATAATTTATATAAAACATTTGATGATAAAGATAACAAAGCAATTACTTGAGGAAGTACTGAAAATATTTCAGTTTCCCTATAATTTTGACTTTATATCATCAAAAGTACCTCAGTGAGTGCCCGTACCTGCTGTGATAAGTAGAGAGACTAAACCACATTTTGTCAATAGGAGCAACTTGCACAAACCGGGGTATACAAATAGAAAATAATAATGTTGAAGAAAGTATAATTAATTAATTCAAGCTTCAAGATAAGATCACTGGATCCTGCTGACCCTACATGTTAATCAGTTGATTGATTAATTGCTACAATCATAATAATTATATGGTACAAATCTAAGTACACTTAATGATATTGTAGACTCAGAGTTACAAGTTCTTTTCAATCTGCATATCTTTTCTCTTTCTTGAATCAAGAGTTGGTTTCATTTACTTTAAAGATAACTTTTGGCTTGTAGAGCTAGAAAGCTTATGTCAAATTTAGCCAAGGTTCAATTTTGCTGGCCTAAATAACCATTTTTTGGTCATTTCTCAATGCTCTGTTTAAAATTTTTAAAACAATCTCATCTGTGAATAGGAATTTTGTATTATACATATTCATCAAAACTTATGAATCTTTTTACATGCAAGAATCCTAATTTTAGGCTTTTCTTTTTTTTCCTATACACACACAATCAATATATCTCATGGTATCTTCAATTTTGCCAAAGTTTTCATTCTGATCTTTCTCAACTTCTATTTAGTGTTTCAGTAGCCAAATTCAATTGAGTGATTCTGGAAGAATTTCTCTAAGCACAAAGGTACATTGAACTATCTTGATCCTATGTCTACCAGAATAATATCAGGAAGAAAAACCAGTTCATTGTTAAATTGTGTTTGGTCCAGACTTCTACTGTATACAAAACGCCTCATCATCATAGCTTCTCTGTTTCTGTCAGTTGTCCAGGTTTAAAACCTGACTATGACTGTGTATATCCAAATTGTCATCAAATCTTTGCAATTTTTATTTATTTATTTCTGGTAATCTTTCTTATATATGCCTTCTTTTCCTTTTTTTTTTTTTTTTTTTACAAAATAGATTTTTCAGCTGGTGAGCAGCATCCAGCTACCAGATGCTTCTTAAACTTTTGCATGCATACAAATAAACTGGAAGGCTTATGAAAACAGGTTCCTGGGCTCCTCCTTAGAGACTGTTTTTCAGAAAGTCTGGAATGGGACCTCAGAATTTTTATGTTTAGAAAGATCCCAAGTGAGTCTGATGCTGCCGGTCTGCAGACCATACTTTGAGTAGTACTTATTTTGTAACTTTTTAGGTTTTTTTCTGAAAAATCTTCTGAGACTCTTGCTCCAGAAAACACACAGGCAAAAATACACACAAATTTGGCCAATCCTTTGGGCAGTGGATCATAAGTCTCTTGCCTATCCCTAGATCCTCAATTTCAGAATTTTGACATAGTATCATTTAATCACTTTACAGAGAGAAAAATCTGGGTCCCCAAATGGATAGGACACTTGCCCAAGGTCACACTTGATTGGTAGCTGAGTGTAATACCAGGACAACACAACAGGGTTTTCTGCCTCCAATCTCTTCTCTTCAACACATCTTGCCAATTATCACCAAAAAAAATTTCCCTAAAACATCATTTTCTGTTTTTCACTGCTTTTCTCAAAACTATTTAAAGGGGTTTTCATTGCTGTAGATTAAATTTTAAATGCTACTGTAGTACTGAATTCTCTGCAATTAGTTAGTTAATTTATTGGCTAAATATGCACTGAGTCGTGTTTCTGAGGAAGGTACTGTGTTAGGCAGGAGGATGCAGGATGAAATATGACAGTTGCCAGCCACAGCCTTCACGGGATTTGCAATGCTGGCTTGCCGTATGTCCTCCCCTTACCTTCTGCTGTGACCTCCAAAGTCTTTACTGTATTCTACTCAGATTCTTCACTCGCCCCCAAACAGCATCCTCATATAAGGGCTAACGCCATTGCTAATGTTCTTTCCCTGGCTGGCCCTTCAAACTCCACATACACTGAATGGATCTTTAAGGAAACCATTCCAACTGTTGCACTTTTATCTCTCCCTTTTGTAGGGCAGTGCTTGTCTTCATCGCTTACTGCGCCACTAGCTCACATGTGGTTGCATCGTCCTCTCCAGTTCAGGGAATTTACCTCTTCAGTGTCCCCCTCAAGGACCGTACATCTTGGCTTGGGGGGTAAGATGCTGTAATATCAGCATACTACGAGAAGGAAATGCTGGCTCTCCTATTTGGCTGCATGGAGGAGAAAGGACTGAAATTGCTGGTTCTCAAGTCTGACCACACATCAGAATTACCCGAGGATTGTGTTTCTGTAAAAATTTCTGAACTCCATCCCAGGCACAGTGAATCAAAATCTGTGAGTTGGTATAGGAATGTGTTTCCATGAAGGTGATTTAGGTAGAAACCACATTTAGGATCCCCTAGAGTAACTGATTCTGAGACGTCTTACAACAATGTCAGCTCACTCTCTTCTTACACTTTTATTTTATTGTTTTCTTTTCTTTTTTTTTTTTTTACCATTACAAAGGTACTTATCCGTAGTGCAGAAACTTGAAGAGTAAAGCAAAAGAGGACAAAATCCAATGGCTGTATAAGCATTCAAGGATAATGTCTGTTAATATTTGGAAAGACTTTTAGTCTTTTGTCTACTTATAGATATTTACACACACATTTAAAGATAGGTCCATACTGTACACTCTTATGTTCTATTTTAATACTTACTGGCATTTTACTTGCAGAAGTAATGTTTCCTACAACACAATTTAACAAATGTCTAATATTTCATTATATGAATATGCTAAAATTTAACCTTCCCTAGGTTTGGACATATGTTAGATTTATATTTTTCACCATTATAAGTAAGATTTTGGGAAGCACGTTTGTACACAGCGTTGTACATACCTGTGAAAATTCCCTAAGGTAAATTTCCAGGTGTGTGGTACCCAATAGAAAGGTGTATTCATTTTCAAGCCTTTTGATACATGCAGCTAAAATGTCCTCCAAGAATGTTGTGGGAGTTCCAATTCTAAGTAGCCAACAATTCTTGCCTCATCATGACCTTGAGCAGGCATTTCCGCTATAGCCAGGTGTTTTTCTATCATCAGTTCTCTCTAGAGGTATCATCAGCTTGCACCCATATAGCATACTTCACTGCGTGGACATCGCAGCTCTTGTTAAGGTCATTAAATTTTTGTCCATCTTTCTTGTAGGTTGTCACCAAAGTTAGAGAAAAGAGAAGTAAACCTTGATGAGATGTAACACAAAAGCTAAAAACCTGAGGCAGGAGAATGCTATTTTCTGTTGCAATACCGTATCCTGGCCATCTGTTTAACAAATACCCGGCTCCAAAGAGTGCCAATTAAAACTGATGGCAAATCTTAATAACTTCTACTTGTGAATATCAGCAAGACCAACATTGTGCTACATGCGTAGTTATCTGATGGCAGTTGAGGTACCTCCAGATTTTCCGTGGATACACAGTGTCTCTCTCTCTTTAATACCTCAGCAGTGTGATCCAGAACACACTCTGCTAAGCAAGTATGCAAAATGCAGTGCTGCTCAGCATTGGGAAACCCCAAATCTGGGGCCAAAAGGTTTATAAATATAGTAATGAACCCTCTCGCGTCAAAAGCGAGCACTGTCTAACAGAGCAAGTAAGAACAGCCTACAGGATACTTTGCAGCTGGAGTTATTCCACTGCGAGAGAAAGGAAACTTCATGATGGTAGTTGTGATACCAGATCCTGGAAAGGCAATCTCCTTCAGTCTGCAAAGTAAACTAAAGGAAATGGCTGCTCACACATGGTCCCGATGCCACCGACATAAGAAACACAGCAACAGGAGCAGAGAATTAGGAATTTGGTGGCAGATGGAAAGGTCTGCAGGAAGTGTCCACCCAGCTTTGTTTGGCCCATATTCTAAAACAACTAGAATAAACACTTAGTGTCATAATTTATACGCATATCAGTACCAATAAATCAGAATCATGCAAACAGTCATGTTTATTATATTCTTGTTGCTTAATATTCATGACAGTAATTTATTTTTATAGTACAGTTTCACTGTTCTCTCCACCATTGCTCTGCATTTAAGTCTGGCAAGTTGTCTGAGTAGGAGCTCAGGTAACCCTTTGAAGACTGCAAAAGTTCACTAGCCCGATCAAGATACTTTATTGCTCATTTAATTTTCCCCTTCTTGTCTCATAAACTTTTTAACCACCAAGATGAATTCTCTGTAAATTATATAGCAATGGTACTTTGACATAGAGAAAATATGAAGACTAGAGTCGGCATATTCTCCTGAAGGGAGCTGTACAACAGAGCTTAAAAGACATGTAAGAATATTTGAAGAACTGTAAGCAGTTAATCCTTACTTTTAGTACCAGCAAAATGGGTTAAATGAAGCAGTTTCAACCTGTCTTATTCACCTACTCACCAATGACCCTTCCCACCCCCTATGTCAACAGTCCACTGCTGCTCATTACCATGGGTTGTTAGAGGTGGAATTATATGAGACAACTTCCATAAAGCACCTTATGTTTTTATATTGTCCTGGAGTTGGCACTACAGAGATGAGTAAGACGTGGCTCTTACCCCAGAGATGCTTAGGTCAGACCAAGGGAAGGAAAACAATATTGTATTCCTCTCTACTAGACCCGAGACAGCATTACTCAGTTTCATACTTAAAAAGTCAACAGAGATAATTTACAATTAATCATCAGAGAAAGGACTGACAAACATATAAACTTGGAAAATCACTTCTATAAAAAAAATTCCCTATGAATGATACTCCCATGATCTGTATATCTTTTTGTATGTTTTCTCTGTTACAAAAAAAGAGGTTAAACATTTTTTAACAAAAGGGATATCAACTGTGAGTAGACACAGTATCAACTTTTAGCTATAGTCGGGCTTTTTCTGTTATGAATATGATGGGTTGAAATAATGAATTTAGTTTAGGGACTTAAAAATGAAAATACATTTCTAACACATGACATGGGAGGCAAGCAAAGCTTTGCAATAGTCCTGCCTTTCAATTAAATAACACCTATGATGAAAGTCATAAAAAAATCTTATGATGTTATTTCTTAATTCTCTTGCTAGAACAGATAGTGAGGACATAGTGCCTTGTTTCTACACACGCTTTAAGCATTTCCTTCTCCATCTGTTAGGTGTGTTTGAATGGCACTTGGGTGTAGTTTCATATTTAAAAGTTTTTCCACTGACCCAGGCACAAGAAATGAGTACCTGAAATGTTGCTGTGGGTACAGAAAGCAATACAAAATTTTGTCACTTTTGTTTTAAATTGTATGCTCGGGACAGAATCCTTTTACGAATAAGTGATGAGGGGTTTATCTATATATTAACACGACTCTATTAGTTTACCACATTTGTGATTCAAATTAATTCTAAAATTGTCCAAAAATCTAAAGAATTCCTCTTTGTAAATTTGGAATGCCCCTCTCTACAATTCTTCCTCCTGGCACGGTATTTGAAGTTTTTCCTCAAATGTTGTAAATTATGTCTAAATTCTCCATTGTCCCAAAGGCCTTCCAGACTGTGCTACATGGTCTTGAAATGTATTCGAGAGCCTGGATGTGCACAGATAGTTCAGATCTGCGAATGTCAGAATGCTGAGAGGAAGGTTGAATGCTAAGACTGGAACTTTTGTAATTAAACACTTGGGTTTTGGTCCCAGTTGCAGTTGTTATGTGACTCAGGTGAGCTAAGCTCTGTGCATATGCAAAAGGTAAAATGTAGGGGCGCCTGGGTGGCTCAGTCGTTAAGCGCCTGCCTTCAGCTCAGGTCATGATCCCAGGATCCTGGGATCGAGCCCCGCATGGGGCTCCCAGCTCCGCGGGAAGCCTGCTTCTCCCTCTCCCACTCCCCCTGCTTGTGTTCCCTCTCTCGCTGTGTCTCTCTCTGTCTAATAAATAAAATCTTTTAAAAAAAAAAGGTAAAATGTAAAACAATACTCTGTGCTGGAATCATGAGGAGACGAGCACAGTGGTCCAGGGTCGCACACACAGTTCTGCATGGAAGTTTAAAAACGCACAAACTTCAGATGAGAGAGAAATGGGTAAAAGTGACACCTGGGACTTGAAATTTAATTTCAGATTCCAATAATATCATTATATAACATTAATAAAGAGCTAATTAAATTTTGTGTTGCAGTAATAGAATGCTATTGTCAGAATAAGGGAGGGAAGTTTATCCTGCACTGATAAAGTTATACATTTAAAACACTCCCCTGAAGTCTGATTTATGTAATCGACTGAATGTTTTTGTCCACCCCCACACCACTGCCCCCGAAATGACTATATTGAGGCCCTAACTCCCAATGTGATGGTATTTGGAGATCGGGCCTTTGGGAGACAATTAGGTTGAGATGAGGTCATGAGAGTGGGGACCACGATGGAATTAGTGTCTTTATAAGAAATGGAAGAGCCCAGAGCTTGCTCTCTCTCCACCATGTGAGCACACAGTGGGAAGGCAGCTCTCTGCAAGCCACAAAGAAGGCTTCCACCAGAACCCAGTGCTGGTTCCCTCATCTGAGACTTCCAGCCTCCAGAACTGTAAGAAATAAATTTCTGTTGTTTAAAGTGCTCGGTCTATGGTATTTTGTTAGGGCAGCCTAAGCTCACCAAGAAGATTTCTAAACTATAGAGGACCATGCTTAGACAAGGGTGATCTGACTGATGAAGGGTCTGGAAACATTAATTCGTGAAAATTATTGAAAGAACAGAGAAAGGAAGGTGAACACTGAACAGGGGTTGCAGTTTAGGTTTTAGGCCTTCTCAAATATTAAGGGACTATTAGAGAAAGAGGCTGTTTGGATTCTGACATTGACCAATGTGAGTCTCATAGTTATGCTCTACTCTAGCTGCTCTGTCTTTCCCCTTTGGGGAGGGCTTTGAATCTTCTGCTCAGCTAACACTGCTCCATATTCATTCAGAGATCCAGCTCTCAGAAGCACTAAGCATTACAAATTCAAACATAGCGGACAGGGACTTCTGAGGTCTTTCTGTGTCTAGTATTTGCTCAAGATCTTTCCATTTTTTTTCCTAAAACATTTTTATAAAGAACACAAAGAAATAGAAATTTCCAAAAAATTTCTGAATGAGGTAATATTTCCTTCTTAGGTGCCAATTAGATATTCAGAGGATAATACACAAAAGTGTCAAAGAACAGTCTTAACATTGTGCTTAGGTAGGGACTTGGGGAAGAGCTCCAAGAATCACTGATTTCATCTGTTGGTAAGACAGATTCCACTCTCCACCAGCAGGACAGATGGCAATAATTAGGTCTGCCCATCCCTTACTTGGCAGAAGAATGGACTTGAGATCTCAGAGTCAACTTTTCACCGTCTGGACACTCAAAGGGAGAAGAAAAGAGAAAGGGGCCAAGAGCTGACTGGTTAAACAATAATCAGGGCTTCAGGGCCTCAGGCATTTGACCTTTTGGAATTTCCAATTTTATGCAATAATAAAGATGTTACATGAAATAAAATGGCGACAGCAACTGCACATTTAAATGGAAGACTACAAGTCAACAAAAGGAGGAAACTCTCATAATTATACAATATAATTTTTTATAGTTCATGGATTTTTAAAAATCTACTTTTGCCTTCATCTTCCAAGCATATTTCTTTTACTTTTAAAACCAGCACAGTGGGTGCCTGGGTGGCTCAGTTGGTTAAGCGTCTGCTTTTGGCTCAGATCATGATCCCAGCATCCTGGGATTGAGCCCCACATCAGGCTCTCTACTCAGCAGGGAGTCTGCTTCTCCCTCTCCCTCTGCCTGCCGCTTCCCCTGCTTGTGCTCTCTCTCTCTCTGTCAAAAAAATGAATAAATAAAATCTTAAAAAAAAAATTAAAACCAGTGCAGCTGCTTGTTTTCCATCAAAGTGTACCCACTTTCCATGTGTCTGTTTCCCAAAGTGTAGGGAGAAAATACATGAGTCAATTGTTAGGGGAAAATCCCATTCTCCAAATGGCATGGTAGTTCTCAGCGAGGTGATTCTGGATTCTGCAGTTCCAACATGAGCAGAACTCCCCAGGCAGCTAGAGTACTCCAGGAGCCATCATGTCTATAGTTCAACTCTCCACAACAAGGCGGGGTGAGCCAAGTGAAAAAATGCCACATCTCAAGGAGCCCGCCATAGTCTTAAAAGTTATTTGAAAACAATTATTTTATGGACAGAGAGGTGGAGAACTAAAGGACAGGGGCTTGAGCAAATCAGGGCATGTGACTGTGTGTGAACCAGTTAAGAGAAAAGAGGGTAGGCATCAGGTCGCGTTCCACAGCAGGTTTTGAAAATAGCTCACAGGAGGTTAATATGAAAGTTCTCTTAAGAGAATTGTAATAATAATAATAATAATAGTAATAATAATAATAATAATTCTACCTTTTTAAAGCTAGAATATCATAAAATGTTAGACCTGAAAAATAAAAATGAAGTATTTCAGGTTTGTACAGTGAGTACGTGTGTACGCATGCATATGGGGGGATGACTTCTTGTTTAATATGGTTTAGTTGATGACTTTTTAAATGTTTCTCATTGTGAGAAAGAGGTACAATGCTACAAATATTTGCACAGGCTGGTGTATAGATTCCCCTGCCATACCCTAAACTCCTCACCTACCAATGGGTTTATAATTTTCATAGGCTGAAACACAGGGTACCCTACCAGGCAGCTCATCTTCCAACTGGGAGAAAGCTTTACTTTG
Organism: Mirounga angustirostris; assembly: GCF_029215605.1. NCBI lineage: Eukaryota > Metazoa > Chordata > Mammalia > Carnivora > Phocidae > Mirounga > Mirounga angustirostris. The sequence goes on along the minus strand of NW_026991711.1, from coordinate 110,452,079 downwards.
TAGTTGTCTCTTCTGGGACCACTGTGAATGTCACAGATTTACTAATACTTAATAGAAGCAAGGCAGTGTCAGGTTGGAGAAGAAGGTTGGCCTCTGGCTTATGATTAGGATGTACGTCCTATAGCAAAGTGACAGACTTCAGATGGATCACACGGGGTTGGGCCTGGGAATGGTTGGCAGAACAAATTAATGTCATGAGATACAGAAAGTGGAAGTCCCTGGATTGTGAGGCAAGACAATATCTTGTGATATTATCTTAAACATGTTTGGTAGTCTTCGGAATTCTGGAAACAAACATTAAAGCAGAATCAAGATGGTCATACGTGTCATGTAAGACAGCTGTCCCAGAGGCAGGGAAAGATGTGGGAATGGACAGAAAGGTCGTTTGAGAGTGTGGTCTTAAGAATAGTCTGACTGTACTCTAACTTAATAAGACAAGTTAACATTCACTGAATACCACATGTCAGGAAATCTGTAATAAGTGCTTTGCCACAGTTAGCATTCCATTAAATTCTTTCAGTCCCCACAAGGGAGATATTTTTTTACATCCATTTTATAGATGTGGAAATTGAGGTGTGGAGGTTAAGAACTTGCTCAAGGTCTTACAGGTAGTAAATAGTGGGGTCAGCTTTTGAATAGTGTGGTGGTATGTGGTGGTGTGTCGTGCAGGTAAAAACTTTAGCTTAGTTAATGGGGTAGACCTCACTGAGAAGTTAACACATGGGTGACAATCTGGGGATGTGCCACTGGTAGAGGAATTGGGTAAAGACCCTCAATGCACTGGGGATGTTCAAAGAAGAACCATGACACCAATGGGCTTGACTGAGATGGGCAAGGCAAGAAGAGTAAATAATGAAGTCTAAGAACTTGTGAGCCCCCAGAGCATGTAGGGATTTGAAGATCTTGCAGAGAATGTGGCCCTTCTTCGAAATGAAATGGTCAGCCAGTTGTATTATTTAGCCTCTTTGACCAGAATGATACTCTATTGGGTGAGAGAGAGAGAGAGAGAGAGAGAGAAACAACTTAGAGGCAGCCGTTCTCCTTCTGGAGCTGTGGCCAGAGTCAGAGTGGATGGTGGGTGGGCAGGCAGTTTTTTGGAAGACCTCTCAGTGGTGATCACAATGTGGTGGCAACCCAAGAGTGTGGAATGAGGCAAGAGCCTCAGTGTAGAATAAAAGACCACAAACTCTCAATTTCATTAACATCTACTAACGCAGTGAACCTGATAACAGGCAATGAAAACCAGTCACTTAAATCTACCATTAGAGGAATGGCTTAAGGTAACTGTTTTCCACTAAGATATTGAGGAGAAATTCTGCATTTTGTTATATATTTTTTAAAAGCATGTCTATTCGGTTGGAGCAGGGATGCTTAGGAAGCTGACTCATGAAGGCTGACTGGCTGCTTGCTCAGTTTGTAAAGTTTAGTGCTTTGAAAGTGACCTCTTAAGGATATGGAAGAAAGGAGTGCGAGTAAAAGGAGAGTTTTAAGGAAAAGCGAAAAAGCAAGCACCACATTTTCTAGGGGAGCTGATATCTTACCACTCAATTAATTTCAGAGTCAAGGCCCAATCTGAGTTCTGAATCACCTTCTAGTTTTACTTATAAAGGACTTTTCATTAAGCCAAATTAAGTAAATGGAGGTCCAGTTGTTTATTATCTAGCACTAAACCATTCCTACAAAAAGACACCTGTGCAAGCCATTTGGCTCTAGTCAACTATTTTTTTACAATTTAATTATGAATATAATTAGAATGAGTTAAGAGACAAGCTAGGCATCAGCCATAAAACTTCTAGTTTGCTAGAACACACACACACTCTGATTAAAAAGCAACCACAACAAAAACCCCCGCCAAGTCTGTGAGAATGTTAGCTTGCAGTGGAAATGTTAGTGGAAGGGGAGTACTTGTGAAATCTACCTTTATTTTAATTTCAAATTTCCTTGAAATGGTGCTGTAGAGGATATTTTTATACTCCATTATTTGTACATCTCTGGTTTCTTTGGGGTGACCCTTTAAACCCTGCTTTTTACTTTCTACAGTTTTAAGGCAATTTGTCACTATTATGCGTTCAATGTTTAGCAACTGTTTGTAGTCAAGTGCCTTGCAAGCTCTGTATCTTTTCTCCCAAAGAGTGTCATCACGGAGTTGATGATGCATCAGAAATAGTTTGACCAAAGGGCAAGATAAAGTCAAGAGTAAAGAAAATATTTGCAAATATACTTGACTGGCTTTTCCCCCCAATTACTTACTGAAGGCATACTTTAAAGGTAAAAATGGCATGATGACCATAGGAGGGAAGAAAAAAAAAACACATTAGAACAAGCAATAGATACTTTCTGCCATAGGGCAATGCCTTTAATTTAAATCATTTTTATATGAGGCTAATGTGACTGATAGAAACACAGGACTAGGAATTGTATTTAAGGACTCGCGTGGGGTATGTTCTACCTTTGGTGACTAACAGCCTGCATTTTAATGGTGTTCAGACAGTCTTATGGATACCTTTTCTCACAATTTGTTTTACTGCTTAATTAATCAGTGTTTACAAACACTGGACATTAAAAAATATATTGTCTTTAAATGCATGTGTGAGAATTTAAGAATTGTATGGAACATCATCATTGTTTCATTGTATCACTGGCTTGCCTAATCTCTAAGTGTTATATACATATGTACCTATATATGTATATGCATATACATAAAATAAGCATGATATATAAAATAACTGTTATATATAATAACATATAAATATAAATACTATATATTAAAAATAAGTAATACATAATATTTACACATATACAAAATATTTACTTCAGAAGACTGGAAAAGATGACAAAGGAATTGATATTGGAACCAGAAGGTCATTTTCATCGAGTAACTAGCATTGGTTGCCATTCCATGATGGTAAATATACAGAGCATTGCTCAGGGGTGGAAGGAAATGTCATTATTTTTGCATACAGAGGCAACTTTGGAAACTCAGAACACAATAAACCAACAAATGCAAACTCACATGTTCTACTGAGAGCACCAAAGAGCTGAGGTGAGGGTGCCTAAAATGAAATTATCAAACAGTCCTTGAATAAATGAGCTTTGATCCAGGCTTGAGTCAAATCTCTAAGCCTATCCATCACAAATGACAAATAACACATCTTGTAAGTAAATACATGAGGTAATTTCTCTTTACCCCCTTCTCATCTACTAATCAAGCTACAGTGTCACTGTCATCTTGACTCTTGTGGTCATTTGGATTTGAAAGAAGGCAGATGGAAACTACCAGGCTAAGAGCTTCTGAGGCATGAAAGTGGAGCTGGTGCTATACCTGAGTAAGCTAGGAGAGGGAAAAGGATGTAGTAGGCAGAAAAATGGCTCCACAAAGATGTCCACACCTTAATTCCCAGAGTCTGTGCCTATCTTACCTTATGGAGCAAAAGAGATCTTCCAGATGTGAGGAAGATAAGGACCTTGAGATGGGAGAATGTTATTGGATTATTCAGTTGGGCCCAATGTAATCACAAGCGTCCTCAAAAGTGGAGGAGGGAGGCAGAAGAGAGTCAGAAGGGGATTGCTGCCTGTGTCGGTGGAGGCCAGGAACTGCTAGCTAAGGCATGCAGGCAGCCTCTAGATGTTCGAAGAGGCAAGGAAATGGATTCTCCCCTAGAGCCTCCAGAAAGGAACGCAGACCTGCAGACGCTGTGCTTTTAGCCCAGTGAGACCAGTGTCAGACTTCTGTCCTACAGAACTATCAGATAAGAAATTACTGGTATTTTTAGGCCACCGAGTTTGAGATAATATGTTACGGTAGCGATAGGAAACTCATATACATGTCTTCTGGAAAACAGTAGTGCTGACTCAGAAAGCAGAAAGAAACCCCTAGCTGAGCACCCTGAATCAGTCTTGGCTTGTTGCATGTTGTAATTCGATACAAGTGAAAAACTGCAAAAAAGAATACTAATAAAACATAAGCTTGAAATAGTTACTCATATGAAAGAGTAAAATAACATAGTGTATAGCTAAATACATATCAAAAGAGGATGGGTGAGCAATTGGTTATAAAAAATAATAGAGTAAAGGGTTACAAATATATTCAGAGAGTATAACATTAAAGCACAGATGCTTTTAATGTTGAGTACTAAATATTGTCAACACTGCCCATCCTTGGAAAGTTCTACCTTATTTCTAACTTGAAACTCCATTATCAAAACTTCTGATCATTAAATTTAATCCTAACCTTGGTTAAAAAAAAAAGAAAGAAAAAATTGTTGTGGACTTATATAGGACATATAGGTCTTACATAGGAAGACATAACAGACAGATATTTGTCAACAGCTAGTTAGTTACCCTTTGAGCAAGATTTCTTCTAAATAGTCCCCCAAAGACAATGTATGATGATGGAAAGTATTTATGTTTTAGAGTCTGGAATTGAATGCTAAATCTAATCTTTTGAGCCATGTGAACTTGGGAAATATTTTATGACTCGCTTTACTCCTCTGAAGAATTTATTTCTTTCAAGTTATTGATTGAGTACCTAATATAGAGTAAGGAAAATGTTATCCTAGTTAATTCTCGCAGTAACATTATGAACTAGAAATTCTTTTCCACAGGATCTTTCTACTTGTCTAATATCTCCTGCTTTGTTATTTTGAGGGTTAAGTGAGATAATTGTGAAAAATGACAACAAGTTTTTCTCCTCTCTTTCCCTATCCCAGGGACTTGGGGAAAATGCAGATGTTAAATCAGAAAAGACAGTACTTGTCTCCATTCTTTGGATATGTAGAGCTACCAGAACGAATAAAATAGGAAAAGAGGTAAGCTTAGTATGTTTCCTAGGATTTAGATATACTGGAAATGTCCCTGCAGGACTTTAGCCCCAAGATTGCATCACAGATCATAAAACTCTATAGCTGTGTTTTTGTCCTGAGTTCACATTTACAGTACTAATACTGCTTTCAGCAGAAGTCATTTCCAGGGAATTAAGTCCTTGCAGTCAGTGGGTTAAATCCCCACGAAATAACCTGCAGTGACCCAGTTGCATTGGCCTCAAATATAGAATTTCAGATCAATAGCTGCACTACTTGGATTCTGAAATATAAAACAATCTCTGGTGTTTTTGTTACCCCAATGAGTGTTATCAGACAGGGGATCGCTATGGCAATTACAGGTTCTTATCATATTAATGTTTGTGTTTGGTCCAAAAAGAAACTATTTAAAAAAGTAAATGCCTTCTGTTCTTTTTTCTCGGAATATGTAATGATGCCTTTCAAACATATAACGAGAATTAACAGTAATTCCAATGGCACAAGTGGTCATTAACTGCTTGTACATGAAATAACATTTCCTCCTCAGAGGGCAAAGCATTCCAGTTGGAAGTAAAATTCCTTTTGGCCTATTCACTTTTAAACTCTGTCCTGAAAGGATAACAGATCTCTCAACCTCTCCTAAATAAAACTGTTAAGCCTAGGATTGAGGGTAACGAAAGAGAAAAGGGAAATGATGTTATAGTGACATGAACCGTAACACCGACTGACATGGTGGTGTGCTAGTGTTTGACCAAAGAGCAGAAACCACTTCAAGTATTTACACAAACAGAGGGAATTAATTTGATGCAGGGGACTGGTTACCCATGTGATGAAGAAGCTGAGAGCCCAGGAAGGAAGAGCGAAGTAACGAAGAAACCAGCCCCTGCAGGAAGCTACTACCAGGCTGGACGGGCAAAGAGAGGAGGGTCCGCATCACTAGATGGCAGCTGGAACCAGAGCAGGTCTCTCCAGTCAAAGCTGAAGCCGTGGACAAGATGGACCCTCAGGTAGAGAAACTACTTGAGGCAGGTGGGTGGACAAGAGAGAGGGGGTAGAGGATCAACTAACAAACTAGCTGGTCTTTTCCCTCCCTCTCTCTCTGCTCTGTACTTCCAGGGTTTCCACTGGCTTCGGCAGCAGGAAGCCAGCCCTCAAGAGCACCTGGGAAATGTAGCTCGCTGGGGTCAACCCTCCTAGGTTACAGAGCACAGCGTGAGCTGCAGAGATCGGATGGCCGAGAGGCCCAGAGCCAGCATGGATGGACATCTTCCCCATGAATTTCCTTTACCTGGTTGCTTCCTTTTCAAAAGAAGGCCAAGAACTCACGGGCAGGTCTATTGAGCTTCTCACTGTGTAGATTTTAGAGGAGGCAGGGAGAGGTATGATAAAACCCATCACCCCTTTGGGGCTGGATATAAATGTCTTTATAGTTTTGAAAGATTTTTTACTAGATTGGTAAAAATACCTACTCTGGTGTAGTTTTACCATTGCCAAAGGGGAGGTGGCCATTCTCTCATTGCTTAAGGATATTTAAATATGAACTACAACCTAGAGCTGAGTTTAGTTGAGTTTACCAGAACTGACTTCAAGATTCTGCCCAAAACACATGGGTTAGTAAACATATGCCTCTGTCCAACATCTTGACCTAGTTCTCCACCATACAACCCTGTTGGTTAGTCCTTCCATTTTCCATAGCAAGAAATAATAGGTACTGTTTTGAGTTAGGTAAAGCAAGGTCATTAGGTGGATTCTCCTTGCCTTAAACAATGAAGGAAAAACTACCTCCCTGTTTCTATATTACATTCTCAGACAAAGCTCAACTGAAGAAACACTGTTAGCATCTGTACAGTATCCTACAGTTTTAAAGGACTTTCTTCAGCACTATCTCTTTCGTGTTTGCCATAACCCATTTTATACATGTTGCCGAAAACCCTTGCAATAGCCATTCGTCACAATAGCATGCTGCCACTTCAACTCTGCCTTGTTCCATTCTGACTATGCCAGTGTTTCTGAAATTCTGTTCAGTGAGGGTTGAGTCTATGATAGTGCAGAGATGGTCCTACTCTTCATAGAAATTCAAAGGACATGCCCTCACATGCCCTCTGAGGGCCTGCTTCCCCTATCTCTCAAGCTAAGGGAACGGCTTGCTTTGTATCTTTAGAATCAGGTGACCTAAAGGAAGCTTAAATGATGGGTTTCTATATCACAGCCCTCAAATCAGCACATGTACAGGTATGTTCACAAATAACATATTCCTCACCTAAAAGTCCGGAGGCCATGATGTGAAATTTGTATGACTTCTTTAAATATACATAATCAGAAATAGGTACCGAAATGCAAGTTTCCTGACTTCCTACCAGAACACTGTGCTAACATTGCCAATAATCTTTCATGCTCGCCAGCCACGTTCCAAGACAGAACATCGGAATAAGTTGTTATGGAAATGCATGCTTATTTATTATTTTCTTTATTCCTCCTTTTAAAAAGTTGAGCCTGGGAACCATAAAATGCTGTTCTCCTTGAGAAGCAGAAAGCTCATGAAATAAAAAGACAGGGGTTAAGAGGCCCAGCCTTACCTCAAAACCCATCGTTAGAGCACCTGCTGCTATATTCAACAAGAGCAACAATGACAACAACAAAATCTGACATTGTGAGCAGACAAGAGGAAGACCTTGGGGAAATAATTTTGCTATATTCCTCTTGATATCATTTGGTGACCAGAACTTTAAAGAAGTATGAAGACTTGTGAAATGGGAAACAGAATAAAGGGCATATTGAGGGGCTGTTCTCCAACATGGGCCCCCCAAACCCCCATGCCCACTAATGGGAACACTGCACACACAGCCATCCTCTATCAGACCTCCTAAGCAGAGCAATTTTTTTTTTTCTTGGAGATTTTTCTCGTTTGGAATTTAATTAAGCTCCTGCCAGGCTTGCAAGCTTTTTAATTTTACCTTTCTTTCTTCTTTCTTTTTCCTCCTCAAATCAGCTTTCTTGCCAGGAAACTTTTTTTAAGCTGTCACAGTTATAGTAAGTGTACCCTAAGATACTAAATTTAGATGTACTAGTAGTTGCTTCTCGAAGCATCAGTAGCAAAAGTTTCCTTGCATTTGGAAAGATTTTTATTCATTCACTCATTCATTTACTCATTTTGACTTAAGTGTGTGTGTTCTGAATGCAAAAACAATAGAAAAGGAAGCTTCCTGGAGTGAGTGTACAATGACTACTGGTTGGTATGTGATATAATTCAACCCCCTACAAAGTCACCAGCTTAACCAAAGAAACCTGCCAGTACTTAATTTAATATCACACTGTTCATAAGAAAATTGTAGCTGACTATTTACTAGTATTGGTGGGCGGAGGGTGAGGGAGCCTCAAGAAAGCGATGCCTGAGTTGATGATTTAACACCTCTCTAATGAAACAAAATGAAAGTCCCTTAAGTTCTTTTTCAAGACCCTTTTGTACCCAAACTCCTTGCCAATCCCAAAACTCTGAAAGGTAGGTGCTGAGAATGCCAAAGGTGATCCCTTCAAAACCGATTCCGTGAGAAGCTATTTTCATTTGAGGAGGTTTTAGTTGAAAAGCAACCACTCTAAATAGGTTACCCTATTTTTTTTTTAAACCAAAAACCAAAATCCAAAACAAAACTCAGATAATATTGCACGGCCAGAAATAAAAATAAGCCATCAAAAACACAACACAGTAAATGAAACGTGTGGAGCGTTGGGGGTCTTATCATCTCCACGATCACTATTCTTGTCCTTCTTATTGTTTACTTAATAACTCCACGCTGCCAGGTTTCTCCACCAAGCACTCCAGTCTGTGAGGTTACTTACTGATCGCTTCCACAAACGGCTCAAAGAAGCTGTAAGGGAAGAGCGGCTCAGGCAGCTCCCGGAAAAACATCTTCAGTGCTCCGGTGACAACGTGGATGTCCTCCCACTGGCTGTCGTCCAAATTCAGCTTCTCTTCTGGGAAAACACGAGGAGAAATGGAACAACTGGTTTTAATGAAACAATTACAAGACACTAATTATTATGTTAATGTTTGCCTACTATCATCAGCAACCGTTAACAGCCTTCTGCACCTAGAGGTTTGGTGCTGTGCATGTTTTTTTTTTCCCCCCTTTTTCCGTAGGAAGGGAACATTTTCAATGGAATACCATCTGTAGGAATGCAGCTAACAAAAAAACAAGAGACACAAAGAGGCAGTGCCATTGACACAGTATGTCAGATACATTTATTCCCATAATGCATCAGTATGAAAATTAGCATCACAGCTCAACATGATTCAAAGCTATTTGGTTCTGAGGCCGAGGGGCTAAGAGTTGCCAATGATGGCCGGCTCAAGGGACCGGCCTAAAGGCCTTGCTGAGCCAACAGGAGACATATGCTAAACATGGCAATAGAAAATGAGTTATTGCTTTACATGTGTTAGCCTTGCTATGTACAAGGGAATAATGGGTAACAATTTTTTGCTTTTTTTTTTTTTGCTGAATATAAATTCAGCAAGGAATAGACTACTGAGTGAGAAAGGATATTAATTCCTTCTTACTGCTTCAAAAATACCTTTTTTCCTTTTTTTTTTTTTTAGTTATCATCTCAGCGAGGAAAATGTGCCCAGCAACAATATTAGACAGACCCCTGTTGGCCTATGGAGGCTATGCAAAGCTGTCAAAAATGATAACACACTAAAGACAAACCCCAAGTGCTTACCAACTCCGCCTAGAAACAACAGACATATTTGCTTGGGAAGCTTGAGTGAGTTGAGACATTTAAATATTAAAGAACATAAATGCCAAAATGAAGTTTTTAGAAGAAATAAGGAGACTCTGGACAATTATTTTCTTCTTGTTCACTCTCAAAAAGAAAGTCTGGAATCATTCTCCCCCAAGAAGTGGATGTGGCAGGGTCTGAAAGGGACATCTTTACACACCACTGAAAGGAAGCAAGGCAGAAAAGCATTGCTGTTGTATTTGTCTTTGTAAGCATGCAACGCGAAAAAGATTTTGAATTCTGGGCTGAATAAAAACTAAAGCTAATCCTTTTAAACAACCTGGGAAGGGGCGGTTAACTGAAAAGCCTGGTATCCTGGCCAGAACTTCACAGGTACCTGGTCCACTGGAATTTTGTGTCTTTCCCGATGTCTTGGGTTCGCATTCACATGCCCCCTTGGTGTCAGTTTTATGAGGCAGAGGAGAATCTGCACCAAAAATGTGAGAAAAACTGAGAATTGTCACTGTGGGGAATCTCTGCACGGGCTGCTTTGTTAATAGTGTTCGTGTCCTTTTAAAATCTTAGCCAAAATCTTTATCAGCTCTCTTTTTCTAAATGGACTACTATCTCCAGGGCTGGTAAGTGACGTTCCTGTTCAATAGGACATTTGCAAAGAGAAGGAAAGAAGGTGCATCTGTTTATTTCAGATGGCCAGTTTTTAATTCCCTTTCAGTCTTCATTCTTACCTCAGTCATAACACAATAATATGATCCACAACAAAATCAGCGGAAGAGACCTTCTTTCTGCCCTGCAATCATTTTTGATTGATTGTATTTCAACAATTAGTCTTTTATTTGGCTACATACTATTGAAATAGGCCGACAGCATCTTAGCAGGCCAGCTTTAAACAGTCAACTGTTAACAATAGCATCAAAAAGGGAGACCTGATGGGGTTTACTGTCACTTTAAAGAACGGGGTTTTCACATTGTTGAAATCTGTCAGATATTTTGAAATGTCCCTCTCACTATGGTGCCACACCCCCTGCGTGCCCTTATAATAAAATTGGTTTTACTCCTGATTAAATCATTTTCTCCCTACCCACTACCATACTTCTCATAATGGACCTGTGCGCTCTACAGCTGGTGTTCTTCCCATGGTACCAATTCTTACTTTATCTTTTAAGCACTTTGCTGCTAAGATCTCATGCAGAGTGCTTATGTTTTGTTAAGAGCTTCATTCTTAGAGAAATAGCTTAACACATGTTCTAAAAATGTTGTACAACTTATTGCTTAAAACACATTTAGAAAATGTATAAGTACTGTAGCTTTGGCACTGAACTTTAAGTGGAAACCTAAACACACACACACACACACACACACACAAACACATGTGTTCTCACACACACAACTATCTTTACCAAATATTTATCAGAAAAGTCCAAGTCAAAATGCCATTCTGGTGCACAGGTTCAAGATTGCCAAAGGAAAGTGTTCAGTAGGTAAAAAAAGAGGTTTTATCTGGAGCAAGAAAACAACAAGAACAAACAATTGCTTGACCACTGATATTTGTCCCCTCCAAATAAACATCAGTTAATTCAAGTGATTGTGAAAATGGGATATTTCAATATACATAAAAAAGAAAATATCAATAAATACCATTTGGTGATATGCACTTGAAATGACATATAATATCAATATTGACTTGTGTTACTTAAACCAACATTCCTACTATATAGTCTTCCTTTAAAAAAAGAAAGCAAAACAATGTGTAGCCCTCTACACGTAGCTTAAATAAATAGTATGGCAAGCAGTTGGAAAGAATCTTTTGAAATATAAAATCTAACTTTTATATTAAATTTTTTCATAACCAACCAAGTTTAAGATTACTTATAAACTGGAGGGCTTTAAGGCATATTTTCGAAGGCCATTGTGATTTATCTAAACATGCAGTTATGTCCACATACAAAATGAACTGACCATAATTGTATCTTGGTTGTAACAGGTATCATTATAAACACATTTGTATTATTTGATAGACACTTTATAAATAAACTGTTAGCAGTGGTGACGTCTTACGCTTCTCCCTTTTTTCAATAGAGCAGGGTTTCTCCACAGCAAAGCACTATTAACACTTGGCACTAGGTAATTCTTTGTTGTGGGGGCTGTGCTGGGCATACTAGGATGTGTGGGAGCATCAGTAGAAACTTGACATGCTGGAGTCCAGGACTGGGAAGAAGACTGGCTGAATCATGACATCTCGTAATCCTTACTCTGATAACCGTGCTGATTTCTCCTGGCCTTCTAATTAGGTTTTCTTAAATTCATTTTGGTCATGGCTTTTGGCTTAAAGCATGTAAACAGAATTGAAGATGGGTCAAGCTCTAGAATCCAAACACTATGTGACTTTTATGAGATCACCAAGACATTTATCTACATGTTGCAATAAGGCCATCTTGAAATGCCCTTTCTTGCAGGGTCTTTTGTGTATTTTATTTGTTTTGAGTAAAAACATCGATATCAAGCTGCTTAATATTTGAAAGAAAAAAATTAGATAATTACTATTAGGAACACTCTCTTAAAATGGAGAATTAAAAGATGCACCTTTGATAGTGACAGCAGGTCCTGGTAATCTCCTCGGGAAAAAGGTATGTTTATTAGTTCAATGGCCACTTTCCTCAAATATTGCCCTACAGATTGGTATAACCAGAAGTTGCAATATCTGCTCTGATTTTAACAAAACTCACTGTGCTGATTGAAATGTGACTGCAGATAACTTGAACTATCCAGAAGCGAGTAGTGACATAAGAGTAGAGAGGTACTTCTTTGTGTATTGAAGAGCAAGTGCGTGTTTACCTTGTAGTTTTTTCTAGGCACTTTTAAAGCTTCTTTCCAACTTTCTTTTACTGTTGTAATAAAAAAGAGGAAAAGACACCCCAACTTTCCCCAGGATGTGGGGAGAAGAGCTCTGATTTTATTAATATAGTGACAAGAACCTATTACATTGTAAAACTCTCATAAAGGATGTGGTATCTGCTTCCAGGAAACCTTATCTGAAAGGCCCAAATGAAAGAGATGACAGAGGGACTACCGATCTGAAAAATAATAATATGTTTGGCCATCAAATCAAACTGGAAGATTAGTTATTCAAGTGGGTAAGACACACTGTTTATCTATAAGGACATAGCTGATTTTAGCACTTAAAGGAGTGGATCAAAAGGAAGTTGGTTGAATCATTTGACTAGCTCAGCCTTTCCTGTTGTGTTGGCCCCTTAAAGTGACAGTTCAGTGTGATTTCCAGTAGACTGGACAGCTTCCAAATTCTCAAACCCCCCAGTGATGTAAACCCTGTGTCAGAAGTAGCATTCTTCCATGCTGCACTCAGTCCAGCCCCTTCCTACAGCATCTTGGGACTAACATGAGACTTCAGTGAGGATGTTATTTTAGGGAAATTGACCAAATGGCCAGTTAATTTGTTAGTTCAGTTGATTTGTATTAAATAAACATAGATGGAATAGAGACTACGTACTGGGGCTGTATTGTGCGCTTTCAAAGCCACAGCTATTGAAGCTGTTTTATATTCCTCAAAGGAGAGGGTTTCACCAGGTGCTCAGAAATACTATTCAAGTGAATATAGACTAAGTTCTAGACATGTTACATCTTATGTCTGTTCCCTAGAATAAGACCCTATTGATCCTTGCAGACAAGCAAGAACAAACTCCAAGAATAAACATATCACCCCCAAAAATGTGCAGTGTGTCTGTTATGGGCTGAATTGTGTCCCACTCAATTCATACATTGAAGTCCTAACCCCCAATACCTTAGCATGTGATGTATTTGGAGATGGGACCTTTAAAGAGGTAATTAAGGTAAAATGAGGTCATATTGGGTGCACCTTAATCCAGTATGACTGATGTCCTTGTCCAAAGAGAAGATTAGGACACAGACACGTACTGAGGGAAGACCATGTGAAGAAACAGGAAGAAGATGGCCGTCTACACGCTGAGGAGAGAGGTCTCAAAGTAAAGCAACCCCACCAATACCTCGATCCTGGAGTTCTTGCCTTCCTAAATATGAACAAATAAATTTCTGTTGTTTGATCCCACCCAACTCCCAGTCTGTGGTACTTTGTTATGGCAGCCCTAAAAAATGAATATAATGGCCAAAAGTTTGCATAGAGAAAGATGTCATGTTCCTGGATCATATCTAAGTATTTTCTTAACACATGGGCTATGCTCCACTTATGAAATATAATAGACAACAGAAAGCTGTTTAGGTTATTCCAGATGCATAAAATAATTATCTAGATTCAGAGAACGGGTTTGAAGCTGGAATTAGTCGGATAATAGCTTGCCTATTTAGACTCAACCCAACTATTTCAAATGATTTGCTCTATAAACATGCAGGATACCCTCTATCTTGGCCTCTAGACAAAGAATAAAATTATGATTGCCATTTTCTTACTCATTCTTTTTTCCAGCTACTACTTCTAAAGTGCAAATATTTCATTGCTGTTATAACCTCAGACACAAAATACTAGGGAACATTTAAAACGTTCTCAGGAAACACTCAATGCAAGCTAAATCAACTTTCTACAGCCATGGTATCTATCAAATAAGGAGCAAAGTGGTTTTAAATATGAAACTTTATATTCCAAAACCAAAGAGATGTGGTCCTTACAATTTATCATAGTAACTTCAAGGAAGCTATGAACAGGCCTACATTTAAAAACGGTTACTTTACTGTAAGAGAACATGGTTGGATCTGGGCAGTTTTGCCACCTGGCCTACAAAATATAGTTTTGTGTGGCCAACTTAGTAAGAAAGAGGGAGGAACCAAGGAAATAACCAGAAACTCTCTAAGATACTAAAACTAAAAACAAAACAAACAAAACAAGACAAAAAAAAAAAAAAAGCTTTTATTTCTTAACGGGATGTTTTGGCATGCCATGTTGGCTTGCTTTCTCTGTATTTCATGTTGTATGTATTCCTTTGCAAATCACTTAGGAAGCCCAAGGCATGAAAATAATGTCACAGGCTAATATAAAATACCTTTAGTTACTCTCTTTGAAGGAAGTGAAAGAGCCTTCTACTATATCCAGCACAGGAACTGGGTCAGGAATGAGAATGTCTTATTTTTATTTTTCCTCAGATTTCATTTGAATGTAAATAATAACATAATAAATAGGTACAACTGAAACTTGTGAAGCAAGCACCACAGATGGAAAGTATAACAAACGTGTCATTGCTTTGTGCATTTTTAATTTATAATGGCATACCATAAAACATCTCCCCATCATCATAACTCCACATATAATGCCACCTTATAAAATGATGTTATTGACATTATGCTTCTCTCCAGGCTTTTAGATATTTTTTGTCTGGGCATCTGAGGAGAGGTAGCCCTGTTCAGAGTCTAACAACACCACCACCACCCAAAAAAATGAATTGACTTTATTTGTGAGGATCATGCATTTTTAAAAAGGATATATTTCATGGTCCCAATATATATTTCTTTAATTCCTTTCATACTCAGAGCTTCCAACACTGCTCCTATTTCCATTCTGTCAAAGGCTTTTTGTGCTCTGCAGACACCATACACAATGGTTCATTTTATTTGACCGTCTTCTCCAAACAGATTCTGAATTTGTTTGAATTCCATGGATGATTTCATACATTACATACTCCAAAGGGTAGAGAATCCGTAGGATTACATTTCAACAAAGTCATTTTTGAGTTTCCTTCGTTATCGGCTCTAAGTTTCAACACCATTGCTATTTGTTCCCTCAAAGTTATATTACATTTGCAAATATCAAGCAGAAGGTCAGGTCAAAACACATCTCATAATGATATCTGGGAAATAAATACAACTAAATCCTATAAATGCCCATCTACAGATAACATTTCTATTGTAGGTATACGCACATGCATCCATGTTATTTAAAGTGCCAGCTTCCTCACTGTCTAATGAGAACTGTCAGGTCTCCCTCCTAATTTTGTGTGAGAATTAAGTAAAGTAATGTATGTAAAAGATTTAGTACAGGCTTGTTATAACGTTATTAGAAAATTTATTTGGACATTATCTTCTTGGTCGGCTGGACTTTGGCAAATGTTTCCAGAATCTAATATAATTTCTAGCTTTTATGATTCCCTTTACTACGTGGTTGGTGTTTGTGGGGTTAGAAATGGTATCATTTAGCAGGAAGGACTGGGCTCTTTGCTAGTTTAGAAGTCTCCCGTCTGGAAATATTTCGTCAGGAAAATAGAAATAAAAGGTAAACAAAATTGGTAGATTAAGACAGAGCTACTCTCACTCATTGAAACCATTTCATTCCTAGATAAGATATCAATTAAAGATAACAAAAACGAAGAGAGTGTTTTGGCAATCATTGAAGATCATTTTCCCCCTAAATTATCTTGATTAATTGATTCATGGGCGTAGTTAAATAAATTTTCTATTTCATATCACAAGAGCTGCCAGAGTTCTTCAAATAATTAAATAAAAATCTTAAAAAAACAAAAACAAACAAACAAACAAAAACAAAGGCACATGAAATCGGAGTTGGCAGATCTGTAAGTTTTACAACTGTGTGCATAAGCTTAGACAGAATGGCTAGATCTCCATGCGTCTGTTTCTTTGTGAAACCACCGAATAACACGATCTTCTTAATTCTGTATCTGTGCAATATTTTCAGTCCAGAAAAATGATATAGATTTTTTCATGAACCTATTATCAATAACTGATTATTTTGTTTTTGTGAATGAAAAGTTTTAGAGATTTTTTTTTTCCACCTCAAAAGAGAGTCTGCCTGTCCAACTCCAGGGGCCTCCAGCTTTCAAAGATATGGAGCATAAAATCACCCTTGTGTCCCTTTCTTCCATAACATTGGAGAATCGTAATTCATACAAATAATTCACAATGTGGGCTGTTTTCATTACAAAGGAGCTATAAAAAATAGTTGATAAAAATTGCCAAAACACTTGATAACATACTTGAAAAGCTACATTGTTTAATATGAAGAGTGTGGTGCTTATTGCTATTTAGAAAATTTTATTTATTTTATTTCAAAATGGAAAGTGTATTCACACAATTTAAAGTTTAAAATACATACTGCAAAAGTCTTTTTCTAGTCTATTCCTAGCTAGCTAGTTCACCCATAGAAAACCCATATTATCAATTTCCTATGTATCCTTTTAAAGCCATTTTCTATACTCAAGCAATATTACCCTCCACTACCACTTAAAACATAAACAGCAATACAATCTATGTACTGTTCTGCATCTTGATTCTTTTCCCTTGTTAATATATCATAGAGATTATTCAAAATCAGGACATAAAGCGCTTCCTTGTTCTTTTTTTAAAGTTGCATAATTAATTTTATGGATGTACTGTAATTTACTTAATCAGTTTTCAATTGTCGAATATTTTGCATAGTGCTAGTGTAAGTTATCTTGTTCTTAGATCATTTACATCTAAGTATAAGTGTGTACTGTGTGAACAGAACAAATTCTTAGACCTAGAGTTTCTAGATCAAAGATTGTGCGTATATCTAAAATATTGAGAGACCTTGCCACATTGCCCTCATATCTAGTGCACCAATTTATGTTCCCATCACAATATTTGAAGACTATGATTCATTGGGAACATGTATTCATTACTGCCTGTCACTCTTCTCAGATGTCCGTAAATTGTGCTTTTAATTGTATAGTTGAAAAAATACTAAATAAAGAATAAAATGAGGAGAGATATAGAGACTTAGACTAAAAATACACATAAAAATCTTGGTTAATGAAGTGAAAAATTTTGAATATTTAAATGACAATAATGGGTAAACAATTGATGTTTAACAAACATATAACAATAATAACTACAAATAAGAAAATAAGCCCCAATAACAATAACTATTTTCTGCAAGATGAAATCAGACAGGGAGAACAAGCCATAAGAGACTCGTAATCATAGGAAAAAACTGAGGGTTGCTGGAGGGGAGGAGTGTGGGGGGATGGGGTAACTGGGTGATGGACATTAAGGAGGGTACGTGATGTTAATGAGCACTGGGTATTATATAAAACTGATGAATCACTGAACTCTACCTCTGAATCTAATAATACACTATATGTTAATTAATTGAATTTAAATTTAAAAAATAGCAAAAAAAAAAAACAAACCAAAAACAGTAAGTGTTTTTTGACGAAATAAGATACTAAATAGAAACAAAGTCAAATAAAAAAAAAAAAAAAGAATGGGTATGCCAAAAATAAATGAATGAATGGAATTCCACCATTTATGTCAATTTCAGCAATTAGTAATGCAGAGTCAAACGAATTAAATATTGATCAGATTAATTAACATATTCATTCATTAAAACAATTTATGAGACAACTACTAGATGTCAATGCTGTGTTAAGTGCAAGAAGTATGAGAAGAAAGGCAATTCTAAGGACAGAATGAGGATTGCAAGATGTTTCAGAAATGATATAAAAATCTCTTGAAGTCCTGACAATTCTCAAGTTCTCCTTAACATCATAGCTAAGATTGTGCTATCTTTAGGGAAGAAGCTACGCCTTTTAATTTTCTATTTGCTTCATCAATACAAAGAAATGCTCAATTAGTTGCTTAATAAGTACCTCTTTAGTAAAGATCATGATGATGAGGATGATGATGATAGCTATGTAACCCTCCCAAGTCTGAGAGTTTTCTACAGTTCCTCTTGTAGAAAGATAGGAAAACATCATTTGCTATGGTCTCAGGTGACCTGTTAGTACTGAGACATTTTTCCAAGTAGCCCAGGAGGTTCTGGCCCGTAGGAACGTCTCTTTTAGCAAAGAGAACAGAGGTGTACTTGGGTTAACCTCATCATACACATTCTTTCGTTAGACTGCCCGCAAAAAGTCAGTAGAGGAAGCTGGAGCGATGGATATGGGAAGACTGAGGCTTCTGCAATGTGGTACTCTGCTCCTTGCTTCTCTTCCAGTCTAACACTAAACAAATCTGTGGCACTAACTCTCAGGTCTCTGCCTGTGTTTCCTGATGTTACTCAGATACCTATCCTGCTAATCTTGACTGTGGCTACATTCAGCTTCATTTCAGATCCAGCTTCCTAAATTTCTAATCCTCCCTGATAATCCCATCACTCCAGGCATACCCTGAATATTTTAACTCTACTGACTTAACCAAAAAGTTTCTTTGGTATCGCTCTTCCAAACAAGTTTGTTAATATTAATCTTTGTATCCCCAGTGCTTAGCCTAGTGCCTCATGCCTGGTGTGCTCCCTTTTACTATTTATGGATAAAATTGCCCAATTTTAACCTCCTTTGATAGTAGAGGCTATTTCATGGTATAACAATAATGCTGATAACAGTAGGTCTATGTACATACACACATGTCTACAGCACAATTTTTGTGTTCTCTTTGTTCATTTTTCTCTTTCAAAACCCTTAGTACTGAAGATATAAGTAGGTTGTTCAGTCACTCATCCATTCGTTTATCAAATATTCGTTGAACTCCAATTTTGTGCTGGACATGTTCTAGCTGTTGGGACAAAACACTACATAATGAAGACCTGGTTTCCAAGCTTGAAGATCTTGCAGTATATAGGGAAAAAAATTACAATGGAACATGGAAAATGTTACTATATAACTTAGTGTGGATGGCTATGGGAACATAGAAGATGAGTATCTAGCGTCCTCCGGAAGGTGGTCAAGGGAGGCTTCCCAGATGAGGTGTCACATAACAATTATCTTAGTTTATGAGCAGCCGTGTGGACAATGGGGTAGAGGATGGGGGAGAGGGTGGGAAGAGGTATATAAAGAACATGAGAAGTAACAGTCATGCCACGGTCTGAGGAATACAACGCATTTGTGGGACTACAAGTTGCTGGAGAGCATAGATGTATAGGTTCCGTGTCTCAGATTGCTGAGGGTGGAAAGGAAGACACAGGCCAGAGCATGAGGACCTTACAACTGAAATCAGCTGGATGACAGCAGCAGTGACAGTGACATTCTAGCCAGGTGCTCTGGCAGGAGTGAGCAGGAGGAATCAGAGTGAGTGTATGGATGAGAGGTGGTGCGTCCAAGAGGCACCAGGAGCAAGGAGCTCAGTTGAGAAGCTCCGTTGTGTGAAAATACTGCATATTCATTGTGGAAAAAATATTTAAAAGGGAGTCAGGAAATAAGAGACATTCAGGTGTTTTGATGAAACCGTTACATAGCAGAGAAAGAAGTCTAGAAAACTGATGGTTAGGCATGTACAAAGATTAAAGTTCAGAGACCAATTATTGTGTATCACATTTATCATAGGTTCAGGGAAGCCAAAATATTCTATTTTCCTAAAGTTTAGAAAGACCTGCTGGTAGTTGGAAATGAGAATCCGTTTGGATTATCTGACCAGAGATAAGACTTCAATGGTGTTCAATATCATGCACTACTTTACTGACTCTACAAAAGGGAATTACAATTAATTGGATTATGCTGGTCTCCACATGCTGATTATAAGAAAAGAAAGTATAAAAGTGTAACTATTGTTAACAGGTCATATCTATCATCAACCATGGGATTTGCTTTTTTACTTACCAATAAGATTAATTTCTTCTTTACAATCTTTCAATTTGAAGTCATTTTAATTATAGAGTTCAGAAAATTCAAAAGAAAAAGCACACCTACTTTCAATATATTATTAATAATTGACCTAATTTTTTTTCATCTTTATGATGAGGGAAGAAGAAATGGATGGCTTGTTTATTGTTAATATTTTTACTTACTTAAGATCCCTTTGCAGACTTTTCTCAATTTTGATTTAATTGAAAATTATTTTATACTGCATATCTGTAAAGTGTTAAGCCCAAGGGTAGGTTTCTGGGATTCACAAAGATGTGGTCTCTATTTTCAGGGAACTTAATGTCTAAAAAAGGACTTAGGTCTGCAAACCCCAAACACTATTACATGGCTAAGTGGAGTGTTAGATTAAAGAGATAAACTACTAGGTAACATAATACAGTTGAGCACTTCCCCGGCACTATTATGAGTGCTTCACATGTATTAATTCATTTTATCCTCACACCAACATATGCTATCGGAACTATTATCAGTTCAATTTTAGTGATAGGAAAATGGAGGTCCAGAGATTAAGCAACTTGTCTAAGTTCACTCAGGTATTTAGCTGGAGTCCAATCCACTGGGCTCCAAGCCTGAAATCTTAGTCACTCTGCCATCGCAGAGTATGAATTGATTCATTCTGACTGGGGTGGCAGGGGAAATTTCTCCAAGGCTATGACAGTAAGGGATTCATAGAATGTTGATGACTGAGATGAGGGAAAAAGCATGTTGTAGGCGAGGGTTCTACAAATGTGATCCCAGGACTAGGCATTTCAGTATCACGTTGGACATTATTAGAAATGCAAATTATCACATTATACCCCAGACCTCCTGAATCAGCATCTCTGGGGTACAGCTGGCCATCTGTGATTTAACAAGTCTTTCAGGTCATTCTCATGCATGCTAACGTTTGAGAGCCGCTATCCTAGCAAACAGACGATATGGATAAAAGTTTGATTATTGGCAAGCACCCTCTTGATGGGTAGTGCGAAGGTGGGTTATGAAATGTGAGAACTCAGCTTGGAAGTTGGTGGAATGCCTTAACTGCCCGGCTAAGAGATAAATGTTTAAATGTTCTCCTTCAGACAAGAGAGAACCACCAAAAGTTGAATGGAGAAATAACATCATTCAGACTGTAGTTTATGGAGATGTGTCAGTTGGGAATGTAACGACGTATTTGAGAGGTGAGAAAGTAGAAAGATGCAAATTAGTTACAAAGCTATTGTAATAGTCCAAGGCATCAGGAAGGCCAAAACTAAGCAGTGTTTGTAGAAGTGAAAAAAGAGACTATGTGAGAACTTGAAATTTAATAAAAGTAGTGGCGGTAAAAGGAAAAGAGAATCAAGTACAACTCTTATTTCTAGCTAAAAGGATGTTGATGGGCTGATGCAGTTTTCTTATATTGGACACCTGAGAAAGAGTAGCTAAGGTTCTTTTATTCATTCAATTTGTTCTCAGCAATAAGATGCCAGGGAGTTTGGTTTGGGTATGCTATTGACATTTTCATGTGACAATATCCGGTAGACATTTGAATATTTGAATAGGAGCTTAGTAAAGGGGGATAAAAATTGGATAGGTCAATTTGGGAATTAACTGATAGAAGTAAAAGTTGAATAATAACAATGATGACAAAAACCATGAACCTAGCACCTATTATGTGACAATCACTGTGACAGGCACTTTGTTTTGTTTTGTTTTTTAAGATTTTATTTATTTATTTGAGAGAGAGACAGAGAGAGAATGAGGGTGGAGCGGGGAGCCTGATTCAGGGAGATGGGAGCCTGACCCTGGGCTCCATCCTGGGACCCCGGGATCATGACCTGAGCCGAAGGCAGATGCTTAACCGCCTGAGCCACCCAGGCGCCCCGTGACAGGCACTTTGAACACATGATCTTATTTAGCTTCCATAGCAACCAAGCACAGTAGTATTATCCATACTTAACATGTAGAGATGTAAGGATCAGAGAATTTAAATAATTTGCTCAAGTTCACACAGGAAGTTAACATCACAGCTGTTTCTAACACTGTTGCCTCGCTCACAAACTATTTGGCAAGACTACCTAAAATAATAAGGGAGGAAAATGGTCATATAGAAACAGAAAGAACAAGAAAAGAAGAGTGCCATTCAAATTTATGTCCTGGAAGTGAGAATATAATTATTTTTACACAGGGTTATAAATAAACAGCTCCAGACTATGATATAAAAGAAATACCCAACCAATAACATAGATTCCTGTGTTAATAGTTGATCCCCAGTGACCAGCATCTATACAAATCAGCATGTTTGACAAGGCAAATTCTACTACAGTTTTGTCTGTGGAGGAGTTGCAGTGGTTTTAAGTATACTGAATAAGTCACACTTTGTGATTCAGGTCATCTCTGTTGAAGAATGCCTATTGATGCAAACCCGATAGTCTTTGATATGTTGCTGGTTAATAACAAAGACTATGGCATAAACTTTACAGGGCAAAACACATCTAAAGTTGAGAGGAATGAAACACATGGAATGATAGGTGTTTTCCAGGTTCAGTAATTGAATCTCTGCAAACAACGAGTTGATAGTTTGCAATCAAATTGGAAACTTGATTGATCAAGTACAGATAAACTCTCAGATTTATAACTCTCCATCTTAGTCTAAATATTTAGGAAGACAGTATGAAATGATGAATGTTGGTTAAAGACATAAAATGGTTTTAGGAACATTATCTAGGTTATATTTCCTTTAATGAACAGAGCTATTTTTAGTGATAGAGCAGTCATATGTTAATTTGAATGTGTGATAAGGCACTTGAATAAACTTCCACAATACATACCATTTGCAGATTGTATTTATATACTGAACACACATTTGTCATATATTTTAAAGACTAAGATTTCTTAGGGCTCCTGGGTGGCTCAGTCAGTTAAGCATCCAACTCCTGATTTAGGCTCAGGTCATGATCTCAGGGTCCTGAGATGGAGCCCCAAGATGGGCTTTGTGTTCAGTGGGGAGTCTGCTTGAGATTCTCTCTCTTTCTCTCTGCCTCTCCCCCACTCATGCATTCTGTCTCTCTCTAAAATAAATAAATAAATCTTTAAAAAAAAATAAAGACTAAGATTTCTTATTCCATTCATTCAAGGACTCTACTATACGGCACAACCTGCCATTTAATCCTAACTTTCCACTTCACTAAGACCCCGATCATCTGTTTCCCTTAAACTGGTGTACTTGCTATTCCGAAGTAAGAACTGTACACTATAACCTCTCTACTTTGGTTCTTGCTCATTCTTGACCAACTTTAATACCGACTCTTTCCTCTACCCCATCCTACCAATTCTTTAAAGCCCAAAGGAAGCCTTCACATCTCCAGAAATCTTGCCTAGAGCCATCCACTTTTCCTTGATCTCGCTCTGCTTTGAAAGCTAAGTATTTATTGCCTCTGACACTAATTTGGGGATTAAGCATTGACAATCATGGCATTCTTACATTGTGTCCCTCTGCCCTCTGCTCTCTTGCAGATACCTCCTATTGACCCAATCTAGTTGGAAGCCTTTCCGCAAGGGGACCTTGGTGATATAATGCATACAGGTCAGATCCTGGGTACTGAACAGGATAGTGAAAAGTGGAGAACAGATGGGGGTGGGGGGAAGGGAGGAGAAAATAACGAGCATATCAATCCAATCTAAGAGTCTGTCACTTGAAACATGGAAGTCCAATTGCCCAGAGAAATATTTCAGAATTTCAAAATAGTGTAACTTGGTTTTGAATTTTGTAGAAACTTTATGGGTGGGGACAAAATCTTTTGTGTAAGGACATCCCTAACATCCTTAATCCCATAAAGAAACACATGTACATGCATTTATTTCAATGTATAATTATTGACATAAACACAGCTGCTCTCTATGTTAAAGGAACATTAAGCTCACAAAAGCATGGAAATTCCTACTTAGAGTGCCTACTCCATCCTTAACATGCCTTGTTGTGCCCAGATGCTACATGTATTTTTGTACCATTTAAAAGGTTGATGTACAAAAGCAAAAAGGTGGTAGAAAAATTAACTGGAGAGAGAATCAAGCCATATAGAATTGTCCTATTCTTACATTTTATTACGCTCTAATCTCCATAATGCTTAGGCACAACAAAACAAATTAAGAATTAAAGAAGAGATAATTTGTGGATTTTTGGATTTGGGGTCAGGAAAGCTACACATGTAAAGATACACAAGACACGTACAGCCAAAACAGAAGAATACTGAAATTGTGTAGTTTATGTTAAACTTAAAATAAATAGAGATTTACGCTTCCCTTTAGATCCAGAAATACATGAAAAGTTGCAAGGCAGCCCACAACAAAGCAATTGACAAGAAAGATAGCATCTGCTTTTCTGTCTATTCAAGCTGAAGTTTTTTCATTCTAAATGCAAGCAATGCTTCCCAAGTTAACATAATTAACTCATGACAATCCTGAAACATCATAATATAAGATTCAGATGGAAATTCAAAGCTTTAAAAATGTCAGCTAACTGCATCAGGATTATCACTTTTTTTAAAGTGAATAATGCTAATTAAAACAGGTGTTTTTATTTCAAACCCTTTTGCCTGTTATGAAATTACAACCAGCGTTATTTATTTATTAGTCTGCTGTGAAACATACATCTTAGAAATTGGGGATCTGTGAAAACAACAAAGTAAAAAGATAAAAAGGATGACACTCAGCATTGCTTTCTGACACAATAGAGGACCAGTTCTTCAATTAGTAATTTCTGTGTGACTACTTGACAGAATCTACTAATTGTTAATCTTCCACTAACTATTGCTTTACATAATTAATTATATTCAAATAAAAACAACAAAGACATGTGGGCCAGTTGCCCTTTTGAGAATGTTTTTTTCACGAACTGGTTCTGCTTACTGACAATATTTCCAGTATGAAAAGATATTAATCTCACAAGAGAAAACACTAAAGTCTTAGCACACTCTTTCACCTTGCTTATAGAACACGAATCCAGCGCCCCCCTCCCCCCCTGCAACAACCCACTTACACCAAGGACACAACAACAAAAACGCCTAAAGCTACAGACTGCTTTGCACAAATCTATCCTCGGAGCAATTCATAACAGCCAAAGTCCTTTGAGTTGGGATCTTTCATATTAATTTACATTGCATAAAATTCCGAGTAACCCGTCCAGAGGTCAAGCATCATTCATCATTAGTTGAAGTGACATTTTCAACCCTTCATATTGCAGCTGCTAAGTTGGGGGGAAAGGTATTCTTTGGGAGGAAAAAAACAAGACACAGAACACAATCCTTGCTCTATCCACAGAAGAGAAAACAAGGTGCCTCTATGTCACCATGATAATATGCTTAAATTTGGTGATGTCATTCTTCCCTAACCCCAGAGTCACTAAGCACATGGCAGCTGCATTCCTCCACTTAGGAGCTCTAGTGGAGATCAGTATTAACCATTTTAGATGTAAATGAAGTCCTTTAGTGGGGTGGAGAACATAGCTTTGTTTGAGTTGAAATGATGATTTATATCCGAATCCTATCTTGTTTTTGAGAGATTGCAACTTGTTAACAAGGCTGTCCTTGTTCATGTGGCATCCTCCATGCATAAAAAATTCTGGGAAGCTGAGTGTGATCACTTTTGAAATTGCAAAACAGCATTCCGAGGCTATGCAGCAGAAGCACTGGCCAAATGAGGACCTATGAAGCTTTGTAGTTCACAATGAAAGATCAGCCTCTTTCTTCTGTTGGGTGCCTCCCTTTCTCTGAAACATTAAGGTCAAGACAGGAAACGGGAGTAATTAAAATGAAAAAGCAATCAGGAAAAAATAGATAGCTGCTATGTAACTGACGTAATTCACAGGGCTTTTGATAATGCATACATGTCTGCAAAATTATGGGCCATCTCTTGATTCTAAAATATCAGGAAGCAAAGTTTCTCTGGCAAATATTCCCAGTCCAAAGACAAGTATTATGAAAAATACCAATAAAAGAAGTAAAATCTGGAGGTTTCTGCTAAGACTCTCTAGTGATTCTTTGACTCTACCCCTCATAGTAGAATTTTGAAAACAGTAGAATTAAAAAAAAAAAAAAAGACATAGAGGTTTGGGGCTAATTCTCTTCCCCAGTTAGAGCAGTGTGACTGAAAGATATCTGTAGTCATTGCTTATGACGGGTAAGAAAACCATTTGCCAAATGTTGCAAAAATTAAAACTAAAAATGACTGACATTTCAGTGGGGAGAAGAAAGTTATTGCAAGGAATCCTCCACGTTGATGGTTTATATTTGAATTATGTACGTAGTTATAATTCTGTTGCATTATTTCAAAACTCGTATAATTTAGTTTTTTCATCTGTAATAACTTTCCTACTATTATTTAACCTTCTCATCCACTATGTTTGGCCAAGATCACACCTGTTCAAAAGAGGCGAGTGGAGTAAATAATGGCGTATGAATGAGGCAGGTGAGACCATAGGTCCTTTGGATCCTTACACATGTGGTCAGGGCTGGCAGTGGTCCAATTTTTAGACTTGACCCTGAGGGAAATGTACACCTTTTACTTACATCAAAACCATATGGAATTTCTGGCATTGAAAACTTCTTTACAAAGTAGGCTTTAAGTTTGGATATGGATGTCTCATATACAAGCTAACCCAAAGTAGGGGATGTCCCCTTTGCAGTGGTTCAAGAACTGTTGCAAATTCTAAATACCTTTCCCATTTCACTGTTAATTACTTTGATATGGGCTATCTCAGTAGCACACAAAGATCGAATTAGGGTGTTAAAGAGGTAATTACCTTGATAATTTAAGAAATTATTTTTACTAAGCTAATTGAAGCAAAATATAGTAAGAATTGTGTTTATGTTGTTCATGACAGATAAAACACACTCAGTATCTCATTTAATAATCACAACAATCTGGGTAAAAGTTATTAGTTGGCATTCCTTACGTTTTAGAGGACAAGCAATGGAAGTTCAGTGAAATAACTACACAGACGTTGTAAATAGGGGCACCACGATTTGAACCAAGTCCGAGTCAAACACCCTTTTTACTGCACCATTATAGCATTATTGCTGCTATTTAAATCAGCTTTCCGTTTTAATTTTTAAGCCATATCTAGGTTGAATTATAAAGAAAGCATCCGGGGATAAAAATAGTAACATCATTTCAAATTCAAAGCACAAGTAGTTTGAAAGATATTGATGAATGGTTTTAAGGTAGGTCTCAATTACCTCCCTGAGGTCAATCTGTTCCATCTCCTTACTCTGGAAGACCAAAGCATCCTTACATTAAATGCCCTGAATCTGCTTCCTAGCAGTAGATGATAGCATAGCTGTTATTTTGGGATCATTTCTGGTTTTCTTCCCCAGGAACTGCCCTATTTCCAACCCTGAGTTCCGAGCCCCTTAACACTTCTTAGAGTGCCTTGTTTCTGTGCAGTCGGGTAAGTTTTATATTCTTCCCTCAGGACTACTTCTTTACCTGGATGTATAGCTGAAAATGCAAATTAGATGCCAGTCCTAGTGGAAGAGAATGCCAAATGGAAAATGCTTTTCATGTGAGAGCTCAGCTGTGGAGCGAAGGTGGAAAGAGCAGCAAGGAGCCAGGTCAGAACTCCTACTCCAAATCGTGGCTCTGTTTCTTAATCTCTTAGTTTCAGTTGCTGGGTTGTTATGAACATTTATTAAAGAAAATATATCTAGAAACCATCTACAAGACTGCAAAATATTATGCTCTCTAGGCATTATCATTACTCCAAATTTTTCCTCACCAGAATAGAGATGCTCAAGAGGGTAGAACATTTAGGAGAAAGCACAGAGGAAGAGCTTTCAGGATACATGCCACGTATTTGAGAATTAAAGTCATCTGAATGTCACTATGCAGTTGCAGCAAATTCAATTATGTATCTTTTATTTTTAGTAGGAGTATATAACTTATGCTTATACGTATTGAATGAATGACATCATGGTCATCAGGATCACGTTCTGGAGCTTCGTCTAGACGAATTTGTTAGGGAACATCTCTGTGGCTACCTAAATGTAATACTTTCTCTGAAAGGGCATTTTGTATAAATAAATTCATATTGTCAAAATGCTAATGACCCAAATTTTGAATTTTGTAACCGCATGATGTTTAACTGAGCTAGTGTGGGAGCTTGATAAAAATTGGAAAGCTGAGCAGAGAGTGCTCTAAATGATAACTGTGGTGACTCTTCTGCTTCAGATGTTCGAAGAACAGAGGCGATGCACAGTCGTAGCCGCGTCTGTCCATACAACTCCATCCCGATTTTCTTGCAAGTGTCCATGATGCAGGATCTTGGAAAAATTTCAATCCTACATTCCAAGCTGAATTTTCAGGTAAAGGAACAAAAATGGGGAAAAGCTAGGCTCAAAAGAGTTGGTCTTTCCAACTGCCGGAATACAACGCTGCACTTGAACCTATCTGTGGCTGTGTTCAGCCTAACCTTGAATGTCAAATCTTATAAGCAATGTAACCACTACTTTGAGAGATTATTTTGTAGTCTAATGGCTCTCATTGTCAGGAAATGGGTTTTGATATTCAGCCAAAATCAAGCTTTCCAGAAACAAGTTTTATTTGCTCATTTCCCTCCTTTAATATTTATGGCTAATGTAGATATTTCATTTATGGGCTTCTTTTTCGAAACTTCAAATTGGTAGATGAGGAAAGGAAGAAGACAAGTTTATTCTTTTTCTTTCAGAATTTTTTTTCCTTCGTATCTGCAGCAAACTTAACTGCTAATATGGATGACTACTTTTCCGCTGAGAACATGATAAATCTTTACAAGGAGAAGCAGCTCAGATAGGTGGGAATATTTGAACTGTACCTTGCAAGAGCTGCTGCTAGAAGTTTACCAAACAAACTGAATCTGTAAGAAGACTACTTCAACTTCAACAGCTTTAAGATTCTTTGTATTGCCATCATTCATCGGTAACTGGGGAGTTTTTACAGCCTTTCAAATCCTAGAGTCCTTTCAATCATTAGATGCCTTAAAGGGACAGAAGGCCTTAAAATGTGCTCCCGATCTCCCTAGTTGAAAAAGATACATAGACAGAGGGGGAAAAGTCAAACAACAATACAAAAAGCATTAATGCAAAAAACAGTGGGGTCTCTCCCTAATTTGACTTTCTCTACAGGTGGCCTGCAGCTGCGTGCAAACAGGTTACCCCATCGCCTTCCCATGAGCACGACAACAAAGTGCTATCTGTATTCACAAGAATACATTTAGTGGCAAAGACTGATTCTGGTCTAAAAATAAGAAGAAAGCATTTTTCCTGCATAGCCTGAGGTAACTCTGTGTACCAGCAGAAGACAGTAGCACTCTTGTCTCCCTGGCTGTGCCTGAACATAAAGGAATCAGAAACCTACTTCACATGACTCAAGGAGGCCCAGGGCCAGCAAGGAGTTGATTCATTCTATTTACATCCGTGTGAGTGCCACTGACTACATAAGGCAGCTGGGCAGGCAAAATCAATAAGGAATATTCTGTTTTCAATTGACTTCAAGGTGGAAAAAAAAAAAAATATATATATATATATACCTGAGATTGATATGCCTTTTTAAATAAGTATTCTATCAAGCTAGCCAACATCATGCCGATAGGTGAAATTAGGGAATGCCTGTTTGGTTTGGCTTAAAAATAATTGATCAGACCAGACCACCTTTACTAATCTCATTTAAGAAGAGACATACACCCTCCCCACGTGGTTACTTGGTGGTAAAAACAAGTAGAAGGAAAGCCAGAAAAATGCTTCCATTCAATGGATAGCCTTCCTAAATTCGATGTATAATTTGTGAATTAATATTTATTTATTTTTAAAAGATTTATTTATTTATTTTAGGGAGAGAAAGAGAGAAATAAAGCAGAGGGAGGGGCAGAGGGAGAGGGAGAGAGACTCTCAAGCAGACTCCACGCTTTACACAGAGCCAAAGCAGGGTTCGATCTCACGACCCTGAGATCATGACCTGAGCTGAAACCAAGAGTGGGACGTTTAACCGACTGTGCCACCTAGGTGCCCCTAATTTGTGGTTTAATATTTAAGTAATATATTTTGAAATGATTTTCTGATAACATTGCTTCTTGTAATTAACATGTGAGGAAGTTCAACTTATTTCTGGGGAGTTCCTTCCCTCCCTCTTTTCCTTCCTCCCTTCCTTCCTTCCTTCCTTCCTTCCTTCCTTCCTTCCTTCCTTCCTTCCTTCCTTCTTTCCTTCTTCCCATTTCCCCTCTTTTCTCTAAAGCATGTATTCATATTTTTTCTTTCATGGAATCTTTACCCTTTCCCAGTTCATCAGGCTGATTTAGGAGCAAATCAGCAAAGGGTGTTTTTCCCTACCCTCACCTCTGCCAAAAAAAAAAAAAAAAAAAAAAAAATTCTGCCCCTACCCATCTTCTCTGGAACACAGTTGCACTTCCATTCCCACAGCCAGGCAGAGCTTCCCTGAGATATGTTTAATCCCTACTGACCTAAGAGGTGTGAATCTCAACTCTCCTTCTAAGTATAGGTCTTATGAATAATATATTTGTTGAATCGCTATACTCCAGAACTGTCTTCTTTTTAAACTTTTTGATAGCACTGTTTTCCCGTCCTGTTAGCAAACCATACAATGTTACTTTTGTAATGTGTACATGACAACCATTAGCAAAAACTTTTCTCTACTTTGGATATCCAGATGGTTCCAATTTTTTCCTTATTTTTCTTTAAACCTCCACCTATATTGTTTTATGAAGATGTATTATTTTAGAATACCTCATAATAACATACTTTGCTGACGCACGCCAAGAAAAAAGACTAGCTGATTTGCCTTTAGAATTCAATAAAGAGGAAGAGAAGAATGGATTTAATAATGATTAATGAATGCCTTACTATTTTATGTTATATATATTAAAAAAAAAGAAAACCTGAAAAATATATCTTGTAAAGCAGTAGGATAAGTGTCCAGTAGTCAATGTTCATTGCTAAGTGAAGGCACATAAACGGGACTGGTGTAAGATTAACAAATCATTCCCAAGAAAGTCACAAACAATTGAGTGGATATAGAAAAGAAAAAAAAAAAAAATCCCAGCAAGCTATATAATAGTTTTCTTATTTTAAGTGAGACACACTTACTAGAATGCTGCTTGAAATAAGGCTTTTAAGAATTAGGATGGAAGGGCGCCGGGGTGGCTCAGTTGGTTAAGCAACTGCCTTCGACTCAGGTCATGTTCCTGGAGTCCCTGGATCGAGTTCCGCATCGGGTTCCCTGCTCGGCAGGGAGTCTGCTTTGCCCTCTGACCCTATCCCCTCTCATGTGTTCTTTCTCATTCTCTCTCTCAAATAAATAAATAAATAAAATCTTTAAAAAAAAAAAGAATTAGGATGGAAAACTTTAAATCCTAATCATAAAAATTTTTCAATACCAGATGAAGTAAAAATGTTCAATTATGTTCTCATGATTGGGATATGAAAGACAAATGGTTTACTGAGGGAAATTGGGAGTATCCAACTCACTTCAGCAGAACAATCACAGAGCTCGGGTTTTAAATGGTCAAGTATGGTAAGGCCGCCTCCTCCCTGTTGTGCTTGCAACTAGTGACATTTGCTTGACGTCTGACTGATGCTAATTTTTAAAGTGTGTGAATACTAACTGTATCAGAGAAAACAGCATCTAGTCTTTAAATTTCTTCTATTGTCTTTGACTGCTTATCATGCCTCCCCCAAACCTCCCCAGCAAGAAACATTCCAAGATTAAGAAAAGTAAAGCTTCAAAGAGACACTAGTACAAGCTGTCAACAAAACATAAACTCACGAAATCAAAACACATACAGAGACCGTCACGTTGTAAAATAAATATTAAAGGTACAGAGAGAAATTGAATCAGGTTTGGAGAATAAGTCAAATAAGTTGTTGAGGTTCCTTCAAACTCAGCAATTCTGTTATTCAAACCTGAGAAGACTAATCTAGGGACTTTCACAGCCACTAACATTCTCCAGCCACTCTCAGAACTACCGCATTAGTAGAGGGATGGGCAAACCATGGCCCATGGGCCGAATTTACCTTATGGCATAGATAACTTACTTTTGAAATAGGTCATGTTTTTAATATGACCTGTTGCAAGATATGCCATTCATATAGATGATATTTCTTTTTTTTTGAAGATTTTATTTATTTGAGAGAGAGAGAATGAGAGAGAGCAAGCACATGAGAGGGGGGAGGGTCAGAGGGAGAAGCAGACTCCCCGCCGAGCAGGGAGCCCGATGCGGGACTCGATCCCAGGACTCCAGGATCATGACCTGAGCCGAAGGCAGTCGCTTAACCAACTGAGCCACCCAGGCGCCCCGATGATATTTCTTAAAATACTATTTTAGCTGCTAAACTATTCCAAAGTTAACATTTTAGAATAAAAAGGAACATGATATAATAAAAAAAAATAAAGGTACATCTGTGCAGGTGAATGTTTTACCCCAGATCACTTGTCAATTCACCAAAAGCATCAAAAATGCTGCATTAGTTGACACCATTTACCTAACTATAGACAAAAACTTTAAAGGTAGTTCTTGTGGCAGTTGGTTTAATCTACTTTACAGCACTCTAAGCTCCTTCAAGACAGTGGGCAATTTCACACAGTAGTTAAATGAGATGAGGTTTATAAGCACAATTTATTTATTTATTTTTTTAAAGATTTTATTTATTTATTTGAGACAGAGAGAATGAGAGAGAGCATGAGAGGGAGGAGGGTCAGAGGGAGAAGCAGACTCCCTGCCGAGCAGGGAGCCCGATGCGGGACTCGATCCCAGGACTCCAGGATCATGACCTGAGCCGAAGGCAGTTGCTTAACCAACTGAGCCACCCAGGCGCCTTATAAGCACAATTTAAAGCAGTGAAGAACTATGTAAATTGGTAGTCGTGATTGTGATCCTAGTGGTAGAAGTTGGTGTTTAATAAATATTTTTTGGATGAATTAAATGTTGGCTTCATTCTGAACTATGATTTTTAAGAGTTTTAACTGCTAGAAAGAATATCATGCTGATAAAATGTCTATTACGGATACGAAAGTCTACTGAGTAACATATAATATGAATACTCTTCTGGTTATGCAATGTTTGGAATTCCAAGTAGGAGTTTTACTCATGGAAGAAATACAGTATGTGGCCCTGTGACTAAAAGATAATAGGAACTATTGAAGATGGAGATTTTTCCACTTGGTCCTGGGCACGGAATCAAAATCTAAGTTTAACTTGGTGATATTTAAAAATGCATAACATGCAAAAGTCTGCAATCATTCTGTTTCTCAGCTAGTGAAAATAGAAGTCTACAGCATAGTATGTGTCAATTTTGAAAATATAGCCAAATCAGGCCGACAAGAAAAATCTTAAGTAAATAACTTCATCCATGTGTTTAGTACCATCCATGACTCTATGCCAAATTCGCTTCAAGTTCCCTTCTTCAGCAACTTCTTTTATAACATGTGCCTGCAGCTATTAACTATCTGAAGTGTTGATGAGGATAGGAAAGAAATTACTTTCATGGTTATGTTTTAGGGGACATTTGGAATTCAACAGTATGTGAGAGGACCAGCTTCAGCTTGAAATAATCTGCTAAGAAAAACACCTGAATTCTAAGCAAACAGTTTAGCCACTTAAAACTCACCGAGGCAGATATACATGATAAGAAATAGCAAAATTAAACAAAAAAATCAGAGAAAAATGACCCATGTACACCAGTGGCAATGGAAAGAACCTAAAATAAGTTAGACTGAAAATATATAATGAATTCTGTACAAAAATATCAGATATTTGTTTTGGGATGGAAAATATCTTCTGGTCTCTAAGGTTATTTTTCTGGTCATTTCTTTATCATTTATTATTTGTTTCTGATTGACAATTTTTAAGGTGTATTTTTGTTACGACAAAGATCATTTTTCCCTTCTTAATATGAAACATTCAAATGGCTCATGCTCAAATTTATTTTTGAAAGAAATGTGCATTAATAGGAACTTACAGGTGTGCATGTTTCTCAAAGTACATTGTTCTCTGCTGGTAGAAAAATTACATAGGCTATCATCTACGGGCAGCAACACCGCTATTCAAATATCCATGTTTATTAAAATGATTTTTTGCTGTTCTTCCAAGTGGAAACATCTAGATGTTTGGCATTCTGTGAATACACAAATACATATTTTTCTTAATTGCTAACATTTATTCCAGAATACATTGCTTATGTTCCTGTTGGCTGTTGTTTTGTTTTAAAGGAAGTACGTAGACCTCTTTCTCTTGAAGACTATCAAGTTCACTTTTCAGCAATGAGAAATATACCTCTACCTGTCTTACATTTCTTAGGATTTCCATCTTCCATAGACTGGTTGTACACTTTCTATCCTCAACAAAAATACAATAAAACTTCTTTTTAAAAGGTGGAGTGGGGATGCCTGGGTGGCTCAGTTGGTTAAGCAACTGCCTTCAGCTCAGGTCATGATCCTGGAGTCCCAGGATCGAGTCCCGCATCGGGCTCCCTGCTCGGCGGGGAGTCTGCTTCTCCCTCTGACCCTCCCCCCTCTCATATGCTCTCTCTCTCTCTCAAATAAATAAATAAATAAATAAAAATCTTAAAAAAAAAATAAAGTGTGCTGTGCAGAAGAAGCAGAGAGTGATAAAGGAAATATAGGATGTGGCCAGTCTATTGGGTGGCTGATCCAACCCAGCTCCTACTCTCTTTCCCTGTAGCCATTTTCCAGCTAATGATGGCTGTGTAACATACACAATGGCCTAGAAATTTTAACATGTGTATTTTACTTAATACAATCAAAAGTCTTTACATCCCTCCAGAGTTAATGAAGACCTTGAAAGTCTTTGCCTTTGTGCACTCTGCTGCCCAGTTTATATACTATTTTTGATCAAGATTTTATCTCTATTTAGACTTTTTTTTTTACACTCCACAAATTTTTCTTTGTTTTATACAGTTTCTTTTGGTTTGCCCACAAGTTTAGATGTTCTTTGCTAAACCTTTCTTGCGTTTCAGGCATTTGATCTGGGATAACTTAAGTTTTTTCCTCAAATACATCCTTATAATAACTTTTCTAGAGATTCTATTGATATTAAGCTCTCAGATTTGTTTGCTTGAGAATGGGAGGTATTTGTTTTGTTTTTGCTATAGATCTTTAAAAACGGATATGCATTGTTAGTTTGAATGTTATTTTCTCATGCGTGTAAATGCTACTTACTTATCAAATGTCTTTCTCCACCTTTCTGTGCCAATTTTGTGCCATTTTTTAAACTATTTACCTTTTGATTTTAAAGTGTCTCTCTCTCAAATTAGATTTGAGAAGAGAACAATAGATAGGAGGGAATTATTGGGCTGATTAAATGCTCCCTCCTGTCAGCTTGGTGACTAATATTTTAAGGTATCACTAGTCTGGATGGTTCCCACCTGCTGTGTTCTAGAAAGGCTACATCAGGGCATTTCCTTATAAACTGGATTAAAAGTAGACTTTTTACCTACATCTGCACCTGTATGAAGATCTATAAGCTTATATGTGTTATATATAATATACACCATAAATTAGAATTTTAACATAACTCTTAGAAAAGAATACCAATTTTATATTTGTATCTCTTTATCATATTTGGTATTTAAACAAATTAACAGTGATAATAAGATAAGAGAAGCCATGGATTCTGCCATGTTTTCTGAATTGTAAATTAATTCTCAAAAATCCTTCTCCATCTCATATATTTATGTTTTCAATATGCTTTACAGATGTGTATCACTGTGGGGAGAAGATAGTGGTTGGAGGGAGGAGTGGGGATGGATAAGAAAAGGAGAGGTCAGATTAAATTAGTGAGAAATAAAATTATAGTCAACTTTGAGATCATTTCAAATAGCATCCTTATGTATTATTAAAGATAATAAATGGTTGTTAGTAGAATTCCTTAGAGGGTCTGAGTTAATGATTAGTTAAGAGGGTTTTATAGTTAGAATACCACTTTTGTGAAGACCAACAGATACCTCCAAAAATAATTAAGAATGCTTAAAAATGTTCCTAGAATTTTGGATGTGTTTTCTCTGAAGACTTTTTGCATAACAAACAGGTAAACAACCCCTTCTATCTCAAGTATATATGAATCATTAATTAGTGCAACCTAAATTATTTGGAAGGATGATACAGAATATTCTAAAACACTGGTTTAATGATTCTAAATGAAAATAACAGTTTTGGGTAAGGGTTAACACAAATGCTAGTTTATGTGTGAGTAATTTATTTTCAGAAGTAATCATTTTAGGCATTTGGGTACATTTAGAAATAGTGGGTTTTATTCAAATAATTATGTGCCTCTCTTCCAAATGATCTGATTCCCTCAACCCCATTTTTCTGGGGTTGTTATGATGTGATTTGAAAGTTTTAGCATTCTTCAAACTGTAAAAAATTAAAAAAAAAAACCCTCTTGCTTGTTTCTAATTTCAGTAGAAAGTTTTGTTTCACACAGGAAATGACAATATAGGTTGAAAAGGCTCTGCTGAGATATTGCAATCTAGATGCTTCTCTTCATATTGACTCAACTTAAAAATTTCATTTTAATGTGAATTAGACCATTGCGTTTTTCTTTAGCAAACCCACATTTCCATTCTAGGGATTGCATTTTAATTCCTGCTACAATCTGGATGCCATATAATCCTGGAGAGTACAGTCAATGCGACCTCCTCCTTTGGCACAAAGCAGGCTTAGGCAAAAATTAAGATTGTCTCTCTTATTAAAGAAAATCAAAATGTTACCCTCAAGTTAAATATCTTTTTGTACGTAAAAAGTAATGCTTGAAATCCTCAAATTAAGATTCAATCTTTGTTTAAGAGCTAAATCTTGGTTAGAATATAAATTCCCCTGGAAAAGACAATATTTTTAATGATTCTTTTTAATCTTGATATTTGTGAGCATCACATACTTTCTTGAGAGTGGGTTTTAGAAAAAGAGACAAGAGTGTATGGGAAATATACATTCTAGAGGATTTAAGAGAAGGCACTGCCAAGGAAGGACTAGTGGGCAAAATGTTGAAGCAAATTTCTCCTTCATCACAGTCTTATCAAGGGCTGCCCCAATATTCGTGCACACACTCATTCATTCTACGAGCTTTAATTTGGTATCTACTATCTTCCAGGCAGCTGTAGGCATTAGGGGTGTAAAAATGAACACAGTACGTTTTCTAGTTTTAGGAATCCTATTCTAGTGGAGGAGCTAGAAACCAACAATCAATATATAGAGTGACGAATGTGTAAAAGAAGACTGTAAGAGAATCCACTGGAGGATTATGTAAAATAGAGGGACTCCATTTATCTACAAACTATTTTTGGGAGTTAGAATCTTTATTCATAAGAATATGAGAAGACACTTATTTAGTATAATGCACATTGAATCCAGTCAACCATTGCTGGCCCGACATTACCAGCTCTAGGAATGCTTCACTACATTTCTTCTCTGAAGACCTGGTACCAGCAAAGCTTAAAATACACTAATATCTGGTCAAGTCAGCTGCTCTGACAGCAATTGATTTGCTGAATGTCAAATCTTTTCACTCCGGAATTTAATGGGTTTTAATAAGGTTGGGGATGGGATAAATCTAAATAATGTTTGAATAAGTATTTACCAATTTAACTTTTTATATTTTGCTTGAGTAGAATGCATTTATATCTCCAAATACAGATTTACATCATGGCCATGAAGGCAGCACCACTATTCATTTTATGGATTATAATATATCTTGGCACAATCCAGGGAATTTGAAGGTAGACTTGACACTCCATCATTTGCTTGCACAGTTGTGTCTTTTCCTAAAACTGAACAACTTAAGCAGGGGGTGATTATAGATGTTAACTTTGATGCTGTTGACATTTGTCACCTTATGTCATAACCTTAACATTATTTAAGCTTATTTATGGAAGGGCTTCCTGACTGTTCAAAGCACAACCTAGGAAGTGAAATGTTCAGGCTCCTGTAACATTTGTTCCATCAGCAATCAACGCATCAGATCTTCTTCAAGAGGTAAATACTATGTGTCCTGTTCAATAGGGGAAAAAAAGTTAAGAACTGCTGTGATACGATTTTTGATTTTTTTTTCCTATTTTTCCTTTGTTTTAGAGGTTACATCAGAAAGGAAATAGGCTGTGAATTTCTCTTTGTCCTTCATCCATCAAAGCAGATCAATTATAAGACCAGCAACACTGGATCACAACTCCAAGCTACACTCATATTATTACTAAAAGCCACATCTATATTCCAAACTGGGACACTATAACCCCTTTGTCATTTTCCAATAAAAAGACCATACCAAATAGGCCTAGCACACCGTAATTAGCAGCTGGCTGAGAAGGCTGTAAATCTGTATGAGTTCTGAACGATTTGCTTACATTGTTGCTTTGTTGACAAATGATGCTGTACATGTTAATGTTCCTGAAATGTCCCCATTGCACCTGACGTGCCAATAAATGCCAGCCAGCTGTATGAATTATGGAAATAAGATTTTTGTTTATGAAGGTATCCCAGACATTTATTTTACAGCATTCCTCTCGACAGATTTAATGTCTGGAGTTACATGGAGAAGATATTTGCTACCTGACATAATGGATAATGGAAACTTTAAAGGCTCTTTTGTCCTCCTTTTAATGATGATATTAATATATCCACACACGCACACACATGCACACACACACACACACACATATATATATCTTGACATTTACCTTCTGACTTCATAACTTCCTCTTAATTTTTAAACACCACACATTCTTGCTCAAGAGTTAAATAAGATATCAATTTCTAATTAAGACTATCGGGGTGAAGATTTAGAATTATATACTAGTGATTTTCATTTCCACTCCAGTCATTCTTTTAGTGTGTACGTAAATAGCACAGAGATATTTTGTATGAATTCTATTATTTTGCATTTGTTGATCTATTAACTTTATCGTTGGTCTAAACGAGTTTTAGTTGTGGGTATTTCTTTTATATGTTCCAGGAGTTAGTACTCAAATAAATAACTTTATCTCAATATACCTTAAAATAATATATTCTGTGGCTAGGGATCCCACAAACTTTGCCTCATTGCCTGCTACACCTTTTAAACCCTTGATTCAGATAAGAGATTTAATTAATACGGTATTATTAAAGAGCTCTCACATGAGATCAAAATTACCTGATCTTACAATAATCATAAAATAACCACTGGTTCTAAGTCCTATAAACATAGCAATAAAATAAATTAAGCCATACTAATGTAAAAGCTTTTTATTCTCACATCAGAATGAAATTTATAATTCCCAGATGTGAATGCCAATCTTCTCAAGTTTTAATCTTCAAAACATTTGTGTGATAGAAGCTCCCTATTGCTTTTGAATTATCCTACTTTTCCATAGGTCACAGGAGCCTAGAAAGTATGATTTCTGGGCTCTAGTCATAATTTTGTTTTCTGCTTCAATGCTGAGGAATGGATTGAAACAGGACTTAAAACAGCTGATCCTATGTGGCCAATAAGATATTGAATTTGATCGCTGAACTCCAAGTAATTTGCCGTATCTTATGGCTCATAATTTAGGAAAGAGGCCAATGAGTAGAGGTGAACTGGCCCTCTCTGAGTGACTGGGTTGCATGATTTTTTTACCTGGGTTAAATTGTTCGGTTGATTTTTACGTATATGTAGGCCAATGTACTTTTTCCACAGAAATGTGTTTGATATACTTCCCACATCCTCTTCAAGATCTCCCTGCTACCTAAAGTCTAGAGGCACAGTAAGAAAAGCAAAAAAAAAAAAAAAAAAAAAAAAATGCTTCTTTATGGAACTTTGAACATTGGCGCCTTAAGGATGATTAACATATAAATAGGGAGGAAAGTCAAATCACCTTTGTGACCAATTCCCCTCAAATACGTCTTTCCCCACAAAAGAATCCAGATGGCAAAAATGATGCTTAAATAAATGCTGGCTATGGCTTAATTCTTCTGGTTCACATTGG
This sequence comes from Mirounga angustirostris, assembly GCF_029215605.1. Lineage (NCBI taxonomy): Eukaryota > Metazoa > Chordata > Mammalia > Carnivora > Phocidae > Mirounga > Mirounga angustirostris. Next base: position 110,411,996 of record NW_026991711.1, on the reverse strand, counting down.
CTACAATAGACACATTTGTATATTAACCATTTCACAGATTTTGTGCAAAGAGTAAGCTACATGTCCATAGGCCTATTGTGTTCAAAGAGTTAAGTCTCCAATTCTTGGCATGGCTGCTCTAGTCTGTATTTGCTCAAAGGAGGATTAAGGGTAATGTGTGGCTGAGGAACAATATTAAGGAGACCTGGACTATATCTCTCCTCAATATACCTGCACAACGGGAGGCGCGGGGCTCCAGACCCCACTCTCCGTGTTCTCTCTCACGTGCATGGAATTCATTGAAACTAATGGGAAGGAAATTATAGTTGTCTCGCAGGTCTCCTAACTACAGGTTTCTGTGTGGATAAATTTAACTTGTCAAGGTTTCTTACAGAATGACACAACGAAAGTCAAATAGTCAACTAAGAATAGCAGAAAAATCTAAAAGTATTCAATTCCCCCATTTCGGTTAAATAAAACCAGATACATCATAGGCAAAGATCAGAGTCTGACTGGAGATTTTCCAAAATGATACTATAATTTTTTACTAAGTTGTGAAGTTAAACACACACCAAGTAACAAATATCTGGAAAAATAAAGGTAGTTCACCTAATGATATTATTATCATTATTTAAAAAAACGAATTTATTTAAAATTTTTTTTAAAAAAATGAATTATTTATTAAAAAATCTTTTCATGTATGATCCTAGGATACACTAGGATTTAGAAAAAAATTAGAAGAGGAAATTATTGAATGGTATTTGATTATCATTCAGAACGATATCATCCAGGAAATATATAACAATAAATAACATTTGAAATGGACAGATGCACTGTGCTGCTTTATTTGGGCGAAGTAAGGTGGTAAAAGGAAGTTTCTTCAAACACAAATCCTTTCCAAAATAGTTATAACAAATTTTATCTCACTAACACTTGCAGAATAATAATAAAAATAATAATAACCATTTACCTCATTTGCCTTTTATAGCAGAACTTCCTGGAGTAGCAAGTATTATTAACTTTACTTTATAGTTTGGAGGAAGCAGAGTCCTGACAAGTTTTCATCTATTCAAAGCTGTGCCACTTTTACACAGTAAAGCTCAAATTTATCCCAAGGCACTGTGATTCCAGAACCCACGTTTTCAAGCACACATTATTTTGTGCCTAGAAATTAAATGTGCTGATTGTCACAATCTAATTTTGGGACTTAATGAATGTATTTTGGAAACTTTATTGAAAACTGGAGAGCAAAGTCAAGTGGATTGTGGAAGAGGATCCTCTGGATGGAGAAGTTGGTAGGAAAGATCTATAGCAAATATAGTTGATAAAGTAATTGTGCACAGTGAGGCAAATGCAGTATACCAAATGGTTACTTTTGGAAATTTATAAGAATTTTTTTCCAGCTCCTGAATATACACAATATCCCAACCTCAGATAAGTCATCACTAGGAGAACAAAGCCCTGGGTTGGATGCTTAATTTTTATGAACAAATAGCTCATGAGTAGAACATAAATTACAAAGTGAAAACTTATATTTCCCAAATGAGATTACCATCTGCAACAGGTACTATGTCAAGGGAGAGAAAAGACATATGTATTAACTACCACAAGTTAATGTTTGAAATAGCAACAGTTAATACTCACCAACTCAGGAAAAAAACAAAAAAATGCCCCTCTCCCAGAACTTTAGTGCCTGTTTTTCACTAGCTCCCAAAGTCCTCTGGACAAAGACCACATCTTATTCATCTTTTTATTTTGTTGCCTTATGCCTGGGATATAATGACCATTCAATTTATGTTTGTTGAAAGGAAAGTGACTGCAGATTCAAGAAACCCACACTAGACCTATGGAGACAGAATTTAAGACATAGTGACTGAGAACACATTGACTTTAGATTCAATCAGTCCCAGGTTCGAATCCTGGCTCTGTCACATATGAGCTGTGGCCCTTGCACAAACTAACCTCACTAAGCTTCAGCTTCCTTATTGGCACAACTGAGGTGATAATATCCAACACCTAGTGTTCTGTGATTATTAAATAATATGTGTAAAACATGCCATGGCATGCCTGGTACATAATAAATGTTCAAGAAATGTTAAAGCTGTAATGGTTGAGATAGTCACAAAGCAAATATTGGGAATGACTCAAACTTGTCATCTTAGGATAGTAAGAGCAGTCAACTTTTGTAGACAGTGGAGTGTACACAGAAGTGGATTTCTTGGAACAGAGATTAAGCTGCTCTATTATTCCAGTCATTAGTGACCACTGAAGTGGGGATATATTTGCAGGCAATGAAAATCACACTTCTAATGATATGTTGAAAGACAGAAACTAAATGATAGAATGTAGGTTTGAGAATAATTTGAGTGCAAGTGACATTTAAACTGCAAGTTCTCTGAGGAAGGAGTGGGTAGAGGAAAGGGCCCAGAGGTGAACTTTTTCAAGTCTAGTTCAATAGGTGAAATGAAGAGAAACCGGCAAAAGGGACCATTAAGGCCTTTTTAAAGTCTTGACTCAGTGTCATGAATCAGAAAGTAGGTAGAAAAGGCCATAGAAGAAGACAGATTGTTGGGGGGGGTGAATGAATATAAGTCAAAGAGCATCGAGAACTTGGCCAAGCCAGGAAGCAGATGAATTAAACTCGGTAGAAAAGAGCAGGTTCCAGAATCATTTATTGCTCAACACAGTGTAGTTGATTTGTGGGAGAATTTCTGATAGGGTGCCTAATCTAACTGGCTAGAAATCTCTGTCTTTCTCTTCTGCCCATAAAAGCAAACTGGGGTGCGATGGAATGTGACTTTCTTATAGAAATCTTGACTTTCATCCAATTTATTTAGAAAAAGGTAAATTATTTGAAAACATAAGTACTTAGAGCAATTGAGATGACTGCTCTAGGATGTGATAAAGGGTAGAGAGCCAAATGGAGAGGCTGACCAGTGGGTACTATTGGTGTCCTAGAGCATTTGTCCAAAGGGGACTTTAAAACATCCCTTACAATATAATGAACAGGGAGAATTTATTTTACTAGAACTTGTCTTAGGAGGAGAATTACATATGGTTCTTTGATATGCTGTTTCAGAAGGAAGAGAGGAGCTAAAATCATAAGTGGTAACGCTTAAGTAAAAACAAGATATCATTCAATAGTCTTCTTTTTCTTTTTTAAGACTTTTATTTATTTATTTGAGAGAGAGAGAGCAAGCGAGCACAGAGGGAGAGTGAGTAGGAGAAGCAGGCTTCCCGCTGAGCAGGGAGCCCGATGTGGGGCTTGATCCCAGGACCCTGAGATCATGACCTGAGCTGAAGGCAGACGCTTAACTGACTGAGCCACCCAGCGCCCCTCAACAGTCTTCTAAGGAGGGTGAGTACAGGTGAAGGAAGGTGATTTGTTGAGTGGGGTTTGCAAGTGGAAGTACTGAAAATAGTAGACTTCTTTTTTGCTCTTCCATTACCCGATACTTGAGTTTGTCTCTAAAAATATGTTTAATAAATATTTATAGCAGTTTAATGAAGTGACAAATTGTTGGCTTGCTCTAGAGGTCAAATAATAAGTTTGATCAGCGTGCAAGGTTATTAGCCCACCAGGGGTGTTCATATGTCTCCATTCAGTTCTGATGGAGGCACTGGCTTTCTCAAAACTGTTATAAAAGGGAAGATGAAAGAAAAGGTTTTATCCTTCATTTTGGGAAGGATAAAGTCAACTAAAGCAAAAAGGAAATTAAAAGAGTACAGCTCTTCCTCCACTCATGATGGGTTAACCCATCTAATAAACCTAACCCACCAAACATCATAGCTTAGCCTAGCCTAACTTAAACATGCTCAGAATACTTGCATTAGCCTGCAGTTGGGCAAACTCAACTAACACAAAACCTATTTCATAATAACGTGATGAATATCTCCTGTAGTTTATTGAATACTGTACTGAAAGTGATAAACAGCCTTATTTTATGGGCACAGAATGGTTGTAAGTGTCTTGGTCATTTACCCTCATGATCGAATAGCTGACTGGGAGTGGCAGCTCACTACTGCTGCCCTACATCAAGAAAGAATATCATACAGCACATTGCTAGCCTGGAAAAGAACAAAATTCAAAATTCAAAGTACGATCTCTACTAAATGCATATCGCTTTTGCACCATTGTAAAGTCAAAAAATTGTAAGTGGAACCATCGACTGTAAGTTGGGGACTGTCTGTAATATATTTGAGTTGTTTAAATTAATTCATTAGAAAGGAAAAGTTTTTTCAGGAGTATTTGAAGTAAGATCAAAACAAAATGACACAAACTTCAGAAGTCCAGAGGAGCTGGGGTCCTAGATTATTTCCTTTAAAAAGCATCTGAATTGAGTGTCTTGAAAACACACCAAAAACAATAAAGACTGAAAAATAGCGAGCTACAACAACACAAGAAGCAAAAGCCCTCAGTGGTCAATAAAACAAAAATAGCCATAGCCTCAAACCATAAACAGTCATGTGTACTGTGAAATGCTGTGGAGCTGTACCAAAATGAGGAGAGAATCTGAGCCAACACAAACTTCAGACATGGAAGAGGAAAGAGATTTCCTTAAAAGGGTCATAGTCTTGACAGTGATATCTGATTATTTGATTAGAGTATCAGGCGATGAGAATGGGTGCATCCTGTGAGTAGGAAAATATACCGGAAATTTTATGCCACAGAAAGTCAAGGAAGGGGGCATAGAAGGCAAAACTGTTTTATTGTTTATTCCCTAGTCATCTAGTTTAAGGGTTTCAAACATGAAGCTGCATGAAGAAGGGATAAGAGATAGAAACAGCTAGATTCCTAATATACAGAGCTGTTCTGCTGATGGCATAGAGGTAGATAGATGATAGATAGATAGATAGATAGATAGATAGATAGATAGATAGATGATAGAATGGTCTTATTCAAGGATTAGTTGTCAGAAAAAGATAAGTAGGGATTATAGAAGCACCATAGGATCTTTGATTAGACAAGAGTAAAAGGAAAGAAGAATATAAATCACAAGAGGAATTATTCAAGAATTTAGGAGAATTCAGACAAATAGTTTCAAAAAATTATTTACATATAATGTATCAGAAAGAGTTTTTTTAAAAAAGAGCTATAAATATTCAAAGCAAGTTGATAGAGCTCGGGAAATAAGTGCAATTCAAAAAACCCAGCAAACGTCAAAGTAGAAGAAAAATAGAATATATATATAATTGAAAACAGAATGGTATACAGACTAGAAGATATTATAAAAGGTGAAAAGGAAAAATTAAAGACATAAAATATGCCAATGAATAATTTTATATGTATGGATAAAGGTGACTATAATACAGAAGGCAAGACTCTTAAAGAAGATTAAAGAGCAAGTGGAACAGAAGGAAAAAACAAAGATGTAATAGAAAAAAAAAGTTTTTGTGCAATAGAAAAGGATTTCAATTTGCTTACTGAAAGGACATACTTACTCCCAGGAAAAAATTGGTATAGAACAATTAATCTAACATATCCTAAGAGAGTTACTTAAATTTAAGGATAAAGAAAAAGCCATATGGTTTCTAAGGTAGCACGGGTAAATCATATTAAAAGGAGGAGAAAGAAGTTTGCTCTCGGAACACTTCTTAGTAGCAGTCAGTGCCAGATGAAAAGGTGTGCAAAATTCAGAGATATTCATTCAGAAATGTGAGGGGAACCTGCTCATGACCCTTTCTTGGAAATGGAACTAGAAGATGAAATATAATAAACAGAAAATTAAAATAGAGAACTTGAACATGGAGAAAACTTGGCGAAATGAGTAGGTATGAGCATTTTCTCCTTAGCCTAGAACAAAGTTTCAACAACATTGGGGATAATGATTACAAATATAAATGTCAATCTCAAGGATAATAAAATCCTAAATAAACTGGAAGATCATCTTGAAAGGAAGAACACCTGCACTAATTTCCTCATAGACAAAGAACAAAATATTTGGTCAAAAATGGAAATAAGTTTACTGGTTTCAAATTCTTAATGTTTTTCTTGAGGTTATTTTTTAAGAACTGATATTTTTTGAGTCAAATAAATATTTATTTGAAGTTTAATCTTTCTTCCAAGCTCATTTAAATGTCTTTTTCTTCTTAAAATTCAATTAAAACTAAACATAAAACATTTTACTGAGGAATAACCACTATGTCGGAATCATATTTTTTATCTTTCTGTTACATCAATATTTTCAGAAAGGGCCATCTAGAATGCAATTTATTAAATATTAATGTATTTATTCATGTGTATATTTAAGTGTGTATTTATGGAATGTCTAAGTGACAATTTTTTTCTTTGTCTTTTTTTATTGAGTTTTTGTAACAGTTATTTAGTATTTTAATTAAAAAAAGAGTATTTTGAAATATTTTTTTCATAGCAACACAGCTGCATAAGATCAGGGCTGGGGTGATTTTATCATTCTCCATTCGGTCAATATACACTTATACAGAAAAGTCATGGAGCTAAGCAAATCTCTGCATTCTTTGAGTTTTAGTCATCTATGGAACGAGGAACCTTCTGTAGGATTTATCTTGCATTTGTCTAAATTTAGAAAGAACATTTTAAATCTCAGGATGATTTCTTAACACCCAGTATGTTTCTGATCCATCTCCCGGTGCCTTTATCAATACACTTAGGAAATATAAAATTGTTTTTGAAGCAAAAAGTAATATACAAGTACAAATATATTTGTAAGATATTCCAAAGCCACATATAAATTATTTGGTACTATTAAAAAGATGAAGATTTCACCTTCCAGCGGTTCTGATCTGATCATGTTTCATTTTCAGAATTATTCAAGTATGTAGATTTAAAATCTTGCAACAAAAAGATGTATGACTTAAATTATTTACATGGATAAAGATTATTTTGCTGAATTATATAGCTTGGCTTCAACTGGCTTTGGTGGATATGCGCTACCTGTTTATATTGTGGGAATTATAACTCTCTATCCAGATTATATTACAATAGTGTTGCTATTCTCTTCTAGAGTTTTAAGTTTACCAGGATGAGGCAAACGAATCTGATTGTAAATGTTCACATAGTTGATATCCAGAAGACTTGGAATCTATTGCTAATTCTCAGGAATCAGCATCTCTGCCTCGCATCAACCCTCTCTGGAGAGGTTTATTCAAATACTTTGGGACATTTACTCTCATGACACTCCTCAAATACCTGACTTCAGTAGAATATACATTTAGTAGTTCAAAAAATGGTAATGGTGGCTCTTGGGTGATATTTTTTCATACTGCATTTATTTAATCTATCAGTTAATGGAGAATATCAATTATTTCAGTTTTTAAAATTTCAAATGTACCTAGAAAAGTCTCACTTCATATAAGTAAAAACTAAAATCTAGTTGAAATTATGAGGAATGACAGGAGGAACTAGTTTCCTTAACCAATAAAATGCCTAAAATTAGTAACAGACATTTAACTATAAGTAAATAAAATTAGTATTTTGTAGTTACCAGTTCAAAAAAAGAAAAAAAATAACCTCGGGCAACTCTTATTCAGAAATATTTCTAAATATAAGAATTGTTAGTTTATCTTTGCTCACAAGAGGTCTTCCAGTCTGAGCTTTAGCTTGGTCTCCATGTTTAAATAAACTCAGACAAAATCTTAGAAATATCCCTAACAGAACTTAACTCTCTCCATTAATTTTCGATTTGTCTAAGAATTAAGAAACATTGGTTTAAACAGATTCTGTTAAGTAAATACAAGCCACCTACCTTTCTGACCTTTTTTTTTTTTAATGAATGCAAGTACCATCCATCATGAGTAACTTGACTTTCTATAAAAGTAACAGTTCATAAAAATCTGTGAAACTACCACTGGGAACAAACAAATTAAAGAAATGACAATGTAATATAATAAAACCGCTGTTGTCCTCCTCTGGTGGAAGAATTGCTTCTTCTATGGGACTAATACATCTTGCAGAAACAATTTTAAATAATATGTAACATATGGATTCAGCTTTTATTATTCTTCTAAAAGAAGACAATTATATTTATGTGATAAACTGTTCAGTGTTAGTAGCATGATGTTTACATTACTGGCCACTTAAATAATCTTTGACATGCTCCTATGTGAATCAGCAGCCTGCTTCTCTTGAAATCCTTCTTACAATTTAAGTCCTGTCTCTTTACAATGGCACTCAGGTGCCCTTCAGCAATATGAGTGTAGCAAGGTTCTACACAAGACCAGAGAAGAAACAATTCTCTTGCAGTAGGTATGACCAACACACACTCTCCTCCTCTCCCTTTCCACACATCTTCCATCTGAGTTCTCTCCTATCCCTGAAGAGAAAGTTGGGGCTTGACCCAGTCAGCGTTTGGTGGAATAAAAGGAAAGCAGCTTTTGTGAAAGGAGTCATCAAATTGGTGTTACTTGTGGAGAGTTTTTGAAGTATTATTCTCACCTTACTCATTGGCAAGCTGGCTACTTAATATTATTTTTAAAAAATAACTTTTGGGGAGAAGAGAGACACCTGTAGACATCTGTTGAGTTGCCTTCCACAATTGATCTGAAAATGCTTCATAAAAGCAGAAAGAAGTTTGTCTCCACATCTTTCAGTTTGACTGCCCCCCTCACTGACATAGACATTTCTGAAGGAGAGAAATGAATTTCCAAATTGTCACTTTGGCTCACTCACCGGTTGCTGCTGTGTGTTTAAACAACATTTGTTAAAGAGTGATGGAGTTTGTTCTGCTGCCTTGGGCTTCTTTAACGAATCTCTTACAGAATATCGGTTGGTGGAGGATTTACCAATGCCCCTCCTCATTGCCCCACTGAGTGAGTTGAATAATTCTAATAATCAAAGGCACAGAGTCTGCATCTAGTTTAGAAATGAAACCATGGGTAATTTTCAAATGTGGTGCCCTCAATTTTTGATGAACTGTCACAGAAACAGGAATTACCACAATTCAAAAATCCCATCCACTAACGGACAGAGATCAGCATCTGTGGATGATTTCTTCTAACCCACTACCCTCAAATTTCCTTCCCAGCCCCCCCTAATAAAAACACCCCTTTGCCTCATGCTTCCAATTTAGTGCAATCATGCCTCTTACTGGCCATTGCCTTGCAGGACACCAGCTGTCAAACACATAGATGCAAGGTATATGGGTTTGAAATATAAAGCCTTATAATGTAAAAGACATGCACATCTTCTATCAAGTCCAATATTAGACTCTAATAGACCTGCTCCGCATGGAGAAACAAGAGCTCTACTGTATCAGAAACACTTGAAATGAAGGACCGCTAAATGGCAGTTACCACTTTCCAGTCTTTACATATGTAACCTAACCTAACCTAACGTAGTGTCATTCAGGAAAGAAATGGCCCTGCTCCATATCTTCCAACCCCTTCCTCATCAATGGAGGAATTGTGAAAGTAGCTCCAAACCTAAGACAGTTTTAAGGAGTCGTCTTTGACTAGGAGAGTTGTGCTCTTCCAAAGATTCTGAGAATGTGATCTTGGGGAAGATGCCCAGGGGCCAGAAAGTGCCATTTCTGAAGTTGGAGCAGCTGATTTCATGCACAAACTGCATTTTTTTCCTTTTGCAAGAACTCACGAAAGACCCAATTAGCCACATCACTTCTGCACTAGCGCTCTTGCCAGGTAGCAGAGGCAAAGGGGAGATGAAATTCTTGCCCGTATGGAATTCAGGCTCTTCAAGGGAGCAAGTGGGGAGAGCCAAATAAATAAGTAAATGATACACAGTACAAAATGCTATGATAAAAGCATGGATAAAAGGGAGGAAGGCCAAAGGAGGGAGGGAGAGGTTACCTCTGCCTGTAGGATTTAAGGACAGTTTCAGAGAGACGATGACATTTGCAGGATGACCGGCGATTTGCAGGTGTTTGCAGGGCTGTGAGGAGGGAGTGTATGTCAGGATGGGAGAAGAAGGTGTGAAGTGATGCACAGCTATGCTCTAGCAAGCATAGCAAGGTGCTGGTTTGACAACATGAGCACAGCTCTTTGGAGAGTGAAGCTATAGACAATTCCAGGTTGTTTAACATTTACCGTACATTGAGATAGATGTGGCTGGGCTCCTGCATTTTTGGCTTTTCATGGGAGCTAATTCATTGATCAACTATGCTTGAAAACACAGGCTCTTTTTAAGCGTATCTGGGTAAGTACCTAGCACATAGTAAGTATTCAATAAACATTAGTTATCATTATCATCATCATTATAAAGCATCCATTATGTCACAAGTACTTTTCTGGGCACTTTGAGAGCAGAAACTATAGAGTAAAATGTGATCCAATCTGTAGATGGCTTTGTTTGGGGAGACATGGCGTAAGTGCAAATACATACATTAATTAGAATTATGTAGTAATGTATATGTAGTGATACAAGAAATTAAAAACTACAGCAATGTATTTTAAGGCATTAATTATTATAACACACATAAAAATGTAAAAGGAAGAGTAAGGAAATAAACTGAATTCATCAAAGGAATTTGGAACTTGGGTTGAGTTTTGAGAAATGCGCTAAGCCAGGGTATCTCAGGAAAACAAAAGACCCAGAACGTGGAATCTGTTGGCACCAGCAAGTCATGGGGGTGGAAATAAACATACCATTTTCTGATTGTAACAATAACATTTGCTCCCAAGAGCATAAGATTCATGTTGGGCGTAGGTTGAAAATAACTGGATGTGGTCAGCTTCTGGAGGAAGTGAACAACTCTGGAGAAATTTATCTGGTTTTGGTACTAACAGATATAGGAAATCTTTAGTTAAATTTTGTCTTTTCATTTTCTATCTAATTGCAATGGCACAAATCTCTGAAAGAATTGACATATTGAGTATTCTGAATTGGGACAATTTCTTTTACCGATCTATCTTTGGCCCCCCAATTAAGTCACTACTAAATGAAAACGAAATAGAAAAAAAAAATCGCACGCGTTTCTCCTCTAATTTTAGAATATGCCATAAACTTAGTCTGTTGGCCCTATTTTCAGATCATTGAAAAATTTAAGCAAGATCGGAAATAAAAAGCTTTTTGTGAACTCCCAATGTTCTTACTTAATAAAACAAACAAATGTTGTTCTAATGCTGGTAATGGAGGGAGAAGTTCCATGTGGGGACAGCTGGGCAAAGCTCAAAGTCTTAATTTTTGCTCACTTAAAATTTCACTCCTCCCAAATATATATTAATGAGAAATCAAGCTTCATGCTCTATTTAAAAAGTTGCCTTCTAACACTGGCCTCTAGACAAAAAATCTGGCTGATTTACCTCATGTGGGGGCATGTCCTTTGAATAGTCTTTCTGGAAATGGGGATGGATCTGTGTCGCTTCATTTATTCTTTCTGGGTCAGTTTCCCTCATGATCATGAACATACATTTCTGAGAATGCTGATCCGAATTAAGGGCATAATCTATATCCATGGAATACAGAGCATCAGACTGACCCACACAGAGACTAGAAGTACTGTATCCTAACTCAACTAACTAGCTACTATATTTTCTCAAGGAAAAAACAAATATATAGGTCAGATTCAAACAGATTCAGATTTGCCAGACAGTTAGTGTTTATGATCTGAGTCAGCTACAGGTCCTCTTCTAGCAAACTTGTGTTTGAATTAGTTTGCCATTCAATAACAAATATTAGTTGCAACTTTATACCCTCTGATTCAACCATCCCTGAGAAGTCCATGTACTTAGATGCCTCCTATCACATTTTAAATGCTCTCTTAAATATTCAAATTATATAATTATGCCTAATTATGCAATACATTGTATTTGAATACAAAATCATAATACAGTTTTGGCATCATTGTCATCTTACAGCATTTGCCTTATTATGTTGTGGCATTTTGAGTATTTTTGATCAAACAGTATAAATGGAACAGGTTTTGCATACTGAGCATCTTAAAACCCACTTTAAAGAGATTTACTATCAATGCACATTTTCTGTTCGGCTGGAAAAAATAAGAACTTTGTAGTGTGTATTATGAAATGTTAAATATTAATACTATTTAAAGTTAATGGTATGCCAAAGAAAATGGCTAATAATACATTATACAATTAAATGCCTATCATATTAGCTCATCTATTAACAAAATAAAATAGATTTAAACAGAAGGGTTCTGATTTGTATTTTTTTAGCAAGAGTTGCCCAAGTGTAAAAGCTAAATTATTTATTCAATTTTTAAACTGCTGGATGCATCGGTTTGCAGTTATTTGCATTATATTTGAATGCTTTGTCATGTGTTCCTGATACAACAAAAAACAGTTTTTTTTCTTTTTGTATGGAGGCATTTTCTTCTGCACAGATGCCACTGACAGTGACCAAAAAAAATCAACCAAAAAATACCTTCCTCCGTATCTGGAGAATCACTGAAGATTTCTGGCACCCTGCAGACAACAAAGATCTCAACACTACTGTGTCAGACCCTTTGCTAAACTGCATCTGTTATCACATCTTAAACTGGTACCCAGGTACATAGTTCTACATCATCATTCTGACCTTTCCGATATGTATCTTTGCTGGTCCGAGGTTAACTATCTTCTATTTCATAATCTATGTTGTAATTTTATATATCTTGGTCCATGGATGCTTGTATACCATCATGTACTTGGCTTTAAGGATAGTTTTTCTTTTCTTTTCTTTTCAGTGTTGGTAGCTTAAAATACCTTGAAAGCATGTGGGTTTAGCTTCTAAAACATTTCAAAGATTATATATTAATAGAATGCTGAGCACATGTGAGGGCCCAGGCTTGTGCCTGAGCAAGCCAACCAACTTAATTGGGAAGCAATTACCCCTTTCCTGAACCTCTCAGTTACAGCAAAGTTTGTGTACATCATCTCCCAAACCAGTTATTGTATGTTAAAAGAAAAGCCCCCAAAACTTATGAAATGAATTTACCTAGAGAGTTTGATGCATGTTTGAGGACTGTTTGAAAGTAAGAGCACTGCTTGAGTGACGCCTGACATCTCTTCCACATACCAGTCTCCACAGCATGGGATTCATTGTCCTAACTGTAAAAGTTCATTTATTCATTGGAGAGAGCATCTTATTTCCGGACACAGTGTACTAAGTTTTCTTGGGGGAGCATCTTCCTTCTCCTCTCCGTTAATGTGCCCTGGATGGGACTCTACCTACACCTCCAAGTATGGAGCGTGTGACCTTCATCTCAGTCAGTCAGCTCATCATATTTCCTCAGCCACAGTGGTTGATTCAGGAATATTGGTAATGACTCAATTTGGGTCAATATCGTCAAGCCTGTTGGAAAAGAGATTCCTGATGGATTAGAAGCAAAGACAATGTTGACCCGGAGATGTTGCAGTCATTTTACACCATGTGAAGACTAAGAATGAAGCTAACATGGAGGAGAGCAGTACTGAGAGATCAAGAGAAGCTAGGTCCTAATGAGGTTATCTAGGTCCCAGAATTTAGAGGAATTTAATCGTGGTTGCTTCCTGAATTTTCCAGGTACTTGAACAGATAAATTAAAGACAATTTGGATTGGTTTTCAGTCTCTTGAAATCAAAAGAGTCCTAACTAATTCACTTGTACTTTTTATTTACTCTTTTGTTTCCTGGATGGTGCTGAGCTTTGCAACCACTGTATTTTCATATACCAAAAGACCAAATATGTCCATCAATGAAAAAGTCAAATTTTTTCAATATTCTGTGATGAAAGAGACTGTGTTTTAGCTGATATAAGGAATGGGCTGACAGCATATTAAAGTCAAATACCAAGATCTGGCGCAGATGGTGAATTTCCTCCATTTTTCTTTCGAAATTTGTCTTAATAAAAAGAATCTCATCAATCTGAGCCCAAACTAAGTGAAAGTAAAGTGGGAAGACTATGGTTAGACACGGCATTCTAGTTTTTCTGTATTTCAAGGGATTTGCTTTTTTTCTCAATGAGTTAGTTCTACGCACAGTTAGACCATACCTTTATGGGCAGAAAGATGGTGTTTATGGTCATCGGCTAAAGTCATTAACTGGGATGGGACATTTCTTAGAGGAGATTATTTAGGCTTCCTGTCATTCCAACGGGAATCAACTCAGTAATATGTGATTCACATAGTTAGCAAGAGTCAACAAAAATATTTGTCATACCTTACACCAAGGGAAGAATTTAACTAGTGGATACAGCAGGGCTAGTCTTGATAAAATTGTTAAGCAAAATGTGGCTTTTAAAAATCTAACTCATTATTAGACTCCATGCCTTTTTTTTTCCTCTTATACTTCCTAAGATTTCTTCTGAGTTTGTCATTCTTTAGAATATACTCCTCTCTTCTGACTCTTTCAAGATTCCTTGTTCTTTGATGTATATTCCCTTAGAGGTATGCTAGGTTGTAACCTATTCTTCCTGATAAACAGATTTGTGTTCATGGTATTTTCTTAATGTGGAAACCTCATATAATACTTACATCCTTTTTTTAAAAAGATTTTCTTTGTTCATTTGAGAGAGAGAAAGCGAGCAGGAGGGAGAATCTGAAGTAGACTCCGAACTGAGCCCCGAGCCCCATGCGGGCTCGATCCACGACCAAGAGACCACGACCTGAGCTGAAACCAAGAGCCGAAGCTTAACCGACTGAGCCACCCAGATGCCCCTGATACTTACATTCTAACAGTCAAGTTTTATTAATCTGAAACGATAATCCGGAAGCAGAAAGTATGTGGCATGCATACTGATATGCTTTTTCTTTCCCCCAAAATAATGCCTGTGCCATACATCACTAACGGATGACAGAACTCCCGCTCACTTTTTTAGGACAATGTTTCAGTCTCCATCTTAACGTAACCACTTAACCAGCTATTAACAATCAACCACATTTAGTGTAAGAGGTGAAATGATTTGCCTCTCCTGCCTTAGCCAGATAAATTGATTCCTTAGTTGTGGCGTTTCAGGCATAGTGGAGTAACGGTGGGAAATTATTTTGTATGTGAAGAATTTCCTTCATCAGCACATAAGCATCCACCTACACTGCCATCAAATCAGGTTTGTCCATGAGTATTTTAAACATAGTTAAATAAGAGATATAGATTTGGGTGTTACTGAGCAGTGCTTTTTATATTGCCGTTTGAATATGGATGTACTCGGTGACCTAAGCGAGTTTATGTTCTACCTCCTCCAGTTCAGATTATTTATAAACTAATTCAGGGCACTTCTTTGTCAAAATAACACATTCCATCTAGAGAAGGCTAAATCAAGTACTCCAGTCCCGGCTTCCTTTTCCTTCCCCCCCTTGCCCCCAGAATAAGACTATTCATATGGAGAACAACATACAGACACTATTAGAACGGTATCATCTCTTATTTACTTCACAAAACAGAAGACAATATGGGCTGCTGTGAAATACAGATGAACTGTAATCCTCATCAGGTTTGGAAATAATGGATTCAGGCTAACATTTCCAGAAGAAATATGAAGGCAGTATTCTAAATTTCCTATTCTTTCCCAAATGAGTTTGCACAAAATGTGTCGCTAAGAAGAGTAATGTGCCCATCACATAGTGAAATTTCCCACTTGCAAAATGAAAATGAAAAGTCTGCATTTTAGGATGGCGTATTTAAACACATGCACCATGCTGTTTGTACAGTGGGGAAAAGAAAGCTCCCCCTACTGGAGCATAAAAAAGCCTCATCTCTTTCCTGCACCCCATGGTTCCGTCAGAGGCAGGAAGGCACGGAAACATGTAGTCTTCCCATTATCCCGCACAGAATCCTGGTTCTCTCATCAAAACATTACATTTTCCTCATTTCAGTTAATTAAAGGACAGCTGGACATTTCGTTATTGCACCAGTCTCAGCTCTGTCTAGTTGAAATGGGGCATGTAAAGGTCTTGGTCCCAAAGACACTTTCACCCCAAACAAATGGTTTTACAATCCGTGCCTCTGATGGAGAAATTGGAAAAAGAAGTAAAAATCATCCTTGAAGTGTGTATCTATGTGTGCCTGTGTCTGATTTTCATAACACACAAGTACATACATAGACAGGGAAAGTGAAATTGCATGGAAGAATTTTAATATATCCATATCTATATCCATATCTATGTACGTATGTATATATATACAGAAAGAGAGAGAACACAGGGACACACAGGTACACACTCCAAAGATTATTTTTATTTCTTTTTCATATATATTATACATTATATATATATATATATGTAGGAAGGAATAAAAAAAGTTGTCACATGATTAGTGAGTTGTTATTAATGGTTGGATATTAGCATTTATTGGCAAATCTCTAGACATATGAAACTCATATATATCTATTTTACTCTATAAGCATAAAAAACTAATGTAAATGCAAGAGGTTTAGAGATTTAGAGGCCTAGCCAAATTAAAGATAAAAATAATTTTCCCATGCCAATATATGAGGCAATGTGTTTTCTCAAGAGGGCAAAGGGGTTTGTACTGAAAAAGATTTTAATGAAAATTTTCTTCAGAAGAATTTCTAGACTTCCATAATTGAAGCGTTTGCTGTCTACAGAAAAACAAAACAAAACAAAACAAAAATACCTGCAGTTACCCAAATTTAAAGATATTTCTACCAATTCTAGAAGGATGGGGCATGGACGAGGGGGATATTAAGCATGTTCCATGTAAATTTTCAGAGTTTTAATGTTACTCATATGAGACACTCTGGGGACTCTAAACTCTCCTCACAATCAGGTGGGCAGCCTTCATCAGCAGAGAGATAACAGACAATTGGAACAAGTCTTGCCTTTGAAATAGGTTCAATTATAGTTCACATCCATTTTCAAGTTGAGCTTCATATTTTCATTCTTTTTCTTTTTTGAAATAAAACCTGGGGAGGGTGGCTCCTTCAGAGTTAGCAAATAAATAATGCACACGAACATTGTCTTTCCAGTCTCTCTCTGTGTGCAGGACTAAGCAAATGCTCTGCTTCTAGAGCAGCTTTGGACTCTCTGTAATAAGGAAGCCCTCTGGGTTTTGGAAGTCTGGTCATCAAGGCTCCCACTTCACAGAAATCTGAGCCATGGCCCTCATTCTGTTTGGGAAACTTATGCACTGATTGACTTTTTGAGCAGATGATTCCAAACTCTAAGGGGCGTGTGAGCTGAGGGGAGAATCTGTGTGCATGCATGTGTGACTGCGCAAGGAGAGATGGTGCATTGAAGATGTCCTTTGCTCCTTTCCTTGTATCCTTTTATATGCTTGGGTGTAACAATTTTCGGAAAATGGTGTTTTGGTACAGCCAGATAGTGTAGAGACCATCCTGGGCCAGAACCTCCACTGTTTATATGCATTTTCTAAGAAAACAAATACAGTCACAGATTGAGAATAATCCAGACTTTTTTTTTCCTCCTCTCCATCCTGATTTTATAAGACATAAAATATAAGAGATGCAACTTTTTCTAGAAGTGGACAAAATATGATTATGATCTGCAGCGAATGGGGGAAATATGCAAATCAGATTTGTCACTTGCTTCCAACAACTAGAACTGGGTTACCTCTTATAAAGGGAGAGTGCACCTCTAAACCCCCTATACTAGGTATGTTGGAACCCATAAAATTTCCAATTACTGCTTCAGAATTTATTGTGCACATATGGAAAATAATACTTGTAAAACAGAAAGGGGTTTGTGCCTTGTGCTGTCAATACTGTGAAGGATGGGGTGATTATAAAGCAAATTAACAATACTTTTAAATGTGCATTCACTTATCTTTCCAATTAAATCCTTGTTAAACAACTGCACAGACAGTAATGGTGCTTCTGCAAAGCACTGATCAAGACAGTTTTATTGTAATTTTTACTCTGCAACAATTAATCAAGTAGGCATTTTCTTTATTATTAAATTATTTAGTTAATAAATATTCTCCATTGGCTAACATATTTGTAGTTTACATGTTATTTTTGATTTTCCTACAGTGGAACATATTTGGGGATATTTCCATTTTCTAGCAAAGGGATTATGAAGGCATGTGATTTTATAAATTTATTTTCTTTACAAGAATAACTGTGAACAAGAGAAGTCCTTGAAACTTTAAACTGTTCAAAAACCCTATTTCAACCATTGTATTTTGTAAGGGATGCAAACACCTTGCTTTTAGCAGATAAGAAATGAGAGATTTTGCTTTAAGGCATCTTTCTGTTGGGGTAAGCAGGAAAATTAGCATTTTAAAAGTTCATTAATACCAGTTACAGACTTCTGAGTCATGAAGCCGCATTGTAGTTAGCATTTGCTGTTCCTATCCTAGCAAAGTGAACAGTACCTGAATATTATTCTTCTGTAAACACACAAGGTGGTAGAAAGGAACAGATGAAGATATCTGGAAGTATTTTTTTCTGCTTTTGAATTCCCAGTTTTGTGATTTGGAGGTCTGAATTTATGTAGTTAGTATACCTCACTTTTAAAGTGTTTTAATGGTTCTTTAAACAGCCTTTTGTGTTTTGTATCTTTTAAAAATTTTTAATTAGGAGGAATTCCTAGGAAACCAGATGAGTAGTGAGGGCAGTGATCTCAGGCACTTGGCTTTAGGATTCAGGGGGGCTACGTTAATTCAGAAGTAAGAATAAACGTAGAAGAGATACAACATTTTCTTGAGTCATAAAAAGAAAATTTCAGGCAAGGCTAGTTTTACAGTTGGACAACTGGTGTGATCTGAGCTGGGTCAGATCACTTTTTGAAATGCCTGATGTGAAAACTTGATATCCTCACTATTGTTCTAATTATAGGAGGTCTCTTACATTATGCTTCCCAGGACTAGCAGAGAGCCGGAGCTAGAACACTCAGATTAACAGACTGTCACCTTGGGAGCAGACTCTTGGCAGATGGGGATGATAAGTTCGGTGGTGGGTAAGGGAGAAGGGAGAGGAGGGGAAGGAACGGAGGAGATGGGGCTCTGGGTAGTAGTATGGAGAAATTGGGCTTATTAAGACAACCTCTTGAGGTGTCAGGCTTGAGGGCAGGGTGACCTGAGAGGCTCCTGAAGCGCACTTTGATTGACGACTGAGTCCCGTTGTAGGTCAGCTAGATCTCTGGGGCTAAAACATGCAATGCTGATGCCAAGACACAAGTTTCTCTTGACTGAAATAACAGGGCCTAAAAGGCCTAGAAGGTGCTTGGCACACAATGGGCATGCTGGGGAATTCAGAGGTAACTGTGAAGTGCCTCTGCCGGCAGCATTAAAGGTTGGGAAAGGGAGAGAGATTTGATGCAAAATAGATGAAAACCAGTGTTAACCACAGGCACAAAATGCTAGGGCAAGGGGGTAGGAAAGAAGTTAATCCCTATTGAGATTTTTTCCAGGAATCATGAGATTTGTCTTAAGGAGCTGAGTTCATCAGTTAGCAAGAGCTGTGATGTGCCTCTTGCTTGAAAAGACAGATAGGCTGCTCCTTCCGTTGAAACCAGTCAAACAGTACTGTGCATACATATTCCAGTCCCTCTCGCTGATGGGACAGTGAATCCCAACAGACTTCAGAGAAAGAGTAGAGAAAGGTAAGTGAATCCTTGATGGCTGTCATAACACAGAAGGAACAGATTATTAAGAACGGACAGCAGGGTACTCACTAAGGAAAAATGTAGCAGGGAATGAGGAGGCCACAAAAAGACAAACAATCTGGAGGAATGTAAAATATGAGATGAGATGGTGTAACACAGAGAAAGGCTGCTACTTAAGCAAAATGACTCCAGTGGGCCCTTTAGAATCTTCCAGATATTATGTTGAGTAGACTATTGGATATCCTGCCCACCCTGAGTGCCTCCAAGATGGAGACCAGACATTGGAACTCCATAGCAAGGCTTTCATTCCAGTTTGTCTCTAGAGTACCATGAGACACAGTGCCTTCTCGAAAGATACACTGAATGAACAAATGCAACTTTTAGCAATTCAGTTAAACTCAGGGACATTTATTTATCTATGAAGTGGATAGACTTCTTATAAAGACCTAGTGGGTCAGCATTTGAAAGTGCTTTGAGGAACTGACGTACTGACATTCTCTTGGCATGTTCTAAGGAGTAAGCTCCATTCTTTTAAAGAAGATTCACCTAATTCTTTAAAACAAATCTCCTTTTAAAAGATATATGTGCTAATTGTAGGAAATTAGGAAACAGTTTGGAAAAAAGAAGATAATAAAAATCACCAGTACCTCTTAACATTTTATGCATGTCTTGCCATTGTTTCAGAAACAGAGTTCAGCAATACACAGTAAAATAGTCTTTATTTAAAATAGACTGATCCCTAGCATGTACAAAATGCCTCACCTTCTTTTTGAAGGAAATGACTCAACCCTGGATCTAATCAATAAATTAATAAAAATGTATTGAGATTCTATCAGATGCAAGATAGTCTTTGAGGTGAAGTAGGACAGATAGACTTAAAAAACATGAGCTCTGCTCTTTAGTAGTGTCCAGTGTGTTGAGGAGATATGATATGTACATAATTTAATGATATATGACATACATATACGATAAAAATATTAATGATGATAATTATATATTAATATATATTAGTTATGTAATAATAAGTGATTATTAGAATATGGAATTTATCTCATAGAAATCCGTTATCATTATTATATCTTAATTGAACTGTTGTAAAAGCTTCCTAGCTGCTCTCCTGCTTCTACTCTTGCCCTGTAAAATTTATTCTTCTCATAGCAGTCAGAATGGTTAAAAAAAAAACAACAAATAATATCAGATCATTTCCTGATTAACTACCCCTCCCGCACTGCAGTGACTTAGATTGAAAGACAAAACTTCTTATCTTGATTTACAAGGGCCTCACTGGACAGGCTTTGCCCATCTCTCTGACTTCTGTGTCCTGATCTCATACAAGCCTGCGTTCCCTGGGACCAGTTTCCCGCTGCCTACTCAGCTCTCCCCACCACATCTCCGCAGGCCTCTCTCCTTCCTATCAGATCAGGTTTCCACTCAGATGGCTCCTCTTCAAAGAGACCTTCCCAGACCATCCAATCTCATCAGTTATTCTCTCTTACATCACTATTTCGATTCTGGACATGACTTGTAAACATCTCATATATTTGCTTATTATAAATCTCTTGACACCAAAATAACACTCCACCACAGCCCGATTCCCCAAGGTTCTCCTCAGTGCCTAGAAGAGAGCCTGGCTCATAGGAAGTTTTCAACAAATAATTTTGAATAACTAAATCCTCATCTGAAGTTTTCCTTAGGGAGATTAAAGCAGTATTTTAATCTTTAAGCTAATTTTGCTCCTTTCCTGATTCTTCTCGTATACTTTGCAGTTTGTGTCACTTTATTTGAGCCATGGCAAGTCTAGGATAGTCACTTGCAATTTGAGCCCAAGGTGTCCTTTGTCAGACTGATATGGAGCTGGCAGAGCCTTGGCCACAAGCAATGACATTGGGAGGGATCACCCTGGAAATTCACATAAGCAGGTGGCATCCTCAGTGTGATCTTTGTACCGCTTGGGGTTGGGAGTCACCCACTGCTCACTCAGACAGTCTTTCTTGGCCTAAAGGGCCAAGCTGTTAGGGCTGCCTCAGGTCTCCCAGCTTGAGAGCTATTTCCTCTCTTCACCAAGCCTCTCCTATGTGGTCCATTCTGGACAGTCAGATTGTGACTTCAGGAGGAGGTGGGAGGTGGGGACAAGTATATGGTTCATTGGATTGGTTGCACAGAGACTCTCAAATTCTGAAGATTTTCTTCTAACCATCACTGGTCATCCAACATTATTCATTAATCATTCACTTATCAAATCCATTCATATTCAACAAATATTTATTCTAAGGGGATTATGTGCCAGGTACCATAAGAGCTGGGTGACCAAAACAGGTAAAGTCTCGCTCACGTAGAGGCTGCGGTATAGAGGGGGGAGGATGGCACTGAAGCCACACACAGAGAAGCAAGGCAGTTCCAGAAAGGACGTGTTCGGCAGAAAACAAGACCCTGGGATGGCAAGTGACTGGGTAGGTAGGATGGAGGCACATGTTTCAGATGTGTTAGTCTTGCGTCTTGTCAGGTTCTGAAGGAAGCACATTTCAGGTAGACAAGAGCAAAAGCCAAGGTCCTGGTAAAGAAATGAACTTGATGGGTCTGAGGAAGGAAACCAGGGTGGATAGACAATAATGATATGACAGAGAGGGGCATGGTGATATCAGAGAGCTGGGAAAAAAGAAGAATCTGTGAAGCCTGCAGATCCTGGTATTTTCTTGACAATTCATACCAAATAGATCACCAGTCTTTTTGGCTATTGGACTGGAATAGCCATGGAAATACAGGCTCTATGTCCATGAGAGTGTCATGTGTTGTATTTGCTGCTGTGGTTTCAGCATCCTGCACGTTGCCTGGCACATGATGGGAGCTCTGTAAGTGTCTGCCAATGAATGAAGGATGGAAAAGCTAAAATCGTATTTTATGGAGCTCACCTCTAATCCTGATGTGCTGGGACCCTCAGAAAGGAAGAAAGTTTACAGGTATCTCTGCCATTCCTTCCAGGGGGCCCAGGAATATGAGGGCATACAAGAGAATGCGTTTGGAAGCCTCTTTGACTCTAAGTCATTCAGATTTTCACTTGAGCATTACTTCAGTCCCCCACATTTGTAAATTTTGGACACTTTATCTTGAGCGTTTGCGTGGAAACCTGAAAAAAAAAATCCTTCTTTGCCTTGCACCTGTTACTTTTCCTTTTTAGAAGCAGCTTTGAGGTGATGAGAATACTTATTTTTCTATAGCACACTTTTGTTAGAAAATGCTCCTAAACTACACAGAAAGCTTGGAAAAGAGGCGCTAGATAAATATATGTGAGTCACAGAAGATGAAATTACCAGCAACAGGGACTTCCTGTGTGAAAACAAAAACAAAAGCATCCTTTCAAAGTTCAAAAATTCAGTATATGAGGTTAACAAGAGCAATAGTTTCATTGCTATTATCCAACACAGATTTTTTGTCTACGTGGCCATTCCCAACATTTTGGGGAGCCGAGATGGCAAGCCGAGTTATACCACTGCTCTCAATTTCATTCCTGACTTGCCTAATTGCTAATAGCATACTTTGTGAAGGAAGAGTAAGCCGTTATCTCCTCAAACTGTCATATGAAGGCAGAAAATGGGGATACAGGGTTCTTCACTCTTCATTTCTGTCCCTTGATTCTTTTATCCAATCTAAAATGAAATGTTCATTTATAAGAGTCTGGGAGAAAATATGATGTAAAATATAGCTTGAGTTTTCTTTACTGAGATACCCAAGAAACGGAACGTAACACAACATATCAATGAATGTTGACATGGAGTTGGTTTGTATTAAAAGTTCATCAGTTTATTATGTAGGAACATATCTTTATTCAGTCCATACACAGTCTCAGGCACTTTGCTATCTCGGGGATACAGTGATGAATCAAACTTCCTACTCCTCCTGATGAACTCACAGGCAGTTAGGTGTTATTTATTAAAAGGGTCCTTTAAATGAAGTTTTCTCTTATAAAAGGGTTCCACAGACTGAACACCAAGAAAGTATAGTATTATAATAGGAATAAGTGGTTTGGGATTCTTTGATGTTAAAAAGAAGAACATGTTTCTCCGCCCCTTCCCCATGGTAAATTGAATCCAGCACTCAGCAATATATTCTTTGGAGTAGGTTTAAAATGGATTCACTGTCTGGCTTCAAACCATATTAATATTGCAGCCTTAGAAAAGTTACTTAATCTTTCTGAACCACAATTTTCTTGTATGAATAATGTGGATCATAAAGTTTATCTACCTTGCAAACTTTTATGAGGGTGAAAGCTAAGTCTAATTTTCCATACCCGCCATGCAGTAGATTCTCAATTAAATGCTAGCTAGCATCAGCATCAGCATCATTCTGTTACATTTTAAAATATTATTTACTCCCTAGCTTTTTAAAGCAAATCTTTAGGTAACTTAATTTACCTAAATTCTTTTTAATTTATTCGAGAATCTACATTGGGAAAAGATTGTAGTTGTAAAAGAAATATGAGTAATGTTAATCATACTACTAACATACACGTTGTAGCCATGGCATTTTTTAGTTGTACTCCAAATTATGACTCAGAGTTCATAAAAATTGGTGAGCATGATTACATCAATCAATAGTCAAAGAGAAAACCTCTCACCACTCGAAATTTTATCAAAAAAGGAGTTCATAGTCTATTTCTGCCTTATGCAAATGCAAACCTTGTATATTTTATGGCTTGTAGGTCATGTCTCCACTAGATAACCAGCATAAAAGTAGCTGGATATTGTGCGGGGGTTCCCGTACCTGGCTATGCACTTGACTCACTTAGGGAGTTTTTCTTTTGACATGCATGCATATAGCTCCAACCCCAGACTTTCTACATCAGAATTTTTATGACTGGCCTCCAAAATCTTTACTTTTAAAAGCTCCCCAACTTGATTCTTCGGGTAGATAGACTTTAACATGATCCCTAATTATCCCCTGCTCCTTGTGTTTATGCCTTGTATAATCCCCTCCCCTGGGGTATGGATAGGAACTATGACTTGATTCTAACCATCAAAAGGCACCAAAGGTGATGGGATATAACCTTTATGGTTATCTTACCTAGGATTATAACTTCTGCTTTAGATACTAATCTCTCTCCCTTGCTGTTTTCATGAAATAAGCTGCCTATGGAGAGGTCCACAAGGCCTCTGGCCAACAGCCTGTAATGTTGAGGTCTTGAGTCCAACAAACCACAAGGAACTAAATCCTAATAATCATGTGAGCTTGGAAGCCAACCTATCTCCTGCTGAGCCTCCAGATGAGGACCACCCCTAGCCAACATCTTGATAGTAACTTTATGGGGAATCCAGCTAATCTATGCCCAAACTTCTGACCCACAAAAACTGGGAGATAATAAATGTGTGTTGCTCTAAATAGCTAAGCTGGTGGTAATATTGTTATGTAGCAGTGGATAACTAATACAGTTCTGAAATGTAGTTAGTGTCCACAATCAGCGATACCAAGCATAGTTACGAGCAGAGGTAAGCTTGTTGTGTTTCTCCACTATTTTTTAATTTTTATTACTTAATACTGTTGGTGATGATGATGATTTATGATGATGATGGATTTTTATAAATATCCTTGGGGGTTTCCTTGGGGATTGGCAGTTGCATAACTCACTGATTTAATTTCTGGACTCGATGGCCAAATCTACACGGAAAAGCCATAACTGAATTAAGACCTAAAATTTGAGTAGATTTTACTCAACCTCTCCCATGAACATGGATGGGGCTATTCTTTTGGAATCGGGCAAATCCCAAAAGCCTATTGATAAAATAAAACTAAATATCTCCTTTGTGTTCAGGAACCTCCAAATCCTATGAATTTGACTAGTGAAACAAATCACTGGATGGCAGGGAGTCTCCACAGCTTCCCCATACTTGATATTTCTTCTTAGAAAAGGAATCTTGGGGTGCCTGGGTGGCTCAGTCGTTAAGCGTCTGCCTTCAGCTCAGGTCATGATCCCGGGGTCTTGGGATCAAGCCCCACATCGGGCTCCCTGCTCAGTGGGGAGTCTGCTTCTCCCTCTCCTACTCCCTGCTTGTGTTCCCTCTCTTGCTGTCTCTCTCTCTGTCAAATAAATAAATAAAATCTTAAAAAAAAATAGAAAAGGAATCTTAATATCATCAAAGAAAATTCAATCACATGGAAGCCAAAACCATACTTGATTATTAATATTTAGTATCATGGTTGTATTAAGAAAACTAAGTTGTATTGATTTGACTTAATCTAACATCTTAAAGTTCGTACTAAATATCACTTGACTGATACAGAGTTTTTAAAGTCCTCACATTTTCCTTCCATTCCCATTTTGGAAATAAAGAGTCTGAGATTCAATGGGGTTAAAATTGCTTCCATTAGACTAACAAATAGCTCAGAAGCAAGATAAGGAGGCAGTTCCATTGTTTCCCACCCAGTGCTCTCTCCACTGGATGGTCTCTGCCTTTGTTTCATCACAGCGTTAAGTAGGCTCCTCATTGCTTGGCATGTAACAAATTACAAAATATAACTCACATTAAATGTATGATATAATTTTGCTTTAAAATAAGTAGCCAGGGGTGCCTGGGTGGCTCAGTTGGTTAAGCAACTGCCTTTGGCTCAGGTCATGATCCTGGAGTCCCGGGATCGAGTTCCATATTGGGCTCCTTGCTCAGCAGGGAGTCTGCTTCTCTCTCTGACCCTCCTCCCTCTCTGTCTCTCTGTCTCTCATTCTCTCTCTCGCAAATAAATAAAATCTTAAAAAAAAAAAAAAGTTAAAATAAGTAGCCAGAATTTGTGTATTTTAGATACTAGAAGTATTCATAAAGTTATTAGAATATTGTGTAAAAACTGGGGCTCCTGGCTGGTTCGGTCAGCAGAGCATGTGACTCTTGATCTCAGGGTTGTGAGTTCGAGCCTCACACTGGGTGTAGAGAGTACCTAAAAATAACATCTTCAAAAAAAAAAAAAAGAATATTGTGTAAAACCTAAAGACTATATAAATGTGTGTGAATGGGAAGAGCTTATTGTTTGACTTCCTTTCAGCATTATTTACAAATGACAATACATTTTCTTGAGCAACTAGAAAGCAATACAAGTTTTGCCATCAATAGTCTTTGAGCTCCCTGACTCAATGTAGCTGAAAAATGAGGTCTACAAAAGTTTCCAAAGCCCTGAACAATATTAGAGTCTGGCCCTTTTATGATCAAGTGATCTTTTCAGCTTTAATGGGAAAAATAAATCATTGTTAAAAGATAATCTTATCACATGGAAGCCAGAGAGATGCAATATCAATGATTCGACTTACCAAAAAACTGCCCTGTGGAATGGGATAAAGCAAATAACAGTTTGTTTTGTTGTTGCTGTTGTTGGCAGTCCCAGCGAAGTAGGCTTAAGGAAATACCTTGTTTTAAAAATAATAAGAGGGCAATATAAATGCATTTAATAGAAAAGTGAATGGACTTGATACAAGGGCTATTTTATAAGAACAGAACTGCCAATTGTTCACATTCTTCCTCTCTTTCCTCTTTTATTCGATTTTTGATGCTGCAAATAATATGAAAAGCATGGGCGTAGCTCTAAAGTTAATGCTTTGCTTGGCATTGTGGTACAAATCTATATAAAAGTAGTTTAGATGTAGTTGGTAACACGAAATTGTTTCTCTAATAGTTTGTTTTCAATGGAGCTTATTCTTAGCATGTTCAAAATAAGCAAATTCATCTCTTTAAGCCAATGTTTAATTTGGATTATTATGCCAATAAAATCTGGGTGAATAAAGATATGCAAAGTGCAAGACTGTAAATTAATGGGAAAAAAAAAAAACCTTTCCCATTTAAAACAACACACACACACAATCATATGCACACACACACATACACACACCCACACACCCACACACCCAATTAAGATTCTTGGCCACGTAGATTTATAGCATTTATATATTTTGTTCCTCTGGGTGTGAAAAAGTGAAGGAGGGTGTCCCTAAGATTCTTCCTGTAAATTTTTTTCCTATATATGGAAAACATGTTTAAAATCCTGGTGGGAAGTAACTTCCTCCAGTTCAGAGAAATGGTTAGAGGGAATATTTGTTACTGTGTACTAAGAAACACCAGTCTGGAAAATTCCCACTCGGTTCTTCCCCCAGTGCTTCATAGTTCTCCCATTGGCTCATGGGCTTGCGAAGCTTCATAGTCAATATTTTCCAAAAAGGATGCCAGTCTTTCTTGTCCCTTTTTTAAAGGGTGAAAGAGAACATCGAAGCGGTACCGAAAGAGAGTCTGAACTGAATTTGGGGTTTGGGCAATAAGCCTAGATGGGCAGCTGAAACCAGAATGTTAATGTCAGGAGGAGGGGAACTCAACCTAATGGGATTTCCAAGACCCACTGTTGAAAGTTCTCAAGACAGTTATGCAGCATCCTCAATGCCGAAGTCGGTCCTTTGCAAAAGTACCCCCAAGCAAGAAAACCATCAGGTCACAGATCATTCTGAAGAATCAACACAGTGTCACAGGCTGTTGACAGGTTGACATCTAAGGGTCATGGACCAGTTTTCTTTGGGGGATGCCCTCATAGAGTGGAAGTGTTGCATCAGCAAAATGTCACTGAAAGCTGTCACCAAATACAGTAAACAAGGCAAAGCACTGCTTATTCATGCACTGATGGCCCAGTAAATCAAGAGTTCTCAATGACTGCTGACGGCTGCAACAGAATATTGTATTAAAGAAGTTTCTCGGTCCAAACACAGATACATAAAGCCCTACAGAGAATGGCAATGCCAGGATTCTTCCCAACTGTGATGTTTGGCATTTTCCTCCACGTTTTTCTTTCTTGACCTAGTTTAGCCAAACTCCTATGGCAGTACTTGTCATTTACAAGCACTGGAAAGCAGGTGTAAACAGAAAGTGACTAACAAGTGCGTGTAGCATGAAAAGACTGATACTCACTTTTGTAAGAAGGTAATCAACAATTAATGAATGGCAGCAGTGGCCTTCAGCAAAGGCTCTGAGTCAGAGGCACCAGGAATCTAGTCCTAACTCTTTCATGGACTTGAACTATGACCCTAGGATATTATTTAATGTCTCTGAGCCTCAGTTTCCTCACCTTTAAAATGGGAACAATAATAGTGCCTATTCTATGGGATGGTAGAAAGCACTAAATTAAATGAGATAAGTGAAGCACTTAGTACAGTGTCTGGCACATAGTAAGTTATGAAAATATGTTAGCTACTTTTATAACAATAATTATTATGATTATTATCATCATTACTAGTTATAATTAGAACATGCTTTTCAAAAGTGATCACTTTGAATTTAACTTGTATGCCATCTGATCTGGAAGTATAATGAGGGTATCCAATTCCTACTGATTTAGTGAGTCAAACAGAAAACCAAAACAAATTGAATCATTCAACTGGTGTATTTAGAATTGCTGATGATTATAGCATTCAAGAAAGTTAGTGAAATACATAAATTGCAATTGAACTGTTCTTGAAAATCCCCCAAATCAGTTTTCATTTGTCTAGCCTAATGGTGGGTAGGACTTGTTCATTTTTAAAATGTATATTTAGAACCTTCCAAAAAGGAAACCTTGTGGAATGTGAACATGGAGGAGACAAAAGGTGTTAATACAAAGGGAATATGCCCAAATCATGTATGTTCCATCTTTGAAAACAAAGAAGAATGTATTGCATTCACATGTCGCTTTATGCTTTTTGTGGAATTCTCTATCACTCATTGCCATTTTATTTCATTGCATGCACGCGCGCACACGCGCACACACACACACACTCACACACGCACATGCACAAAGGGGAGGCTACAATGTACACAGTCAGCCTCTTTGTACCCAGCACTGCTTCTCTTCTAAGTCATCTCTGCTGTTAGAGACCAGTGTGCAGATGGAGGGGAAGGTATGGTGTCAGCACCAAAGTTATGGGTCCACTCCAGAGAGTTCATTCAAAGGATAATCTGATCAGCAAAATTTGAGACAGGCCGGTATATGCATTCTTTTATCATCTAATTCAAAAAACTCCACAACACAACTTGGATGAAATCGCCAGTATCAAAGGTCCTAATGTAGCATAATTTGTGTTGAGCATGCTGCATTGTGACAGTGCTATAAACCAGTGAGACAGTTTACTGACAATTCTGTGCTACCAGATACCAACTCAGGCCTCTGTCCAGCTTTACATTGTCAACTCTTGTGGAAACATGAGCAGTTACACAGCCTCAGAGGACGCTGAAGTCTGGATTGCAAAAGATGAGATGGACAGATTTCATATTTTCATTGCAGATTTTTTTTTTTGCCTTTTCAAACTGCTGAGCATAATTTTTTTTAAAGGCAGGAAATGCAACTAGTGTTTGTTTCTAGCATGGCTTCTGTTTTGAGATTTCTTCTTTGTAGAAGAAATGTGTTGCCCAGCTGTCTAGAATCCCAATCAGGATATGGCTTCAGTATGAAATATATTAAAAGAATGATTTTAGCTGGTTATAAGCAGGAACGAAAATGAGGCTGGGCCTATTTTATCCAGTTTTTACTCACAGAGGGGGCATTCTGGTTCAGTCCAGTGGGGCCAATAGGAATAGATGAAGTAAAGCTAAGTTCTGGGGGGAAGGGGGTTGCTTTATTTTTTACTTTTTTGTAATTATTTTGTTTGTTTTTGTTTCTGTTTTTGCCTTGGAAGGAAGAGTAATTGTGAAACATAAAGGTTCATATAGTGAGCAAAAAGAGCTGAGGAGATTCTCAGTTATAAAGATTCTCAGAAATAAAAATCATGTGTCCACTGGCTAGAAGTATTGCAGTCAACACTTAAAAGGGTAGTTCAACCCAAATTAAACTGTTGGAGGATTTAATGCTTCTCAGTATTAATATTTTTCCTATTTGCAACACACACACATTATTCAACAAATATTAATTAAAACCTCTGTTTATGCACACCCTAGGGCTACTGTTGGTTAATGGGGTAAGAGACAAAGATGATTCCAGTCCTACCTTTTAAGATGTACAGAGATTGTTGCAGAGACAGATATTTCAACCAGTATTCTATCCTTAACCAACTTAAGATGTTTTAGTCTGCTTGTTTTCTAGAATATTTCCTATTTTTTATTTTTATTTTTTAAAATTCATAGTTTTTTAAAGAAAAGTTTCAGATTTACAGAAAAACTGAATGGAAAATATAGAGTTCCCATATACCCCTTCAACCCCCTACGCCAACACACAATTCCCCTATTTTTAACATTTTTTATTAGTGTGGTACATTTGTTACAATTGATGAACCAATATTGATACATTGTTATTAACTAAAGTCTATAGTTTACATTAAAGTTCACTCTTAGTGTTGTGTATTACATAGATTTGACAAATGTATACTGACATTTATCCATTATAATATCAAACAGAATAGTTACATGGCCCTAAAAATCCCCTGTGCTTATTGATTCATCCCCATCTCCCCCCAGATCCTTTGCTACCACTGATCTTTTACTGTCTCCATAGTTTTCCCTTTTCCAGAACGTCATAGTTTTGGAATGATACAGTACAAAGCCTTTTCAAGCTGGCTTCTTTCACTTAGCAATATACATTTAAGGGTCCTCCAAGTCTTTTGGTAACTTGAGAGCTCATTTCTTTTTATCACTGAATAATATTCCATTATATGTATGGGCCACAGTTTTTTTTACCCATTTACCTATTGATAGACATCTTGGCTGCTTTCAAGCTTTATCAATTATGAATAAAGTGGCTGGAAATATTTGTGCACAGGTTTTTGTGTGAACACAATCAAGGAGCAATTGCTGGATAGTATGGTATAAATATGTTTTCCTAAGAACCTACCAAACTCTTTGAAAGTTCCAGTACCATTCTGCATTTCAACCAGCAGTGGATGGGAATTCCTTGTTGCTCCACATCCTTGTCAGCATTTGTGGCTGCCAGTGGCTTAGCTTTTGGCCATCCGAACAGGTGTTTAGTAGTATCGCATTATTGTTTTTTATTTGTTTGTTTGTTTTTATAAGATTTTATTTATTTATTTGACAGAGAGAGACACAGCGAGAGAGGGAACACAAGCAGGGGGAGTGGGAGAGGGAGAAGCAGGCTTCCCATGGAGCAGGGAGCCTGATGCAGGGCTCGATCCCAGGACCATGGGATCATGACCTGAGCCTAAGGCAGACGCTTAATGACTGGGCCACCCAGGCGCCCCTCGCATTATTGTTTTAATTTGTAATTCTCTGATGATATATGTATTTCCTAATTTTTAATTCTCTTACCTATTACATATTTTTCTAACATCTGTGATTTTGACCTTTATGTTTCAATCATTCATTTATTCAATTATTTATCCACATGCATTCAGTGTCTACTATATGCCAGTAACACTTTTCAAAGCTAGGCTATTTTTCTTTCTTTTACCCTCTTATTATTCTTTTTTCATTTTCAGTTTGTCATATTCCACTAATTATTTATTTCACATAAACTGTTAGTTTGTTCCTCTCTCTAGTCTATTAATCTCCAAGTAAACTGGCTATCTCTTACTTCTCTGGTGATAATTGTTTCATTTCTTCAACTTTCTCTTGTTCCCTTCAAAACTTTCATCATTATAGATTCATAATACATACAGCACAGAGTCTGTATTGCTAGAGATGAAACTACTGAAAAAAATGAAGTGAAGAAATCACTTACCTTGGTTGACAATAAATCTTAACTTCTGTATTGTTGCCAGATTGCCACTAACTCGGTATATTCCATCAACATCGAGACCTGAAAATAAAAGGGCATGTTTTATATTTGCTCATAAAAGAACTGAGAGGGTAAAAGCAAAAAAATTAAATGTGGGAAGGAAGGTAATAGTAAATCAATGCCAAATATCCTTTCCTCATAGAGAAGACAAATTTCTATGTTCTAAACCAAGCAATCTTCAATAGTTTAATTTCAACAAACTATTCATAAATTCAGTCATAGTCAATCATCAACAAATTTGAATCTAGTTTAATCATAGAAGTGTAATAGGTAGCATTGGATTTCACACTATAGTTAAGATTTAGTCCCAACACAGGAATTAAACTGGTGGTAGGTAGGAGAAAAACCTTCACTTATATATTATTGCCCCTTTCTGGACAGAAAACAACCCAAGGCATCTGTGGGATCTCCTTCCTTCCTACTTTCCTCCTTCCCTCCTTCCTTTCCTTTCTTATTCTATTCTATTCTATTCTATTCTATTCTATTCTATTCTATTCTATTCTATTCTATTCTATTCTATTCCATTCCATTCCATTCCATTCTATTCTATTCCATTCAGCCCCGTCCTGTTTCATCCCATCCCGTTTCATCCGATCCCATTCAATTCCATTCTCTTTTTTCTTGTAATTCTATAACATAGTATGCATTGGTCTAATTATTTTAAACTAGAAGAAAATTCTAGGGCGCCTGGGTGGCTCAGATGGTTAAGCGTCTGCCTTCGGCTCAGGTCATGATCTCAGGGTCCTGGGATCGAGTCCCGCATCAGGCTTCCTGCTCCTTGGGAGCCTGCTTCTCCCTCTGCCTCTCTCTCTCTCTCTCTCTCTCTGTCTCTCATGAATAAATAAATAAAATCTTTAAAAAAAAAAAAAGAAGAAAATTCTATTCCAGATGTATAAATAGTTTGATAATCTCTAGTATATTACAGGTAATGGGGGTACTCTCTTATGGAGGGATAGTAAAGAAAAAAGTCTTTGACAAAATGCTGAAATTAGTTTCAGAGTATTTTAAAACTGGTCATCTATCATTCAAAATAACTTATCCTGGCAGTGGATTTGGACGATCAACCACTTGTTTTCCACACATCTATTTATAGCATCTAGTTATTTCCATGACCAAGTTATTGAAAATTGAGGAAACAGGAAAATAGAAAGAGAAACACTTACTGAAACACTATTATTGTCCCTAAGGAATGTGGATAACATAATTTTAATGTCAAGAGTGTATATTCCTTGATGTGTCCAGGCCCTCAGAGAGGCCAAGGATGAGGTTACCACCCAACTATCTCAGCTATTTATGGAAATGGCATAGCACCAAGATTAAACATTGTAATTCACAATCATACGTATTAAATGAGTTGGTAGAAATTATTGTCATAATATAAAAGAATAAGGGCTTTGTAAAGCTCTTTATAGTAGGAATACTTCTGCCATTGTGCAAAATATTTCATCAATAGTTTAGGGTAGAATAACATAACTTGCAACACTGGCATTGATGGTATAATTCAAAATAATCATTCACTATTTTTTAATATTTTATTTTTTTAGAGCAGTTTTAGTTTATAGCAAAATTGAAGGGAAGGTACAGAGATTTCCCATATGCTTCCTGTCCCTCATAGACGCATAGCCTCCTCCATTATCAGCACCCCCCACTAGGGTGATACATTTTCACAATTGAGGAACCTACATTGATACATTATAATCAATGTTTTTTGTTGCATTATGGTTCATTTTGGTGGTGTACATTCTGTGGGTGTGGACAAATACATAATGACACGTATCCATCATTATAGAATGATACAAAGTATTTTCCCTCCCCTATAAATCCTCTCTGCCCTACTATTCATCTCCATGATTTTTACCCTTCCATGTGATAAACTACAGAGCAGTTTGGAATAACATCAATAAAATGGAATAGTTGTTAGCAAATGTATTAATTGGTTTGAGTTTTGTAGTTCTAGAATAATCTAATAATAAATCACTGTCTCTGTCCCTTCATGAGAATTATGAATTTGTGAGGAATTAAGATGAGGTTGGACACCTTTTAGTGTGTATGAGTGTCTAAGACACATCATATATTTATAAAAATCACATATATCATTTCGTCCTAATGCACAAAATAGCTCCATTAATCAAAAGTTACTCCAGTGTGTTTGCTTTTAAGTACAATGTGCATTTGACAACTGAAATGTAACACTAATCCTAATTAAAATTTTTCTAATAGGTAACTCCTAGGTTTAGTATGTGACCATTTTGGTCTTCAGTATATACATTATATCCAGAACTTTATAATTTATTACCCATTACTTTTCTTGTTTTGTCATTAGCTAGTGTTTGGTACCTAGATTTACCCTAAAAATTTTAAATAATATGATAGATTTTAGAAATATTAAAACTTCCAAGTAAGTATGTCCCTTTCAAAATATTTCCTCTTGGGGTTATACTTATTTTTTTCTGAACATGTAGCTATTAGGGAAAATAAAATCACCTTCAGTGGCTCCATATTATCTGTAGAAAAATTTTTCTGGTGGCAAGTTTGGGGTCTTTGGTAATAGTTTTGTAATTGGAGCTAGATAAAGGTCATTCAAAACCATGGTTGGTGAATAATGTCAGCCTGCTTGCCATCACAAACAGACAAAATTTCACCAAATAAAAGTGGTCTGGTATTTTCCCATGAGTTACCAGTTTCTTTGAAAGAATGTGAGAAAGAGGATATTTTAGTAAATAGAAACATTGATGTAATATGCAGACCTACATTCTCCAAGTGAGAAATCTTAATATGATTTTTATAGAATTGGTTAAATTAGCCCTATTTAAAATAATGATTCAAGGTGAAATGTTGTTTAAACTCTGTTACAATACAAACAAGAAAATTTGCTATATAATTCTTTTTAAAATCAGTTTTTGTTTTGCTAATTAATTAGTTGGACCCTTATCAGAGGTCAATAGTAAATGATGTTACTTGAATGTCAATGAATTTTTGTTGCAAATAAGGACTTTACTTAAGTTTTACTTTATATGCATATCTCTTTATTCAAGGTATAAAATCAAGCACATTTCTATTTTGAAGCTGGGACTCTTTCTTTTCTAATTATTTTATATGTTATTGTAAATGCATATGTTGTCTAGAGGTGTAAGCTGAATTTCAATTACTAAAATTACCCAGGATCGAAAACTTTCTTTTCCTTTTCTAGAAATTTAAAGTTACAACATAAGAAGTACCCCCCCACACACACACACACTTGGTGTTTCATAAATTTCAGTAGAAGTTTTTTCTTTGTCTTTTTTTTTTTAAGTTGGGTAATCAAAAACATTTGAAAGAGCAGTATGGGTTGGATATATTACGCTTGAGCAATTGGAAAACACTATACTGTTTAAACAAAGCAGCCTCATCCTAAATAATAACCCAGTTTTGTTCTGGGATAAAAGGAGGGAGGGCTGGGGATGGAGACAGGGAGTGTAACTCAGACCAGTGCCACCACTGTGGTTATAGAACTAAGTCACAGCAGAGAAACTGCTTTGTGGCTTAAGATAGAAACCAGAAAGTAAGAGGGAGTAAAGCAAAACATTAGATGCAATTTGAATCTAACTTGATACAACTTCCAAGCCCTTTGGATTCAGAGATATCAACACCATATATCTTGTGAAGGATAACAGTCTCTGGCATTAGGGCTCCTGCTTCAAATGGCTTATGCTGCCCTACTATCATACTTTCTAAATTACATAAATAGAGTGAAAATGACAAAGTACATATTAAAAAGGAGGGCATGACATTTTGCAAAATAATCTGGAACATATCAGTGAATTTTAGCAGTGATAAATTATATAGGTACAGTCTTGAAGTTGATTAGTCTTCCCCTGAATGCCTCACAGAGTGGCAAACCCAAAGTCCTAGGAATTATGACCCAAATTGCAATGATTCACGTGCCATCCTCTTTTTGCTCCAAGAACTTTGAAAGTCATGCCAAACCAAACCAATGTAAATTGGTGGATTTGGACATCCTTTTCATGACCACATTATCCTTGCTGAATTGGGAACTACTTATTTTGGAAATATAATTAGACCTCTTATGATTTTTAGATGTGCAATGTCTTCAAGGTACCCATGCTGTGCTTTGGTGAAGTTTGGAGAAAAATCACTTTGAAAGGTACTTCTTTCAAGAAAATACCATGACTGGATGCTGAGAAGAACTTTTCTTGTTAAGCTAAAAATACTTTGGGAACATGGTGAAACTAAGTCATTTTCATTTTTTTTTTTTTTTAACAAACTGGCATCAATGGCAGTAATGAAAAATTCTCTGAAGAAATCCATGTTCACTGAAAGGTCATTTATTTGTTCATCATCAGCTGACCATCTAAAGTTTCAAAATAGTGTTTACCATTGACAGAAATCACTGGGTATTGCTATAGGAGACTTTCAGAAGTCTCTCTCCTCTAGCCCCCACCTTTTCTTCTGAAGAAGCTTAGACTAGGATAGACACACAATTAGGAGTTATTAGACCAAATGGTGGTCTAAACCCAGTGGAAAGAATGCAGCTGTCATGAGTAATTCCCACTATAAATCTTAGACACTTTCCAAAAAGAAATCTAAGAGACCAGCACTGTTTCCAGAGTTGACTGGCTTATCTGCCAAAATACAGGCAGTTTTTAACAATGCAGATGAGCCTGTTAAAAATAGTTGCAAACTGTGGATTAGGTAGCATTCTTGGTAGCTTGAATGATGGGCAAACCACGAAGATGTAGAATTTGAGCCTGGTTGAGAGGTGTGCCCCAAAAGCTTGCTTGTTTTTCTGGAACATAACAAAATGCATCTGAACCCCTGGAGTCTGAATTGTGGGCTGGGAATTTTGCACAAACAACCCCTCTCCTGAGATTTACGGCACTTCCTAATTCCTAGGAGGCCAGAGCTACCGCAAGAAGAGTCATTCTCGCAATTCTTTGGTCTTCTGGCTTTTCCCTCTGGCAAAAACCAATGAGCATGGGAACACCCAAATGCCCCCAAAGAGCTGCACATTTCTTTTTTGGTCCTTCTGAAGGTTCTGCTTGAGTTTAGAGCTGAACATGAGGGGAAGTTAATGTGCCTTTCAGACCTATTCCTCCTCCCCTAAATTGAGTGTCTCCAACTTTCTATCACCAACTTATTTGTTCTCACACTTTAAATTCAATGACTGAGAGAATAGGATATAATCTGAAACTGTAAATTTAATTCCTACTCTGTCTCAGTGGCTGGTATTTATGCTGCATCTATTTGCTGGCTTTATTTAACTATTAATAACTTCTTGTGAGATGTCCATCCTTGAAGAATGATTAACTTAGGAAATACTTGACATGATTCTGATTGTCAAACAAGAAGATTTTTCTACATATTAACTTTATGACTTTATAATAACCATTTTGAATAGATTTTTTTTTACTATAGAGGCAAATATACTTCTTGGGCAAAAATGAAAATTAAACCACACAAAATATTATACAAAAATATTATATCTATCCCATCCTGCTCTCCAAAGATAATCATTGCTAACAATTCAGTTGTAGTTCTTTTTGTTGTTACTCATTTTATGCTAATGTGTCATATTTCTGTTTATTAATTTAATGTTGAATGGTATTTTTTGACTCCCTATTAGAAAAGATGAGTTTAGTGCATAGTTCCTATGTACTCTCTCTGTTCTTATTAGTTACGTTGGCTTATTTCTATTTCTTAAGTCAAATTACCTCTGTGCTATAGAAAAATAAGAAACAGTGCATTTCCTCTTCCTTCCCCTTCTCTCCCTCATAGTTCCAATTTTATCCTTTATGTTATTGCTT
The DNA here is from genome assembly GCF_029215605.1 of Mirounga angustirostris. NCBI lineage: Eukaryota > Metazoa > Chordata > Mammalia > Carnivora > Phocidae > Mirounga > Mirounga angustirostris. The sequence continues at coordinate 110,374,072 of NW_026991711.1, read as the reverse complement.
GTATTCTCAGAGTTTAGATTATTTTATTTTATTCTCTATAAATATTTTGTCACTTACCTATAATTCAATATTAACTGTTACTAAAAAAAAAAAAAAGGAGGGTGATTGAGTTCAACACTAAAATTTTGCTTCACAAAGGAGCTCTCCCAAAAGTCAAGGCCTGATGTGTTTTCTTTCATAGGTTCCTTCATTTCCTCAAATTAAGCACTGCCCAAAAGAACTTCCTGTGATGATGGAAATGTTCTATCTACCTGTTCAAGCCAGTTGCCCCCTGGCCACATTTGGCTGACTTCTGAGTGCTTGAAATGTGGTTAGTGCAATTGAATTTTTATTTTACTTAATTTTAAATAATGTAACTTTGTGACTACCATATTGGACAGTGCAACTCAAGGTCACAGTGAACTACTTGGGCTCCACCGTTACTCTCTCTTGGATTTATTTTTAAGAGTTTTGTTTTCATAAAAGTATGTGATTGGTAAATTTTTGTATTTCTTCCATCTCAATGACTGTTTTATTTTGCTTCATAATGAATTGTTGATTTAAATACTTGTTTGAGCCTCATAAACTTTTACTTTTCTAACTTGGAAAAAATGTTTCATTATTTTCTAGCATTTCTGCTGTTAAGTCTATTATTAAATTGATCATTGATGCTTTGTAGGTCAATTGCTTTTTCTCTCGGGATTTTTTTAAAAAGATTTTTCCCTTTAAACTTGTAGAAGTAAAATTTTATTCAGATGTGTCTACATCTAGACCCTTTCAATCAGAAAAGTTTCTTATATTATTTTCTTGATATATCCTTCCCTCTATTGTCTCTTTTCCATCTAAAACTACTTTAAGATGGATGCTGTTCCAATATCAGATTGCCCTTATGATTGAAAGAGCAAATTAATTAGAATATATGGTGGGTCATGGGTATTTTTGTATTTGCACACATCTTTTTTCTTCCAACTGGCTTCAATCTTATATGGGGAGACTAAATGAGGGTTTCTTGTAGGATGAAAGGGTGAGTAGACAATAAGCTAGTAGTTCTTCAATTACCAAAGGAGGGAGGACCTTATTTTGGATAAGGAATACTTGAACTGTCCTGCTCCTGGACAAAGCTCTCTAACTCTGTGTCTGAGTTACCTTATTCTCCACTGCCTTCTTCCTCAGATGCCAGCAGCCTCTCCTCTGTTTTTGTAGAACTTGTTCTCAGGCTCCAGCAGCTGCTGCAGGTGCTTGCTTGGTACAGGATACATAGAGAGGGGCCCAGGTCTCCCAGATATTAGATCTGATATGTAGTGAATCATTTATTTATTATCCTCTTGCCAATTTCTACTCTTTTTGTTCAACTCCAAGTTTAGATATTCTCTAGAACATCCCTGGAAAGAATTGTGCCTAATTATTGTGTCTGGGAATGGCGTTTCTTCTGCTCTAATTTCTCCACTTGTTTGATCCCATCTGCTTTCTGTCTTCCTGGAATTTCTATTTCTGGTCGGCTGATGGCACCTTTTTTGTTTTCGGCAACATTATTATTTTTTTCTTTTTCAACATATCTTTTCTATTATTTCATCAGGATTTTTTGAGGAAGAAGAATCAGACATGTTTTTTTCAGTATGCCAGCTTGTATGGGGCCCTGCATTGTTTTTCATAAAGATAGACTTTTTAATGCTGAAAACAAAAGTTTCATTAGATTGTGAAGATAACTGGCTGTATAATAATCTTCTCTGTTGGCATATGGGATATAAATAACCTGGGATTACATTATGAATATTTAAAATATTTACGTGTCTCTAATTCTAATATGGGGAAAATATGTTAATATAGGGTCCAGGATAAGTATACCCCTCATTTCCTCTTATTTCTCTCACTCCTGTCCTTTTTTTTTTTTGTATTTACAGAAATTCTATTATCACTAACGATTTCTCAAATGTTCCCCTTATTACTGTGATTGTTTTATTTTTTTCTCTTCCATTTGTTTCATGAGCCCTTTCTGCCCTTCCTTTTACATTTTCATCTCATTTTGATATTTTCTCTTACCTTCCTTGTATCTCTGCTATAAAATCTTATAGAGACAATTGTCACAGTAAGTTTTTCTTTTTAATATCATAACAAAATACTTACTTTTAATTAGTTTAATTTTGATTATTGAAGTATAGTTGACATACAATGTTATATTAATTTCAGGTGCACCACATAGTGATTTGACAAGTCTATACATTAACTTTTCTTCACTATGTTTGTTTGATTGATTTGGGTAACAGTCTTTTTCCAATGACTTATGTCTGAATGAAATGAGTTTTTCATCTACCAGATATTTTGGAGTAGATTCATCAGGAAAAGAAGAATTTTAGTCCTCTTAAGATATGAAAGCGATAAATATTTGTTGCTAAAATTTTTTAAGAAATGTTAGAGTGAAAAAGAGGTCACTAAGAGAAGGGTGCTTTTTTATTTCTGAGAAAACTGTTTACGACCTGTGATGCTGATAAATGTGACATTATTTTATATTGTTTATATAGCTAGTGTTTTAGATAAGGACCAAATTCCAGATTTAAATTAATGTCTTAAAACTAAAAGAGCACAAAGTAAATAATATATGGGACTAAGGACAAAATGGTATCAAACACAGAATTTTGGATCAGAGGGAGAGATGTTGGTTTTTCTTCAAAGACTATTCATTGAACACTTGTGTAGTTCGCATCATTATCAAATCCTACTCTCCCATCCACCGCCCCCGCAAACTCGCATCTGTTTAAGGTGTTATCCTAGGAAATAAAATTGTTAAGGATCGTAGACAAAAATAGTTACATATGGGGGCGCCTGGGTGGCTCAGTTGGTTAAGCGACTGCCTTCGGCTCAGGTCATGATCCTGGAGTCCCGGGATCGAGTCCCGCATCGGGCTCCCTGCTCGGCAGGGAGTCTGCTTCTCCCTCTGACCCTCCTCCCTCTCATGCTCTCTGTCTCTCATTATCTCTCAAATAAATAAATAAAAATCTTTAATAAAAAAATGGTTACATATGTATTTGTCATTCATTCATTCATTCATTCATATTTGCTATTTGCCCAGGCCTGACCTCTTAACCAGTTTTGTCCTATTTGAGCACCTGAGAAGATAAACTTAAAATTGGGAGAGGAAAAGGACAAAATATCCTGTGTTAAGAGCATTTACTAGTTGTGTTTCTTGGTAGTCCTGTATTGTACCATTTATACCTTAAAGAGATCTATGGCACTAGTATTTGTGGATGGTGGTGGGGGATGGCTGACTTTCTTACTTTTAAGTATTCTTATTTTTTAAAGATTTTATGTGTGTATGTATGTATGTAGAGAGCACAGCAGGGGGAGGGGCACAGGGAGAGAGAGAATCTCAAGCTGACTCTGTGCTGAGCTCAGAGCACCACCTCCCACAACCCGAGATCATGACCTGAGCAGAAACCAAGAGTCTGGCACTCAACCGACTGAGCCACCCAGGTGCCCCTCCTATTATTAAGTATTATTATTGTTATTTTTATATAGAGTTACATTGTTAGAAAAAAATTGGAAAACCATTTATTGAATTAGTTTCCCATCTCTCCAGTTCCTTTTAAGTCGGACATTGGACACTTTGAGTACAGGAGAATCACACTGAATTCTTTATATGTTATCAGAAACACAAAAGCCATCCTCTTCAATGTGCAAATCTCCTCAATGTACACTGTCTTTTTTCACTATTAGAATTTTCTCCTTATATTTCTCCTTAGTTCTTATCATAATATTTCACTGTGTCAGAATTGGAGATGCTCATCCATACCATCACAGTCCAGAAAAGTAGAGAGTAGTTTATAAAAAGTCCTGTGAAAACTCACATCAGTACTGAGGGCTAGATCTTGGTTTTCCATTCGCTGTAATTCTTTTTATGTATTAGGCTTATTTTTGCATATAACCTCTATACAGTTCATTCAGCTCATATTCCATTTAGATGTACCAGTGAGCCAAATGCCTTTAAAATCATGCTTTTAAATGTACAGAATACTAATTGATGGGCAAATAAGGATAAAAACAAAAGGAAAAGAAGTTACAACATGCTGGTGTGATACGGGTGGAATTTATTTGTGTACCCGCCTTAATACCTAGTAAAATGAAATGAGAGTCTAAGGATGGCATCCCATGTGTGGTTCCTCATGTCTTACACGTTGATCCTTACGTATCTGTCTAAACTCAGCTAAGAATTTGAGGCTTAACAATATGAAGCCTGTAGGATGGCAGACACAAATATGGTTTATAGAATTATATTGATCTTAGAATCATTCTGCAAATACCTCAAGGTAAGAAGGATCTCCGAAGAGACCTTGAATTTGCCTGTGAAGCTTCACTAGAAAACCCAATGTCCTTGATTTGACAAGACAAAAGGTAATGAACTGAAATGATTTCTGTAAACTAGAAAGCAAAGTACCTGGACATAGTCTTTGATAAATTCTCTTACATGTTTCTTTCTTTCTTTTCTTTACTTTCTCTCTTTTCTTAGTCTTGGAGACAAATATTGGCCAATGATTCTGATTATCATTAAGTGAGAGCTCTCGTCTTGAGGAAAAATTTCATGTGTCTGGAAGATATTGAAGTTGAATGTTGTGTTTGGGTTCATCGCATCTCATTCTCTGAGTTTCTTTTATGTTTGAGTTCCATTGTTATGTTCTGCTGTGATCGTGCTGATGTAAATAAATCATTTTTTGGTATTGTGACTTGCTCAGAGTGTTTCTTTGAAATAAATAGGAGTAATAAGAATGAACAGGCTAATTTGGTCAGCCATTATCATCTGGTAGTTTGCAAGCAAATGCACTAGCATAACGTGAATTTCAAACAGCCCTGGGTGTTCACCTCAGTGGGATCCGTGGAGCAGGTTTAATGAAAGAAAGCCAGTTTCCTGAAGGTGCCATTCCTAAGGAAAGCTTGGAGCTTAGGAAGGAATGATCTGTAGACTATGCCCTTGCATGCTTTTTCTTTTAAAAATTTCAGCAACAAACTCTCTCATAAGTTAAAGGCATGCACTAAAAGGCTTACCAACGCAAACAAGAAGAAAACACTGAAAAATGGCTCCTTTGGTGATGAAGTCAAAATAGTTACATAAAGTCTAGCCTCTAATCCCATTATACTTGAAATAGATATTGATTTAAAATTCATATATTTGCTCTCATTCTTTTCAATCCCCCCACCCCTATTTTTTTTAAACATCTAAACAAAGTGACCTCATTGTTTTCCATTGGACTTTTTTTAAAACATTGGCTGGGATGATTGAGATTCAGGAATGTGGGAAAATGGATTCCCAAACCACGTCCCTCCCCTTTCATTCTGAACTGTAATTTTTGGCTTGGCTTGAATCACAGTCATCGCATTTCAGCCTGAATCTCTCTGTAAAGTGATCTTTCTTAAACATTTCTCTCACTCATCAAGGGATCAGAAACAAAGCTGTTCTAGTCTTTCAGCAAAACACTTACAAGCAGCTTTTACCGAGAAGTTGCAAGAGCTAAATTTCCTCTAAAATTGTTTGAAAAGTGAACATTTTCAGTGCCTTGTTGTCCTTTTTGTGAATCTTGTCATCTGTATGCCATGAGCTCCAGCAGCTATTTTAATCTGTTTTTGTTTGCAATCCATTTGGTGTCCACCCAAGGAAATGCAGGTGATTCTAATTAACTTACTGCTGAAGATGTAGGAAAAAAGTATCTCAATTGTGTTGCACAGAATTATACACTTAAAACCTTTCTTCTATTATTTATAACATATTATTAATGAAAATGATTGTATGAATATGTTTACCACCTAATTCATTGCTGTTCACTTTTTTAAATCAATGAGGCTTACGGCACAGAAAAAAGCCACACACATACACAAATACACAGACACAATACAGACCCCAAGACTGCTTGCCAACTTTTATTTAACAAGAGTAGCAACTTAAAAATAACATTATTTTTACTTTGTGCAACATAGTTTAATATCTGAAATAACCCTGTTCCAATAAAAACCTATTGAAATACTCTCAGCCTAACTCTGCCCTGAAGGTAAAAGTGATTAATTGAAAGATTTTGGCAGATCTCTGCTCACCACCAGGGCAGTTTAATTTAGAACACATTCAACCATTTCTCAGTGTCTCTGTGTTGGTGGAGCATAACTTTTGATCTTCTTTGGGGAGGTGCCTCTAATTCAGACCCTTTAGCTAGCCACTTCCTGGAGGGTTTTGATGGCTTGCTTCTGCTAATCATTCAGGTGAGAGGGAGCCCTTCTGGCTGTGGCTTCTAACGTGGGGCAGGGAAGCAGAATTCCAGACACAAAGGCAAAATAGACTACAAACCTGTTTGAGTATATCTACCATTGGTAAATTTCCTTTTTAGATCACAGACAAACTTCTGAGAAATTCTGTTGCCATTAGACTCTTTTCTAGTTAAAGAAGAGGCTCCTGGCCATGACAGTGAATGAGATCGAAAATATTAAACTTCCTTTCCTCAGGAAATATCAATAAGCTTATTATTTTCTTTTTGATAATACAGGAGAGATTATCATGTGGGTATTGTTCATACTTCTGCTAAACAGAGAGATGGGGCTAGTACACAATCCTCCCTTTTTGGCAAATGGACCTGTGTTAAATTGTGGTTAAACAGAAGGAAAGACAAATTCCAATATACTCTGGATGGAAAGACCTTGAGTTGGGGAACTCCAACCTTGCATACCACTTAACACATATTGATTAGGCACTTATTATATTGAAAGAGTGTGCTAGGCACTGGAGTTATAGCAATGAACAGAGTACACAGTCCAAATATTATGGAGCTAGTATTGTTCTCAGGCACTAACGGTGAATCCTGCACACAAATTGATGAGTTAGTAAACAATGGTACCTGCAGTCTTTAATATTTTCACACATACAACACATCTGAGCAATACACCCAGGTTAGTATATGCTCTATAGCCAACTTTAGAAGGAAACAACATTATGATATATATTCAGTTTCACATTATATCCTCAAACAGTTAAGCAATGTTATATATATTATATATATGTTATGCAGTACTCTATATATAACTATAATATATGTTATATGTATTATATATATTATGCATTATACTATTAATAGTTATTATCTGTACAGTGGGATTATAAAAATGATTCTGGTTTATTTATTATTTTATATATTTCTGACTCTTTTGTATGTGTGCATATGTACACATATATACATATGTAAGAGTATGTATATTATTATAAACAAAAACCAATAATGGTATTTATTTCATTACCAAAATACCATGCCATAGATTACATTTCTTTGTTATGATATAGGTTTATGTTCCTATAGGTTCATTTGAAAAAGATTGAAAGATAAAACTATTGAGTGTCCTTGAATGCTCTATTGTGAATCTCTAATTTATCTGAAACATGCTTTAAGACCCATGATATCAGATTCCAAATCTTTATGAGACACAATAGAAATCTCAAAATTTAAGTATTTTACAAACTATTCTATTTTTGGACAAATCACACCCAGGTTTGGAAATACAAATGCAAGTTTTCTGGAATAGTGCCGAAAAGATATAATCATTTCCCCTAATTGTAAGCTCTAACTATCCCTGGACAATGTATACCATTGTCATTCATGACTGTAGGTCTTGTACAAAAAGAAATGCATAGATAAAGGCCCCCAGAGCTAGCACTGGGGTTGGCTTTTTAACTTCTACTATCACTCCATAAGTAGAAAGGTAAGGCAAGTTATCTTTTAGTGGCTTAGGAGAGACCTATCTCCTTTACTACTTGAGGGCTGTTAACCATCTAGTGAAGCATTGCACACACTCTAGTTACTCAAAACATTACTTGTTGACTTAAAAAAAAAAAAGACATTCCAATACCAATTGTTCCCTTATTTAAACTCATCTAGCGCTAGTATAATACAAACCAGATTTCCTGCTTCTGGAGAATTTTGTCACATAGGTCTACATAAAAAGTCTTATTGAAATATTTGTGTGTGTATATGCATATTTAGCATCTATCACTTTTTTCTGATCTGTTGTCACAGAAAGAAGGTATATTAAACTAAGACATGCTACATATGTTGATGTTCATTAATATAATATTTATTGAGTGTCTATCTCATATATGTAATTTTCTAAGTGGTAAGAAGCCAAGTTACAAATACATCTCATGTTTTCCATTGTATGAAATTTAAATAGTGTCCCAATTTCCCCATTTTCCCTAAGGGCCGGCAGATTTTGAATCTTAAGAATATTAGAAAATCCATGATGATTCACTCTAGCTGAGTCTTGAAGTGCTGCAGAAGTTAGAAATGAAAGATTATCAATTTGGAGACCTGGAATTTACACCATCCGTCCCCAAGGTTAGTCTTAACATTAATTACAAAGTCTATATTTAGGGTATCTTTTCAGGAGTTTGGGGATAAAGACGCTGCCCTAAAGTGTTCCTTTTATACAATTTTGCTTATGTCTAAAATTATGCAATTAGAATTTTATTCCTTTGTCTTGAAATCCCTTGGAAGGATTTCACATCAAACCTCACTAATCATGTGCACTTTAGTGTAGATTAATCTATTCGGTCTTGACCTGACAGCAGACTTCAGCTATAAGGACAGAAAGTACAACAAGACTTCACTTGTGTAGGGTATGGGACAGGCAGAGACAGAGGATAAGAAGAGGGCAAGTGTGATACACAATGGGAAAGAAACAGAAAGGGGAAGTGCGTGTCCCCTATTGGTTTCAAGTTAATCCAAGGTAGCTGTCATTATCCAAACGCTTACCCTGCCTGGATTTTCTATTTTCAGATATACCAGGATACAGGGAAATGGTACAAAATGGTCTTACCGTATTTAAAGATTTTGGGGAGGAAAGGAATATTTTTAGCCTGTCTAAACACATTTTATCCTTAAACATAACTTATTCTTATCATCATAATAATTTTCTATCATGCGAAAAGTGTAATAAATTATCTTTCTTCAGAGACAACATATACAATGATTTTTTCATGTAGGTGAGTATAATGCTCTAAACTGAGGCTCAAAGCTGAGCTTATATAAATCCATATAGGGCTTTGCTCTACAGACTGAAATTCTGTGAAGACATACATTGTTCATCCTTGGAATCATGAGATCTCTGCAAATCAGGCCTTTCTCTTTTCTGCCCCATGCCTGCAGAAAACACAGTCTTGGAGACTCCTCCCACCATGTCATTCCTCTTCACCGGCACTGTGTGTGGAGCTGCCTGTTTTAAAACACTGGCTCCATCCGAAACCTCTCAACCCTGTAGTGGCCTTAAGTCTCCCCAAGTTAACACAGCCTAAGGCTGATCAGCAGGAGACAAACAGCCCTGAACAATGGCAGCCTCATGAGGTCCTAGATTACGTAGTCTACTTCCAAGTTTTCAAACAAGCCTTAACAAAGACTATTAGACCCAGAAACAAATGCACTTCTATTAATTCATTGGCCATAATATCAAAAGGAAATAATGACCTTATTTTGCCAAAATTTAGGGCAAAGTGCGCTACAAGCAAACCCCTTAGAGAGGAGGAAGATACTAAGCTTGGGAACATAGCATGCTTTTAGAGGTGTCAGTATGACTCCTTTTGCCCTTCTTTGCCTTATCAAAAAGAACAAAGCAGAGTAAAACCCTTCTTCCCTGGTGCTTGGAAAAGACTCTAAAAGATCTCTGGAGACAAAGACATTTATTTAATGCTAAACCACTGTTACCTCTTAAAACAACTGTACTCAAGGTAACACTCAAAGGAGTTTTAAGGATGTCTGAACTTCAAGCTAAGATATAAATGATATTCCTGAGGCAGGTTTGCCAGGAGGAGGATGTTGGAGGTCAGACAGTGCTCAAGGGGACATTACGGAGTAATGTAGCAAAGAAGAAAGGAGCAAATGAGAACCCAAAAATACATCCTGATCTGTCCTGGAGTTGTCCTTATTCAGACCCATGTTTTTTCCCTGTGACAAATTTCACTAACAGGTTTGTAGTTGTCTTTTTACAGTTTCAGGATTTCAGACTCCTTCCAACTTTAACTCAACATTAGTTATAATATCCTGTTATAAATATGGAACTCAAATTCACTATTTGAAAATGTTCAACAAGTAAAAACCATTTCCTCTGCCCACCATGCTGTCAAATGGGACAATGACAATAAATGATTCAGGATTTTGAGTAGAAAGGTCTGTTTTCATTCTTATATGGCAGGTATGTTAGAAATAGTAAACAAGAGGAGACTTCAAACACCTTTAAAAGGGACGTTATTGTTCATAAAATAGAATTTCTGTGCAATCTCCAACAGTTTTAGTTAAACAGATAACACTAATTTTTTCTTTGTTTTGGTAATACAATTTGTAGGAGTTAATTTTAAGAATATGAAATTTTAAGAATTCTTTTAACTCTCTTTTATACAAAATATTACCATGCTGATTAATCCACAGGGTTAAATGCAATATTATCTTAAATATTGAAGTTTCCCATATTTTGTCCTGTAAAGACACAGGAAAATATGGCCAAATGATATTATTTTGACCTGTGATCCTTGTTTTGGATCCATGGTGATTCCTTTTTGCACATGGCACTCTAATTGTTCCTGCTGGCTCCTCGGGAATCCAAAGTCTCTAGAACTATTTTCAGCTAAGAAGAGTTGATTTGTAACATTAGTTTAATTTCTATCCTAATAACTTTCCCCTTTATGTGTCTTTTCTAGTAGTTTACCCAGTTAAAAAAAAATTATCTGCTCCTATCCATAAAAAGCTTGTGGAAAAAAAAGCCTTTCTGGTGGGAAAAGAATTTGAAAGGAAAACATGTACATACATATATCAGACCAAGAATTAAAAGATGAACATTATATATGAGGAAACATTATAAGAAGATTTCACTATATTACTTTTTCCAAGTCAGTGTTCCAAGCCAGTCTTGGATTATGTGTGAAAAGTAAGAACTCTATACTGTAACAGGTGCCGGCAGGAAACTCCCATTAAAGCTTATGAAAGTTATGCCTGTGAAGTCCTGGCATCTGAGAATGCATTATGCATCAGATTTTTCTCACTAGAAAAACAATATGAGTCTGTGACTACTTAACAGTATTCCCAGTCACTATTTTGTTAACATCATTCCTCGGTGATAACATCTTTGGTGACCTTGTGCTATATGTAAAGTATATATCAGCCTTCATTTCAACACTGAGAGCGTGCATTGTCTTCTATATATACCAATAGAGATGTAGGTCTACCATCTGTCTGTCCTAATCAGACCTAATCATAAACCTGAAAGCTTTTTTTTCCCTTTAGAGTCAATAGATTTATACTAATTAATCCATATTTCAAAGATTGGCTCTTCATGTGCAACATAGCAAATATTTATGAAATTTTACTGGAGTTCGGAATAGTCTATGGAATATCAGGTAGTAAGTAATATGGGTTTTAAATCTATGGTATTGACTCATGTTGGAAAGTCCTAGCATTATGTGTGGCGAATAGTGGGTGCTTAATAAATGTCATCTTTGTTTTCCTTATGTAAATCACCCCATATCTGTACGGCCACACCTTCAAAGACTAATGGTATAATTCTTTTTTTTTTAATTTTATTTTATTATGTTATGTTAATCACCATACAATACATCATTAGTTTTTGATGTGGTGATCCACGATTCATTGGTATAATTCTTTCAACATAAACTTGCTCACTTTAGAGTTAACAGGTAAACCTTTTCCTGTGATGAAGTTCACCTTTCTAGCCTATAAATTCTAGAGGTTAAAATATTTCTTTTACTGATATTTTCCTATTGGATATAACTGAATAAAAATTCTCTTTATTCTATAAATCCAACGCTTATAAGGAATTTGATTTAAGCCCAATGGGTAATTTGGATCTAAATCATTTATCAAATTAAAACCTGAGATAAAAATTTAGACAGGAGTGAATGTCAAACAAAGCCCAGGGAAAATGGCTATGAGCCTGTATATATCCAGATGTATATGTCCATATCTAGACTTGTAGCTACACTATGGATTAAATGTTACTAGCTTGCACTCGTATTTGTATATATAGTTTTAAATATGCTTTTCATGTATCAATAAATATATCTTTAGTAAAAAGTCTTCAGTTAGGGTAATATAGTTACCTTCCAGAACACACACACACACACACACACACACACACACACAGCACCAACCCAGGCAATCTGCCAAATGTGGTCGCTCTGAAAAGGGTTTTGCTTTAGGGCAATAGCAAACTAGCTCACCACCACGCTGCCCTGTCCACTCTTCAATTCTTTGCTGTATCCTGAACTTCCCCTCCTACAGTGAGGGAACATTTCTTCGGACTGTTTTATTGCCAATATATTTTTACTTTGTATGATGAAATGAAACAGGGGACTGGTTTCATTAGAAAGAGAGGTAAACAGAGCATTAATTAAATTAGCTGATGATACTAAATTGGGAGGAACTGTGGACATCTGTGAAGACAAAAGAATCATACAAATGGACTTAAGGAGTTTAGAAATATGAGCAGGAAATAATAAAAAGAGATTCCGCCTTAAATAATGCAAGCTAATACATTTGGGAAAAGATAATCAGAAACATGGCTATTCAGTGGATAGTAGATGCCTGGAAAGTGGTGATGGTGAAAGAGACCTAGAGGGTGATAATGGGAAAAATTATACACAAACTTACAGGGAAGTAGGCACAATGCCCAGAGGGTTACATATAAAAGAACATAATTTTTTGAACCAGAAAGATGATAGTCTTACTCTTATGGTACTATTAGATCTCAAAAGCATCAAATTTGGCTATAGTTCATTGAATCCCTCAGGTTCATGAAATAATTTAACACTATTTGTTGAGAGACTGGTTTCACCCTATGAAGGATGAGAAAGTCTGTTTTGTCTGAAACCTGTCCTGAACACCAGAGTCTTTGCTCTATTTCTGTCTTATCTTATTGTAGACTATTACTAATATGGTATATCATACAGATATGGATATAGATATTGATATTAGTGTAGATACATATTGGCTATGCTGCAAACAATCAAAAAAACTCCTTACTTTCACTTTTAAGGAGTTTCTCTTCCTTCTGGATAATATGACTTCAGGTTATGCTTCAAGAGCTATCTAAACACTATCTCTTCTATCAGTTCAATGAATCTTCAGTATATAGGATTTGATTCCATATATATATATATATATGGATAGATGGATGGAAAGGAATTTTGGATAATATCCATCTCTTCATCCATTTAATCATATATCATGAATTGAGCCCATACCATATGCCAGTTTTGGTATGCTAAGCACCGATGAGACAGAGATGAACCACACACAATCCCTAACTCTGGGACTCATACTCTAGATGGAGAAACAGGTAAAGACACCAGCCATCACACCCCCATGCAATAAGGGCTGTATTAGGGAGAGCAAAACTGTCCTTGGAACACTGCGGAGAGAAATCTTAATAATGTTCAAGAGACCATGGAGGGGTGGTTGAGGATATAAATCAAAGAATATTCCTTGAATAAGGGGACTCCTGTGCTATGCACAAGAAGATGAATATGAATTTGCCAGGTGGATGGGCAAAGAGAGGGTCCCTAGAAAGAAGGAACAGCACATGGAAAAATACAAACCTTTGGAAAAACTTGATGTAGTTGATATTCCTGGAACATAGGAAGCAGCTTATGAGAATATGAAACCTGGCCATAGACAGAGGTCATATGCTTACGGGGATAATTAGGATGGAATTTTTTTTATCCTGATGGAGAAAAGAAACCATTGGAGGGATATTCTAAGAAGGCATAACACAATTCTATTTGTGTTAAAGAAGAATGATATTGTCATTATTGAGAAGGTGGCCTGGGCAGAAAACAGAACAAAGACAATATCAATTAGGAGGTTTTTCTCAAAAGAAATTATGGGGTTCTAATCAAGGCCATAGCAGATGAAAAGATGAATCAAATTCAAGAGATAGTAAGAAAGGAGAGATTATTAGACTTGGTGAATAATGCTCTGTGTAAGTAGAGAGAACAGTCCAAAATATCCAACATATTTCCTTTTAGAAGAGTGGGGGGGGGGGCAAAAGAAAAGAGGAATGGGAAAAATAGGCCATGATGCCATTGACTGAGTTAAGGAATAAAGAGGGAGGAATAGATTTGTTAGGGAAAGTGATAAGTGCAGTTTGGAGAAGTTAAGTTTGAGATGCCAGAGGAAAATTCAAGAAGGGTTTTTCTTAGACCTCAGCTCTGAGAATAAGACATAGCTTGAGGAGTCATTCTGAAATAGGAACTCTGAAGTCATTAAAGAAATCACTGAAGGTTTTGGTATCATTGAGATTGCACTGAAAGAATGGATAGAGAAATTCCAGAGTCAAGAATTAAATCCAGAGGAAAACACACATTTCTTACGCTGTCAAACTCTGGGCTAAGGGCATGGACTCCAATATTATCCCATGCAATTTCAAATACAGATCAACAGCTGACATTTAAGATGAAAGGAAAGAAACCTTACTACAGTGATTACTATACTGTCTGCTAGGTGTTCCACTGCCTTGTAAGGAGACTAAAGAATTAAGTTAACACAAACAGTAAAAAATGCAAAACATAACAAGAAGATCATCATTTTTAAGACAAGAAAGTTAATCCTATTTTAATGGCACTTGCATATTCAAAGTCTTTAGAGAGCTTTTGATAGTGTCAGCAGAGTTTAACTTTTCCGTCATAAAGTAAATTTGGAGAAAATGAAATCAATATCCAATAGCAAAATCATGTCAGAATTTAGAGTGTTGGTATCTTGTCTTCATTAGCTTCCAATTGACAAGTCTGTGTAGTTGACCATATATATCTTACTTCAGATTCTTTGACAGACTCAACTCAAGAACTTATCATCAAAATAAAAATTTCCTCAGATTTATGTAAAAAAAAAAAACACTGAATCAAGAAGATGAGTTGTTCACAGGGAAGTAAATGAACACTCAGAACAGCAACAGCTTGCTATTCCAAGTCTGAATTAGAGGAAAAGATATGGTGCGCTACTTTCTGTGTGGTTATGAGATCCGAGCCTACTCCTGACTATTCTCAGGCATGTCACTTATAAGTCATAGTTGCCACTCAATTACTTGATTCAAAACAGCAGGCCATTGGTGTTGCAACAATATCTAATGGGATATCACTTCCTCTGATGAAAATGAGTAAAGAATTAGCTGCTGCATGGCACACTTAAATGTAGTATCCAAAAACCGATGAACATAAAATCTTTAAGGAAACATACCTTCAAATGTTTAGTGTAGCTGGGTATAGATAGAAAATAATATCATTTAGAATGACATAATATACAATTATCAGAGTGGTTTACATGTTTAGAAAATAGATTGGGAAACCATGCAAATCATACAGCTATCTTCAACCAACGACATGGTCATTGATTTTTTTTTAAGTTTCAACGATATGCAGGTGTAACAATGGTGTGTAACTTTCCATGAAGATTTAAGCAAGGTTGAATGCAATTTATCCGTTCATTCATCATTTATTGAAAATCCATTATGTGCCAGGTACTGTGAAGAGTTAAAAATAAATCCACGCTCTCTACATGAAGTAGCACATGATGGACTGAGGGTAATATTTTAAATATTTTTCTTCTGTAAGCTGTGCTTTCACTCTAAATCTCAGGACATTCTTATTTCCTTAAAAATTGTGTGATTTGACATTTTGGGTCTACAGTCTACTATAAGCTCAAGAACTCTTACAGCAGTATCATTTTAGAGTTATTTTGGTTTTGCAGTTTTTCCTCTCAAAGTGTTCTGCCCCCGATTTTTTTTTTGTCTGAACTGAAAATAGAAAGTGGCTTGAAAATTATAAAATTCGACAAAAAGGTGTAAAACTAGCAAGGAAAAGATTATTTGAACCCAAGAAAACACACACTTTTAATTCCACAGACTGTAAGATAACCTTTCACAGAATTTAGAAGAATCACTAAGACAAAAAACCTTTTCAGGGGATGAGTAAATTACTCCAAAACATCCTACAGAGGAAAATGAGCCATGTTCAATTATATGGACCCATGCAACTACTTCTGGAATCTGTATGTCTTTTTTAATTTATATGTAGATCAATGATTAATGCTTAAGTTGCACACTTCATTTGAGAGTGTGAAAATTCCTTGGAAAAAGAAATTCTTTTCTAGACATTTTAAAAGGGAACCTTATTTATTAGGAAACCCACAAAAGAGTATAATAGTTTGTTCTCATTCACAGCTTCCTGAATTAACTTAAGATTTCTTAATTATCACAAATTTTTAAGCTCTAGTGAAATGTTTATAAAAATATAATGTATAGATTCTTGTTCAACCAAAAAACAACAGATTATTTCACAAAACAAAATGACACTCTGGGAGAGCTTTGATACATTTTTTGATTATTTTTTTAATCAGTTGGTTCACATTATGCAACAAGAATTTTTTAAGATTCTATTTAAAAACTACAAATCCAGTTTTGAATCCCAGGGCAACAAATATTTGAAAATCTTTGTCTGCCTTATTATTATTATTATTATTATTGTGCCTTTTTATTGAAAACCTGAAAGCTTTCCAAATGCATGTGATTTTTTTTTTTTTCAAATTTTGTAAACATTTGCTTCCAGGCTAAAACATCCTGCCAACTTTCAGCCAAGATTATTTTTATGGTTGAACTATTAACTTCTGAATATGGGGGCTTATAATAGAAAAACTCCCAGACCCAGAACTCTCATCATATAAATGACACTGCTATAGGATATTTAGACTATTACATCTCGACATGAGGAGGTGTTGCATTATTTAAATCCTCCATTCACACAATAAGAGACTAATTTCCTAAGGTATTAATTTTGGCTCTGTTTCCTTCCAACTGACTCGAAGGGAAAGTATGGTAAGAACCTAAACTTTAACATGGGGGTGGAACCGGGTGGGGGTGGAGGTTGGAAATTGGACTCAGGCTTTATCTGGGAAGAGATATTATTTATTCTCATGCATTCTGGACGCAAAAGTGTGGGAATATCCACTGACTGATTTGACCAGAGCCACATTGCTGGATACATTAGATAGCCTTACTGGTTATTGAACTGCACATTTATTCCTCCATTAACTTCTGTTATGTTTAAGCCCTCTTTCTGATAATAAGACTGTTGTGTATTGCGAGATGTAGATAAACTCCATGAAATGTCACTAATAAGTACAGTGACTTAATTCCCAACCGTGGGCGCACAGAATTTGTGAACATTCAGGGTAAGCTTGCCATTCAACAGCAAGATCTTACAAGTATTTTCTTAAGTGGGAATAAGTTTCTCTGGAACAGAGAAGCGGGTCTCAGGTAACTATGGTCGACTTGGTAACTCGTTCAATCACCGTCTTCTCTTCATTACGGGACCTTGCAAGAGTGCCCTTTCATCCACATTTGTTTTCTTAATTGCAAAATGCAGCTTTTTTTCTCTCTCTCCACCTTGTCATCTCTGATTTCTTTTGGTTGTCTTTTCCCAGTTTCTCTTTTATACTCTTGCTGGCTGTTTCCTGTTTACTCTTTTTTGATTTTGTCTTCCCCTCTAGCCCTGAATGTGGCTTTCTTGCAGACACAGAGGCCCCAGCACGACTACCCCAAAGAGCCAATTCCAATTCCAACTTGGACCCAGCACAACACTAAAGCTGTCAGGAAAGTGGCTGTCGTTGGGGTTGCACCAAAACAAAACAAAACACAAAACACAAAAACACGAAACTGGACTTAATTTTAACTCACAAATAAAACCCACGGAAAATTCGCGGCAAACTTGTACGGAGCTTCTTTGAGGATCAGCTCTTTTGTAATTGCATGTGGATGCCTAACTTTAGGCATGAAAAGCAAGCACTTAAAAAAAAAAAAAAAGCAACACATAGGCCAGTGCCCTCAGAAACATTTTTGTTCAGTCCACAAATATTCTCTGGGGAAAAAGAAAAAGCGCTTATCTTGAACTCTTGATTTTTTTTTTTGAGCATGTAATTTTTATCAGTTTGTTTTGTTTTTGTTACTTTTTTTTTTTCACTCACTGCTTATAAAACTAGCAAGCAGAAGTCTCTCTGGAACAAGATAGAATCATAAAAGTTTTCAAGAATCTCGTCACAAACTAAACAGTACAAATTGCACATTCCTCATGGAAGTATCAGCCTTTCGTGCGTGCCTGGATCCAACTATAATAGATTATCCCAAAGTGGGAAAGAATGAACAGTACAAAATTAGCAGAACTGGGAGCAGAGCTTGTATCGTGAAGGCAATTTGATCTGTACTTTAGGGGTCTGGATTCTCAGGCATTGGGAAAAGACTATGTAAAGTTTTATTTTTGCAAGTGAACACTTGCTAAGATCCCAAGAGGCAGACTGATGCACTGAATCAAGTATCAGGAAAATTATATTCACAAGGACAATGCTTGGTATGTCTTAGCATAATAGCTATACTACAATCATGTCTGTTATTTGTATAATAAATACATATATGTATATACCTTACCTAATATGCAAATGTCACACGCACACACACACACACACATAGTAAATATCCATGTATTTATTTTATGTATTTAAAGATCCATGTATTTATGTATATTCGATGTTCTGAATTTTTAGGAGTCAGATAAGCATATCCCTGAGTAAGTATATAACTCTACCTTCGTATAATATTAACGATTATGTCTAAATATCCCCACATTGGAGAAATAGATTTCATTTATAATGCCATGGGCTTGTTGATGTGACGTTCTCTCAAACTTCATGTAATAGCAGAGGAATTACCAAAAAGAAATAGTTAAGGTATAATAATAATTTTAGTCATTCTTTTTCCAAGTTGCTATAATCTACCCAAAGATAACTAATTGTTCAAAGTAAACATTCCACTCTGACCACAAAAGGAATCCATTACACAAACATATAATTCACAGTCATTTTTAGTGGGTTGTAAACAGTTTGGAATGAGCATAAAATGGGACAAAAATCAAAGTGAGCATTTTGAAATGAAAAAGTGTTTGCTACAAAGGTCAGTCCCTTTGCTTGGCAAACTATGTAGAAAAGCCTGGGAAAGTGCTGATCACACAGGCAATGAGGGAATTTTAAAGCCAACAGCCTCCTTGTTTCTTTAAACAGACATCGGAACCTATAACTGGATCCTGTCAAACAAATGACAGCAAAAAAAATATAACAGCTGCTAAGAAGTCAAGTTGAGAGATAAAGTTTTCGAGGCTGAGGACCTTCTCAGAAGTAGACTAAAGGTCTTTCTTAAATCTTTAAAGCAAGGTTATGTATCCCAGGGTGGATTTTGGGCACCAAGTCAAAAATGTAACTTTGTGTATCATTCTTGTCATAGTATTTTGTGTTCCAGAATAAAGAAAGAGGACAAACTTGGTGATTAGCATCTGCCGAGAGTAGCTTATAGCTGGAGTCATCAAATGGTATCATTTATTTTTAATTGTGGTTAAAAAAAAACCCACATAATATAAAGTTTACCATCTTAGCCATTTTTAAATGTACAGTTAGGTAGTGTTAAGTACATTCACGTCATTTGCGACCGATCTCCAGGTGTCATTTTAATGCTGGTAAGTGGTCTGGGGGCATACTGACTAGGACTGAGGCTCATGGAGGAAGAATGTGTTGTTAAACCATATTCCAAAGGATGAATTCCTGTCCAAATGAAACTGACCCTTTTAAACGGTCTTATTCCCTTATAGACAAACATATATTAGTTACATAAAAATGTATTTAGAATAGAAATATGACTATTCATTTAGTTAACTCCATTATATATGAAAGAAGTCTTTGGGAAAGTCTGATATTGTTGGGTGGAGAAAGGACTGTCTTTTGGATATCTCACATGAAGTGACTCCTCATATTGAATTGGTAAGATACGTCAGGAAAATAACCTGGGAAATAAGATGAATTAAACTTCTGCTTTCAGCAGAAGGCTGAAGCCAGACAAATATGTGTTTATTATTCAGGGTTTATTATGTCATTTAAAATATATTTAATCGTATATTTAGTATTAAGTACTATTTCATAATATATTTAGTATATTGGATATATTTAAGGTATACATGATGATTTGCTGTGATTACTACAGTCAAGCTAGTTAACATATCATCTCCTCCCATATCTACTAATTTGTGTGTGTGGGTGATGAGAACACCTGCAACCTACTGTCTTAGAGTAACTATAGTCATCATGCCTGTACATTAGATATCTAGATTTGTTCAGCCTATATAACTGCAATTTTCTGCCCTTTCACCAATATCTCTCCTTTCCCCCCACTCCCTATTATGTGATTTTTAAGCAAACAAACTCCCCTTACCTTAAAAAAGAATATTATACGGTTTATTTTCACTTCTAGTACCTGTTCTTTTCTTTCATAACACTCATAATAGTTTGGTACTCAGCGAATTGTCTTTATGCTTAATGTATATTCCCTCTATATTCTCAACTGGTAGCATGGAGAATGACACATGGGTAGGCACTGAAGAGATACTTGTTGCTGGAATACAATAAACACTTGGTATGTGTTACATCATTCACCCAAAATTTACCGAGTGCTTACAGTGTGTCAGGTACTGGGTAAGGCTCTTTCCCAGGATGCACCTTCACAGAGTAATCAGCCAGTTACATTTTTTACATAAAAAGAACTACAGGTTAAGGTCTTAATACCAATTGCATCAGTGTAGACTACATACTTTGTTTAAGTCACATCTCCTAAGCCCTTGTCTTCTGAGCGATACAGCTCACCTTATTTTTAAGTATTTTTAAGTAAGCAATTTCTATACACTTTGAGGTCATCCTAAACTACACAAAGTATTCTATAAGTAGTGAAAAGTGGAATTCTCACTGCTTAGATCTACATACTACCAGTATGTCACAACGCCTCCTTCTGCATGCTTGTTTTGTTGGACCCAAAGAAAAGTACCAGATGACCTCAGGCTTTGGGTCACTTTATCATATGTATTGAGCATTAGCTGAACAATGATTCGATATTTGTACGGAAACTGCTTTGGAAGAAAAAACATAAACTGAGTTTTTCTTTGGTTGCTTAACTCTACTCATGCTCTACAACTGTAAAGGCAATACAAGCGTGAATGAAACCCTTGGAAGAGCTTTAAAGACTAACATGCTCCTTTACAGTTTCCCTCCAAGTTTTGTGTATGTTCTCTAGGCTGAGCAGACAATGTCAGAAACCACAGAAAGAACTTTAATCTGGTTAGAATAGTTGGTGAGAGGGAGAATGCTCTGGTGGTTTAAGGGAATAAAGGAAACCAAATCAAGATAAGAAAACACACTAAACAAGTTATTCGCTAAATTGGTTTACATTCGGCTCACTAATAGATTTTCTTCTAGGCATGTCTGTGAGATGCAAAATTTTTAAAATGTGACTAATATCACTTTACTAGGGTTGATTAAAGAATGCAACTATGCCAAGCACTGGGTAGATTTTCCCTGGTAGACTACAGGAGCATGAACAATTTGGTTCTGTCGATTGCAAGCCAGTAAGACAAATAACTGAATGAATGAATGAATGAATGAATGAATGAATGAATGAATGAATCAGTCAATGAATCAATGAATTAATCAATCAATGGTGAGATCTGCCTTCCTGAGACTGTTTCATTCAAAATCAACCATGTGAGAAGTATTACAAAAATACAGCTACAATTTATAGATGATTCTTTTGTAAAGGTGGGGGAAATAATCTGAAGAGAAAAAGAAAGGAAACAAATCTTTTTATAACACTCTGTGTACTGCATTTGTGAGTTTTGAGGCCATTTCCCTAAGACTGTGGGAGTAAACACACAATTTTCATTAAATGTGCCTTTCCCATAACTGGTCCATAAGCATTTCCCATGACTCTGCCGTTGAGTATCTTGGCTGAAGGAGGATCTGGCCATTAGAAGGAGGGCTCTAGATATGCTGAGTCCCAGCCGTGCTGAGAGACTTGGCACCTTTATATGCTACTTCCTAATACCAACCCCAGCATAAAATGTCATCAGAAGCCTGCATAAACATTGGACTTAGATTCACATAAATTATTTCTGTCCTAAGGTGCTTTCTGCCAGAATTTAGTAAAAACAACACTTTGAGTAAATAGAATTGGCGTATAAATGTAAGAATATTAATCCAACAAAATGCTCATAGAAAAATATAATCAAAAGTACACATTCGTAAATCTTGCAATGATGTGAGAGGTTTATCTTGTGCCTCTGAGTTTTTATTGAATATTTCCATAGAGTTCCTTTAAGCTGACACTGCCAAAGTGCTTTGAATTATCAGTTGCTTTGTGGAATTATAAAGTCTTTGAGTTTCATTAAAATGCTTAGGAGTCATTTTAATAATCATATGTGTGATTAGCGCCTGTTTAGTGCTGGATCCACAAATTCATTTTAAAAGTAAACATTGGGACAATGAAATATAATGCCAGATATGATTGCTGCTGTCAGCAAAAACATTGTCTTATTTTATTAAAAATCGCCAACAAAATGCCGTGAACAGAAGATACAGTTTCTATTTATAGATATTTTCTACTCTACTGTATTATGGTATCTGCACACCACCAGGCTATATCTAGCGGAGTTTTCATTTTGCCTCGGGTGTGTACATAAATAGAGAGGTACAGAGTCTTTTTATTACATGTGAGCACATCTTATTATGTACAGCTCCCCCAAAGTCCTATTCGGATATTTGCTCTAATATAATAGTGCTCACACCGTCGGTGCTGAGTATTTATAAGTGGATGAAGATTTCCTGAAAATAATGATAATTTAGCTATTGGCAATAATAACATTATAACATTCTCAGTGATCCATTTTGGCTTTAAGTACTTATTAAATAATATTTATTCCAAAATTATGAACTTATAAAATTAAACGAGATTGCAACATGCAATAAAAACACATTTCTCTCTAAACTCCAATTGACTCCATTTCTCACAGATACCTCTCCTTGTGTTCATTCTGCTTTTACTGTTTTCTACCCTCTGTGAGTTCTCAGCTCTTCTCTCTGATGTGTTGATATGCTTTCCCCCAAAGCCACTCTCTTTTTCTACTTTCCCTACCCACTCGTCCCCTTCTTGTTATTCTCTCATTCCCTACTGATATGGGAATAATAGGATCCCAAGGCTGTCCTTACAGTATAATTAAAGTATGAATTTCCAGGAGTTGGAAATTGCAGGCCATTTTTATTATGCTTCTATAATAAAGCCAGGTAACACTGAGAGAATTAAAATGGCTTTTTCCTAGTAGATAACTTGGTAAAGATTTTTTTCCCCTTGGTTCTATTGTTTTAAGAGACTGGGAGCTGAAAATGGGAATAGATACACCAATTCTTTTTCTGAAAACACCTCTATCTTTTACATGATATATATCCCCCTAGATCCTGGGAATATGTTGTAAACTTGTAACAGATGGTGATGAAGCTTCACATTTTTATACAATACACTTTTTGAGATTCTGCATCTACTGTATGTATCTTCCAGGGAAAATGACCTTGAATGAATGAAGTCATAGTCTGAGGGAAAAACACCCCACAGATAGACCAGCAAAGAAATGATGAGTCAATGGGTTTTGGTTTGTTCCCCGTGGTAAGATGAAATAATTTCCGATGAAAAACAGAATACTGGAATATAGGAATCAAAGGTCGTCTTGACACTAGAGGTGTATCCGTTAATTGTTCCGGGAGAACCAGTTAGCCATATTCTATATTGAACAGAAACACATGGAAGACGGGATATCACTGTTTGTGAGTAGGAATGCTATTTGCTTCACTTGGGTAATGTTGGGGGCTTACCAAAAATTGTTCTGGCACAACATCTACCAACATGAATGTTAGGAGGGTTCTAACACTGTGAGTGCTGATATTTTATGAATGTTTTATCACTGGCTTGAAAACAAGAGGTTTGCAATTGAATCAACAGCATGTCAGACAGACAAAATATTAAAAAAAAAAAATTAGTGGGAATTACTGATGTCCCTATTGTAAAAACAAACTGAAGTTAATAAGAAACTTGATCCTCTTAACCGATTAACAAAAGTCAAGTTTTAATTGCATGGTTTCCTAGACAAATCAAAGAGTGCTGTTAACTTGAGCATTGGTTGTTTAGAGGGTGCGCTAATGGGGGAAATTGCTGCATATTCAGTTACCCACCTCTTTTTTCGACAGCTTCAATGCATTGCTTTACAAACCGTGGAACTGTGGAATTTTCACGTTCACACACTGTGTGCAGATGAGAGCCAAAAATTTGATCTGCAAAAGAAACAAAGATGAGCTTCATTAAAATCCAAGATTGCGTTGTTCTTTAATTTGATTCTGTTTCCATACCCACTGCGTGCTGAAATCTGTGTCTTGCATAGGAATTGATTTTTTGCTTTAATTCCAAGGGGTCTATTGCAGAGATACAAAGGCCATAAGTCCCTCCTTTATAGAAGAGGACCCTGGGCCCAGAGAAAGAAAGCTAACACTCCGCCATCGATTAGGCTGGGATGACAGGGCATAACTTTGTTGTTTATAAAATAGTGACAAGGAATTAAGAAAACTTCTACAAAGTAATTAATCTTAATGAATTGGTATCTTCAGTGTTTTAGAAGAAATTTGTCAATGATCACCAAAATTATAATTTTATCAGTATATTTAGAAGATTCGTTCAGTGGGTCAATGATCTTTGAAGAGGCAAGTTCCAGATTTACTTTGAAGTGGATTTCTTAACATCTCTCCTGCCTTGAATGCCCTTCCTCGACATCTAAGTGTCCCCTTCCCTTTATAGCTCAGCTCTGACCACACTTTCTCCACAAACTCTTTTCTTCTTATCTCAGTGTTGTGTCTCCTTTAATATCAGTTCTTTGGAATACCAGTTCCTCGGGATGTTAATAGGCAATTTGGGGGGGAAAGGCCTATGATCAAAATGGTTTAGCAATGTTGGGTTAAACAAAGTTAAACAGGTTTCTTTCATGTGTATTCTTACAGCTTGTGACATGCCATTCTGCACTGGGAATCCCCACAAAGGGCTGGAGGATGCACTATTTCCCAAACTTATTTGAGTAAGATCCTTTTATTTCAAACGGCATCCCTCCAGACTAAGGCTTCTGAGAACACACTCTGAAATCCTAGCCTGGTCTTCTCATTGGGAACATGATTTATCCTACCTTGCATTGTGTATTTACATTTATAATAGATGGAATGTATTTTCTCAAAGCAGATTTGGAGTGCCTACAGGCTCTATGTGTTTGTATGGTCACCAGGGCTTAGCACAGACTCTGGCCTACAGGATTTGCTCATAGATATTTTTTATTGCAGTAAAATATACATAACATACAACTTACCATTGTAACCATTTTTACATGGACAGTTGAGTGGCATTAAGCGCATTCTTTTTTTAAAAAAAATTTTTAAAGACTTTATTTATTTATTTGTCAGAGAGAGAGAGAAAGCAAGCACAAGCAGGGGAGAGCGGCAGGCAGAGGGAGAGGGAGAAGCACGCTCGCCGCTGATCAGGGAGCCTGATGCGGGACTCGATCCCAGGACCCTGAGATCATGACCTGAGACGAAGACAGACATTTAACTAACTGAGCCACCCAGGCGCCCCAAGCACATTCTTGTGTAATCTTCACCACCATCCATTTCCCAATTTTTTAAAAACAGCATAGATTTTATTACTGAGAATGAATCA
This sequence comes from Mirounga angustirostris, assembly GCF_029215605.1. Classification (NCBI taxonomy): domain Eukaryota; kingdom Metazoa; phylum Chordata; class Mammalia; order Carnivora; family Phocidae; genus Mirounga; species Mirounga angustirostris. Next base: position 110,348,422 of record NW_026991711.1, on the reverse strand, counting down.
AATATTTAGTAGGTTCAAGGGCTTCCCATCTTGCTCAAAATGAACTCCAGTTCCTTACTGCAACTTCTAAGGTAATACATGACCTGCCCTTTCATCCATTAATTGAGTTCATTTGCTCCCTCTCCCCTCTCTCCCCGTCATCACTTGCCTGCTGGCTGTCCACATTACTGATTCTTGTCTATGCCAAGCCCACTTCTGCCTCAGGGACTTTGCACTTATTATGACCTCTGCATGAAACTCCATTGCATTAGGTCTCTTTTGTAGCCTTTCCTACCCACTTTTTTTTTTTTTCTAAAAAATGGCCGCACTGCAATAGGAACTCTCCATGATACTTTCCTGTTTTACTTTCCTTGGAGCACTTATCTCTGCCTGGCATATTGGATTGATGTGCTTACTGGTTAGTTTTCCCCTGCTTAGAATGCAAAACCAAGGAGAGTAAAGACTATACCTATTTCCTTTCTTACTGGGTCCCTAGTAAGTAGACAATGTTTGGCATATACTAGAAGTTCAATAAACATTTATTAAAGACATTGTCTTAATCATCAGTGGAGGTCTTCAATGATTTTCAAAAAATATTTGTAGTAGAAGTAGGGAGAAAAATAAAATGCAGCATAACAGATTGGTAAGTGAAATATTACAAAGGGGCAGTCAAAATGGAATGTGATGAGACTTGAAGGAAGTCATGATTTTCATCCATTTCTTAGAAAAGTTGATGGCTTGAGTTAAGGACAACCTAGCAGGGAGGAGAGTAATTAAGGCTAAAGCACAAACATATTTCAGTATGAAAATGTACATTTTCATCTAAGAGACAGAAAGATGATAAACCCCAAACATCAACAGAGTGTAGAGAAGTGGGAAATAATCATGTGTATTTGCTTTGAATCCTTGGTCAAGTAACAAAGACTTGTTCAAAAACAGCCACCACTATAAGAAAAAAAAAAATGACATAAACTATTACCTAAGAAAAATAATCCACAACTTCAGTTGGAATAATTTAAATTGGCTAGAGATTATAGTCAGGAAGAAATGCTATAAAGTATAAAAACTTCTAAAGGAAATTATTATTCAAATCAATTTCACAAATATTTATTGAGCATGTGGCAGGACACCAGACCAGTCTTTGGTACCCACAGAAGACTTCCCAGAGAAGAAACAAATCCTCAAGGAAAAGTAAGATCTAAGTGAAGAGGTAAGAGAGGGGACAAAAGGCCATTTAGGGAAGATGGAAGGAAGGTATACAAACACATCAGTGATGGGGAAAAATGGCAGGAAGAATGAGATGTGCTGAGGGATACATTCACTCATTCTTATTTAGAGAAATCTTGATGTATTAAGCTTTAAAAGAAGATGAAGATGTGTTATAAGAGCCTTAAATATTTTAGTCAGGTAGGTTAAATTATTTGAAAGTGTGCAGACACCAATGATTTCTTATACATACACTATTCCCCTCATGACTTCTTGTTTTTAGAGTCCATTCGTAAGATAGAGGCTGAAAATGTTCCCTATTGACTTCTGTCTTCCTTGCAGATCTGAGTAATTAGACCGCTATAATCAGTCAAATGTAAGGAGAAATGACTTGGGAAGCTACAAGAGATTTTTTTTTTTTTTTAACCAGCTAAAAGGAGAGGCATGTATGAGGCACTCTTTCTTTTTTCTTCCTGCTTTGGATATCGTTGTGCAATCATGTGACGCTGGAGCTACTGCAACAATCTTATCACCATGAGACACCAAGCTTGCAGACAAAAGCTAACATGATTAAAAAAGTCACAAAAAACCCCAGACCTCAAAGACATTGTTGAAGTTCTAAACCTAAATCATTTTTTTTTCTAGATTTCTTATTTAGTGAGATAATATAAGTCATTTTTAACTGTGCATTCTATCCCCTACAGCCAAAACATTCATAACCAAATGGAGGCACAGATTGTGAAGAAGACTGAACACAAGGAGATTAGTTAAGAGGCTAATGTGATCACCTAAGAAGGTGTTATGGAGACCAGAGTCAGGATAGAGTTGTGGTAAATTTAATCATTGTTCATGATTCTTCTCATCTTCTCTGAATTAGATCTGTACATTCACCGCTTTTGCCATGTGACTGTGTGGGAAAACTTATTACAGTGGGCAACATTTATTTCTCCCATTTCACTGATATTGGGCTTGGCTGTAGACTTGCTTTGGCCAACGTACTGTGAGTAAAAATGACCATGTGTCAGTTCCAGATGTAGGTCTTAAGATGCACTGTACATTTCTACTCACCTGACTGCTTTTCTGTTATTGCCAAGACAAGAACTTCCCTGGGTAGCTGTTGCCCTTTCAGTCTGGGATCCAGAATAAATACATATGGCAGAGACTGAAGCCAATGCTCAGTTAGGAGACAAGTCTAGTCAGACCTTCTGCTTAAAGTAGAGCTGTCCAGTCAAACCTGCCCCAGGCTACTTGACCCACAGACACATGAGAAGTAAGTGCTTCCTGCTGTATGTCACTGAGATTTTGTGTTTGTTTGTTATGCAGCAATAGCTTACTGATAAAGATGATAACAGGAGTCCAGGTTGTTGGTGACCTAAGCTACGCTATGAGAATGACAACAAAGAGAATTGACAGGACATGGAAACTGAAACTGGGGAGCAAATAAATAGATTAAAACAATTCTAAATTTGCTAGGATTGTGGAATCATACATCAGTTTAGATTCAACCCAAGGAGGAGTCCCAAAGGAAATTTCTCCTCCCTTAAAATGAACTCATTATGCTTTACCTAATATGACGGCACTTTTTACTCTGTATTCTCTCCCTATCAATTCAATTCTATCAAATTCAATTCAGTGCATATTTCGTTAGCACCTGCCATGTGCTGGATATTGTAAAGAATACAAATATTGATTCACTCATTCAGTAGCTATAACATGCCCACTATAAGCCAAACACTGTGCTCTTGCCGGAAAATGCAGTGATGCATGAAGCATGATCTCCTACAGTCTGGGGTGGTGGTGGTGGATAACTCTCACAAGCATTTATAATATAATGTGATTAATGCTATCTCAAGGCTATGTAATAATAGCAGTGAAGCTTCATTGTACCCTTAAACTAAGCCAGGCATGGTTCAAAGTATTTTATGTATTCTAACTTATTAAATCTTTACATGAATCCTCAACCCTTTGGTGGTAGATACTATTAACCTGATTTTATGGGAGAGGAAACAGAGACACCAAAATATTGAATCCTATGTCCAAAGTTACAAAGTATCAGGGTTCAGGGAAAGGAAAAAGGTAAGAACCTGACCTGTGACAACAGAAAGAAGGGGTGATTTTGTAGGATTTGTTAACTGGATACAGAAGGTGAGTCAACCCACCAGAGAGAGGTCTTCCTAGTTCCTTGCTTGAGTAAAAGAGACTGACATGCAGAAGGAACCCTGAAGGTTTGGAGAAGAATAAAGAGATAGGTATTCAAGAATGAGGATAAGCATTTCAGATGCAGAAGAATGATGGTGGGAGATAAAGGTGAAAAGTTCTCATTGAATTTTGACAATTCAGAGGCTATTGGTGACCATGAGGAAAAATGGCGTTAGTAGAAGAATGAAGCTGAAAAGCAGATGGTGGTGGACAAGGTTTGAAGAGAAGGCGAGGAAGTGAAAACAGCAAATGCACTCCTGCTTTAAGAAGTTAAGTGCTGGGAATTCATTAATTATAAGGGAAGATGGGACTTGGGAAAGATTTTGAGCTGGGTGGATAGGAGTGAATTTCAACTGCAGGGTGTTCTGCCATAATGCGCCGGAGGGGACGAGGTGTGCTACTGGCTACTTCTGGTTGTTCTAAAGTGGGAAGTGGGGGAGGTGCATCACTGCCACTTACTGGATGGTCCAGGCAAGCGTAGGCAATCCCTCATTGAAAAACTGTCCCCTCCTGATTGCCAATAGTGTCCCGGTGAGAAAAGAGCCTAGATATGATCAACATCATTAGGCAGAAGGGAGATGTTTGCTTTGACTAGTTACCAGAAAAGCCAAAAATTGTCTTCTAAATTCTAGCCTCTCTTTAAACTGGCTGTACTCACCCAACAAGGTATGGCTCTGGAATTAAGAATTTAGTCTCTGTGGTGAAGCTGATTAAATGCAAGGCTGTCATATAACCCAAGCCAAGGCAAAGAAATTCTCCCTCAAAATGATTAGAATTGGGATACTACAGACTGAGGTAGTTAGTGCCAGGGACTTAAATAGTAAAACTGGCTAGATTTAGACACTGGATGCCAGGGGCAGCCATATGGGGAGATGGCTGTGTGCAATGGGTGACTGGGCCCAGGAACTAATTTGCAGAGAGAGGTGAATGAAGCAGACACACCCTAGGTCCTCACTTTCTGATGCCTGACTCCAGAGATCATCTATCTTTTCCATGGGGTACCATGACATACCTTGTGTTGTGACAATAACTCCCATTTTATTTGAATATTTTTGAATGAGCTTCTGTTTATTGCAACCAAATAAACTTGACCAGAACACGAACATAGCATTGACCAAAAGTTTTCAGGAGAGGGCTTACGCCCACAATAGAAAGTGCCAGTCTTGGCTCAACAGTGAGATCCACTGTTACAGATGATACTGGTTAGGAAGAGTATGGTGGATGTCTATTGGTTTTACTGGCCCTGTAACTGTCCTCTTATTCTCTGGTAAGATCACTCTGATTTTCCCTAGGGGATGATGCCTTTCTCATGTTGGCTGCCATTTGTTCTGAGTAGCACTGATTCCACCACCTCTAGTTCCAGGGATGAACATGATTTTCTTCATGTTCAGACATGAACACATGGCCCAAGTTGATCTGGTGGAGTAGATTCTAAGGCTTTTTCTAGTGCTACTAGGAAAGAGGAGCCTTATTTCTACAGGAATTGATAAACTACTGGGATATGAGTCTGAGTTTCCAGAAGTTATGTTGCCACCTTCTGGGAAAACATACTGGAGAATTAAACCAACAGAGTGGAAAGCAAGCTGAGCGATAGAAGAAATAAAGATTTGATAGTATTTGTGCCCCTAGATCCAATCATGCCTGAAGCTATCCTTGTCCCTTGGACTTTTCAATTAAGTAGTCCACTAAATTCCATTTTTACTTTTGCAGTTTAGACAAGTTTGTATCAATTACTATGAAAGGAATCTTGACTACAACATTAGCCTTCAACATAAAATGATGGATCATGTAACTTAGAGGAGATGATAATGCACATTAAATGACTTTGCAAAGTAAAAAGTGTTATCTAAAGAAAGTAAATCATAGACAGAAATAGAAAAAAAAATAAAGAAAGTAAATCATAGAGATTTAGCTAAAATGTCAATGTCAAATTTCAGTGCTGCTGTAGGATTGCCACCATCTGTAAATTTGATACAGTCCAGGGTTTGATACACCAAAGAGGACCATTAAACTGTAGGAATGTGTTTGGACCATAGCACTTTCTATCTTAAAACAGTAGAAGGAAAAGGGGAGGGAGAGAGAGTATTCTGTTGTCTTGGCGAGCATTAATGAGCTAGCTTTGCCCCCTTAACTTCCATGACTGTTGTCCTGGCACAACACTAAAGATTATTTCTGCTTTCCCCTTCCTTATGATATTCCAAAAAACGGAGCAGCCCAGAACCCCGAGCTCCAGACTCCCTACCTATATCCCCATCTGTGGGCTCACTGGTAATCCTTTCTTCCTCTCTTAACAACTTTTTGTATTTAGAAAACACCTCTTGCTGGAGGTGCCAATATTTTTGGAATGCTCCACAAATGCCTATGGCCTTGGCTAGTGTGATCATTATGTCTTCCTCCTCCTGCTGCAGCGTTTATACCGGGGTGGCAGGCAACACATTGGTTGGAGAAAATCCATTTTCAGCAATTTTTCTCTGAAAGCGTGTTTTGGTGAGAAAAACAAATAGACCTTCCACATGACTGCACTTATAAATCATGTTGTTTACATAATGAATTAGAGTTTAACTAGGAAATTGTGGGTTTTAATCTTTAAGCTCTCCAACTTTTGACCGATTTAGTTAGTTCATCAGCATAACCAGGTTAAGTCTCCCAGATTAAAAATTAGCTTCATTCTCCCTCATCTCTGCTATATATTTTTTGACAAATTATGGAAAGAACACCCAGTAATGGGATCTTTGTCAGTTAGATTCCAAATGAATCAAAACTATGAGGAAAACTACTCAATAGAGGCAGTTAAATGTTCAAATAATGTGACGGTGTTATCATCATTTACCCAGGAAGACAGTCTCCACATGCTTTTCAAAATGATTATTCTGCTTTCAGGACACAGGGCTGCCGTTGCAGCTAGTCTAGTAAATTTTAAAAAGGAAAACAAAGCAGCTAAAACTACACATACATGAAGAACATAGAGGGGAACAGAAAACAATAATAACAAATCGAGTGGCTTAGCTCCACCCATCCCCCCCAAAATCAGACAATTATTTTGGTCATGAGGTATATTTGTTAAGGGTTTGGGCTGCGACTAAAAAAATAACCAAAACACTGGGGCTTTATTTATTTATTTATCTTTTATTAGTTTATTTCTTTTTGAGAGAGAGCACATGTATGCCTCTGCATGCACCCGAAGTGGGGGAGAAGGGGCAGAGGGAGAGGGAGAGAGAGATTTCAAGCAGGCTCCACACCCAGCATGAAGCTCAATGAGGTTCAAACTCACAACCCTGAGATCATGACCTGAGCCAAAATCAAGAGTCCAACACTCAACTGACTGAGCCACCCAGGTGCCCTGTCACCAGGGCTATCTTACACAAAGAATTTATTCAAATGATAGCGAGGAATGACAGTGGGAAGGAACTCCAAGAACTTACTAGGAACTCAAAGTAATTTATTAATTACTCGAGGCTGGAGAACCAGTCTTGGAGATGTTTCAAACCGAAGGTCCAAAGGAGATCCATGAAATAAGAAGGAGGAAATACACTGCTGGGTCTGGAGTCTTGTAATTCTGATGGCTGGGTCAGGATGCTATTTACGTTACCATCCCCACCACCAGCATTGTTCTGATAAATTACACTCTTCAGATGCTCAAGATGGTAAGTTCCAACAGAGATGCCCAGTTGGTTGAGATTATGTTAAAAATGGGGTTGGGATAAGAAAAAACTTAGCCCTGATAGCTTCCATAGTAAGTAGCCTGCACTTGGAATATTTCTCCCTCCACAACGCTATACACATGGGCCTATCATCTCCCAATAGGTTGCTCTAGAGGAGGGGCAGTGGATACTGAAGGGCAAAAGTAATATTCTCAACATGGGTAATTTTAGCAATTTAACTGAAATTTACCTTTGATTTTAAACTATAAGTAACATTTGGTTTTCTTTTTGAGAGTAGATCTCTAGACCCAAACTTTCAGATTACTTATCAAACAATCCTGTTTTTACTTTTATCTTTTATATTTTCTCCACTTCTATCCTTATTACTTTTTATTCTTCTCCTTTAAAATACTCACCATATAAGCCCTCATCATATAACTTTACTGCAACTTTACTGATAATTTTTGGAGAAATGGGTGATTTAAGTAAGTACTGTAATTTACAGATGGCTTATCTCTTTGAACTAAGATTCAGAAAAATATGTTTAATGCTAAAACACTACTGAATTTAATCTATATTAAGTGCTTCATAAAGTACTGTGTTATTTTACAATGCCTTGGGGCTTTGATTAAAAGTATCAGCTACTGCTTTTTGATACACAGACACCAAAAATTGGGCTGATTCTCTGCTGAATCTCTAATATACACTGCAAGTGAAGTAAGTTTCTCTCATTGCCTTGTTTACTTGTGTTTTTTTCTCAAACGAGGCAAATACAGGGGGGAAAAGCATAATTATTTTAACTTTTAAGTAGTTTGGAATCTAAATAAATAGAAATTCTAAATATATACACTTTTGTGTATAGTTTCCCCCTGCATGTTTATTCATACTTGTGTAGCTCATTAACCTAATAGATTTTAAAGTCCCTGTTGGATAATAATAATGTCTGTTCTGGAAGGACTGGCCTGGAGGAGATTTGCCCAGACTATGGAGAAGATATCCCCAAACAAGGGGAGGCTGTAGTCTGCAGCCTCCAATCAAAGTTGTACAATTGGATGCAGGAGTAGCAGCCCAAAGGTGAATTTCAGAGACAGGTCCACTGTCACTTAGACAGAATGATGGAATTCTTCCCCAGCTTCTCCTATTTTCTTTTCTTTCTTCTCTTTTCAGGCTTTAAGCAGTCCCCACCTTTCAAGATTTCACCCTCAAGCCCAAACAAGACTACTATGAAGTACTCTTTGGTTTCTTTTTCTTTTTTTTTAAGTAGGCACCACATCCAGCATGGATCCCAATGCAGGGCTCAAACTCACACCCCCGAGATCAAGACCTGAGCTGAAATTAAGAGTTGGTTGCTCAACTGACTGAGCCATCCAGGCATCCTTGGCCCCTTCTTTTAAGCTCCTAAACTCTCATGGAAATAGATCTCAACTCAATTTTGGTCTAATTAATGCAATGGACATTTAAGTGAGTCTACCAGCCAGAAAGAAATTTTTATTTTAAACAATGAGTTTATTACCTCAAATGAAAGATTGCATATAAGATTTTTCAGTATTTGTCTACTCTAGGCAGCAACTTTATCCTATACTTCTCCATCCCTCTCCTTACCCAAAGCAATACAACACACAAATATACACATATACATGCATACTGCCCTCCACATGCGTCTGCACAGCATCACAACAGTATAAAGAATGGTCTGACCAAGTGAATATTTCATGAATTTTTGTGTTCATTCATCTTTTGTATCCATCCCTGAGTATTTTTCAAGGCCTGCTGGGGATGGAATAATGAATAGAACACTCTCTGTCCTCATACACCACTCTCTGTCTTCAAGATCAAAAGAAGTGAAGGAGTGAACCATGCCTATACATGGGGAGTGTGTTCAATCAGAGGAGTAGCAAATGCATAAGACTGGGGAATAAGCAGGGTGCAATCGGGGAGCAGTAAGGAAGCCCTTGTGGCTGGAGTGAGGTGACAAACAGGAAGTAGACTTGCAGATGAAACTGAAAAGGTGGCCTAGGGGCCAAAGCAGGTAGAACCCTGTAGGTCACAGAAAGGTCATCAGCTATTATTTTAAGTATGATTTTATTCTAAGTAATTAGCAATTATTGAGCAGGGAAGTGAAATAATGTGAGTGAGGTTTTTAAATGATCCTTCTAATTGCTGTGTGGAGACTGTATTTAAGAGGTTCAAGAAAAGAAGCAGAGAGGCCAGTCAAGGGGTTGGTAACATATTCCAGGGAGAGGTAATGGTGCTTAGATAAGCCTGGTAACAATGGGACAAAATGTGGTTGAATTTGGAGTATATTTTAAGGTGGGTTTGCTGACGAGAGCAGAAGAGAGACTAGAACAGAGGGTGACTTCAGCTGGCAGTTGGCTGGGTATTTCCTGAGGGGAACATGCCAGAACCGGGTAAGCAAGGATTGGATTGCTCTAGATAAATGTGAGATGTCAACCAAACATCTTGGGAGATGACAAATAGACATTTGAACATGCAAGTTTGGAGTCTTGAGAGTCTGGAGCATGAAGCCGAAGTTTTAAGTTTAGAAAGCCTACAGATAGAACTTGAAGCTACAGGACTGCAATATTTCAGCGTTGGAGTATTTGAATAATACCCAGTAGTCTGAGAAGAAGAATGAAAAAAGGAAGAGAAGTCTAAGAACATAACATAGGATAAGCCAACATTGTGAGGTTGGTGAGAGGAGCAGGCTCATCAAAGGAGTGTCCATTGACATACGAGTTTCCAGAAGAAAGAAGATGAAATTGTAAATAAAGAGTAATTGTAAAACCACTGAAAGATTTCACGTCCAGCTTCCTTTCCTTTCTACCTCTTCCCAGGCAACAACTTCTCTGGAAGTAAAATTGAGTAAAAAGGTCTTTAGTCTACAAAATACAGCTCACGGTCCAGCGAGAAAGATAGTACAATAATCAAATGAGGAAATTATAATTTCGGGATAAAGAGAAGAGAGGACTAACTCAGAATGAGGAAGACAGGGATGGCTTCATGGAGTTGGTAACTGAGCTGGAAGCATGAAAATGAATAGGTTTACTAGATAAAGGAAGCTGGAAAAGAATATTCAAGGTGAAGGAAACTATACACAGTGAACAAGATACATGTAATTTCTTCCCTTTTTTTTTTTTTTGAGAGAGAAAGAGAGAATGAGCATGCATGAGAGAGCACAAGCAGGGGGGAGAAGCAGAGGGAGAGGGAGAAGCAGGCTCCCTGCTGAACAGGGAGCCTGATGCAGGGCTTGATCCCAGGACCCTGGGATCATGACCTGAGCCAAAGGCAGATGCTTAACAACTGAGCCACCCAGGTGCCCCTCTTCCCTTTGTATTTCTATTGCTTTATTTATTTATTTATTTATTTATTTGCATTCTATTACATTCTCTTCTGGTTGACAAATGAATACAAAAATGAAAGAACGAATGAGAAAGAGAAAACAGTGTATGTAAAAGAATATGATTTCTATCTAAAGTTTGCGCTATGATCAGGTAAGTTGGAGGGAAATATATTTCAGTTTAGTTTGCTTTAGTGCGTTTTGAATGCTTAACATGGCTAACTTTTGTTTAGCAAAGACTGATTATTGACATTTTGGGTTGAGGATATTTTCTGTTTGGGGTTTGCCTGTCTTCATGTCATTGGAATTACAGAGGGGACTAGCAAAAGAAGAAGGGGATAAAATTCAAAGACATCAAGTTTTGCCAACTTATCCCATATTTAGATATACTTTGTATTCTTAAAATAGGAAACTGTCCATAAAATTCAATTGCTCAATCACATAACTTACTGTAATTATTCTGAAGTTAAAACTTTTATCATTAGATTGTCTACTTACTTGACTTAGTAGGAACTTTACTCACATCTTCCTCAATTTACCATGGGATTATGTCACGATAAACCCATCATCAGTTGAAAATATAAGACAAAAATGCATTTACTACACCTAACCTACTGAGCATCATAGCTTAGCCCAGCTTACCTTAAACGTGCTCAGAATGCTTACATTAGCCTACAGTTGGGCAGAATCGCCTAACACAAAGCCTGTGTTATAATAAAGTGTCGACTATCTCATGTAAATTGATCCTATACTATACTGAAAGTGAAAACCTGAATGGCCGTATGGGTGCAGAATGTTGTAAGTGTATGGGTTGTTCACCCTCATGATGACATGGCTGACTGGGAGCTGCCACTGCCCAGTACCACATATCGCTAGCCCAGGAAGAAAAGTCAAAGTTCAAAATCTGAAGCACAGATTCTACTGAAAGCATATCACTTTTGCACCATCATAAAGTTGAAAAGTGTTAAGCTGAACCACGTAAGTCAGGTAACGTGTGTGTCGTGAAATCAGTACTTTTATTTGTTTGAGTGACAAGTCGAGGGAGAAAACTTGATCCATAAAATTTACTCAGATAATTGATTGAATTAATTTTAAATGATTTCATTTACCTTGTCAGCCCAACGAATATGGACTAAGGCTGGAAGTATCACTCAGTGACTGATAAAAGTTGAGAGATTCTTTTAGGGTAGAGAAGGTGTGGCAATTTTGGCTCACTCTGATTTAAAGTAAAATCTAGAAAGAACACTGTACTTTTCCTAATATCAGCATAGATTTGTTAGAATCCCAGGTGGTAAGACTTCAATTTATTTGCATGAATGCATAGTTCAATAAGAAAAGATTCAAATTTAGTTGGAGTAAAACTTCTTAATGATTTCAAATATTACTTGTAATATATTAATATAACGGGTTTGAATATCTATAATGGAGTCTCTTTCATTTGGGTCTTAAGGGTGTTCTCATAGCCACTAATGCTGAGTGCTAGGTACATGCTCAAGTACCTAAGAGGAAAGCACTTTAGGTTAAAAGCACTTTCTCTCGTCAGCCTCGGGTTAAAAGCTATTTCAGGATTCTGTTAAAGGCATTCTTTGGTCCTTAGCTTCAGCTTAAAAGCAGCTTTGATGAAAAGAGCTTTGAGGCAGGTAAAGGATTTTATAATAAACCATATTAAGAGCCAGGGAATCACGTGGTTCTCTGGAAGTGTTGGCTAGCTCCGTGGAGGTGTGGTGTAAGCTCTGCGCAGGTCTGCCTCTTCCCCATGGGCAGCTCTGAACAATGTGGTCCTCTGGTTATTCTATGCAAAGAAATTGAAAAACAAACAAACAAACAAACAAACATTTCCAGGAATGTAATTGGAGAGAGGAGGTTATGAGCCTAAATTAGTAGGTCATGATGCACATGTTTTTGAAACATTTTGTCTCTTTTGGGCTTCCAGTCAAATATAGTCTGTTTCTCTTTTTCAGCACTTATTTTTTTTTTTTTCAGCCCTCCCTTTAGAAAGTGACTATGCAATAACACTTCTAAAACACCTTATCCTGTCCCGAAGCTGCCCACGGAACTGAATAAATAGATACCTCATTGTGAGATACACTTTGTATACCGCACATTCTCTGGGTTTATTGCACACTCTTTATTTATATTACTTTTCTGGCTAACCAGACCTCCCATTGGGGGAAGGAGTGCATGTAAGGGTGGAATGGAATAGCTCAGTTGGGTTTGCCTACTAAATTAGTGCAATGATGTTCACCATCCAGATGTCTAAATTGAAGTGTTGATATTAGTGGGTGAAAAGACAGTGATTTTAGAGGAATTTTGAGCTTGCGGGGGTCAATGGGAATTCTGAGAGATGGCAAAATTGTGCGTGTATCCCAGCTAAGCCCCAGGGAGTAGATCTGACTTCTTTTGAGGAAAAGGCTTCACACGGAATGGGAAGAAGCCATTTTCTCACTTTTTGAGATTTAGCCTAAGAGCTGTTGCTTTAAGTCCTAACACCCCAGGTGAAACATGAAGGTGGCTGAGAAGAGCAGTCTCCCCATTTGCTCTGGAGACAGAGAGAATCTAAAAATGCTGTGGGAACCAGAGGTTTAGGGAACCGTTTGGCATGTGGAAGGTTTTGTAGATTTGGAAGCTCTTGGACAGTACCGAGGAGGTGAGGAATCCATCTCTCCGGAGATACTGACTACATGGCTGTGGTGAGATGCCTGCCTTGGGCATTTTTTAGGTAATGGGGTATCAAATGCAATACATTCCAGGTGCTCCCAGAAATAACCAGGGAGACCTTAGAGAAGGATAAAGCCAGAGTTGCTATGGTTATACAAGTGGGTGTCACAACTTATGATATTGGTGCCTTAATATCTGTGTTACCTCGTTCATATCCACAGGCTGCTGGGGCATGGCCCACTGTGGTTATATAGGAATTAAGTAAAACTAGATCAAAAGCATTAATATGTCTTTTCATTGGTCTTCTAAAGTGGGGACAAGTTTGCAGGGTATGGAAGAGCTTTTTTTATTTGATGTAGAATATTTCTAAGCAGTGCTAAAGTGTCTAACTTGGAAGGAAGGAATCGCATCTTATACATCTTCCTGGGCCCAGTATCCAGCCCATTGTTTTCCACATGGAGGTCCCCAATAAATGTTTGCCAAATAAATAAAAATGGATAATGGGCACTAAGTGAATAATAAAATTGCCTATAAAATCAAGTACAAACTCCTTGCATTGCCCAAAATACCTGCCACAGACACTTCTCATCCAACCCTCTCCCTTGCAGACAAACCATCATTCTCATGCTTTCCTACGATTATGCACCTTGAATGTCTCAACCAGCTCTCCACATGTCCAAATGCTCACAGTCAAGACTCAGTTTAAAGACCACAGCATAAAGGAAACATGAATCTTTCTCACACTTTTCCCACTTGTAATTTCCCCAAATCCATGACCTCAATGTCCCTAAAGCATTTGACATTTGATATATTATGTCATATTTGTTGTACCTTTATCTCCCTTACTCATTTCATGGGAAACTCTGTTTTATGCATCTTTGTATCCTCTTGGAACATGGTGATTTAAAGAATATATATATATGAGTAGGTGATAGAAATAACAATCAAAGCATAAAGAAATGTAAGCACAGTTGTCCTTCATCCTTATCACTTGGGAGTGCACGCCAAGCTACAAGCACAAGGTGAGGCACAGAGAATGCTCCACATGTTGGCTTTATTAATGCGATGCCACAAAAATCTCACCCTGATTTATCTGTTTTGCAATTTTCAGAATACCTACTCTGCATTCAGGAGAAATGCTTGCAGTATGCCAGGCCATAGAAAGAGTAGAATTAAGAGTAGAATATGAGAATTAATAGTTCTTATTTGCTATGCTAATTGTTCTTTGTGTAGTATCAACAATTGTAAGAGGTATTATCTGGAAAGTGTTAGGACAGAAAATTTCATTACCTTGTCCAAACTCTCAAAGCAAGTAAGTAGCAGAGCCAAGACTAGACTTCAGATCTACTTCAAAATTCAGTGATCTTTATGGCTTAATGACTGCAATACATTGTTTTCCTGAGTAAAATAGAACGCATATAGCTCTTTCAAATAGCAAGGGAGAGCTTGTCACCACCACCTTATCACTTCACACCATATGTATCTAGATCCAATGAAGAAAATGGTCTTTCGTATATTTCACTATTGCAAGCATTCTTTATATATTTAAACATCTATAAAACTAAGTACAGTTTTGTGTTCAAGTATCTCTTTTTCCCAAGAAGGAGCTGCATTTCTTGTTAGATATTCTTGGAGTCTAGGATTCTAGGCTGGTGATAATGGGGGCAACAGCCTGGGAACCTTTTCTAGCAGAGGTTGCTTAGACCACTTCTAGCCGCTAAATGGTGTGCCAAATCGACTAGCACAGACTCCTTCTAGCAGATCTCAGATGAGTGTCTATGATCCAGCTTGGTATGTGAAACTGAAGCTCAGCACACATGTCCATGCCAGCCTCTCAGACTCTTGACTGAGAGAATTGCATCTGGGAGACAGAAGTTTCCTTTGGGCTTTTGGTAATGTTCATACTACACTAACTAATTGTAGGAACAGATGGCTTTGGGTTATCACAGGAAAGTGCTTTCCGCTAAAACTTTGCTCATAAGTATTTAATACCATCTCCAAAATTCCTCAAATACAATGAGTGTTCCATATCCCCAACTTTATTTGGATGGGCTATTTATTCTTCACCTTCTGGGACTGGACCAAGATCCCTGTTTTCCCCACTATCCATCTCCTGCCCATCAGTCTCTTCTGAGGCCACAGCTCCCTGGACAGAACTTCTGCTTCCCGTTCTGTCCTAGAGTAGGAGACATCCATGTCTACCACCAGTGTGGTGCCTGGTATGCGGCACTGTGTCGTCACACTTGGAATACTTCTATTTCTATATTGCGCAACCACCACTGGAATGCTTTCTCCATATTACCGTGCCACTTGAGTTGAACAGAACTTCACACAGATGTGACTGTCTCTCCTTGTGTGTGATCAGCATTGTATTTCTGACCAATATTACTTTTCTTCAAGATTATTCATTCATACTATACATATGTGATCTTTCTGGTTAAAGGGCGTGCACGTGAGTGTGTTCATGAATAAAGGGAACATATGCTAGAGAATTTGAGATATCTGACATCATCGGGAATTCTGTTTTTGATGAAGAGAGGGCCTAACCTTGTTATTTTTTTTTTCTCCCTAAAATGTTTGACTTCTTCAACTGGTAATTACATAAACATATTTATAGCCAAAACAGGCTCTTACTTCCTCTTTTGACATATTAATTGTTTCTAAAAACATTAAGTGAGGTCCTGTCAAATTCTTTACACAATATTGAATGTTCTCCTATGCTAATTAATTTTTTTTTGATGGAAAAATTGTCACATGCTCAAGGTCCCAGTGCATTTGAAATGTGGAATGACGAAAGATGTAAACACAGTATTCTACTATTCGGGAAATGAAGGTATGAGGTGGGGCAAATGAGGATGGAGTCTGGGGGAGTGATGGCTTTTCTGAAGTTTAGACTATCTGGAATCTCAAGATATTAAGATAACCTCAAGATATTCTTTTCAGCCCATCTGCTTTCTTATTTCTCAGCCTCTAGTTGCATGATAGATTCCTTCATTGTGAGGTTAACGGAGGCCAGTTCTCTTCCCCTCCAACCTTTCTTTTCCTCCTATGAGTTTGAGTTCCAAGTTCAAAGGGACAAGTTAGGAGTGATATATTCAAGTTAATGACCTTCACATGTGTTTAACTTGGATGACATCTCCTTTAAAATCTCCCTCCCGTCTAATATGGGTAGATAAGAAAATCATGAAAAAATTGGAGCTCAACAACTGTTGAAGCAGAATGAAAATTTCTCTCTTGTGCTCTTACATTTCTGAGGGAATTGGATCTTATGAAAATGTCAATCCTTGTAGCAGCCTCTTAGCTGGCTATCCACGTAAGTTATCCAGCACAACACAAAGCATGATTCAATGGCCATATGCATCTCAGAAAGGCATCAAATTGGGTAATTTTAAGATTTAGTCCAGGTACACAGGTTAGAATCTGGGGCAAAATGGGAGCAATAAATATATAACACACTTTCTTATAAATATTGACCGAATATATATGACTTATTTAGTTTTACAATCAGAACATCCTTTATATTTTGATTGTCTTACATGTCTGAGCATACGCATCGTCGGTGTTATTGTCAAATAAATCTCTAATTCCACAGATTGTCATTAGCACTAGGTATTTGTTACATGTCTGGCATACGCTAGCTGGGCAGAAGGTTTCAGTTTTTTTCTTTTCAAAATAAATATGTGAAATAGGTACCTAATATGTGGCTTTATATTTCTTCAACAAACCCCAACTTAATCTTATTATTATAGATTGATGTTTTCTATCAGTTAGCTGTATGAAATGCTTCCAATATTTATAATGGAATATCAAAGGTAAAATGCTAGAGATAACTGAAAATAGGATGGAGTTAGGTCCTAGTATTAAGTAGTAAGGGCACTGAACTCTTGGAAAAAAATATAAGTTGGAGAAGGCATATATAAACAGATACTTCTTTCTTATAAACTTCTTTAAGTTTCTCTGAATTCTTTTCTTTACTGGGCTTTTTCCCTAAGCTACTATTAAATTGTGAAAGTGCATTTTCATAAAACCTCTTTATATAAGTGTTGCTGATCTGAGGAGGGGAGAAAAGTTTCCTCATTTCTCTTTTGTGTTCTTTTTTTTTCCGGTGTGAGAAGAAAGTGTTCGGATCATCTTTTTAAATAATGAAAACAATAATAACTGTTCCCAGGAGAATAAGAAAGCAAAGAAGAGGCTTTGTTTGACTTATCTGTGATAAGGTACTTTGGAGCTCTGGTTTGTGTGAGTGGAAGAAAGAGATGTACACAACACTCCAACCCTTCTATTATGACAGTTTATGCTTCCTATACAGCTTATTTAACTCAGATGCCTGGGAAATAGACACAATTACCACCTTATGGAATGCTACTTAACTTTAAATGTTCCCTCCAGAATAGAAACCCACGTCATCAAAATTTGTCTGTTTCGCAGGAATTATTTCTTCGGAAGGCTTCTGCATACGCCTGTGCAATTTTAAAATTTAACCCAAGGTTGCTTAGAAATAACTACAATATAAAAAGAAAGAAAAGATTCCCACCCTAAGGGAGTTTGTTCATAAGAGCTCCTATGAAAGAGCTGTGTCCTATGACCATGTACACTATAATCATTCACTCTTTCAGCTGTTATCAATTTAAAACCAATGAAACTCCCACACTGAGTCCATTTGAGCAGTCAATTTTAATATCTCGAGGCATCTGTAGTTATTCTGAATTGGCTGCAAAAGCAGAACTAACAAGTTAAGCTCTAACCATAAGTCGACATCAGGCTGGTAAACCATACATCAAACACAGACAGTTAGTCAATACTCCAGTATGAAAAACCAACTAGCATTTTAAAGAAGAGCAACATATTCATAATATGTTTGGCAGTCTGGTTTGCATTGCTTCCTTGATGGCTGTGCATTTAACTTTCCAGTCAACGGGGAGCTCCGCTCACTGGCAAAACAACATGTTTGAGGGCAAACCGGTCAGTCTTCTGATTTGTGGGTAATATTTCTAAATGAGAATAAAAGGGATGGAAGAATGTGCCTTTTGTGAATAAGAATCTAGAGCGTGTCTTAATAGTTGCTTTTTATAAGAAAATTGTTTCAACCATATGTTCTGGATCTTTGCACACAGTACCTACTTCAAATATTATGTCATTGTCAGGCCATGTGTCTCAATTTTGTGTTTGGAAAATATGGTTGCTTGAAATACCTCTTTCTCTCCCAGGAGTGACTCCATGACAGGGCTGTTGCCTCCCATAGAGAGAAGAAGACAATGAAGAAGGAGGAGTATTCAAACAAGATCAAGGCAGTCATCACTTCAATCAAATCATTTCCAAATTTCTGGGGCTGGGGGCCTTGGGCGAGGGGGAGTGAAGGGTGTTTACGACATATAGCTGCCTATTCCCAGAACTCTTTTATGTACTTTTATTTCATCTTCAAAAAGAAAAGACATATTAAAGGGGAATATCTAAGGAAGAACAATGCTACATAAAGTTTATGTTTTCAGATCTGTTGCCCCAGAAAATGCTTTGATAAAACATACTTACGGCAATACAGTCAATTTCAAAGAAAAGTTGGTAGACATACCTCTCCATAGTGCAATTTGACTAACACTGACATACCACCAATTACGATTATCCAAATTCTGATATGGTCTCTTGTCTCCTTCCCACAAAGAAAAATAGAAAATGCTGAGATAGCACTTTTGCAACACTGAGTTATTTTTCTGATGACTAAATTTTACAGAGAGGATGGTCACACTTTAATGTTACTAATCAGGTAGGGTAACAAGTCAAAAGGGAGAGTTTCATATGGAACAAAATTTACCACCACCCACCCCAAATAACGTGATGCAGTTCTTTTTTTTCTTCTTCCTCTTGGGAATTTGTGGAATATTGTTGATTTATAAGAGACATGAATTTGAGGGGAAAGATTTGCAGGCCAAACTGTCAGTGATACTAAAGGAAATAAAAGAGCACTATCTTAATCTTAGGATATGTCAAAATGAATTGTTGATATTAATATTTCCTGTGCTTGTAACAGTTCACACATCTGCTGAATGTCGACCCTGATGAGGAGATACTGGTTGTGAGAGCTCTGAGAGATTCTATCCTTAGAGATACATTCAATGTGCACATAATGTGGATTCAAATCTCAATTGTACCATGAATGAGAAAGGACTGGGGCCTCCTTTCTCAAGCACCATGGAAAATTCAATTCATCTCACTGCCTATGAAACATTTATTCATACATTTGTTCAAATTATCAATCTTTAGGTCACGATGAAATTCTGTTTTCCTCTCCCTCAATTATCTACCTCACCACAAAATGAAATCACCAGCTAGTACTTTGTGTGAGCAGGAGAATTATAAAAACTACGAAGGAGAAAGTGAATAGCAGCAGTGGCTTTGGATACAGTTTGTAGGGCCTACGGAGGCCCTGCAAAGCTAACAGGAACTAAGCTGAAGAATCTTCTACTGCCTGTGAAGCCGGGTTTAGGAGTCATGAGGGAACTCTGTGGTATGAGAACACCTGCTGGAGAACAGCGGGGTATCAATAATAAATGCTAACCTTTAAAAAGGGGGATGCTTGTGAACACTGATGCCCTGCATCTTTTTCTTCTCTTCAGGTGGTTTCATGGAGGGAAGATTTAGGGTGTGATTAGAGGACCAAAATGGTCACAGATGCCCTCTCCAGAGGGAAGCAGCCTCCTGATACAAGAAGGGAATAGCACATTAGCTTGATTTTTGGTCATCTGCAATGAGTTGAGGATATGCTTCCAAGAACATATAAACTTTGGCTGGTGCAGTGTCAGGGATGGAAGGGAGATTTTGTATCTTTTCTACAATCTGTACACACACACACACACACACACACACACGAGTTAAAGCACAGAGTATGCCCAAAACATGGTATAGATCCCCTTTCTAATGAAAGAAAACCCATCTGTATTTGTTATTGTTTCCTTGTTGGTCCTCATGCCCTATTTCTTCTTATTTTATGGAAACGTGTCAGTCCTCAAAATGGAAGGCTTAAAGACAGTATTTCGAACTGGCACCAAGATTAGACTAACCTCATAGGGTAGGCCAAAACTCTGGGCATTCTTTTAAGGATAGATAGTCCATGGAATAAATAAAAACCAGCATCTACTGCCATAGCAAGAATTAATATGGGTTTTAGAGACCATTGGCTAAAACAAAATGCTAAAATGGTGGTTTTGAATCAATTGGGTCATATTCATCTTATATTCCCAGCACTTAGCATGGCTATTATTAGGCATCCAGTCAGTTTTAGGGCTGAAGCCTGATACTATTTGGCATTTTTCTCTTACTTAAAAAAAAAAAATGGGAAAGATTTTGAGGGTTTGACTCAAAGGGAAAGAAATATAATTTAAAGAAAGGAAAAAGGAGAATTATTATTATTATTACTATTATTAGCATTATTATGATATACAAATACACAAAATATAGTAGATTATGTTGGGAAATTATTGATAAAAACATTTTGTGGATATTAAAAATCGGTTATATATAAGTCATCATCTCAAATATTATATTCTAACTAATGCCTTTGTAAAAGGTCTCTCTCCATAAGAAAGGAAGTTCTTGAGCCACAGACAAACCAACTTATTATTCTGGCTCATTCTTTTTCCCCTTACCTAATTTGCTCCCATTTCTGGACCTCATTTTTCTCTTGTTGCTTCAAAGTTATTCTGCTTTTAATATCTCATAAGACCTGGATCATTTCCTCCCTGAATAACGGGCTTTTAAAAGACATGGGCTTAACCTGCTACCCAGGTGTACTTTTTTCTCAACATTTGCCATCTCTCACAGTGACCTGTATTTTATTATTGAACAAAAGCTAGCTACGTGGTACTCTATTACCAACACATTTGCTCCCAAGAGCCTTTAAATAACAGAAACTGCCTGAGAACTGTAAATGCGAAGGAACCAGGAAGCTTGTAGGCCAAGATAAAGAAGCTTAAGGTTGGCTATTAATTTTGGTTAATATTAAATCATGACATAGCTCACACGTAAGGATCACAGTTCAATTATGAACCGTAAAGAAGTTTAAAGAAAAGAAGATTTACAAGATATTTTTAAGCACATTAGTGCATATTGTGGAAGTTGTGGGAGTATTTCAGGCCCAAGCAATGATAGACCCATGCCCCAGTATATAAATTCAAATACAATTATTCTCAGGCTAATACTGATAAAGTGGCAAAATTGGAGCATATCTATACCCAAAGGTATATTGTAGTGTTGCTCAT
This sequence comes from Mirounga angustirostris, assembly GCF_029215605.1. Lineage (NCBI taxonomy): Eukaryota > Metazoa > Chordata > Mammalia > Carnivora > Phocidae > Mirounga > Mirounga angustirostris. Next base: position 110,327,150 of record NW_026991711.1, on the reverse strand, counting down.
AAATGTTTTGCTTAAATTAACGATGTGGCAGGTAGCTTACTATGTCATATATTAGTTCTAACAAATCATTTTAAAAATACTTTCCTCTTAACCCAATGATTTTGCTATTCATAAAGATGACTGTTGAAAGTTTAGGGCTGATAACTTGTATCTGCAATTTGAATGGCAAATCTCTCTTTACTTCTCGATATAATTGACATATTTTATAAAAGTACTATAATTTCAAAGACATTATTTTCTCATGTGAGGGAAACCTTAAACAATTAGTTGTGTCTGTGTGGGTAATTACTTAAATGTTCCAGCAATTAGATGACACTGTGTAAGTGGGTGTAGCTAGAAAAGAAAATTAGCTCATGCCCATTTATGTATAAAGAGTACCATGATGAAAATTACCAAAAAGATAAATATGAGCCAACCATAAATTATCTATGCACTTGCCTTGAAGTAAGCAAGTTAGTACTGCCTTTCCTTGACACTTGGCAGGATTGCTTTCCCAAATTTTAAAGGAATACTTGAGAAAATGGTGTCCCAGGGCCATCTTGATCATAATTTGCTCCATAAACCTAAGAAAGGAAAGAAGAGGGAAAAAAGGGAAGCAACAGAAGATGAAAAGAAAGAAAGAAAGAAAGATGGAAGGAAGAAAATTGCTAAATAATTAAGATAAGCTGGGCACTGTATAAAATTCTTCCATATTTCATCTCATTTAAATTTTACAATGTGAATTTCATAGATGAAAAAGTCAGTGACAAAATATTAAGTTATATAGCTGGTAAAAGGCAGAATCCAGCTTTAAACCTAGCTTAGTTAAATTCTAAATTTGCTGTACTTTCAAATAAACTCAATTGTCTGAATTGTAAAATGGAGTGGGAATGTTTCTATCATCACAAACATCTGTAAAGATTGATTAAGTTTATCGAGAGTATATAAGGCATTCTGTATCCTTTGGAAATATTTGATGTTTAAGGCAGGTGTGGGAGTCCCTATACGTCACCCTATGGAAAACCATATTACTAACAAGCTCTACCCATGTACACAGAGCTTTAGCTAGTCTTTGTGGAGCCTTATTTTGTAATAAGAATGAACCACCATTGCCCACCAGACATTTGGGCTAAGTCACTAATGTGATAGAAGTAGAATGAGACAAATGTACCTAGATAAAATTGCAGATTTAAAGAGCAGGAGAGAACATCTTAAAATCAAAAATAAAAAGAAAGTTCAAAAAACTAACAAATTTTTATTTATATTTGTGGATAAGTTAGAAAAAGACATAATTTATTTTCTACTTTTTTCCAATTATTCAATTAATTAATATTTATTGAGTGCTAACTGCCAAGTGCCATCCTCACTATTAGGTTTGGGAGTAACGTCGTCAACAAAGTTTCTACCCTCAGGGCATTTGAGTAAATGGGATATGCAAAAAAAGAAATTGAGAATAAGAAAGACTAGCAAATTGAAAATATAACTGCTAAAGTTAAAATAAATTAATAAAGACAAGGGGAGTTCAATTGAGAATTCTTCCAGAGTATGAGAAAAATAAATCCTGATGCTCTAATATTCCTATCGTAAAGATCCCAAAAGAAGAACCAGAGAAAACTGATGGGAGGAACTTATCAACATAGTGATAAAGAGAAAAAAAAAAAACATAATTCTTTGAGTTGAGTGCTAAGCAGAATAAATGTTTTTAAATTCTGCCAACTATATACATTATCTTGATTACAGAATCTCAAAATAAAGACAAAAAATCCCAATGATTCTGAAAGAAAAATATTCAAAATAACAAGAGTAAGAATGAAAACTGCAACTCTGTATTCTAGAAGCAATGGAATTTTATGACCAACTACACTATTGATCAAGTATGTGGACATACTGAAGATATTTTTAGACAATCAAGTTCTCATGTTTTCTAAATGAGTTATCAGAGGCTGTTACATAGTAATAGAAGGAATTAAAGCAAGAAAGAGAAGGCATGGATTCGGAAGACAATGAATACAATTGAGAAGTTCAGTAAAAGAGAATCAGAGGGTGAGAAAGGTGAAACCTGAAATGCAACCAATCCAAAGTGGAGTAAGGTGATGGAAGGAGTTTAGAAGATATTCTGGTGGGTGGTGGGGGAACAAGGAGTCACAGACTAGTATCTGTATGAGAAATTTACAATAAAAAAATGTATCAAACTAAAAAATAGCATGATTTAAGGAAGTGATGAAGCATAAACTTTAAAAAATAAGAATATTATAAAGAGAGAGAGAAAGAGAGACAAACCAAGAAATAGATTCTTACCTATAGAGAGCAAACTGATGGTTACCAGAGGGTGGAGGGATGGGTGAAATAGGTAATGGGGATTAACGAGGGCACTTGTGATGAGGACAGGGCGATGTATGGAAGGGCTGAATTTCTATATTGTACACCTGAAACTAATATAACACTGCATGTTAACTAACTGAAATTAAAATAAAAACTTAAAAAAAATAAGAACATTGTAAGTTGTGTGGCCCATTAAGTCATAACATTGAACCCATGGATATGTTAATCCAAATCTGGCACGTGACTTGGTTAGCGATTCCATAATATTTACATGATCAATATAAAGTAAATGCAGCTGCCTGATTTTCTTCACATTTAGATCCAAAATGTGGGGAGGAAATGAAGGACCTGATTGTGATGGTGAAACAGCATAAATATACCAAAGCAACCTTCAAATATAAAAAAAAAGAGAGTCTTTTTCATCATGATCAAGGGGGATTCCTCTTTACAGATCACAGAGGTCATATTATAAGAACAGAGAACAAAGTCTAGTACTTGGAGCTGCAGTAAGCAATCTTATATAATTGTAATTGTACGATCACTGGTTTTGGTTTTTAACTTTTAGAATCAACCTATAAATGAGTCATAATTATAGAAATCTGTGAAATAATGAGTTTTTTATGATGTAGAAGTAAGAATTACAATAGCAAAGGCAGAGGAGATGAGAGGGGAAAGGACACTAAACTTCTTGTCTTTCTTGTCTCCTCGATGCAGACACTAAGTCTCAGTTTTCCATGGTTACTAGAACAGTAAATAGAGATTCAAGTACATTGGATGTTCCAGAGAAAGCCATCGAAAAGAGCAAGACCTGCTCTATTTGACTGTGAGTATTTGGGGAGGAAAGTGAGGTCTGGTTTAATCAAGTCAAATTCATGTCCATCGTAAAAGAAATCTGAGATAACATCTAAGCTTGATAAGTCAAGACGTTATGACTTTAAAGATAAGGAAGATATTGACAAAAACTGACCTCTACCCCAAATAATAGTAACATAAGTTATGGAGTCAACCACCAGAACTACTATTCTACAAATAGAAATGGTGCCAAGTGGTGCCCCATAAGGAGCAAAACTGGGATGAGGCAGGAAAGCCCTGCTTTTCATCCTAAGTCCTGGAAGCATAATATTGAGTCTTTAAACAGGTTGTTTCCTTTATAATATAGTGATTACAAAATAAAGTAGTACAGAATTACTTTCAATTTCTACTAATACCATCCATTATGGTTTTATCCACATGAAGATGAAAGAAACTACTTTCTAAACACAATCCTCTATAATTCTATCATTTTTATATAAGGAAATACTAGTTGCTCTTAAAAAAAACCAAAAAAACAAAAAAAACCAATTGTTATCCTTTCTAGAAATTGCATTGCCGAGTGTTTTCTATTCTTGGATGTCAGTGCTGTTATTTGAAAGATTATATAAGGTAGTTTGGCTGACACTTTATAACGAGCTGTTACTTCAGTTCCAAAACCAAGCAGAAAATATGTACAAACACACCTACCACCCTAAAATGTACCCTCTTGCCTATCATTTACATATTCAACAGATTCAAGTTTTATTTCTGATGAGATGCTCAATGCAATAAACTCACACATTTAAAAGGCACTTGCCACTCCCTTGGCAAATGTGAAAGCACCTGGAGAAATTGCAGGCTTTTCAGAAGCCACCACTACCATGGTGCAATGAACCCTACACACACCTGAGCTATTAAGATTTCTTTCCATTGAGTGATCATCCATAACTATCGGCTGGGCCTTTTTTGACATTATAATGTACACTTCTCATTAGTCATATTAAAGAAAGTAGAAGATGCAGCCCCATCAAGGGACTGTTTCCAGATCTAGCTTCCAGCCAATGAAATCACATATTGGCCAGGTCTCCATGAGTCCAAAAAACAGATATTGAAGGAAGGGTTTGTGTCTGAGTCCAGACAGTGTGGTATCGGGACAATTCTCTTTTCACATAAAGTACTTTGTGGATATTGTTCTGCTGGGCATTATAAAGTCAAGAAGGCACAGCTCTTCCTGCTCCAAAGGCTGGCTGAATTCAAAGCTCAGGCCTCTCAACCTGTTGGCAACATTACATAAAGGTGTAAGAAACTGTTTGAAAGGGGCTATGGCCCTGCAGAGTCTCTCCCAGGTGTCAGGAAGCACACTTTTTTTTTTATTAATTTATTTTTTTTGATGTAGTGTTCCATGATTTGTTGTTTGCGTATAACACCCAGTGCTCCATTCAATACGTGCCCTCTTTAATACCCATCACCAGGCTAGCCCCTCCCCCACCCCCTCCCTTCTAGAACCTTCCGTTTGTTTCCTGGAGTCCATAGTCTCTCATGGTTGTCTCCTCCTCCGATTTCCCCCCCTTCATTTTTCCCTTCCTACTATTTTCTTTTTTTTTTTTTTTTTAACATATAATGTATTATTTGTTTCAGAGGTACAGGAAGCACACTTTTAAGACACCAACTGTCACCCCAGCTTTCCGAAACCTTGTTGTGAAGGACTTTATTCCAAATCTAGCAGATAAGACAGTTGAAAGAATTTGGTATATATTCTTGTGGGCAGGTACCCTGAGGACAATTTTAAAGACTGTTCTCTCTCTTTCTGAGTAATTCTTCTTGACAGAGTTAAGTCATTTCACTTGGAGAAACCATTTAACCATTAATCTTTCATTGATTTTATATAATTTTTCGTAACTGATCAAAAACACCGATTTCATTGCTTTTTCAAAGTCTTTGACTTAAGTATGCTGAGAAAATAGACTTAAAGTTCTAAATTTGACTGGGCTTATATTTTTAAAAATTGTTTTAATGCTTTTTACTCAGTGAAGAGAAAAAAAAATCAGTAAACGCTTTTTAAAAATTCACAGTTAAAACTGAAACAAGCCCAAGAAGTGATTATATTTGCATAACTTGATCTGTATTTGGAAGAAAATTCCACTGAAGACAACAATGGAAGCTTATCAAATCAGAATTTCACATAGATTTTCCATAGCCCTACTAATGAATACTGACTCATTGGTCAGCTATGGTGGAAATTTAATGGAGCTCTAAGATAGGAAATGTACACATCGGAGTGTGTTCAGTGCTTCCATGACGTCGGTATGAAAACTGCATGAGGCATCCAGGCCCTCCGCTGCTTTCTGAGACCACTGCTGGAGCACTGTAGTTGCGAATTCTTTAGCATTTTGACTGGGGCCAGACCCTGCCACTGAATTAAAACCCTTTTCATTTTGCCATAGTCATGAAAAATTTGGACTTTCTGTCAAATTGGGATTGTTTGGGCTACTAATTTGGTTTTCTATTTTTTCCAAAGTGGCAGATAACCTGCAACAGAATCCTCTCAAAGAAAATGATAACCGATGGGGTGCATTCTCAGACAGAACTGAAGGTATTGGTATCTTATTATATGAAGTTGAATCTCTAGAGGATCCAAAACTGTCAGTGGCCCTGGAAAGGACATCTTCAGTGTAAAAGTCTGAGGAAAGCCTGATTCAAAGCAAGTGCTAGTTCGACCCCCAAATGTTTACATTCTAAGAATTTTCCACTTCATTAGTGATATGTATGTTCATGCTTCATAAAACTTCACCTTCCACAATTGGTTCAAAATGCCAGATGATTCTTGTTGTAACTTCTCCTGCTTAAAAATGGACTGAAATGGGTAGGTCAGACAGTTATTATAACCCATCTAAATAATTCTTATGCTAAGTATTGCTGAAAATATTAAGATCTGTTTTGCCCTGTTCCTGAGAAATGACTGGGTATTAAATAACCTTTTGACTCCCATAAGGATCAATCTTCCAGTTTTGTTCTCAGAATTAATCTTAGAAGGGTATCTTAGCCCATTTTCTAATTTCTTCTTATATTCACTTTTCAAAATATATCTATCTGCTAGAAAATTTAAAAAAAGGTGGGGGGGAAACAATGGACTTGATGCATATGGTTTCTTGTTAGGAAAATAATACATTTTACCTGTGTGATTTATAAGTGATTTCCAGTTATAGAAATCTACTTTATCACGGGTTCTATGTATCCATTCATTCTTTCTCATCCCCTTGGCGCCATAAGAGAAATGGTGGTAGTGAATAATAATAGCATTAAGAGCAGAGAACATTTATTGAATACTTATGTTCCAGAAACTCTATTAAATGCTTTACATGGATTATCTCATGTTTCTCTCAATGGACCTCTCAGTGGTGGGTGTAAGTATCCCCATTTAACAGATGAGATATCTGATCTTCAGAGAGGTCATAACTTGTTCAATGTCAACATGAGTGAGTGGTAGAACCAAGGTCTGAATTCTGATTAGTCTTAGTGCCAGAGTCTATGTTTTTCTATTGTGGTGACTAGGGTAGTCTAGAATATGTTGTTCTTTACTTTAGATACATTTGCAAAAGTACCTACTTATTTCAAGTTAGATTGAGCTTTTAGTTCCCCAGTTCCCAAATCCATAAATTTTCATGACACTAGTTTATCTTGGACTTTCTTCCTTGCACTCACTTCAGACTATGACTAAGGTGATCAGGTAACTTATTATCCAAATCAGGCCACATCTGAGAGTGAAAAGGGCTGCTGTTATTAAGCATGTTGGGACAATAGGTGTGCACCTGTATTGTCCAGGCACATGGTGACATGGGTTCATTCTAATGGGCCACTAGGATACCTTCCTCTGCTCCCTGGGGCAGAGCCCAGCTCCACTGAAGGCAAAACTAGGTATTGTTTTCAATGATACTGTGCTACAAACTTTATTTTCTCAGGATTAGTTTTCTGGACAACAGTTTTTTTTTTTCTTTGTTGTAGAGCAGAACATTCAATAAGCAACCTAAAAAGAATAAAATATCCTAATATTTCTTTAGAGCTGAATAGCTACGGACACAGAGGCATATTCATTTATCACTGTTACAGTAAAAGTATAAGACGTCCTATACCTTTAATAAGTCCCTTTTCTTGCAGAGTTTTCAGGGAAGGTCTTCGGGTGATAAACTTCTTTAATCTGTTTTTAACTCGGTTTTTGTCACTTGTATCGGAAGCACTATGTTGCAGTCTGAACACTGGAGATTAAAAAAAAAAGATTTTGGTAAATTTCTCCTTTATGATTATTACTTTATTCAAATACGAATAGAAAGCAGTAGTTACGGAAATACCGGAATTAATAGCTCAAGCCCTTCTGTTTAGACACAGAGTATGAGTAAAAATTTGCCTGTATGAAAATATTAGCTCCGTTGCCACATGAATGTGCAATGAGAATGTGGTTAGTTCTATACATTCACAATTTATTTTCACTTTCATTTGCTCAGATTTAACATAACCTTTATCTGCATAATTCCACCTATCTGTATCTATACACAGAATTAAGGTCAAAGAAAAATTCATCTAAATTAAAGGAAAAAACTCTTAGACTTGTTCATTTCAACTAATTATGATTCTATACTGCCTGTAGGTAATTCAGGCATTTTCCAACATCCTGCCGGCCCAAATAATTTTGTCAATCTTCTTTTTTTATGTTAACTCAAAGTGATTTCTTTTTCTGAAGCAGATACTTCTTATTTTTCTTATTGATGTGAAATTACCATCAGTTCTAGGTGAAATTCCGAAACAAATTTGCTTAGACTTTTTCCATGTCTTCACTGGCCCCCTATCCTCAGCTTCCTATCCTAAGCTCTATCTTCAAACTTAGGTGTGTGTCAAATTCATTCCTGAACAAATATTAGCTGAATGTTTACTGATCATCAGCCTCCACGCTAAAGGCTGTGAATTCCATGATGAACATAACACTTAAGGTCTGGACCTTCATTAAGTATTGAGTCTAAATACATTCAAGGTATCTTATTATTAGTGACTGGTAAGAATTCATTGTCTCTTATAGATAAATAGATCTTGACAGGGCCCTCCCTTGTCCTAACCCAATTGTTGACATAATGAGAGGATTGGGGGCACTTTCTTAAGTAGGTAGAGACTCTTTTCCTCTTAAATCATATTTCAGAATAAGCCAATCATTCAATTGGGTTAACAATGATGTATGTAAAATATATTGAGACCTTACTACATGCTTGATACTTTCCTAAGCATCTAACATGATTTAACTTAATTCTACTGCAATGTAAGCTCCCTGTGGGCAGGGATTTTTGTAAACTTGTCTAAATGTTGTTCACTAATGTCTCCCCAATACCTCAAACATTGTTTAGCATGTAATGTAAATGTTCACTCAGTATTTGTTGGATCAACACTCACAATGATCTTTTGAGGTATGTAAAATAATTCTACCCATTTTAGAGATGAAGAAGCTGAGACAAAGAGGTTAAGTAACTTGTCCAAGGTCAAGGTTGGATATGGGAACAGTCTCATAAGAATTTTATCTGGTATTCTTATTTATTGGAGTATTGGTGAAAGAATGGAAAGCGAAAAAAAAATATCAAGAGCTCAGTAGCTAGGGGGTATAAAACATTTGCTAAGTTATCGTTGTATGAGAGCTAGACATGAACCATCCTAGCCCCTTCTGAGGATCTCAGAAGAAAAAAAGAGAGAGACAGGAGAGACATGCAACTGGAAGAAAATTAATTGCCTGAATTAGAGGACTTGAAGTCAAATGTTCCTTATGGGGTCTCCAAAGAACCCACAAAAGTGCCTCCAGGAAAACGTCTGCTATAAAAGTCTACCTGGCCCAGAGTGTGAGAAACCTTCTTATGGCGGTCAAATAAGAACATTTTTGCATCCTCCTGCCCCTAGCTTTGACCACAAAGTAGTTGCAAACATGTTAGCAAGATGGGGATTTGGAGTAAAGTGTAAAGCTAAGGACAGAAAGAGGAAAACATCTTGCCTTCCTCCCAGCTAGCTGAAGAGTGGAGTTTTAATTTAATTTAATTAGTTTATTTGTTTGAGAGAGACAGAGACAGAGACAGCGAGAGAGAGCATGAGTGGGGAGGAGAGGAAGAAGCAGGCTCCCCCCTGAGCAGGGAGCCTGATGTAGGGTTCCATCCCAGGACCCTGGGACCATGACCTGAGCTGAAGGCAGACGCTTAACCGACTGAGCCACCAGGCACCCCTGGAATTTTAGTTTTAAATTAAGTTCAAAGTCTTGTTTATCACATGGGATTAGGTACTATTAAATAGCGAATTGAGATAATACTTGCCAGTTACCTGGACCATAATATTTTCTATTACCTTAAAGCAGGGTTCTAAATCCTGGCACCATTGACATTTTAAGCTAGACAATTCTTTATTGTAATAGGGGGCTGTCCTGTGCAGGAGTAGGATGTTGAGAAGCCTTTCAGGCTTCTATTCACAATAGGCCAGTAGGACCCTCTCCTCATTATGACAATCAAAAATGTCTCTAGACATTGCCAAATGTCTCCTTGGGGGGGGGGGAGGGGAAATTGCTCCCTGTTGAGGATTACTGCCTTAAACTGAAAAGTTACAGGATCTGTTTAAGTTCTCATTTACTGGTGATGGAAGGTCTGCTCACACACTGAGAAAACGTAAAGAAACTGTGAAAAGCAAAAAAAAAAAAAAAGGAAAAAAGTATTATTTTAATAATATATCTCTTTACAAATCATGTATATATATATATAGTGGGTGTATATAATAAATACTGTATATTTATATTATATTTTATATATAAAACATACATATCTATCATCTATCTGGTATCTATCTGCTATAATATATATAGTATAGACAGTACAAAGTATATATAGTATGTGTAGTATATATAATATATAGTAAATAGTAAATAGCATATATAAACAGTATATATATATTTACATGTTACATTTATATTATATATATATTTATATTATATATATATAAAACATATATATCTGATCTATCGCCTACCTAGTATCTAACTGCTATCTATATAGTAAAGGAATTGGTTATAAAAGTACAATCACTATCATGGGAGGAGGCTCAATGGGTCTATCACTTGAAGAGGCTGGGAACCACTGCTGTAGACCAGAGATTGCCAACTGGCATACCAGTGTTACAGGGTTCGAGTTACAGATGCCCTCAGCACTCAGGGTAATTGAGTAGGAACAATGCAGCCTGAGCCCCGGGGGCAGCTGCTGTTGGCTACGAGCCATCCTACCCATTCACTCCAGTGGGCTATATGAATATTATTTCCATGTGTATCTGAACTTAAAATTAAGAAGCACTGCTTTAGACCTGTGCTGTCCAACATGGTAACCACTAGTCACTTGGGGCTGATGGGCACTTGAAATGCAGGCTGTGTCAGAGGTTGAAATAATAATGTTTTAGATATTGTTGGTAAATAAATATATTATTAAAATTAATATATTATTAGAACGTATTTCTTGTTGCTTTTTAAAATGTGACTATGAGAAGATTTTATTATTTTTTAAAGCTTTATTTATTTATTTGAGAGAGAGAGAATGAGAGAATGAGAGAGAGAGAGTACATGAGAGGGGGGAGGGTTAGAGGGAGAAGCAGGCTCCTCGCCAAGCAGGGACCCCGATGCGGGACTAGATCCAGGGACTCCAGGATCATGACCTGAGCCGAAGGCAGTCGCTCAACCAACTGAGCCACCCAGGCGCCCTCTTGTTGTTTTTTAAAATGTGACTATGAGAAGATTTTAAATTACACATGTGGCTCACATTATATTTCTGGACAGTGATACTAGATGATGAAAATGGCAAACAAACACAAATTGACTACCTAGTATATACATGGCAGTGCTGGATTTAACTATTTTGGATAAAAATGCATATGGCCTATGTAATTATAATACGGCAGGGTGTGAAGTACATGACTTAGGGATCTTAGATGAGGAATTGACCTCAGATCATTTTGGAAAAACAAGTGCCCTGAGAACCCGTGCAAGCAACAAATGCTTTTATAGGACCATGACTATCAGGCATTAACCTGATATTGTATGATTGAAAGAGTCATTCTGAGCATCTTAATATACTACGTATATACTATGGATATACTATCATATCCTATCAATTTTTATCTGGGTCCAGTCACTGCAGTGACCACTAATTGTATATGATCTGCTTCACACGATAGCTCTATCAAAGCCCCATGGTCTGGGTTCTAGTATTGGAGGCTGAAGAAACAAACACTTAACATCCTTCAGAAAAAAAAATCTTCCTCAGGGTAACTTTGGTCTCAAGCCTGTTTTTGAAATAATATGGCCTAATCAATCTAAATTTTCACAGGTTACCAAAGGTAATATTTTCTATTTCTAGTCTCACCTCAAAATCTTGTCACTTTCCATGAAATGGAAAGAAATACAGAATCAAAGGAGGCATTTTTCTTGCCTTTTTAGAGCTAGTTAAAATGATGTGATTAGAAAATACATACAGTATAGATGCAAGATTATGAAAATAATTCTATAGTGAGTTGTATCTTTCAGAATCCCTTAGGTACTCTGGTGATAGTATTCTTAATTTTATATATATATATAATATTTGTATATTATATAATTTTAAATATATAAAGTATAAAAATATTAAAATATGAAAGTATATATTATATATAAACATAAAATATACTGATATATTTTATATTTTGTATGTTTTACATATTATTATATACTTATATATAAATATATATTCAAATATATATGAATAAATATATATTTAAATATAGAAACATATTTAATGGAAATATTTACATAATTGTATAAATATATATTTATATATTATGTTTATATGTTTTATATATTTACCTTTATAATATTATATATAAAATATATAAAACACTTATGAAATATATGCAAAATATTTTATATATAAAATATAAAACATATATACTGTTTTCAATACCATCATCTGGCTCTACATGTGAGACATACATGTAAGGTACATTGGTTTTCCAAAGAACATGAAAAAATATTTTTAAATGCTTTGTCTTATTTCCTTCTCACAAAACACTGAGAAAGTAGCAGGGTCTTGGGTGTGATCACACTGGTTTTAACACAGCCCATTCTCCAAAGTGGCCTCTAATGATGACTTTCCTGGAGACAGACTAGAGTGTCCACTTCTATTTCCTGATGCCATAAATAATTATCCTCGAATGACAAGTCAAATTACAAGACTTTTACCATCACTCATTCCATTCATTTTGTTCTAAGAAGAGTAATGCAGAAGTTAAAGTCAATAGATGACTATAATATATGGCATACTTTTTATTAAGCAAATAACTTGAAAGCGCTATAAACACAAACTAAAAATGTAAAAAGCACATGGTTAAAAAGCAAAGTCCATCATGGGGTCCCTGTAAACAGCAGTAAAAGTCTTTGAATATGTTGGTTTACAAATCTGATTTTTACAGCCAAACTTATAAAACAGTTTATGCTTTTCTGTTGTCAAGGGAGAAAAACTTGCCAAATTGTTCATTTTAAGTATATACAACATCACCAATTAAGGAAGGCAAAATTTAAACACATGCCTATGATAATCAGGACATAGTTTGCTTCTGATTTCACTACTGATTTTAACAGAACAGTGTTCCTTCCATTTTCCCACAGCACCCAAGTGACCCCACACATACTTTTAGAAACTTGTAATCACACAGTGCAAATAAAAGGACACTTTACTGGAAAATACACAGTGTGGTACAATAATCCATCATTTATGAAAAATAGAATTCAGCCTTTACTTTTTCCTCAGAGATTCAACTACTTTTTGAGGGTGAAGTTAACTGCAATTTAAAGATTTATGTTAAGCCAATGAGCAGTTTTTTTTCCATTCCCATTTAAACTTTTTATTCAAAAATGAAAAGAGACTAAAGCGATATGGGTTTAAATGCTAAGGCATTTAATCTGATTTACAGAGGAATCATTCTTAATTCTACATATTTTTATCTCCACAAAAAGTTAACCTGAATTGGATTAGCTTTCCAGGTATTCTAGAATTTACTTTTATTTCCTTTATGCTTTCCTCTCTTTTTTTCCATTGATGGGTGATCTTTTCTTCTAAACCCAAACGGAATATTTTTGAAAGCCTAAGAATCTTCAATAACAATATACAATTTAAGTCTCAATACACAGGCCAAAGGCATTAGCTTTGAGCACCATTCTGAACCCATTGAGAGATTTAATTGCTGTTAAAGCTGCTCACACCAAAGAATAGTTCGAATCCAGGGCTTTATTATTTTTTTTTAATTAATTTGAGTGCAGTTGACACACAATTTTACATTCGTTTCAGGTGTGTAACACAGCGATTCAACTTCTCTATATGTTATGCTATGCCCACCCCAAGGATCGGGGGCTTTTTAAGACGATCTTCAATAAATATTATCGCATATGAGAATAGGCATTTGCACAACACACGTTTTATACCCGAAACAGCCATTATGGTGTTAAAACCACCTCTAGGGGTGGGAAAGCTTATTGAAAGGAGTGCCCTTTGTATATTTATTTTTCAACTTTAGTAATGAGATGGGGAATCAGCACCGTTTGGACGATGAACATTCACTACTATTCTATTAAGAGATGAGAACCACAAAAGAAAACCCTCAAATTTTTCCAGAATCCAATGGTTTGGATAATATGATCCAGAATTGTGCATCTGCCAGAATTTTTCTTGCTGGGGACCTTATTTTGAAATATCCCCTTTTCCTGCCAAACTGCTGTTTTCACGGTATTCCCATGTTACACTTACATGCTGTTATTATTTGTTTTTAATTTGGAAATACTGGAGAGCTAACGTTTCAGAAATGTTGCTAAAGGAAATGCTATTAGAAACAACTTTCTAGGCTACTTGTCACTTTTTTGGTGAGGTTTTACATAGGGATCGACATCAGGTGTAGATAGATAGATAGTTGTATTAGTAGCTGAGAGCTCCCGACACTGTGAGTCTAGGAAGATGTTCAGGGCAAAGCTGGTGGCAGTTAACAATCATCTTACCGCACCGAAGTGTCCAGGGACGGAGATCAAGAAAGAAATGACAAAATAAGGTTATATCAGGCTCTTAATCCCAAGATATTTCAAAAACACTTCTCCAACCATCACATGGATTACATAACAAAGTTCTGAATTGTCTCCACTCATATTTTCCAATTATGACCTTCTTGCATCAGGAATTGCCCTGTTGTACCACTTCCTAACTTATGGAAACAAGAACGCCTTACCCAAAATTGATTGAAAAGAGAAATCAAGTTTAAAAAATTTCTTTTCCGCCTCCTGCCTAATTCCTTTAGAGGGCATACACGCTTGTGCTAATTCATGCAGATATAACATATACATACCGCTTTGCCCTCTCTGGCATGCGGTTTTAGAGCTTGCAAAACTATGCATGTTACTCCCTGTGTCAGAGTGGGCAGAAAGGGTAAGTTTGGGCTTAATAAACTGTTGGTCATTTCATATCTCTTGCCTTCACATGCTCAATGTAAACAGTAGTCATAATTTCAACCCCCAACTTGTAGCCTGAGAAACTAAATTATTGAAACTTTAAGTGACTTACTTGAAACACAAATCACAAATAAATCTGGAAATAATTGGAAGAGGGAATGTGGAGCATTTTAACAGCAGTGCTTTGTTTTAACCACTTAATTCCCACTTAGATATTGTAGGAATACAAAATAAATGATAAGTTCGAAACAGAAGGGTATGTGGACGGTATCTATCCAATGATTCATCGTTATGCTATCCACCCAATTTAAAGAGAAGTGAGAATTCACACAATGAAAAACGTTTACTTTTAGACCAAATTATCTAGTTTAAATGGTCAAATCTAACCATATTTTTCCATTCTCAGTGTCGATAAAGAGCCGGCAGTTTACTGTCATGTCCCTGTCATTCAGCCTTATGGAAATTCCATGACTGTTTTTCTCAGTAATAGATGTATCCGTGTATTCCACTTCTAATGCATTCATCTGTCTATGATGTAAATCATCATTGTCTTTCATGTATAGGCCTAATATTTTTATTTTGCTGATAATATTTCTGAGATGTGTCTAGGTTGATAATGTATTTCTATAGTGTGAGTCAGTGCTTTTGTTTAAACTCTTTAGTATATAGCTTTGAATTATATAACTTTCTTTTTTTTTAAGATTTTATTTATTTATTTATTTGAGAGAGAGAATGAGAGAGAGAGAGAGCATGAGATGGGGGAGGGTCAGAGGGAGAAGCAGGCTCCCAAGGAGCAGGGAGCCCGATGCGGGCTCGATCCCGGGACTCCAGGATCATGACCTGAGCCGAAGGCAGTCGCTTAACCAACTGAGCCACCCAGGCGCCCTGAATTATATAACTTTCTTGATGATATGGTGATGATGATGCTAACTTCAATTCTGTAGTGCAAATATTGAGTAATAGTACCGCAGATGTAATGTGCCTTCAATTTTAAGTCTATCTGGTTTCTTTTTGTGAACCAGAGTTGGAAAAGATATTTGCTTCAAAGGTTATGAAAATACTACATAGTCAGGAAAAAAAAGGGAAAGAACAAAGAGAAAATATACTTAAATAGCAAAAATCTATAGTGTGTGTAAAGAGAAATGATAACATTTTTTTTTTCCTGAAATGGAATCAGATGCAGCATAAGATGTAAAGATTCAGATCATCTTCTATTAACTAGGTATTTTCTCTTGTCTTTTTATGACTTGATACGGTGTCAGTAAAACTTTGTCACTTGTTCAAAACTTTGATAAATTTGTAGAGTAAGTGGTTACTGAGCTAAGGCGGTAGCTGATTTTGAAAGGGAAATGACTAAAAAAGGAAAAAAACAATGATACAGGGTATTAATCCAGACAAAAGGCACCATGTAGTAGAAATATGTTTTCCATGAGAAAAGATCGTATATTAAATACAGGAATGGGTTCTCTGCCGGTGACACAAAACAGGCGATAGCCAAATCAAATGAGAAGACCCCTATAGATGAATGCAAACATCAGAGACTAAAAATAAAAAAAAGCAAAACAGAGTTTGTTTGTAGGACAATAGAGTGTAGGCAGGACAATTCCACCCGAGAGGTAACAGCATGGCAAGATTCTAGGAAATTAACACTTAGAATTCTGTGGGGGAAAAAAAAGCCAAGTTGGAGAATGAAATGATATTCATATTTAAGAGTATTGGGCAATTTCAATGCTGATTTTACATACTGACTCAGATACTAGACCGTGCTTAGCAGTTTTTGAATTGGGTGGGTGGTATTTAAATCTTCCCTCCAGATAGACAGAAATAGAGAGAGCTACCACTACATATTGTGTATTTGTTTGTACCTTTGTGAATATGTATTCTCAGAGGGTATGGAGGAGAGTAATATATGACAACTTTGAAGCTTTTTCTTTAATCTCTAAACTCCTGGCCCTATGTGTGATCAAGAATATGCTACAATGTATCCTGAATTTTGCAAACATAAACATTTGAACTAGGACAAAAAATATATATATTTCAGGCATAGGTAGTTTGAGAGAAATCTTAAGCTAAATAATCAATATTTGAGAGGAAATGGTGGACTGAAGTATTTATCTAGATTGTAGGAAAAGTTAAATTTATATATATAAGATATATGTAATTTATAATTTTTATATATGATATATAAATATATATTTAACTTTTCTTAAATCTAAATGTTGTAATATGTATAGTATTAATCCTTTTAAAGCAGACTCAATTTCCACTTTAGCCAATCTGATCGTTCTAACATCACATGTATTATTAATAATGACCGATGTTCTTAGACTACTGGCAATGTGACAAGAAACTGTACCAAGTATGTTACGTCTTATTTAGTCCTCATAACCGTTCAATGTGGTGGGTTCTCTTATTGTTGTCCATTCTACAGATGAGGAATCTGAGGTTCAAAGAGGTTAAGTCACGTAGCAGATTAAGTGGCAGAGCCAAAATCAAATGCAGGGCTGCCTGATTTCGAGCCCGTGCTTACTCCTAACCTACCCCACTGCCTGCCTGCCCCTCAGTTTGGCAATGCTGTCAAAGTTCTAAGGACACAGAGAGATGGCAATAGCCTCCCACTATAGTCAAGTACTTTCAATACTTCCAACCTAAGGTCTTAAATTATCTGCCGCACTTAACCTGCTGGCTGAAATGATTCTAGGTGGTGTGCATCACTACAGACCTAAATGGGAAAATGAGTTGCCTTAGGTGAGATTAGTGAATCACAGGACAGCAACAGAGTTGATGGCTGAACACTCTCTGGATTGCCAGGCAGAACAGCTGAAGATGGCATCTGGGTTGCACAGAGCCATAACCACCGTGAACACAAATTGAGCTCTTCTGCTATCGGGCTGTAGGCAAATATGAGAATCACCCTCCATGCTCCAGGTAGTTGTATGTAGCAAGACAAGGATAAATATAGAAGTAGAGACATAGGATGGGCATTGGGACTCCCTTTTAAGCAAAGGGGCTAGCAACCTAGCCAGATCTCTCGATTTTTCTGTCCTTGACTCCTGTCATCGCACAATCTTTTTCAAAGACAGACCGACCTATACCTAGCCCACAATAGTATGAGCACATGCATTCTCATCTATAAACTCCTTAGCACTTCTCTCAGCCAAGTCAGGAAATTTCATTCTTCTCTCTCTCCAACCACAGAGTCGGCTTGTTTTACTCTGGTTGCTTCATAGGAGTAAAGCTTCAGATCAGCATTTAGGGAGAAAGCAGATAAGAGCCACTAATCTATGGCCTCCTTCCAACAGCTAATGTTGCTTCTTTCAAAAAAAAAAAAGTATATTCCTTTCTCTTTCATTCATTTCTTCTCTCTCTTTTGAATACTACAGGTTTTGGATTTTGAATTTGAATCTCAACTCTGTCACCTAACAGAGGTCAGATCTTATTCAAGCAATGTAAGTTCTTTGTGTCTCTATTTTCTCATCTGGTAAATGGGGCTGATAATATCCACACCAAGGACTGTTGTGTAAATTAAATGCCCCATTATTTGCAAAACACCCAGCACAATATCTAGTGTATAATAAGCATTCAATAAACACTAACAATAATGAATTATGAGGTTATGATAGATGCTTTCTATCACAGTCATGATTGTAATAATCAGTAAGTGAACAGAACAGATGGTATGAAAAATGCCCTCCTCATCCTCCACCTCAGTGTCTCTTATTTTTTCAACATTTACTGGGCATTTACTATGTATCTGGTATTATTAGATTATAACCCTAGCTGTTGCATAAATTAAAAATATATATTAATTTATATAACATTAAATATATATTAATATAGATACAATTTTCACTGCTATTTGGCTAAAAAAAAAAAAAGTATTTGTGTACAACCCCAAGAGTTTATCTGTGATTAATTTCTGCCAGGTAGAGTATATTTCAAGACTTTGAACATGTGTTGAAATCATTGGATCTTGAAGAACTATCCATTAAAGACTTTCTGAACTGTGACAATGGATATTGACAGTGCTTGTCAGACTAAACCAGTATTGATTGGCTCACATCATGTGTATAGCAAAACCAATTTCTTTCAAGTGCTTCTTCCTAACTGAAATACATTATTGAGCCTTCCTCTCTGTTTATTATAACACCCCAGCTCATCATATGTAACACATCCAGCAAAAAGGTTTCTCAATGAAGGAAGCAGCAAACTATAACACAGAGAGAAGTGAAGGCACTTAGCAAGCCCAATAGTCTTGTACTGTAAGATACTATTCCTTTGGAAAATATCGATTCCTTGCAGAGTCTTGTTTTTATTTTACAATCCTCTTGAATATGGAAAGATCATGGACTAACTGAGCTTTGCTATTGTTTAATGATCCCGTGACTCTCATGGTTTCTACCCCTGAATGAAACTATTTTAAGTATTGTGTGCATGTTTAAGTTGTGGGAAAGAAAGTGTTTATATTGGGTCACTGCTGCCCTGCCCACAAATACACACAGCACTACACACACACACACACACACACACACACACACACCCAAGGACGTGACTTTTCCCAAACCTTAGAATGTTTTCTCCAGTGAGCAACTCAGGTCAACTTTGGCCATATGCTATGTATTGTACAGTTTTATTATTAATTTGAATTTGCATTGTTCCTTTCTTCCCAAGAGGGCACATTTCTCACTGAAATTATGCTTTTACATAACGAAGAGCAGTTCTCATAATACCCCGTGAGTGGGAAGAATTCCAGATTTATTTTTTTATTTGAAAATATTATTATTAAACAAAACCTAAACAACATACCTTCCACAAGTACTAACTGATCATATCTCATGCTTTCTGCCGGGTCCTAGGAGCATTCCTGGGCCCAAAGAAACTTCAGTCCTAGTTTTTACTCCTTAAGAAGCTCACAGTTTACTCTATATAAATGCCTGGGGAAAGCAGGGTAATCCTAAATTCTTAGCATAATTCTCAGGGTATTCCTAAAATTGCCACCCCTCTAAAAAATGATCCTTCCAGCTCACATGAATCACTCTGATGATAAAACGGTAGATTTTGGTTAAATCTACAAATGCTGAATTCAATGTGGGATGGTGCTGCCAGTTTTTCTCCTAAGTATGGCTGGAAATTATTATTATTATTATTATTTTTTGCTTAGAAGGGTGATAAATACTACATGAGCAAAATATGTCATTCTTCAAAGCCCCTTATTAAGCAACAGAGTTCCAAGTTTACTTGAAAGTTCTAGATTAGGGTTTTTCCAGAGATAAGGATCCCTTTGAGTCCTGCCTCCTACCCCATACTATGGCCCAGGAGAATGGCTGCACTCAGCACCCTGGGCCATGCCCTTCCTCTGGCTTTGCCCCTTGCCCATGGCCTTACTCCCACATTCCCTCGCTCTGAGACAGGCTCCTGGCCTCGGGTCCGCTCTCTTGGCATTCTTTGCCGGGGTCATGATGTCCTGAAGAACGGCTAGTTGTCAGAGTGGCAGCCTCCCATGCTTTTGTCAGAGAAAGATCAGGAAATGTCAGGCCAGTCAGTTAGTCCCTCACAAAATAGTTTCAGTGGGACAGAACCTTCTCTGAGAGGAATCATTTTGACATAAGCTTCTAGCTATTTGCACCCAAATGTGCGTGAGAACCGCTGAGACCCTCCCCCAGCAGGGGTGTGCTGAGCAGATCTGAGGACACAGTATGTAGTCTATGGCTAAGTGCTGGGGGAGAGTGGAGCAGTTTGTCCTCACAAATGTTGACAGACAGCTGCAGTTTGCAGCTGGTCGTGAGCTTATGCTCGCTGAACAAAGATCTAGCTGGAGCCCGGTGAATACTTGGCTCCATTGCAATAATCATAATTCATAACATACATTTCTAAAGAAGGGGGGGAAAATAGGAAAAGACCCATAGAGGCGCATGTCATGGTGACACTTGATGTGGTCAGGATCCAAGCTACTTTATTTGTTGTCCATTTTTAATCTAGCTGGGGTCCTGTATCGAGACGGTGGTCACTGTTTGCATGTCAAATGACACTGCTTTCTGCTTGCCAGCCACACCTTCAGATTAGCTCATCTTTCCATTAAAAAATAGTGATGCGAGATGGACTTTCTGTCACAAACCAGTTATTATCTCAAATCTTTATTTTTCTAAATGAGTTCACTGTAATCAAATTGCCAAGCTTTTTCTTGTTTTCTGACCATCAGATAACCCCATTCTTGGGCATGGTTTGTGTTGGAGTCCCAGAACCATGAAATATTAACTCTGGAGTGAACTTGAGGGAACATAGAGTCAATACTCCTGACTTCTGAGATGAGGAAGAAGACACCCAAATTGTTTAAGCCCCTTGCCTCAGGCCACATAATAAGGAGCAGAAAGGTAAAGATTCGATTCAAGTTTCTCAGCCACCATTTCTGGGTTTTTGTCAGCATATCCTTATGTCTCTCTAATCCCGGGTTTAGTTTGACTAGAAACACTGTCCCTAAATCCAGAAGATTGCTCCCAAGGAGCCAGTTTTGTTGCCGTAGGCGCCCACTACTGGCCCAGTTCTTCCAGTGACCAGGAATTTTATATTTGAATCCAAGTGAAATCATATAATTGTTTTATTCTACATATTCAGAAATAGAGACTTTTGAATAGAATATGGAAATATATTTACATTTATATGCAATAATTGTGCATAATAATATGAAAAATACATACCCAAAGGGGAAATTACAGTAGCTTTTCTTTTGACATGTAGCAACGCTAAGTGTTTTGCTATCATCCTTTTCTTTAACTTTTGGTAACCTGAAATCTGTAATAGATTATTATTATTTGGGGTATTAAGCCTTCCCTTTCCCTGAGGGGAGAGGATCCTGCTGCTCCCTGACACAGATGTCACTGAGGAGAGTGCTTTGCTGGATATCCTCTCCATGTGTTTCAGCCTAAATTAGGAGGGGATAGAGAGGATTGAGCTATGGATGGGAAAATGCATTTCACCGAGTTCCAACTCCTATGAAATTCGAACTTTTGGACTATTGAACAGGCTAAGATCTTGGTTTTCTTCAAGCATGTTTACACTTGACAAAGTAGAACTTCTGGTCTTGGAAAAAAATGTCTTTGGGTTTTTAAGGTCTCCGAAAGCTTCTTAAGACATTAAGTACCTCTTACATAAAATAACACAGTGATGATTTAAGACCGGAGGAACTGGAAATGAGAGGATTAAATGACCTTTAAAATACACATAGGTTTAAAATTGAAAGGAAAATGCACTTAGCAAAAAAGCATTTGGGATTTATTTCTAAAATATGGTTGGAAACATTAAGCAAACTCAAAATGAGGCGACGCGCACACATCCTCATTTTGACTTAAAGATCTACTTTAAATAACGCAACAGATGTAGTCATCAGCATCTATTCCAACAGGGACACTGTGGATGGTGAGAAAGGCACGGTAAGACTTGAGTAATAATAAGAACTACTGTCATTGTTATCCCTTAATCCTTCGAACTGTCAAAGCAGAACCAAGAGTAAAAGAGGAATATTCTAGCAGAATCTGACTCCCTCCCTGTTTTGTCAAGCAGTTCAGTTAGGAAATTTCCACCAGGAAATATTCCCTTAAATTAGTCATCAGAGAGCAAGTGTAGCTATTTTCATTCAATAGCATGGGAGAAAAAAAATGAAAAAACACCTGTAGACTTTAGTCTGAAAACATTCCTGACAACAGCACTGAACAGGTGCTGGCTTATGTAATGGCTAAGAAAGCAGGGCGGGGGCGGGGATGGGGTGGGGACAGAGCCCTTGCTAAGGAAAATTGAACTTAATTGCTCTGTTGTGAGGGAATGGCCAACTGAGAATTATGTGCTCTGGGTCACGTAACATTTTGGCAAAAATATTTATTTTGCCAATTTGGGGCCACATGAAATAAACTGCCACTGGGACACATGCTGAAGTCAAGAATGAGGGTGGGGCGAGGCAGATCTTCATGGTACAGTTTGGAATTTAATGGTCCTCCCTATACTCTCATCAAGCCTGACACACAGTCGGCGGTCAGTTAAAAAAAAAAAAAAAAGTTTAATAACTGCATAGTGTCTGAGCAAAATGCATGGTAGAAAGCACACAGGCTTTCGTGTTAAGAGATCGGATCTTGAGTTCACAGATCCACCATTAAGAAAGTGTGCGACTTCACGGCCCTGAATTCCAATTTCCTCATCTGTATAATAGGGGTATAAATATCTCAATTGCAATGCTGTCAGGATTAAATATTATGATGTAAAAGACCACAATGCTTTGTATTTATACAGGTAGGTTACCATCTTTCTCCATTTTCTCCCTTTCTTCCTAATCTTCATCATCCTTAACATCATTAACAGAAGTTACAGGTTGCACAGGACTCCATAAAACTGAGTTAAATGGAGATGGTCCCTGGGCTTTGGGAGCTAACAATTAAAAATCACAATACCTGTATGACTAAACAGAAAGAAGATATGGATACTTGAAATTTAGAGTACATATATAAAAATTATGTTAAGCTTATATTAATATTAGTGAACAGTAAAGAGCTATGTCCATATAACATAGGAAGAGCCCTAGAAATTGTTTGTTGAGGCAACTTTCACTTTTTCTTACACTTTTGCACATTGTATACCAAATTCTCTAACTGCATGAGTGTTTATTAATTGCAATTTTGATGGAAATAAATATGCCGTCAATATAAATCCTTCCAGATGAATGCATGGTGGGAGTTACTACTACCACTTTTGCTAATAATAATTTTAAAAATAATGGTAATAAAAGTCTCTTATTTCATACATTACCTTAAGATTGAAATCTTGTGTCTAACCAAATAGAAATGGCAGGAGGTCTGCTTTGATAAATATGACAGCAACATTACCTTATATAATGATAATTGTTATCAGAATCGTGTCAGAAGTACATCCCATGCCATGCAGCCTCAGGGCACACAAATGTGTCCTTTAATAATCACAGCTAAAACATCTTTTCTATATTAAGAAAAAATTTAAAGACCCTTAACATCCAATTAATTGCAGATGGAATGTCAGTTCTGGAGAAAATCTAAAGATCCGAGGAGCTGAATTATGAGTGTGGGTGTGGGCGGGTGGTCAGGGGTGAAGGAGCAGGTTAGTAGGCAGAAGACTCTTTGCTTTGCTGCTGCAGTTCATAGGGCCATATCCACTACTTTCAAGCAAGATTAGCTCTGACTGGTAGAGTGAAAGAAAACTCAGAATGAGTGTCTTCTTGGTAAGCTTCCATACCATACCACCAGATGGAGACGATTGGTTATATTTATCGTCACTAGAAATTCTATTTTAGATACATTGGCCTCACTTTTTCTTCAACACATCCTAACTCAGGGCCTTTGCACATGCTGCTGCTCCCTCTGACATGAGCATTCTTTCTTTAGATATCTACATAGCCATTTTCCTCACTTCCCTAGGTCTTCTCCCAGATGTCGTTACTCACAGCTTCTCCCTCTCTATTCCAAATCACAAGCCTTCCCCACTTAGGTGTTCCCTATCTCTCTCTTTCTTTTTTTTAAAGTATCACGATCTCACCAATACATTTTTTACTTCCTTTTTTGACATCTTTTTTCCCCCCATTAGAATGTTAGCACCAAGCTTTGCGCAGTGGCAGTATCGTAGCCAATGAGGTTTATCCGAGGCGCGATTATTGCTAATAGAATGTTAGCACCATAAGAGCAGGATTTTTGCCTGTATTTTATTGTATTGTATTTATTTTTCGGAGACTCTAATCCCAGTACCTAGAACAGTGCTGGGTAAATGATAAGTGCTCGGCATACATTTATTGAATGAATACAAGAATACTCTGAAGTCCTTTTTTAGAAAAATAAAATCTCTAATTCCTCTTTTTAAACATTTTTAATGTGTGGATAAAACCCTATGTTCCAGAAAAGTAAATTTTTGCCTAATATTTTATAAAGAAGGAAAACTATAATTGTTATTATCATTGAAAGACTGCCTGAATTTATATCCACAACAGATCCGAGAAGAGAAAGAGACCCTGGCTCCAGGCCCTTTTCTTTAAACCTTGAACATCTAGAAAAAGTTGTGGCATTCTTTCCTTATTTACTATTTACAGACAAGAAATCATGTTGTTATCCTTCCTATCTTATTTAAATAAGAAAAAGAGAACTCATATACAAATACATTAAATATTTTTCAAGGATACTTCTATATCCAAAGATATACTAAAATTGTTCTAGATGGTATTTATTAAGAGGAAGGTGAATGAGAGATGAAGGAAAAAAATTGTAAAGGTAGAAAACTTGCATGGCAAACAAAAATAAGAATGACAAGGATGATGAGGGTGATAAACTTCAACTCTCAGTATCAATTTAAGAGAGAGAGAAAGAGAAATTGATTGAGGGGCAGGTGCTGAGTTTCCTGGAGAGGTTGATTCTGGCCTAGCATGTGGCTGAGATCCCAGATGCCCTAAACCAGTACCATCAACATATGCAATTATAAATATTCCAGTAATCACATCAAAAAAGAACCAGCAGGCATTAATTTTAATAATATATTTTATTTAATCCAGTCTATCCCAAGTATTAGCATTTCTCCACATAATCATTATAAAAATTATTAATGAGCTATTTTAAATTCTTTTCCTTGTGCTAAGTCTTTGAAATCTGGTGTGTATGTCACACCTATAGCCAGCCCATCTCAATTCCGACTACAATACTTCGAATGCTCAGTCCCCACAGGTGGCTAGGGACAACCACATTGGGCAGTGCAGTTCTAGAGGAAGCCTCTGGGTGTCATGTCTGAACATGGGCATGTGTCAGTGTAGAGATGACTCCCTGGAGCCCATGGGTGGGGCATCGAGGCAGTCGGTCTGGTGATCTGACTCAGCAAGAGGCTTAGCTCCCCAACAGTGGGCAGGGATATGTCAGGAGAGACAGCTTTCAACTGCAAAGCCATGTGCCCATGACAGAAATCAGAGCCATCAAAACCAGAGACTTTTTCTGATGTGAGTTGTATTTCCAATTCTTTCTCCATATTGCTTTATGTTAGCATCTCAGTAAGACCCTTTGTATGGGGATCCAGAGTGATTCATGACAGAAAACAATTAGGAAAAAAGCAAGGTGACTTTCACTGTACCTCAAGTTGCTAAAACAGGTCAAATGAGTTCCAGTCTATTCTTCTATCTGCAAAATTAGACTTCTGAATTTTAACATGCCTATTGTCAAATACTGCCCTGTTGTAGTGTGCTCCCTGTGAAACATGATAGTCATCTCCCCAACTGGTTTTATACCCAAACACTAAAATAGATCTGGAAGGAATGAATGGTTTAACTCTAGGTTTTCAGGGGCTAGGTGTTTTAAGTTTATAATCTGTGCTTCCTGTGCTCAAGACAGTTATAATGATTTCAAAGTGGCAATGCTTACTCGACCTTCCTATTAAATAGAAGTATGTTTTTGAAAACTCATGGCAAAATACAAAATTTAAATTCTCACAAAGGGTCAGTTTCGGATAATCTATTTTAATATAGGAAAGACTGGGTAGGCACTGTCTGGTTTACAATGCATTCCCCAAATCATGGTTTTGGTCTGGGGAGAAAAGTTGGAGACACACACATTCAGGCATACTGTATACTTGACTACAGAATAAATTGGTTTTGTTCAATTTGAGGTTTGGTTTTGCTCTTAATTGCCATATATTTAGCAGACTTGACTGTACAATGATTTGAATAGACTACTGATTTTACTTGTATGCCATTTCCCAGTATGGGAATCAATTCACATAGTCTCAGCCAAAAATTATTCAAACTCAGAAGTGTATACGTCTCCCAACTTTTACATCACACACACATACACACACACGCACGCACACACACACACCACTCACAAAGGAACCCGTAGCATTCTATGGGTCAGGTGAGCTATATTGTGCCATAAACCATAGGATTTAATAATAAAACAACCAATCCATCATGACATTGAATACAAGCAAAGTGAATTCTGAGACAGCAGCTTGACTAGTTGAATAATAATAATATCCATTTCTACTAGGCTAATGAAACTGCAGAACCAGTTATCAAAACCAAAGCCATATTCACCTTGATTTTCAGCTGAAGCTTTCAGGACCAACTTTATTTTTCCTCCAAATGATTTTGTTCTTATTGAAAATAGTCATCAGATATCATTTTAAAATGTTCATCTTTAAAAATCCCTAAAGAAAAGTTGAACATCGATAGAATTTTGCTTTAATTTTAAGAACAAGATCATGTCTTAAATATGATGAGTAGGATGAAAATGTTGCTAGGAAAAAAGAAAAAAGAAAAAAAAAAGAAAAGAAAACTGGCTCCCATTCCCCTTGAATTTTTTAGTGTGCATGTAAGTACTTAAAATATAAACTATATAGCAATTGACACTGTGAAGCAATACATAATCAAACAAGACACTGTGAGGCAGATTGCAAACTTCCCTCGATCATGTTTCCCAGCTTTAAGAAAGCAAAGGTCTAATAAACATGAACTTGAACTACAATGAACATACTCAAATCATCCTTAAAAAATAGGTATTTACAACAACAAAGTAGTACTGTAATGGCAAAGATAGATGAACTAAGCTTAGATCTGTGTAATATAAAAAAGGAAACTGATTATATAGTACAAATAATTTTGCTGTAATATGACAGCCTAATGACTTAAGTGCCCAGTATCGTCATTATGGTTCTGAACCCCCTGTGCATTAGCAATAAAGACTCCATATAACTCCTGTATAATTCATATTTTTCCATGAAAACCTTGTTCCTCTTTTAAAAGAGTTGCATCTAAAGATCTGTAAGCCCAAATGGAGAAAGTTAATAACTTGAATTGTGTATTATGTCTACGATGTGATCTGAAGGTGTTCTCAGGGAAGTTTCTAACCAATCTTTATGGAGGGAAACAATAGTTTTGGACATTTGGGTTTATTTTAAGGTTTTTCAGTCAAGTAAGAAAGGCCTATTTTGTTGTATTTATACATTAATTTATGGTGTATATAAATCCTTGAAGATTGTATAGTCGGAAGCTAACTACTGTTACCTATCTGATCAATGCATTTAATTTCATGGGAAAGAACAAATAACTGAAAGTTTAGCAAGTATTTAAAATGTTCATCTTTACTGAATATTTGCCATGCACACAGCTATTAGTTTAACCTTTTTTTGCCAGACAGGGCAAATGAATGGTACAGAAAAGCGATCAAACAAAAGACTTCAGAAGAAATCATGATATTGAACACTATGACGAGGCATTATTTCAAGTTTTCAGATCCATTTCCTTGGATCCCCGAGTCTTTATGTTTGCTAGAAATCTCTCCTCTCTCGTTTTATAATACGAAGGAAAGTGGTGCTTAAAAGCATAGCAAACGTAGGTGTTTTCAGGCCACGGAGACATGTATCACGAAGCTATTTTTCTAAGAGATGCTGAGAAACATGAGAAATTAAAGATGTTATTATCTTGTATTTTTCTTCTTTTAACGTTTGTAAGGGAGCAGCTGTGCCCAATTCTTAGTGTAAAAGGAAAACCATATCAATTTTATTCATTTTTGCGTTTGGAATGAACATGTGATGAGAAGTACATTTTGCCATTACCGAACCGGGAGATGCGACAATAATTGTAATGGGTGTTGTTTCATCTACCTGCTAAACTGGTCCTCCTTGCTCAAAATATGGTGTTATGGGGTGGCATCAACCATCTGGCATCACAGAATGAGAGTTCTACAAAGAAACTTCTTGGATGTCTAAAAATGACATGAGGAGAGACAAGCCCCTCAAGGGTGTCTGTATAGATGCAAATCAGTTACATTTGCAAATGTGTGCACAAAAGAGAGGATGGAATTACCGAGCGAATGGCTCCCCTCAATTACCTGCTTTGTGCCTGAATATGCTTGATTTATGAGGATAGGACTAGAAGTCAGGAACTTGAAGAACTAAACCAGAAGACAAAACCCACCACGTAAAATACTCCTCTCCACTAATATTCAAAACACAATGTATGAATGCTTGGACAACTATATATGCTGGATTTATACAACCAACTCTTTTCCTTCATAAGATGAAGTTGAAAAAAAAATATTCAATTCAAGCTGTCTTTTCCATGAGTCTTGAGAAACTGCATTGTTTTGAAAAAAAAAATTGGCTCGATTTTCACAATTTTAAAAAAATGGATATGTAAAGAATAAGATTGTGCCCATAAAAGCCAATTGTTTCCAAACTGCACTGTATTGTTTGGCCCAAATAATTTGTCCTCCTATATGGAAGTAGGGAACTGTGACAGACTGAAAGTACAATAGCCAATGAAAAGAAAAGTTCTTCTCTGAAATCACTTTATCATCCTGGGGATATTTGCTAAGACCCCAAACAACCCCCCACCTGTCCTGCCCCAGGCAGCGTGACAAAAGCAAACCACAGAGACAGCAACACAACAGAAACCATTTTTGGAATGAGGCGAAATAAAGAAAGAATTCAGTTTCTATGTTGTCACTGCTGTTCAAGGAACTGGTTTGTTGACCCGCAAACATGGCTGTCTGTTAAATAGAGTCCTCAAGAGAGACACAAAGCATCCAAGGCATGTGAAGGCTTTTCTGTCTTCTTTTGCGGAAGGAACTAGAGAGTTGACGTGAGTTTGGGCTTCTGAAAAGTGTCATACCTAAGCACAAATGGGGATAGTGAAGCTATTTAAAAGTGTCACTGTTGCTAATATAACAAAAAGTGGCCTTTAGTTAATTTTTATGTGCTAAGTTGTCAAAAGTAGTGATGAAAAGAAAAACATATTTATACTTTTTCTTGCTTGCTTAGCATCTAAAAGGTAATTGTATTTTCAAACATTTTATGCTTTTTTTATATGTAATATATCAGCATAGCTTTCTGCTAAAAAAAAAGTGTAAACGAGGATTTTAAAATACTGTGTCAGTCACACCCTAAAAATGCAGATATCAATACAACAAAGAAGGCGTCAGTGACTAGATTTCCTATACATTTAACAGTCCATATTCATCATATCTGCGAGTAAAGACTGTAACAATTATCTATGATTCTAGGACTGTAGACTTCTTATTACCAATATCGCTGCTTTTCTCTGAGTTGGTCACCTTAGTAAAAATACTGTGGGATTTTGGTCCAGCCCTGGAAATGACAGCAAGCTGCAGAAACTAGTTTAAGACTGACCTTAACACCCACTGTTCCTCCTTTCCTCTTTCTTCTCCCTCTCCCATATCCTTTGCCCTGCCTTTGCTCATCTTGGATCTTTTGTCTAGTGCTTATTAAAATGTATTTTAAAATGTTCATGGAAAGCCACAGAAAAACAAAAATAGGAAGAGGGTAAGGAGGAAAGAAATAGGGAAGAGGGAAAAAATATAGCAGTGTATTAAAGAGGGGACCAGGAGAACCATTTTGAGGGAATGACGGGAGAAAGGCTGTCTATCTCAACATTTTGAAGGTAAAGCATGTTCATTAACCTAAGGAACTATGTTAAAAGAAAGGTTTTTAGAAAGTTTAAAAAAGTAAGATTTGTTATAATAAATACTTGACTGTGAAAAGGTCATCACTGCTTTAGGAGGATGAAAAGGATTTTCTTATAAGGTAAAGGAAAATTATCCAATAAAAGGCTTGAACTTGATGTGGAAATCTAATCAATAGGATTTTGACATCATGAATACCTATGGTAAAGGGAAAAAATTAGAAACTAAGAAACATTATGAGGGTGCAGCCTAGAATAGAAATCTCTAGAAATACCATACTCCTCCAAAAAAACTTCTTGAGATGTTTTGACAATTAACAAGTAAAGAAGTAATACTGGCCTTGATTATATCATTTCCACTGTAACAGAAGTTGTCTTGCCTAGAAATTGTCGTAGAAATTTCTGTTATTTACATTTAAGAATATAAATAACTTGTCTGGCAAGACTAAGCATGGCTTTCTAAACTTACATGAATATACAGAGAATTATTAAGTTATTTTTGCTTTTTATGTTTGCAATAATGTTTGCTATATTAATAAAAATTCATTTTAGGTTATGCTGTTGTATGTCCTCAATCACTAATGCAATTTGTTCTGTTTACTCAAATTTAGAACTCCATTTTCTATAAAATTATTATAATTTCAGCTTATTCTTTTTTAAAAGATTTTATTATTTATTTGGGAGAGAGAGAGTGCATGTGCACACAAGCAGGGGGAACTATGGAGGGAGAGGGAGAAGCAGGCTCCCTGCTGAGCAGAGAGTCTGATGTGGGGCTTGATCCCAGGATCCTGAGATCATGATCTGAGCTGAAGGCAGATGTTTAACTGGCTGAGCCACCCAGGTGCCCCAATTTTAGCTTATTCTTTATTTCTATCAAATTATATCTAACTTTCTAGATCACCATTAAAATAAATATGATTAAAGAAATTATCACTGACCTTGATTCTCCTAATATCAATTTAATAAATCTACAGAGGTTGTTTAACTTACTCTTATAGGAAAATAGCCTTTACTTCCAAGACTCTAGAAGTTCCAGCTCAGCTGGCGTTGGCTGTCATCAGTCTCACCTGATCAAAGCTAAATAAGTGGTTTTGATTAAAATATAATTAAATTCATAGGCATTCCAAGAATTATAAGTCACTTTATAATCTTGCTTTTTGGAAAAAGAGTGAAACATACGGGTGAAAGTAGAATTTTGCTGTTGAATGGAGATGTCTTCAATGAACAGGACAGAGAAGTATGTGAGTTCCTGCCAGGTCTACCCATCACAGAATGAACTGCAGAGTGGGGAGCTAATTCTAATTTTGCCCAGCCACTTGACAGCTGTGTGACATTGGGGAAATGAATGTGCCTGTGATGGCTTTTTAATGTGTCCGCCTCACTAGGCTGAACCACAGACCCTAGTTATTCAGTCACACACTAATCTAGGTGCTGCCATGAAGGGATTTTGCAAAGGAAATTAAAGTCTCTAATCAGTAGACTTTAAGTTAATCGGAAGTGAGCTCTTTAAAAGAGGGTTTATGCTTTCCTTGAGGTCAGAAACTCCAAATAGCTCCTGCCTGAGGAATTCCAGTCTGGACCTGATTTCCCCTGACCGCCTGCCCAGTGGATTTGAAACTCGCGAAGCCAGCCCCCACAACTGTTCCTTGTTATCTCTCTCTAGAGTGATCTGTCCATCCTTCCTACTAGTAGTGGTTCTGCTTCTCTGATTGAACCCTACCTTATACAGTACCTTTTTGGTCTAACTTTTGCCTCTTGTAAAAGTAGAAAGTTGGTTAGGTCTAATCTGTTACCTTGCCACCTTCAGTGCATGGGACTGTGATTTGGGCGCCTCTAACATGTGGGATATTTTTAAAGAAGGGAAGCTAATCTCTTTTTTCACAGTTATATCTGGGGGTGCATAGAACAGTGTCTAATGTATTGCATGAATGGATGGATGGATGGCCTGGACTCTGTTCTCTGTTAAGTGTGTACTGGGAATGTGAAGTGTGTCTAACTTTCAGTGAAGATTTGTGTTTTCCTATCATTGTCTTTGTGGGAGATTTAACCTTCAGGAACTATCTCTTCTCTCAGCCTTTTAAGCTTTTTAAGTGTTTTTTCAAAGTTAAAAAACTTTAGGCTGTCATTTTTGTAAAGAGAAACTTCCACCCCCCAACAAAATAATAATAATAATAATAATAATAATAATAATAATAATAATAATAATAAAAACCCAAGCAAGCAACAAAAATCACTGGCAGAGTGGAGATGATGAGTCAATCCCAGTTTGCATTTTACCCTTGACCACAATCATCTCTACATTTCATGTGCACCTGCACACAGTCCATTTTTAATGGTGACCTTCCAGTCCTGTTGGAGCCAATGTCAATGCCCATCTGTTCAATATACTATGCTGACACCCCAAAGGGGAATCACATCTACAGGCAAGTTCAGAAGCCGAATTAATTAGCATCTTTTTAATATATATATTTCATTTTTCTTTATAGAAAAAGGTACTCGAGGTCATGCTGAAGAAAAGGTGAAAAATAGTTCATTTTTTTGTCACTTTAAAATTTTTCCCAATGAATTTCTTACAATTGTAGATAGATTCCATTCCATTAGTTTGCTTCCTTTTAATGATGGTGGAAAGAACACATTTCTCTAGTGATAGCAAAGATAAATTCATGTTAGCCCTTATACCATTCAAATGAAGAAATGATACATATCTGTGTTCCCCTTGGGTTTCCTCTAAATTCAGGGACATGAAGATCTCACACTACAATTCATTGATCCACAGGTGTGCCAAAGTGAAAGAGTACTCGTACAGTACAAGTCAACTTTGAAGAAAACTTTCAAGGATTTTCATGGAAAGGTCTGCTTGAGTCTTCTAGACTCACTAGGGTATTTTGAAATCTGAAGAAAGGGCTAATGTCTTATTTCCAATAAAGGGAAATTTTCCTGGCAGAAGGGACCTCTATCCCAGGGCTGATGCTTGGTGTTTTATCTTTGCTCTCTGTGTCTGTTCCCCTGCATCAAAGGGGGTAGACATCCTCCGGGGGCTGCCAGCCCTCCTGCCCCTGTAGTATAGGGCCCTTGCCCTGAATTATGGCACAGCTCAGAGAATCAACTGAGGCCATCTGTGCTCTGGATTCCTTTCCTAAGTGTCCTCTAAAGTGGCAATATTTCAGCTTTCTCCTCTTTCTCTCAGGTCAGTCTTGTCAATGAGAGGAGGAATCACCCGTATATGCTGCTTAGAAAGGATCAAAGCTTAGGTAAAATCTTCCTAGAAAACTCTATCACTTCTTGGATTAAAAAGAGAAGGAAAAAAAGATAGTAAAGAGAATAATAATCCTGATGCAATTACCATATCAAACAATCGATCACAGCTTTTGCTTCATATCTAAGGTCTGGTTAGTATACCACAAAGTTTACAATTCAACAGTGTTCAAGTACTTTGTCTTCTAACCCTTTACATTCTAACTCTGATGAGAAATTATGTTTTCAGTGTCTAGATTTGTATTTTTTCAGATATATGTCATTCATGCTTTCATGTATGGGGAGGATAAAGGAAAATGAAAAAAACTAGTAGTATGTATTGTAGTCATTATGTGTGTATATATATACCAATCACATATACATATATGTATTATACATACATATATATGT
Organism: Mirounga angustirostris; assembly: GCF_029215605.1. Taxonomy (NCBI): domain Eukaryota; kingdom Metazoa; phylum Chordata; class Mammalia; order Carnivora; family Phocidae; genus Mirounga; species Mirounga angustirostris. The sequence continues at coordinate 110,293,437 of NW_026991711.1, read as the reverse complement.
ATATGTGATTGGTATATATATAGTAGTCACATGTCCAAGCAGGTGAAATTTGAGGGAGAAAATTGAGGTGAACAGACACAAGAGTTTCAAATCTGAACAGAGAAAAGCCAAATGCTCATAAGCATGGCATCACAGGCACTTTGTAAGGTATATTCCCTATAAATAATGTACGCCTTTTGCAATAATGCCCTATTTTTAAAATTTTCTGAATTTAGAAACAAACATCTAGTTATTGTGAAAAATTTAGAAGAGACAAAAAGAACAGAGAATAAAACAATAAAATAAGCAAAAGGTAATATTATTACTTAGAGTTAACAGCTGTTGCTATTTTTGTATATTTTTCTTCTATATCATATATTCATTCACATATTTAACAGATATTTATGAGCCCTTACTTTGTGCAGGGATATATCTCTGAACAAACAGACCAGGTTCCTACTTTCATACTTTTTATTAAATGAGTTTTGTAGCCTGTTTTTTCTTTCCCACACTTCATATTACGCCATGCACAATCATTCTGTGATTACTTTTTTTAAAGATTTTATTTATTTATTTATTTATTTATTTATTTATTTATTTATTTATTTATTTATTTATTTATTTATTTATTTATGTGACAGAGAGAGAGAACACGCAGGGGGAGCAGCAGAGGGAGAGGGAGAAGCAGGCCCCCTGCTGAGCAAGGAGCCCAACATGGGGCTCCATCCCAGGAACCCGGGATCATGACCTGAGCCAAAGGCAGATGCTTAACCAACTGAGCCATCCAGGCGCCCTGGTGATTATTTTTTGAAGGCAAAAGTGTTCATGGATACATAACACACCATCACATGAATGCACCAGGACTTACTTAACAAGTGCCCATGGTTAACGGGTGGATTATTGCAATTTTTTTACTGTGCTCAATAGCACTTTAATTCAGACTTTTAGATTGTTGTTATTATTTCTTTTGAACAGATTTCTAGAACTGAAATTTAGTTTGAAGAGCACAAATTTTTAAGGCTGTTAGTACTCATTTCCAAATTGTTTCACAGAAAGCTTATATATACAATAAAGATAGAATAGTTATATATAAACTTGCACACACATGCATATGCTTTTGTATCTGCATATTTCTGATGCAAGGAAGTGTAATATTTGATGACAAGATACATGAAAAAATGTAATGTTTTCTTCTTTTTAATTTTGTTTTTGTTTTTAAATGATAGATTTGAAATACTATGATTTACTCCATCTTTACAATTCAAGATGTTACAGGGCAGAATGCAGAAACAGGGCAAGTAAAGCATTCCTCAACTAGATGCATCATTTTGGCATTTTAATCTTATGCAAATGCCTTCACCCTTTGACTTGGATTGCATGCTGGCTAAAGCAAATCTTTGCAACTTGGGTCTTCTTCTTTCTATGGCTACTCAAATCATCCTACTTCACTCCATTGTAACTCTGAGACAGCATTCACCATGACCTTCTTGAAGTCTTCAAGTCCTACTCTGATATCCCTTGTTAAGGCAGGAGACAGACTATTAAAAGTTGTCTCCCTCTAAGCTAACCCAAGCTACTAGCAATCTTCAGAACTATTAAGTTAGTATATAAAAATATAAAACTCTGTCTCCACACATTGAGATCATGTTGCTAGAATGGTTTTCAGAGCATTAGTTCCCTGAGGCTAAAGAAGATCTAGCCAATCGCTTCCATTAAAAAAAAAAAAAAAATTAGTATGCTATACTAGCAAGATGAGAGGAGAGGTGGCCATAACCATCCTGACTAGTTTACCATTTTTTAAATTATTTACATATGTTGGGGCACCTGGGTGGCTCTGTTGGTTGGACGTCTGCCTTCTGCTTGGGTCATGATCCCGGAGTCCTGGGATGGAGCCCCACATCAGGCTCCCTGCTCAGCAGTAGAGTCTGCTTCTCCCACTGCCCCTCACCTGCTCATGCTCTGTCTCTCTCTCTCTCATTCTCTCTCAAATAAATAAATAAAATCTTCAAAAAAATTATTTACATATATTATCTTAAGCTGATCACAGACCAAGTATTGCAACCATCATTCCAAAAATTATTCTGTGTTGTCATATTGAGTTGCTGTGAGATGCCAAAGCAACTGAGTCTTGACTTCAAAGCAATTAGTAATGGTTCATCCACAATGGAGAGGAAAACATTAGGAAGGAGGGAATAAATTTCCTTTCTCTTAAACTACTTGGGTCAAACTGATATCTGTCTTAACGCTCTTATTTGACAAAATCCAGAGTTCTTAACAGATACGAGGAGTCCATTTTCAACTGCTAAGGGCATGAAGAACTTTCAGACTATTCTTTCTCATGGCCTACAATCACCAGTCTTTCAATAGGAATATCCTTCCCCTTTATTGCTTTCTGAACACACTGTTGGTGGTGCTTGAAAAGTTTGTGTACAGATCTCCAGAACAGAGTCCTTTGAGAAACTTACTGGAAAAACAGGATTGAACCTTTGGTCATGTTTGGTCCTTTCTGCTCATGGCAGCTCTGCTGCAGTGGTGGTGGTATGCTCTCTATTGCTTTAATTTTCAGTTCCTTGATTATATGTGCATTTTAAGACTTTTTTCATTGGTTATTTGTGTGCTTTGGAATGGCATGAAAATTACCTATTCTTTAGGAAATTGATATCACTCATCAGTAAACCTTTAAACTTGGGCAAATTTAAACTTTGAGGCAGAATTTGAAAGAGTATATTTAGATATTCTACTTTTTCCTTAGTTACTCTGGTCAATTTTTCCAAAATAACCTGTTCCATTGGTTTCTCATTTATCAGAATAAAATTTTGTATACTATTGTCTTGAAATTTAAATTCTTTTATATCTGCCTCACATTTTAAATTTTAGTAAGTTGTGCTTTATGTTCTTTTCAGTTAGATTTTTCAATTTTTATTTCATTCTTAATTAGATTATTTTCCAAAGAACAAACTTTTAGTTCAATAATGATTTATTTTTTTGTTTCCTAATTGGTTGTTTTCTCTTAATTTTATCACTTCTATTTTCAGATTTCTTTTGTTATATTTATTTATTTAAAAAAAATGTTTGTTGAGTTAAATACAAACTCATTTTACTTCCTTTTTAATATTAAAAATATTTTAATGCTATGCATTTGCCTCTGAATATATCTTTGGTTGCATACTATTGAATTTGATATTTACTGGACTCTTCCTTAGGACAAAAGCAATTGAAGGAAATATTTTAATTAACAAGTGACTTGGGGCATTTTTAAAAACTATCTTGTTATGAATTTCAATTTTTATTACATTTTATTTTATCTTATTCAGATCACATTTCTTTATAATTTCTGCATTTGGGATTTTTCAAAAATGTCTTTGTGGCTTTGTTATGTGATTGATAATAATAAATACTATGTGAGATAATTGAAAACAATATGTACTGTCTGTATTTAGGGTACAAAGCTTGATACATCTCTATTAATCAATAATACAAATATGTAAAATATGTTTTATACCTCCACCAAAACTTAAGAATATTTATAAGGTTAAATTTTATGTTCTAATACTAAATATTTGTGCATATGTAGATTTCTGAAGAGGAACTGTTAGATGAAAGTAGTAACTTATTTGGGAACTTAAAAGTTAGAGTTTTAAAAAATATAATTAGAAAATAACAAACTTCAGAATAAGTTCATAAAATGATCTCACTAATTTTAAAAATCATATTACATTCTAAGATTTTGTTTTTACTTTTTATCTCACCATCTGTTAAATCAATAAATGCTAGAGTTTAATTTTTATTATTATATATTACTTTCTAAAACAACTTTCCTTGACATTTGTGCTTTTTCCATCTGTCAATATGGCCCTTGAAATTTATTTTTATATACTATATACACACACACATGCATTTATATCTGTATAAAGATCTTTTTATCTTTCAAAACACATGTACAAAAATCATTTAACAATATAATTATTTATACATATTAACAAGTAAAACTTAAAGAAAGGCAAGAGAAACTAAAAACAAAATTGTACAAAGCTAAAAGATGCAACATGTGTTTTGTGTTAGGCTGCTTAAGTTATATTCTGGGCTCCAAAACTAACATATTTGCTTTTCCTCCCGTGTGAATGAATATAAGATTATTCTTAATATATAGGGTGTTTGAAAGATGAGAAATAAGGAAATACATGCTATATACTTAGAACAGCACATGGCACATCTGATGTTTATACATTTTTTATTAATATTGATATTAATATGTAAAGATCAATTAAAAAATTTTCTCCTGTAGGAGGAGGATGCTTTAGCTTTTTGAAAGTGAAGTTAGCCATATTACTCTATATCTTTGTTTACTTTATATCATTACCTAATATATTTAATTTTAATGCATAAAACAATGGAAAATTCAAAATTATTTCATTTATAATTATTCTAAATTTTTCTAAAACCCCCAATTAATGTCACTCTGCGGTTTATATTTTTATCATTTTTTTTTTTTTTAATTTATGCAAGTCATGGGGCACCTGGGTGGCTCAGTTGGTTAAGCGACTGCCTTTGGCTCAGGTCATGATCCTGGAGTCCCGGGATCGAGTCCCGCATCGGGCTCCCTGCTTAGCGGGGAGCCTGCTTCTCCCTCTGACCCTCCCCCCCATGTACTCTCTCTCTCTCTCTCATTCTCACTCTCTCAAATAAATAATAAATAAATAAGTCTTAAAAAATTAAAAAAATAAATTTATGCAAGTCATATGGACTGTTAAGTTTATTTGGTCTAACGCAAGTCTCTAATATTAACAACTAACATTTCAAGATCACTTACTCTATTCTAGGCACTGTTCTAAGCACTTTCAGGGAATAAATGATTTAGTTCTCAATGCAAATCTACGAGAACATGTTACCCAAGGCACACAGATGGTACTGGCAGGGCCATGACTTACACCAAGGCCATTTGGTTCTAGCATCAACACTTTTCCTTACTATACTGCAGCTGGACAACCAGGTGAGCTACCCCAACTGGTTGCGCAGGTGGCTTTTGCTACCTAACAGTTGGGCTCTAGGTAATTTAACACTGTTTTTATTAATGAAAACTAACAGATCCTTAGTCTTAGAACCAGCTAGGAAATGATTCCATCCTCTAGAATATCAAAGATAAAAATACACCAGGACTCAAGCTTGCAGCATTTTCATTTATTAAATCCTCTTAACTCTTGGTGGACCATGGTCCATGGTGCTACCTAACCTACATAAATGGGAGTTTGTCCTTAATGTGAATACAAAATTTCTGATAAATTCAGTGTGAGATATAAATATAAACTTGAGCAAAGTACTTTGCCAAAAGTATATTTAACTAGTCACTATTGTATTCATTTTGTTGATAAAATCAAGCAGGTATATTTTAAGAACATATTGTGTGGAAATTCATCTTTGAACTAAATCATCTTGGTAGAGAATAGGAAGTATCTACTTAAAATGTGACCATAAACACTTTTTGTCAATGAAGAATTGATAACATCTGGAACCTCTTTAACCTCCGTGCTTCAAACAGTGCACGCAACCTGCGTTGGTGGTATAGTGGTGAGCATAGCTGCCTTCCAAACAGTGCACACAAAAGACAACTTCTCAAAAAATGCCTATGATGTGAACGTGTGAACGGACTGCTTGCTCCTACTACCCTAGCTTTCCAGATTGTAGGTCATCTTTGCTTAGACCGCACATACAGATCCTAGCTTTTTAGAGCTTATTTTGTCTCCCCTCTGTCCCCAGATATAAATCATCCTGATCTGAGTTAATCCATCTATATTATGAACATATTATAATACAGAGAAATCACTAATCCCTCTACATTAAGAATGTAATACAAACATTGGGAGGAGTATTGTTCTGTGCCACTTGTTTCTTCATTGGTTTTCCGAGTTGACTAGCCGATCTATTTGCTTAGGCCTGGGTCCCATTCTTTTATTCTCATGCTATCTGAGTCCTTTTCTTTCTTTGTGTTCAGTGTAAGAAAAGCAGAGCTTAAGACTAGATGAGGAGCTTCACTCCACTGTTAGGATCTCAAAACAAACAAACAAACAAACAAACAAACAAACAAACAAACAAACCAATATAGAGTGGTTGCTGCTCAGGCTGTTTTCCCAGCCAAATAAAGCACATTTCTGGTTGTTTTAAGTATTAGATTCTGATTTTACCCCAGTACACTTCCAAATGTATTTAAAAGGTAAAAGTATCTGCATATGGTTGATCCACCTCTGGTTTACAACAAACTTGACCCAACAGTGGAAAAATAGTGGAGGACTGTGTAGAAAAAGAACTCCAACTAATTCCTAACTTTCTTGACAAGCCCTTAAAATAGCAGTTGTCTTTAGTATTGGAGCCTGAAGTCTAGGTATCAATTACTAACAAATAAGAGGCCTCAGGGCTTCTCAATGACAGTGATTACAAAGGAAGTCTTCTGGAACGTTCTTTCCACCCAACTTTGAAAGGATCAGTTTGTTCCTTTTTTGTTTATTCCCTGTCAAAATGCTGATAAATAATTTCTTTTCAGTTAAATTCCTGCAACTTCATTGAACTTTATAATTCCATATTCTAGTGCCAACGTTGAACCCTCTCAATATGACTATCCAAGTTATGTAATTATACCAGTTAGCTGAGTTTTCTGCTGTCTTCTGAAGCAAGGCAAACACACTGAAGCATGTGTTCTATCAGATTTGGCATGAGGAGTCTGTCTTTAGAAACAAAGAAATCGACCCCTATCTTCATCATCTCTTTTATGATTGGATAAATTTGTTTTCACTGAGTAACCTAACATGATATATTTGTGTCAATTGTGAATCAAGACTTTTATAAATGGAAACAAAAGAGGACAAACATCTGACTCAGTTCAGGAAGATTATAGTCTTCTGTAAGTCATTCAATATACTCTTTGTTCCCCATAAATACAAGGGAATTTTTAAAAATATGTTCATCTTTAAAGATTTCAATCATTTATCTCTAAAGTATCTTTTTCTTAACCAAATTACAAGGACTCTTCAAAATCCTACGGCAGAAAGCAAAATACTTGTACGAGTATTATTATTAACATTTATTGAGTGCTTACATTACGCTAAGCACTGCTATAAATGTCATAATCTAATTAATACTTCCAAACAACTCAGTAAGATAGGTACTACTATTACTGATATCTTCAAGATTATAAAACAGAATATAAGTGAGGTTAAGTGACAGGTTCAAAGTTTATAGAGCTAGTAGGTAGCAGAAACCGTCAGCCTTACTCTAGAACCCAGAGTCTGATGAAACAATGGTTATGACTCCAGGCTGTGGAGTCAAAGTGCTTGGTTTCGAATTGTAATTCTGCCAGTTCTTAGCTGTGTAATCTTGACCACATTGACTGACCTTTCAGTGTCTCATTCACCCAATAGATGAAATGAGGGTGATCATAACACCTCTGTACCTGATAGGGTTATTGACAGGATTAAGGAAGAGAGAACATGTACATTGCTTAGAACACAGCCTACAGCCTGATAAGTGCTCCAAGACACCAACTATTTCTTTTTTTTTTTTTTTGAAGATTTTATTTATTTATTCATGAGAGACAGGAGAGAGAGAGGCAGAGGGAGAAGCAGGCTCCCAAGGAGAAGGGAGCCCAATACGGGACTCGATTCCAGGACTCTGGGATCGTGACCTGAGCCGAAGGCAGACCCTTAACCATCTGAGCCACCCAGGCGCCCACACCAGCTATTTCTATACCATGCTTCTGTAGCATGGGAGATGCAAGAGCTTTGTTCTTACAATATTGTTCATAAATTTGGTCCCCATGTAATGGTCCTTGGGTGAGAATCAAATGATTATCTTCATGCCAAATATTTTTATAATGGGAAAGCTTAAGTTTATTTCCAATTTTACCATGTCATCCCAGTGTTTTCTTATAATAATCACTAGTTATTAATTAAGTTATAGAAAGGAATGATACAAGATTAGAAATCCACAGAACCTTTGTAAGAGGACTAATTGCATCTCCTTTTTGGCTTCCCCTCCCACTCTGCCATGATCAAATGAGCCCTGTCATCTGAGGTTGCTCGGGCATCGAGAAAAGCCATCCAAAGGGACCGCGGTTGGGGACTTTTCCTACAAGGGTGCACCTCAGCACACAGAATGTTGCACATGCATCTTTTACATACTTATCCTTAAACTGTTTATCTGGCGCATCGACAGGCAGCTGGTGGAACAAATAGGAAATCCTAGGAAGCACATTCATTTTTAAAGTGTTAATGCACCCAATCCAAGAGACAGTAATGTGCTTCCATCCGTTAAGATCCCCTTTAATGTTTTGGATTGGAGGGCCATAATCTAAATAAAATGCATTATCCAACCTGGAAGGTATTCCACATCCTAAATATTTAATTGATTTCTCCATCAGGGGAAGATGAGCCTACACAATAAGCAGATCCTGTCTATATCTAAGTGTCCGATTAATAGTGCCTCTAATTTAGGGTAATTTAGGAGTTTACAACTTATAAAATGGCTATTTCTTCCACATTCCTTCCCAAGTACCAGGAGGATTGTGTCTGGATTAATTGCAAACAGCAGACAATCCTCTGTGTATAATAAAAACTCCGAGTCAGCATCATCCAGCCATGCACCTATAATTTGAGATCTCATCTGAATATTTTTCACAAGGGGCTTCCCATCCAAAGTAAATTGAAGTGGCAAAGGAGGAAAGTTCTAATTGTTGCATCTCCCTATTAAAAAAGTTTAACAAGTCAAGTTTATTCCTGCTGATTTTTACTTAGTTGGGTCTTAGCTAACTGAGTGAGGAAGATAAATCAAGCCACTTGCAGATTTTCCTAATGGTGCAAAGTTTGGCACCCTGAGGACTGTGGAAATGCCTATTACTACACTTGTAAAGAAGAGAAGTGGAACAAGACTGTGGGTGGCTGGATCCATATGAGTGATTTATTACCCCCGAATCTACTTAGTCATTTCCGGATAAGCACTTAAGTGCCAAAGTTTATGGTCATTTTCAGTTTAAGAATAGAACAGGGCACATCTTAACATACAAAACAGATACACTATTTGGAGAAGTCAGTATTTTTTTCTGCGTTTACTGGCAAACTGTAACATTGGAGTTTATACATGGAAAGGTGTCATTGAACTTTATCTAAATATGTTTACTTCTGATTTTATGAGGTCCTTTCAATTCTACTTGTTTTTAGGGGGAAAAAATGATTGCTCTGTTAAATTTTATTTTGGGATTTGAGGTCTGAAATGAAATAAATTAAGAATCTAGTGGCATATCAGGTATCTCATTTTTTAATGTTAAATTTACCTTTGCCGTGGCCGTTTTTCTCTGTATTCTTGAAGAGACACTTTGTAGAAAGCTTAATTTTCGTTCAAATACAAATTAAATCAATTTTCTGGGGAAAAATAATCAGCATAGCTCCTGTTCTCCACAACAAAGAAAATACATTTGTAGACATATTCTGGAAATTTAAATCCCTCAATGCTCCTCTGAGCAAGTCCAAGGAGATTTGAAGACTGACATTTTGTACTTTGCTATTCCCAAGAGGCATATGTATGATCATTTTTACTGAGGTTTGTTCCCAACCCTGCTGAATTAATATGCATTTTCGTTAACTAATCTTGAAACAACAGGAATAAAGTTTATCCAGGTCTTTTATACCTCAGAGAACAAAACAAATACTACAAATCTTTAGAGAGAAAGGATATACAAAAGGGCTTGAGGTGAATATTTCAAAGCAAATACTCTTTAAATGATGTGCAAATTATTTCAGCTCTTGAGCATGATTTATGAAAGGGGATTAGCCCACTGAAATAAGAACCAAGTTTAAACTGTTGGGTTTCAAAGTCAAAGATGAGAAGTGGCTACAAGAAAAGAAAAGAGAAGGCGATAATAAGTTAGAGGAGGGATTTGTTTTAGTTTTTTCTCCTTAACTGACTCACCTTAAATTGTCATCAATTGTTGTTCTTAACTGCAGTAGAAAATATTGCATTTTTCCTCTAATTTTCTATAAAGTTAAGAGTGTAATAATTAAGAAATGATACTATAATTTCTGTTTCAGCAATAAGGTCTCTACTAGCTGTGTAAAAATTACAATCATAAACTGTGTTTAACAAAACTATTCAATCTGGAAAGGAAAGCTCCTAAGGTCCTTGAGTCAGAGAATATTTTTTTTTCAATTCGCAAGTCACATCTATAATAACACAACATAATACATTCTAGTATTCCAATATGTTCTTCAAGTAATAGTTAAAAGCTTCTTCTAAGACTTATGAAAATGATTGCATTTATGTAATTGTAAAGATTATTAAGTGAACTCACTTCTTATGATTCTATAATGACACACTGTTCTGGAAGGTAAAGGAAATTTTAATGATCCCACTCACATGTGATTAATACCTAACACTTCTTGACTAAAATTCTGGATTCTGTTCAATAAAAATGAGTTAAGCAAAAATTCTATGGAATCAGTTATGCCCAATTTAAAAATAAGGCATGGAACTTCAATAACAAACCCAGGTACTGACTAGGAAAAAGAAAAGAAGATAATCATTCTTACATAAGAGGTCCCGGAGTCATAAAGCTAAGTAAGTGAAGTGAATCCAGGCAGTACTAAAATTTTGAGGAAGCTCTTTCAATCTGTTTCATTACTATCCAACACATTTTTAAGACTGAACATTTACGGGTACATTTCTGAGGAAGATTCTTACTTGGAAAAGGATTATCATTTGCCCATTTTGGTTTTCATTTCCGAGAATAGATAAAGACGGACCTGAGAAAACGATGCTTTTGCTGCAGAGAGAGTCATTGTGAGCTCTTCTTAGTGAGTAAAGGCTCGTACTACGAGAAGGACTAATCAGACTTTATTTTGAATTTGTCCTTTATTTTTTGATAACTAAATGGTGAGCCTACCTTTCTTTTCTTTGCAACTCTTCCTACCAACTTCACTAGAGTGCAGGCTGGTAGTCTTTGACTGTTTTGGCAGGCACAACAGATAAGCTTACTCTAGGACTAAAACAGCTAAGCCCTGGCTCATTTCGAATTATAACATATAACTCGAAAACCAATGGGAAATTAATTCAAGTACCCAAGAACAACATAAAAATAAAAGACATTTAAGCAATAAAATACTATTACTCTTGAATATAGAGAAGTAAAGAAGAAGAAGAAGAAGAAGAAGAAGAAGAAGAAGAAGAAGAAGAAGAAGAAGAAGAAGAAGAAGAAGAAGAAGAAAGCTATATATGAGATTGTATGTCCCCCAAAAAAGAGTCAAATGGAAAATAAAGGGTAAATAGCATTTCAGATGGACTTTGTACATGAGTATATCCAGGGAATTCATGGATGACATCCAGGGAATTGTTTGGAGCTTTGCTTTCTTGGCTATTTGTTTTAGTGAGGGTAGTTTATTCTTGGCTTAAATTTTGTTATTGTTGTTTTTGCTTGGCTGGAGCTGTTGACTTAGTTCATGACTTAGGTGTGGCACAGGCAAAAGTCACAAGGAAAGTGTAAGTATTGGTTCTCTTTCAGTCTGCAGTCACCATTTGAAAGCGATTGATGAGATTAAATAAATATTCACCATCTAAAATCATTGTCATGGGATGGCCACTATGATAATAACCATATGCAGAGTTATTTTACACAAAGATAGACTAGCTAGCTCTTCTATATAAGTAAGCCTTGTCAAAGTTTCAAAGGCCACTCTCTGGCTCTGAACTTGCAAAACGTACTTAGAGAAATTATTTTTATCATACGGTAGTGTGCTTCTCAATGTGCATGTGAATCAACTGTTAAAATGCAGATCCTGTTCAGTAGATTTCAGGTAGGGCATAAGACTCATATTTCCTAATAAACTCCCAGATGGTGTTGTTGCTGCTGGTCCATGGACCACATTTTAAGTATCCACATCTAGTAGGATTCTGAAAGAATGAGGTTAGGAGGTAAATTCTGCTGAACTCCTAAGCATCTTGATGTTTTCTCCAAACCACAGATGCAGTGGGTATTTGGACACTTCCAAGAATTCTTCCAATATTTGTCAAGAAAACCTATCAATATCCCCTCAGAACGTTCTGGAACCTTTCCCCTTCTCCATTCCCATTGCCTAGTTTCAACCTGCATTATGTGATTTGGCCCACTGTAATAGTTTCCTAATTTATCTCCTTATCTCTTATCTTTCACTCTTTTTTTTATGCTACCTTTCTCTTTGCCATTCTCCACATTTCTACCAAAAATTATTACTTTGTGTATCAGATCTGTTAATATCTCCTGCCCTCTGAAAAGTCTGTCACTAGGCTCCAATTACTTACAGAATAAAATCCAAATTTCCTAGCAGTTCATGCATGACCCTCTGCCAATGTTCTCTGTTCATTTCCAACTTGATCTCCAGTTGTTGCTCTAATGTTTTGTGCACTCCAGGCTCACTAATCTACTGCTATTCTCCAACATGTTGCGCTCTATAGTTCTTTCTTTCCTGTCTAATATGTATCCATTTTATTTATTCTCTGCCATTCCTCTCTTCTCAGTCTGAAAAAAATTCCCAGGGTTTCACAGCAGTATTAACTTCTAGATACCTTTTATTTCACTTTTTTGACTGCTTTCTTTTCCCTGGCTCTCTTCCTCTCATCTCCTACCTGTGTTTCCAGGGGTCGATTTCCAAACATATTACATACACTCACATCCTTGTCTCAGGAACTGCTTCTTGAGGAACCAAAACTGAAACACCTATCAAGAGGTCAGTGCCTCAGAGGATGCAGAGAGAGAGGAACCCTCTCACACTATTGGTGGGAATGCAAGCTGGTATAGCCCCTGTGGAAAACAGTACGGAAGTTCCTCAAAAAGTTGAAAATAGAGCTACCCTATGACCCAGCAATTGCACTAGTAGGTATTTACGCCAAAGATATGAAAGTAGTGATCGGAAGGGGCACCTGCATCCCAATGTTTATAGCAGCAATGTCCACAATAGCCCAACTATGGAAAGAGCCTAGGTGTCCATCAAAAGATGAATGGATAAAGAAGATGTGGTATATATATACAATGGAATATTACTCAGCCATCAAAAAAATGAAATCTTGTCATTTGCAACAATGTGGATGGAACTTATTATGCTAAGTGAAATAAGTCAATCAGAGAAAAACAATTATCATATGATTTCACTCATGTGGAATTTAAGAAACAAAACAAGGGAACATAGGGATAGGGAAAGAAAAATAAAATAAGATAAAAACAGAGAAGGAGCCAAACCATAAGAGACTCTTAACTCTAGGAAACAAACTGAGGGTTGCTGGAGGGGAGTGGGGATGGGGATGGGGTAACTGGGGGATGGACTTTAAGGAGATCAAGGTATGTAATGAGCACTGGGTATTATATAAGACTGAGGGATCACTGAACTCTACCTCTGAAACTAATAATACACTATACGTTAATTAATTGGATTTAGATCTTAAAAAAAAAATATATATATATAACTGCCAAGGGGTCTGGGTGAAAAAAAAAAAGAGGTTAGTGCCTCACATGTCAAACTTTCCCTTCATTCCTCATACATAAAATTGCAATTGGTTTCTTCGCTTCATCTCATTCACTCAGTCATTTATTCACTCATTCACTGAGACATTTAATATGGAACACCACTATGTTTCAGACTCTGTTCTAGGTAATGGGGATGAAGAGGAGTCATCATATGAAGGCTTATATGCTCAGGCCTTGTAGTCTAATGGAATAGAAAGATCCTGGCTTCAGCAAATGACTGAAACCTTGCTCAGATAGAACTGCTTCTCCTGGATATCAAATTCCCTTAATTCAGATAGAGCAGACATGGTGGGCATCTAGGCATGCTTGCCAGCCTGTCAATGGAGTGTGTGTTAGTGAGACCAGACTTCTGGCATCTTCCAGTTTATTCCTTATAAGTGACTCTCTATTCATGTGGTTTTGATATTTTTACTCTAGTAAATTGCCATCTCTTTATCACCAGATATGTTGTGATGTTTGGTTTGATTCTAATATTATATATATATATATATATAATATTAGAATATATATATATAAAATATTAAAGTAAATGAAATCTTTTGTTCTTAAGGGAAATTACATAACTCTGTGTCAAAATCCTACTATTACACCATTTTACCATTTTATACAAGAATGGAAAAGACAACTGACACTTGGTGAAGCTTAATCTCTAGAGAATACCGTCACATCAGGCTCACACATTCAGGAATGGCAAAACGGAATGTTTATTACCCATAACACTTAAGGAATCCCTTAAGGAAACTAAAGTAAAAGTATTATGATGCCACGAGTCAATAGAATGATGAAGATATTAAAAAAATTAAGCCTTTGGCAAATTATGCATTTTTTAATCTGAGTTTGCTGACTGTTTAAATCAGTGGCAAAGTGCATTCTTACTGTATTTCTAAAGAGAAGAACTGAGGGATTTATAGTACACAAACAAAAGCCATGATAATTTTACTCAGAGTACATTCATTTGGAAATCACTGTATCTAATATTTACATTACAATACAGATCTATAAAGTTCTTGGATATATTTTAGATGGAGTATATACATTATCATTAGATCTAATATATGTATTAGATCTTATACAAATCATATGCATATATATATATTTATTTCATTTTATATTTATGTAAAAAGTATCCATTACATTTATCTGGATACTTTTAGGAAACTTAAGAAACTTGTCCAAGTTTTATAGCTAGTATATCCCAGAGGTAAGAATTATACTTAAATTTTGTGACTCTTAGACCCAAATTTCTGATAAAATAACCATACAACTTTTTGAAAGGGTTGCATATTAACACTTTTATAAACTTTTTTGTTTAGTCAGATTTTTATAAATAAGCTGGCCTTAAAGAAAATTTTTCTCAGTCTTCTAAAATTATCAAAGAAACAAAAATTATCCAAACTACTATTACTCTTTTTTTTTTTTGGTACACTAAAGAGCTTCTCCTTTTTTCTTGCTTCCAATAGAGCCTTGCAAATTCTGTCAGAGCCCATAGAAGAACCTAAAGAATAAGAATGAACCAGAGTTGTTCTCTCAAATAAAATAGGAGCTAGAATACATAAGAGAAAGATGTTGAGAGGACAATGACTTTAAGCAAAGAGATTAGGATTTCTCCTTTCCCCTCCTGCAAGGTCTTAGTCATTTTTATCCTCACTACAGAATTAAGCACTTATTTGTACATGATTTTGTTAGGCACAGTACATGTGACCTCATAAAACATACCATTGATTTGAGATTTAAAGTTCTAAGAGAAAACTGAGAGAAACGTATAGTGACCTTAAATGTCAAACCAGTACAAGTAGTCAGGACAAGGAAAAAATTATTATTGTTCCTAAACAAGTTTCAGAAATTTCAACATGATTTTTAGCACAGAACGAGTAGTATGTTGATATTGGTCATGTGAATATCCTCATTCATTTATTAACTAATTTAATACTATACATTTTTGAATACTCTCAAATATCATCAAGCCACTCTGCTAGTAGCAGAGGTAAATTAGGTAAATTAGCAGAGTCCTTTCCAGAGTCCGGGAGTCTAGTGGGTAGACAAACAGATATCAAAATTAGCTTATTGTAACACACTTTGGTAATTACAATGATAGAGATATGGATTGAACATTATAAGAAAACCAAGGAAGATCAACTAACTTACCACAGAGATCTGGGAAAGTTTTCTGGAGAAGGCGTGGCCTGATCTGAGTCTTAAAGAACATTTAATTTAGCAAAGGAAGACCTTGAATTAAAGGTAACAGTCAGCACAGAGTAGTGTGTGTCAGGGATTACAAGCACCATTTCTCTGAAATATAAATCATGGGTCAGGGGTAGTGGGAAAAAACTGAAGATGGGGACACAGGTCATGAAGGGCTTTCCATGGAGGAACTTTGACTTGAATCATTTCAATACAGTAATTTGATTAGAAATTGCTCTTAACCTTTGACTTCAATTTTGGAGGACATCGTATCTAATGGCACAATCCCAGTCCTTACATTTTCTATTTGGACTCTACTTTTTTAGGTCAATTAATTTTGTATACAAAAAGGATATATTTATTTATATTAGGGAAATTGAGTAGCAAGAGTACTTGACTTCAGGTTCTATTTAAATAATCAAGGAAAGATGAATTGGCAGACTGATTTACCTTTCCCCTACTCACCCATGAGACATTTCTTGAAGGAAGCTAAGAGTCCTAATGTTATAGATCATACTTTATTTAATTTGGATAGACACAGCTGGTAGTTTTGGATACATCTCATACTTTGGATGAAAGCAACACCTGATTTTCCTTGCATGGATGTGGGTTTTATGATGAGTAATAAGAAACAACCTTATTTTCCAAGAAAATTTCAGATTACATAATTTTTCCCCCTAAGGATACCATTAGGCCTATTTGGGACAACCAAATAAATGCATTAAAAAGCAAATTACTTTCTTTTAGGATTTTGAAGAAAATTAACATTGCTCCTATGCTCCAGAAACAAAAAGGAGTAGACCCAATAAATTCTGTATACAAAAAGAGATGACCATGTGCGTTCAAAAGAATGTTTTTGTCAACACAGGGATTCACTATAAGAATGCCTTAAATATCATGTTTAGCTAAGATACTTTAAATTTGATATGACAGTAGTGAACAAATATTATATGTTTAATTCTACAAAGAAATGTTAATATATATAGCCATCCTGGAGTCATAGAATAAATGGAGGGAAACTTTCAGAGGAGATCAAAGAGCATTTTTTATATTGTTTACAATCACAGTAGTGTATTAATGCTAAGGAAATACTGCTCAAGAGTTAGACGAAAGAGCCCTTTGGATTTGGCCTATTATTGAAAGAAAGATGCCATTTGACCTAATGAAATCAGAAATTGATTAAATGCAGTCCATCTAAGGGGAAAAACGGTCGCGGAGTTACTGCCAAGGTCAGGAAGAGATGGGGTGATCTAGTGCTTGAGTGTTGATAGGGTTAGATAGACTCTCAGAGTGGCTGATGTTACAAGATACATGACAATGGACACCCACAGTTCAGAAGGCAAGATCAACCCCTTAGATGGGAAAGAAGAGATTAATCAGAATATTCTTTGCTCAGTTTATAACTAGGTCCTCTTTCAAATGATTCATGGAGAACTGAATGTTTTGAAGAAACTGTAATCTATGGGTCCCAGGAAAGCAGGAATTGCTGCTAACTATCTTGGGAACACATGTCAGAACAATTTCTTTAGTCACACAGTGCCTCAGTGAAGCCCTGTAACCTTCATGAATAAAACCAGTTTGACAAAGTATTTTGGACGCCTGATTGTCAAGTGTATATCTAATCTTTACTGTTTTTTTTCCCTCATAATGTTTAAATCCTCCTGTTTTAGCAACATACATTTTCATTTAAAATTTTTCCTTTTTTTCTTCAGTTACAGAAATATTTTGAAATAAAGAACTCCCTTAACCTGTGGAAAACATAAAGAAAAGAACTGACACTCACTGTCCCTTTGGTACTGTCAGTCTTATGACTACAGTAAAACAAAATAAATTTTATTTTCACACTTTTCTTCAGTTGTTTGTTTTCCTCAGGTGCATACTGACTGAAACTGGTCCAAGGTAGTAATATTGTTTTTAAGGGGAAAGAAACGAGAGTCAGATGTTTGACCATCCTACCCAAATTGAAAACCTTTTTCCCTTTGACAACACAATAACCCATAATACTCTACATAAATATTATGACTTTTTCGTTGTTTCCAGGTAGGAGATTTTCTGTTTCTTCAGGGCGAGATATAATTTGTTTGTGCAATTTTAATATTGTTTTCATTTTCTTGGCAGATGGCTTATTTATCTTATTATTTTCATGCACTGGCAAGCTTAGGCTGTTTTATACAAAATTCTTAAGAGGAAGAAACTTTAAAATATGTCTTTATGTGGGTCTCCAGAACAGACTTCACAATATGTGTTTTAAACAATTGCTAGTCACATATTCATCCAAGAAACTAGTGTGACTTTTCCTTTTTGGATAATAATAAACATCTTACAAATGTCTTTAATTACACTGCTCCCAGAAAGGCCACAATGGTCACAAGAAAAAATATATTGGCTTTTGGGGGAAAAAAAATGGGAAAATAAAGAGCTATCAGTGTTTTGTTTTGTTTTTTATTTAAAGAGGTCTTAATGCAATTCATATTCAGAAAATTTGATCTTTAGAAATTTTCAAGCCAGAATTAGAAAATATGTATATTCTTTTATTGAATTATGACCATGAATAATAATGCTTTGTGTGTGTGTGTACTCGTTTTTAATTGTGAAACTCTTCAAACATACAGAAAACAAGAGCATCATGATAACTCCTATAGATACCACCTAGATTCATCAAATATTAACATTTGGGACAATACCACACTTAATCTGTCATTACACACATTTTGTACAAAGAGCATCTGCCCTTGCCAAGGACTCATTCCCTGTCCGCACTGAAAAATCTTCCTTCCCAGTCCTTCATTCTCTCTTTTCCCACTATTTTTTTCTGGCTTGGAGGCTCTGCATCCCTTCCTTGACACCACTGAGGATTTTCAGGGTCCAGGAGCCTCCTAGCCAAAGCCGTTCTGATCATTCTAATTGCTTTGGTGGGGTTGGTACAGGAGCAGGGGAGGAGGAAAAGGGAAACCAGATGGAAAGCAATGCTACTAGAAAGTGTAGCTCTTAGGGCCAGAGGTGCAACAAACTCAGAACAAGCTGTTCCCTCAAAACAACATTCTAAATGATTGCAATAAGGGTAAAGTGTGCTTTTGTGGCTGGTACGTGGTTTCCTTATGAAAGTGTGCTGAGTGAGATCTAAGCAACCAGTTTACAGCTGGATTTTGAGAACGTAATCTACTTACAGTTGTGGATGACCAGTGTTATAATTATTTAGATTAGTACAAAAAATAATTGCCTTCTCTATCAGACTTGTTTTCACTTGGCATGATCATGATTACTTTGCAGACACATTTTTAAATGAAGATATTATTAAAGGTTCACAAGTATTTTCATTTTCTATATTGTATGAATATCTCATCCTAATTTTTCCATTCCTGTCTTTATCCCTGTAGCCTTGTACGCACACCCCTACTAAGGGGAGATGCAATTGGGAAACCCATATCTAAATACTTTCAGGATATTTGAAAACATTTGCTGTTTATGAAAACTTCATTGAAAGACAGCTAAAAGAAAACTCATTTTCTTTCAGTTCTCTCACTTTTTGATTTTATTCTTCTAGTTCATGTTTATTTTGGGGTGCTTATTTATAATGCTAAAAGTGTCAATTTTATATAGAAGTTATCCAAGGTCTCCACGCATGGATTTTACAGTTTAGCACCTGATCAGCATGTGGTATACCACTTCTAAAGCATAACCCAAATACAAAATATTTTTTTAGAAATTGAAAGTGCAAATGAGTGAAGTCACGAATTTCAGTTGTGTACCTTCAGGTATATCCATTAATGAAAAAGAATGAATAGATGAGTGAATGAATAAACTAGAGCTATGCCTAAAGGAAGAGCGAAATGGCTAGATGCTGAATCCGTTCCATCAATAGGAACCTCTTCATGACCAGCTCTTCTGGGCATAAAAGAATCATGAGTATCTCTTGGCTCCCTTCTATTATTTCCTGGTGTGCTACTCCCCAAAATGCCCTGGCTGCCATTTTCACCTGGAGAGTCGCCAGGAGAAAGACCAGCTGCTCATATTTAGAGTTTTGTAGTTATGACTCCCATATCCAATTCTGGCTCTTTCCCCCTATTTTCTCATACTTAGGGAGAGGGTGTCAAGTATATAGGCCCTTCTCCATTCTTCCATTAGACACTACCCTAGGTTCATGCCCCATTTTGGTACCATCTGCTTGGGGACACAGAGGATAATTATAAGAGCTCCTACTCATTGAGAAAATGCTGTGAGCTAAGTATTTACATGTCTAATTTCAAATTCTCATGCTATCCTGCAAGGACAGCATTAGGCCCATTTTTATAGATCTACAAAATAAAGCTCAGAAAAGTTAAGAAACCTCTCCAAGGTTATCTGATGCAGGATTTATATTTAGGCCTTTCTTCTTTGCCATCAGTGGAAGATACTTCTCTTTCCTTGGAAAAAATATGCTAGTATTTTCTTTGATTGACTCTCCACTTTCCATTAACAACCCTCCCTGGAGAGCTGCTCTCCCACTCTCATCCCATGCTGGTGTCCTGAATTTCCCACAGTAATTTGGCCCTTACATTGAATTTTCTGGCTTCTTGTCTGTTAGACTCAACTGATATCTTAAAGTATCTGATTAGTCCTTAATAATGTTGGCAGGTTAGAATCATATTTTAAAAAAGGAAAGTATATAAGCACTTAACTTTCACAGTTCACTCATTGAGAGTACATATTTTTTCCCATGTTACCCAGAGAAACTGGACAATGAAATGACCACCTGTTAGCTGCTAATGATGTTCACATGCCTTTAAAAAAAGTAATTCTGGCTTTATCTGTCTACAATCTTGGCGACAAAACTCATGGGAACATCAAGGGCACAGGAAGCCAAAAGCAGCAAACTGACTATAAAGTTTGTGCTTAGACTACTAATAAGAAAGGAGATACTGTGAATCTCTAATTCCACATAATTATTTAATCCCAAGAGGGTAACATAAAACTGAATGCATGTTTTAAGAATCTCAGTTTGGGTGTTCAAATCTAGGACTGAGATCAGAGGGGGTTTCACACAGTATATTTCCTACTTGAAAAAATATTTTATAAAGCATCAAATATAAAATATGCCAATCATTATTTCAAATGCATAATCTAATTTGACATTCTGTGGGTGTGTCTATCATTATGCCTTTCAAATGAAAATCAATACATAAATAGTGAAAGAACTTAATTTTAAGTAATAGATGGATATTAACTATATCCTACATTGCAAAAAAAAAATACTAAGACTTAAAAAGGGCTTACAACTATAAATACCCATCAAAATATAGAAATGAGGGGCGCCTGGGTGGCTCAGTCGTTAAGCGTCTGCCTTCGGCTCAGGTCATGATCCCAGGGTACTGGGATCCAGCCCCGCATCGGGCTCCCTGCTCCGCGGGAAGCCTGCTTCTCCCTCTCCCATTCCCCCTGCTTGTGTTCCCTCTCTCGCTGTGTCTGTCTCTGTCAAATAAATAAAATCTTTTAAAAAAAATGGAAATGAAGCATTTTCTAAAATTAGGGCTAATATCATAGACTAAATGACCCCTTTATTTTAATAGTAAAATCAAACTCCAGAGACATTTGGTTTTAGTTCTTTTGCTAGTATGTTTTTGGGTTCCTATTTAAGTTTACTGATTTCGATGCATCTCATTTTTAATGTAATATTTCCACCCAAGTCCAAAGTTGATATAAACTAAGTTTACCTTTTATTTGTTCACTTTACTGTAGTGTAATGGTAAAGCATAGGCTCTTATCTCCAATTGCAGGGGTTTGAAACTTGTCTCCATAACCTGTCTTTGTACAAATGGCCTTAATTCTCCATGCCTCAGTTTTCTCATCTATAAAATAGGTTTAGTGGTAGCACCTGCTCCGTTGGGTTAGTGGGAGGATTAGGTAAGTCAACATTAATGAAAACTTAGAACAATGCCTGGTGAAAAGCAAGGGCTCAATGGTGGCTACTTGTCATTATTTTTAAACTGCAAAGGAAAAAGTGACTATGAGATCCCTAGAGAATTAGGTACATTTTAAAATGAGTAGATAAATCATATGCCTCTTCCCTTGTCTCTAGGCAGGATTGAATTTAAGCCTCCAATACACAAATAATTGTCTTTCCCAGTCAAAAATAAATTCTTTTTTTTTTAATGTTAGATTTTTTTTTTTTTAAGATTTTATTTATTTATTTGACAGAGAGAGAGACAGGAAGAGCAGGAACACAAGCAGGGGGAGTGGGAGAGGGAGAAGCAGGCTTCCTGCTGAGCCGGGAGCCGGATGTGGGACTTGATCCCAGGACCCTGGGATCATGACCTGAGCCGAAGGCAGTCGCTTAACCAACTGAGCCACCCAGGCGCCCCAAAAATAAATTCCAAATAGGAGTAGCTGGTATTCTATCTGTAGGAAGATTTTTTTCCCCAGTATCATCCTAAAACATTTCAAGGGACTATCGCTGAACACAGAATCCATTTGCTTCAATGTTTCTCAAACACTTTTACAAATCTTGATTTTCTCCCAACCTTCAGGCTCTAGAAGCAGGTTAAGGTATCCTCCAAACCTCTACTAATCATTGCTTCATGTATCCTATTATATATACACTAAACAATGGTCATATAATTAACATTAACATACTCACATAACATTAACATACACACAATTGAATTCTAATTCTAAAATCTTACCTTAAATTTGATCCTATGTTAAGTAAAGGGGAACAATGACCAGGAATTAAAGGGAAACATTCAAATGAGATAACTCCAAACTGTACCACCTTATGGAACAATCTTTTTAAATGGCATTGCTAACTCTCTGCAAATAACTTGATTTGCAAAGCACCATACAGATTAAGACATTAACATTGATCATTTTAAACACCAACTTAACACAACTGGTTCGCTAAATGTGTTTCTAGCAGTTGTTGAAATAATGGTATGAGTTCTTGAATAATGACTTAATTTTGAAAGGGTGCTTCTACTCAAAGTTGTCATGCTATTTCTAGATTTTTAAGATCCCAATAATTTAGCTCTGGAAGATAAGTTATATATAAATAGCTTCTCTCTTCCTTGTTATATGCATGCGAGAGTGCATCTATGTTTATATATACATACATATATATGTGTGTATATACATATAGTCTTCCCTAATGCACACAAATTTATGCATATACACAGATAGTCATTTAGCACATGTACTCATGTACACGTGTAAATATTCTGTTAGAAGCCCTTCTCTACTTACGGAGTTCTCTTTAATTCAAAAATCTAGAATGTAACTATACTGATCTTAGATCAGAGGGAGAGGACATAAAAAATAGTGATTGAGAGTAGGTGATCCAGGAATGGTACTATAATTTTTGAGACTTTGGGAAATTGGTTTGCTTTGACTTGAGACACCTGCTTTGATTTCAGAGATACCTTTCAGGAGGCCGAAATCCAAACCAACTGTGAGATATGTGTGACACCTTTTCATAATCTCCTTTTGTTGAGGAGGAAAGAGTGGGGCAAGGTTGAGAGTTATACTCAAGAGCACTATATGGTGAGATTGGTCTTTTTTACTCCAAATTCCCTTTTTTCAGAATATTAGAATTTGATGTGACCCCGGAGAACATATAATTCATAACCCACATTTCTAAATCTTTCTGGTGGTCTGGTAGTGTGGAAAGTTGCATAGCCTGTTGGTTTAAGTTGGGCCAACTGTGGTGGTCACTCATACATCTTTTAATGTATGGAAATCAAATAGTCAGCATACCAAGGTTTGGAGACGCTTGACATTTCCCACTTTCAAAATCAATCATCAATCTGAACGCCATGGCTATTACTCAGAGATTCAGAGCTTTGCTCCAAGCAGAGACCATGACCTTGGAACAATTATTTTCTCAAAAGGCATTACCAACAATGATGCGAGCAAAGTGCCCAGACTGCCCTCCAGTGTATGAATCCCTGGCCAGGAAATGGCTACGAATCTTCCATGAGTAGTATGAGTTTGGCTCAAATCTTATTTTGATGCATTTATATTTCATAAGCATTGCATTTAGACGAAGTTAAAATCAGCAAGCAAAAAAAAAAAAAACTTACTTAAAGATTTTCTGTGCTCTGGTTTCTGTTCTTTTATATCATTATCGTAGTTACTTAGTAATTCAGTACTGGAGGATCTCTGGATTTTGAATAATTCCAGGTTTCTTGATGAACCACTTGGATCCTTTGGCTGGAAATAACAAACAATTGGACCGAATAATTTTACAAGGAAGAAAGGATTCACCAAATAGCTTAGTGATCTATTTTGATGTTAATTTTAAAGGGAAGACTGAACTAAGATAATTATTTAAGGACAGGGCCTCTATGCTAAGCTCAAATTTAATAATAGCTATATATATATATACATATATATATATAACTTACTAAATGCTCTGCATTACCCCAAGCACTCCACATGTATTAACTCAATTAATCATCACAGTAATCCTATGAGGTAGATATCATTATTACCCCTACTTTCCAGACAAGGAAACTGAAGCCAAAAGAGATAAGTAATTTGCTTAAGGCCACACAGCTAGTAAAGGATGGAACCAGGATTCAAACTGAGGCAGTTTGACTCCAGAGTCCACTCTTAACGACAACAACAAACTCTGTGTGTGGGTGGGTGGATGTGGGTGTGAGCACTCAAGCATGCCTGGATAAGGGGACTATATGGTTGATGGAGAAAAGTCAATTTTTTATTTTTTAAAGTTTTAGTCCCAAAATGATATAAAGGAAGACTGCAATTAAATAACAATAAAATCACACCAAAAATGCAGTATTTTCCTATTATATACCTTATTAAAAGCTCTCAAGAATAGTTTTTCCTCAAGATTTTGCAAATATTAGTGTCCAAAAATTAGATGTTTGGTCTAGAATCAGTATATAATGGTAATTTTAAATAATTTGATTCTTTAAAAATATACTCTGAATGTATGATTTAGGGTAATTTTATGAAGTTTTTGATTCATAATTTTCATGAGAAGAACAATCTAGTTTTACTGGAAGAACAATGAAAATCAGTATAAAGGATTATTATTTACTGGTATTATAACAGTGAGTATGGGCTTAAATACATTGATATTTATTTTCAAGAATATGTATTACAGACAACATAAACTGAAAATGTGAAAACTCAGTAGTCATTAAGTGCTTGTGTGCTTTTTACAGCTTCTAGTAAATGAATGTCCATGTTATTTCGGGGGAAAAAAATGAATGCACTGTGTTTTTCATTTGAAAGAGAGAAATCAAATGACATTTAGCTCTACGAATCACGTCTGTTGAAATGGTTTTTAGTGGACTTTATTTAAACTTAAAATAACTTAATATCTCTCGATCTATAGGATCCATTTAAATGTGTGTGTGTTATATGCCTAAGCAACAATTTAAGTGACAACATTTTAATTAATAAAGGTAACAGCCAAAACAAATACATACCAATCTGTCAATTGCATTTTTGATAGCGTGGAACCAATCCAATATGATGAAGTCAATATCTGACTGCAGAAGGAACTCATTTCCTGATACTGTTGTGATCTGAAAAAAAATCGACAGGTAAGCAAACCACATAAAATTGATCTCTTACATTAAAAAAAAAGGGAGATAGATATTTATATCTCCAAGATATATATATATATATATATATATATATATATATATATATGTTGTTTAAAAAACACACTTCAATACACCAAAATATTTTCTCATATTCCAGTAATTGTCTTTCTGGGAACTGGGAGACCAGGATCATTTTGAACTGCTCTCTATAAATTGTTTTTTCATGTCATAACAAATACATTATTGTTTTAATAATAGAACGATTAACTCAGAGTAGGACTAAAGTTGCATTACTCCAACTCAAGGAGAAGCAAGTCAGGAAGTTCGGAATGATGCAGACAGTACCCACTTAAGTCAGAACCTAAGAAAAATGCACCCGGGTGTGTCAGAATTCATTCTGCACTTTTGGCTCTTTCCTGTTTGTCTTTTTCAAATCTAATAGTATCTCTATATTTGATTTCCTTTTATGGAGGGCTGTAAAACAGATTATTTACCAAAGAGACTAATGCAGACTTTTCCAAAAGGTCATTCAAATGAATAACATTTGGCTACTTCTACTTTCCTATCATAAAGATCCATAGGAAAGTAATACAGGACTAATTTCCCCCACAAAAGGAGTGTATTAGAATAAAAGTTTATTTACATATTTGAACCTCTCATGGAGAGTATTTATCAAGTGAACATCCCCATTCCAGACTCCCAGAGCTATTAAGTAGTTGGCAATATTTAACATGCAACTATATGTTTTTCATTACAGCGAATCTTTTCCTCTCCAGCATCGTGAGAGAAGAATGTGACCCTATAGAAACAGAGCAATGCTCTTGATTTCACACATAAAAGGCTACTTAGAGACGAATTTGATTAGAGTGGGTGTGGACACACTTTCTGTATTAGGCCATCAATCTGAACTGTGAAGATTTTCCCTTTGTATTGACTTTTTGTTTCAACAGGAAGATGAACATTTCCCGACTACTGTCACACATCAAGCAAGGCTTCAGAGGTTTAGAGGACTGACATTTCAAAACACTTAGTCAGGAGCTAGTCACCTCTTCTCAGCTTTCCTTGCTCTAAATCGGAGGTGAACACTGACATGTGCCCACAGGTTCAGAAAATCACAAATCATGCTTTAGGATGTCTCTATAATTCTATCATTAAAGTGACAATTATTACCCAAAATAGCTCACTCTGAAGGTTTCAGTGATTCTTACGGCAATATTTAATGACAATGATCCTCTAGTTTTAAAGAAATCTTCGATTACACACATACATATATATTCTCTCATCATTTATTTTTAGAAAAAACGATTCAGAGATGCAACATCACACTCAGGGCTGCAATGCAACCATTCTTGAGTGAGATGCGTTCCGACGTTTTACAACTGTAAGGAGAGGAACTCTCCAAGTATATGCAATTATGAGAAGTGAAGGATTAGAAAATAAGAGGAATTTAATTATCCACATTAGAATTTGACAGACTACCGGGGCCAATTGCTCTTTTTTTTTTTTTTTTTTTAAGTAAAATTGCATGTACGATTTGGGATGGCTCAAAATAGCCTCCAAATAGTCCTCTGTTTTATGTATCTATTAAAAGACAGTTAAGCTGATGTTTGCCTAATTATCTGAACACCCTAGCAATGTTCTTTACTTACATAAAGTTCCAAATATTTACTTTATAAAGTGTTGCCACAGAAATAGCAATCTAGAAATATAAGGTCACTTGTAACTAACCTAAGAAAACCGGTAATGCCCTTGGCCTCTACCTTCCTCCCAATCTAAATTTAAATATTTTGATTATGAATGTATTAAATAACATCACAATTTGTTAACACACACAAAGAAATATGAATTAGCCCAAACACAATGTACAATCTAATATATTTCTCCGCCATTATAAATAAACCATTATTAAAATTATAAAAAGAAACATTTCAAAGTACAAGAAGCAAACATAATTAGATTTACTATATTCTGAGGGTTTAGGAAAGAGCTCACAGTTCAGTTTTCAGTCCAGTAAATTCAAACAGTGATAAAATGTAAATACTTCAGCAGTACATTTGCATTTTTGGTGCATGCTATGCAATGAAAGGGAATCTTTTACTGCCAACACAACCAAAAACAAAATGTATTTTAAAAGTTTCTTTATCCAAATATATGACTGCATTAATCGTACATAAGCAGTGATTTATGAATTCATTTGAGGACGCTGGATCAGAGAAACTATATGAATGCAATTCATTCAAAATATACTATCAGAAAGATACAGTTCACATTCTTTCCTCTGTCTTCCCACTAATCTTTCCAGTTACTAGGCAGTCTGGAGAAGTCTGCTACTGCTCTCTACAGTTTAAATGCATCCACTTCTTAATTACAGTCAGTAATTGACTTTGTTCTGCTCTATCCCAGACATTCACAGGAAAGCAGTTTCAAAGTCTTTGACTGCTCAAGTCCATTTAATTCAGCTTCCTAGCCACATTTTACATTACCTCCTTAAGGTTTTCTGATAAACGGTTTGCTGAATCATATTTGCAGTTTGAACAATCAAATTTTCAACACTCTTGGGGAAAAAATACATCAGTAAAGACTGTTAGCTTTGACTGAACCTTTTGATTGAACAATTCCTGATGACAATCTAAAGTGATGTAAAACTAATAACAGGCATAAAAGATTTTATATCAAGCCATGCTAATGTATTCTTGGTATATCATGTTTTGCTTCCCTGACAGATGCCGGCACGAGGTGGATGAAGAAAGAACTTACAGCAAGCACAACGGGTTTAGGCAAGAGTGGCTGGTCTCCATTTTGTTCGAAGCCTACTGTAGACAAACATCTCTTGAAATTCCTCCTTGCCACCAACTCCTATTTTGAAGGGATATATCCTGGCACCAAAGCAATCTTAGCGAAATGTGCTAGTGTTGTCAATAATAGATATCTTTAATTACCTGTCTGGGGAAATGTGCCTCAAACTTTTCACACTCAGTAAGGATCTGTCTGAATTCTTGCAGGTGACACATGGATGTTAGGAAATCATATGAATGTATCCACTGGGCAACATGAAGAATAGATATGTTCTTTAAGGCTTTTGGGTACCATTTCAACAATAGTTTTCCTCTGGGCTAGGAACCTAGGTCTGTGTCCTTCTTGTGGTTCCTCTGAAGATGGAAGCATGTTATCTCCCAGCTCCAAAATCCACCAATAAGTGATGAGGAGAGAAGAAATTTGTTGTTCAGGCTTTAATTAACACATGGAATATTATTATGCTAATTTAAACATCTTTGAGGAGTTTTAATGAGTAATGTTTATGTTTATTTAAGTATTGCCCTTTTCTGTATCGTCAATTAAGTATTGCCCTTGTCAATATACAGTCTGGCATTTAGTCTTTCCTGTGTTTGATTTTAATTTAAGTGAAAAGTAATATGTAGAATGGCATTAAACTATTAAAAATTTCTGTAATTTGGCTTACCAGAATAGAAACAAAACTTTTTAGAATTTCACATTTTTTTCTAATTATAAGAATAATTGTATTTATTATGAAGAATTTGGAAAAAATAAAGATAGCAAAAAAGCAAATTAAAACTATTCATGACTCCACAGAGTAAACACTATGGACATTTTAATTTAGTTATTGCCAATCTTTTATAAATAGTAATCAAATGTATATGACAATGATCCATACACAACTTTACGCTATGGATAGACACCTTATCAATAAAACATATTTGATGGCTAAATATTATTGGCTATTTCCATTCCAGTTGACCTCAAATGCATGTTGAGACTATCAAAGTTGCAAGAGATATGAGTGATATGTGTTCCCCTCTTTGATAGTAGCACCTTTCCTATCACAGAATAAATTCCACAAATAATTCTTTGTTCAGGAGACTGAGAGGGGTGTCTCTGACCAAATATCCCCCTAGTCATCAAGGACTGATTAAGCATCCATTAAGTGCAAAGCACATCGCTAGAAGCTAGGGGTACACCCCCCCAAGCCTCAAGAGCTCACAATCTGTTTGCATAAATAGGACATATGCATATAAAGATAAATAACAATAGAAAATAGCTTATACCAAGTCCCAATGTGAGTGGCACAGACAATGCTCATGTCAAGATTTCAGAGGAGGGAATAATTACTGCAGACACATTTACATCCTGGAATTATGCATAAGCAGTTGGTCATGATACATTATTTTTTAAAGGTTGATTGTATCAGAACTTTAGTATATTAAGGATATGAATACTACCACTTGGTATGCAAAATGATATCAGCTTTAATGATCTCAAAGCACATAATAAACATTCTTCAAATGCAGCTTCCCTCCACTATCATAAAGTAATTTTGCAAATGAAGAAAATGAAGCAAATGAGGAAAATGAGAATGTCATTCTATCAAATTGGCATCATTTAAAATGATAGAATTAAGAGATTACAAAGATCTTGATTTCTAGTTCACTAGTCCTCGGCAAACAATCTTATACAGTCAAGGACTCAATGCATATGGGAAAAGGACTATGGTGATTTGGTTTCAGTTGTGAAATCTGGAATGCAGATTTTAGAAAAAAGTCCCTTGTTTCTTTACTGTTATGTTAAAGATAGCCCAATTTTAAAGGATCACCCAATATCTTTATTCAGATGTTTTCATCTTTTTTTTTCCCCCTGAAAAATAACTACTATCCTATTATGAAAAAATATATCTAAAACAGGATTGGTGCATCCACAAAAATTCCTTCAAGTCAAACAATCCTACATTTGAACTAGGTATCACTCATATTTTGCTTATGATCAGTCTTTGAATATGAACCAAAGGAGAATTTATTCCATCTTAATGAAGCTGAAACTATATGTAGGAAATGTGTAATAAATATGCCAAATATTCAAACAGTCCTAAAAAATGTTAAGTGATATGGCTACAAGGATTCTACAAATAAGTGGATTACCCATTTAGGAAGATGGAATTTAATTGAAATTTAATTACTATTGTATTTGGAGACACTTTGGACTTCATGATGAAGTCATTATATTTGAATTAAATTAAGTAGTATAAAAATTTATGTCAAAATATACTAAATTCATTTGAAGTGAATATAAATTATTTTTTTGAAATTAATTTTGGCTTTATCTTTATTGAATTCTAACAGCATAAAATATAGGTATATATTTTGGCTACATTATAGTGAGAGTTCAAGACCTAAAATTGAAGAAATAATGCTTAAAAAAAAAACCCCTCAGATTCACATTTTTTTCATCTTGCATCACACTCCACAAATATCCATTTGATATAGCTGATCAAATAAAGGTTGTCATGGTTATACTTATAGTTAAATTACTTGGTCTCAAAGGTGTTTATGACCACCAATGAAATTACATTATCAAGCTGCATGTCTCTCTCAAATTACAGTCTGGTTTGAGTAACTCCTAACATTTTTCTTAACATGTTGAGCAAAGTTAACATAAAACTATGGTAAAATATCAGTTAGAAGTAAAAGGTCTTCGGGGTCCCTGGGTGACTCAGTCCTTAAGCGTCTGCCTTCAGCTCAGGTCATGATCCCAGGGTCCCAGGACCGAGCCCCACATCGGGCTCCCTGCTCGGCGGGAAGCCTGCTTCTCCCTCTCCCACTCCCCCTGGTTGTGTTCCTTCTCTCGCTGTGTCTCTCTCTGTCAAAATAAATAAATAAAATCTTAAAAAAAAAAAAAAAGAAGTAAAAGGTCTTCAATTTGTCTTTCCAAAAATGTTTCTTGTTAAAACATTTTGTGAGAAAGTATCTGCCTTGTGTTCCCAATGTTGCTAGATGTTAAGTAAATATATGCTGATTATAAGAAAAAAAGTTGCTTTGGCAACTCTCTTATTAAAATGCATTTGTAACCCCCATCTGTCATGAAAGTTTTGAAAAGTTTGTTTACTTTGGATAGCAGCCTTATCCAGGGTTACCCTAGCAAACAATGATAGCAGTCTTCAGAAGTTGTGTGAAGAACAAGCCACTAGGGATCCATTTTTGTTTTAATTGGCACACACAAACACTTTTCTGGTCTGTCAGGAAGATCAAGCTAATATGCATGGAGGGTGTTATATTCTTAGCTTTGGGGAGCAGTAAAGCTCCCTTTATTTAAGTAATTTAAATGATAGACTGCAAAAACTTCGCAAGTCAGAAAAATGTTTTATACTTTCTTGGGGAATATTTGTTTTAAGCAACGGAAAATGTTCTACATATCTAAAGATGTTGAACCTTATGTTATAATTACCCTTTCTTTCTTCTAACTCCATGAAATATTCTTAAATCCACATGCTACTAAATAAAGCTAGCCACCAATGGATCCTGAATTTCCACAACTCCCCCTGTGTTAACAAATGTGTGTTCATTACTTTCCAGATGTTTATTGGATATGTTTTCAATATGTTTGGGGTTGATTGATTTGCATGTACATTTATTGAAACCCTCAGTGGTGTCATCATATCAAAATAACCTGCCCACGTAAGCAATTTCTTATTTAATGGAAAGTAAACAAATGTTAGGCTACATAACAAAACAGATCCCCAAGTGAATTCCAAAATCTAAGGTTTAAGTCCCACCTTTCAAGAAACAGTGCTTTTTAATTGAAATTGAGCTGTACCTTTGACACCCAAATAATTTGGTTCATGCAGATTTGTTCTGCATAATAAAACTGGCCCTACAGTGAATATTCATGTCTATATCACTTGCCCACTCTACCTTTCTATTTGTTAACGAAATACCCAAGCCCCAAATTTATGTCAATCAAATAAATGTTAAACAAAAACTGGTGTGCATTCTTTTATCAGTAGGAAAATGTTTTAAGTACTGAGAAACAGTCTTCTCAATATTCATGAAAGAATACTATCTAAGTAATTAGTAAATAGTTTAGCAGTTTCCACAGTTTTGCAGGCAGCTACACCAAAACTTTTGCCTGTGGTGCTCATATGAAAAACAGCAGAAAAAGTGACTAATCGAAGCAGTTGGTGTATAAAGATATCAGCTTAGAGTTCTATTGCTGTTAACGTTAATTTCTAAATTTGGGGGAGTAGTTGTCTCTGGATAAACTAATCATCCTAGGACTCATGTTTGCTGGTACCCACCACTGAATCAGTCGCTGCCAATCACAGATCAGTTTTTAATCTGAGCTATGTTCACTGTGCAAAATTACTCGTTTAGTCCCATGACATTTGGAAACTGCAGATCCCACTATTTTCAAATTGGAATGATTTTCATTATGTCTGTTATTTATGCAATGCCCGATTTTAAAAAATTAACAAGTAAAAAAGTATAAATGTAA
The DNA here is from genome assembly GCF_029215605.1 of Mirounga angustirostris. Lineage (NCBI taxonomy): Eukaryota > Metazoa > Chordata > Mammalia > Carnivora > Phocidae > Mirounga > Mirounga angustirostris. The sequence goes on along the minus strand of NW_026991711.1, from coordinate 110,260,917 downwards.
AATCTGCCTTTCCCCGAAGTATACTAAATTATGGTCTATCCTTCAATATTTTTTGACCCATGGATTAACATTATATATGTACTTATATTATAATGAAAATATCATGTCATGAAAAATTTTTATGCACATAAATATCTGTACTACCATCCTCTCCCACATAGATTTAATAACAATATCTTTTGATTTCCCCACCACCTCATCCACACTTTCTCTTCCAGTCCATATTCCATATTGTAGCCATCGTCATCTCTCTGAAATTTGGATCTAATCATCCTATTCCTCTGCTTGATTACATTCTGTGACTCCCCACAGATGTTACATTGCAGTGCAAACTTTAATTCAGCCTACCAGACCCTGTGTTCTCTGCCACGTACTCATACTGCAGCCCCCTGCTCTATATTTCCCTTTGCCTCTCTATGACCCAGCCATATTGAAATTTTTTGTTCCCAAGCTATCCCATACTCATTTTCATTTCTTCCCTTAGAGTAGGTTTCCATTGCCCAGAACCCTCTGATTCCTCTATCATATCATTCAGATCAATTTAGATGTCACCTTTTCAGAAAAGGGTTCTCTGAACTAGATATACCTCCTACGCACTCCCATGATATCTTGATCCTACTTTATTATAAAGAAATATTGGTCTGCATTGCAATTCTCTGTTGATTTCTTTGTTCCCCCTACTACACTATATTCACTTTGAAGCCAAGGGCAATTGTCTATTTAATGTGTGGCTGCACAACCCACACCTAAGAGGCATTAAGTAAATAATAAATAAATGAACATTAGCTGCCTTCTATATTTCAGTGAATATATTATATGCTAATGTTAGATATGCCACAGTATATTTAATTCATCCTCCATTGTAAAAAAAATTACGGTAAATAAATTTATATTTAGATTTAGCCAGCTGGACTCAGTTTAGATGATCCCAATTTTATTGGCAACATCCAAAGCATCATAGTCAGGGGCCAGCCGAACATAGGCCTTTTTCTCTCCATCAAGCCTGATCAAAGTGTTAACCTTGGCCACGTCAGCGGCCTTCTTTACAACTGTTTGATCTTGTGCTTGTTGGTTTTGACATCCACAATGAACATAAGTGTGTTGTTGGCTTCTATTTTCTTCGTGGCTGACTTGGTAGTCGGGCGGAATTTGATGATGGCACAGTGGTCAAGCTCGTTTCTCCTGGGGGCTCTCTTCCAAGAATATTTGGGCTTCCTTTGGAGATGCAGTGTCTTGGCCTGCTGGAAGGTAGGTGACATGCATATCTTTCTTTTGTGACTGTGGACGTCTTTAAGTACCGTGTTCTTGACCGTCAAATCCTTTGCTTTGGCTTTGGCTTTGGGAGGGGCAAGAGCTTCCTTCCTCACCTTCAGTGCCATCTTCATGAAAGGCATCCATTGTAATACAATTTTGAGGGTTGCAAAACCATTGTGTACTTTTAGGCAATGTAAGTAGTTTACTTTGACATCTACTAATACCACTTTTATCAGAGTAGAGTAGGCAATTCATTACAAAGATTGAGAACCGCAGTCTGAGGTTATATTTTCCCATCACTCAACAAGTTCTAGACTTCAGACAATAGGATTAAATTTGGAAGAGTCCGGAAGCACCAAGACTGGGTCTATATTTCCATACATATCTTAGAATAGAATGTTCTTGATTATACTGAGTTGATAATGTGGGAAATTGGATGAAAGTTTAAGATTTTCAAGAGTTAATACTTAGGTTAATGGGTCAAGTCTTTAGAGAACCTCAGTGATGCAAAGGTGCTCATTGCTTGTCAATCAACATTGCAGCCATCAATTTCACTAAAACACGATTAACATTAATGAACAAGCAAACTGTGGGAAGACAAGTAGCAATATTTATGTTACCAAGAATTTTATTTAAAAGTATTAGCTAATTAAACATACAGTGACTTATGCAGAAATGGGTAATTGTCACAAGTTTATTACTTACACGTTTCCCATTAATAAGTGCTGAGATTGCACAACAAGAATAAAAGATGTTGCAGTATGTATCTCTATGCTATTGTAACATATTTGGCCATGATGATGAGTGTTTATAAAACATTCAAGAATTGTTCCATGTCTACTTACATTAATGAGAACACCTGTTAACTTTAGTGCTGTACAGACTTATTTGCATTAGATTCAGGTTTTTGCATACTGTACATCACTTTTTGAAACAATTAGATGCTTATAGAGAAATATAGCTGAGTGAAAAACAGCACCTTGAATGCCTTCCGGCTCAAGACAATTCAATTCCAGGTTTCAGTGAAAAACAGAAATCTGCCGAATTACAACACTGACAGTTAGAAGTGAAGGTAGGAGTATTTTATATATATTTTTTTACATTCAGAGAACAGAAGATACATATTAAAATCTGTGCTTTAATCTTCAAGTAAAATCACAACCAACTAAGACAGTTTCCAGACAAGGATGCCAACCAGTAAGAAATGACAGTCCCGCCACAAAGTGGATTCTCTGTAATCTTGGGGACGTCTTACCCAAGGATGATCTCTTTACCAGTCCCAGAAAGCCAGACAATTTCCACAAGTTAAAATGTGCAGACCACTGCCCACTTGGTATTGTTTACAACTGTTGGCCATAGGGCCCTTTCCATGTGTGGACAGCACTGAAAAGAGTAAAGGAGCTGAGGACACTCCCCCCGCTCCCCTGAGTCTGTCACTTCTGAGCTCCCAGTCACCGCATAACCCAAACCTACCCACTTAGAAAAAATACCGTAATTCCCTCAGAGAAACCAGTGAGTCTGCCTTATTCATTACTCAGAAAAAACAGTAGTAACTTTTGTAGGTCTCACTCTATTGACACATCTGTCTGCCACTCCCCATAGGATGTTAAAACTTCTGCGATTTAAATATTTTCAGTTATTGAATAGGGAGTACTCGCACAAATCTGTGGATTCACAGCCTCTATGATCATCATTATATTTAAGAGGTGCAATATTTACAACAAAATGACTCAGTTGGTGATATATTCTAAAGATAAATGTGTATTTATGATCTGAAGAAGTGTGATTTATAACTACTTTGTCAGACATAAACAGAGCTCCTATGTGCTATTCTAGTAAATGCAGATTAGCCAGGGCACAGATGAACTCTTTTCATAGGATTAATTCTACCTTGACTTGGGAAATGAGGGAACTGAGGATTCCCCTTGGAGAATGTGTAGATCACAAGGAAGAATGGTATCTATTTCCTTCTCTACTGGCTCACTATACAGTCCGGGAAGAATAACAAATATTAGGTGAGGATTTGTGGATCAACTAGTGAATTTTTTTTAAGATTTATTTATTTGAGAGAGAGAGAGAGAGCTGCAGGGAGAGGCAGAGGGAGAGGAAAAAAGTCTTAAGCAGACTCTGCACTGAGTGTAGAGCCCCACGTGGGGGCTCAAGCTCACGACCCTGAGATTATGACCTGAGCTGAAACCAAGAGTTGGGTGCTTAACCGACTGTGCCACCCAGGTGCCCCTCAACTAGTGAATTTTTGTCGTCTGGAATCCAAACCTATGTAATTCAAGAAGTTAATACTATAGTAAAACCTTACTTTTAGATTCTGAAAATTTTGAAATTGTATTTAACCAAGTACTTGACAATCTAGATTTTGTCCTCCATAAAGTAGCATCATTATTCATGAAAGATGATGCATTAAGCATATGTGTAATTAGGATGTTCACAAATGAGGAGAAATTTCTCTTTTCTCATAAACTCTAGGCTTAAGTAAATTGAAAATTTTGAATTTTTTTTCTGAAAATATGCAAAAATGATAATTCTGCCTATTGGAGAAAATCCCTATTTATTCAAAAGAGTTATCTTTAAGCAAACATGTAAAAAGTATCTGGCATTTTAAAAACTATAGTTTAGTGGCATATTATATATAATACAATGGTATGTAAAATATAATTTAATGATACTTAAAAAAACCACTTGTAATTATATGGTAGACAATGGCATCTATCAGTTGAGCAACAGGACACATATTTAATAATGGAGACATTTGACATTTGGAATGATGTACACATTACTCTATACTAAATATATGCAAAAACACTTAATATTCCTTATTCCCCCACCCAGCCAAAATGATATTTGTGTTAAAAATAGAACCATTTAAAAATGTTGGACTTAAAAAAGATATTGGTTGCATTATTAGCAACTATATAGGGTGATTACATAATTTATTGCCTAAATTGTGACAATTTTGAAACAAAAAGGTATTATTAATAATTACACCAGGACAATAGGTCTACCTTGTATACACTGGGACATATGGATCGCTATTTATCATACACAACAGTGGGGAGCGATTCAACAGCCACTGATCTTTAGGGGCCTAGAGAACTCCTATTAATGTCAAATTCTAGGAAGTGTTGAGGTATTCTAAAATAAGTTAGCAGTGACCTTTGCTCTTAAGAAGCTTATAATCTAATGTGACAAATAACAGCAACATGGGAAAACAATGAGAAACAATAATTACGATTTAACTCGGGGCCTATACACTCATTTTTAAGGAACAAACCACAGTTTCTCTAAGGATAAACTGGAGTCCTCAGGGAAGAAGGTTGAAGAAGGTTCTTACAAGGACAGATGAGACTTAGTAGAAGAAAAGGAGGGGAGAGGGAAGGTGACGGGAGCAGTTTGTGCAATCAGTGAGAGGCAGGAAAGAACATAGCATCTCTAGAGGACATTCAGAAGCTGTTCCTAAGTCCTCTTTGTGGGTTCTTATCCCTTGGCTCATCCTTAAATGGAGGTGTCCATCAGCATTGTCTCCTAAGCCTTGATTCTTCTCACTTAAGGACACACTCCTGAGTGACATTATCAACTCCATTTTGTTTTAATTGGAGTTATAAACTGATAAATCCTTAATTTATATCTCTAGTTCAGATATCTTTACCTGTTTAATATCTATTTGGTATCTATTTCAATGTAAGCCCTGGTCTGATCTCTCTACTACCAGTTTGGGTTTTTACAAGCCATTCTCTACAACCTCTTATTAGTGAATTCTTGATTTCATCCTTGGAGATCTTTATAAGTAGATTCTCATGCTCACTGGGACCTACAGAATCAGACTCTAGGAGTGGGGCCCCAGAATCTGTTTACAGAGCTCCACATGCAATTTGAAAGTTACTTGCTGCTCTAGACTTTAGGTAGATGATCTCCAAACCTATACCTGTCACACGTCATTTAAAAGTCACTGACTGGATTCTTATTATCTTAAAGATAAGCCTAAATTCTTTAATATGGATGACCAAGTGCTTCACGACTTCTCTCTCTCTGTCTCCAACCTTTTCTCTTCAAGTCCTCTACTTACTAACTACATAACTTTGAGCAAGTTATTTAGAATCATTGTGTCTCAATATCCTCACTTATAACTTGATGAAAATTGTAATACCACATAGGACAATTGTGCAGGCCATATGAGATATAATTCAGGAAAAGAATTTAGCATAGTACCTGGTAAATAGTTAGTACTTTAAAATACTATGGTTATTGTTATTTGATTCTTTGGGTTCCCTGGATTTTTACAAACTTACTCTTTTCCTTCAGGAAACTAGCCATATATTACCTACTCAGGAAAGGCTTTTCTAACCCCAGTAGGTCAAAAAAGAAGCATCCCTCTGGTCGTCCATACCTACTCCATCGTGGTGTTTATCCCACCACTGAACTTACCAAATCTCTTGTCTGATGTTTGCTACACTTTAAACTCCCTGATGACAATGATCATATGTCCCCAACACTTAGTGGATCATCTGGAATACCACGGGCCCTCAAGAAAGGGTTATGGAATGAATGGAAGCTCAGTTGACATAGGTTAATACTATAGAGTTGTAGTATTCAGATAACAGAAGACCTTTACATTTAGAAACCGTGTTTGATTTGTTCCATTAAGCAAGAGGAAAGCAATGCTGGATCCCTGAGCAGATCTATCCATAGAGCCGAGCATAGGGTCAGAGGGCCAGACGCATTCGCCTAAAGCTGGATCCGTATTGCAACTGCCCTAATCGCCGGCAGGACTCTGTCCTCCCAGGCTGTGCCAGGGCAGGTCGTATGAAAAGACGATACACCACTTCTGTCTGATATAAGTGCCTCTTCTATTGTCTCCTGGGCTTTCCGGTTCTCAGCCTTTTGACCCTTCTTCTTTTCTTTTTTTTTTAAAGATTTTATTTATTTATTTGAGAGAGAGAATGAGAGAGAGCACATGAGAGGGGGGAGGGTCAGAGGGAGAAGCAGACTCCCCGCCGAGCAGGGAGCCCGATGCAGGACTTGATCCAGAGACTCCAGGATCATGACCTGAGCCGAAGGCAGTCGCTTAACCAACTGAGCCGCCCAGGCGCCCCTGACCCTTCTTTTTACACAGCTCAAGCTGCTTGCTTTCCTGCCTTTGGTTTTAGATGCTACCTTGTGAGATGCTTGGTATTTGGATTCAGATCTTTACCTCACCTCAAGGTGACGCGACATGATCTCCAGTCCTGATAAATAAGAATGCACCCAGTTCTTATTCTCTGAAGCTCAGCTCTGTAAGTGTATCCTTACCCTGTTTCTTGGCTCTGATTCCCTAGTCTGGTGGCTTACATAGTACACCAGACCCTCTCAGCTGGCAGGAGTCCCTTTGCCAGTATCCCTTTCAGGAACTGGGGCTCTGCTGAGCATCTCTCTGATTCTCTCTCTCTGCCCCCTTTCTTTAACTCCACCTTCCATCTGCCTCAACCACCTAAATTACCAGACACGTAACCAAACAATAATCCATACTTGCATTCAAGGCAGATGGTCATATGAGTATCTGAAAATGAGCCATTTCAGTGTATTCATTGATTATCAAATTGGCCTGGGAAATATTCTTGTTATTTCAGGTTGGAACTCACACTCTAACTCTAACAGCCTGGGCTGTATTCTGTCGTCTTAATTTTTGTTTCTTTATTCTGTCCAGCAGAAACACTTCCTTCCGAGATTATCAGTTTGACTTTTCCCTAGCACCTGTCTCAACTATAGTTTTTTTGCCTGCTTCATCAAGGTGGTTCTATTGCCATTAACTGCATTTTTCCTGATCCCAAGAAATAATCTAATCCCTGAATAAATGATGTCTAAAGATCATCAATACAGTGATTTGATCCCCTAATTTCTGAGGCTCACTATGAACCATTGTATAGTTTATCATTCTCCAGGAACATGAGGAGCAGGGCATTAAACAGAATATTTCCCCATCATTACAACCAGTATCTGGTTTGTAATTTGCTACTCTTGATGAATGGGTCATGGCACTGGATTCATATTTTCCTGAATTTCATCCATAAAGTTTTCTAAAAATGTTTGAATTTTAAGTAGATTAAGTTTATATGTAGCTTGTGAATTTACCTGAAATCAGTTGAGGGAGACATTAATAGAAGAATTTATTTCAAAGTTAACCCAGGAGGTATAGTCTCATGATGGCTTTCAAACTTTTTTGACCAAGAACCTTGGTAAGAAATATATTTTACATTGCCAATTCATACCTCTTCCTTGACTCTTTCTCCCGCTCTTTCTCAGACACACACAATTCTATCAATCTATCTATCCATCCACTCATCTATTATTCCATATATAATATTCAATACATATACTATGAGTGTGTGTATTTGTGTGTATATATGTATATATCATATACTGAAACAAAAGTTATGAAATAATACTTTCCCTTACAATAAGTATATGAGATACTGTATGCATTTCTATTCTAGTCTATTCTTCCTTTAACTGATCTCTAAAACAAAACAAAACAAAACAAAACAAAAACACTGGTCCCAACTCACTAAATTGATTTCTTCACCCACTAAATGGTCTTGAATGCAATTTGAAAAACACTGATCTAAGGAGTAATGAAAGATGAAATAATCTTCAACTCTGCTCTTTGACTTTCTCTCTCTCCACCGCCCCCCCCCCCCCCCCGGTTTACAAGATGCTTCAAAATGTCTCCATATATAATTTAACAGTTGAATATTTAAACCTATGGAAAGACTCCAGAATATCTGTCACGTTTTTAGCAATTAAGCCTGAGTGATCAGTAACCCTATGTGGGGATTCTGCTCTGATAAGTCATTTCCTGCCTTTTCAAAGTAGAATTAGGATGTGGTTCTTTGGGATTTGGCTTAGACCCTGGCTTTTCCAAATATACCTTAAAGCAAGAGTTTTTTTTTATAAAAGAAGAGACAAAGACTTGGGTGTAATGTGCTGTTTGGAATACATTTGAGATACCTCACCATGATCCGAAGAGAGAAAACCAAAAAAGTTAAAAGCCTGGTAAACTATCACAGGCAGAGAGGGCAACTATTTGTTTTTAAGTCCTATGTATTGAAACAATGAGCGTGCTCCATGCTGCATCCTGCAGCACCATGATACAAAGTCTGGGAGTAGTTATTAGCATGTGTCTATGTGATGGGAGACGGAAAGCTAAACATTTTAATAGTGTTATGGCCTCTCCTTCTCAAGTTCCCATTAATGCAAATACAGCACATGTGGTTTAATTCCCAAGAGCCTTGTAGGACACAAATCACAGATGTGGAATAAACATTATCAGAGAATATGACTCCATGGTCTTCTCCTTGCCATCAACAGATGCTCTTATGCTCCCATGATGTCAGAAAGATACCTGATATGCTATCTTGAAGAAAATCACAGAAAGTCAGGGTTCTCAAAGGGCTCATGATGGCAAGATTTGCAAGTAGGCTCCAAAGACTTCTTGGTAAATTATGGCAGAGGCTTGGACTACATCAAGGTTTTCAGAGAACACTCACTGCTATGATAACTAAATATAGCAAAAATTACTCATCCTTTAGGCATCAAAATTACCAGAGATGTATGTATGCTCTGTGTGGAATACAGTGTTCTTGTGATGTAACCCAGACAATATGAAGGCAGAAGGCTGACAAAATGGAGCTGGTCTATTTCAGATATTCAATAAAATTTCCCCCGACTACCCTGAATCTTCTATGCCATCTTCCACAAAACTATAGCTCATGGTGATTGCTGCTCTGAGATCACAATCTTTTCCTTTTCTGTTTTCCATCCTCTCCCCATGACACTCTTTCCCAAAATTCTCAGGCTTAAAAACGGAGTAAATTGAGTCTCTGCAATATAAGTCATTATCATGACTGTATTCTAAAACTGTCACTACATTTGAAAAACTTGGGCAATTTCCTTATATATTGATGAACTGCATTACCCATAGGTGAGACTTCAGCATCTATATGCTGACCTGACCTTAAAACTTATATTGACAATATTGTCAATTGTCATGTAGTGTGATTCTAGGAGCATTAAGAAGCCTCTTTGGATGACAGACTAATTCCCTAAATCTGCTGTATCAGGACTGGAAATGTAATGATCAGGTTATTCCTTTAGATGAAGTCTTTTAAACAGTTAAATGGAAGGGTAATCTTTTTGTATAGTATTTGTGCAGATATTGGTATAATATGTACATTGGAAGATGTATTAAAATAAATTATTTCTAATAAATACAGTTTATGCAAATGTTAAAAATAAGTAAAATTAGAAATATGTAAAATGAAAATTAAGCACTACCTCTAATCACATTACTCAAAGACAAGCCTTTTGATACTCAATGTACTTCTTTCTAGATTTTTGAATGTGGATGATACATACATTTTATATTAGTCATATATAGGTCAAATTAAATACACAATAATGTATCTTGTTTTTAGTTTTAGATAAATAATATTTTTTGTTAAAATTTATGATTTATTTTTCTGAGAAGAGATTCTTAGAATTCTTACATCAAAAATACACTTTTGGAAGGCTACTGAATTCTCCTGTTATCATATAGATGTCATGGTCTTTTTGTGGGCTCTCTGTGTGTGATTTCTCTCTTGACTTACACTATTTCAAATTTTAATTATTCTTATTTTAGATTTTCCCTGTATCTCATGGAGCATGTTTCAACTGTTATTCCTTTTATGATTTTTTAAAACTCTTTCTAACTCTAAAACCTATTTTTTTTAAAGATTTTATTTATTTGACAGAGAGAGAGAGTGCGCACAAGCAAGGGGGAGGGGCAGAGGGAGAGGGAGAAGCAGACTCTCCGCTGAGCAGGGAGCGGGACATGGGGCTCGATCCCAGTATCCCAAGACTCCAGGATAATGACCTGAGCCCTAGGCAGACAATTAACTGACTGAGCCACCGAGGTGCCCAACTCTAAACCTCTTAAATAAACTTTAAATTTTTTTTTCTCTTTCCCACAATATCTCATTGGGATTTTGACAGTATTATATATTAATTTGGGAAAGCTGCAAAATTTGCAAATAGCAAGACTTCCTTTTCAGAAACCAAGTATGTCACCCTATTTTAAGGTTTTGCTTATATCTCTTAGTACATTTTTATAGTTTTACTCATATAGACACATGTAGTCTTAGGTATTAAAAACAGAATTTTGATAGAAGAATGGAGAGAAACTTGAGGTAATATGTATTTTAGAGAAAAAGGAAAACTATGACTCCAAAGAGAGAAAATGCTCAGAACAAGTAAATGGGGAACATATTTTTGTGTTGCAGCATTTTAGCATGAGGCCAACAATTTCTTTCCTGATGACCCCAGGGAGCCGCAGACCATTCATTCCCCTGTCCCATTCATTGTCTGGCCCATGGTGAGCATTCCCTGTAGGACACAGTCTACGTAAATAACTCTAAACTAACTAGTGGAATAATCTAATCTAGAGCCATGTTCATTTTCTGATAATAATAGAATTATTAATACTCAAAATGTACCATTTCTACTGATCCAACTTTCTTGTTCTTAATCAGGGTAGATAAAACCCCTCCCCATCAACAGCTGCAAAAACACTTGTCTGATTTTGGACCAAAGTCTCTACTTCTCTCCAAAAATCTCCCCGCTGAGCAGAGAGCCCAATGCAGGACTCGATTCCAGGACCTTGGGATCATGACCCAAGGCGAAAGCAAACGCTTAACCAGCTGAGCCACCCAGGCTCCCCTGAATTGAGTGATTGAGTGTAATGATGTTCTTTTTAAAAATATTTGCTTTATAGGAAGTGATTTTGACCCCCTTACAGTTGTCTCCCATATATCTGCTACCTCAGTAGCTATAGGCAATTAACCGTCTCTCATGAATAATCTCTTTTCCTGACTTTTTCCTAATTCCGTAACTTCTTCTCAGTCTTCTTTGCCATCCCCCTAAAAAACATTTTCTTAACTTAAAATTTTATTTTATTGCAGTGTAACTACTGATATTTGTTTAAGTTGCTCACATAAATCCAGTCCAGCCAAAAGGGAAATGTGAAGTGCTTCTAGCAATACAGGCACAGTCGGTGTGCCCCACCCAAAGGCCTTCCACTGCAGTTTACAGAAAATCTAAATGTAGTTAAACCACAAACTGGCTATTCTTACTCTCTGGGCCATAAGAGATTTTCAAAATCTTTTGGTTTTTAAAAACCCATTAAGTGTTGATCATGGCTGTGAAGACCAGTGAGCTGATTTCTGAAAACTAAGTTAGGCAATTACTGGACATAATTTATACTAAACAATTACTGCCATCAGGAAGACCTTGAGGTAGGGGCTCTTCATGAGTGATGTAAGTGTCACTTGTGCAAAAATAACTGTGTGTCCTCAGAGCAGTAGTGTGCTAGAGACTTCGTCACTGCTTCTTCCATCCCCATGGTACTCAGACCCAAGAGCTGCGAGGAAGATGCTTCCTTTGGGTCAATTCTTATTTCACTCTAACCACTTCCCAGGTGCCCTCAATCACTGACTTTTTTTTTTTTTTTTGCCTTGTTTACTGCCTACCTATAGATATTTAATCCCTTTTCTCTATTACAAAAACCAATGATTCAACGAACACTTTGGGTACATAACTATTTACACACGTGCAAGTGCATGATAGATTCTTAAAAGTGGAAGAGCAGGATCCAAGATGATAGATAATTAATTTTTAATAAATTTTGCCAGATTCTACTCCAAAACTGCAATTACACTAATAACGGTCTTTCAAAACTGGACATTATGGATCTTTCAAATATTTATCAATCTGATGAGTTAAAATGGCGTCCCACTGAAGGCTGCAATTCTTTTTTTTTTTTTTTTTTTAAGATTTTATTTATTTTACAGAGAGAGAGAGACAGTGAGAGAAGGAACACAAGCAGGGGGAGTGGGAGAGGGAGAAGCAGGCTTCCCGCTGAGCAGGGAGCCCAATGCGGGGCTCGATCCCAGGACCCTGGGATCATGACCTGAGCCGAAGGCAGACACTTAATGACTGAGCCACCCAGGCGCTCCTGAAGGCTGCAATTCTATGACTTTTAGTGCTGGTAAACAGTTTTTCCAATAAACCCATTAGTAATTTTAATTAATTTTTATTTTACAATTTCTTTCAATTTTTTTTTTCCTCAGGTTGGCATGTTTCTTGTCATGTTTTTCCTTCTCTTAATCATTTGGAGTTGTTCTCTCTGTATCTGTCCTTCTTGCAAATATATTGTTTTCACCTGTCATTTTTCTTTTCCTTTATTCATAGTGTCTTTAGTCATACAGAGGATTTTAATTTTATATGTTCATATATGTCAGGGGTTTTTTGTTCTTCTAAAAGTTTTTATTTCTATTGTTGGCATACTTTCGTTTTAAGCAGGTATTGAATTTTATCAAGAGTTTTGTTTTTTTTTAACATTGAATAAGAAGGTCATTTGGTTTTTCTCCTTTAGCGAATTACAGTAAGAATGAACAAAAACAGATTTTCTCATGTTGGAGATATTTCTCTCTTGGGATTAGTATTTCATTTGGTTAATAAGATTTGATTGCTAAAATATATTTAGAAATTTTACCATCTTATTCATCATTATGATTTGCTTGCAGTTAGTTTTCTTTTTGGAGCGATCCCTGTTTGATTTGTTTTTAGGTTATGCCAGCGTCATAAAATAAATTGGGAAGCTTTCCACATTTCTACGAGAAAGTGTTTATGTAATACGGGGATTGCTTGGTATTTGAGTTTGGTGAAATGTATCTATAAAAAGTGTTTGCTCCTGATGCTTTTCCAGGTATAGATACTTTATTACTTTAAAAAATTCTTTTATGATAGATTTCTATTTAGTGTTTCTGTTTCTTGAATAAAATTTGTAGATTTAAAGTTGCCTAAAAAATAATACATTTCATCTAGGTTTTCTGAGTTACTTAACCAACTTATGCAAATTTATTTAAAAGTCATTTCTTTTTTGTAGTCATTTTCTTATTTCTAACATATCTTTTCTCTCTCCTTGGTTAGAATTGCCATTTTTACAAATTTATTATTGTTTCTTTTTTAAGAGAGCAGTTTTAATTTTATTGATAAAATCTGCTTCATTTTTGGTTAACTCCATCATAATTTTTTGCTTTTATCTTTGTAAGTTTCTCAGTTACGTTTTATTTGGGGTTATTTTGATTTTTTATAACTTTAATCTTTTAAATATTTGTTAAATTATTTATTTATATTTTTATTTCTAAATAAATGCATGAAGTTGATAAATATCTCTTTAAAAACTACTTGTACTCCACCATTATTTTTGTCATTAAACAAAAGTTTCAGGCAATGGCTGACTAGCTTCAGATCAACCTCTGCCAGAGAAACACACACACACACACACACACTCACACTCACAACATACACATAATACTTCTCTTTGAAGAAACTGAACAACCAATAAGGCACAGAAAATTTATAAACCAAGATTGTGAAGAGAATGGAAGCCCAGAGAAGTGAGCTCAGAATTTGGTCTCTCTTCCCTTCAGATATCCTTCATGTAAAAACTATCGATGGTAAGATGAGAAGTTCATCAGAGTCTGTAGTGGTTTCACGGGACTTGAGGAACAAAATTGGAGTTTAGTATCTACCATGGTGGAGAGGCCTTGTGGATTTCAGCTGGAACCCGGAAGCATTCTGCCCCAAGCACATTAAATGAGACAGAAATACCCCAGCCCTTACAAAACCAGAAACCTAGTATTGAATTAGCGTCACCTCTACTTGGATAAAGATGATCTGCTCCTAGTCTAAAGCACCTGCCATAAATAAAAAATAAATCCCCTCTGAAAGAAAATATCAACCAGATTCTTAAATTATCTCTCTAACTTTTCATACACAATGTTCCACATTTGATTTAAAAAGGTAGGTTTGCAATAGGTAAATGATTGGCAACAAATAGAAAAAAAATTGAGAAAAATAGATCTAGGATCAATCTAGATAGTCCAGTTGTAAAACATCATATAATATATTCAAAAAATAAATAATGAGATTGAAAGTTTTGACAGAGGATGGAATTGATGGATAGAATGAAATGAATTTTAGACCTGAAAATATAATAACTGAAATTAAGATAGATTTCCAGCAGATTCAATAGAGAGAGAAAAATGAACTGAAATTAGGTCAGAATAAAATATGCAGACTGAAGCACAGAAAACAAAAGAATAGAAAATAGTGAGGAGATCATAATTTACAAGAAAAGGTCTGTGAGATATGTAATTGGAGTCCCAGCAAGAGAGGAGAGAGAGAATGGGAAAAAACTATATTTAAAGCTAGTGACAGAATTTTCTCAAACTGCTTAAACACATCAAGCCACAGATTCAAGAATCACTGCAAATCCAGAGCAAGATAAATACAAAGAAAACCATCCATAGCATATCACAATTAAACAGCCGAAATCTAAAGAGCAAGAAAAAAATATCTTAGAAGCAAACAGGGGGAAAAAAAGTGGTATTAAGTGGCAATAATGAATTACCAGTTCATATTAGTAGGAAAAGTTAATTCTCGTTAGAGTAATAGGAGAAAAACACATAAACAAGTTATAGCCAATGTGATAACTGTAATAGAAAGACAATGTCCATATATAGTGATGTGAACTCTGGGAGTTTTGTTTTGTTTTGATGAAAAAGAAATTGACTAATTCATCATCTTCACACAGCTAGTTAATGATTACCCTAAATACTTGTATTTAGACAAGCATTTTCTGTTAAGTTTTATAAATACAGAACTAAAGGCTGTGGGTCTTAAAATATAAATCATGCCATGGTCTTTAAAATATATAATTTTCAAAGTTCTCTAAATAATATAGCCTTTCCTACTGTATTCACATTTTCATTATCACTGTGATTGAAGATAGCATGATCATGTAAATCATTGTCATCAACAGAACCTAACCTTAACCTTAATTAACCCTTACTTCCTTCAGATTTTATTCAAATGTCACCTTTTCTAAGGCCTTCTCTGGCCATCCTATTTAAATTTCTAATTTTTACTCTTGGTTTTAATTTTCTAATTGTCATAGCAACATCATTATACTATATATTTTGCTTTTATCTTATTGTTTTGCCTATTTCCAGCCTCACCAAACTGGAATGTAAACTCCATGAGGGTGGACTTCTTTTCTGTTTGTTTTTTGCTGCATCCCAGTAGCCATCCTAATACTTGGCACATAGCTGTATACCATGGTTTGGCACAAAGAAGATGCTCAATTAAGTATTTGTTGAATGAATAGTCACACATTTCACATGCTTTCCCCCTCCAGATTGGAATGTTAGTATTCTATCCAGAATACTAGAAAATGCTGACATAGAAGAGGATGTCTTGTAATAGACAACCACACAGGCTACTGTCGGTCAATGAATACATTTTTACATTAGTCCCAAAGATGAATTTTTGACTATGTGTATGTTTCCACATCAGTAAGCTGATGAAATATCAGATGTAGCTTCAGACTTACCAAAATAAATAATAAAGTAGGTTTTTCGTGTTACAAAGAATATTCCATTTTATGAGAATTTACCATGAATTTCCGTGGCAAATTTTTACATTTAAATTAAAATATTATCAATGTTCAGATTTTATACATTACTTTCTAAAATAATTCATGTGAATACTAGTTTCAGAATGACTTTTAGTTGGGTTTTAAAAAAAATTTCTCGATTTCATTTACATTAAAAAATAAATCTATAATAAGGGATATATAGGTGAATAATCGTAATTCTTGTCTTCAAGGAGCTTATATTGTGATATAGGAATGATCTTAAAGCACATAACATTTACGTGAAGCTCAACAAGTTTGATTAAATAAGTGGGTAAGCCCAGTTAAAGGACCATTGGAGATACTCCCTTGTGAAATTAACGCTTCTAATATGTGTCTCCACTACTGTTTCTGACATAAATTAATAAGACTCTATTTGGCTAAAAAAAAAAGATTCTCTCATTAGTGTCCCATCAAAAATAACACCATTTGCCTCATTAAATTTAATGAGGTTGTTGCTGTTGTTGTTGTTTTTTCATTGGTCGGTGTGGGTATGTGATATATGTGTCAATGTGTTAGACTTGTATCTTTGAAGAACATGCTTTACACAGACTATTCTCTGAGCTAACGTTGCTTTACAGTAAGCTATTTCTAGAAGGTGGTGGCACCTTAGTGGGTTTGGTAGTACATCTTTCACTTCATCTTGAAAAAAAATTAAAGTGTCAGAGACCAGTGCCTTTTATATCAAACCCTCATAATTAAACAATGTTATTATCAGGATATTTTATATTGTATGTAATACATGTAAGATACATACTTGAAACCAAGATTTAAAGGAAAGGAATATATCCTCCTCTTCTATCGATAGTCCCAACTAAACAAAAATCTCAATAATAAGGGGTTTAATTCAAGCCAGCAATATTCCTCGCCAAATAGCATGAATTTCTTTTTCTTTTGAAGGGCTAAAATATTATGTCATTATTATAGTGATCAAGCCCTCTGTTTTCAACTTATAAACATTAACATGATAGTTTTATACTTACATATAAATTCTAATCAAATGCTGCAAATACCATCTGTATTTAAAGAGATCACTTCTTATCTTTTTCGTGATCTACAAAGTAAAGACTCTTAAATACGTACATAATGTTGATGTATTTAAAAAGCATATGCTGTGTCTTTGGAGGTTTTTAATTCATTTGAACTTATCTTTGGCAAAAATGATTTGAGGATTAATTGGCATAATTAAGGGGAAAAAGAGATCTGAGAAATTAGGTGCTAGACAACCCTTAATCCAATCTCAGCTTTTAGATGGGATCAAACAATTCTAAGAGGTAATAATATGTTCTCAAAAATAGCTGCAGACTTAGATACTTGTAGCCTAAAGCTAGAAGAATCTTTAACAGTCTTTCCAGAGTTCTCATAAGGAAGGAATAGAAGAAAAATCCAGAAATAGGAAAGTGCACAAATTCAGCATGTAGATTAAAAATGAGGGAAGGAAGTGGGAGGGGAGAAAAACAGGGAGAGAGAGAGAGAGAGAGGGAGGGAGAGATTAACACTGCCAAATAGGAAATTTGCAGCTTTCTTCAGATTAAATACTTTGAGTTTGAATACAGCCAATTCTACACTGAGAAGATTAATAAGCAGAGAGCATGGCATATAGGATTGTGCACAGACACTGTAACTCTTGTTCTCATTCCCTCAAAAAAAGAGTGGGGATAAACAGATGAAAAATAAATAGAAGTCAGATTTGAAAATCCCACATCAGAAGAAAAATTCTTCCAGGGAACAGGAGAAAATGTCATCCATAAAACGCTACACTCTCAGGGGCACCTGGGTGGCTCAGTCGTTAAGCGTCTGCCTTCGGCTCAGGTCATGATCCCAGGGTCCTGGGATCGAGCCCCACATGGAGCCCCGCATGGAGCCCCGCATGAGGCTCCCTGCTCCGCGGGAGGCCTGCTTCTCCCTCTCCCACTCCCCCTGCTTGTGTTCCCTCTCTCGCTGTGTCTCTCTCTGTCGAATAAATAAAATCTTAAAAAACAAAAACAAAAACGCTACACTCTCAGGGAAAAAATATAGGAACTTGAACCTATTGAAACAAGGACACAATAAGAAGCATAGATGATCAAAGAAAAATTGGTTTAGCAAAAACAGAAAATGAGAGTTTTCAAAGTTTAAAAGAATAATTGAATACTAAAATGGAAATTATTGGAGAAATTAAACCACAATAAGGTTGCAAAGAATGGAATAGGTATAATGACATGCTGAAGAAAATACATGAAAAAAAAATGAGATCAGTTATCGGATGTAATATTGGAAAGATTTAATAAAGATGGTAGACAGAATACAACCATTAATTCTACTTTCCCTGCCATATTCCCCTCAAAGCAACAAAAGCCAATATCTATATAAAGACTATCCCAAATTTGTTTGTTTTTTCTTTTCTAGTAGGGGGAGGGAAAGCATGCTAAGTATTTTGGTGGCTTTGTATGTAAACATAAACTTGACTGGGTACTTGTATAACACTTTAATTTTTACCAAAACCCTTAGGTTTTGTCCATTATTTTCTGAATATGGAAGTCGATATGGAGAAATCTGAAGCTAGACTGTTTTTTGTTCTAATGAGTGACTTCATGTTTCCGAAGGCCTACAGTACTTTTTTCTTTATCCATAAAGCCTGGTAATTCAGCAAAGATGTCTCTTAGTATTTAACTTCTATAACAAAATTTCTTGGGACACTTTCATTTTATCTACTTGTAGTTAAGGTTTCTCTCTATTTCAGTGAAATTTTCATCTGTCACATCTTTGGATATTTCTGTTTCTTTTCCTTGAAATTTCCTTTTTTCAAGTGCAACAGTGATGAGTGTATAACATCTCCTATGTTGTTTTCTCCTATCTATTGTCTTCTATAAATGGAAATGAATGTGCCTCAGTTAATAAATTTTCTTATTACTTAGTATTTTGATCACACCCTCCCAGGTTTTGTAATCCAATGTTCATTTTTAAAGTCCATAATTCCAGTTTTTATGTCTCTTTTAACCCAAATATTTTCAAGAGTGTGTTCTGTTTGTTCAGATGTTATTACTTTCAAGGCAGGAGATTCTTTTCAGCTATTTTGTTTGCTTTTACTTTCTAATTATAGGACATCATGGTTTAGAGACATGGCTTCTACATTTTAAAAGTAGAGCTACCATACGGTCCAGCAATTCTACTTCTGGGTATATTTATGAAGGAAATAAAATCATTATCTTAAAGAACTTTCACGTTGTTGCAGCATTATTCACAATAAGCAAAACATGGAACAAATTAAGTGTCCATCAGTGGATAAATTGATAAAGAAAATGCGGTATACATCTACAATGGAATACTGTGCGGCCATAAAAAAGAAAGAAATCCTGCTATTTGTGACAACATGTGTGAAACTTGAGCGCATTATGCTAAGTGAAATAAATAAAATAGAGTTCCAAACAACCAATCTAAACAGTTCAAAAAATATATTTTCAAGTGAGAAAGGTGTATAAAATGACAGACCAATCTTAATTTAGCTAAAACAGTCTGAAAATTAGAATGACAGAAAAATATGCATATTGTAAACCTGACAATATAAAATGTCAAATCTATTGATAATTTATGACAAAGTGGGAGGAAGTAAACACATTTCTCATTTTACATTAAAGGGAAGTCAATTCTGCTTAAGTCAATAAAGCAATTATTAATTTCCTAGGGATAATTGCAAGAATAATGCATTCTCATAACAGTGGAAATAGGAAAAACAAAATGATAAACAAAATTTGAGGAAGACCACAATGGAAAACAAACAGAAACCAAATAGAACTTGCCAATAGGCACTCATTTATTTTGCTGTAGGGAAGTCTATCTTATATCATCAAATTTATTAAATGTGCTTCCTAAAATGCATTCTCCCATCACAAATTGGTATAAAATTCATTGAAAGGATTTGTTTGTATTTCAAATTATTTGCCTAAAGATATTTTGGTTTTCTAAAATTTACCTTAACTTCCTAAAAATTATCTTCATACTTTTGAGTCATTACAAAGAGAGAAAAATCTATCTACAAATTGTGTTGAAATGGAAGTTATACACTTTGATACCATGAGTTTCGTCTCAGGTGACCTTTGGGAAACTCTATACAGTGTATCCCAACAGACTCTATCTCTTGAGAACTTAAGAGAACTTAAAGAACTAAAAACCTAAGATGTAAGAACACCAGGCATAAGTTCTTACCACTAAGTAATAATAATGTTCATTCATTTTAACCAAGGGTCTCCTTATTTACTTTTTCTTATTCTGTGAGCTCAATTCAATTCACAAATTTTCATTAACACTGTTGCCCAGTGAGGCATCCATCTTACTTTGATTGCTTTGCACCAGATCTTCTCTAAGAACCATCCCTCACTTGTGCCTACACGGTAGGAACTCCTAAGTGTTTGCTCACTGATGAATAAATCAATCCTCGCTTCATTGTTTATATTGTATTTAAGCTGAACAAAGTTTAAATGAAATATTATTAAACTAATACAAATCTAGTGGAAGCTACATATGAACTATTAGACATTACAAGTATACCATGCTTTAGGAGATAAACGTGTTCCTAAAAATAATATAGATTTTTCTATTAGATTAACTTAAGTGACACCCATCAAAATTTTTAGTCTATAATTTGATTTCTATAGCTTTCTGTCAACAGATCCACTCATATTCTATACATATCTTAGGGCTTCTATCAAATTTTACTCCTTCAATAAAAACTTATTTTATAATGGGGCGCCTGGCTGGCTCAGTCGTTAAGCATCTGCCTTCGGCTCAGGTCATGATCCAGGGTCCTGGGATCGAGTGGCGGGAAGCATGCTTCTCCCTCTCCCACTCCCCCTTGCTTGTGTTCCCTCTCTCGCTGTGTCTCTCTCTGTCAAATAAATAAATAAAATCTTTAAAAAAATTTTTTTTCTTCCTTAAAATATTTTATCTTCTGGATTTTCATAATTCTTCCAGTGCTACCGTCATCTACTTCATCAATTCATGTTTTTATCATTTTTATTTTCTCCATTTCTTTTTTCCCCAATACATGATGATTTATAATGTTTTCTTCATCTCTGAATGTAAAGAATCATCAGTATATTCTACCTCCTGTTTACTTATGCCAAGGCTTGCCACCATGTTGACTCTGGACCCCACTTCCTTTCAATCTCTCTCTTTTGTTTTCAAAAGATTTTATTGATTTTTTTGAGAGAGAGAGAAAGAGAGAGCGTGTGTGCACATGAGTGGGGGGAGGGGCAGAGGGAGAAGCAGACTCCTCGCTGAGCAGGGAGCTCGACACAGGGCTCAATCCCAGGGCCCCGGGATCATGACCTGAGGTGAAGGCAGCCGCTTAACTGACTGAGCCACCCAGGCACCCCTCAATATCTTTTTAATATCATGGCTGCACCATGGTTCTTACCAAGTACAAAACCTTTTAAAAAATAACATTACGATTCTTTACTTAAATAGGAGGAATTTCAATATATTTTCACTTACATAAGCTTTGAGTAATAAGGCTCTCCTGTCTTTTTCTTTAAAACAAAAACAAAACAAACCTTCATATCCCAGTATCACACACGTGATCCTCACTGTGTTGCTCCTAAGTGAGTATCTTGTATATATAGTTGTTCTATACCTCTGGTGAAAAGTTTAAGTTTAATTTCTATCAGCTTTATATACTTGTAGAAGAAATGCAACAGTAAAAAGAAATGAGAGATTTTACAATACAATTTGTTTTATAAACCTTGATAAAAATGGTACCTGAAGTTCCTCCCTCTCCCTCTGTTTGTCCCTCCCCCTCCCTTCCCCCCAACTCCATGGTCTACTCTCCCCCTCCCCCTCTCCCTCTCCCTCTCCCTTCCCTGCTTCCTCTCCTCTTGCAGTCTCTCCTTCTCCCTCTCATCCTTCTCTCTCCTTCTCTCCCTCCCTCTTCCTTGGATATCTCCTGAAGCTCAAGTTTTCCTTCTCTGGTCTGTTTTGGTATCTCACTCATACATTTCTTTCATTTCTGAGCATAACACCACTGTTATTATGGATTATGAAATTTCAAAAACAATTGAAGCAATTTGTTATATTTAATCTTAGGTGGTTTTCTTCTTGTTCTTGTTTGCTTCCTAGCAACCTAGCAACAACATATATTTTTTGAATGCAGTAACTACTATGTACTTTTTTGCAAGCCTCACAGCACTTAGACTACTATTTCGGGGGTAATGATTAATAAGTTAAAATTGAGTTGACAGAGTTTGAAAATTAGAAGAAATATATTAAGTCCCATGAAAGTGAGGCATATGAACTGGAAGTGGTCAACAGTAAATAATCTCCAGGACTTTAAGGAAGACTGACTGGCAAGTGGAATGCTGAGAGAAAATAGTGTGCCCAGGTCTCTAAAGTGACACCAGACTAGAAATCAAACACACTCTTTGGTCTCAAGGCTAAGGAATAAAAATGTTTTATCATATCATAATTTTGATGAGAGACATGGTTTGAAAAGGATAGAAACTTATTTATTTACTACTTCCTTTAGAATATACCATGTTTATTTCAGTTATCAAACTTTCTTCATTTTAGCTAACACAATTTCAAATTAATTTATGGTTTTATATTCTTTTGTTCCCATATCACTATCCTTAAATAGCTTAGTATCTTATTAATTAATTTTGTTTATGTTTTGCTTAAGACCCCTTTTATATTCTTGAAAACCTAGCTTTAATATTTTTAATTATGCTAACAAAGCTGGGTAACTTTAGGATACATTCTTCTATATGAAAATAATACCCACAGAGGCTATTCTCCAAAAGTGTCTCTTAGCCAGGTGGACAGCTAAAAGATAGGTGGGAAGATTCTTTTCAAAATGAGGTCCCAAAGTGGACTTCAATTAAGAAAAACAATCGACTGATGTTTCTCTATCTGATGCCAAGAAGCTTTGTGCAGTGTTTCTATTCCTTCAATCAGCCCAACATGAGGTTGGGTCACAAGCTGTGATTTTGTAAATCTTTTTTTAGTACCTATTGGAGCATCCTGTGAATTGTGGTCCCTTCATATCTGCATCATGGGGGAAATGTACACCAACTAGAAAGGATCGGACAATTTCACATCTCAAAATATCCCCACCCCCCCCTTCCAATTCAAAAAATAAAATTAGCTCTGAGTTTTTATCCTGGGAAACCACATATTTTGAAAACATCAGAATTTTCAAGTTCTGAAGAGGGGTAAATCTTTTGTTTTCCCTGTCATTAATAAGCCATTTCCTTTTGTGAACTCAAAAAGCTAAAATCCTCACGAGTACCTTAGCTGTTTTCTATTTTCCCAGCTTTAGTTTGATCTGTAATAAAACAACAAAATCTCTCTCTTTCTCTCCCTCTCTCTCTTTCCCTTTCTCTCTCTTTAATCCTACATGGCCTGGCTAGTAAGTCGGTCCTTTTGTTGGGGCCTATTAAACTTACCCTGTGTTTTTTTTTTTTTTTAATGTCATTGTAATAATATTATATGGCAGGCAAAAATATAATGATAAATGATAATTTGCCAAAAAGATTAAAAAAACACTGAGGTGTTACCTATCAAAAGTTCTCCTTCTGTCTGTGATGCAGCACAGATTGTGATCGTGACAGTAAATCTGGTGCTATTGTTAATGCCATGGCACTTGGGTTTTTGGCTTGCTTTAGTCCAATCTGTGACATGCTTGTGAATATCTTTCTTCTGTTCTGTCTGTATGGCATATGGATTTCTGGGATACAACGTCAGACCTATCCACATAACAAGTGTTCAGAGCACCTTATCATTTTAAAAAGCCAATTACTCAAAAAGACAAATGTGAAATGTTTCACATTTAATGATGAGCAAATCTGCAAAACAAATGCAATTTTGCTCCTTCGAAAAAGTTTAGTTTAACTGTAAATATTGCAATGGAGTCTTGCATGACACACACCACTGATAGAGAAAAGCTCATTTCATACATATTGTATATCATCACTGTCAATTACATCTGCACAGTATTTAAAATGAGGGTGGTATAAGTAATTAGAAATAAAGCAAATAGAATATTCTAAACTACACGGCTCTGAAATCACTGTAAAAATGTCACTGCTAACATTGAACACTCTAAAAAAATATTTTGAAAGTCTCACCCAAAAAACTGAAAACTGCATATGTCTACAGAGGTAAAGGTCATTCATGAAACACTCAACAACAAAAAATACCAATTCATTTTTTAGAAATATTTGTCAATATGTAAAGAATGTTTTGTACATAAGTTCTCAGTTACTGTTGAATCAGTGGCTGTATGTAATATTCCACATGGAACGATGTCCTTTCGAATACTTTAAAACAAAGGTTTAGTAAAAGATTTTGTGGGGACATCTTGAGTGCTGAGATTTTATGCATGGGAAGTGCAACTAACAAAATACAATAACATTGGTTTTGAAATTGATTTATATATTTAAACTTTTATATCCACTTATGATGGAGACAATAGCTATTTTGGAACCATAATTCCTACCCCCATCTAATATACTCCATCTAAGCAAACCAAAGACAAGACCAAAAAAAAAAAAATCAATCTTTCTCTTCGGCATCTTCCATTTAAGCTGTACAGATACAGTTGTCACATTTAAATGTCTTTACTATTCGCTTTATTTTTTTATTTTTTATTTTTTTTGGTCTACACATTCATTAAACCCTCCTTTAAACTGTGAATACTGGTTACAGAATATTATATGACATGAGAAATGGAATGCACCTGGCACTGGTAATTTTAGAAGAAACTAATCTCGATATTTATAACATCATTTAGCAAGCGGAACAGTTTTACCAGGCTTGGAATGTGGAGAAATGAAAAAGTTCACTTAGTTCTTGGACTTTCATTTTACATTGGAATTGAAATGTAGTAAAAAATCAGAAAGTCTCCAATCAGCTATTGCAAAGCCTACATAGAAAAGTCTGCTTGAATCCTCTAGTAGTTAGTGATGGAGACTGGAAAACATCCCTCAAGTCTCTTTTGTATTTCATGTCAACTATTTATTATCCAGGATAGAACCAAAGTTAAGAAGAGCTGAACAACCAGTCCATCCATTAAAAATGGAGAGACAGAAAGTACAGTTATCATAATATTTCTAAAGGTATTTACTGAAAATAAGTGATTCACTTGGTATTTATTATTCTTGTCCTGGGAGTTCATTCCAGCTGCATGGATGTGTATCTTAGTTTGAAGTGAATTGATATAATGATGTACATGGCACTTGAATATTTTAATGTGATAGCGAGTATTCACCAGGTAGTCTCAGGGCATTTAATTGACATTGAAAACGTCAGGATATGGGTTGTTTCAAAACTTTGCTGGAAAGATACGGGGGTCTAGATAAACAAGTAAACAACTAGTCATTCTTTTCTGCTTTTTTAAAGTAAATAGAGTTTAACCTATTTACAAATAGAATAATGTGAGGTACAAACTCCTGGAAAACCACCACATCCTTCACTTTCAACCAGGTGACTGCTTTCTTTCCTTTTACTGAAACTTAAACTCCTTAAAATGTGATGAAACATGAACCCATCCAAATTTCCAGTCTTGTTTAATTTCTAACTCTTGGGACTTTAAGCATGTAACACTGAAATCCTTATACAACATTTATGTTAATGGCTTGCACAGAAGTATTTACAGAGGAAAATTATGACGCTAATGAAGCTTTGTCAAGAAGAAACCGCCTAGCAGAACCTCCAAGGTCTATGAACTAGACCAGAGGATGCGCCTCAGGTGACCATGTGGGTCATCCGAACAGATCACCCTTGCCTAGAGTCAAGCTGCAGCAAGTATTTGTTGACTAATCTGGTGCTTATTTCTATCATTCTGACGGTTGATAATCAAATCTCAAAATCACATTTTGAAACCGGAAGGGAACTCACAAAGCCTCTCTTCAACAAGGTCCTTGTTTGACAGAAGAAAAGATTTAGATGCAGAAAGATTAAGGGGCTTTCCAGGGGGCACATTCCTAGAAAAGCCCCAGGCAGACCTGGAGTCAGATGGTCTGGGTTGGAGTCCTGGCTGCCTAACTTGCTCTGTGAGTTACTTTAGGAAGCGTCTTAACTTTTTTAAAAGGCAATTTTACCAGCTGTAAAAACCTGTGACACCTATTTCACAGAGATATTATAAATGAGATAATACATGGGAAAGCCCTGTAAACTATATTCCGCAAATACATATAGGCCCTTTCCTCAATTCACCGGCAACTTAATTCCTAATGCATGTTATTGTTATCCATCTATCTATCTTTCTATATCTATCTATCTATCTATCTATCTATCTATCTATCTATCTATCTATCTATCTATCTATCTATCATCTATCTATTATTTATCTTCTATCTATCTATCTATCTATCTATCTATCTATCTATCTATCTATCTATCATCTATCATCATCATCTATTTTCTGCCTTGTTTATCTTACAGGATATCAACCATTAAACAGCAAAGGAAACATCAGGGGATAAAATTCCAGCTTTTATAGATAGAAGCAAAGCTGCCAAGAAGAGCATTTTCTTGAGCCTCCATGTTCTTTGAGACTATCTGAAATGGTTTCCTCACAGCTTGTACCCACATTCTTCCAAAAAATTTTTCTAAAAGGAAGAAAAATGTAGTAATGGAATAAGGAATAATTATGACCACTGCAAGCCTCCATAGTCAGTCTCCTCATAACATTATTATGTGAAATGTTATCTGGGCAGTACCTGAGTCCATAAAGTGTCAGGTGGCCATTTGGCAAGAGAAAAAGGAAGGAATCAGATCAACATTTTATAAGTGGTTTGCATTTTTTTTGCACCTGTTATTCTACCATTTCTTTCAGTTATATTTCAAAACACTGCAGTTGGGATCTCCTTGCCAACCTGAGATGTGGCATAAGCCTGGATAACAGAACAAAATGTGAGAAGGTCCTTCTGTCTTTAACGCCTGTTCACCAGTGAATCAGCCTCCAATTAATCTGTTTCTTCAGTAGGAGTTTAATAAAAGTCAAGCGCACACATGTTCAGACTTGTTTAGTATTGAAGCTGTGTTAACGTTATCTGTCTAGCCAGGTCAAAAAATCCTGTGTAATTAGATACTAGAAACCATTTCAAAAAATTTAAGGATTTCTCTATTTATTATAAGCAATTGATTATCTGAGATAGGGAAGTTTAAATTGAAAATGGAAGTGAAATGAGAGAGATGCTTCTCATTAAACATCGCAAGGGAAAAAAAGTTTGTCTCATGGCCAAACTGCACATAAAACTCAATATATTAGGTTTGCTATTTTCTATTTGTTTATGAACCAGAAAATTCAGGATCATTCGGCAACTCTTATTTCCATTCCACTGTGTGGGTGATGATCAGAGTTGGTCGTTTACATTCAATCATATACAGCATTATGCTTGAAGGAAGCTCTTAACCCAATCATCTGTGCCTATGAACTGAGTGTGCCTCAGTGTTTTCTGGAGAAAATCAACAATGCTGCAGATGAAAATACAGGTTGGATGCATTTACGACAAGCCGAGTTAGCAACTACAAAAGCTCAGAACTGAAATCTTCCCAAACCCCAGCTAGGCAGCTTACTTTAAGCAATGGTAGGGACAATAAAAATCTAGGAAAGTCCATTCTCTTACAGTGTTTTGTTGAATGACATTTAATCCACACATGAGGGGTACATTAACTTTGCATGAATCACAAAACAGTGTCACCATAACCGGCACCTCTTGAGTCTACAGTGCCGTCTAACAGCTCAGGCTGAGGAATATGAAATCTGATTCTTGCTCTTATGTCTACAGTGTGGAAGGATGAAATAAAGATGACTCATACTTATGGGACTTTCCATACAACCTGAAACTTTTTAAAGGCAGGTTATTTAAGAAAGCACCGTTCAAGGCAGAAAGCAGACTTTTCAAGGCAGAAGGGAGTTAATGATCATGGACTACAATCAGCTTCCATCTAACTATTCAGAAAAATAATTTATCACTATTCTTTTTTTATGAGAACTTTTATAATCAATTCACTGAAGACATGAATCTGTCTGTACACATTCCAAATAATTACGGAAGAATAAATATTCCAAATGAAGATGAAACATTGGGAGGTAGACCTCTATGTTAAGGAAATTTCAAAATTAGTGGAAATTTATGACATCCAGCACCCTACCACGTCTAATGCATTGTAGAGCCCAGTTTTGCTTAAAGTGTTAAGATTTGTAGTGTTTTAAATTTTGTCACAACTCCCTGCCCATGAAAAACAAATTAACCAAAAAAAATGGAAAGACTGCGAGTAAAAAGTTTGAAGGTCATATCGTATTTTTTCTTTATTTTTAGTCAATAGTCAATAAAGTTCTAAGTTCCCTATATCTTTAAGATGTTAGTTACTTCTATAGAAGTATCCCTAATACATCAGTTTTATCTTCTGTTGAGGGTGTGTGGAATTCAGCAATTTTTAATAGCAATTAAAAAATTATATTAAACCTAAGTATTGCTCCCACATTCATCATACAAAACTACAGTCAAAAACATACTTATACATTCTTATTTATTAGTATTGTCCCTATTCACCCTCATCATCATTATTGTCCACATAAGTCAGTAATGTCCACATCTGCTTAATTCACTGAGGTAGAATAATTGCCCATACTATGCTTAGGGTTTTATGTCAGCTGACCCCCGGTCATACTGTCTTATCAAAAAGACTGTATCTACCTTCTTCCATGTATAGGTTATACTTGAGCTTGAACAAAAAAAAAAAAAAAAAAAAAAAAAAAGGAGTCTGTTGGCCTTCTACTCTTTGCAGCTCTGGAAAGTTAGAAAGTATCACAGAGGACCAGAACTCTATCTTCGAGGAAATGTCAAAGACATCTCACTGATTCTCCCACCTCCTCCACTGTCTCTAATTTTGGGTGTGTCAGGAAGTCTTACTGCATCTCATCATTTCTATTGTTAAATATGAAATATTGTGAGATAATTCATATAAATATCCTTTACAAATTTCAAAGAGCTTACATCCATGAGAGAAATTAGTATAATCACAATTGTAAATGCAATTCAGGCGACTCCTGGGATATTGGATGTTGGGATCATCATCTTCTGACTAAATACACGATAATCACTTGGGTTTTGAGGAACATTTAGCAGAGCAACAAATATCCCAATAGATGGGTCGTGCTCGAGGTTATTTTTATTTCCTTAGGAAAAAGTTCATGAAATCACTCAGAAGCTAGTGATGCCAGCTTTGATTTAAACAACAACAAAAAATGACTTTAATCACCTTTTATTTAGAATCTTTACATGGAGCATACTCTAAAAAGAATTGGCTCCTTTTGATTGGATCAGACCCTTTACATAAGGGCCTGTCATAATATAATTCAATTATATGTTACTCTAGTCACTAGGGACCATTTCAGTGGGGGACTTACCACTTATGAGAGCCTATAACAGGTGATTCCTGATTCAAGCTGTCCATTAGTTAACATTCCTTGATATATTATTGAAAATGCAGTCATGGCCCAGAGAACACCTTATGATTTCGTGCATGACCTTCTGGTGTTATCTCTTATAATGTTTTTAGTTTGTTAAAATGGAAGAAATTTTCTGAAAACACAGAAATAATGATGATATAAATGTTTAGGTTTTTTTTTTTTTTTCATTGCCCTCAAACATAGCTGAGCAAAATAGACTCAGCAAATTGGAAACTAAAAGTGCACCATTGTTTCACCTCCTTTTTGATGACACCCTTAGTGAAGCACCTTTGACTTCCCCTTGTCTCTGCTTGCTAAAACTATCAATGGCATCTCATTGCCATTAGGTAAAAATGAAACATGTTTAACGTAGCTGGCAGGCACCTGCATTATCAGACTTATGCCTACCTCAGACTTTATGCCTTACCGTGCTCGATCTTCATTTCATTCTTTCCAGATCTTTTTGGTTCCTCAAACATGTCACACTCTCTCCTGACACAAGATCTTTGAACAAGATGCTCCTTGTGTGTATCATTCTCTTAGCCTCTCTCATTACTTGTGTATATCCACTAATTTTCCTGTTGCAAATTGAAAGATTTCTTCCTTAAGAGAGGCTTCCTTGACCCTCCAGACTAGATAGCTTTAAAGACAATCATTATGGGCGCCTGGGTGGCTTAGTGTGTTAACCATTTGATTTGATTTTGGCTCAGTTCATGATCTCAGAGTTGTGAGATCAAGCTCCGTGCTGGTCATAGAGTCTGCTTAAGATTCTTTCATTCCCTTTCCCTCTGCCCTTCCCCCTCCTCCTTCTCCAAAATAAATAAATAAAAAATAAAGAAAATCTTTAACCCTAAGTATGTCTTTTGCTTTTTATAGAAGGAGATCTTCTGGAGATAACCACTGGTGTGTTCCCACTGTACTTTGTACTTTTCCTAAACAGCACTCTGTAAATGTGTGAATAATTATTTTCTTAGTGTCTGCCTTTCAGTTTAAACCATAAGCATCATGAGGGCAGGGACTACGTTTGGTTTACCCATGAATTCTGAGTTCTAGGTCAGTGTTGGAACACAAGAGGGAATCAAAATTTATTGACTGGCGGAGTGATCCCTCTTCCACCTCCTTGCCTGTTGAATACCTACACAGATCTTCAAGATCAAATGCCATGTCTACATTACCCTTTCCCCCTGTAGTCAGATATAATCCCTCTTTAATATTCTTGCATAATAATAGCTGTTTTTCGATAAATTTCAAGATCCTTTAATGTTAGCAGTTATGCATCTAAAAATTTATATTATATTCTTCACATTATATACTCCAGGTGTTTTGAGTTTATCTTATTAATGTTTGATTTTGTTGCTAAACTACGGTAGTTAGTAGGTGATCCAGATAGGCAAGGCATAGCAATCCTTCTCTCTTGCTCTCAATCCCTCCCTGACTTCTTCCCTCTATACTCCCTGAATGGTCATTTTTGAACACGTTCACACTTTATTTTTTCTTGAAGGTACGATATAAGACGGAATCTTGGAATCTTTTATCTTCTCCTTGTCATAATTTGTGGCAAAAAAAACAAACAAACAAAGTTCTGACCAATAAGCTGCTTCATTTCTCTCTGAAAATACATTTTACCACATGATCTGGGACTTCATCAGTCTCTTAGCTCTAAGTATAATAACAACCATTTCAAAATGTGAGACAAAATTCATATTAAAGTGTATTGGATGACTCGTTATACTTCAGAGGTCCTTAAATAAGATTTAAAAAAAAAAATGCCTGCTCCTGAAACATGGCTGTCACTACCTGGGAGTCCCCTTTCATATTTTCAGTTCTACTCTTTTGAGTAGGTAGAAGACAGTGCATCTGAAGTTGGTGACTTGCAAAGGATATAAGGCAGCTATAATATTTAGTAAGAGTTCCTCAGAAGCCATGTTTCCACTGTCTATTTCACAGATATTCTGGCCATGGTCTTCATTACTTTTCCAGGGCTCACAACTGTAGTGTAGGATTTGTGTTTTATAGTCTTAATTTTTTTCTCCAACTTGCCAACAAGGAAGAGAATCACTTGTATTCTACTCTTGGCTGTCACCTTGGACATCTCCCCAACCTTCATAGACTAGTATATTTATGGCTACTTTCATCTTGAAGAGCCTATAAGTTTTTACAGAATGGTAATGAGGTTGTAGCTGAAAGTTGTAGGGAAGTTGTTAAGTGTTTGTCACATTGGATGAGCAAAGAAGTCCATTGGAAGGGCTCTAATTAAGTTGTCATAGTATGTACTGTGTGTTTATTTAGTGATCACTACGTATATGCGTCAACAATTAATAGCCTTGTTTTAGCAAAGGGTGAAGATTTTAGAAAAACATGTGTTAATTTTTGCTGTGTCCTAAACCACAGAAGCAAGTTTGACATGCCCCTGGTGGGTCTCACCCTCTGGCACATAAGAATGCCAACGCCAACAAAGCTTACGGCAAAACAATGTTTGCTCCATGGACATATTCAGTAGATTGTTCTTCCTACAGTCAGACTGGCTTTACGGTAATAGCAATTTGAAGTGTTTCTTTCTGTTTCAATTACATTCCAACCGGGAAGACAGTCCTGTGAAAGATACCTCCCTTAATGGCTTCCCCCAAATTTCACTTTGCATTTCTTAAGTACCAATTAAGTAATAACATAAGATTTCTTGTAAATTATCTGGAGAGTTTTCTCAAAAGATAAATTATGGATAGATTGCATTCTTCGTAGTAATATTAATAATGATGCCTGCCTAGTGGATAAATCACTATTGGTGATATAAGTCCTAGCTCTTAGTGCATATAATGCAATATTAAAAATGTCAGTACCTGAGCTATAAAATTTAAATGTAATCTAAATCTTATAATCTAGGCAAAGCAGAAGAGAGACTAACTTTGGCTGTCTAGGTCTTTTGGGCTGTCTAGGCTTCACTTTTTTTTTTTTTTTTTTTTTTAATTTCAGAAATCCAAAACTGAAAACAGAACAGAGACCTTTAGAATGAAACATATATTAAATAATCTTTTTGGAAGTAAGTATATAAATGTTAATTTATTTGGTAGAAAAGGGAGAAAAAAGCTAAGATTTGTCTGAAAAAATCCTTTTTTTTCGTATTCATCTCAAATATATATATATTTAACACATTCCCTATATTTTTAAGTTTGACTATGAGATTTTAAGCACATTTATCTGTCAAGATTTCTATCTTGGGACATGCATCTTCAATGAGTTAGCTTAAGAATATGACATTTTCTCACTGAATACTGACAATTCTCAAATGATGACTTTTGTTGAAAACTAGACCAGTCACTCAGAGGTCAAAATCATCTCAAGGACCCACACATGCTGTACAGAAATTGTCCTATACCCTGAAAAACTGAAACAACAAGAAACTCTCAGCATGTTCATTAGTTTTCTATTTATGTTTTTTTAAAACCTCATCCGTCTCTATTCCACTTGCTGATTTCATAGCATTACCTCAAGCTGCTGAAACAACCACATTCATCCAAAACTATCCAAAATAAATCTCATTTGTCTTCTATAAGTAGAGTATATGTGCAAGTGTGACTGTGAACTAAAGGGTATCTATTGTGGGGATACACTCATTACTTAAACTTGCACCTCCAAGTGAATGTTCACATAACATGGGTGGGAGGTAACACTCAATAGAATGCTTAATGTTTTAAACCTGCCAGTAATACATTGATTGACAAAGTATACAAAAATTCTTCCAGAAAATATAATTTCAATATATATTTTTGAAAATAAAAAAAAGGTTGAAGATGTGGACCAATTGGCAAAAGACTTGGCAGGATAATATCTCAGTTTAAAAATTTCCGTATTTATATTCCTGTATTTTTTTTTTTATTTTCTTTGGAATTACTGGAAAACAAAAGCTTCATAAAAATCCATACCATCTCAGAGAATAAAAGTAGTAGTATTTGGAAAAATGTAATAACGACTATCGGTGCTTTCTCCGTATGTTCTCACAAGAGCTACATAATATAATGGATAGGAGTTACTTCGGAAACTGACCACTGAGAGCCTGATAAGTTTCTGTGGGCCCCTGTTACCTAATTCATTCCTGTCACCTTTTTTCAAAGCCAATGGACCTCTCTTTTTCCCCCAGGAATCTCTTGGAGAGCCTGTGTGTTAGTTTCTAATAATACATTCTTGTTTGTGACCTGAAGTACCACAAGAATAACCTTTCCCAGGTTCCAATGACAACATGATAAATGTTTTGAATCTGTAGTAATTATTTTTGAAATGTGAATTAAGGCAATGTTTGCTCATGATTTCCCTTAAAAAAGAGAAGAAAATACACAATTTCAGTCTACTGTTGTTCTGGAAAACCCTTGGGTCTTCTTTGGCTCCTCCAAATCTTCCTTTTCGGGGAGAGGGGTCTCCTATCCTTAAAGTTATGGTGGGCAGGAAATTCTGTAACCTCTGACAACCATGTGGTCAAGAGTGGATCAGGGCCATGCGGTTGTGCTCACAAGGTGGCAAGAATGTGGACTAGTTGCAGTGTATCATTTGCTTTTGTAACTTTATAATTAGGAGTCAATTGAGTTAAGTGCTTGCTTAATAACTGGCCTCCAGACTGAAGGCTGGTTCCCCAAAACCAAGCAAATAAAAACCTGTATTGTACAGCATAGCATGTTTTAGAACAGGGTGGAAATCAGATCTCACCTCACATAATGGCATAACTGTTCCTCTGTGGCGGCGTCTAACAAAGGTATCACATGGACATGAATCAACGAAAGCAACATATTTCACTACAGTTAATTATCCTGATTTATCCCAAGAAACTAGGTTTTATGCTGTAATCTGTGAGGAAATCTGCTGTTCTAGCCCTAAATCCTTTCCTCAGCCAGGTGATTATCAACTACATTTTTGTACAGGAGGGAATTAATGCCACATACAGCCTAAGCAGCTTAGAAGGCAAAAAGGCCCGGACCTGTAATAACTTTTGTGCAGGGTATTGATTCAGAGAGCATGAGGGAGCCCACGGTCCCAGGGGTGTCCGGGGGCTTTCTATGCCCTTCTTTACCTTTTGTGTTCTACCACACTTCCACCTCCACTGTGAACCCTCGCATTAACTCTCCACAGGAGACCCCAGGTAACTCTGCGCTGGCGTGACCACAGGCTGAGTAAAACCGTAGGTAAAAAGCTGGCCCTACAATGAAATCTGATTTTCAAGCCAGCAACAATCAATACGGCTTTAAAATTTGATAACAAGGAACTTTGGCAGAAAATAATCAAGGTTTGCTGTAAAAGGCTGAGGCAAATTTTCTCCTCCTGACTCCATGGTCTGTTCCTTCACTGTAGGTTGATACTTCAGCGGGCATATTAAGTGTGTTTGCATATGTTTGCCCCTGTACCTATGCATGAGTGTGTATGTGTGTGTTTCCAAGGCCGTACCTGCAAATATCTATCTGAGGGTGAATCAGAAAGCTAGGCTAAGGGCTGGGGGTAAAGAGGGAGAAGTGAAGGGAGGGGGAAGCAGAGAGAGGGGCACAGCAGATCCTGCTCCATGAATTTATTCAAAAGCATTTCAATCTGCGTGCACATCTTCATCACTTCAGTGATAATTAAATCTCAGCATCACAGGTGATGTCCTCACACAGTCTCTTTCCCGGGTTCCCACTGGGCCAATGAAGCAGGCCTCCCTGTGAGGCCTGTTAGCACAGATCAGGTGGTAATGTGGAGGGACAGATGAGCTTTAGCTGACAGATGGCAAGATGACCTGGAAAACCTGCCCCCTTTTCTAGGATCAGGCAGCAGCTGACAGGTATTATTTCATAAAATAACGTCTAAAAGGAATCGCCAGGGTCTTCGCATTAATCTGAGGCTGCAACCAGCCATGTAACGTTTATGTCAGAACAAATCTGTCTCTATGCAGGAGAGGGAAAGTGGTTTTTGATGAAGTTGTTCATAAATTTTAATATAATATGCCTGATGGTGTCAGATATAGTCTCATATCTCTTTTATATTTAAAGGCTCTAGTGAAACATAGAAATATTCAATCTTCAACAAGCTACTTTTAAATAACTAAAAAGTTAACCAAGGATACCTTACCGCCTCTCTCTCCCCCCCCGTTTTTTTTATATTTTCAATAAAGAACTGGTTCATCTGAGATCCCTGTTTTTAAATGAAAATGATTTCAATGCCATGAAAAGCTCTTTGCCTGGGGTACCAAACAAAAGGAGTGAGGCTGTTGCAAAGTTGCTTTTATAGAAAACTTGCTTTCTGGAAAGGAGGAAACTTGCCCAAACCCACAAGTAAACAACAACGGCAGGAAGCCCCTGTCTTCTACATACATAAATAATATTTCACAACTTCTGGTGAAAAAAAATATCAACTACTAACTGGTTGGCAGAGATAACCCTTTCATTAAATGAGCTCTCCAGGCACCTGACATTTGAAAGTTTCAACCCAAATGAATATGTAGGGAATTCAACCACCTGGATGGGGTTTCGCTTTGTCTGCCCCATGTGTTATTCCCCCTAAACTGATGCAGCAAGGTACAGCCTATGACTCAATTTGCATCTACTTACTAAATAGCAAACTTACCTAATTTTGCTCTACATACACACAAGGCAATATTGCAGCATCAAACTTCTCAATATGCCAGGGAAAAATGTTGACATTTTCTATTTGATTGTTATGAAACAAGGAGAGCCACTTATAGTGATTGTGTTAAAAGAAGGGAACTTTACCTCTTTTAGACCTTTTGTGGTATAAGATTGCTTCTCCAGGTACCTCTAAGGATAAGCATAAAGTGAATTCATGAACATAACAGATGCACAAGTAACCTGGAGAGGCGTGTATTACAGAGATGGGACCATCTCCGCACACCCCATAATCACATTTTCACCTGCCCATCTGGTGCAGACCTGGGCTTATTAGTAAATGCACCAGATATAGAATCATGCCATTTTTTATGTTTCAAAAACATATACTGAACAAAATTTGCAAAAACAAGTGATGCCTTTAAAAATAAAAGCAGGAAAATACAAATTTCAACATGTTCCTTTTAAAAACTGAAATGAGTGAGGCATATGGGAAAATACTTCAATCTACTTAGATACTTGCAAAGGACTACCTAGACTGAGGCCCTCTACACTATTAGTTTACCAAATGTAACAAACAAACAAACAAAAAAGGTGACTTCTCCATTTGGCAAGCCATAAAATAGAGGTTTAAAAGTATTCATGCAGATGTCTTTAGTTCATTATAACATGATCAAATTAAACCTTTAAAAAATTCCTAATGGCATAAGCCTTTATGAAAAATCTGATTGTTCTTAATCTACATTTAACATAGAATTAAACTACAAATTAACAAAATAAGTATAAATTTAGATCTAATCATCATAAAAAATACTCTTATCTGTAGCAATTAAGACCAATACTTAATGAGTAATTTTTAAAAGTTAAGTGAGGAATTATTATAGAATTATACATACATATTACCTACCTAAATCTATTAATTAAATTTAAAACAAATACATATTTTACATAGGGTCAAAGCTTTTCCTTGTATGAGGATCAAAATTTGTTCTAGCTCTTTCATAAACCTCTCTGTAATTCATTTAGAATTTCTATTTTTCAATTCTTTGAAGTAGAGTGCAAATTCTGTAATACATGCAAAATCAATGAAGTGCAGAATCCTTCTGTTTTGGGTTTATTTTTTTTTTTTTTAAGATTTTCTTTTTCAACTTGTTATGGTTGTCTTGCCCATACCTAATTTGGAGCAATTTCTTTTAACAACTCATTTATCAAGTCCTTCCAAAGCATTCACCTTTGGTTTTCATTACAAACAATAGCTTCCTTTCTTTGAACATTCTTATGTCATCAGTTCATGTAATATTGAATTAAATCATATATTTCTATTGAATTAAATCATGTATTTCTATACATAAAAATGATGTGAATAGTTCTGGGGAAAAAATGAAAAGTTTCCTTTATAAGCACTCCACTCAACTGTGAAGCACAAAATAGTTCAGATATACCAGAAAGTGGAATATTAGCCATGAACATTTAGCTTAGTGTTGACTACAGTACACTTTAGAAAAAAAAAAAAAAAGGTAAGCTAATCTTTGAAGCATCTAAATGAGGCTATTGAAGAGATCTTCGGAATATCTATTTATTATTGTGTGCATATGTGTGTGTATCTGTGTGTGTGTGTCCTTGTTCTTGGAAAAACCCATGGTTGTTTTTTTGTCTACTTAATAATATCCCACCAGACAATGTGTAATGTATAGTCTCACACCCCATGATAAAGGTAGAGGCAAAGGAATTGGATGGCAGCTAAGAATTCAACATTTTTCTCTCGCTTTTATAGTAAGTATTAATAGGGTGTTTTTATTTTTCCTATTTTGGAAACATTTAATATTGTGCTCTATTCTTTTTTATATGTCCTAATGGCCTAGTGTTGTGCCTGCTTCATACCTGGTCATTAGTGGTGTACTAGCTATATGAGCTTAGGCAAGCTCTGTGTTAGGTTTTTCATCTAAAATGTGTATTAGTTTATTCATCTAAAATGTCCATGATAACAAAACATCAACTTATTTTATGAATTCTGTGAATTAATAAATGCAAAGAGCATGAACCTAGCCCATAATGGGTGCTCAGTAATTGGCATTCATATCATCAATATTATTGCAATCTGGTCACTATTCTTTTTAAGTATAAACTCATCAAAGGTAAGATCTGCTGACAAATGTTAAGGAGATTCCTGAATTGGGACTCTTATATCCTGTTTAGTTCTTCAAAAACCATTGCTACCTGTTAGTGGTTGTTAAGAACATTTAGGTAAAAATTATGCTCACTCAAAATTCATAGATGTTCCTAAATTCCCTTAATTAAGTCAGTGAAATTCCTCTATTGCAAAAAATGAGTAATTCTTATGTTGCCTCTTTTGCATCACATCTTTTCCTATTGAATAATGTTTTATAGTTATTTCTGATTAAATATTATATGGCAAAGTAGTGAGGCTGTTATGTATGGATTTGTGCTCTGGAATAGATAAGCTGACTTGGTCATTTGAAACAAAGACAAATGCTTGCCCAAGATGTCTTTCCAGGATATGTTTGTTTGTTTGTTTGTTTGCTGATGGCCCTTTTTGGGCACATGGGGAAAAAAATAGTACAAAGGTCCAACCCCAGTCTATTCCTTCTACGTATTTTACTTTTTTTGTTACCTGAAGAAAAGTCTAACTATTTATTTATAAGAGAATTTCTTGAACATAGGTCTTCAGTAGACACTGATTTTTTTCTTCCTTCTAATCCAAGACAATTGTGCTTTCTTTTTTTTTCTTTCAATAGGTTTGCAAAAATTCGTTCCTCAACTGAAGAACAAACTCTAAGTTAAAAAAAAAACAAAAACTTTTTGACATACAGCTTGTTCTTCTGGATCAGAGTGAATACACATAGCACATTCAGCCATATCTATTTAGATTTTTAACAATTCTCTTCCTTGGAAAAACCCATGACCATTTTTGGTCACTTAATAATATCCCACCTGACAATACTCAGATGATCTATCAACTCTGTGTTGGTGGCTGAGTGGCTTCAGCTTGTAATACACCTCAAGAGGAATTCATCTGCATTTCCTGTCTTCATCGATCATGTGAATTACATCATGTATGTTGTAAGGAAACCATTCATTTTTTATGCTTAGCCATAAACTAAACCATGACAATGATTAGAGTTGAATATGAACATTAAGAAGTCCCAAGAAACAATAGAGAGGAAGTATTTATTTATGTAGTTCAGAGCATTAACACTATGTTCCCCTGTCAAAGATGGCCGCTGAGTCTGAGATGGTCTCAGTCTGGCACTTAGGTTCTGTCTCCTTTGGAATCTTACCATTAATACAAGCATTAATTGGAGAAAACCTTAAAAAGCTAGATCAATGTGTGCCTAAAGACATCTTCTAAACCAAAATTACTTTTGCTTGATTAATCAGTCCATTTTATCTGGTGCATATTAGTGGCTTTAGTTCAGGAGAAATATAGGACACTTCAAAACTCTTCTATGAGTCTGGTGTCTGAGAGTCAGAACGTTATCTTGCAGTCTAGATAATGGTTACACTGAGTGTCCCATGATTTGAGAAAGGGAACTATTACTGTAATTCCACCTCCTTTAGTACAGAAAAAATGCCAAGACACATCTTGAATACATTCGGGTAATTTTAGTAATCAGTGTGCATTTTGGTGAAATGCCTGCCAGTAGGAGTGTCCAAAAAAAAAAAAAAAAGCCATTTCAATGTCCATAGAAAAACTCTCAACACATATGCCTTCACTTATAAGTTTAGCTATTATTTGGATGAAATAAAGTGAATTTTAACCTCAATACTCTAGAAGTTGAGTGGCCTTAGCTCAACCGTGCTGAGTTACAGTCAGGTGACAGCAAACATTTTGACTGACTCTCTTTTTAGCTGAATCTTCTCCACCAATCTATTTATCTTCTCTTCGTAGGTTGTGCATAAAACCTGATGTCCTCAATCATCGTAAATAACTGCACATGTCAATCCGAAGTAGCCTTGGATAGGGGCAGAACTCCTCTTCTCTGTGTGGTTAGAAAACACATGCTTGACCTTGGTGAGCTCTATTCTCTCACTGTGGTTTATATAAAAACCTAAGATTGGGAGATTTCTGAGGCAGCCATCAATTTTACATAGTAAATTATGAGAAGCTTCTCTCCAGGTAAAATAAAATGGTAACCTAGGGCTTCTATCAAATGCTTTACAATATTGGCATTTGTAGAACGAAATAAAACAATCTCTTTTTCTATAAAGCCACATCTTCTTATTCAATTTTCCATGGACTGGACATGAGAGGAAAAGTTTTCTTCTCTGAAGTGTTTTGAAGCTTTTTTTTTTTTTTTTTTAATAATGGGATAAGGTACATCCAGATAGGTTAGGTTTAATTCCGTTCGGAGGCAACTGAGGGAAGGAGCAGTTGACCTCTCACAGTGCCTTTCATTATGCTTACTTACAAATAAATCCAGATGATAGTGTACAACAGAAGTATGTTTCAAATACGGGTGATTCCTGAATGACGCCAGGAAAAGAGACAGCTATTTTGGAATACCCAAACTCTTTTTCAAATTTTACTTATGCAGGTGGGTTATATTCCCCTACTATGTAGTTAGCAGCATTTTTTTTTAAACTCTAAAACACATAGGCCTTTTTGCCTGAGTTTAAATTTGTTTCCTTAGCTGGTAAAGCTTTTCCTTTCCATATGGTCAGGATAGCTAATTTAGTTTGTCTCTGAGGTGGCCAACATTATAGTGTGGTATCATAGAATATAAAAATAAAAGAAGGTATGAAAACCTTATTCTAAAAATGAAATAAAAACAGATGGGACATACGTTTCTAACGTATTTAATTTGCATCGTCTTTTTCTCCTTTTAAAGTTCTTGTGGACCAATCTTGCAAAAAGGCAAAACAAACCCTAAACACTCCAGTTCCATGCCAGCAAGCTGCCAGGCTGATCTTTTTATCTCCATCAACTCCATGAAAAATCAACGAAGAGAAAAAAAATCAAAACCTGTGCGTTTAAATGTCCTGAAATTTTTAAAATAAAATTCTAAAATAAAATTCGTAGAGTATTTTTCACTTACATACTGTGAAACTGTTTCCAAGTGGAAGCATAATCATCTGCGAGGTTGAATTACCTCAGGGATCCTAATGATGACCTTTCTCTTGCCACATGGGGACAGCAAGAACTTTCCCCGGGTGGCCCCAGAAGAGCATGCAGTTGGCCATGAGTTTCAGTGTCCTCTCCATACCTTTTCCTTTCCTTAAAGCTTCTATAAAGACTTCATCATTCACTCCAAGACACAGTCTCGTAAATCCTGCCCCTCGAATCCTGATTTCATCAGATTTGCCCACTGTAACTTGTTTAGTAACTCAGTGCGCAATACCCTTGTGGTCTTGTAGCAGCTACCGTATGTGAATAAGACTAGGTCTGTGTGATGTCAAAGCAAATGAATTGGGAGACAAAATAATTTAGACACATAATTACTGGTTTTGTCTGAACAACTGGCTTTAACTGGGTTTTTTTTTTCCTACAGTTTCCTGAATCAACATTTTTTTTTCCTTTAAATCAAATCAACATGCTAGAGAATTGCTTTAGAACTGCAAGGACATGGCGCAATATAGAATAAGTGACAAATTATTTTGTATACTTTTCATGTTTGGCATAATTACTTTTTAAAGAGCACTTCTATGAGAGATGGTTTGGATCTGCCATAGGGTTATAGCTGCATTATTAGAATAGAGGATTTCCAAATATAATTCTTTTTTTGACATTAAAACATTTTAATTTTATTACTGACCTCAAGGATACTTTATCTATTGATAGCTATCCATAGTTTTTATTAAAGGTGCATTCAAATCAAAATATTGCCAGATTACTGTTCTTTCTTTCTTTCTTTATTTATTTTAAGATTTTATTTATTTGACACAGCGAGAGAGGGAACATAAGCAGGGGGAGTGGGAGAGGAAGAAGCAGTCTTCCCGCCTGGCAGGGAGCCCGATGTGGGGCTCGATCCAGGACGCTGGGACCATGACCTGAGCCGAAGGCAGATGCTTAACGACTGAGCCACCCAGGCGCCCCCAGATTACTGTTATTTAAATGAGCCAAAATATCTGCTTCAGTAAAACATTTTATTTTCTTCAATTTTCCATAAGAAAATGTTTAAAAAGTTAATAGAGGTGGCAATGACAATCATAAATTATTTGTCATCAGAAGAAA
This sequence comes from Mirounga angustirostris, assembly GCF_029215605.1. Taxonomy (NCBI): domain Eukaryota; kingdom Metazoa; phylum Chordata; class Mammalia; order Carnivora; family Phocidae; genus Mirounga; species Mirounga angustirostris. The sequence goes on along the minus strand of NW_026991711.1, from coordinate 110,218,897 downwards.
ATTTGAAGGCTTCTTAGGCAAATATTCTAATAGTTCTGGCTCAAAATGGCTTTATCTATTTTAAATGTGTTCTTTTTTCTCTCCCTAGCATCATTCAAAATGTTTAAAATACTTTCATTGATTACTGTAACAAGGAAGTAAATTGTGGGTTGATAAGCTTCTTTGGTATCATCTGCAGCCTTGATACAAGTCCAGGTAATACTTTTGAGAAGGAAAATAAAACCAGGGCTGGAGTTACCGATACTTGATAATATTCTATCTCATAGTGCTGAATAGCTTAGTTTTTCTTTTCTCAATTTAGGATGTTTGCCAAACAAATTTTATATGGCACATTAGAAAACTATTTATACAGGCTATAATCAGAACTGAAGACTTAAGCAAATGCTTTTTGGTCAGTGTCTTGCATCTGACACTGTCTTTTCTAGGGAAACCCTCAACCCAAGAAAGCAAGTAAGCAGCACAGAGAAGTCATGAGCCATGAGTGGTATTTTAAGAGCCAGGATTCCTCCCAATTTCTGAAAAATATCAATATTTCTTTTGCAAACGAGCATGAGGAGAATTCTGTTGTTAGCTGGTGTTATGAACTGAATGAGTCCCCCCCCCAGATAAGATATGTTGAAATAGTAACCCCTAGTACCTCAGAATGTGACTTTTTTTGGAAAAGAGTCTTTATAAAGGTAATTGAGTTAAAAGGAAATTGTTAGGGTAGGTCCTGATCCACCACGACTGATATCCTTATCAAAAGTGGAAATCTGGACACAGAGACAGACACAAAGAGAAAACACTATGTGAAGACACACAGGGAGAATGTCACGTGATAATGAAGGCAGAGGTTTGAATATGGAGATGCGAGTCAAGGAATGTCAAAAACTGTTAGCAATCCGCCAGAAATTAGAAGAGGCTAAGAAGGATTCCTTCAGGTTTCAAAGGGACCATGGCCCCAGTGACCCCTTGTTTTCAAACTTCCAGCCTCCAAAAGTGTGAGTCATTAGGTTGCTGCTGTTTTAAGCCACCGGTTTGTGCTACTTTGTTTCAGCAGCCCTAGGAAGCTAATACAGATGGTGAAACTAGTGCCACCAGGCTAATCTCTGAAGAGAAAAGAGAAGAGAAGAGGAGAGGAGAGGAGAGGAGAGGAGAGGAGAGGAGGGGAGGGGAGGGGAGAGGAGAGGAAAGAAGAGAAGAAGAGAAGAGAAGAGAAGAGAAGAGAAGAGAAGAGAAGAGAAGAGAAGAGAAGAGAAGAGAAGAGGAGGGGAGGGGAGGGGAGGGGAGGGGAGGGGAGAGGAAAGAAGAGAAGAGAAGAGAAGAGGAGGGGAGGGAAGGGAAGGGGAGGGAAGACAAGAGAAGAGAAGAGAAAGTTCTAAAGAAGTGAAGCATCCAAATGCAAATTGTCACAAGTACCTTCAAAAAAAGTAAGGAAAAGATACCAAGAAAGGTACCAAAAAGGATAGATTGCCTAATTTGCTAAATTGAAAATCACCTCTTATTTGTATCTCTTCCTTTTAAGGTTGCTTTGTTTTGTTTTGTTTTGTTTTGTTTTGTTTTGTTTACCTAGCAGACCAAACATTTCAAAATGCTGCATGCGCAATGAGAAAAGAATCAATTGCTAGGAAACACTGGCATGGCTGAACCCAGTGGGGAGTGGGGTGACAATGACATCATTCAGTGTCAGGGAAAATTGTGAAAGAAAGCTGGAGGATGGTCAGAGTCTATTGTGAGCGGGTGTCTGTAAATCACCATGTAAACACCCAGATACCGCTCCCCCAAAGTCAAGAACCAGTCAAGCAGTACCAGCTGTAAAAATGGAAGCGTGCAGGAAGTAGAGGATTCCTCTAACATCTGTTGGGGCCATTAAAAATGAAAAGTAAGTCCAAACTGGCAATATAAGAGATTTATTTTTCTACATTAACCCTGACAGCAACTGCCAATTTTTTTTTCTCAGTCTTTTGCCACACAAGTACCTTTCAAGGGGCATAAGAATCAGCGCCAACTGCAAAAGCAGCAATAGGTGGAAAAATTGGGATTAAGACAATTTAATATTGATGGCAAGCATCCAGTAAGATGAGGGTAAAGAAAGGAACATGAGAAGTCAAAGTTGGTGGGAATGCATCAACTTTCCCTAGGAAAACAGAATCATCTGGGGAGAATATAAATATGAAGTGCACCTTAAAATCACAGGAGAGCCAAACAATTTTCTATAGGCAATATCATACTCGGCAAAATAAAGAACTTGAACGAAGATCTCACTGTATTGTGAAGTAGAATTTAGGTAAATGCAAACTACCTGAAACAATATTCACTTTTTTTTTTTTTCAAAATATAAGGACCAAGATGATACATCATTTCATGCTCTAAACACAGAAGGGTATGCGAAAATACAGCTTCCCTTAATTTATGTCAAGGGTTATCTGTTTGCCAGGCAAATTGCTAGGAGAGGCTTGCTTTTTAAGCATTCAGAGCTATACTTTTATCATGAATTAAATAATGTGCTAAATCTTCCATCCCATCTCCCCTTCTTTCCTTCATTATTTCCCAATTCTGTTTGTTAGCCCTGGTGTAAAGTTTTCATCCCAGGATCATGAGCCCACACATTTGTCTCTTTGTAAGTTAGAGTCTTAGAATTTAGAGATGGAAGGAGTCCTGGAGATCATTTGCTTTAAAGAATTAATTTTATTTATACGCAAAGAAGCAGTGAAATAATTTAACTAGAGAAAACATACAGTTATGTGTATGGGCTTTGACCATCAACAGCCTTGGATCAAATCTGCCTTCACTACTTGCTCAATTATGACTATCACATTTCTCATCACATCAATTTAATATATCATCCAAACAAGGACACTCTTGAGGGTAAAAAGAGGACACAAATAATAAGTATGCTGAGACAATGGGGATAAAGCAAGGCCATCCCTGAAAACTAGACTTACAGTCACTTGTAATGTCAAGATGATATGGACATCACAGGGTAGATGTGAGGATTGAATGAAACACTGCATGTAAATCACCCAGGCAATCAAATCAATGGTAGCTATTAAACAATTGGCCCATGGTCAGTCTAAATGTTTGTAACAGAGCCAGAAAAGGCAAACACAAAGTAACATTCTTTCCACTATACTACATTGTTACTTTAAACAGAGCAGATTAAGCAGGAGACTAATAAGAAGGAGAGTACTAACATATCATTATAATATATTGGTACTCCTTATTAATCTACTTAATCTGTTTTGCTCACACTATCACATGCATATTCAATTCTCCAATTAGATTAGGTCTGCTCAAAGGCTGTAATCAGAGGTCTGATGTATTTATCTTCATTCTTTCCTTTACCGTTTTCTTTGCAAAGTACCTAGTATAACATTGTGCATAAAGCAGGTCCTTATAAAAATGGGCAATTTTGTTCTTCTTGCTTTATTCCACTGCACATTTTTGAGGACTGCAAATGAGCACCTGGTTTTTGGCACCATGAATATCTGTTTAATGGATGTGGACTAAGAACCTCCTTAAAATATACCTACCTGTATTGGCTTCCTTCCCTTCTTTGAAAAACACATAGCCATTCTCTTTTCCTACTCAAGCATTTTGAAGTGCACATATCTACTCTAAGGAGGTAAATTTTGTCATTTGAACTCCTAGATTTTCAATTTAACTTTTATAACAATTTCTGGTCATTCACTCCTCTCTAAAGTTGACAATATGTCTTTGCAGAAGACAAAACAATGAAGAAAATAAGAAATTCAGATTTTTTTTTTCAGGAAGCTAAAAAGAGAATTTTGTAAACTAGGCCACAGAGAAGCTCTTTATACAATGGCTGGCAATGGCCTTGTTAATGATCAGTGTGAATCATTTCACTATGGCTTCACAAGTAGCCATGATCAGTACCAACAGGCAAAATGTGCTTTTAGAGGAGGATTTACTCACGGCATGGTGCACAGACTGAGCTCTCAACACTCACTCCAATGTGTATTATAGTTATGTGTATCAGAGACCTGTATGCACACGAGACAGTAAATCTTTCCTGCTTTTAATCTGCATCTATATGGAAATTGAAATTTCCAAAACAAGTCATCGAGGGTGCTCTAACTTGGGAATTTTTGAAATCTCCGTTCTATTAAAAAATAAAACCAGAAATCAACCGTGTCATGGTTCCAAGGTTCATTATGTGTACCATGAAATAGTGTGCCTATTCTATTCAATATTTTATATTATTCAACTTACAAACTGTACCATTTATCATTTATCTGCTATATTTCTCCTGTACAGTCAACTTTCAATACTGTCGAGATCAATTATCCTGTTTATGAATATAATTCGAGTCCTTGACTTCATTCCCTCAAGCAACCTGACTCTAGGGCATTTTTTTCTTTAGAATCTCTGTTGGAGGGCGGCAGTGGAGGGAGAAGATAAAACACATCAGTCAATGTTTCTACTTTTAGCAGAACTGGTAAAGGATGGTGTATGGGAAGATGTTGAAAAAACTACCTAAAATGATATTTTTTGAGTGATTTGAGGTGTTCATTGATTTTGAATATATCATTTTCTTTAAGGCACTATGGGTGACTATGTCTCTTTTATAAACTACCCCTGTTATCAGACAGAGAATTCAGAACAGGAAGGATAATGAGTTTGATACACTGCATTACCATTTTGGATAGATAACTCGGAATTGACCTCAATATGCCAAGAGGTAACATGGATACATAACATTAGCCTTAATACCAAACCAGATTTATAGAAAAGTATCTTTATTTCTTAAAGTTTTAGAAGTACTTTAATATCTGTTTAATAAACTGTTTAATACCTCCAGACTCAAGAGTGGCTTTGAATTTCCAATCACCCACAAATTATTTCTAAAAGATCTTAGAAATTGGGCTTTATGATCTCATTTTCACAAGCACTAATCGTATTAGTCACTATTATCAGATCACCTGCTTTGCTGAATTGAAACATATCTCCCAAAGACACACATCCAAACCCACAGTTCAGGGGAATCGTCAACATTCTGATAAATCTTAGTACACAATGCTTGTTTGTTTGTTTTCCTTTATGTGTTTATCTCCAAGGCTATTTCTAAAGCTAGAGTTATCTAGTCATGGATATTATGATATAATGAGTATATTAAATTAATTATTAATGTTTAACTGGAGATAATACTTTGGTATGTTTGTTGTGAAAGGAAAAGTTACCAGAGAGATTTAAACTATATATTTAAAAGGTTTTTATAAGCATATTCCAGGAATTAGCCTTTGAGAAAAGCACCTGAGAAGACTGAAGTAAAAAAGTACTAAAATAATGATTGGAAGAGTTTTGAAGCAAAGTCATATGTTGTGTGTGTGTGTGTGTGTGTACATACACATATATATATGTATGTGTGTGTGTGTGTGTGTATATATATTTACTTTAACACCTTCTTAATTTATTGCTTTAAAATTAATGTAAAACCCCAACTCAAACCTCTTTAACATTCTACTCATAATATTATCATAAAACTATATGGCCATTAAAGCATTTTTCAAAAAATATTTAGTGATTTGGAACTTTCACATTCCAAATTTAGTGAAAGAAAATCAGAAAACAAAATTATCTATAGGATCTCAATTTATAAGATAAAAATAGGTGTCTAAAGAAAAAGGTAGAAAGGAAATATATAACTTTATTTTGTAATATATTTAATAATGGATGCTTTGAAAACAGTTATTTGTATTTTTTTCCTGTTTTTTCTAAAATAATCATGTGTTACAAAATAATATTTTTCTTAATCACAAGAAGAAAAAATTACTGAAAATGTGTTAGCAATTTTTTATTTTTGAATTTCTTGGAAAGAGTTATTTTTTAAAGTATGTTAATTGGAACAAGAAACTAGAATAAACGATCACTAACGTTTCTTCCTATATTAAAATTCTACTGTACTGTATACAACTTCATTAGTTAAATATTGACTATACATTAAAAAAGTATTTATTCTTTATTACAATTTTATCCAAATGTTTTAAGACACAGTTTATTAAAATTATCCTCTCTTTGAAAATTTTATTAGATGTTGGGGAAAGTAGTCTATATATGCCATTTGTAAATGAAATCCAAAACTTGAACTTCCTCCATAAGAGAGCAGAGTAATGCTAGGTAAATGGGCTGGTATTCTTCAGTTTATGGCTTCCAGAGGAAAATATTTCAAAGGGATTATAGGAAAATATTTACCATTACCAACAATACAAAACACAGTATTTAAGGGTTGACGATCTGAATTAATGTATATATGTGTAATCTAAAAAGCAAAGAAAGAATGTTTTTCAAGAGTGGGAAAGTATGTTTTATTAAATTTTCAACATTTCAAAATATTCAACTAGGACAAACATCAGGTATACCTTTTTATTATAAGCTCAAAATATATATATAAAAAAGTGAGAGAGTTGTAGTGAGAAGAAAATGGGGAATAATCAAAATACTAAATTAAATTAAATTATTAAAATATTATCATAATGTTAACAATAGATTTTCTGTGGTATATATCCTTTCAAAGTAATCTAATTAAGATCAGATTTTCTAATGCTTAGTATCAGCCTCCATGGTACATGTTAATTCCTGAATTTTTTTTCCATGTGTCCTAAGTTTTAACACATATATACTTGAAATTAATGAAAAAAAATGCCCTTAGCCCATGGTCTAGAAAGCCCTCCCCATGGTCAAGGATCGTGATTTTAGAACCTCATACAAGCCAGACACGATAGGCCTCAATGAGTGAATTCTATCAATGATGATTGATAGACATTGTTCAGGACATGTCATCCCAGAGAGGTTACAAACAATCCAAATGATGTAAAATCCAAATTTACAAATTTATATAGATTGCTCTGGCAATGAGGAATTTTGGTTAATTGATTTTCCTGATTAGCTTAGAGTGAATGAAAAGCTTTTTACTCTTCTGTCCCTGAACTTAAATTTATCTTCAAAATGCTTTTGCTCATCTCTCCAGTTTTAGCATTCTAAAGGGTTGCATAATGGAATGGGTCTGTAATATGAAGAGTCATGCGGTACCTAGCAGTCACTAGTTTATTTTTTTTTTTAAGATTTTATTTATTTATTTGAGAGAGAGAGAATGAGAGAGAGCACATGAGAGAGGGGAGGGCCAGAGGGAGAAGCAGACTCCCTGCCGAGCAGGGAGCCCGATGCGGGACTCGATCCAGGGACTCCAGGATCACGACCTGAGCCGAAGGCAGTCGCCCAACCAACTGAGCCACCCAGGCGCCCTAGCAGTCACTAGTTTAAACATCCTTTCTGATTGTACCCGATGGAAAATGTGGACATTGCATTATGTCAGAGAGGAAAATGGGTGCATATGCACTTTAGATCCTACTGGGTGTGCATTTTTTTTTTCTTTGCATAATAGACAAAACTGTGAACTTGTTCTGTTGTTATTTGCCAACAGATTTTCTTTAAAGCAGGTCTTGCTCTTTTAGAAAGCACTCCTAGCTCCAAGCACTCATCAATAAGAAAAACAAAATCCATTTAATCAATGTTTGGAGAAGTTGGGTTCTTAGTTGGCATTTTACTGTTCTTGGTTTCCAGAATGAACTCCTTAGAAACAGAGTGCTGATAGAAGTTTTCAATAAGAACACTTAACCATGGCAGTGTTATCAGTGAGTCTGCTTCTTTATCTAAAGCCTATACAATTTCCATTCTTTCCTAAAGAAACAGTATCTTCAACTTTCACAGGACAGTCTAAGGTTTCATTTCTAAATCACTAGGGCTCCAGCGAGGTCATGTCTTTATGCATGTCACCACTGGATACTCTTGCACTGTTGTTCTAACACCGAGTGAGCTGCAGTTTCCCCTCAACATTCCACATGTGCAAGAGAGTATATTTTTCTTAGTTCCTAAGTGCTTGGCAGAACTCTGATTCCCAGGGTATTTGGGCTGTGTTGTTCTGAATTTTCATCACCAATCAGATTACTTACTTTCAGACCATAAAAAGTCACAAAAAAGAATTTGGGAAACTCATATTTAATAGGGCTCTAGGGAGGAATGGCAAGATGGGAGGTGAAGGGAGGAGAAGAGGCCAGTGACATTTCCAAACACCAGTAGGTAGAGAGTTTTAGTTCTAGCATGATGCTAATAATACAATTAGTAGTAATACACACATTTTAGTATAACCATGCTGAATATTAGCCTTAAAGTTAAACAAGCATCTGGCTTTTAGAAAATATAAATTATGTCATATTATCAGTACTTGCCAGAAAATAATTTAGAATACGTTGTAAGGTACACATCTATGATCAACACATCCAGCCAAATTTCCTTTCTAATTGTGGCTGTTCATTGCTTTATTTTACAAATTTAGATCCCTGAGTGATTCCTCCCTGTAGTCAAGTTGTGATGGCCTTTATCTGTTCATCATTTCTCCCTTTTATTGATTAATTCTTTTGGCAAACATTTATTAACAGTGTTAAATTCTGAGATTATGCAAATTGAGAAGGCATTGTACTTGCCCTAGAGATGTCATTAGTCTGGTGGAGGAGAACAACTCTTTCAATAGGTAGCTACTCTGGCCACAAGGTGAATTCTCTAGTAGTGGGGTGTAAGAGTTACTGTTGCAACCCAAAACAGAATCAGAGAATGGATCTTCTCCATAGGTGATCAGGCTGGGAGTTGGTGGGCGGGGGGGGGGGGGGGGGGGGGGGGGCGTCAGAGGAAAGGAGTGGGGTGGGAGTTTGGCGAAAGTGGGCATCTACTAATGGTAGTTCTACATAACATGTCTCATTCCAATAACAACATCCCATAATCCACCTATAATATTTTTATAACCCATTTTTAAAAGTAAGAAATGAGCAATATGTTCCCTTTTAGGAAATATGTTCTTTCTTACCCACTGACTTTTATTTCACCCATTATAATGGATTTCAACAACTTAATTTGCAGTGCCCTTTGCCAACTGTTTGAGAAGTAACACAATTATAAACCCAGCTATATGTGATTAACAGGATAATTTTACCTCATAGATATACAACATTTGGGATTTATTGTTATGGGACTACTTTTAAGACCTAACCATGATTTTAATAACAGTTTAACCTCAGTAAAATGGTTTTTGCAGCTTTGCTAGGTCTAAAGAATGTTTCATCTATTGGGGATTTCTTGTTCATGAGTAACTCAATTATCATTATGTTTTACTCTTTCGTCAGGAGACATAGAACTTTATTAATGATAAAGTAAGGATGGTAAATCACTTATTTTTTTTAAGGGAGAAAACATCCCAACCTAGGTGCTATATATCTTTTTTGCTCCTTCTTCAATGCCAAACTCAGATTTGTTGTTGCTTGCCTGAGACTTTTCCTAGACTACCAACAAAATCGATTGGTCTCTCATCTTGCCATTTCATGTCACTCTATATAGTTCTGTTATATTTTTATGAGAAGCAGCAAATAGAATGGTTAAGTGCATAAGTTCTTGAAACATACTACCTGGTTTTGACTCCTCGTTCTGCCACTTAGTATTTGTATTGTCTTAAGCAAGTTTTATTACCATTCTGTCTCAATTCACTAATTTATAAAATAGGAGAATAGCAACACCTGACTAACAAGGTCTTGAAGATTAGATGAGTAAGTATATAAAAGAAGTTATAAAGTTATCTGGGCTATTAGTAGGTACTGGGCAAGCTATTCTCTCTCTCTCTCTCTCTATATATATATCTTTTAAATACAATTATCTGTTCAAGTGTGTATCTCTCTCAGTAGAGTATTCTTTATTTAATACCAAGAGCATGTCATTTGTTTTTATATACTAAACTTTTCAAACTCTCTTAAAAATGGTAGGAGTTTAAAAATACTAACTGATAATAATGTTGGGATCAAAGACTTTGAGGAGGCCCATGAATGGGCTTTAGGAATTCCACAACTTGAAATTCTTTATGTGCATTTTTTTCTGAGGCAAATTTTCATGCCATTCATCAAATTATTGATTAAACTGCATAACGAAAGTAGTAAGGAAAGAATCTTCTAAACTTTAACAATTAAAAAGTGTCTGGGTCCATTTGGAATGTGTAATTTAAAGATTATATAAAAATTTACTGGAAAATTCAAAGTAATGTGGTGTCTTCACTACTTCCTTTGTTCATCTTAATTTATCCATAAGCAATTTTTGAAATTCAAATTTATACACACACACATACATATACATGAGTCAACTAAAAGCTGGGGTGGTATCGGTGAAACAGAATACTTGGTCCCCATTCTTGAAAGACTAATGATATTTTTGTGAATGTCAAAGGAATAAAATTAACTGTTTGGGTTAAGGAATAAGCCATTAAGTCACTTCTGAATACATTCATGGTAATAGGATGCACAAATTGAAAGCTTTCATTGAAGACTTCAGCACCAGCAGTACACAGATAAATGAGTGCTTTAGAGTAGATCCCCAGAAATATAACAAAATAGTTGACAGAGTGTACCGTTTGTTAAAATACCATGTTTCAATCAAGGAGAAATTTTTCAAAACAAGGATTGGAAGCCCTACCTTTCATAAACCTACTAGTCAAAATTCCCACATTCACAGTGAGCCCGCACTGGTCCTTGTACTGGTTTTAAGCCTCAAAAAAGAAAACTAAAAACAAAACAAACAAACAAACAAAAAGAAAAACAAAGAAAAATGGAATGTTGGGCTCAGTGCTGAGACTGCTACTAAACCATACTAAATCTGTATGTATCCATGCTGAATGTATTAATTTTTTTTTCATTTTTTGTATTTGAGAGAGAGAGAGCACAAGTAGGGTGGATAGCAGAGGGAGAGGGAGAAACAGGCTCCCCACTGAGCAGGGAGCCCAATGTGGGACTTGATCCCAGGACCCTGGGATCATGACCTGAGCCGAAGGCAGACGCTCAACTGACTGAGCCACCCAGACACCCCTGAATGTATTAATTTCTATTGTATCCATGTGAGTGTGTGTGTGTGGGGGGGGGGGTGAGGGCGGATATGCCAGCTTGGAATCCCATATAGAAACTCTAGAGATCACTGAAAAATATACAAAACTCTTTCTTCATTGTTAGACAAGAGGTTCTCAGCAAGCAATCCTCATTTGTTATATGTCTTTCAGAAATTTACTTAATCAATGATTATCTTTTATTACTTTCTACATCCAATAACATTCTTTGTCAAAAACAGACCAAAATAGGTTTCTATAGTGCCAAAACACCACGACCACCACCAACAAACAACAAATACATGAAAACAACTTACTTCCCCCACCAATAACCTACTCTCCCAAATTAAGCAGGGGATATTATGCAAATATCTTGATAGTCACTTTGAGCTAAGATATTCAGAGGAGAAAAAAAGTAACGATTAAGGAAACAAGGCCTTGTCTTGCATAATCATTTGAAACATGGAAAAGCTAAAGATTGCACTTTTCTTATGGGTTTCGAGGATGCCATAAAAGAGAAGAGAATAAATGAAAGAAAATGCAGCACTTGTTTCAAATATCACACAATGTCACTGGGGAGAGGAATGTGAACTTGCTGTGGGTACAGACAAAGCATGGACATGGGTGGAACATACCCACCTTCATTCGAGAGATGCTTGTTAAGAGTTAAGAATTCCAATCACATATTGTAATAAATATGATCAATTAATTTTAGAAATGACACAAAAGATTGTTATCTTTTAATTATGTAATTTTTTTCATAAATACCTGTATGCCACAGTAAATTTCTTAGAGCATTTCATAAGCCATCACAACTAAATCAAATAATTTAAAAAACTATAGATATATGCAACATAATCATTATGGCTAATGATACAACAAGCTTATTGAAGTGAGCTGGATAAATGAAAAAAGCAATGTATAAGTATATAAAAATCATAATTAATTAATTAATGACATTTAATTTTTTTTTAGTTTAGATATTAAAGAGAAAAACATGGGCTAAACATATCTGAGGTCATTGATGTCTTTGCACAAGTCCTGTTTGTTGTTTAAGGCTCATGTTATTATTATTGCTTGGGGTTCATGTGGTTCACTTTTTTGGTGCAAAAATAATGCAGTTCTTCTGTACCCAATAAAAATTCTTTTATTGAACACCTATTCCCTATTTGCCTATTGCCTATCACTGCCCCCAAAATAAGAATGCTACTGTGAGGGGAGCCTGGGTGGCTCAGCGGATTAAGCATCCAACTCTTGGTTTTGGCTCAGGTCCTGATCTCAGTGTCCTGAAATGGAGCCCCAAGTAGGGCTCCGTGCTCAGTGAGGAGTCTGTTTGAGATTCTCTCCATCTCTCTCCCCCTCTGTCCCTCCCCTCACTCATGCTTGCTCTCTCTCTCTCTCTCTTAAAAAAAAAGGAAAAAAGAAAAAGAGTGCTACTGCTGTCACATTATGAGAGCATAGCGCAGTAGAATTGAGCATGAACTTTAGAAGATTGATATGGATTCCAAGCCGGGATTTACAATTGCAAGCAGAGAAATATTGGGCAAATTACATAACCTCTCTGTTAGTCAATTTCTGGGAAATAAAGGAAAAAGGTTACAACAACAACAATAATGATAAGAAGAAGAAGCCTTCTTTCTCCTAAAGGTTGTTGAATTACATAAAACAGTCTTTGCAAAGTGCCTCGTACAGTATTTTGCCCCCATTAGGGTCTCAATATAGTATCACAATCATCATTTTACTGGTAATAAATAAACACAGCATGAGTAAATAGTGTATTATATTGATGGAACAAATACCTGAATTATTTACTGCAAATTCAACCAGCAATTATAGTAGAATTTCTGCAAGTTCAGATGAGAAATTTGACCAAACTGAAGTCTGTTTAAAATCAAAAGCTGTACATTACATGATTATCTTCTTAAAATAATTATTTTTTAATAAATTTAAGGATTTTTAAAAATTTATGCTCATAATTAAAAAGCATTAAAATCTACCTTTGAGCTTAAAGGTTTGTTTGCTTTTGGTTCTTCTAAGAAAAAGTAGAAAATAAAGTTTACATAATTTGCCATTTTAAGGAAATTGGCATAATATTTATGATATTTACAATCTTTCCCTGATGTGGTCTATAGTTCACAGAACCACAATTTAAAATAAAGAAGAGATAAAATATGATCAGTGAATACTATTTGAAGAACATAAGTATCACTGAATTAGATTATGGAAATGAGCTGAACAATATACTATGAACATAGTTATAAGATGCTTTCTAACATAGTATGCAAATGTGGAAATTGCATTTGATTTAGAACCAAATTCTGCCATTTTTAGAATTTACTACCATCAGTGTTCATTTTGCATGAATGTCTGTGCAATATTTTTTATTGTTTTTTTTGGGCTCCCTTGCTGCATGTTAGGAAGTCTGGATGTGTCACTATTCATTTATGCAATAAAGAAAGTATTAATCCAATATTTAGCTACTTTTATTTTTCCCACTGACTATACATTTAAGGCAATCAACTGTTAATCATAATTAACTACTGTCATAAGGTAGTCGTGAAGGAAATAGTCAATGGATACTGGACCATCTATCTGGATGAAATTGGACTTAATAGATAACCACTTTATAGCTTTTATTCTTCTAATTTAAATTAAGTGGGTGGTCCTGAATTCTACTGAAAAATGCTGTCTCCCTTACTTTCTCATGCGCTTATGTCCAAGTATTCCCAAATTCACTTGATTGAACCCTTAAATGACTCACATATATTCTGATTAGTCCTTCAGTTTCTGCCTTAGTTTGGGCCTACATTGTTTCTCATCCGTACTATTATTATTTCGCCACCCAAAATTCTCATGGTACCTCCAAGCCCAGAGTTTCTTCATCTGCACTCAAAAATCAAATCTGAGTATGCCACTTCTCTGCTTAAAATCTCCCGTGACTCCCACTGAACCAAGGGATAATCTAAATTTCTTCATAAAGCATACACTTATTTTTTTATTTCATTTCCTGCCACTCTTCCTGTTGAAGCTTATCTTTCAATTATAGCATAGCATAATGTCTCCAAAGACTCCCTTTCCTTCATCTGCAGGTGGCAATGTGTGTGTGATTCTTTGACACTCAGCTGAAATGTCATTTTTTCTAGGAAGTGTTCTAAGACACTTCATATCTCTTTACTTCCATCACATGCTAAGTATAATCCTACTTAAACATACAATAGTTATCACATTGCACTGCAATTTGGTACATTTTTATTTGCCTCATTAAGTTTCATGCTTTTCAAGGATTTTTCTAAAGAAAGTATATCTGGTTTTAAATGTTACTTAATTATGTGCATAAAGGCATAGGAAGTCTGAAGATTATATATATATATAAGGTATATAAAAGATATATAAAAGATGTATAAAAGATGTACATATTATGTATAAAAGATATATACGTATAAAAGATACTTATGTATATGTGTATATATATATTTCTTATCAATTAAATACCTCAAAATGTTATCACTTTTTCATCAGTTAAATACCTCAAAAGGTCTAAACATATCTCTCTTGAAATAAGTTACATGTTTTGCATTTTGTTCATTCACTTTCCGATAAACTCCCCTTCCCTGACCTCTCAGGGCCATAAATTAGAATATCTATAGTGTTTTTAATTTTCAAAATTAGCTTCTAATTATTTATTTAGATAAACCCTATAATATGGCTGTAAAGAAGGTGGCTGACAAATTGCAGTACAGTGAATCTAAATCTATTTTTAGATGATCCAAAGTAATGCTGTTTGCGACAAACATACAGTGGTTTATTTTATATACCCTCCTAATAATACATGAAGCATGAATTACAGATAGGAAGGCATATTAAAAAAGCAACAAAAATAATACACCAACACATATGAGAAAAGTGAAGTGAAATGGAGGTTGCAAAAAGAAATATATAAAGAAAAGACACAGAGAGCAAATGGAAAGTCCTGAAAGATAAATTAATGTATGCCCAAAGGCAATGAATGCCACTTAGTAATAAATATACTGGAAATAAAAATGGAGCCAATTAGTATGAGCAAGAAAATACAAAAATAATCAAGAATAAGGAATAGCAATGTACAGGGTAAGTTGCATGAGATTCAAAACAGGATGGGGAAGATTATAAAATGAAGTGAAAGGGGTACAAAATGATAAGAAAGGAAAGGTGGCAAATGAAATGAAAATTGTAACCATGATAAAGATAAATAAAATGACATTTTTCAACTGTAGGATAAACAAGAGGTCAGACCCTTGAAAAGATGGAAGAGATAATTTATTGACAGCAAAAGTAGAGGAGCTGATAATACAAAATTAATTCTTTTTCTGCCTCAGTGTCCACAAATAGTGAAGAGGCTCACATAGCAAACACAAGCGTACATTTCCCAAGAGACAGAATAGAAATGTTGAAGGAAATTAATATTGCTATGGAATGTCTAATCAATTGAAGTGTATTTCTTTTTCTTCCATGTTTCATTCTATTTAAAAATAAAAGGTAAAACTAAACAATATTACTACTGCACACTGGCTATAATAGGCATTTTCTTTTTTTTTTTCTTTTTTTTTACTGTCTTTTTTTTTATGTTATGTTAATCACCATACATTACATCATTAGTTTTTGATGTAGTGTTCCATGATTCATTGTTTGTGCATAACACCCAGTGCTCCATGCAGAACGTGCCCTCCTTAATACCCATCACCAGGCTAACCCATCCCCCACCCCCCCTCCCCTCTAGAGCCCTCAGCTTGTTTCTCAGAGTCCATAGTCTCTCATGGTTCGTCTCCCCCTCCAATTCCCTCCCTTCATTGTTCCTCTCCTGCTATCTTCTTCTTCTTCTTCTTCTTCTTCTTCTTCTTCTTCTTCTTCTTCTTCTTCTTCTTCTTCTTTTTTTTTTTTAACATATAATGTATTATTTGTTTCAGAGGTACAGGTCTGTGACAATAAGCATTTTCAGAGTTGACTGCTAGAGCCCCAAACCTGCCAGTTACGTGACAAACATAAATGACATTTTACAAAATAGCTTTAAGAAAAATGCAGTAAACACCAAGACAGTAGAGTAGAGTTAAAAGAAGTTGCTGAAGACAGAAATATCTAGGTCATGCTTTATATATTTTATTTTAAAATTCAGGAGGAATAAGGGCGCCTGGGTGGCTTAGTCGTTAAGCATCTGCCTTTGACTCAGGTCATGATCCCAGTGTCCTGGGTTCGAGCCCCGCTTCGGGCTCCCTGCTCAGTGGGAAGCCTGCCTCTCCCTCTCCCACTCCCCCTGCTTGTGTTCCCTCTCTCGCTGTGTCTCTCTCTGTCAAATAAATAAATAAAATCTTTTTAAAAAAATTCAGCACTGGGTATTATATGCAAACAATGAATCATGGAACACTACATCAAAAACTAATGATGTATGGTGATTAACATAATAATAAAAAATAAAAATAAATTAAAAATTCAGGAGGAATAAATAATTACATAACCATAATTTTTTTCAATTGGAGTTTTTTTCTTCAGATTTTAAACTTTGCTTTAAAGCTTATTTGAATTCAATTTCCATATGACTAGTTGAAGAATATTTAATAAACTAAAAAATGCAGATTATATAATTCAATTCTTCAAAGAAAATTCACACCAGAAAATGACAGCATGATCCTCAAATGCATAATTTGGGGGTATTTTAAGTTTATGGTCAACATGACAACTTTGACTTTAATGTAAAAGGTTATTTTTCTCATGAGGCCTTTATCAAATAACTATTGCTATTGTTATTATGGATTTGTGATCTTGATTTCTATTACATAGAAACTAAACTGATATCCAAATTTTATCTCATATATATTCTTAAATAGTTATAAAAAGACAATAGATTTTAGGTAGTTTGAATGCTATAAACATGTTAACTAGAAACTAAGAAAGCTTATTACTGTGCTATCTAGTTGATCATTGCAAAGTATTTATTTTATTAGGCAAAGTTCTATACATAATTTTATAGATTTTCCACAACGTAAATTATTTTTCAGTAGTTTTATATAAAAAAGAGCTATTAAAAAACTGATTCAACATGTATTTACACAGGATCTATTGCTTGAAAAAATACCATATTAGATGCTGTAAGGATGTAAAATCTGAATGGGAATTTGACACATAAAGGAGAAAACATATATCTGTGCTGCTATAATAAAGATAGAGATTGAAAACCACCATGAAAGAGGCTCAGAAAAAATGCTGAAGAAATTTGGTTCAGAGAGATTTATGACAATAAACCTTCCATTCAGTTGGTCTTTTGAAATTTTTCAGAATAAAGTGAGTCTGTATATTGAAAGATGGGTAAAAGTTAGACAGATGGAAATGCGGAATGAGGAAATTTCCAGAAGAAAAATCAAGAAATCAAAACAAGGAGGTGTGTACACGATGTTTTATATACCTTCTGCCATTGATCCTTAGACTATTTCTCCATTAAAGCCAAAACATAGTTGTGATTGTGACTTCACAGAGTAAGTTCTTTATAAGGTAGATAGGATTATTCTTTTTTTTTTTTTTTTAGGTTTTATTTATTTATTTGAGAGAGGCAGAGTGAGAGCGAGAGCACGAGCAGGGGGGAGGGAGCAGAGGCAAAGGGAAAAGCAGACTCCCAGCTGAGTGGAGAGCCCAACATGGGGCTCAATCCCAGGACCCTGGGACCATGACCTGAGCCGAAGGCAGATGCTTAACCAACTGAGCCACCCAGGAGCCCCAGATAGGATTATTCTTATTTTATAAGGCAATTTAAAGTTAGAGATGTTTTAAAATATTGCCTGAGATCCTTGAAGTCCTAAATGAGGAGTCAAGATTTAATTTGAGGAAGTTCTAGCTTTATAATTCAGGCTCTATCAATTTCTTGCTGGAGAATTGACTAAAGAATACATAAAAGATAAAGATTAGAGATCAGGGTGAATATGAAGATTAGGTGCAGATCATGACACAGAATCCCTAAGTGCTTAAAATGCACATTGCACTTGGCAACTGTGGCAATCTCCAGATGGGGATATTCGCATTTTCCACACAGAAACTACCAACCAAAAAGAAAGCCAAAGAAAGCTGAATCAAGAATCTAGAGATTTTAATCTGAAAATTTTTAATCTGTCAAATTTCTCCAAGACCTATGCTAAAAGAACCATGAGACAAATACTTGGGGGCACTCACTCTATCCTAATAGGTGCTACTCTGGCTGGCATTTTATTAACTTTATCCCTTAGGGATGGGGTGGAACAGAAGCCAAAGGTGGAAACATAAGTAGTCACAAGATAAGACAAAACATAAGAGTTAGGTGCCATAAGGTTTTAACAAAAATTGGATGATCAGTTGTCTTTCATATTACAAAGAACTTTAGAACAACATTTCTTCTCCTTATTCTGACATGCCACATCCTCTGTGATAGAAGGGCCAAAGACTACCACCATTAATTCCAACTCCCTTTCTTGCCCTCTGTGCCTCAGTGGAATGCAACTAGTTATCTAAACTAGGTCACATATCCCATGATCTCCTTATTCATACCTTGCTTACACTGTATGTTCTGCTTGAAATGCCTTTGTTCTTTCTTCCTTTTTCTCTTTCCTCTTCCTTTCTTTCTCTTTCTCCTGTCTTTCTTTTTCTTTCTTTCTTTCTTCTCTTTCCTCCCTCCCTCCCTTCCTTGCTTCCTTGTTTCCCTTCTTCTCCCCCTTTCTCCTTCTTCTTCTTTTTACTCCCTCCCTCTCCTCTTCCTCCTCCTTCTTCCCCTTCTTTTCCTTTCTTCTTTCGCTGTTTAAACATGGTAAATTTCTATATATACTTCTTGATATTATAATTCATGACCCCTACTAAGTAATCATTGGGTCATAATTTCTTCCTCATCTGAAGTTTCAGCATTTATTTGGTACTTATAATATGTTGCATATAATTGCTATGGACATATTACAAACTTTATGCTCATGTTTCCTATCTTTTATTAGACTTCAAGCTTTTCAGAAAGTACTCAGTATTTCTTGAATAAATAAATGGTGAAATGTTGAAGGATTTCACCCTCAAGTGATCCCTAAACCATTTCTATGAGAAGACAAAATAATTTCCAAGTAAATGTTCAAGGAAGGAAAAAAAAAAAAAGAATTTTCCTTAATAGCACAAGATTAAGGTAGCTCTGTGCCTAAAATAAACCAAGTAATTTTACCATAGACTAATGCTAACCAGGAACTGTTCACTGAGATCTCTAAGATTAGAAAGAGCATTATTCAGAAGTCCGTTAGTGGACAACTAAACATTTTGTCATTTCTGCTGTTGTTTCCTCTTTGACTTATACCTCTCTGGCTTCTTCCTCTGGGAAGAAAGAGTTGCAAGAGGAGATCTGACTTCATCAGCACTCCATAGGACACACCAGATACTTTTTAAGGTCCTTCTCTACTCTAGCAATCTATTTTTTTAATACTTGCTCATGGATATCACCAATCAGTCTAAAATTTAAGACAAAAGTCCCAGCAATTCTTCCACTGTTCATTAATTAGTAGCAATCCTTAAATTCATAACGGTCTAAATTTCACTAATTCACACTGTATTTCCTGCGTGATTGCTATCTCATTCACCTAACAAGAATGTATCAGGCTTCTACTGTTTGGGACCCAGTTTTGCTGCTGGAGATACTGCAATGAGAAAGACAGACAAGTCCCATTTTGTGATGAAGTTGGCATTTTGGTGAGTTTGAAGAAGACAGACAAAAGATATTGATTAACAAACAAACAAATAGAAATATATGATGGTAGGCATTATTCAGACTATTAAAATGTGCAATGTAATAGCAAAGGACTAAGTGGCAACTTTTAGAAATAGCAAGCCTTGGCAAATAGGTAAAATTTGAATGCCAGAAAGAAGAAAACTATACAAAGATCAAGAACAAGAATGTTCTACTCAGAGGAAACAGTAGGGGCACAACCTGTAGGAAAAAAACTGAGTTGTCATGTCCAAGAAAATGAAAGAAGAACAGTGTGGCTGGAGCAAAGCGAGGAGAGAGCAGGATGAGATGGGACAGAATATTTGGAAGGACCTGAATCATGCAGGGTGTACTAAAATAGGAATTAGATGTTAAGTTTTATTCTAAATACAATGAAAATTATTATAAAGCTTTGACCAGACAAATAGCATGATTTCATTTACATATTCAAAAGATCACTCTGGCTTCTGTTGAAGAATGGATGATAGGAGGGATAGAACAGAAGTATGGTGACCAACTAGAAGATTATTACAGTATTGCAGACAATAATGATAGTGACTTGGACCCAGAGTGTTTTAATGGAGATAGAAAAAGGTAGATGCATTCAGGCTGTTTTGATGTAAGCCCAAGAGGTCAGACTGATGATTTAATTGGGTTGGGTTTAGATAGGAGTCCAGAATGAATCCTAGATTTTATGTTGAATAAGTGGTTGGAGTGGTATGTTTATCATGATGGGAAATATCAAGAGGGAAACAGATCTGAGTGGAAAGGAAAACATGTATTCTTATTTAGTCTTGTTACTTTAAGATATGTATAAACCATCCAGATGGAGACATCAAAGAAGCAGTTGGATGTGTAGGTCTGGAGACCTATGATCAAGACTGGACGTAGAGATTTGAGCATAGGCAGCATGTAGATAATAATTTCAAGCCCTAGTACTGAATAAGGTCAATTAGGCAATTGTAGATATTAAGGAGATAAAGGGGTTGAAGACTGAGTCCTGGGTAACTCTATAAGTAAGGGGTGGAGAGGAGGAGGCAGAAACCAAAGAGATGGAAGGAACATCCCTGAGGGCCTGATGCCAAAGAAGCCAACACAAGAAGACACTTCAGGAACGGAGAGGTCAACTGTGCCCAATACTGCTATTTGCCACATAGTAGTCTGGACCTTGGAGGTACAAAGAGGAATATAACCTAATTCCTGAACTCAAAGTTTATATTTAAATTGGGGAGACAGAGAAACAGACAATTTCACTCTGATGCATACTTGTGATAGTTGAAGATATAATGGAAGCATATTAGAAGAACATGTCCACCAAGAATTTGAGGAGAGTAATTAGGAATGGCCCTTTGTAGAATGTGTCATCTAAATGGAATATAAGAGCTTGATGAGAGAAAAATTAGAAGATGTGGCTATGTAGAAGAACATTCATGGTAAACAGAATAGTTTGTGAAAAACCAACAAAAGGAGAAGACGGAAAGTTTGGTAACTGTAGGTATGCTTCTAGGATGGATAGAACTTAGCTGCGGCATAGGATATACATATATACATACAAATAGATAGTTATAGATATAGATACAGATATAGATAGATAGAAAGATAAGCAGGGAACAAATCATGGAGAGCTTTGAAAATTGCCATGACGAGTTTGATCTTCTTTCTAAAAGCTATGAGGAGTCATGGAGGAATTATAAAAAATGGACAAGGAGGAACACAATTTGCATTTTAGGATAATCTGACAGGCAGCCAGCCCCAAAAGTATGGCCTAAAGTGAGTCAAGAAGGCCAATACAAATATTATTTAGGAACCCGTGGTAGAAATTCAATCAAGAAATGATGAGTACCTGAACTAAGGAAGTAGATATTTTTAAAAATCTTACTTAAGTCCATCAAAGTCCATCTATATTGTATTAGATCATAAATAGTGAAGATAGGCACTATTTATAATTAGATGATGGGTAAGTTTGAGCCAGTAAATGGAGCCCCTTAATTTGGAATTTGGTCAGCAAAAACTGGTAAATAATTCCTGACAGATGGTAACACAGAATCTTCCATGACCATTAACATCAAGATCTCTGCTTTATGCTTCATCCAAGAGACACAACTTCTGACAACGTAGTCATTTCCAATTCTATAATAGGTCATTTGCCATAAAAGCACTATTCCCTTTTAAGGAAATACAGAGGTCTCTCTTAATTAATAATGTTTGTGATAATGTTGATGGATAATATAATAATTATTTGGAGGCTTTATATACCACATAAGAATTGGCATATGCCTCCCTGCAGCTTAATAGGTGACATATCAAAATGTTGAAGATTTAACTAGAGATCAGAAGCCACCTCAAAGGATGTTAATAAATTGGATTTTTAATTCAATCTGCAGTACATTTTTTGCTTGTGTAGATCACTTCTGCTTCTCACTTTCTCCCTAGTGTCTATGGGTATAGCTCCTCTCTTTGCTCAATTCTGGGACCTTAGATTCCCCCCACTCCCAAACGTGGAACTCATGCATGGTACAGAGCAATGGTATTTCTTGTGGCTTTGTCCTGAGACAATGTTGCAAAAATTTGCTTGGAGGCTTATATTTGAAACATCTCCCATTGTTAATGTTTCAATTTAATTTGGCCAAAATACGTCTCAAATTGTGTATCAAAAATTATGCAATAGAAAATTTAAAATATAAAACATTAGGAAACCCATATAAATGTTCATCCTGTAAACTGGTGTCAAATATTGCCTGAACTATTTACTTGATAATTAATTACGTATTGCCCAGAGACATCACCTATATTGTGCTACTCATTGGCACTTCACTCTGTTATTTACCATTTCAGTTTGTCTCTCCAGCTTCACATAGTCACAGAATGTTGTATAAGTGATCCATATACTAGTTATCATTAGACAAATACTATAATTGTATGGATGAGGAAATTGAGGTCCAGAGATGTAAATACTTTTTATATTTCTATAGTCAGCAAGTGGCAAAGATGGAATATATACCTAGGTCTCCTGTTTTCAAGTCCAATGTCTTTGTTTAAAACTCTTTTTTTTTAAGATTATATTTATTTATTTGAGAGAGAGAGACAGAGATATTGAGAGAGAGCGCAAGCCAGGAGGAGAGGGAAAAGCAGGCTCCCCACTGAGCAGGGGGCCTGATGTGGGGCTCAATCCCCGGACCAGGGGACCATGACCTGAGCCAAAGGCAGATGCTTAACAGACTGAGCCACCCAGGCACCCCTGTTTAAAACTCTTGAAGGGAAAAGTTATGTTTTACACTTCTTTGTGTTGTCTTCAGCTCTTAGTAAAAACCTTCCATCTTTTGTTGATTTGTTGATTTTTAAGTTGTTGGTGCCCACAATGGTCTAGATTAATCTTTTGATATTAAGAGAAATGTGATTTCATAGGAAACTTGCATTGTTAAAAGAAAACTATAAAGTTTGGTTTCTATCTGAAAACAGAAATCACATTGACTCAGTCACCTCCTGGCCTGTTTGAAAGCCAATGAAATTATCCCTCCCTCAAAAAAAGAAAAAAAAATGGATGTAAATATCACAAGATCTGTTTTCATTTTAGGTTTAGGGGTGAACTACTTTATGATGACATTTTACAGGAAAATTTTCCTATTAAAATCATGAAAATTTTGTTTGCTGTAAATATCATTATATACTTTAGAGTTTATTTTTCCAATATAGACTAAGATAAAATAAAAGTTAAAAATAGTCATATTATTATATGGATAAAAACTATATATAATATTTATAAAATGTATAACTATTAAAGATTTTTGCTCTTACATATCCTTTTATAAATAGGGTCTGCACATATTGCATATCAAGACACATTTCTTAAATTCTAGGGTGAGGTGGAAAAAGATGTTTCTATATTTTTTTAAATGTATCCCTTCATATCAATTTTGATAGTATTACCAGGAAAGGACATATTGAGGGATAGAGGGCACTGGCCAGAAATGAATTCTGAAGAGATTCGCAAAGAGAAGAAATTAAGATGTTTCCTAAGTATAAATAAAGATGCTAAATACTTTTCAAAAAAGGGGGAGCGAAAGAGAATAATGAAAAGATTGATCCCAAAGTGCAGTGAGTGTTCAAGTTATTCCTACACCTGAGCAGAGGGTTGATGGCATTCCATCAGCCTGGGGAATGTAGGTGGTACAGTGGACTAATGACGGGGTCTACAACATTTGCTCCAGTTAATGAACTTGAATGCAAGTATACCTAAGAATGATTTGTGAGAACAATGATGTGCTGCTGAAGAGAATGAGGACCATGAAAATTCAGTGGAGACAACTAAGGAATTCCGTTACGCCCACTAAGTAGACTGAAACATGTTTTTTAAAAATATTTGTGGCATAGCACAAGCCATAATGAAAAGATTTTGCTCATTCTTATATCAGATTATGTTGTAGATAGTACATGTTTAAGTCAATCTCACCCGAGTGGAATACGTTGATATCTTATATATGTTTTGTTTTACATGAATTACTCCATGGTTTCAATTTACTAGATATGTATGCATTTTATCAGGTTTTTTTTTTTTACATTAAACAGATGGCAGTTACTATCCCTTTTATTATAAATGATTAGAATTTGGCTACCCACTCAATATTTTTATTTTGTCTTTCTGAGTCATAATGTCTGTGTTGATGATGAACCCCACTCACACATATAAAAACATACATATACATGCATAAGTATTATATATAGAAAAAATTAACTCTAATCATTTAATATTCTGCAAGAATAACTTATAGAGGAGCATATGTTAATATAGATATAGATGTTGCAAAGCTATGTATTTCCTTATAGAAGGAAAACATTTCATACATCCTATAAATATGCTGCACGTATGAAATATTTTCCTTCTATAAGGTCCAGGTTTGTTGGGGGGGGAAGCCTTTTCCTCTAAAACAAATGCTTCCTCTTTCCTGTTTTTTACTTTATATATTCCCTTTCAATCACAAAAATATAATTCATTTTAAATGTATTTTTGCATAATGTCATATTAAATGTGGCTTTTCATTATTGGTTTTGATGATTTCTGAAGATTTTTGTATTTAGATGGCATACACATTTTCAATCATGTCTTAATTACTTTTAAAAATGCTGCACTGGCTTAGGGACAAGACAGATAACTTGTTAAGCATTTGAAATTTCTGAGCTGTTTTCTCAGTTCTGGCAGTCACTACCCAAGTCCAGATTGTAACCTCCTTTCTGCCTCCAAAGCCTGCCTTGGCTCCGTGTCCAGTGAGGGATTATGGATTTAGCAAGGAAGGTAAGTGTGACTACAAGCATTGGCTCACCATCTGCTCCCCAGCAGAGCATGGGCCAACCTGCATCGCCTGCAGCAAGACCAGGGCACTGTTCTCCAGCCAGCCCCTTTCCAACCTGGCTCAAGACACACATCACATTCAGTCAGATGATTAGGTCTAAGTAGTCCATATGTAACAGAATATTTTTCCTAAATACCAAAATGAAAACAAAATGAATGCCATTTTTTCATTCTCCTTACTCGATACATCAAGTTTTACACAAATAAATACTCTCTTAAGGTTTATGCAAATTATAGAAAAATAAAACTATGCATTATTTAGCAGTTCTCCTATTTCAAGATCTAACAGACTTTATTCACAGCATGTTTTTCCCTAGTTTATGCTGGCCTTCTTTTCTGATTCGACTTTTTAATTCATCTTTTTAAATTATTCCTTTTTAAATCATTATCTTATGTGTCTTCATAGATTTTCATGTATTAATCTATTATTAATCTTTACTATACTCAACTTAATCTTAAATTGTTTAAAGCTCTTTTAAGAGTAAACACTTGCCTATGTTTTAAAGAGAGCTTGTACTTTAACATTTTGCGCATTTGATCCAGTAGCCTCACTCAAACTTAACTGTCAAATAAATTATAATTTTATTATGGGCATTTTATGCATAGAATAAGCAAGCATTGGACAGGAAAGTTAACCTTTGGGTTCAAGAATCAAGATTATTTTTCAGTTCTCAAGAACCAAGAGATTTCTAGGCACCTACATTAACACATTTTATTTCTTTCTTGAATTTATCAATGATATGCTATTACACATTTTTGTATTTGTTTCAGGTCAAGTGCTTTTAAAAAAAAAAAGATTTCCTTAAATAGCAGAAAAACACGCAATGGAAAGTAGCTTTCTGCTTCCTTTAGCCCTGTTGCTGATTTGAGCACACAGAGTGAACATGAAAATAAGCTGAACAAACATCTCACCCTTTTTACTTAAACTGTTGTCTGCCTGACTGCTGAATGCACACAGAAAACAATCTAAAATTGTATAACCCATAATACAGTATATTAAATTACAACATTGGTCAGTAATGGAAACTTATTCCCAGATATGAATTATTTACAGCCCATTTAAGTAATCCATATTCAGGTGTGGCAATGAAAAAAAGTGCAACATAAATCTTTAATGCTGACCGGTTGAGAGAGCAGAGCTGAGGATTACAGACATTTTAAAGAAAAAAACTAAACGAATTGATATAGCCTGTTCAGTGGCTTACTGCACCAGCGTGCTAATAAATTGACGGATGGCATGTCAGGGGTAGGAGTTGAAATCCCAGCATTTCTAACTAAGGCGGGATCTAATATCAGACTACCAAAATAAGGAGTTTCTGAACCTGGTTGTCACAGGAAACAGCCTGTGCATCTTTTTGTATATGCAAGTGTTGTGTTCAAAATATCACATTTTAACGGGAAAATCCATGAAAGATTTCTTTTTTTAATTAACTCAGTAACTGCATTAGTAATTTCAGCAAGCCACATAGATTGTGTTGTAAAACAGAGAGGGTATATTAAAGGTAAGCTTCTCTTTTTCTTTTTCATGGAGTTGAGGCCAATGCCTTATTTTGGGAAATAAACTTAACAAAGAAATCCCTTTAATCCTATTTTACATTTCCACAGTATATAGAATGGAATTCATCAACCAACTTAAAGGGGGAAAAGAAGCAAACAACTTCTGGAGTGTTTCGCACCATTTTTTATACAAATTGTGCAAGTTGTTAGTTACTTCAAACTGAAGTACAAAAGATCATGGGTGGAGGGAGGCTTTCACAGTGCAATTTCTTTTGTTTCCTGGAGCAGTACCTATATTAATTCATCTTACAAAGATCATTGCTCAAGAACTAAATTTTGCATATATTAGAAAGCAGAATTAGCATTGCACTGTGTACAACATTCCATGCTAACTTCTCTCCAAGCAACCATTAAAGGTCATGTTTTGACGACTGAATGGCATGTCGGCACCTTGGTCCCCTGGAGAGGCATTCCCCAGGTACATGCAAAAGGTTATTAAATTACCTTCCAAGCAACACTATCTCTTTGGATGAAAATAATTACAGGCTTTTAGAGGCATCAGAATGCTTTCTTTCTTTCTTTCTTTCTTTTTTTTTTTTTTAAATAAGATGAAGATGCAGTACCTAATGACCATTTTTGTGTGTGAGTCATATAGCCTGTCAGCGGTGACAGGACAAATGAGCGTAATGGCATAGCTTAAAGGGGAAAGGTTCATTTTAAATAGTGACAAATAATATTTAAATGGCATTGTTGGAGACCCATCATGCTTGTAAAATGTAGTTTGTATCTCTTCTTCATCCTTTAATTTCATCACTGTCAAATGGCATTAGCTGTTAACATGCAACATCAGGTGCAGATATAATTTTTAACTGTTAAATGTGCCCATAACCAAACATTATGTATCTTGATTTTTCCTTTTTTTTTTTTTTTCTGTAGTTGGGTAACTCATTCCATAATTCAAAAAAAAAAAATGTATCTAGGGGATTTGATTTTTAAAGATGATTTTACTAGACGGGTAAAATAATAGCTTTAAAATATAATTCCTTGAATGTTACTTCTTGTTGTCAAGGTTCAAAAATGGAAATGAGTTAATTTTTAGGTTTAATGCAATTAGCAGATTGGGAGAGTATCATGAGCAAGATCACCAGATGTAGCAATTTGGTCAAAATAGTCATGGGCAAACCAATACAATGACACATATATTATGTATTCTTGGAGTAAGCTGGAGCATAAAATGGATTGTCTTTGAAAGCAGATACATAACTTCAAAACATGTAATAAGGGTAGAGTACATCATTGCAAAGTGAGATTTTTCTCTTTTATATCTAGTTATGGAACTTGAACAAAGTTAACCAAAAGTCAATCCTATCTTTTAAGTTTTCTTGAGATAGTATGTGCCATAATGAAAATAAGTAACCGCTGAGATATCCCATGCACAGAATTACAGTTCTAATTTCAAACTTTCATATAAAGCCTTCTAATTCTTAAATATTTTTACACAGCTTCATCACATTTATTGCTACTTTATTTTCAGATCACTTAAGCCAAAACTGGAGACAGTTTAGGTACCTTTGAGTTGTTAAAAGTTATAGCCAATTTTCTGAAAAATTATACCAGCTAAAAACACAACATTAAATATTTACCCTGTTGGATGTTAAAAAACGCTTACAATGAAAAATGTTCACATATTGACTATTCAAAATGGCCTTCACTTTGAAATTGTGAAATGGAAGGGATTGCAGATGTACAAGAATAAATATAAAAACAAATGAGTTGACTTGAAGTGTTGCCGGCTTTCATAAACATGCTACTGCAATAACATGTGACATTAATATTTAATTACAAAAGCACTGCTGCAAAATCTTTGAAATTAATGTTTTGCAAAATTAACATTCAGTGCACAGAAGCAAAGTCGTTCCAGGCGCGACTGTGATTAACAATGCCATTCACTTTACATATTATATTAATATATTATTCAAGCTACGAATTAACACCTCCTAATTTAAATAAGGTGCTACATATCATGATGAGCTAAAATGCTTTTCTTAAAATGGCCCGTCTGATTTTAAGCAATCTGTGTTTATCATTTAATATTTTGTTATTGAATACGGTTCTCCGTAAAACTCCTTTACTTTAATTTCAAGCAGAGGAGACCTCATTAAACGGATGCCTTCCGTTTCTAGGATTGTTAAGCCACTTGAACCATATTTGGTTTGTTAGCTAAGCCAGCAGTGCTGAAATACTACTCTGTGTACGAGTGTGTTCTTAGGCAGCCATACTTTTATTTCAAGGTTCTGAGGGATCCTTTCAAGCAATGTGCTTCTTTGCTTTCAACGAGACACTTGTTTGCACAAAGAGCGTCACTATCATTGTGTCACAGATTTCTGCATTTCCACTCTGACTGAGGTAAGCGCAGCGCTTTGGAAGGAGGAGCAGCAGTTTCAAAACTCTGCCTCCTGTACCGAACCTCAGAGCTCACCAGTTTCCTGTGAAAGTGTGAAGACACTTGGAGATGATAGGACTCTCTTGTTTTCATCCACGAATGTGGGGTAATTGTCATTCCCGTGAGGAATTCATTTATGGGGAAGTAGTTCAGAGGGCCATTTAGGTTTTACTGAAGCCAATGCAAACAAAGGGTTCTTATTTTAAGAAAAATAATCCCGAAGCACATAGAATCATACCGAGGGGAGCATCACTTTAGGGCCTTAAACGCCTGCTCCGTCATTACAACTGTGGGGCACCAGACGTCAGTGAGTTGGTTATTGACATTCTCGAACTGAAAAACGACTCCTGACATTCTAAGAAAATATTTAGCAATAAGAACCAATTACTAAGACACCTCAGAATAAGTTCAGTGTATTCTAAAACAGTTTCCTAGTTACATGTCCTTAGTTTTTCAATCAATCAACAAATATAATGAAACCAGGCTGTACCCATTTCATAATTTTAGATCCCTGGGATGGAAAGAAGCTTTTCATTCTTGGTTTCAAGTTGAAGACTCATAGGCAGTATTTCTAGATATCTCTGCCGTGTCATGATTCGTACTCAGGTTCTTCATTTATATATATATACTGGATTTGAGATTCTCAAAATATAGAAGTCTGTAGGAATGCAAAATCACCTTCACACCAAATACTATGTAGCCTAAATATAGATGTAGAAACTAGTTTGATGCTAACCTATTAATCAACAGGGTATTGATACACTGGTGCACTTTCCTAATTTGCCGAAAAAGCAGTGAAACTCTGTATCTCCATAAGTTTCTCTTAAAGGCCTGGCCTCCTCTTTCCCTTACCTTAATGCCAACCATTTCTTGCTCACACACCTGCTAATTTCCTAAAAGTCATTGTAATAGCTCTTCCTTTTCTGAAAAAGAATGTTTCTTTAAATTTTTTTATAAAGTTTTGTTCTGTTTCAGTGTTTCTTGTCACTTTAACAGTATGAGAAAACCTAAATTTGAAAATTCAGAGTATTTATTAAAGTAAAATTTGAACACAACGGTCTTGATGTTAGTAATGATGTCATGGAAATGTCAAAGATTCTTTGTCCACTCTTTAGGAAGGATGTATATTCACCTGGGCAACATATTTTAGATATTCAACTGGCAGATTCAGAGAATGTGGAAGAAATTAGAAATTTTAAGATGACTCAGATTACTTATGTGTAAGTAATCTGCCTATCCTGTTCATAAAACAACAACAACAACAACAAACAACAACAGTGTTTTGCAGAGTGAATTGGGTTCTGCAGTATATAATCTAAAGAGAAAAAGGATTCCATAATTATATAAATTTTTAAAAACTGAATTAGGCAAGAAAATGTTTTTATGCAGAACTTCTTACATTCTTTTTTAATGTTAATTTTTTATTGTGACTCTCTATGAGGGTAATAATGCACACAAACTTCCTCAAACTTATTTGGCCATGGCTAATTCTTCCATAAAGCATCATGGAGGCCATAAGCCACATTTTAGAAAACACTACTCTAAAAAATAATGCTAATCATGAATGATTGAAATTAAACCTCAAATATTTAGGTGTTTTGAAGAGAACCACATTTTGAAGATCATTATTTTATTTCAATGACTCTAGAAGGTAGGAAAAGGCAAATCTATTAAAGGTCTATTAAATCTTAAAAACGCAATTTTCTAGTAACTTCTTGACAATACTTACTGATTTATTTAGATGGTAATAGTATATAAAGAAAACTCCTTGAATAGATGTTTCCAAATTATAAATTTCTTTGGAAAATATACCATAAAAGCCTGAAAATCATTAAACATGTTAAGATATTCTGGGCAGGGCGCCTGGGTGGCTCAGTCGTTAAGCATCTGCCTTCGGCTCAGGTCATGATCCCAGGGTCCTGGGATCGAGCCCCACATCGGTCTCCCTGCTCCGCGGGGAGCCTGCTTCTCCCTCTCCCACTCCCCCTGCTTGTGTTCCCTCTCTCACTGTGTCTCTCTCTGTCAGATAAATAAATAAAATCTAAAAAAAAAAAAAAAAAAAAAAAGATATTCTGGGCAATGGGGAAAACAAACCTTTAAAATTCTGCAATACAATATGAATCCAAACCACAAAGTATTGTTATGATGATGGTTGGAAGGTAGGGACATTCCGAGGGAAGCTTTGCCTTAATTCTTGATGAATGATGTCAGATTCTAACAATGTTGTCCAAGGTAATGCATTCTAAGAGATCCATATCTTGCGAATAAATGTATGCTATAACTGATAAACTGGTCCTATAAACACTCCTCTGATGGTTCATATATTTGGCTATTTTACAGATAAAAATATCATAATGGGACTCTATGATACCTCCAGGAGTAAATACCATTCTTTTTTTCTATGATAGAAATATCATATTCCTAATTCCATGCCACATTCCAGCAAAGTTCCAGGGCACCAGAGTAGTTCATTTTATAAATGCCAATTAGCAATTAGTTCAATCTTATTGATGTAGACACAAGATTGGACAATGGTGAATCTTCTGACATTAACCCTCCCACCACAAGTCTGTTGCTTAATTGCAAGCTAAAGTAATTACAAGGGCCCAAGTTCGGGCCACCCTCACAGTCAGCATAGACCCCCAAGTTATAAAGCTCTTCCTTGTAAAAGAAATGGACCCTAGTAACTGGTGTTTCTGACCACCTGAGGCAAGTTCACTCATACTTTGTCCAGTTAAGACTTTTGCTTCATGAAGGCAGAATTTACTTACTAGTGTTATATTCAAAAATTCAGTAGTCTTGCTTTCTCCTTCTCTCCTTTTCCTCCTCTTCACTCTCCCTCTTTCTAGGTGACAGTCAGCTCTGAAGTAGCAGTTCTTTGCTGGACAATTCCCTGATGATGTGAACGCACCCAGTAAAAGGATGTGCCTTATCAGAAACCTGTATGACAATGAATGATCCTTCAAAGTAGTTTTCTTATTCATTGATTGCTCATGGCCATTTTAGACTAAGGCACCAACACAAAACTGTAGGAACGGAACCATAGTCCTCTCATATCCTAAATAACAAGTAGAAATTCCTATTAATGCTGTACTTTTTACATTTTTTATTGGCAAAAGCAACCTCTGCATACTTTATCCATTCTTAAACTGTTCACTTTAATGCCTATGGCATGTCTCCTAACCTGGATATCTCCATATTTCCTCTCACAGAGCCCCTGATGACATTCTGGGCACACTATAAACCACATACTTTCAAACAGCATACTATCACATAATGGATATATTAATAAAGTTCAAGAAAATACACAAAGAGAGCAGTGACAGTTGACTAAATGTTCTATATCTTCTATTTGCTCCTTGAGGCCCATCTAATTACAAAACAAATAATTTCATAAATAAGAAAAATAAATACTAAAATAAAATACTGAATGAATTAGTATCTCTTAAGTGAGTCTAACTTGTCTTTAATATAAAACCAGTTATGAACCATTTTTTGAAGATACTAGTTTTACTTTTAAAAGGCAAACATTTTTCTTACATTCTTTAAAGTGTAAAGTTCTACATGAAATGTCCTAACTATCACAGACTTTGAAACTCAAGCAAGTGCTAAAAGTTCCTGGTTGTTCAACTAAGAATACACATTAGGAGACACAGGATGCCATATCAGTGAATCAAAGATATGTTGTATAAAAACATGCTAAAAATTACGCTAATTATAAACTCAAAAAGGCAGATTTCTTTTAAGTGGCTTTCACCTTTGGAGGGGAGAGGTAGATATTCTGACAATAAACGAATCTGTATTATTTGTGTTGGCAAAGTTATATTTTTGTATACCTCCTCTTTTGTATGCCACCCCCCCTTGCAGCGGCATAAACAAAAAATTAAGAAAATAATTTTAAAAACTAACCTAATAAATGACAAAATTATCATTGCTATCATCACAAGGAGGTATTCTATAATAAGTGTTTATTTTAATGTGTTTATTCAAAATGGCTTATTATATTTTAATATAACAATACTAACTGCCACTTAAGTTTCAATTGAAATTGGACTCATACTATTCTTCTACAGATCTTAATATTTTATAATCTTTTTAGATATCCTTCCAAGAAGCAAGAGAATAAGATGGCAGAAATATATTACAACAGAAAAATTTAGGCTCAGAAGGGTAATGCATTTGCTCAAACATACAAGGTGATTTGCTAAGCCAAGGCTAGAATTCACGTCACTTGATTCCAGATTCATTCACTGCCTTCCACTTGAACGCTGGAATTTACTGTGGGACACAGGAAAAACAACAAACCCTCCAGATAGGGAAAACATGTCATCAGACCAGTACACATGGTGTTTATTATGCATCAAGAGATTTTCGGGGCGCCTGGGTGGCTCAGTTGGTTAAGCGACTGCCTTCGGCTCAGGTCATGATCCTGGAGTCCCGGGATCGAGTCCCACATCGGGCTCCCTGCTCAGCAAGGAGTCTGCTTCTCCCTCTGACCTTCCTCCCTCTCATGCTCTCTGTCTCTCATTCTCTCTCTCTCAAATAAATAAAATCTTAAAAAAAAAATTTTTTTTAAAAAGAGATTTTCATAGAAGTCTAGTTCTCAGATAAATAAAAACACTTTTTAAAAAAAAGGTAGAATGTACCAACTGGCTGCAGAAGAGATATTTTTACAAAGTGGCCTTCACCCAATTTCAACACAAGAAACTGAAACATTTTGGAAAATTACAAGCTAGATGACTACATCATTTACCATCTCTGAGAAGGAAAATAAATTAATGTATACGATTAATCTATACCATTAAGGGACACACATTCATCCTAAGGAACTGGTCAGAATTACTGCTACCGAAGAGAAGACAGGAAACGAAGCCTTCTTGGAGATAGTGGTAGACTTCCACACCTCTTAAATAGACTTTGATGAATTGATCTTGTTTCAGCAATAGTTGATGCTTTCAGGAGTTCCTTTTATCCTCTCAGATCGATCTAAATTTCTGAGGAGTTCAGAATGAACATTTTTATTGGCTAGCTTTCCTAAATGTTGACTGGGTGAACAAATAAAAAGGCAATCCTCAAGTTTCTTCTGAACTACTTCTAGTGTGTCAAGCAAATCAAAGTACAAGGTCATAGCAGTGGGACCACCCTACTCACTGCTCTAGAGTTCTCCCGATAAAAGATACTTCCCACATGTTGTTCAGAATATGTTGAGAGTTATTTCATTCCTTCCGGTACCCAGATATCTTGTACAGGCAAAGTTCGTTATAGTTTTACTACCTAGAGCCACAATTTAAGAAAAGTTATCTTCTAAGTGTTCCAGTTTAAGAAGTTAAGAGATTTTTTTTTTTTAAATATCCATGTAAACATCATAGTTAAGAAGTACTTTATATGGAACAGAATATCCTCTGATTTAATTCACTTTTCCTAGTTCCTTATTTGGAAGACAATAGTAAATCTCCATATAAAAAGAATCTGGAATTTCTAGAATTTTCCAGAAGATCACAACTGAAATGACAGGTAGTAGAAGGCATAGGAAAAGCTACCATCTCTCAGATTGCATTATGATTATTTAAAATCACAAGTAACTCAGGTTATCCTCAAGTGGAAGATGAAAAGGAGAAAGTTACATGTGTAAACATGTACCTCTAGTACATTGTTCACACTTCCAGACCGAAACAAACACACATGGACATCTTTGCCAGTTTTAGCAATATGAATGATTTCATAAGCATTAATTGAGATGAGAATGACACTTCAAAAATCACTCTAACCTCTAATTATGGTTATAATGAAGCACCAGTTTAACACTATTCTTTTCTTCATTAAAAATTCGAAATAACAATTTTTCTGATCTCGAAAAGAGGTGAGTGCGATTTTTCAGTATTGAGAATTCCAAGAGTTAAAATGTCATAAAAAATGACAAAGACACTTTCAAAAAATAATGTGGCCATCACAGTAGAACAGTGTTTCGTAGAACTAGTGCACATTTTATGACTGTCAGAATTTACATAAGTTACTCTGCATGAATTAACTATGAGATATGAAATTCAACTTTGGCTTAAACACACACACACACACACACAGTAATTGTAACATTTTTAAGCACTACAACGATAACATCCAGGTAATGCCTAAATCATCAACACAGATATGAACAAAATGTCTGTGGCATATGACTTTAGTGTCCCAACATGTTATATGGGCAAGAAAAGTGATAGTGTCAGAAAAAAGAGCTGAAACAAAATGGGTCCATATCCAACAGTTTGCTTAGGTCTTTTTCATTGAAATGGATACTTGTCAATTTGGTGTCCACCTATAACCACTCTAAAGTATTAGGGTCACAGATTGGGCTGACACAAGAAGACCCACAGATATCAGAATCTCTTGCAATTATTAACTATTAGGAAAATCAAATCCTAATATTTAACATCTGTCCTATGAAATTTACCGTTTATCTTCTGATCAAAATTTCGAATGGTGCCAAAAAAAAAGAAGTCAAAAGGACTTGATGGGGGTATCTTTGTTTCTCTCCCAGAGCCTAAAAGTTATACTCAACTGCAGCACAAAGAGTAAAGAGGTTGTTATTCATATTAACTACATTTACATTCCTAACGTAACATCCAGAGAGCTAATAGTGGGGTTATTAACATAACAAACGTAAATGTTCTATATAAATAATACTGTTTCAGGCCAGCAACCGCTCATCTGACAGCATTTAGGCACAGGCTCAACATCTGTTTATGAACACTTTGCCTAATGATATCATCAGATATCATTAAGTGCGGCAGAATACAGCATAGAGGCAGGTGCAGCTGCCTTCACAACCCATCACAGAGAAAGAAAAGAGCTGCATTCCCCATCCGAAAACCCATCATTAGGACAATTTTCTTCGACAAACCAGCCCTGTGATTTCAATCTGTATATCACCTGTAATTGTAGTTTTTAGCAAGAAGCTGATTCTATACATTTAGCGACGAATCACGTTGATGGCCTGAATACTGGAAACACATTTGTGGTACCAGCTGCGGCAGCTTTTTTTAGAGCCTGTGTTAACAAAATACTGCTAACAAGGCAATGCTTGGAGTGCAGCTTTGTTTCTCTTTCTTGTTCATAGTGTTTAGATGTGCATAATTATGGAAATTAGCAATTGATTGCTTCTCAATAATAATTGATTACTGGTCACTGAACTCTTCTGTAGCACTTTACCGAAGGTGAGGACATGAGATAAGTGAATTCTTACCAGTTCCAACCATATATAAAGAAAGAGACCAAAAAGAACTCTGGATTTGTACATCAGTTTCCATGATAAACAGACCAAAGGGATAATAGAATATCCCAGAATCTAGTTTGCCCTGAAGCAAATTGTAGAGATCATAGCAAGCCTGCAGAATTCTCCCTGTGGACCATGTAAGAAACATACATCATTTTTATATATGTCAGTTGGTCTTTGATTTGAAAATATTTCTACCCATTTAATTTATCTCTTTCAGTCAGTTTTCTTAAATTGTACAATTTAAGGGTTATATCAAAAAAATGAATACCAATTTTCAACACCTCTCAAATTGAAACAAACTGACAAAATAATGTGAAGCCTCTTTTGCAAAGAGGTACAAATTCAGAAGCCTATCGTCTCAGACAGATAGCAAGCGCTTCGAAATGACTCTCCTCTTTTTGATCTGCTGTATATCCATCAACATTTTGGTCTGTGCAGACTGACTTGTTTCAGTATAGCATAATGTAGGGAATGTTGCTGGATGCTGCAGCTAACATTTAAAGGAGAATGCACTTATTTTTGGCTTAATCACTACTGTCAATTGGGACATAACATATCTAATTCAAATTTATCGCAGTACACGGAAGCCTCACAGACAATAAAGAACCCGTGGTGTTCGTTAAATGGGAAACACCGTGACTCATGGTGTTTCAAAGATGGGAAGAGCAGTAGGGAAAAAAAAAAAAAATTAACTCTTTATTTTAGAAGAGTAATGAGCTTCCAAGTGCTAAGTGATGTCTTCCCTGGTGTGTTTGCGAGAGAATACGTGTGTGTGTGAGTGTGTGCGTGTGTATGCTAATTTTTACAGGACATGGCTCTATCGTGGCCGTCAACTTTACAACCCAATTCACAAAAAAAAATGCAGCTCGGTTAAAGTTAGTATGCTCAATTTCAATAATGTTTTTATCCCCAAATGGGTAGCAGATTGTACAATCATGACTCAAAAAAATATGCAGAAGTTATAAGAATTAGGCAACAGTTTGAGAATAAAACTGAATTCCTCCTCTCTGCCCACAGAAGGCTTTCTCATATAATGAACAGGTGCAATTTCCAGAGATCTCTGTTAACTGAGATGGCAGAAGCCACTGTTTGTTGCTTTCCCCAGCAGCAACACAGAATAATATGATGATAAAGCTGTGATCAGAAACCAAAAAGCCACATCACATATATGTACCGTTCTACTCTTTCAGTACATCTCTCAAACACAAATTTATATTCCCACACTCCTAGCTCTTTCTTAAATTGACATTTATGCACTGAATATCATCATTATGAATTTTTGCACTACTTTGTACCCAAAACCTGCAAAAAAAAAAAAAAAAAAAAAGATTTCAGGCAACGTGTGTGAGTCCATGTGCTGACGCCATTATGTTAGTGCCAAAAGGCGTTAAAAAAAAAAATGCAGACAGATTCCCTGTAATATATCTCCGGGTTTATTATCAGCATGACATTTTAATGTGTGTTATTAAAATTATATTTTAGGGGTTGGGGTGGGGTTCAGGTGGAAGAGTACTTCGGAATATTACAAAAAGTTGCACATAAAAATGATTTTGGTAACCTAACGATGTCCTTGACACACTTTGGCATTACAGAGTGTATCTGCTTAAAGAGACATATGGCTAGAATGGCAGAAGTCGGAATTCGAAGGGTATTAGTAAAACCATGTGGGGGAAGCTTGAACTGGCTTAGGCTAATTGTAGCTCTTCTCTGATTTCACATACTCCAAACCCCTAAGATAATTTTAACTATTGAAAGTGTAATTTCCATTTTTTGAGGTAGTTTTAAATGCCATTAAACAGGAAATCAGATTGAAAGCAAATGTACTTGCTGATAAAGCCAGGTAACTTTCAAATGCTAGCAGTGTAAGGTTAAAAAAAAAAAATGGTAAATGATCAACTCAAACCACTGAGCTGCTGGTGTGGTTTGTTGCTGTTGAATTGCATACTGTTGAAGTGAGAGAAACCTTCTGAGAAAACCAGGGATCAAATGGGAGTCTTGTCTTCTCAGCAAGGTTATCCTGACCACATAATAGCCCCGCAGCCTTCCTCATTGGTTTTGTTTTCATCAAAACCCTATGACTACTTGATATTTCTTGTAGTTTACTTGTTTATTTGTTCATTGTCTTTCTCCCCTTTTCACTGAACAGTGAGCTCTGTCACAGGGGGGTCTTACTGATCTTCTTCATTCCTATCTGCCTGAAGCCTATGAGACACTCAGTAAAAAATGCATAAGATACTTAAATGTGACATATACAATGCCCTTCACTGGCCATGGTCTGTGTGACATTCTCAGCGTTCCCTTGGAATGGTCAGGATTTACCAGCCTAGTATAAATTTCTAAACACTTTATGTCAAGTTTTCCACAAATACTATTTTGTTCATGACAAATGAAAATTTTCACATGGAGTTAATGCTGGTTTATATAACACAGCCAGAGAAATTTTATTTAATTAAGGAAAATTAGTTTAGCACTTCCTTAATACTTGCTCTACTACTTTGCTACCTAAATTTTTTTCTTGAATAACTAATTTCATAATTAAAGTCTTAGCTCAAAAAAAAATTTTTATATTAAGCCAATCCATATAACCTAAAAAAAATATTTGTTAATATTTAGCAATATTTGTTAACAAATAGCAATTGTGAGAATACCTATAATTTTTATTCTTGATAAAGTCATTAACCATGTTAGGCTTTGAAAGAAGAAATACCAAATTATCTATATTCTTCACTTGGGGCTAAAGATGCACACTGCTTCCCAAGAACTATCAGAGAAAACTATTTTTCATTTAAGGTCTAATTCCCATAGTACTGGGACAGGTGAGAGAATGAGAGGTGTGTTATTGGAAGGGATTTGGAACGAGCAATCATTCTGAATGTGTGCATATCAGAGACTCCTCAAAGCCTGCCTAGCAATCTGTTTTTTATATAAGTTTGTTTTCATCTGTGGTGGGGAGCATTGATATTTAAATTTGCATTAACTACTTTCTATAATGAATACGAAGTACATAGCTAAACTTGATTTGTAGCAAATCAATTTTGTCAGACAGCAAAAAGTCAAAAAGTTGTTTTTGTTTTTAAAGTAGAAAGCTTCTGTTTAAGACAGTTAATGATTTTCAGAGAAAAAAAGATTATCAACAGAAATAACCAAGATTAGTGTCAAGATAGGAAAAGTTGAGGATACAATGAGGGGCTTAGGGAAATTTCCCCCTTTTTAATGTTCTGAAAAATTAGGTGCAATCTTGTCCTCCTCTTTAGAACTGCTCCATCATTCAGAGTTATTTATTTTCCCAATCTGTCAATATTTATAGTAAAGCTTGAAGAACCACCAAATTGAAAGGTCTAATGTTGAGAAATCATTCATTAACTCAACAAATATTGAATACCTATCCATTCTCCATGCTGCCAACAGAGTGATCTTTCAAGGGCAAATCTGATCTTTCCCTGCAGAAAATCCTTCAAAGATATTCATTGCCTTAAAAATGAAATTCCAACTTCTGACCATAACATAAAAGATTCTCAATAGTCCAGTCTCTAACTGTTTTCTGATCTTCTTTCATCAACCTTCTTCTCTGACCCTTCCTGACCATTCCACTCTCGGCTAAATTCCCCTAAATGCCTATTGACTTTATTCTCTATCCCAGAATTGACATCCCCACACTCAGTAGTAGGTACTGTTCTCCCTTCCGAATTAGCTTCTCTTCACATTGCCTTGTCTGCCAGGTGAACTCCTACTCATCCATCAAAACCCAGATCAAATATAATTTTCCATATATAAATTTTGGCCAAAGCTAGCTTCCACTTGTGTTTCCATTTCATTGTAAAAGTATACCATACTGCCAATCATTCTGTCTTCATTTACTCAGCAACTACTTATCAAGCTTCCATTACGTGCTATGTACTGGGGATATATCACTGAACAAAATAGATAAAATTTTCTAATCTCGTGAAACCTTCAAGTTATAAACACTTTCAAGTTATAAACACAGAAAATAAATAAGACAAATAATTTAGATAGAATATATCTTTATATTACATAACATATTACATAGTTTTCTTGGTTAAACAGTGCTAAGTTCTAACAATAAAGATCGAAGCAAAGAAGATGTGTGGTATTGGAGGGGGGTGATTAATATTGTTGATATTGTGGCCAGGGAAGGTTCACCAAAGGAGAGATTTTGAGTCAAGATATGTACCAATCACATGTTCACCGTGTTTCCACAATAGTTTTCAAGCTTATTCTTCTGAGGCTTTCTCACCTTTTTTGCCTCATCCAGAAGCCAGCATGGTTTCTGGCACATAGGAATAAGTGAATAGATGGAGTCTGGGATTTAGGAAGAAATAATTCTGTGCAAACTTAAAGGTTGTCAGAGCAATGGGTGGAATGCTATGATCTATTTCTGCCTCTTAGAACTTTAGTGCTAGACATAGATGCTGTGAGGCTTATAGCCTTTAAAATGCAATTACTTATACAATAACACTGAAGAATCATCTTGTGTCTGGAAGAATACCCTCTAAGTAGGCAAATTACTCTATCACCATACAAGAGAGAATGATCATGGCATATTCACATTAAAAATCCCTTTATTAAGGCTTTATTAATAGCATAAAAATAAATCATCTTTCCAGTTCCAGGCACTTCTTTTTCTTATGAAATATTATACTGCTAAATGAGTATTATTTCCTTCCAAAGACTATCCTATCCTCTATTTCTTGACATACAAACTTCCCTTATGAGCAAGTTTTTTTCACAAAACACTAGCAATACCCATGATTTCCATGAAAAGCCCAGAGAGCATCTTTTGATACTTGGGATATAGCTTGCAATTTTCACAAATCTCCAAATCATCACAATTGTCTATACTGTCGTTATGTACAATGGGTAAGATTCTGCTCTTAAATGAACATATAGCTCACAATGCTTCTTGTTGGAGATGGGAAACATAAATTCAAAACTGTCCCCAATTCTGCCATAACACATGTGCATTGGGAAGGATTTTGGATAGGCCAAATATAAAACTGGATTTGTATTTACTTTTAATGATGAAAACTATTTTTTAAAGTTCAAAATAATGTAATTTTTGTAAGTTGTGAAATTGAAGCAATTTACATTTTAAGAGACTTATGAAGTAGGATTGATGAGAATTAAGGATAACCAGGATTTTGTTAAATTCTAAATTTTTCCATAATTTTAATAACGCTTCTTGTTACTCTGGTCATGGCAATTTGGATCCACTGAATTCATTAAATAAGCAGAAGGGAGAAACAATAATTAATATGCCTTTGATTGGAAATTGGGGAGTGATATTCTGTGCATTGCTATTTAGCAATAGTACAGAGTACAAGTGAGAAATTTTAGCTTATGTGCAAGGGGAAAATAGAATGATGTTGGCAAGGTAGCATTTGATGTAGAGGGATTCCTTGTTCTGTTCCTTTCAAATACACTTGTTGCTTCAGACTAAGCATAGTCACAACCAAGAAGGAAAAGAAGAGGCCTTGAGGGATCTGAGGGTGAAGCTAAAGAGATTGATCATATATAATTTCAAAGTAATTTCCAAAAAAATGTGTTAGTGTATTTAATGGAATTATTGATCCTGGGAGAACCACATGTATTGGCCGCCATTGCCAGAGACTTATTAAGTCTGTTAGTTTTAGACTAACAGACAATTTTATCTGTAAAATTGTCATGTAGATGGGATTTTTAAAAATATTTGTATGATGGTAGACAATAATATAAAAGATCTCAATTCAAATTCAATAGTGTCTGGGCGCCTGGGTGGCTCAGTCGTTCAGCGTCTGCTGTCGGCTCAGGTCGTGATCCCAGGGTCCAGGGATTGAGCCCCACATCGGGTTCCCTGCTCAGTGGGGAGCCTGCTTCTCCCTCTCCCACTCCCCCTGCTTGTGTTCCCTCGCTGTGTCTCTCTCTGTCAAATAAATAAAATCTTAAAAAAAAAAAATTCAATAGTGTCTTTTAAAAGTGATTCTTCAGACAGTCAATGACCAGTTGCTATGTAGGGCTTTTTCTAAGATAACAAAAATGGAAGAAAAAAAAATATATGACTTAGCTCTTCCTCTCAATAAATTCCCCAAAGAAGGGAAATTAGAAAGGTAAATAAATACAAAAAAGGACAAAATGACAGAAACACAAAGGCAGGGCCAGTAAGCTCCTGTGTCCACAAATAAGAGAGGACTGCCCTATATTTAATGGAAAACAATTTGTCAATGGTCAAAATTAAGTTTAAAGCAAGAATAGATGCCCCCCAAAGTATGAAAACATAAATATATTTTATATTAGTTAATTGACATAGTTTGAAAATTTCAGTATCCTGGTTTCTTACTAGATTAATTCTACATTTTTTATATTTATTGTTTTTATTTTAACTTTTCTTTTCAGCATGGTCAAGTCAAATGTCAGAAAAACAGGAAAAGAAAAATATTTTTTTTTCAATGAATCTCTTCTTCATTAAGCTACCTCATTCCCCACACTGGCCACTAGAACTATATGCTTATGGTATGAATAGAGTAGCAAATCCTTCCCACCAGCATTGCTGCGTGCTACGCCACCTCAGCATTCTCCTGCCTCCTTAAAAAAGGACTGATTTCTTTTAAAATTTAAAAAACGAAAAAAAAAAAGCCCCACTAGTAAAAATGGGGGGGGGGCTAATGTAATCTGCAAGAGACGGTGTATACTAGGAAAACAGAAGTACCTCAAAAATCTCTTTCCACCGTCAAATGTAATAACATCCATATCATAGGAGAAAAAAAAAAATCTCTTTCCAACTTTCTCCCACTATCTCACAGAGTGGAGCATACCTCAAAATCACCCTACTCTCCCCAACAGAACCGCTCAAAACTCTCACTTAAAACTCAGCGCTTGTATGCCTTCTTTCCTTTAGCTTCTCCCCTCTTGCTTTGCTGGTTTATTCTTGGTCAATCTCATGAGTGGTTTCCAATCTGTCTTGGTGTCTCTGTGGTTCTGCAGCTTAACCCCTATTTCAAGCAGAAATATAAAGGCATGGAAAGCCCACCCTTGCAGGTTTCTGCCCCAGAAGCAAAAGGCTCTTCCTTCTTCAGAGGGCAAGAAACTGAAGACCCATATTTTTTGTCTCTGTTATATATGTATTGTTTCCATATTTAAGAAGAGTGCATTTTAAACACGCTGATTGTAGTTTTCAAAGAGAAGGAAAGAACACTAGCTTTGGGTTATGTGACTCTGAGGCATTTAGAAATCAAGAAAGGAAAAATGACTCATCTGAAAGAAGATCCCTGTTGATTCATGGACCATGTGAAAGCTGTGTGTGAGAAAGCCGAAAATACTCTACAGAGAGAGTTTCACATGTTGAGACACAAGATAGCTTAAATAATCCAAATGCAAATTACAGTCAGGATGCTGAATACAATTGCTGGCTACATTTTAAAGTATATCATGGTATTTTATGTGAACACACATAACAGCGTAACTGGAGAATCTTAGCAACAGATCCTTAGTAGGTAAGGCCATGGACACCAAAGAAAAACAAGATGGAATCCAAGATCATTTAAACAGAAAAGTTCTAGGTCTGGGTTTCATGTCTGCTGACATGACAGAGACATTTGGGACCTGCCTTTGTTTGGTGATCCTGTTGCCTAATGGAATAATTCCAGACTTCTTTCTAGACATCCAAGATTCTCTGGAATATAACCCTATCTGGGCACAGCCAGGTGCTTCTGACACCTTGTAGTTTGCTTGATGTCACTGATAAGCGGTATCATTTATTCTTTCTGTAGTTCATCTTGCTATCTCTTTAGATCCCTTTGCTTAGCTCCTGTATGTATCAAAATTTTCTGAATCCAACCATAAAATTATGAATAATATCTGGCCCAGTGTGTCATCTAGTCCTTCCCTTTAGAAATGAAGGGCCAGAAGTATAGAGACTTGATCAAGCTGGGCCTGTACCTGAGGTCACTGATCTCCCTAGTTCCGTATCTATCTGTACTTCATGCAACACTCCCTTTCCACACCACAGTGGCAATGACAAACCCCTTTCCTCCATGTAAATATTACAAGTTAGCTTGACATTTAAGGAGCAAAGCCAATAGACTCTAGTCTGACTATAATGAGCATTCAATGAAAAAATGAATAGTTATCCCTAATAGAGGGCACATTACCTCATATCCATTGCTTATTATGGCCTCGGGTTTTGTTTTCTATTATCTAGCATGGCATAGTGGAAAGAACACCGACTTCGAAGCCCAGTGAACCCAGGGATTTCATAACAACACAGCGAGGGAAGTACTGTTATGCTAATTTTACAGATAAATTGAGATTAAGAAAGTTTGACTAGCTTGTAGAGGGTCACTCAGCAAGTGAGTAACTGAAGCAGAATTTGAACCCCGTAGCTTGACTCACCAGCATTTGTGCACAAGTTTGTGTACTTTCTTTTCCTTGATAGAAGGCTGAGTAAAAGTCACACCCTAATGTGAGGTTTCCTTTTTGTTTGTCACAAAGAGGTCAACTGGGTCAGCAAGAAGGCACTTAAATGGAATACATAAAAGCATTACTCCAAAACTCTCTCTACTCCTATTAGCTAACAATTTGTCAATAGATTAATTTCACCAAGCCTTCTTTTATCTCCTACTGCCTGCCAAGTAACCACATGTAGGTTCCAGATTCTACTGGTTGGGGAGATTCTGGATGCTTCTGACTCACAACATTTCAATGTCAAATAGGCTGGCATTAACCAATTCTAACTGCTAACCAAATCTAATCTATTATCTTTCTCTCTGTCAAAAAT
Organism: Mirounga angustirostris; assembly: GCF_029215605.1. Taxonomy (NCBI): domain Eukaryota; kingdom Metazoa; phylum Chordata; class Mammalia; order Carnivora; family Phocidae; genus Mirounga; species Mirounga angustirostris. The sequence continues at coordinate 110,173,939 of NW_026991711.1, read as the reverse complement.
CTTCCTAAGAATACAAAGGGCCACTGAATCCCACCCACATTTACCCTGAGTTGATAATACCAGTCCTTTTCTTCTTCCCATATGTTAGAAATTTATTGAGTACCATGAAATGTACAACTCTACATTTATTTTTATTGATTTTCAAGGCAGAACAATGTTGTAATTAATCAACGGGCTCTACAGGCTTTTGGGGTTCAAACCACTCAGCCACTCTCTACCGGGTGCAACCTTGGATAAGTCATCTTTTCTAAAGCCTGTTTTCTGTCTGTAAATAAGAGTAAAAATACTCCTACTTTATGCAAGCAATTGTGAGGGTAACATGATAGAGGTTATGTGAAATGCTTAGATTTAGTGTTCACTATATATTGAGCACTCAAGCAATGTTTATTATTATTATTAGACACATAAAGGAACACTTGCAAACTACAAGTGAAGGAAAGTAATGCCTCCCAAAATTTACATTTTAAGATGATTTTAAGATGTCTAACAATATTATAGCAAGAAGAAAGCCCCCGGGATTTAAAAGTCAGAGAATTACTAAATAATTTCCAGCTGAGCAATTAATTTAACACTGTGTTTTTCTCTTCAAGTTAATTATCATAGGTCAATGGCATTCAACCTTCCAGTGTTTTGGTAGAATTTTGTTATAATATAAGCAGCACACCTTCCATTCTTTTTACAAAATGTTTGATATTTTGCCAGTCATTTTGTTGACCTGGAGTTATTTTGAAAACAAATCTTATGATCCTGAAAGTATGAAAACCTAAAAGAGAACTCCATAAGGGGTTACTTACATTAGGTTAAATTCCTAAAAATCCCTGAATCTTAGATCAATGGCAGTCAGAAACATGTGTAGGCAAAAACCTATGAATCTTTAATGTAAAGCAAACTTTGACATATTCACCAGAAATAGCCTATAGAAACAATGCCATGTGTCACCTCAAAAAACAAGCCATCGTGCTGCATTGCCTTCAATCATTTCATGGCTTCCCGTTGCTCTTCAGATGAGTATTAACTCTTCAACTCAGCCTACAAAACTCTCCCAACTCTCTCCACTTCCCCTCACCTCCCTAGCTTCCCATACAAACACCCACATCCTTACCCACCTACCCCCCACCAGCTAGACTGGCCAGTAGACAGCTCTCCAGATGTATCACGCTCACTCTCCTCATAGCACTTCTGCACACACTGTTCCCTCAGCCTGGTATTTCACTCCTTCACCATTTAGCTCCACCTTCTGCCCATCTTGCATGAATGAAGCTGTCCATGGGAAGCCTCCTCTGGCCTGGCTCACCAGATCAACCCCTTGCATAATGGTCCATGGTGCCTCAGAGGTCTCTCTCATAACACTTTATGGAGTGCTAGCTTCATACTGACTTAGGGAATGATTTGCTTATCTTCCTTCTAACCTATAAACTCCTTGGGCATAAGGATGTTGTCTGTGTTCACCACCGTTGTCCCCGTGTGTAGCCCAGGGCCTGGCAAGCAGTATGTTCTCAATAAATATTATTGAATGAAGAAAGAAACCCAAAGATTTAGAGAATTTTAAAAAGCAAAAAGCCTTTCTTAAATAGAAAATAAGTCAGTTAGCATGTTTGGTCCATGTATGATTTTTCAATACTTAGAAGAGTGGTTTTCAATCTCTGTCTCACTGTGTTCCCAGGATTTTTCCTAAATTCCCCAGGGCCCAGTTGGATTGTTCCCTTGCACTTCTCATACCAGTATCTCCACCAATCAAATAAAGTAATTTCCTCTTCACTGCGTTTTCTTTATTGCAGAAACCATAAGCAAAGGATTCAGAGGATAAAAATAATTTGAAAGTCAGTGATAGAGAATACAACAACATAGTAATTAATTATTTTGTTTTTGTTTCTTTAAGATTTATTTATTCTTTTGAGAGAGAGAGCACGTAGGGGTGGGGTGCACAGAGGGAGAGGGAGAGAGAGAATCTCAAGCAGACTCCCTGCTAAGTGCAGAGCCTGATGTGGGGCTGGATTCCACGATCCTGAGACCATGACCTGAGCTAAAATCAAGAGTGGGGTGCTTAACAGACTGAGCCACCCAAGCACCCCAATTATTTTGTTTTTAATTGCCATAGCAAGGACAAATTGTCCTTGGTAAACTTTGTTAGCTGATACAATTTTTCAAGTCCCCAAACTCTATTCCCAATGTACAGTCATGCTCTCATACATTCACACATGTCAGAAAAAAACAAGTATCCTCTATTGCTGGCTGTCTATCATCTATCTCACCTCTCATATATGTAGGTCCTTTAGTGGTTTCTCCAATGCCCAAAGGAAAACATCCAAGTCCATGGCATAACATTTAAAAGCTCTATCATCGTTTTCACTTGTCATTCTAGCTTCCTTCCCCTCCCCATGAGCTTTATATTTGGATCCTGAACCATACCATGATTTTTCCCATGCCTGTGTACTTGCCGTCCTGCCTTCTCGGAATATATTTTCTCTGCCTGAATAATTTCTTCAATTCCTTCTTGAACCAGCTCAAATGTTACTATCTGCTTTTCCCAGTATGAATAATTTACCTAAACCCCTACCACATGCACCCATAGAACTCTACGGTTTCCACCACACCATAGACCTTAACACACCGAATGATTCTTGTTTATTATTTTTTGTGTGTCTGTCTTCCCTGCCTATGTATCTCCTTACATACAGACCTTGCATTTTTCAGTTTTGTGTCCCCACATCCTAGGTAACTGCTTGGCATAATAAATGTACACGGAACGAATAGAAGAAAAGTTCAAATCACTTTGAACAGTTCCCTGGCATTTAAACATTTAATATTTATGCTTTCAACTCATTGTAAGATTCTCTAAAGTGTATGCTATAGAGAAATTTGCTGAATCCTGAACAAAATTATGCATGCAGGGAGCCTACTGCCCAAATAAAGGGTTTTAGCTGGTTAGCAAGGTTAGCCAACTGCTCTGACTCAGCATCTAACAGTTGTGTCATTTTCATTTTAAATAGTATTTTATTACAAGAATTTTCAAGAGTATTTTCAATTCTTGTGAAATATACTGGGAATTCTATAATTTTTTTTTTTTAATTTAGAAAGCCAAAGAACTAAGGAAAGTGATTTTCTCATTGTACAGCTAATCAGGGTTGGTGCTGGTATAGGTCAAGATCAGTATTTCTCCAAGTATGTTCCAAGACTCACTAGTCCCTTGAGATTCTGGACAAAAATGTTCATGATGAGATATGTTTGGGAACATTGCATTCCTGGCCCTGCATGGAGGTTTGTAGCATCTTAAAGTCTCTGAGAAGTTCTCTCGTAAGACATCTATTTATCTTTATTTAGTTCAACATCTCAAACTCATTTGATCGTGGAGTTCTATGAACATTATAAGAATTCACGGCAGAAAAAGCCAATCTTGATCATGAAATTCACAACCCAGCGCTTGCCTTTTAATTACAATGGTGTGCGTACATACAAAGTAGAGGTCTGAAGCAATTATTTGGGACACCATTTTTACCTTGAAGGATCTCCATAATTGAGAACACATTATCTTATATGCTTTTTTTGCTTGTTTTTGGTCTGAAATACAAAACTGTTCAACTTTCTTCTTCTCCATGGTAATTAATTAAGCATAAAACAAATAAATAACCTCTTTGTAATATACGTCAATGGGGAGAAATCACATTATTTTTAACATCATAGTTTCTTTTCTACACAACGATGAAACTTTAGCAATCTTGCCTTCCATCTTTTCACTATTGCCACACTACAGCATCAGGTCACAGAACGTAAGGCTGTAAACGTTAACTTAAATTTAGAACTTAACACCTAATGCTTTTCAGTCTTAAAGCTGGTTTGCGCATGTGTGCGCACACACACAGTAATGAAAATTCACAATTAGCTTATAGGACAGATGCACATTTTGGTCAAATGGGCATAGACATGTACGCAGTAGTTGGCATCTAACAACTGATCCCTCTGTAAATCCTATGAGATTCAAATTAGAAAAAGAAGAAAATGTATAATATCTATCGTCTTTGGAAAACTCTGTTAAGAAAAAAAGAATTTTTTTCGGAAAGGATTGGTGTTTCTTATTTGCAATGCAAAACAAATTAGAGCCAGACCAAAAAAAAAAAGCAAGTCTTATTTTTGCAAGCCTAAGAAAAATTATAGAGATCTGTGGTTGTTAATTTACCAATAAGTCTAAGTACATTTTCTAGATGAATCCAGCTCCTTCCACTTCGGTGTATTCTATCCTGCAAATGTACAGTGGAAGCTACAATGGGGCTACTGCTTGATAAGTAGCAAAAGATGGAAGTATCTGAACACTTAGGTTGTCACCTTAAAACAAACTGTCACACATTTTTCTTCACCCATTTGAAACCCAACTTATCAACCTTAACAAGTGTTGTTATCAAAAAAATTTCGGTGCCTTTGTTCTTTCCCTTTTGCAAGTAAATTACACTTTTAGGATTTATTAAGACAAGAAACAATTTTTGAATAGCAGGTCAAAACTCTCTACGGAAAAATTCTCATTACTTTCTAGCCTGGAGCAGTATTTACCACCCAATGTATCCATCTTTTTCCTGTTTCTTCTATATCTATATTTCCCAAATCTTGTTTCTGTGCCTAATGTTATCACATTGCAGCAGTTTGTTCAAAGCAACACTCTTATTTTTGCTCTTAGCCGGTGCTGTACAAACCCTGATCAATTATTCAAGTAGAAGCCCTGAAGTAACACAACCATCACTACAGCAGGCGGATAAAAATGGAACACTTTCAGCTCCAGTATATTTACTTTTGAGTTTCAGCAAACAAACCAACAAGTTAAACTACCTTGTCTGTCACTTTGCTCGATGTACTAATATTTCTTGCTTCCTTCAAAGTCTTTTTTCTTCACAAGGCAAGTCTCTGAAAATTCCAGTTTCTTTTTGGAATTGTGATAACCTTAACGTTCATGCAAAAGAGCCCAAGACTGGTTTAAATGAGTTAACATAGACACATCATGCCAAGAGCCGCTTGGTATTTTCTAAAGTTCGCCAATGTGTCGTCTTCATATGGTAATAACATTGCAAAGAGTCCATGATGATATTTAAAACAACAAACAGTATCACTGAGGAAAGTATTCATTAAAGCTTTTCAGAGAAGTCAAATTAGAGGTGGAGAAAATTTCTCATGAAGAGCAACCGCTAATCACACTTGGACTTTTTCTCGTCTCTCTTCTGCTTACTTCATTATTCACAAAGGATTGCCCAAGATGTTGTAATTTTATTTTTTAAACTGCTCCCTTATTTAATTATACAGAATATATCTGATCACGTTGCCAGTGAAGGCTACAAGTATTCATCTTCTGATAATGCTAACTTGCATCTGCCGCCACAATATAATGGTATACTTTTTTTCTTTTTTTCATTTTAAACGTCTGTTCTGGGTTTTAAGGACTAAATGATAGTGAAGATAACTGGAAATGTTCCAAGGTTTTTATATGTACTGTGCAGTCGAAACCAAAATTAGTAGTTATACTCCAGAACTAATAATATTTGACACTTATTCTTATCATTGCCTGAAGTTTGTGAGAATTCCAGCAAGTTTGTGCAAAGTAGCTAAGGACAATGTGAGAAATTGTTTTAAGGTGTTATGTATCTGCAACACACTCTTGGCCCTTCTTTTCCAGCCAAACAAGTAAAAGCAATCTGCAAGTCCTCTAAGAGCCAAAGGTGAGCTCTTGCCTGAATTCATAAGTATGTCATCAAAGCCACTTAAAGCACTTTGATATTTGAATAGAAAAAGCAATGAATAAAAAGGCCTTTCATAATTTTGGGAGCTTTCATAATTTTGGATAGTTTATCTCAATGTCCTGTTATGAGGTGGTGTTCATCTTTTCTCTCATATACTCTTTATTTCTGAATAGGCCTATCAGATACAATATAAAACACAAAATACCTCAACTGAAATATACAAGAGATAAGGATCTTATCAAACAGTTTTTAAATATGAGGACATTTGTACTTCTAGCATTATGAGAGGCAGTTATATCTCACCATCAAGACAAGCAGATGAAGACTTTTTTTTAATTTATTTATTCCAGGCTGCTGTTAGTGGGTAGGCAACAATGTTATTTAAAAGACAAGAAATAATACATTTGTATGCCCAGTTCCCGGAACATCCATTTCTTTGTTTGAATTGATATTGTGATCTAAGCATGATATAAATCAGTAGGAGCGTGGGGCACAGTTTTATTTATAAACCAGGTTGACTGAAAGAGAGATGGGTCATTTATTGACTCAAACAACTGCATTATTATACTTAGGGCTTCATGACAGACAGCTCATGAAAAGTAGCTTGTACAATAAGAAACATAATTTGAGAAAAGTGGAGAAAGGATCCTCTAGAAATGTATGCTTCGTGAAACTGTTTTTTATTTAACGTCGCTCTGGAGAGTGGAAACAGACTGACTAAATTTATGAGGTGTGAGGCTTATGCCTAATAATGATTAACATCAGTATCACAATTTAAAACCTAAGGTCAGATTTAAGAAATGGTATTAACTCTTCCTCAGCTACCAAAATATCCAGTTGTCTCCCTTTTTTACATCAAGAGACTATCTTAGCCTTTCTACAGTGGCTACACACTTCAAACTCTTTGCTCATGTAGTTCTTAAGGGTATTTTTTGTTGTTATCGTCTTAGTATCAATAATATTCCTCTCAGAAAGTTTAGCTTGATGACCAAGGGGAGACATTGCTCAATAATCTTTGCTTAGATCTGACTGTTAAAAATCTCACTATTTACTTATTTGTTCATAATTTTGTTTTCAAAGGAAAAATCAAAAGCATTTTATTGAGTGATTACTATTCATTATGTGCTCTGCTGCATTTTGACAAGACAAAGAAGGCACAAGACACTGTTGTTCCTGCTCTGAGGAGTTGATAGGCCAGGAGCAGGGACCTACAAATCAAAGTACCAGCGTAGAAATAAATAGGTCCATGGTCCCCTAGTGGTGTGACTTTTTACAACATGGAAGGGTTGGGAAGAGGAGTAGCAAGGAGGAAGGTTCCACCAAGGGATCTTAAAGTCAATCAGTGTACAACAGCTAATAATAGGACATAATGAAAAATATAATGCTAAAATATAGATCCCATGGGGAGGATATATGTTTAGTTGCTATGTATTAAATCATGTAAAAGACAGACAACTCTGGCTTGTGAATGGGTTTGCAGTTGGCAAAGCTCTTTCATAGGTATCTGATCCTCCTAGCAACCTCTACTGCAGTCATAAATTCTCTCCTTGTGGAGCTGAAGTAAATGAATATATGAACAGCTCAAGATCCATCTCTAATTAAGAGCAGAATGAGGACATCGACTTACAACTCATACCAAGAAATGATATTCTTTAGGGAGAAAGCGACATTAGTTTAGTAGTAGTTACGTGAACATCCTCATCAAGGAAAACTAAAAAGGGTATGTCTATAATGTAGGCTACTTATGTTTAATGCGCAAATAAGTACTTTCCCTGTGGACATCCAAACTGATCTGGGGACACTGACAGTTACCAGACATATTACTTGAGAAGTGGAAAATTACAACTCATCCTGTGTGTATTTATTGCCTACAGGAGTTTTCCAATATATCACTGATGGAGAAATAAAACCTTGAGGACAAATTGAATTAGAAAAAAATCATAATTCCATTTAGGTAATGCATAGAAATTGCATAAACAGTGTAGTAATATTGTGCATGCTACTACAAAACTCTGAAGGCATGATTCATTAGTTTTCTTTGCCCTTACACAGTTTCCCCAAAAAGTCTACAAAATATACTTTATTCAACTGTAAAGTGACAGGGGCTTAGGAATCACACATGGCTACTTATGAAATACTTATAAATTTAACATATTTCTGACTATGGATATGTCATATATTTGTCTTATACAGTTATACTTGAGAATTTTATTTCTATGATGCAAATTTATTTTACATATTAAAATTTGATGGGGAAATGGTAGCATAGTAGAAAGATATTTATAAAAATCTTCAAGCAGGGGCATTGAAATATTAACATTACACTACATTATTTATACTTTATAGATCTTGTAGGGCAGTTTTTACTTAAATTTTTCTCTTTTACTTTCAACAAATAGACGTTAAACTTTTAAGTTTAATGTCAACTTCCTTTTTTCCCCCTGAAATTATTCTTAATCAGCAGGCAATCTCCTTTAAAATATGTTTTCTCATAACCTTTTTAGAATGGTTCCACAATTTTGGTGAAAGTCGTGCAATTAAAACTCTAAAATAAAGATGTTACTATTAAACTAGGCACGTCTTGTGTGTGTGTGTGTGTATGTGTGTACATAAATAATATGTATAAGACATATATAATATATGGATATATATGCACATATAGATAATTTTCATACAAATTAACAAGTTTTATAGTGTATTAGACATGACATTACACATTGGTTTTCTATGACAGTGTGACAAATTGCCCCAACTTAGCAGCTCAAAACAAAATACTTTTTTTTTTTTAATTCACAATTTCCATGGATCAGGCACAGGTTGGGTGAGTTCTCTATTCAGGATTGCACAGGTCATAATCAAGGTGTCAGGTGGGGTTACTATCCCTTCTGAGGCTCAGGGGTTCTTTTTCCAGTTCATGTGGTTGTTAGCAGAATTCATTTCTTTATGGTTATAGAGCTAAGACCCCTAATTCCTAGAGATGGCTCCTCTCCATACACAATTCATAACAGCATAGCTGTTTGCTTCTACAAGGCCAGTAGATTTTCACTCAATCTAGAATCTCTTTTAAAGGGCTCACCTGGTTAAATGAGGCCCACCCTTGATAATCTTCTTTTTGATTAAAGTCAACTGCTTTGAGATCTTAAGTACACGTGCAAAATCTGTTCACTATTGCCATAAAATATAACCAAATCAAGGGAGTGACACCATCATCTTTGCCATATAATGTAACCTAATCATGGTTGTAGGACCAGGGGTCAGAGATCATGGGAGGCCCTCTTCAGAATTCATCTACCATACCTTACCAGTCATTGTAGAGTTATTGCTTAAACCTTGGTGAGGGCAAGGTTGTATCATTCAGAAATCAAGGGCAATTTTAGAGTGAACAAGTGTATAAAACACACTGATAATTTGCTTTTACTTAAATCTCATAGGGGAGAGAAGTCGGGAATGCATACACTTATAAATAAATAATATTGGAAAATAATCTATAATTAAACGTGAAATTGAGTGCCATGTACAATAACTTGGAAAACTGATCATTTGAAAGAGCTTTAATGTTGGAGAGGCCCCATTAAAGAAGAGATTTAGCCTGGACCCTAAAAGACACAAAGGTTTGGCTGAGTACACAGGGACCAGATCTTCAGCTTATAAAGCTGTTTACTATTCTTAGTAGCAGACTGTAGAACCAAGCAGACAAGTTCGAATTCCAGCTCTATCGTTAAGTAGCTGTGTGACTTTGGGTAAGTTATTTGAAGTCTCCGAACCTTCATTTCCTCACTTGTAAAAACAGTAGAAACACTTACTTCATCGGTGTTAATAAAAAAATAGGAAATCAAATTTTTGGATTGCTTACGCACGGGATCACAGAAAGAAATAGTAACAAAAATCTTAAATGAGAAAAGGACCTTGAAAGACATAAAATGCCATAAAAATGTAGGTCACGCAAATCCTAAGTTCCCCCGTGATACTCTCTTCTTGGTTAAATATCCCTAATTTATTGCCTTATTGTATTTGATAGGATAAATGTGTAAGTGACTTTAAGACTATTCTAAAGAAGAAAGTTTAGAAATAAACAGACAAATAAATAATAAAATTAGCTTTTTAACAGAATTTTTATAATTTAATACCACAAAAGTTAAAAAAAAAAAAGTGGAAATTTCAGGGAACGTGAAGGCCAGTGTAGGTGATATTTAGGAAAAGAATCTGCTTTTATTCTCTTTTTTTGTCTCTCATCATTCTCATTAGTGATTGTTTTTGGTGTTTAATAACTAGTAAATGTAATAAATATTCATTGAATAAGTGCATTACATGTGGAAACCAGTGATTTAAACCTTAAAAGTGCAGCCAACATAAAAGAATTACATTATGAATATGCCTCTCAATGAATTACAGATATACCTTCCACTGAATTAAAGCTCAAAGTGTTTTTTTTCCTCATGTAAGTATTGGATAGTTCAAGGTCCCCAAATAAAAGATTTAATATATCTAAGTGATTAACTTGGTTTGTAGGCATCCAAAGTTTAAATTCATATTTTATATATTTGGCAAAGAAGAATAACCAAAATGAAAACTAGATTTCGTTCTTGAATTTAAAGCATATCTTCCACTTGATAATCATTATAAGTAAGGTGACAAGGGAGGACTCTGGGAATATTTATTGAATTGTGAAAGAAGAAATCTGACAAACAATATACTTAATCATTTTCCATTTATCATCATCACCCTGTGACAGAATATAAAAACAATTGAACTAAAATGAGGTGTTCTGTTGAGGATGAGGCTCTAGAGTATTAAAAAAAAAAAGATTTATATTTGAGTAAATAAAATTCTGCTGGAACCAGAAATTGAAGAGTATTTGAAGAAAATGCTCTGAACTATGGTAACTGATTATTCTTCATTTATAATGTCTGTTTCAAGCTGTTTTGAACATACAGTCCAAGAAATTTTGAGTCAAGACAATATAGAGCTAGGGAGAAACACCAACTTTTAACTTAACCACATGTGAAATGAATTTTCTAATGTCTAGGTAAACTGAAACTTGTATATATTTAGCTGGCTTTCCTCTTTGATAGTTATATCTCTGAACCATGTGAAAAGAGATTCATAAGAAATAATAAAACCTCAAGACTGACTAGTAAGTGTTCTTCTCCAGCCATGACTTCTGACCTATTGTGCACATGCTGGAGAATGAATCTAATTTTGAATATTCATTATAATCGTGTTTTTTTAAAAAAAATACATTTTAATGTCACATAGAAACAAAAGCTGTTCACGGGCCACAGCCTAGTCACTTAGGTTTACCACAGAGTGATGAAAATTCATCAAAATGTCAAGAGATCTGTATTTACCAAGTTTGATGAAGAAAATCTGACAAATACTATTTAAGATAAGTGGCACTTTTTCCTAATTGTTTTCATATGGATGAAAGAAAATCAAGTGCCCTGTTACTTCGATGAAATGCTAAATTGCTTAAAAACTCGTATTTACACAATGGACCGGCATACCAACGGAAAGTAAGATTATGGCTTCAGAACGAATGTACATAGATATTCCCCAGCTAAGCTTGTACAATACTGAAGAAAAAAAAAAAAAAAAAGCATCCGTGAATGTTTAAACCTGAACTAACAGATTCGGTTTTACCCTCCCTGCATTTCCTCACTAAAAGGCAGCACAAATAACTATTAGGTTACAAAGTAACAAGTATTTCTGCCATGGAGAATATCTTAGACTTTCTATGTTGTTGGCGGTCCGTCAAAGGCAGACATAAATCATTTTAGCAGGTATTTCACCTCAGGAATTAAGTATGTAAACACTGAAAGAAAGCCAAAGACGATTTTCTGGGTGCACACAGATTGGGTTATAACTCCAAGGGAGAAGAAAATATGCTAGGAAAACACACTACAAGACAGACAAATATTAACCTTAGTGCATGTTATAACTAAGGAAAGAAATGATCATGTGCTAACCTGTGTTTTCCTGGAAGCTTTATGTGAGAGTGGGTTTCTATGCGTGCACAGTACGTTCATAATGCAATTTAAAATCAAAGTACCATAGTCTGAAATAATAAGTGCCAGAGCTGAGGTTTGAACCTCAGATATCTTCAATGACATAGCACATGGTTTTGGCTTCTCCTCCATGCCTACATCTCTTTGTATGGTTTTTCCAAAGGAAATTATAAAACATTTTCAGGAAGTCTTAAAGATTCGAAATTTATTGATATATGGCCCATTGTCTGCATGTCTAGAATTTTTTTAAATTATAAAATAAAACAGAAAATCATTTCTGAGATAAGACTGATTTCCAATCTTGAGATGAATTTCCTCCCACTGGTGGACATTTCATTCCTGTCTAAGATGTTTGCTGTTTTGCATGCTGAGCAAGAGTGATCATCAAGTGCAAGTCAATTCCTATATTCATAGACTCTCTCTCAGCCATCTGAGGGCAATGTACAGATCTATAGCTTCATCAAATGTTAGAGATTTTGGAAGAAAGCTATTTTTATGACCCCATTCATTACCCAATTCCACTGTTTTTGGCAAGCATTCCATCATTTCAAAACAAAAATAATTCTCATATGTACCATAAACTTAGCTTATTTACATTCTCTGAACTAAAACACTTTATGGAGTGCAAGGAGGTACATTTAAAATTACACTGGAAAAACAGGCATCAAGCAGGCGAATCCCAGGCAAACCAGGAAGTGCAGTCAGGGGAGGGGCAAATTATTTCCCAAGTTAGCTGATATTCAATAATCTAAGATAGACAAGTTGGCTAATAACTTAGAGGTATGAACATTAAAAGATAAGGAATTATTTTCATATTGTTGCATACAGAAATGTACTGCTTACTTATAATAATATGAAGCCTTCACCTTAGTCATTTTTCCAGTTATCAGAACTTATCCTTATCACAAATAAATTCCTCCTCCTCAATGCCAATGTCACATACAAGCGTCAGGAAGCGCAGGCAAAAAGTAAACAAACCCTTCAGTGACGGCAATAATTAGGCTAGGTTTTGGGTCATTCTGTCCACAGTAATGCCGACCTTCAGTTTTTTCCATTAAGCAAGCTTATGGTTTAAAATGGAAAGTTGCAAAACTTCTTTGACCCTCAAAATTCTAACTAAATGAAATCGTTTAATTTTGTAATTATTTACTATTACTTACTAGGAATAATATTCCTATCCTATTACTGTATTATTGTATTGTGTTTCTATATTTAGCAGGAAGTCCATAATAGCATTTTCAGATTAATTAATTGCTATTCTATCATTTCGGTACTATTCATTTACAAGTTACCTAATGTGGGCTATAGAAAGTTACAGAGCATATAACCTAGTCTTTGATTCATTAAACTTTCAGAGTTATGAATAAAAATAATACCTTAGGTAGTAAGTTTATTAGCTTCTCTCTGCTAATAAAGCAGTCTCTTCTCACTTAAACAATGGATTTTCTTGGCTGAAACAACATAGCCTCTCCTAAGTGCTTCAGCCAGTTTGACAGAAACAAATTGCATAGGAGACCAGCCACCAAGAAAGCCCAGCCCTGGGACAGATCTGGAAGCCAAGAGGAGGGTGGGCATGGCACACAGGGGTTGAGCAGCCTGTCTGGAAACCTGACCAGTAACATAGACATAAAGAGCAGTGCGCATGTACAGGAGAGAAAAATTCTAGAAGAGTTTGGGGAAAATGAAAATGAGCTTATAAACACTAGCAAGAAAGGAAGCAATGCTCTAGATGGAGTGATTATAATTAAGCTTTTATCTACGCGTAGAAACTATCGCTAAATTCCCTGTGACTCTAATAAGAAGACAACTGTAAGGGAACATGTCTCTATGTCCAGTCTGTACCTCTTCCTTTGGGGAAAACACCCTTCCCCCTCTCGGTTCATGGGGTCTGAGCCCTTGTCCATATGTGGGTCCCAACTCCAGGTCAGGAGAAAATGTATTTCTTTGCCCAAAGTTGTTGGTTCAGGGAGGAGCACATGACCACAGCCAAGACAATGAGAAGCCCCCTGAGGACTTTTTGCCAGAAGTTTCGGGAAGTAGGCAATCTCTCCTCGGCTGAACGCCTGAATGCTGAAGTACACATCCGTGTGAACACTCTGTGAGAGAGAATCTGTTTAGAAATAATTCTAGTGGACAACAAAAGAGGAGAGAGACAGATCAGTTCATTCCCTTTTTTGTTCACACAAGTTTGAGTTGAGCTGTTATTACTGGCATCCTAAAGAGCTCTATACTTTGCATGAATTAATGTTGGAGAGAGGCACTTAACCTGAACACATGCTTATACATTTTGTACAAACATGAGCATTCTGGTTTGGGTGTTCCAAGGCCTTTTTCCTCTTATCTGGGTACATAAGATCTTCCTTCTGAGACCTTACCCTTCTCCAGGAAGAGGGTAGTGGGCCTCTAGAGCCGAGTATGCAGGGACGCAGGGCTCTGCATTGCTACCCAGGTCTGTGGCTGTGGCCTTCAACCTGCCAGGAGTGGGGGCTGTCGGGCCCCAAGCAAAGGCCCGTGTGGGGGAGATGCTGCCACACCGAGGTACAGGCAAGCTAGTCTCACCAGGTATATCTGTTACTTGTCAGGAGCCTTGCTTTCTCTGCAGTATTATGACCCTCGAAAATCCTTTTTTGTTTAATGCTGCAGCCCATTCACCTTAGAGGCTTTAAACCCAACCCCATGAGCCCCACCCCCCTCCATCCCCTTAAGAGACTGCGACTGTCAGGTAGAAAAGAATGTGCGGCTACCCCTTTCTCTGCTCAGAGAATTTCTCCAGGCTTCCCTGCCTAGTCTCACTTTTAACTCTGTTCTTGATCTTTTCTCCCAGAATAGCATCTTGTTCATTAATCCCTGAATTCTGCTCAGCCTAGTCAAGATCCTAGGATCCGCCTTCCTTCTTATCAGAGATTACCCTCTAAGCTTGAAGCAAAGTAACTTCCACCATATCTTTGCCACAGATGTACCGGCCCTGCCCCAGTGCTGTGCTAGTGGAAGTCCACCACAGGCTCTCTGGGGAAAAGTCCTGATTTGTAGCATTCGCTGATCTCCATAGTGTGCACGCTCCCACTGCAGGCCATTATAAGCTAACATGGTGACATCAGGGGATGTGGAGCTGGGGAGATGCTCATGGTCAGCGCTGCAGCCGGCTCCAGCCCACCACCATCCCGACCCCTCCTTTGTCTGGTAGGAGGTAGGATAGGAGAAGAGGGAATTGCTACGGTTAAAGAATCCTAACCAGAGGGGCGCCTGGGTGGCTCAGTTGGTTAAGCGACTGCCTTCGGCTCAGGTCATGATCCTGGAGTCCCTGGATCGAGTCCCTGGATCGAGTCCCGCATTGGGCTCCCTGCTCCGCGGGGAGCCTGCTTCTCCCTCTGCCTCTGTCTCTCTCTCTCTGTCTCTCATGAATAAATAAATAAAATCTTTAAAAAAAAAAAAAAAAGAATCCTAACCAGATTATTTACTTTACATTAGAAACTTCTAAGTTTTGGTTATCGCCTACACAGTTTTAATCATCCTTCATTGGGCCCATCTGTCTCTGTACCTACGGAGAAGGAGATAATGATGAGACAGAAGAGAGATTTCATGTTTGGTGCTATAAAAAAAAAAAAAAAACATAGTTATAATAATATTTATTACAACACATTTCTGGAAAAAAATCGGTAGGTAAGTAAAAATGTTTACTTTTTATTAATGAAAAATAATAGGTTTTAGTCTATTAAAAGTGACAGTTGAGCACCTTTTGTGTTTCTTTTTTTTTTTTTTTAAGATTTTATTTATTTATTTGAGAGAGAGAATGAGAGACAGAGAGCATGAGAGGGAGGAGGGTCAGAGGGAGAAGCAGACTCCCTGCCAAGCAGGGAGCCCGATGCGGGACTTGATCCTGGGACTCCAGGATCATGACCTGAGCCGAAGGCAGCCGCTTAACCAACTGAGCCACCCAGGCGCCCCACCTTTTGTGTTTCTACTGGACACAGTGTCATCTACGTAGACTGTTTCTGCCATAGCCTTTTCCTCCTCTGGAAATGCTTGATTCCCAGTGAATTATATATTTAGCTACGCACCTGTTATTTATTATTTTTGTTTGTTTTGTTTACCAACAACCGTAAGTGCATAGAACACATACAAGGCCCCATAAAGATGAGTTTTCTAACCCAATTAGGAATATAATACCTTGGGCACAGATGAACTGTGCAAAGAGGTGGGAATGTTTATACAGCCGACTGGAAAAGAGTTTCGTAAAAGAAGTAGGAAAGAAATATAGATAGCAGAGAGTAAGTGGTTTAGGGTGCATAGAATATGGGATCAAGAATTTATATTTTTATAAACATATTTTTAAATTACAAATTAACAGCATTCAAAAGATAAAAGTGGAGCCCAATAAAGAAAAACTACTGTGTTTCGTAAGAAGGGAGTGAAAGGGATTAAAATGGACATAGAGCAATCAATGCAAAAGCATCAAAAAACATACCATAGCGAATAAACTGTGGGCCAACATATAAGACACTGAAGACATTGTATGAAGTTGAATATTGTGAGGAAAAGAAATAATTATACAAATATATAGGAAGGGAAATTTGTGGATTAGAGAGACTAAGAAAAAATGTCAAGCTTACAGTTGAGGTTCAACACTAGAAGATATCTGTATGAAGACACTGCCATCTGGGCATTTGCATGTTTGTTGGTCAGTGGTTTAAAAGTTCAGGGCTAGGGCGCCTGGGTGACTCAGTCAGTTAAGCGTTTGCCTTTGGCTCAAGTCATGATCTCAGGATCCTGGGATCCAGCCCTGAGTGGGGGCCCCTGCTCAGAGAGGAGCTAGCTTCTCCCTCTGCCCCTACCCCACCCTTGCTCTGTCTCTCGTTCTCTCTCAAATAAATAAATAAAATCTTTAAATAAATAAATAAATAAATAAATAAATAAATAAAAGCTCAATGCTTAATGCAAATTCAACAATGTTCATTGATTTGATAAGTAATTACTGAGAATTAACGTTGTCAAGATACCATACAAGGTGCTGGTGGGGAAGAGAGAACAACAAATATTTATTAAGGTCCTAGTCCAGCACAAAGACTGAGTCAACTTATATTTTGCCACTTAACACTCCTCACAGTCTTTCAGGTCGATTTTAATATGTTCATTTTTGGTTAAGAAAACTGTTGTTTAGAACGAGGAAACAATGAAGAATGTATGAGGGATTTCCCATCTAGCAAACAAATAAAGGCACTTGGCAACATAGGAAAACTCTTGTCTTTTGTGTTGACTATTTGGGGAAAAAAAAAAAATGGCCCTTTATCTGGAGGTGAGGTCACAGCTTTTTCTGAGAAGATGAGAACGAGCTCCTGTTTTTAGGTTTCTAATTGCCAGAACTGTCACTGTAAAATGCAGCCCGCTGATTTGCGTTTTAAATCACCAGAAAATGATAATATCCTTATCTCTGGAAGAACTGTTTTCTACACAGCTTATATTAGTGCCCTTGGAGCTCTGACTGGGGGAACAATTTGTGATACGTTTACGTGTGGTAATAGTGATAAAGATAATGATGGTGGCAATGACTCATATAGTATTTCTCCCTGTTATGTGCTCTTCTATCATTTAATGTATCATTGACTCATTTTAATACCTATTGTTCCCAGTGCCACTCCTTAACCTAGGCTACCTGCCATGGACGACTTGGAATCTCCTGCCAGCTGTCTCTCTGTAAGCCTCTTCCCAAGCGCATTCCTCCTCCCAACTGTCTGCACAAATCCTCCCAAGCCATCATTCTGAACACATGACTCTTTTCTGAAAAAAAAAAAAAAAAAAAAAAGGCCACAGAATAAAGTACAAATTCCTTGGTTTAGGTGGTGAAGCCACTGTCATCTGGTCACTGGTTATCTTTCTAACCATGGGTTCCACAGGTATTTCTACAGTTTGATGAATAATACTTCATCTATCTCAACTCTAAAGCTTGCCCCTTATGCTTCTGAAAACGCCATTACCATATGATCCACATATCAAAATGATCTTCTTTCTTCTACTTCCTGCCACTGAACTAAACTTTTAGCTCCTGAAGAATTTATTTTGTGTACCATACAACTCCCCAATTTTATTCATTTATTACTCAACTGTACTCAATGTCTCCAGAAGGCATATCCTGTTTTATATATCATTCTCTATAGTCTACCACAGTGACATATATTAGGTGCTCAATATTTCTGATAATGATATAACCACACAACTTTGAACATCCTAGAATACTAATTTAATTCAACATTTACTCAAGAACTATTTCTCCTGTCTCTGTTATTTATGTAGCATACATCTAATCATTGGTGGACAAGAAAGATGAAGTCCCTGCCTTCTGGATTTTATTTTTCACTGTGAACATAGACAGTAGTTAATAATATGATATAATGTACTTACAGTGAGTGATAACAGCCATAAAGTAAAGTGCAAGATACACTTGGAGAGAGAAAGAAAGAGAGAGGGAGGTAGATGAGAAGTCTAGTTTAAATGAAGTGTTCAAGAAAAATTTATTTGAAGCATTACCATTTGATCAGACACCTTAAGTATATATAATGTAATTACATAAGATAAATTTGGGAAGGGAACAATAAGCAAAGGTCTTTAAAAAGTCACTGAGTTTATGGGGTGCCTCGCTGGCTCAACTGGTAGGACATGCAACTCCTGATCTCAGGGTTGTGAGTTCGAGCCCTACATTGGGGGTGGAGTTTACTTCTAAAAATTAAACATATTTGTTTAAAAAAAGTAAAAAGTCACTGAGTTTAACAACCTATTGGAATAAAAACTATAGTAGGAGCAAATTTGGAAGAAGGAAACCAATTAGAAAGTGATTTACTATAATCTAGGCTGAAAATAATGGTGGGATTCTGGTTATATATTGAGGGTTGGTGGGTTGTATTATGTTACAATGAGTTTATATATTTGGAAACAAATTGGTCAGAGAATCTCATGTTATGGATCAGAATTAGTAACCAGACTTAGGACTTTGACTCACATGCAAATTCAAATTAAAGTCTCTAAAAACTATTAGATTTCTTTTTTCCTTTCTTTTTTTCCCAGTTATAACTGTTTAGATTCTGCTGGACACAGTTAAATCCTGGTCAATTTGTATTGCTCGTATGTGCTCAAGCGTGGGATTGGGCACATAAAGTGGTGCTCAAGAAGTTCTCAAACTTTATTGTGCATTCAAATTGCCTGAGAAGTTGTCAGAATGCAGATCAGACTCAGTAGGTCTGGGGTGGCTTGGAATTCTGCGTTTCTAACAAATTCTGGGAGATGCTGATGATGCTGTCTGTTTGAGGACCACATTTAGTAGATGACTGCTTAATTGACTGGTTGATTGACTAAACTGGGGGGAAAAGACTTATGGTTATAATTTTCCTTAAGTAATATCCTATTTAGAGCAATTTGAGTTGAAGAATTTTTGATGCATACAAGTAAATATTTAAAAGATATTTATTTCTGAGGGGGATTAAAGTGATTCAGGTATATATAACATGATTCGGGTTATTTCCTTTGTTAAAATTGTTGGAAAGAGTAGATTTAGTGGTGTTCTCATTGGTATGATTATTTCTATAATGGTTGTTAGTATTTTTCTGTGACTGTCATTTTTAGCTAGTAGAAACCACAAGATGATAGTACTGTTGCTGTTGTTGTTTTTCTATCCTGTACAAAGCACCTGGGAAGCTTATTTATAATATACAAACAGCTGTGTCCCACCCCTTGGCAACAGTAAGTGTTCTGGTATCTGGGTTTCAAACATATTACCCCAGAAATTCTTATGTTTAGCTGTGTTAGAGAGTCACATGTATATTTAAGTAAGGAAGACAAAGAATGCATCCTGTTGAGATGAGTGACTACTGACTCCCTTAAAACATGAATGACTCTTTTTTTCTTCACCCCCACTGCCAGCAATCAGGAGCTCTCCACCTATGCTCAGGGGAATGCTCTTTTCCTCCTTCTTCACATTGCTTACTCCCAATCAGAGGTCTCTATCCAAGCTTTCCCTGTCTATGCTATCTAAAGTGGTCATCTCAGTGAATTTTATGTCATCATGCAGGGTTGTTTTTTGTTTTTGTTTTTTTTTAGTTTTATAGCAATAATCAAATAAAGCAATTATCGTCTTTACAATGTTCATTTATTTATTCTTTGTACCTCCCACATTGGAAAGTAAATCCCATGTGGCCAGCTACTATTAATTGTCCGTCATCATCATAGCCTCATATTTAACTCAGTGCCTGATATTCCATAAAGGTTTGCTAAATGAAGTCACTGAAATTTTCAGTTTTTCTCATCTGGATTACCAGTGTTTGTGTTTATAGGTATGTGTTCTTTTTCTCCTCATTTTCACTCCATCCATCCATCCATCCATCCATCCATCCACCCACTGACCCACGCCTCCAATCATTTAACATTATCAAATTTCCACTATGTACCTATGACTGTGAAAAGATTAGAAAATTGATGATAAATAAATCAGATACGGCCTTTGGCCTAGGAATAGTGCAATCCAGTCACGGGTAATAATTAAGCCAGGGATTTTAATAGTTGCCAATTACATTTTAGGATAAAAATTAAAAGAAACTCCTTTAAAGTAATGACACAGCTAAGGGTAATTTGCTTATAAAAATATATTATTTTATAGAAACACAAAGAGGCATTTTAAAGGTTAAAAATTCAAGTTATAAGCTTTGTTATTTAGTAAATTGTAAACTCCTTGAAGGTAGAGGCAAGGTCAATGAATAATTTGCAAACAACATGGAAGTTGGGTTTTTAAAATATGAGATAGTTAACTCACATCCTATTAGACATTAATACTTCTAGCGATAAACAAATATTCCTGTAGATTACTGACGCAAAGTTATTTGTTCATTGGCTATTTTATGCAGGTTAGTTTTGAGTTCTTATACAGATAGTTCATTTGACTGTATAACAATCTAAGTGCCTTTTTTGGTTTTTGGTATTGGCTACTGCTAAACCTGAATTCTACATATCCAGCTACTTGAACATTGGTCATCAACATCTTGTGGAGGGGAAAGAATGGAGTTTGCAATAACAGAGTCCCAGGCTGAGATTTTTATTTTGGCCACTGCATTGAGACTAGAGGAGAAGTTATTACCTCTATGGGTCCTAGCTACCTATTCTGTGAAACAGAACGATAAACCTGGAATTAGCGATAATTTATGGAGAGTGCTTAGAGCTTATCAGGTGCTCAATAAATGGTAAGCTATTATTATAATAATATCATGATTCTACGACAGATGACATATTAATATAATTGGCTGAGGATGAATTACATTGAGAGAATTAAATTTTCTAAATGAAGTCTACTTAATTCTTTTTAAAATATGTTTTATAAATAAGAGACTAATACAGCACCTTGAGTTACATATATATGGGTAAGCATTTAAAAATATGTATAAGGATAGAAGTGGTGATTATTAATTAATGGCATCTGCTAGTTACTTAAATCTTTCCCTTTTAAATAAGTCTGAAATGTTGAACATTTATTTGCTTGAAAAAGTGACTAAGTAAAATATAATTGTTGCTGCAGTAAGTAACTCTTTATAACAGATTAAAGAGTCACTGCCTGCTCAGTCCTCTTGGAAGGACTGAACAAGCTCCCTAAAATGTATGTGTATATACATGTGTGTATGTACATGTGTGCACATGTATACTTACATACAAATAAAATACATACATATGTATTTGTCCATAACAAAGTGACATGACGTCTTCAGACATTATACATAAGAAGTATATTAAAGTGGGACAGATCGGAGATAGTAGTTTTTCTTATCAATTAACTGATTTGTCAAAGTGTTTTAACTGAGGACAGATGACTGGAAGTGCATTGTAATGTCATTCATCATCTCGAACAATTTTCTTAAGAATTTCACATTGAGTATAAATCCCACATAGCCTTTTCCGAGGTCATTTTCCTTTAACTGTTCAATCTCACATAGCTTGCGTTATAATCTAGACCTAATTCATTCAAGTTGTTTTAGAGGTAGCGAGTGTGTATCTAAAACTGTTTTCAGGAAAACTTCAGAGAAAGCTCCCTAGAGTCTTTTTTTACTCCCTTAAAGACCAGGAAGTTTAGTGTATTCCTGAGGCACCCTATTAACTGAAAATAAAAGTTGATTTCACTCCAATTCTGTACCAGTCACTCTTTTCCAAACTTTGAGCCCTGAGCAAATCCCTATAGGATAATGTGCTTTTGGACTTCGCCAAGAACTTGAGTGGTGACGGAGGCCTTTCAACTTCACAGCTACGTCATAGCCATTAGCAGTGAAATAACGGTCTAGTTCTGATAAGAGTTAATTGTAAAGGTGAGTTATTTGGAAACTCTTTTCTAGCTTTAAATGTCATCTAGCATTTTTGGATGAGAAATGCAATTTTTTAATTAAAAATAAAATAAAATTCACGTATGTTAAAGTATTATAAAAGATTGGTTTCCTCCTTAGCAGAATGTAGGCTCTGGCAGAAATACGGTTTCAGGTGTGGGTGTAGGAGGGGAACAAAACTTGGATGAAACAGGATTTTATCTTCCTGGGGTGGGCTGCCAGTTAAATTTCTGCAAATAGCAATGTCATAAAGCATGATTTTAGAGACAGATCATGTGCTTTCTAGAGCAGCAATTGAGAGAAAAACAACAAAATTACAAGGAGGCTAAATGTGAAAAACAAGCTTTCTCCTCATCCACCTGAAGTCTTGCAAAATAAAAATGTATTTTAAAAAATACTCTTTGTACAATACCTTTTCAAAAGCAGAGTACAACAGCATGAATCCTAAAACTTCCAAGAGTCCCTGCTCGATGAACTCTACTATCTGGGTTCTAAGACATAAAGGTTAATTAAAGAAACGACAAGTTCTCTGCTTCCCTAACGTGGCTAAGGAAGACACGTTAGCAAAGCCACATACAAAGCTGAACAGCAATTAGAGAGAATCAAAAAACAGACACACAAAATGGAACCTTTGGCAAACCTAAAGATAGACTCTACCTCAGCATCTGTCGTTATGTTACAAACATCGAAAAACCTTACGTTTCTGATTTTTGCTTCTTATTCCACCAACCTGCCCTCCCACACATACACAGTCTTTGCCTCCACATTCCCCTGGAGCAGGTTTTGTGGGGAAATTGAAGTGAAAAAGTCACTGCGAAAGGAAATCGTCAAAGGTGACAAAGGGGATTTGTTGGAATAACGAAGAACACTATGCGGAGATCAAGAAAATCAGGATTTAGTGTAAAAGGGTAGTTTGTTTAGAGGTTGAAATATAAGGAGCAGGGTGGGGGTGGGGCATTTGAGTTTTATATCCATAAACTTCCTGGCATCATGACCTTGCTTTTCTTTTAGCAAACAAGTCCGTGGTCCTCTTGGTGCCTCACTTGAGTCGGTCATACTTCAAATTCTGCAGTTCAGTGAACTTCCTATTTATTTATTGTCTGTCTTCCATACGATGCCACCCAGGCTAAGTTTTTCTTTTTTTTTTTCTCTTTCATCCTGTCAGTATTTTTTTTAACTCTCCTGAGTCATTTTTAACATACAGTTAGGAATTTTTCCAGCCACTTGAAAATTCTATACTCTTTTCCTGCCATTTAAAATACAGTAATACAGTAAATCACTGCAACTGGGAAGAAATTCTGACTTGATCAGTGCAACCATGGTGTAAAGTGTGATAGACAGAATTCAAACACTAAGAGGACAGTCTCTAGTTTTCATATCTCATTCTTTACTTAAAGATAAGTTGTCGATTAACTGCCTTTAAATTAAGACATCTGAAATACATTTGTATATGTTTGGTATTACTAATTTTTTAACTATGACAATTTCACACAGAAACCCTTTTGTTGGAAACTGAATTTCTCGTGTAATAATTAGCTGTGGAATATTACCCCAAACAGGTGTCTGTAGCCTGTCAAAGTCAGAACAGGTGATTTAGAATTAGCGTATTAAAAGAACTGTGAATTAGCGAAGCAAAAACGTGTTAATTTCTTGTTCCATCTGTTAATATGAATTCACTGCCAAATATTTTACTTTGTAGAACTGTGCTGGGATTGGCAAGAACATACACTATAAAAAAAGTTTAAAGGCCTGAATGTTTAAAAATCATGACATACGTTACTGCAAAAATAACTTCTACATTTTGAGCATGCTTTTTTTTTTCTTTTTTATCTTTGAAAAAAATAACTGCAGAGATTGCCATATAATATAGAAAGTTAACTAAAGAAAACATACGATCAAATGTTAGACCTTTAAAACAAAAATTGGAAGAAAATGTTATTCAAGAATGTTTGGTTATAAATGAAGACTAATTCTTCAGTGCTACTTCTCAGATGTATCTGAGAACTACTCTGAATTACTGGAAGATGGAAATATCTGCTGCTACCATGCAGCTTATATCCAATAATATCCTCTTATACAGAGATGCCATTATAGAAAAAAAGATCATTTTTTTTCTACCCAAATACTCTAATCTTTAAAAGATTATGGTGCAATTTAGGTCACTACACCACAGTCTCTGTATAATACCTAAACCTATTGTTCATTAGCTTAGTTTTGTTTCTTCTGCCAAATTTTCCCTGCATGGATAAAATGTGAATACATTATACCCTTAACTCCACATGCACGTATGTAATTGTGTATGCCCGTGGTGGTGGTAGAGGGTAGAAAAGAGGAGAGACCCATAGTAAAATGAAAAAGCGTTCTTTATGTGTATCCCCATTCCGACACATAAAGGACTGGGTCTGTAACTGGACACATTTTCGTTCTGAAAACCTTGAGAGAATCTAGAGCTCATGAACTATTGAACCAGTTTGCCATCTTTGTATTTCTTTTCTTTGTAGGCAGACCCATGGGAAAAGAAAGGAATTTGAAGTGAATTGAAATTTGTGAGCTTAGACATATGCTAAGAGTACAGTTAACTTGAGTTACTTTTTCCATGCTGCTGAATTGGGTCCTGAATGAGGCAGTTTTGTGACTTAAACAGATTTCACTAATTTTCCTTCCTTGCACATTTAAAAAACAAACCACACTCTCCCATATTGCTGTTTGGGTTTTAACGGAGCTAAGGCATGCACACCCAATTACTATAAGTACTTTAACTAAGGCTTAAAGATATGCAGCATGTTCTTAACTGCAAATGATATGATAGGTAGTGTCTTTCCTCTCTAGTTTTATGTCACATCCAAGAGATTAATCCTCTCATGAATCATCCATAATGACTAGAATAATTTGGGGGAACTGAATGAAATTTTTCAAATTATTTATATCATGAACTCACAAGAATATGAATGGTGGGTTATGCAAATACAAACCATGCTTACAAAAGATAAATACAAAAAAGGGAGGGATGAAGGTTAAGTTTATATTTCTAAACCTGGACTTCTTTGTATTGACACACCATGGCCTTATTACTTCACTGGTGAGTGATCTCTGTTACAGCTTATGAAACACATAGGGGAAATACCATTTCTAACATTTGAATGAAAGAATGATGATCTTTTGTATAGCTTAGGGCAAAGGTACCAAATTCTCTAACGATGTGAGATGAGATGCCCTTATTCTATCAGGTTCATGACAATATATTTTTGTTGTTGTTCATGATAATATTTTAAGAAAAAAATGCTTAAAAATAGCCAGAGATTTTTTTCCCTGTATGAAACAAATAGACTGAGCACAAGTTTTATAATTCTTTCTAAACATGATCTCAGATAAAAGACAATACTCTATTTCCTATCATATTTAAGAAATATGGTGTTATTGTATAGAAATCATTGATGAAATATTTCCAAAATTCTATATCATCAGCCTAAAACTCCATATAAAGCTATGCAATACATAAAACATTTTATGGAGTTTTAAATTATACAGTACATTAAAGTTTTAGTTGACTTATCTGAAGACATTTTTGGTATGTAAATAAAAATGCAAGGGGAAGAACCTGTCAGAAAGTAAATAAAGTATGTAAATTAAATAAAAGGTAAGACAGCTACACTTTTTATATAAATAACTGTGTTAACGGAGCTTTATGCATATTACAATATATTCAGATGCATAGCTTTTGCAAAAATAAATTCATTGCTCCTCTCCAAAGAATGGATTAAAACAATTTATTTTATAAAATTTGGATAGATAGGATAAGAAATGTAATAGCCATCCATGGAAAATAAATATAAAAATTATTCAAGCTCCATCTACTTTATGTTAGTAATGAGATGCACTTCATTCAAATTCCTTTCAATTGAAACAGTGCTGAGGAAGCAAAAACATGATTCTGTAGGAAATGATTTCTAATCTTCATGATAACATACCGATATAATACAATTATTTACAATTGACTAAGAGTTAATTTCAATAGTATAACATCTTTCTTGCAAAAATGTCAGCTTTTATTGATGAAACAAACTAAGAATAAAACATTTTTACTTGTAGTATTACAGTGCTGTTTTTCATTCTGTTAACCAAAACAACACAGTAATACTGTAAACAAAAAAATAACATCAGACTGCTTGTGTTTGCATGATTTTATCAAAAACTATAAGCAGTGGAATGAAGTACATTAGCTGTAATTTCAGAAAACACTTGATTCTTTTAGACTCCAGTCAAGCTATATTCAAAATAAGAAGTGACCATTGGGCTAATTGTGTTAATTATCTAGTATGTCATGGGAGAACATAAAATTAATAATTGAAAATGATTGATCTCATATATTTAGGGTACAATAAAAGTAAATATGCAATAAAAAACTGTCTACACACACACACACACACACGTACACGCACACATAAAACCAGTTTATATACACCAGTTTTCCTCAAATGGGGTCTAAATGTTTCCAGACATTTTTAGTTGTCACAACTCAAGGAGCAGTGCCGCTGGTATCTAGTGGGTAGAAGCCAAGCATGCTCCTAAATATCCCACAGTGCACAGAACTGTCTCTCACAACAAAGAATTATCCATTGCAAAATACCGTTCGACCTAGATTGAGAAACCCTGATATATACCTATAGTTCTTGTTATTACCACCTGCCTTCTTTTCATTGAGAAATGCAAGGTATTTACATCAAAGAACCCTGTTTAGCCACCAGACTGGTTAAATCAGAGCACTATCATCACAGAGGAATAGGATTCGTTCTTAACACTTATTTATGGAGTGCATACTCTGTGCCAGGTCTTCTTGTGGTCATACTTCTAGAACAAGTTGGCACTTGTCTAGCCCAATTTCTTAAATAAAAATTAGAAAATAATTGTCCTGGTAGGTAAAGTGATTTGCCTACATTCACCTTGGCATGGCTGGGTTTGAGCTGAGTTTTCTTGACTCTGAGACCCTAGGCAAATCTTTCATACACTGAAACCTCTGCTCTCAGCAGAGTCAACAACTGGCAATGGTATCCATATATTTGTATTAAATGAAACCATTGATTTGCATTATGTATGTGTTTCCCATATATTAGTTAAAATTCCAACCTGCTTTGACTGCTTGGAATAGGATATTTACAGTTAAATTTTAAGAAACAGAGGTAGGGCATGAAAGAAAAATGTTGATTTTACAGGAATATTTTTATTAGGTCTCATTAGCTGAAAAATCTTCCTCGAGTCATATTTTAATATTATACTTTCATTTTTTTTTCATTTTTTTTACTAAGGAAACTTAATATTAACTACAAAAATGAAAATTCCCTTGGCAATGCTTTAACATATATAAAGAATAGTAGGAGATAATATTTTCAGAATTAAAGTCAAGAAAAACTTTTCTCTCCTTAAAAGGTATTATTTTCCTCTCAATTTGCTCTGGCTACCAAGAAAGTCAGAGTAAAGTACACATTTCACCAGCAGCGAAAATACTAGTTTTTAATGGTTAGTGTCTGTTTCTTTATCCTTTCCGTTGCCCTGATTAACTATCTTTTTTTTTTAAGATGTTTGGATGTATGAATAAATAATATAATTAAGTAGATACTGTCTCTATTTTCCTAGAAAGCTTACTGAATATTGTCTTGGAATAATAATAGTATAAGTCGTCTTGAAACGGAATAATTAGCATGCACCTCTTCTCCCCTGATTTGCTCAATGATTTTGCCACTATTGCTTTGCTAGAATTTCATGATAAGTTAGCCAGCAATGCCTTTCTATCATATTCTTACTTAAAACCACCTAGCATGTCAATGGCAGTATAAAGACTTGCAATTATAATACTTACCATAGCTCTTCTATGTGCTGGGCACTGTGTTGTGTATTTTGTGTGTGCGTGTGTTCTTTTTTCTTATCATTAAGTCAATCCTGCAAACCAGATACAATTATCTTCTTTTTACTGAAGAACTGGAAGGTTGGAGAGAGGGTAACTTGCCTATTATCCAGTGAGCTAGTAGCAGACCTAGAATCCCACTCTAGATCTGTCTGACTGTAAAACTCTTGCTAGTTTTCACGTGTACTGTTAGTCCGCTTAATGCATGAAAAAAAATAGAAAAATTTTAATAGAGTATGAAATCAAATTCTAAGATAGAAGTTTAGGTATGATTTAATTCAATTTCTGGTATGGCTATTTTTATTGAATCTATTGAGTAATAATTTATTTCATCCCCATTCTGGTTCTTTCTCAACTTTTCCCCACCCCACAGCTATACCATAGACCTAACAGCATAGTATATCATCTGAAGGATCTGTACATTGGTGGGATATAGGCAAAAGGGATGGGGAGAATGAGAGGAAAAAGACCAAGGGTTACTTGCACTCAGGAAAATAAATCCTTGTTCCTCCTGTTTGAATTAGACAGAAGCCTGAGGTCAGATCCTGGAGTCCATTTACCCAAGCACACTTCTGATTGTCTCCAGATCAGTCACACTTGTCCTAAATGCTCTCTCCTAAATCATACCAATAAGGACTAATATATTTGAGTGTTTCATAGGTGCTAGACACTGTGCAACGCAATTTACACATATTTTAAATTTTGATCTCCATAACCACCCTGAGATGTATGTTTATGTATTATTATCAGCCCTATTTATTAGATGATGTAATTGATGATACATAATGTTCCCATCATCACATAGCCAATCTTGGCAGAGTCAAAATTCTAACAGATTTAACCCTCTCTAAACCCCATTATTAAATACTTTGCTGTGGTCCTCTTCTCTATACAGGTACTTGTTCCTTTCTATTTCTACCAATCTGAGCACTATAGTGATGACTAATCTCTTTAATATCTACCCATAAATCTTAGAAAGATTTTCTATGTCTTTCTTACATTTTTGGTCAGTATATTAAGGCATTTCTAACCTTAATGTAGCATTTTTGTTTAAATAAAAGTGGCATGTCCCTATGTAAGAAATTCACAGTATGCCCCATAATGTTACTGAGATTGTTCCAATAGTTTTTAATGTAGAGATGGGGAACAGGTGTTTGCAAAAGTATTTTTTCAAAAAAAAAAAAAACTTAGTTAAAAATTCAATCTAGATGTATTCCACAAACTGTTTTTATAATGAAATAAATTATTTATAAGATACACAATACACTTATTTAGAAAATATCTTAAAGCATATAGTATCAACTAGATTTATTTGACTGGCATACTTTTGGCACTAAATGATATTTATATATTTTAAATTACCCTTAATTTGTTTATAACAGTTGCTCAAATTCCATTTGTATAGAAGGACCATTTTTTCCCTAAAGCACTGATATTCTACTACTTGCTTCACATTAAAAATGTGTTTTCTCCTAAGAGTCCATTGACAATTAAAACATTGTAAAAAGAAGGTTGGTTGCGTTTCAAGTTTGATTTGTCTAAACAATCTGGGTTTTAAAATTTCATCATTATTATACTCAACTTTGATTTTTGAAATACTATGTTTTTAAAGGTGTGGAAAGGCCAAGATTTGACCACCTGTGACCCACAAAAATAGCAATTTCATATGGTTCAAATAAGACTTAAGTAATGATTCTGAAGTATCCATAAAACTCAATGAGCATTGCCTTAAGACTACCCATAATCTTAGTCTAATCTGCTTTAAAAAGTTAAATGCACAAGCTAGAAATAAGAAAGTTATCTTAGCATCCTATGAATGTGCGTACTTACCTTGTAATTTTATACTTATTTACAAAGAAACAGTTTTATTATATTTATCCTTAAGGATATAAGCCATTATGTTTATCCTTACCGATTACGAAGTAAGGGTTAGATTATACAACCACGAGAGTTTATTTGTGGTCAAGCTCATGATTTATTCAGCTGAGTATTTTCTCTTTGATAAAAGGGTCATTTTTGTGAAAGGGCAGGACTATTCTTCTTGGTTCAAATGAAAGGAATATATATGCATGTATAATAAAAAGGACTGGTATTTCACTACCTGAGAGAATTTAGTCATCTGCAAACTAAAGAATGCCTGATCTCCTTCTTCCAAGCAATTTTTGTCATAAAATCATAAAATAGAATTCTTTCCCACCTTCCATATTATCTGTGCCACTAAGTTAAATAAGTATTTTCACCAGAAATGCAGATTTTCAGCCCAGAATTTCACACCACATTGGACTGAAATTTTCAAAAAGAATATAAAGTGTCAGAATTATTTTTAGTCAGAGCAAGAAGTATTATTTATACCTTGCTATAGTTTTTTTCTTTATGTGAAAACTTAACAAAAAAATTTAACTTGGGGGGAAAAAGAAAAATCTGGAAGTCCATTTCATTAAAGATCCTCTGTAACTATGTCTTGTGGGGGCAAGTGTGGTAGTATTGATCATGGTGTGGTGATACTTTAAGTATAGAATCACATAGAAGAAATGAGAAAGAGACTAAGAGATATGGAACACCAGGAATGAACTCAAAAGGGACCTAATGCTCATTATCTCAGGTGATCATTTCAACATGCCTACGTAGGAAAGGTTATTAGGTCTATTTGGCAGATGAAGAAACTGAGGACAGCAAGAGTAAAATGCATTCAAGGTCATGCTTATAGTAAATAACTGAGTCTAGAATTAAGCACAATAGTATTTCAGAAACTGAAGTTCTTGACTTTTCATATGTAATCACATTGGTCAACACTTGATTGGATTAACCAAGTGGGATCATATTCATCATTTAAAACCTTTAAAGAGCACTCTCTCTATCTAATCTATTGATCTATCTCCATTTGAGTGTGTGTATATATACAAAGAGAGAGGTATATATATATCCATGTATGTATACATAGCCCACAAATTCACTGTAACATTGTCTGAAGTCAATATAAAATTGTTTGTTTGTTTTTTTTAATTTACCATCTGAGTTACCTATTCATGGAAAACACTTGTATTTTGTACACATAACTCTTTACATCCTCATCCAAGGCCTATGAATGTTTATTTTAGACACAATTCTAAGAAATTAAGTTTCTCAACTTAAGACAAAGAAAAAGAATACAGGAAATGTCACAGAATGACATTATTAAAAAGGGCCAGAATAGGACGAGACTAAGAGGTGAAAATCTATAAAAATCTGAGAAAAATTCAATGTAGGATTCAATAATCTCCCACATTTTAATAAGCATCAAGAGCCATTCTGCAATAACATATAACAAATAATATACATGTATAAAAGGTCATCAAGAAAGCATTATGATAAATTATGTATATAAAAGGCTTAGGAAAGTGTGATAAAGACTTAGAGTATTTCTATTCAAAATGTTGGCTACTATCTTTTGATGTTTAAAGAGGAAAATCTTAGCTGCTGGGAAAATATAACTACATAAACAAATTTTTTGGAGTGGTGAGATTTTACTCTCTCTCCCTAGCTGTGTCTCTCTCTCTCTATAGACTTGGATAAAGCATTTTGCATGCTGACTTTAATTAGTGCAATATGTATTTGTTCCAATATTTCTTTTAATGGATACATTTAGGAAATAAAATTGAATCATTTCTAAATTATTTTTTAGATCTTGAGCTAGAACTTAAGAAAACTCAGTACTTGCTTCTCATTATATCAAACTCATCCTCAGCTCCTCTCTTTCTTGTTCTTGTGATTTAAAAAACAATGGAAGGAGGACCCAGGCTAGAAATGTGAATTAATGGTAGCAGAGTTAAGACAATAAGAATTTTAGAATCTATGAGAAGTGTATTCCAAAAAATTTCTTGCCACACAGTAATCGTGTGACTCAGAGAAAATTACTTAACATCCTTGACATTCAATCACCACCTCTGTAAAATAGCAACAAAAGTTCTCAGAAGGAAGTTGTGTATGTTAAAATAAGATAATGAATGCAAAACAACTAGCACAGTATCTGGTATACCATTTGCTTTTTAAAGTATTTTGATAATTTAATTTACTATATAATTATTTTGATACTTACTTCCAAGTATTGAGATCCATATACACTGTTGCCAAATATGTGATGAGATCAAGGTCATGCATGTGGATTTTACTAATATATTTTCTGATTAAATCTTTACCTAAAAGTTTTATGAGACCGACTTATTAATAAGAACACTCAGTGTAGATTTGCTGAAGTGAGATTCAAATCAGTTTAATGAGTTTAAGTTTGAAAAGCACCAGTATGTTTTGGAAAATAATTATTAGAAATTTTTTTATGGCACTAATTTTCCATTCACATGAATAAGGCTTAGTGAAGCTGCCATAATCATTTTATAATGATATAAGAGGAAATTCTCAGAGATGACGTTATAATGATAAGGTAAAACAAAGCACTGTCAATACCATGGTGTG
Source organism: Mirounga angustirostris (assembly GCF_029215605.1). NCBI lineage: Eukaryota > Metazoa > Chordata > Mammalia > Carnivora > Phocidae > Mirounga > Mirounga angustirostris. The sequence goes on along the minus strand of NW_026991711.1, from coordinate 110,141,526 downwards.
CTAAGAGGATAATAAAGAGTTTCAGTATTTGAAGCTGCTAACTAGGGATTACATCCATTTGAGGTAGAATCCTAACATTACCTTTATTTTTTTATTTGTTTAATTAACATATAATGTATTATTTGTTTCAGGGGTACAGGTCTGTGATTCATCAGTCTTGTATAATACCCAGTGCTCATCACAACACATAACATTACCTTTTTATTAATTCTTCCATATAGAAATACATAGATGAGACTGACAGACCAACATCTGTATAGTAATACACATTTGGATGAGATATCTGAGGACAGGATGTGATCTAGAGCCAGAAGTGATAGAGAACTAGAGTGATAAAGAAGTGATAGAGAATATATATATAATTGTTAACTAGATATGTGCCAGGGAATATAAAAGACTCCCACTAAAGAGGATGATACTTGTTAACCCAGTGCAACATAATTTAAGAATTAAAGTGGTAAATCTACAAAATGATATAAGAATGTAGGAGAACAGCCAAAGCAAAAGGTCCAAACCAGGTGCACTATATATGAGACAATGCAAAAATCTATCTAAAAATCTAGGGTTCCTGTGGGGAAGAATAAAAATTCCTGTGCCATTACTAGTTGTGTGACCTAGGATAATTACTTAACTTTTCTATGCCTCAGTTTTCTCATTTGTTAAGGGGAGATCACAAAATGAGTTACTGTATACAAAGCAGATAGCCTAGTAATTGGCACCTGACACAGTCTTGTGGGTTTTTGTTTGCTTGTTATTTTTTGCTTAACTGCATATATATGAAATATTGAGGCTCTGTGCTGACTATTCATCCTCATCTGGGATGTAGAACTTTATTTCAATAATTGTAGTTTTCCTTAGTTGCCATGGTTTAGGAGACATGCAAACAGTTACACAGAGAATTTTCTTTTTCTTTCCTATAGTGCTTGTAAGTAAGATGGTTGATATCTTTTCTCATCATGCTTCATGCACTCATCATAATACGCCTGGAATAGAAGGATGTACTGGTAAGAGAGACAAGTGAACAGTGTTGCCTGAGAATGTTCTGAGTTGCTGCTAAAGACACAAATACTCTTCCACACAGAGAGGTTAAAGAGGAGCAAGATAGAAATCATGGTGAGGCAACTGAAGAAAGATCAGGATGACAGTGTCACAAAAGCCACCAAGCAGAGTTATCAGGACAACATCTGCACTGTGGGATGCTAAGGAAGGTGAAGATTTAGAGTCAACTACTGAATACTGTAGACTCAGTATGACTGCTCAGGTTCAAGGCACTATTGATGGTGTGCGATCATTAGCCAGTATGATCAATCATTTCCCAATTTTGTAATCTGTCCACTTAGTGCTAAAACTACCCTGGTTATCAATAGAACCGACTGACCTTATGTAGGTTTAAGTCCCCTCACTTGCCATGACTTACCTGTCAGACCTGCTTTTATAATAATAATAATAATAATAATAATAATAATAATAATAATAATAATAATAATAATAATTTAGGTAGATGTGTCTACTCAGTCTTAGGAGAGGCTTCACCAAAAGAAAAAAAGGTATGCTTTTCTTTCTTTTTCACTCTGGAAACTAGCTTTTCAGCTATGATATAGTTACTTCAATAGAAGAAACACAGGCAAGCATATAAGCTAAAACAAAAGGCATATTCTATGAAAATCAGAGCAAGTGGGGATCCCTACCTCATTGACCAAGAGGTTCTGAGTTTTAGACTGGGTTTTCACTGAAGCCAACTCCTGATCCAGAGACTTCTAGGAAACTATCTGACCAGATTGCTTCTAGTTAGGGAGATACTCTCCGGGTAAAAGTGCACAGAAGCAGTTTGGATTCTACTGTGCTATTGCATTGGAAAGCTACTTCTAAATAATCATTCACCTTCCACATCACCCAGCAATATGCTTATGAAAGCTGTTTTCTTTCTTGTAACTACAGGTGTCAGATGCATCAAAAAAGCAGAAGTGCCCTTTCAGCTCTTCTCGGTGCCATTCCTTGTCAATTTCATGCTGCCTACAGCAACAACATAATACTGAAAACAGCAATGATGTCACTGGAAGTGTTCTGTGATTGACAAAGAAGAACGGTAATAGTCAGAGGTGGCTCCTCAGAGAATTCAGAACTCTCTTGATGTCATCCAGGCGCTCATCCCCTGATTGGAAAGAGGAATGAAGTGTTCTCTGCATGAAAAGGCAAAGATGAGAAGTGATGAAGTGATGTAGGTACAGAAGAATGGTCAGTTACTCTAAAGGTACTTAGAAGCAGGACAGGCTGAACACTGTGAACTTGGTTAGGTTCTCTGTAACAAGCTCAGGGCCCCAGAAATGTAATGACAGTAGAGCGCATTCCTTAACTCTCACACTTGTTGAAATGAGTAGAAGGTGGCATTTGTTTGGAAATCCCTCCCCAGTCTTTGTTCCCAGAACCCAGTATTCATTTTCCTGTGCCTACATACGTAGCTCTTCAGATAAACATTACTACTGCAACAAAACGTAGAGTGCCAGGCCTCACCAGATGGTTACATTGAATTAAAAATATATGCAAAAATAAGTTCTAAAGTGAAAATGGATAAAGATATAACTCTCACTAATTCCCAAAATTGCCTTCTATTACAGCCATGCTGCTACAAATACTCTTTATCCATCTGAATCTTTGTTCCTATCATCTTTCTCCTTTGAAACCCTTTGTACTTCCTCTCTATTCATAAAAGGACAAGCTAAAGTCTCACATCCTTCATGAACATGCTCTTGACAATCCATATGTATTGGTCCCACCCTTCCTGGAAATCCTACTGCCTGCCTTTTATTTGTCCTTTAATCACGACTGTCCTAGTCTATCAGTTTTAGAAATCTCTTTTCTTCTCAACAGAATCTAAATTCCTTGAGATTAGAGGTCATTTAAAAATTCTGCCCTCTGCCAAGCCCTCAGGATATAGACAAGGTAGGAAGAAGAACAGGAGTCTGCAGACTGGGATGAATAGCACACGATTATAAACTGTGTAGCCTAAGCCAAGTCTAATTAGAGAAAGTTTCTTTCAGGAAGAAACTGTTCCTCCCAATTTTCTTCTTTCTTTTCAAATGACATTTTTCTTTCTTTCAGGGGAGATATGATAGTCTGATGGAATTAGACCGCCTAGATTTAAATCCAATTCCAATTGATGTTTACCATATGGCTTTGAGGAATTTATTCATGTCCCCATGCCTCAGTTTCCCCAACTGTAAAATGGACTTAATAAACATCGTTGCTTTTCGCATCACCCTGAGTATTAATTAAACTAACATATATAAAGTGCTTAGAACAATACCCGAAATATAGTGAGTGCTAAATACATGAGGGCTATTATTTTGATAGGATTACATTTCTTCTTATTAGCTTAGTATTCAATTACATTCCCCTCTGGTTTCTAAGTACAGGTCACTTGTTTGAAAGCACATTCCAACTGGCTGGAGACCAGTGACCTACTGCCCAGAGCCTTAGGCTGGACGTTGAGGTAGCGGGGATGGGGGGCTGACTCCTCAGTCACTGATCAGTGCATCAGGCCAGGATTCTTTGGGATAATCGCTGATATTTCTGGACTGCTTTTGGCAGCTGATGCTGACCACACCAAATATGTGTGGTCTGCCTTCCACAGTACACATTTATGGCTGGGAAGAGGCTTCCCCCCAGAGACCATACTTGACAGACCTTTCCCCTTGTTTTTAAATGGTGAGCCACATTCTGGCCAATGAAACATAAGCAGAAGGGCTGTGTGTCACTTCCAGTCCAAGTATGCCCCTCCTCGTCTTCACTCTCCCTTCCCTGGCTTGATGCAGATGGATACGGTGACCTCAGAAGCCACATGTTAAAGACACTGGGTCCATCTGGTGGGAGTTCTCAAGGAGGCCCTGATGTACTGCCTGCAGGAAAGCAGCCTGCAATCACCAACGCCCATCCTGCACTTAACGAGAGTGAGCAAAAAAAGTTCTGTTTTGTTTGATCCATTACCTGGTTTGGGGTTTATTTGTTCCAGTAGCTAGTGTGATCCCAACTAATCTGTTGCCCATCAGTAAATTGGAGAGAAGCGTACTCATCTTACCAAAAATTATTATTAACTCATAAAATATCAAAGTTTCAGAAAGCACAAAGTAAATACATGTGGTAGTATTTTCCTGCCTACTTGGTACTTATATTCTGAGAAAATTGTGTTAAACTTGCATCATAGCTCACCAGTGCTTCTCAACTCATCCATAAACTCAAATGCTCTGGGTTCCAAAGTAAGTGATTTGCAGCGGACTGACTTAGGCTTTTGAAAGGTGCTTACTAGGATTCAGGTTTAAGGGAAAGGAAGGCTTAGGGGGAGATGATCATTTATCATCATGACAAACACCAAAGGAGTTTTAAGTAAAAAGATGAGCAAGGCCAGTTTACCATGAGTTAAGTTCCCAGATCTTTACTGAATTTTTGTCAAATGCACTTAAAAGGTTTTAGAATAAAGTCCTCTAAATAAATATCCTTGATTTTGCTATTGTCTCTTCTTCTTAAGTACAGAATTTTACAACTAAATAAGCAAAAAAAAAAAAAAAAAAGATTTTTCCTGTGTGTATGTTTGTGTGTGTTAGGCATCTGCCATCAAATAATACCTAAATTCGGGTTTGAATATGGACAGTCCATCACCACATTATCATTTTACCACTTAATATTTACGACACATATATCACTTTTAGTTCCCCCCCGTCCCCCAGAACACCCAGCCTTAAGACCCATATCTGAGGCACTTTCAGTCCCTTTCATCAGGTACTTCTGGGATTATGAATCATTAACAAAGCCTGACATCTTTGATGCTCTGAGGTGGTTTAAAACTCTGAAGTCAGTGTTAATCTAACCTCTGCCAAAATGAATACAAATCACACTCTTGTTGGTGGTAGATTTGTTTGAGGGTAGCCTCCATCAAGTACCCTCCCCCACCCCCGCACCCCCGCCACCACAGCATCTATGGGTCCTAAGACAAGAATAAAGATAAGATAAATGGAGATACACATGCTGTGTGTGTAAATATTTTAGAGTAGCATATCCAGCTAAGAAACTTCATAAAATCCTCTCCGAACCACTTCATTTGTTGTGAGGACTAAATATCTTTATATGCCTTGAATTTAGAACCATCCTCGGCACATAATGAGGACCCGATAAATGCTAGTTGCTATTATTGTTTTGTTGCTGCTGCTGCTGATGACTTCCTCTCCTTGAGAGCATCACTTGATGAATACACGGCTCAGTGATTGATTATTGGGCCACAAGGCTTCTCTGAACCCCAGGTGCCCTCTTGATTAATGAAACAATGTCCTAATGGGTGGCATCAATACCACCAGACCCAAATGCATACCAGAGTGACTAGAACAAACAAAAGACTTTAGGCAGCGGGGCCCCCACAGACATTAATTTTGTAGCGACTTAAAAAAAAGAGAGAATTCTCAGATAATTTACTTAAATTTTACATTTATATTTATATATGATAAGCTAAAGGAAATCTAAATGCTAAAGGAAGGGTTTGAATAAAAAGAACAATTAAAATCACTAATTCTGCTACCATTGGATTAATACTTTGGCTCAGTAATGCTATCACTTAGAACTAATGGGGTCAATATCTATTTCTAGAAACAATCAACAATAGCTCCTAAATTATAGTTGTGTTTCCTAGCACTGCTAAAATGAATGGTCTTGTAAAATTCCTATTATAGGAATATATATTTCAAATACGGAAGTCTGCTATAAATTATTTTACATAAATAATTATTTTAAAAAATCAATAAGACTATTTTAAAGTTTTGGAACTAAAAAAGATTTTTTTAAAAAAAAGTTGCGTTGGGAGTAATTCAAGAAAAAAATTATGCTTCTTTCCATTGTAATAATTTTTAAAAGGACTGCCTTTTCTATTAAATTTTTTAATTCAATTTTACAGGCTGTTACTCTATAAATAGAACTATCCATTTTAAATGGACAAGGTGAAGTATATAAATGACATTATGAGCGTTGCTACTAACAAGTTTTGAACTATGCATATTTACACATAAATAAAACAAAAACCAAAGAGAATAACCATCTGTGAATAGTAGGGGTGGCATCCCTATTATTTCCTTAGTTTAAGGTGTAAATGGATCAAAATAAGTGAGTAGTATTGGCATCTTCCTGCATTATATATTGAGAAATGCGTTGATGAGTAATTAATTTAACTTAAAAAAAAAAACCAGCAACCATACTTATATAGAAACCATAGATTTATCTTAACTTTCTCCTTTTACAATATTCCAAGTTACGGGATAGAAGCTAACGTTACCTTAAATGTCCGATGAAATTGGTAAATCATTGCAAAGCCCAAGCAACTATGTTTCAAAATAAGAACAGGATGTGCTTGTAGGACAGAAAAGCCAACTGTTATTTACACTTACTGATCTGGGGACACTTGGCCATAGCTGTCCATTAACACCACTGAGAAATGGACGTTTCTTTGAGAAGTAGTTACAGCCCTCCAAAAGTGTTTTGAAACGTTCCATCTTCTAAAATATTTTTATTCTGAAATTTTAAAACCTGCTCTATTTACCTAAATGAATTTCTATTTAACTTTGTCCAGTATCCAAATACAAGTCTTAAAGATACTAGAGCCTTGTACCAAGAATTCACTTTTTAGTGACAGTCTCATCCCCAGCCTTGAGGAGGCAAGGAAGTGGGCTTTGGTGTCATATCCAAGCAGGGCAATGAGAAAATGGGTAGATACACGGGGCAAAGGTTCAAACTGAATCCATTTGAATTCAGATTAGCCATCCTAATTAAAACTTTTAACTCACTGCCCATTAGCTGAGTGCTAACCCAAACCAGATCTTGAAGACAGAGGTGAGAAAAGAAGAAAGGAGGGTCTTTTTTTTTTTTTTTTAAAGATTTTATTTATTTGAGAGCAAGAATGAGAGACAGCATGAGAGGGAGGAGGGTCAGAGGGAGAAGCAGACTCCCTGCCGAGCAGGGAGCCTGATGCGGGACTCGATCCAGGGACTCCAGGATCATGACCTGAGCCGAAGGCAGTCACTTAACCAACTGAACCACCCAGGCGCCTGAAGAAAGGAGGGTCTTACCCAGATTACCTGATATCTTCCAGAGCACTCCCCCTGGCTTGCTATTGTGATTCTCTGAAGGGAACCCACCAGATAATAAAGCACTGGAGTTCTTTAGAATTAGGGAAAACACCTTTACATGGTGTGATGGTCAGTTTTATGGGTCAATTTGACTGGCCACAGGGTGCTCTGATTAAACATTATTTCTGGGTGTGTCTGTCAAGGTGTTTCCAGATGAGATTAGCATTTGAATTAGTAGACTCAGTAGATTGTCCTCCTCAATGTGAGTGGGTATCATCTAATCTTTGAAGGGTATTTATAGAATGAAAAATGGAGGAAGGAGAAATTTGTCTCTTTTTTTCCTGCCTCATTGATTGAGCTGGGACATATCTCATCTTCTGCCCTGGGACTGGAATTACACCATCAGTTCCTCCTGGCTTCTCAGGCTGTTGGACTAGGTCTGAATTATACAGTTGGTTTTCCTGGATCTCACATTTGCAGGTGGCAAATCATAGGATCTTTTAGCCTTCATAATCATGTAAGCCAATTCCTCATAATAAATATCTATCTATCTATCTATCTATCTATCTATCTATCTATCTATCTATCTATTTATCTATCCATCCATCTATCTATCTACCTACCTACCTATCTGTATGTACTTCCTATTGATTCTCTGGAGAACTCTGATTTACATATATGATTGAAAACAATCATTTGATTTTGAGCTGCCATGCAAAAATGCTTTGCTTTTCTGTCATAGCACTTAACAAAATGAAACAAAACACATAGGGGTGTGTGCCTGTGTGTGTGTGCGAATGTGTGTGCGAGTGTGTCTGCTGTTTCCATACAGATTTTAAATATCTTAAGGACAGTGTGTCTTCATATTTATTATTGTCCCCTGTACCTCCCAAAAATAATTAATCTGATACTTTACAAATTGTAAGTCTTTAGCATATTTTTTTGACAAAATTGAATTCAGTTAACCAACTGAATTGATACATTTTTGATATAAACTATCAAACTAGGTCAAAATCACTTAGGCTTTCTCTTTGCTCTTGTTGGTAATTCTCTACTTCTTTTGTCTAGACTTTGGGCATTCCCTTGTGATCTGCCCAATGCTACTTTTAGGCCACAGGACAGTATTGCTCCCCCCCCCCGCCCCCGCCACCCCAACTGATAATCTCATTAGCAAGTTGATAACACCCTGTTGCTTTCTTCTCTCTGTCATTCAAGGCCTCCCAGACAAATCTTTCATATACCTCAATGATGTCAACACCTAACTGATGCTATTCTTCTCTACCTTGTTACCTGCCACTGTCCTAGCTACCTTAATTACCTCTCCAATAGCCCCTGTATTTCCTTGACTTCTAAATCCCTTTTATGTCTTTAGTCTTACCTACTGGGGCCAGCTATTGCTAAAACTGTTTCTTAGAATTACCAGAGTAGTTCACCCTCCACATTCTCAAGCTTTCTATATGTATATTCATAATTCAAGCTGCCTCTTTTAATTAGTAAAAAGGTCACACCCTGAAAGTATATGAGCTAAAACACAAATCTCAGGTGTATTTTATTTGAACCACATAATATTATGTAAACTTTTAAAAATTATTTGCTAATGTTTAAAATCAAGAGAGTTCATGTAAAAATCCAGATTTCTGCTTCTGGAAAACCAAAAGACTTGGCAATTTTGCTCCAGTTTCCTGCATGTATCAGTGCTTTCAAAAAGCAGCGGGTTTTTTTTTTTTTTTTTTTCAGATGGGAGGAGCAAACTCCAGTTTTGAAATTACTCTATTTTCCTCAACACTTAAAACACATCATTTTATTTCTTTATTTTGCCATCCATAAACATTTTAGTCTGTGGTTCCTACTTGAATATTTTCTGAACCTACATTTTGCCATATAGCTTTCATTTCTCAATGCTTAGATCTTCTATTTTATTAAATCTCAACCAAAACTCACTTACACCAACCACTTTCTCTACATCTTCTCCCTGACATGAATAGCTGATGGGAAACATCATGGAATTGTATTGCCTGAGCTCGCTGCATAGTTTGCTGTCTGCCTTGAGCTTGGCTATCACTTAATACTGATGACTTTGCACTCTGACAATTATGCGAATTATTCAAGTTGGTTGTAAACTTCTTGAAAATCAGACCCCAACTGTTTATTGTAATTATTTATTATTTGTAGCTAAAATACTGAAAATCATGTGAGAATCTAATATAATCCATTCATGGAGGCTTTCATTCAAGGCTTATTACGGGTGACTCTTTTAAGAAATCACCTGGTCCAGGGTGTATGAAAACTACTACATAAGAATTAAAAGGACAAGTAATAAGAATAAGGCATCACACTTTTGCTAAGAGGGGCTCAGCTTTCAGGTTTCTTTACTTGCCCTTTATATCAACATCTCAGAACAAATGAGAACCTACAGAGTTTGCATGTTGTAACTCCTGGGCACATCTGGGTGGGATAAGAGGAAAGCAGCTTTGAATCTCTGCAATCTATGTCCTTCTTCCCAACCAGGGTTTTCAGCCCTGTAAACTGCTATTGTGTGTACTGCCTTCCACAAAGATTTAAAATTCATCAAACAGACAAAGTGTATATTTAATACTCACATGAGGGAATACAGAATGCCTTTCAATACATCAAACTCCTAAACCTTTTACATCCTTCATTTTTAAGCTACATGGATTTTGATTTGTACAATTTTAAAAATATTCTGAAGCCTAGTCAATCTAACAGTAAAAAGCACTGTTGCACAGTAAGAAATCAAGAAATACAATTCAGCAAACCTGGTATAGTTGGTCCCCAGGGAAGCTTTTTTCCAATTCGGTTTGTCATAGCCCAGATCCATCATGTCATGCTAGCCTAACTTACTACTACTGTCTTTCATTTTTTTCCCTTTTTTGGCACACTCCAACTATTTTCTGTTAAACTAGTGCTGTCACAAGAAAACATATAAAAATGCTCTTTTGCAAACACTCTGTTTGGTTCTATCCTGAACTCTCCGGAGCTACAGATTTCTCTCACTGTCTTCATCAGGGGTGGATGTTGACAGATCAGTGAACCTTACTGGTAGTCATGACAGGCTTGATGCTGTTTTGTGCAAGGTAGAGGGAAAAAAAATAAAAATAAAAATAAAATATAATATAATAATAATAATAAAAGGTTTCTGTGCCTTGCATCTAGAAGGTCCCTGATTCAACAACAAAGGCTTATGTTCAAAGATGATTAGCTTAAATATATTTCAGAGCTTTCTGATTGTGGCAGCAGTTGGGTGTCTGGCTACTAGGTGAAATATGTATCTCCTTGAGAACAAAGGCGGCAGGCAACTTCTTCTGCTGAGGCAGCACCTTTCATAATCCCATGTATTTATCAGCATTTGTGTCCAGATCTTAGGGATTTAGCCCTTCAGGTGAGGCTAAGAGTAGATGAAATGGTTAGGGTCTTAAACAGTCCTCGAAGATATCTGCAGAGAATAAAAACATGTCCCAGGTATCTAGGAGGACGAGAAGAAAATATTCTTGTGGATGAAAATATACACAGGACAGAAAAATATCTCCAAGGTTTCTTTCTTTCTTTCTTTCTTTTTTTTTTTACAGACTTCGTTTTAAAGTCTGTTTTGTCCAATATAAATGTTGCTACCCCAGCTTTCTTTGCACATCCACTTGCATGCTAAATGTTTCTCCATCCCCTCACTTTCAATCTGCAGGTGTCTTTAGGTCTGTAATGAGTCTCTTGTAGGCAGAGTATAGATGGGTCTTTTTTTTTTTTTTTAATCCATTCTGTCACCCTATGTCTTTTGATTGGAGCATTTAGTCCATTTACATTCAAATTACTGATGGATATGTACTTAGTGCCATTTTGTTACTTGTTTTGTGGTTGTTTTTGTAGTTTTTTCTCTGATCCTTTCTTCTCTTGCTCTCTTTCATGGTTTGCTGGTTTTCTTTTGTGATATATTTGGGTCCCTTACTCTTTATTTTTTGTGTATCTATTACTGTTTTTTGATTTGTGGTTACCTTTCAATTTATATATAACATCTTCTGCATATAGCAGTCTATATTAAGCTGACGGTCGCTTATTTTTGAACTCACTCTTTACTCCTCTCCCCTCCACGTTTCAGATATTTGGTGTCACCTTTTATATGCTTTTATTTTGTGTATATCCTATTTTTCTTACTCTTGCTTATGGTTTTGGTTTTCCACTCACAAAGTCCCCCTTAACATTTCTTGGGGGGGCCTCCAAGGTTTCTAAAGGGAAGTGTGAATAGCCTTTAGGTTATTCATAAAGCCCATGGTAAGCTATTGCTTTAAAAAATTGTAAACCCTATATGTTGGCTAATTGAATTTAAATAATAAAAAAGACATAATTGTACAGCACTATTTTTTTTTGAGTCTGAATCAGGTAAATCTAAAGAAACATATCTTTTAAAAAAGTTAAGACTGAAAAATAGGTAAGCTTATTTTTTCAAATAAAATTAACAAGCTCTGTATGTGCTGTTGCCATGGATTTTTCCTGCATAGCCATTCTGCATATTGTATACGTGACTCCAAAGAAAAATGGTTGGTCTGCAGTAGGAGGTGTAGGACGCACACAAGACTTAACTGGACGTGCACACATGTGAGTGGTGCCCTCCCTGTGACCTATGGCTTAGCATGACACCTTCTGTCACCATCTCAGGCAGATTCATGTACTATCGAATCACGTGGCACTTTTTCCCATGTGAGTGTGCACTGGGCTTGGTCCTTTGTGCTTCTCATCAGTGCAAAGAGTATTCACACAATGTATACAAGGGTTATGAGTTCTAGAACCACCAGGGAATGCCAGGGACTTGAAAATATAATATTTCAAACAATGACTCTGATACAGTCTCCCCAAATTTGAAAGATCAGAAAGTCAATTTGCAGAAATGGACACTAAGCATCCTTCTCTTGGCATGAGAGGCAGCCTCCAAATCTAAGGTTTAGCCTCCCCTAGAGAGACACGCAGAACAGAAGTCTCAGACAAGTCTTTAAACTTGATCAGAAGCCCACAAAAGCCCATCCTATTTTCCTCTTTGTTTTGGAAGTGAGCTTTCAAGGACACATCTGGGATATCAGTTCTTCTCAGGGTGGCAAGCTGATGTCCCAAATTACGATTTCAAGTCTACAATGAAATCAAGCAAAGACAAGATGGATTCGGAGAAAGGAAGAAAGCACTTGTCATAAGGCCAGATAATTAGACTGAGACTGATCTTTTCCAAAGTTTTTTAGGGTACATTTTCCACTGAAGTCAAAAGCAGACTTCCCTCCTAACAACTAGCAATCTTTCTGCCAGAGAAAATAAAAGGAAGCAGTAAATTTACTTCTATAGGAATTCATTACATGTACACATATGTATGTGTGTACTCATATGCATACACACACGGATATAAACAGAATTTCACATTCTAGTCAAGCTATGCTCAGACAATTGGGGGAATACAACAAGGGTCAAATTAAAAAGAGAAGCACAAAAATTTTAAATGATCACATTTACACTGCCCTCACCTATTATATGTATGTAAAGCGGATGGCAGAAATAGAGATCTGAGCAGAGGTTGGTAGAGCTGATCATGATCTCTTGGGAAAAAAAGCTCTGGGGTGGGATTCAGAAAACCAGGGCTTATGGCTTTAATTCTGCCATTTTTTCCCCCTAGATATGTGGTGATGAAGATGGTTATTCATATCTATGAGACTCTTATCTCATCATTAAAAGTATGATAACACCACTTCCGCTGAAGACCACTGTGCAGGTTAAATGTTGTACTGCATGTGAAAACACTTTGTAAACTCATATACACTTGGCAAATGTAAATGAGGAAGATTAAATCACAACACTGAGATTTTGTTCAAAAAAGTTATGGGATATTTGGAGAAGACATTTTTTTCTTTCATAATTTTGTGCATCATGAATTTTCATTTTAAATTTCAGGGGAATTTTAAGTTTTTGCTAAAGTCAACATTTAAAAATATTGTATGGATGCAAAATTATTTTATCTACACTTCAAGGGTATATATAATGGTTTGATGTTTCAGTTTTCATGTATAACTTAAGTCTTGTTCAAACACACTAAAGATAGAGTTTTATTAGGACTGGCGAGGATGATACCAACATATATTCATGGACTTATTCCATCTGTATGGAATATGTAAATCTCACTCTAAATATAGTCTTTCAGTGTTCTGAAATGCTTGTGCTTTGGAAATCTGAAGTACAATAAACTGATACTATATTAACTTCGAAATTTAGTTTCTCAATTTAAAAAAATGTGCATCTTCTCACAAAATAATAGATGTTTTTTAATTTAAAAATTAATGCATACAGATCAATGACAACTCTGAAAAAATTCAAAAACCCCTATACCATAGTTTTTCACACAATATATTTTCCATTTTCATCCTTAAGATGTTTCTAATCAAATCAATTTGCCACCTGATCTAGGTAAATAAGTTATTTGAAGATAAAACACTATTTCTAAGGGACACACACCAAATGTAATTGGTATTATTTATTAAGCCACTCAACTAATTTATAGTTAATATGGACTTCGCACTGGTAGTTTGAGCATTTATCTACATAATCTTAACCAGGTTTTTGTATGCTTACACTTCTCATTTCCTTTATGTTTAAAAAATACTCTTTATAGTATATTGAAAAAAATATTGAATTAATTAAGCTTCCACAGTTATTTAATTTTCTCAGTCAGTATTGGGTTTACAAATAAAAACCCCCAAGTGTAGAAGTATTAAATCAAATTTTTAATTTTTTGTAAGTAACAACTGGATGAATTTATACATGTTTAATTTCATCTGCACGTCTTTTTGATGTCTTAAGAGATTTTGTCATAGATTGCTTTATGTCATCAATACATTTTTGAATAAATCTCCAAAAGCCTAACATGAGAAGTCTGTAAAATTTATTTCCAAAAGTTTATTACAGTAACTCTGTTAAGCCCAAATGTACATTATTTCTAAAACAAATTAAAAGAACAAAGTAAGACTTAAAGACATGTGGACGGCATATTCACTGAAATCTGCATTTTTGGTTGGAAATTTGTCAAGCCTAGAAGAAACTTGAAGGAAAAAAATATAATCTGCATCTTATTTTTGAAGAATCAGGATCACCTTTTATAGTTTCTGGCTACATATATCATGTGCTCAATAATTCAGAATGTGTGATTTTTAATTTCAGGTTTATGGGTTTCGGTTCAATGTCCATTATCCTGCTGATTAAGTTAGTTTAGCCCGTTTTTCCAGAGCACTGTACCACGTGGCCCAAGGTCCTCTCACAGTTGACTTTCACTTATTTATATTTTTTCCAATTGCCTATTAGCTCAATGTCTGTGTAATGGTCACAAATTGACAGCCCTTGGGACAGACATGCTCACGTACAAACTTCCGGTGGCTTCTATGGAGTTAAATTTTGTTTAACAGTTAACAGCATCTAAATATATTTGAAAGATTTCACTACAAAATCAAGACTTGTGTTTTCCTTGGAAAAAACAGTATCTGGAAAAGCTGGGCCTGCTTTTCTACGTGGTGACCATTAGGTGGCACTGAGTAGTAAAAAGGGGCAAAAGCTCCCAGGACAAGGAGCTGAGCCTGGCCTACTCTAACCCAGCAAATGAATTCCTGGCTCTGGAACATATCTGAGTTGTTGCCCTCCTTGTGCCCTGATCCGAGGTTCCAAGTATGAGTGATTGGAAACATGTCTCTATTCTTGAAAATAAAAAAAGAATCAGGAGAAGGAGGTGGTTTGGGCTAAAATGGATTCAGCATGTTTATTTGGAAGAAGGGGTGAATCATCAAAGTAGAAATGTTCAGGGAACCCTTGGAAATAAATGACTAGTGCCTCCACCAGAGGAAAGGATTGAAGATAGAGATTATTGGAATCATTCAAGTAAAGGCAGAGCTGAAGCTATGAAAATGGGTGAGTTTTCCGGAGGGGAAATTAGATAACCGGAAGAACGAAAGAGCAATAGCTGAACATGGGAAAATACTCACAATTATGATGCAGGAAGAGAAAGAGAACCGCCAGAGGGAGACGGAAAGTTTGAAAAAAAAGAGTGATAAAAATCTACCTTACTACTGGCTCAAATTTATTGGTGTATTTTATTGTGGGAGAAAGAGAAAGGTGTGCGTAACATGAAAGGTGAGTAATTAAAAGTTTAATATTATTACAAGTAGGAACAAATGTCTGGGTACCTTGGCATAAGAACAGCGCAAAGCCCAATTGGGTGCTTTGCCTAAATCCTCATTTGCAACAAAGACAAATAAGTGTCGGACACAATAGGGAGAAGACAAAAACATTTTTGAGTATGTAAATATATACAATAAGATATTACTTTTGCCTTTGATATGCATTTTGCCTTTTTTTGGGTAAACTTATTTTTTTTACTATCTAAACTGAATGTTCTGCCTTTCTTTAAATTTTTGACTACAGATTGATCACCTTTATTTTAAATATAGCACTTTATAAATGATGGTGAGGGAGATCCTTACTTGTCCCTTAAATTTTTTACTTTCTCATCTTGGTGGTTGCAGACAAGTGTACATCGAGGAAAGCGGTGAGAACAGAACAGTGTGAAATTATTGATCTCTTGCCTGGTGAAGTTTCACAAGTCCTAGCAAAAATTTACAAGTTTGCTTCAGGGCAAAATTTGATCATTTTGGACAGGGATTGAATATTTTGCCTTGAAAAATGTTAGCAAAAAATCTCCTGGGGGTGAAATCACAAATTGTCAAATCATTTGGGCATAGAAAGTCATCAACTTTATGTGGTGAGTGGCAATTTATACTCTATGTTTAGCTTTCATGGAAAACAATGATAAATTTAGAATCAATACTCCAAAATGATCTGCTCCCAACAAGAACTAATTGTTTTCACTGGATTGTATTGAAGGTTTAGCTACAGTGTAATACCAGGGGAGATCAGCAAGAGGCAGCTCTGAGTCACATGTCAAGCCAAGGAGGCAGAGGAAGGGGTTGGGGGGAGGGGCAAGCTTCTAACCAGTTGCGGGGTGGGTGGGTGGGCAGAGCCCAGGCTTTAAAGACAAATGTGGGTCTAAATTTTGGTTCTGCTATTTATTAGGTATGTGAAATCCGGCAGGTTATTTAACCTCTCTGAATCCTAGTTTTCTCAGATTTAAAGTGAGGGAATTAATATTTACCCAATAATGATGCAGGATAATGACAAGTAGATGCATGCCTCATAAGTGGTATTCCTATTGTTACTTTATCACAATCAAAATCATTATTATTAAAGAAGTAGAAGTTCTTCTATAGGAGAACAGGTTGAAAGTCTATCAACTTTTCGTTGGAAAATCAAAATTTACATATACCATAAATACTATGATTCGTGAATTCAAAAAT
Source organism: Mirounga angustirostris (assembly GCF_029215605.1). NCBI lineage: Eukaryota > Metazoa > Chordata > Mammalia > Carnivora > Phocidae > Mirounga > Mirounga angustirostris. Next base: position 110,125,049 of record NW_026991711.1, on the reverse strand, counting down.
TTACTTACGAGTACAAGAGGACTAGGAACACAATTTCTAAGAAAGAACTCTAAGAGAAGTTGCTAAAACTAAGAACTACTAAAAGAAAGAAGTCTTTCACGCAGTAGATGGTAACCTCACAGGGTTGCATCGATCATAATTTCATCTAGTCTGAGAGTGAAGGAGTTACATACGCTTATGAATACTGGATCCATAGACGACTTTAAAAATATTTTTGGCTAGGTAACACTTGCACATAGTTCATCTATCAAAAAGCATTAAAAAAAGAATAAAGAAGTTTTCTCTTTTCTTTATCTCAATATGGGGATTTAAAAAAATAGAAACTAGAAAATTTGGAGTCCATCACTAACGGCTAGTGAAAATTGTGGTGCTTGAAGCGCAAGGTACATTTAATAAAGCGCATTTGTCCTGGGGTGCCTGCTGGCCATTTCATCATCTAATGAAGCACCATCCTGTGAATCTGCAGCTTCATTAGAATGTCCGGAGAAGTGGGTTTTCAGGCCTATTTCCTGTGGGCCCACATTCCCTTTGCAGAGCCATGATTCATAGAGCTCTCTCTTCTTTCAGGTTCACTGCCATTTAGCTCTTGCTTCCACATGAGCGGTCTCAAAGCCTCACAAGGCCGGTCTCTATTTTTAAGCAAATACGGTTAATTGCAAAGAAATCCTAACAGTAGATGAAATATTGACCTACTACTAGGTTATAGACTAATATTCTTGATCATGACTTCTTGTTAGGACTTTCCGTAGAAGAGACTTTATCTCAGTGCTAGGTCTCTTTATATTAGCATAGCTTAATGATATCTTCTGATTATTATTCTTCCTACGTATGTATTTTATGTACTTTGAGAAACTGAAACTAGAACTTGATATTTTCTACATTTAAAATTCTCTCCCTTCTATGTGTAGCTGAGTGGTCAACATGAAGAACTCTAGAGATTAAGTGCCTTAGTTCTAAGCGTGGCCTTTCTCACTTATTAATTCTATGACCTTGGGCAAGTGACCTGAACTCTCTGAGCCTTCTTTCTCTTGATCTATAAAATGGGCATAATCATTGTATCAGAGCTATTCCAAGGGTTAAATCAGCAGACATAAGTTCTTAGAGTCTAGTGAATAGTAAGTACAATATAAATGAACTCTACTACTTTTTTATTACAAATATGTCTGCTAATGTTCTTTCTTCCAATAACAACAACAACAACAACAACAACAAAGAGAGTGCTCTTTTTACACGTGCCATCTCCTTATATCAAAAACTCAAGTGTGGATACCTTCTTACAAATTGTTCCATTATTCACGTTTTCACGAAGCAGGAGGTAGATATGAAGGACATATTTGATTTTCAAAACCTTCTCAAAACCACTCAATAAATCCTTGCTCAAATCCTTACAGACCCACAGTGCTTGGGGGGTAGAATGAAGCTGGCCTCACCAGAGCCCGTCACTTTAGCACAAGAGGGAAAGAAACGTTCTGCCTTCTCCCGTGCCAGCTTCATCCTCACACACACTCATTTCTAGCCTTCCAAGGGTGGAGGAGTGTCTGATCCGAAGGGTGAGGGTCTAACACGTGACCTAAGTTAAAGGGTGGTGTCACCAGTTCTTAAAAGCACTCCTTTTTATCCTCTCTTGTTTCTTGTCTCTTGTTCCCTCTATTGTTTCTCCATGGGATTGGAGGACCTGGACCCGACCTGACCCTTGATTTTCTTTTCCACTCCCTGCTGCTGGCAACGTGAAAGAGCGTGCTCCCGGCAGCATGCTCCCTACATCCTCCCTTGCTTCTCCTCCTGAGCTGCTCACTTCATGAAGGCTGGCCGCTTAAGTGAGTTTGTGATTAGTTGCTGAGTAAAACCTGAGGCCCATTTCTCTCTTTTTCCTTTAGAACTAGAAGTATGAGGAAAGTAAGAAATGTGAAGTGTTTTCAAAGAGCCTATAAATTTGAAAAACAGATTCAGATAAAATTCGGTAGGTACCCCTTCACTTGGAAGGAAATCTTCCGAGGTGTGAAGGATCATAGATTGAATTTGTTTCTAGGCAGAGTGAAAGACTCAAGGCTGTCAAAAAGCTGACACTGAGGTCCCCAAGAGCAGCCACTTCCCAAGCTCTGTAGTAGACTCCCTGACTCACTTGCTTCCCACCCTTCTGTGGGAAAGCAGCTCAGCCCCATCTCTAATGAGCTTCTGTGCCCCTGACAGGACGCAGATTTGTCAACAGAGAACCACAGTTGCAGTCATTAAAACACACAAGGACTTGCTAACTGAATTTTGTTCGAGTTAACAAAGGTGTTTAGTGTCCAATAAAACAACGTAAAGGTCAAGCACAGCTAAACCTCTGTAAAAAGGAGTAGAGGCGAAACAAAGTGGAGACATTCTCAATGTATAACTAAAAAGGGAGAATTCTAGAAGCAAATGAGAGATAGGGTTGTGTGACCTAAATAGGAAAACTTATTGCTTAAAAAAGATATTTAAATGTAAACTATTTCACAAGGTTTATATGAGAATGAATAAAGATTATGCTCTCAATTTGTCTTCTTTCTGATCTGACTTGGCCCATTTCTATTGTAAATGGGTGGGAGAGATTTCGCTCCTCCTGCACAAAGCTGAATAACCTCTGAACAATTTGGTGTATTCAAAACAGGACTCGGTTGGAACTCAGATGCCCTGGGTTTGAGAACTGAGGTTCTAAACTGAGGAGTGAAGGCACTCATAGCCATCTAAACTCCCGGGGAAGGAAAAATCAGGGAAGACCGCTGGTGTTAGCAAGTGCTTCATGGGAGAAATCAGGATTGAGTGTGACTTCAAAAACTGGCCCAGGTCACAGTCTTGAATGCAGCCATGGCTTGTTTTTGCACATGTAACCGGATTCTGGCATATAGACCAATTTGCAAGGCAATGCTCTGAAATATGCAGAGAAACTCAAAAATCACAGGCTGTTCCCCGTCATTGAAGGCAATACTTGACAATCTTTTCTTTAAGTGCAACTACTTGAGAACGAGAAGGGTCTCACATGATGAATTAAAATCCAACCAAATTGGCACTTCAGCTGAATGAATAAGAGGAAAAAAATTCTAAAAGTATGGACTGTCCATAAAAGAGACACTGCTTCATTCTTCCCTAGAAATAATAACATCTTTTACATATGCCACTTCTCTCTGAGGAGCTTTAAATACTTTATCTAATTAATCCTCCCAGCTTCTCAGAGAAGTAGATAGGGGGCAGGTATTATTATCTGAATTTAGCAGTTGTAGAAATTAAAGTGTCCTGATTAAGTGACTTAGGTAGGAGGCAGCATTTGCACTTAAATAAGTGGGCTCTAAATTCTCTGCTATTTGAGTAAAAAGAGCACCTACAATGTATATTAAATCTGCCTTCTTTTAATCCATCCTACACGTAGTCTGGCCAAAAAGTCTTTAGCCGTGCTAGGTGCAAAGAACAAAATATCTCAAAATGTGATTGTGAATTTAGCAGTGGCTTCTGGGCCAAGAGGCTAGAGGTTATTTTTATTAAACTATAAGGAAGAAGATTTCTTGTATTTTTAAATTGCTGTCGTCGTCAATTTAGTATATTTAAACAGTTGAATGTGTGTTGTGAGTATCAGAATAGAAATATCTGAGGGACTATGGAACTATCCAGTAGTGAAGGGAAGGAAATCTGCATTTGGGCCAGGTAATTAGACATTCAGGTATGAAACACATAGGAGAAGAGATAATGCCAAGGACAGAGTCTAAAAGAGAGGACTAATTTAATAGGTACTCTGTTCTCTACTCAAAAGTCATTTTCTTCTTTTTTGGCTAATGGAACCCCAGGTATGGGGCAGCCAGTCCTCCTCCCTGTCAGTCCTAGCGCATCCATTTCTCTTTCCCGTCACAGTGCAGGGTGGGCGTATAACTGGTTCTGTCCATGACACACACAGAGGCCATGTGGGAGAGGCTGCTTTGATCTTCAAGAGGTACAAGAAGAAGTCCCCTAGTCTGCTTAACTTTGCCAGGTCTTCATGGGCATGAGTCAGACAAGTCCACAAAGTGGATGTCAAAACAAGAAGAAGGAATGCTCTCAATGACTGTGCCCTCATTGACTTATTGAATTAACCACCCCTGGAACTGTTGTATTTTGGTCCTTACTTTCTACATGAGTTACAATTTCTACATCATTTACTCTAGGAATGTGGGGTTTTCTATATAGCTGAGTCATCACTAATACAAACTAGAACATGTTGTTTTCAGAGTTATTTCTGTGTCATTACTCCTGATGAAGTCTTAGAGCTGCTGCTATCCCCAGTGTGGAAATACCGAGACGGTGAGCACAAGGTTTGAGAGAAGCCAGAAATGTATAGAGTGTTCACATAAGTTTCCTCACGGAGTAGAAAAACGTTCTGTGTACTTTTCCCTAAATAAATCACATGGAACATACTGGGCAGGAAAAGGCCCTACAGAAGCTGGTGAGAATAGAATGGAAAGACCTGGATGCGGAGGCAAAGAGTTTGAGGATATCATGGACCTAGAGAATAATCTGAAGATTATCTAGTTGATAAAAATGAGTGCTATGTCCACAATGCACCGTGTAGGTCTGTATGGCCAATTTCGAAGTTAGCCTATAGATAGATAAATGTAATAAACAAAGCAGGACAGTATCATCTGTGGATTGTCTTATTGTCTCACTGCTTGAAAATTCTCTGCGACAGCTGCCCAAAGGTGGCTAATAGCTTAAGGTTCAAAAATTCTACCTGTGCAAATACTCAGGGAGACAGTCCATGCATGTGGCAGGAGCATACATAACTCTCAGATGAGAAAGGTACATTCTGAGTCCTGGTGTAAATTCCTGAATCTATCCACCTCATACTCATTTTTCAAAAAGTAAACAAGCCATGTCTGTCAGTTACACTAAACAAGTATGCAACAAATGCTACCTAATGAAACCGCTCATTTTTTCTTATTAAGGAGTGTACAACAAATGAAAAATAAACTACTTCATTGCTTGTTATTTGCAAAGCGAATGGTAAGAATGAATTCATTTCTACCCTTAGGTTCCCAGGGTGTACTAGAGGGGAAAAAGCAAAGAAAGTTCAAAAGGGTCTAAGGCAGTATTTCAATAAACCCCGGGATCAAAACACAAGCCACAAAAACAACAAAAACAACACAAACAAACAAACAAACTACAAAGAACTCTAAGAAATTCGAAGCATCCGAATAAGTAGACGAATGATAAGATGGCTTGGCTTAGCCTCCCGTGATGGAATTTCTAGCCACTCTCCCAGTTTTTGCTCATTTCCAGTGTGTGCCTAATGCTGAGCCAATGTTTCAGTGAGACACAAAATTATACTAAACAAAGACTAAACATGATTTTAGAGCATCACTAGCCATGACACCATGTCAGGCACTGAGAGAAATTGGAAAGAGAAAGAAAGAAAGAGAAAGAAAGAAAGAAAGAAAGAAAGAAAGAAAGAAAGAAAGAAAGAAGGAAGGAAGGAAGGAAGGAAGGAAGGAAGGAAGGAAGGAAGGAAGGAAGGAAGGAAGGAAGGAAGAAAGAAAGAAAGAAAGAAAGAAAGAAAGAAAGAAAGAAAGAAAGAAAGAAAGAAAGAAAGAAAGAAAGAAAAAGAAAGAAGAGAGAAAGGAAGGAAGGAAAGGAAGGAAGGAAAGGAAGGAAGGAAGGAAGGAAGGAAGGAAGGAAGGAAGGAAGGAAGGGAGGGAGGGAGGGAGGAAGGGAGGGAGGGAGGGAGGGAGGAAAGAAGAGGGAAAGAATAGTAATACCTGTGGCCTGTGCTTTCCAAAGGTGTAAAGTGTAATTAGAGAGAGGATGCATAGGTCTGTGGAGATACGCATAAAAATGCCAGGTGGTAAGCACAAAGTGTCTAACAAACGGGATTAATAATACTAATAATGTGAAAAGACAGCAAAGCTAACATTCCAGAGGCAGGATTAAACGAGTGTTAGCGGTGTGGGCAGAAGAGGCAAACTGTAGCTTCAAACCTCAGCTTTGCCATAAGAGCTGCATAAAACTGGACAAGTTTAACTAACACTCCCGACAAATCCCTTTCTCCTCTTTAACTAGAAAACAGACCAAACTACAGACTTGGCAGGTCGGCTGTGAGGAGTAGAGATGATACATGTGAAGTATTCAACAGAGTGCTGAGCCCTCACGATAGTGTTTAGTAAAGGTTAATATTAGACTAGGAATGGTGGGTGGGATAAATGGTCTTCATAAGTAGAGCTAAAGCTTATTGAATGCTTGGCCTAAGTTATCTCATTTAATTTCTACACCAACCCCTATAAGGTCATATGCAGTACGGAAGTTTAGAGGTGGGCAACGTCCACTCTGGCTCTGAGAATTTATTGTAAAGGACGCATAGGAGTTGAGCCCGAAGAAAGGCAATGTGATGGCATGCCAGGCAGGGACTTGGTTCAGCACTGGGAAATCAAACAAACATGCAGTGGAGTAAGAGGGCTTTATCAGTCGTTTTAAAGAAGTCACACGTTATCACCAAGAGTATGGCCACAGCAAACAGGTAGATAAGAGGATGCTGAGTTCAAGCCACTGCGTCATAAGGAATAGACCGGGAAGCTGCCTTACACAGCGAAGCAGGGAACTGACAGGTCACCTCTCAAGCTGCTAACCCTGAAGAGCTAGACTCTTAGGGAAAATCTGCTCACTGGATCTTCTGAAGTAAGCAAGTAAATTAATAAATGGGTCTGTTTTCACATATACGAACTTAATCAAGCAGAGAGATGAATTCTGCTCATCAAACAATTATTTTGTTAATATGTCGATTTGAACAGTTTCTAAATTATTGTGTTCAAATTAATTGTCTAACTGCATCACACCAACGCCAAGGTCAACAATATGTGATGTAGACATCAACACAACATGCTATTGCATTCCCTTGCCCATTGTGTCAATAGTTCAGGGACAGCATGGTCAGCCTGGGGGGCCCTGGGATCTCCTCCCCTTCCTCTAGCAGTTCAAGTCAGTAGCTCCTCTCTGCCTATGGTTTGACAGTGGCTGACTGAGGAAGTCTGATATTTCTTCTAAGTATTCTCCCCCCACCGCACCACAGATTCAGCCTTTTAGCGTGTGGGTGGTTTCTGCTTTTGTTTGTGGGTGGTTCTTTCATTGTGCAAAAGTGTTTCTTCAGGGTTTTCTTCTTGATTCAGGAATTACCAAGAGTGGTGGCCTGCTTCATTGTGACATTTCTCAGCTATACATTGTTACGTTCCCAAAGCCGGTTAGGCAAGGTGTCCTGGGGAAATCAACATTTATTATTGCCATTATGAAATTCTGAAATTAAGACCACCTTGCAAAACAACTGAATTATAAATGTGGTATGTCGTCTTGTTACCCAATCAATTGGCCAGTAACACGAGACGGTTATTAGATTGTGCTGTGCGAGGGTAACTTCCTCCTCCTAATGTGATGGAATTAATTCATACAACCTGATAACAAGGCTATTACAATGCGAACAATGGTTTGAAAGTGGCTTGCTGGAACAGCCAGGCACCATTGAACATTTCAGATCAAAGGTCTATTGAACAGAAAGAACAAATAGAATCAATTTCTTGAACTGTTTCTGCATTTCCAAACTTGCAACATTATACCACAGAATGTGACTTAATGAAGGACAGATGAGAAGACCAGAGAAAACTAGTTCTAATGCAACAATGAAAATTAATGTAGTACTTTGGATTTTTTTTTTCCTCTATGAAAACAAACTAGTTATTAAAGACAGCTTTGTATGGCTAAAATTCTGGACTTTGAAGCCAGCCAGGGCTTAGATAACTCACTTAGTTACAGATAACAAGGAGTAGAGAGATGCATTTGCCACTTTTCATCAAGGCTGCAAAGTTGTATGGTACAGAATTTATCTATTTTTAAACAGCAGAGTACTTAACGAAGTAAAGTATTCCTCTAACAGACATAGATAACAAAAGATGCACAGAACATTTTACATAAAATCTGAGATTAAAAGTTAAACAGTGACCATGAAAAAATGTATAGTGACTATGTTGAAAAACTACTTTTCTGGAAAGGTCATTTATATTAAAGGTTCTTCCTCACTAAAAATGTAATCTAAGAGTTGTTAAAATTCCAGAAAAAAAGTAAAATATATATTTATTCTTTGAAAACCTTTAAACTCCTACAACGAGCCGGACTTTGTCCTAGGTTTTTTGGAATTAGCAGGAAATAAATTAGCAAAAAATAGAGAGGAAATTATTAAGTGGATAAAATTTTATAGGAATAAAATATGGAAATGGTATATTTGGAAGTGACTAGCATTTAAAATTAATTAAAAAGTAGGGCGCCTGGGTGGCTCAGTTGGTTAAGCAACTGCCTTCCGCTCGGGTCATGATCCTGGAGTCCCGGGATCGAGTCCCGCGTCGGGCTCCCTGCTCAGCGGGGAGTCTGCCTCTCTCTCTGACCCTCCCCCCTCTCATGCTCTCTATCTCATTCTCTCTCTCAAATAAATAAATAAAATCTTTAAAAAAAATTAATTAAAAAGTAATTTTAAGAATAACTAAGATGAGAAGAGAAAATTTATAAAACTAAAAATTATACAAATAAAATATTAACCTTCATTTTGAAATATCTAATCTTTTAAAAAATGTCATATAATTTGCTGCTTTAGGATAGGCATCATGATTTTTTTATTTGTAATATATCTCATCTAATTAATAAGTGGCTCTTTTCTACATTTATTATTAAGAATCAGAGTTATGGCAAAACTCTTATACTGTAAAATAAAGCAGTTATTAGCAATTACTACCAAATACCACCATCAAATTTTCCAGAAATATATATTAGATTCTATTTAGAATTTGTTGCTTTATTTTCATCTCTTCATTTTATCATTTGTTTTACTGAACAAAAGTATCCCAACCTAATTACTTTCATTTCTGGAAGTCAATAACTTAAAGACAAAAATATCAATGTAGCAATTTTTTAAGTGGAAATATTTAAAAATAACACCGGCTCTACAAATATAGTGATTGTGTAGACAAAACAGAATAAATAATTTCTTTAACCAAATCTTTAAGTTAAAAAATTCATTGACACACACAAGAACAATGAATTGATACACAGCTCAAAATCTAGACAATTAGTTGAACACACGAAATAAAAACAATTGACATTATCTTTCCATTGTCAAACTTTAAAATCACAATGCCCAAAACAAAAAGAAATTCCATTAGATAGGGCTAAGTGTAAATTTTTTTAAAAGTAGCCTATTAAAAGCAAGAATCAGGACTGATCAGGTAGCTAAATATGTACTCAATTAATACTTTTCTACCGAAACACTCATGAAAACACAGAAGAGATAAGTCTTAGTAGCACTGGAAATTGAGGATATCAATCGGTGATCTCTCAGAGATTGGTAATAATTTTCTTTAAATACTTTATAGTTCATCTGTATTGAGATTAGCAGTGAATAATACCTATTGCTACATCATTTAAGCAGAATAATACACAAAGAAAAAGGGTGGATATTAAGAAAATCCCAGCTGACTCTTCTTCCCTAATATGGTTTGGCCTGCACTGCTCCTTGCAAAGTCTTGTGATCGTCAGACTTGTGTCTCCTAAAGGAAGCTGTTTCCTGGGGCCACGAGGACTATTCACATCCTTCTCCCACCCCATCGCTTCCTTCCTGCCACCATCAGTTTCGAGGGAGGCAAAGGATCTAGCACAGGATTTTACTTGATGAGCAAAATCAACAATGACTGCAGATTAAAAAGAAGCCACGAAATGGTTTATTCTTTTAGGCAATCATAGATTCATGCCTCCATTCAGGGAAAAAAAGAACCAAAAACTATTTCTGAAATTCTCACAAATAAATCCATCTCCTTATAATTAGCAGAACATAGACAAGGATAACCGACATTGATTTTCCCTCAACTTAGAGGTGGGAGAGAGTGAGTCTGTCAGCACTCAAGTGGGACTGAAGGTGTAAAAAAAAACCTATAAGATATAAAAGCCTGAGTCCTATAAAGAGAGTCTGCAAGCTGGAAGAAGGGAAGAATGCTTAAAGAATACAGGGAAATATATCTGTGGAAAAAAATATTCTGAGACTTTAACCCATAGGTATGTACCTGTGTTACCTTCTCAGGAAGAAAAAAAGTGGAATTTATATGGCCAGAAATGGAAGGTAAATGCTTTAAGGGCTGCTTATACAGAGTGAGATGTGCAAATGACTGCCAGCAGTAAGAAACAAGGCAGTGAGACTCTGAGCAAGACTCCAGAATTAAGGGACGCCTGGGTGGCTCAGTCGGTTAAGCGTCTGCCTTCAGCTCAGGTCATGATCCCAGGGTCCTGGGATCGAGTCCCGCATCGGGCTCCCCGCTCTGCGGGGAGCCTGCTTCTCCCTCTGCCTCTCTCTCTATCTCTCATGAATAAATAAATAAAATCTTAAAAAAAAAAAAGACTCCAGAATTAAAATCTTTATTAGAGGCAGAAAAGATCAGAACTTACATGCACAAAGTTGAATCAACAACGGAGAGAAACACTCTGCAACGTGTAATACAGAGAAATGAGACAAAGAGAAATTTTGACATAAAAGTGATACATATGAAAAATAGAGAGGAAGGGGCAATTTCACAGAAAGGTAGATGTACTGAAGATGAAAAAAGATAACTTGACGGGATCATCAGTCACATGACATTAATAAAAAGTAATTTTGAGCTCAAACTCTTTTGAATGTGCGTTAAAGTATTTTGACTCTGACTAGCAGAGTAGCGGAAAAATCAATAAGATTTTTTTTAAATTTCTAGAATAAAGATAAAAACAGGGCGGTAAAACGGGTTACTTACAAAGAACAAAATCAGACTGTTTTCCTACTGTACTAACAACCTGAAACAATAGAGCAATAGTAAGATAATTTTGAAAAAGTAAATCTAACGAAGAGATTTGATCTTCCCCCAGTAACTATAATAAATTATGTGGTTACAATAGTGAACACAGTAATATTGGGTGCAATGTCAAAGAAATTGAATTGGTATCTAAAATACACTTATTAATAAAAGAAGATAATATATGATAAAAGATAAGCATCATAAAACCATAGAGAATGATGCATTAGTCACGAAAAGACATTATTGCATGTTTGACTAGATGGGTCACTCCACACTCCACACCAGAATAAATTATGAATGAATGGATCAACTAGCTAAATGTCTAAAAATATTGAAATCCTTTCAAAAATAGGCAATACAGATGAAAAGTAACTGACCTCAGGGTAGGTAATGATTTTACTTTAAAGCATAAATGCAAAGGAAATCATATCCAAAACAAAACAGAAATGTCTACACCAGGTTGAAATCTGAGTAGTAACATCTTGAGCAAAGTAAAAATCAAATGAAGTATTGTAGTTGGTAAAGGATACGTAACAGACAAAGATTAACATTTCCTTAGAAGAGTGCTTGTAAATTATTAACAAAGTATTTGCACCTCATTGTGGAAAATTTTTTTAAGTTATTGATATTTGCATATAATGGGATTTTGATACACTTATCAATAGAACAGTTGGGTCTGCGGGACCGCCAGCCTGTATTCTGAATATACTCCCAACCACTGTGTCACTCACTGAGAATAATTTGGCTTGGAATATTTTTCCTTTTGATCTTCTCAGTGTGCTCAGTGAAGTGGTAAAAATGATAACTATTTTCTAAATTGCTTGACTTTAAAAAAATCTTTTAACCAAATTCATAATGTATAGAAAATGACTTGGGATGCTTTTTTCAACTGGAAGGAGTACATGTAATCAAATCAGAGTTTTTGATTCCTGGATTATATTGTTATTTATCTTCATAGAAAAATTGTCAAAATCTGATTGGGTGAATGGGAATTCATATTTTATCTTATTAATAAGGAAGGAGCAGATATTAATTCAAAGCTCAAGGTTCTCAACCATCAGCAGTGAAAGAACACACAAAAATTAGAACAAAATCGTGTGATGACAATGACAGTTTTGATGGCAAAAAAGAAAAAAAAAAGTTCAGCTTCCTGTGCTTAATACTATTGAAATCCTGAAGATCCGTAAATCTATATCTTTATCTCTGCTGTCTCTGACTTTCAGAGCTTTTTTTTAAAAAAGATTTTATTTATTTATTTGACAGAGAGAGAGACAAGTGAGAGAGAGAACACAAGCTAGGGGGAGTAGGAGAGGGAGAAGCAGGCTTCCCGCTGAGCTGGGAGCCCAATGCGGGGCTCGATCCCAGGACCCTGGGATCATGACCTGAGCCGAAGGCAGACACTTAACGACTGAGCCACCCAGGCGCCCCAATGTTCTGAAATTTTTTTAACAATTCTTTGAAATGTATTTGCTTAGGAAAGGCAGCATGCAGCAGGGTCTTTGCTTTTCACCCCACCGGAGAATTTTCTTTTAATAAATATCGGAGTTGGTCTTAATTTAGTCTTTAAATGCCAATTTTTTTCTACTTCACTCTTAAGCTAAATATTTATTCTCTTCTTGGTATCTTCTACATTACTTGATGATAACATATACATATTTTACCTTAACCAACTTGGCTGTCAAATGTACATTCGCATAGATTTAACAACCATCTTGCTCATCTGAAAATATGAAAACCAAGTGTGCCATTCTATTGCTATTTTATAGGTCATTTAATCACATTTTTGAATCTAGACTGTGAGATATATTATATATATATATACACACACGTAATATACATATATATACATAATATACATAATATAGATACACACACACACCCCCACACACCCACACTAAGAGTTTTTACCTGACTGGCATTACATTTGTTTGAAAGAAAAAAAAAATACTGGTTTGTACAAGATGCAAAAAATCTTTTACTCCTTCTGTTCCAATTCACAGCCGTATACACAACTATTTGCCATTCTTTGCTAACATAGGACTCATTTTGTTTTTTCACATTCTTGGGAATTCCAATCAGTTTAATTGTTTGACAGAATTGTCCTGCCTTTCCTCAGAAGGTGTAGATTTTTCAAGTGCCAGCAACATATACTAGAATATTTCCCAGGAGTGGCAGCTAATTGCAACTTGGTTTACTGGGACTTTTGTTTGAGGGCCTTTTTGTTTGTTTGTTTTATACCAATATGCTCTACATTAGAAAAATAGGACTTAAAACTGATGCTTTCAAAGAAAAAAAAACCCTACACTCTGTAAAATTACTTTGCCTTGATGGCTACATACATAGAGTTGAATTGCAATCATTTTTCACTGACATTAGTTGGTACTTTTGCTAAAATTAAAGTAGTTTTTACTTGTTGTAACAAATCTAGAACATTAAAATGAGGTTTATGTCTCATGCTAAAAATATAGATGGCTTTTTTCCCAAAGAAAACGTGTTCTTTTTGCTATTGAACAATTTATACTAACAGCCCTCATTTCTTCTTCCATCCTATCTAATATTATCTCTTTAGTATAGACCCCAAAAGGGTATCACTCATACAACTGGATAGGAAAACAATCATAATTTCCCATGCTAAATATGTGTATTCCAGAAAATAATTGGTTTTTCAACAAAAGCGCTCTACAGTATATTTTCTCAGCAGATCACTTCCTGACAGTATAACAATATGGACACAACATGTATACACTTTATACCTTAAAAGATGGTATAGAAATTTCTATGACAAGAACACACACTTATTTGATAATGTAAGACATATATTAATTCACTATTGTAAAAAGGAATACACCTATTACCAGTCAGTTACTAAATGCAAACATTTTCCAACCCTTACTTCAGTTTTGTCATCCTCAGAAAGCATTTCACCCTGAACTTTGACCTTTAGTTCTCATAAGTCATGCATCTGACTTGGGCTTAAATAATTATTGATGGAAATTTTCTAAGTTCTCAACACTTCTGAACTAATTTTAAAACAGATATGAATTGGTATGCAGTTTGACATATGTTTTTTAATAACTTGAACTCTAGTTTCATACTCAACAGTGTTTATTAAAGGAGCTGAATGGTTCTTTTAAATGAGTCATTATGTTACCATCAATTACAAGTACACAATAAATTATGGTAAATGTGCTTTTATCTCTGGAATGGCTTGATGAAATTTTATTCCATTTAAATAACAAAAACAACCATTTATTTAGATTGAGTGGGTTGTATCAGGTGATTTGAGTATTTAGTTGTGCAGGGATTGTGGTAGGGTCTATTACTAGTTAACCGTGTATACCACACCTCTCCCTGCAGAGGCCCTGCATATGGGAGGGTTCTGCATCTGTGCTTTATTGACTCTTGACTACCTTAGTCCCAAGAAATGAAGACAGACCGGACATATGTTAGGTAGGAGATTTAAAGGCCAGCATGTAGTCTGCCATCTATTTCAGAGAGAGGCTATTCCATCAACATAGAACTCGGAGTGAAGATAGTGTAGACCCAAACAACAGAAGTTTGTTCCTAAAGAGTAAATTACCCTATCTTGGCTAATAAAGGAAACATCAGTTTAATTTTGATAAATCAAAACTCTGGTGATATTTGGTCCTTTGTATCATTCTGTTAAAATTTTCCTCATTAAATTATTCTTTTTTTTTTAAAGATTTTATTTATTTATTTGAGACAGAGAGAATGAGAGACAGAGAGCATGAGAGGGAGGAGGGTCAGAGGGAGAAGCAGACTCCCCGCCGAGCAGGGGGAGCCCGATGCGGGACTCGATCCCAGGACTCCAGGATCATGACCTGAGCCGAAGGCAGTTGCCCAACCAACTGAGCCACCCAGGCGCCCTCTTCATTAAATTATTATATCTCTTTTATTTGTTTGGAAATATGAGTGAATATTGAGCAAAGTTTATGAAAAAAATGAAGTATAAGGATTTTGTCCATACAGTGGAAACCCTATGTAAAATAATACAGATGGTCCCTCCAATGTCTCCCTGCCTCTGATTCAGTTTGGATTCATTGAACTAGAAAATTATTACACTCTCAGAAATATTTCCCCTTTAATAAGTAAATTTAACAAATTCATATGCTAAGTGAACAAAGTAATAAACATGAATTAGCAATCATAGATGTGTAACATTTCCAAATAGTGTCTTTTGTAAAAGCCATCTAATTCTTTATAATGGCAACCACTGACCACTTTCAGTATGCCCTGTTCTGTGTTCCAGAAAAGTTAGTAGGATTCACCATAGCAAGTAAGTACATAATCCAAGTATTAGTTCCTTTCTTAGATCTTGCATTTGAAAATATCTCAGCTACTTTCTCCAAAGACATTTTCATGATTTGATTTGTATTACACCGGAAAAAAATAATTTTGCTTGGCTTTAGAAGATAAAGTAACATGTGTTATCAAAATGGCATTTTATATGGGGTGGGAAAATTGATTTAAAATAAACTGTGAATAAAATAAAATAAAATAAAATAAACTGTGAAACAAGGGACATAATAGGAATAAATGGGAAATAGTTGAGTGTTATTTAATTTCTTAAACATAAATTAGACATTTTTGAAAACTGACTTTTTCCAAGATTCTGGAGTTCTACTCAATACTGTGAAAAAGTAATAACTGAATGCACAACTTCTAAAATAACTATGATAAAAGTATCATTTAAAACCTAGGCTTTGATGTAACTGAATAATTTTATCTCCTGATTTTCATCAGTTTCTGTTCCTGAATTTAACCTAACACAGATTTAGAAATAATAAACCTTATTAAAATTTTTAAATTTAATTTAATTAAATAATTCAAATAAAATTTTAATCCAAGACAGAATAGTCATCGTATCCATGTAGCTTTAATATGAATATACTATGCTTGTCTTTGGGTTTAATTATGTTAGAAAAAACTCCAGAGAGAAATCAATAAATTAAACATTTTTGGAAGTAAACATATTTGAAATAAACACGTTTTGGGAAGAAATAAAGAAAGTAAAAACATATTGATGAAGGCAGTTATGGGAATTGTATATTTGCCTTACACAAATAAATATCTTCTGAAAATTCTCAGGAATAATAACGGCACTTTCGATGTGGACGTCTATCAGGATTAAAGAAATTTCTAGAATCTTTAATTCCAAAAGCCAAAGCAATGTGGTCTTTATGTTTTTCTTCACTAATGGTTTTTAACATGGAGGGTCATTTTCAACTTTTAGGAACAAATAAAAAATTATCATTTGCAGTGAAAATATGACAAGGATCATTTTCTTAGGTCATTTGCGAGCTTTTCCATCAGCAGCACAGAAATCAAATTTCTTTTCTTTCTCCCAGAAAGTCTTGAAGTGCCAAAACTTTTTGGTTATATTTAGATTTCCCCACTGTAGCTCTATCTGCTCTTAGGTCTTACAGCTCAATTTTTAGGTTAGAACCTTTATGGTTGCTGGCCTAGCAATGACCTGTGACAACCCTGGATCCTGTTGGTCCAGACTATTTTAAAAACTAGTATAGACATAAAAACCCTCTGATTTTTAAGAAGCCAAGAAAGATACTATCTTGAAGACTCTGAACATGCTGTTCCATGAGCATTTGCTGTCATTTTTTTCCCTTGTAACTTTTGAAGCCAAATTATGTTGCCTCCACCTAATGTTGCAAAAACTTTGGGTGAAAGCCCAAAGTGATTCTAGGACTCCGGTATGGTTCTGTGTAACCTGGCATCTTTCCTGGAACTTAACTTTGTTAGGCATCTATTTCTATAAACAAACTGTGTGATAGAAAAGACACATGACCAGATGAAATGCCACTACCTACATTTGCTCTACCACCTTGTAAGGAGCCAGTGCTTGGTCATTAATAATTAGACACTGACACCATGAACTGTGGTTCCATAACCTTTTAAAAAGCCTTTTATGCAGGTTGAAACTGGCTTTCAAATCTGTCATCATTTATCATGAAAATCAAGCTATTGAATTTTATTTGTAGACATATTACTTGTATCAATCAGCTATTGCTCTGTAACAAAGTAGGCCAAAATTTAATGGCTTAAAACAAGTATTGATTTGCTTAGAATCAGGAATCTGGGTTACACTTGAATATTCTCATATAGTAATGCAGCCAGAAGTCCTGGACCTACATTACCAGGTAAGTCAGTACTTTGGGCAATAGGCCTATTTCTGGATGCCTTTCGTACACCAGGGTGGTTATCCATAACTTATCAGTGCCTGTGGCAAGTCCAGGCTATGGTGTAAACTTCTTGACTCAGGTCCTTCTGACAGAAAATTCAATGAGGAATTAGAGTATCATGTTGCTATGGAGTTTGTGACAGGGTCCAATACAAGCTTCCCAGCAAACGTCCCTGGGTTCTGAAGGCTTTACCTCCTATAGTAAATAAATCATCACCATTGTTAAGTACCTCCTGGCCTATTATTGGGTCAGAATAGAGACTGAGTTCCTTATCATAGTACATCAAGTGACTACATAACTTCAGCTTCCCATGATGAGATGAGGAATGCCAAATCCACAGAAATGTAATTTGGGGAAGCAACCCATGGATGGAAGTGCAGTATTCAGAATTTGGTCCAAGTGGGTCCAGAGTGCCTAAGTAAGTCACCTGCACATATGGCTGAAACTTCTATTTTATCTATCACTGTTTTACCAGGGCCTCTCCCTGAGATTCCACCTATGGCTTCAGGGGGGGTTCTTCAAAGCCAGCTGGTGAAAGATGAAAAGCTGAAGCCTGATTCATGGATGGCTCAAATATGCTGGTGAGCACCAAAAAATGGACTGTAGGGGCACCAAGGGCCCACCCTGGGGTCACCCTCTAGGACAATGGTGAAGAGAAATCCTCAGGAAGGGATAGAAGCAGTAAACTTGAGATATAGGGAGTAGGGTAGCCCGAGGTAAGGATATAGACTGATTTCTAGAAAGTGGAGAATGCTTTTGCTGACCAGTCAGAGGCCTAGAACCAGATGGTCTGGAAGACTAGAGACAATGAAGTTTGGCAAATGTCAGTAGACTCATGGGAGTGAGCACAGACCATGCAGATCTTTGTATTTCATCTTAATGTCGTAATGTCTACCAGAGCAAGCCAGTGTACCAGATGATTTAATCAGTCAAAGTTTCCTCCAACCTCTGTCTTTAACCACTCAGAACTTGCAAAATGGGCTCATGAATGGAGTGGCCATGGTGGCGGGGATGGAGACTATGCACACATCCAAACAGAATGCTTCCCTTTCACCAGTGCTGATGTAACTCCTACCACTGCTGACTGCTCAGGCTTCTAGCAACAGACGCAGGCACTGAGCCCTTCAAGGAGACCAGCCAGGTGCACCTAATGGCAAATTGACTGTAACAGACCCTTTCCATCCTTGGGGGAACAGTGATTCATCCTCACTGGAATCGACATCAGCCCTGGATATGGGTTTGCCTTCTCTGCCTGTGATGCCTCTGCCTGCCCCACCATTCCACAGTTTTAAGAATGCCCAACTTTGCAACAGAGGACCATTCACAACATTGTTTCAAACCAAGGAAGTGAAGCAAGTACAAAGCTGGACACAAGATCCTGGGATCCACTGGTTTTAGTAAATAACACATTAATAGATGTAATCAACCTAATAAAATAATAGAATTACTCCAGTTAAGATAGTAGCTTGGGGAAAAGACCTTGTTTGATTGGGGTGCTATATTCCGAGTGCAGTATATACACTGATCAATATCTGAAACATGTCACAGTGTCCCCAGTAGCCAGAATACATGGCTCTAAGGACCAAGCGGTAGAAGTAGGAGTTGGTCCTGTTAGTAACCCATTTGCAGCATCTACGTTTCTAGGTTTTTCAACTTCGGCTGGATGAAAAAGTTCTTGTTCTTGGGATGGGAAATAGATTTGTTTCTAGCACAGATTAGTAATGGTATCTCTGAACTTAAAGCTATAGCCACTCCTTGGTAACAATGGATACGAGAGATGTTGGCCAGCAGGAAAACCAAATAGCTACTCTCCTCAGGGATAATTGGCCCTAATTATAATGAAGAGGTCAGGCAGCTTCTGCACAATGGGATCAGGAGAAATGATTCAGGAACTCAGGAGATTCACTGATTTGTATCTAGGTGCTTCCAGGCCTAGAGAAAGCAGTGAACTCTCAAGTGCAGTGAACAGAGCCCGGCAATGTCAAAAAATTAAGAATTCAGGGCTGTCAGGTATGAAGGTCTGATTTACCCCATGAGGCAAACACAACTTATAGGCCTGACTGATACTGAGAAAAATCTAGAATGAGTGGTGGAGAAGGTGGATGATGACTATCAAATATGGCCTCAGACACTGATGCAGTAGAAGAATGTCGTTTTTCCACTAAAACTTCTTTTATTCGTTTTCTTGTAGAGATGGAGCCCAGCCACCATCTTAAAGACTCTGCAATGGATAAGACTTAACCGGAGGTACAAGTCAATTTGAGTATTACAAGGAGGATTTTATCAAATACTTCTTGTGTCCTGCCTTACATCCTCTTGCCTTTACTGTGACTCCAGCTGCAGCAGGTGTAAACAGTTCTGTGTGGGTTTCAAATCCCTCTGTGTTGACTGTATCTTGCCTCAAGCATCACTACTTACCTTGCACTTTCTGCCATGGATATTCAGAGTCTATGGACCTTCTCATCCCAGAAGCAACCATAACCAAAGAAGGGAGAAGCTGATGGACAAATGCTTCGTCCTGTCAATCCTTGGGTGGAAAATTCTGACAAGCATCCAGACACTCTATGAGCAACTCGATAAAGGCCCTGCATTGTCTTTTCTCCTTTCTCCATTTCACCCTTGCCAGTACTAAATTCTTGCTTTCTGGGATTACCTCCTAAATAAACTAGTTGCAACACAATTCCTAGTCTCAAACTTTGCTATGGCAGGGAACCCAGCCTAGTCCGAAGGCATATATGGCAAAACTATTTGCTTAAAGAGAATTCAAAACTAGCTTCCTCTGAAAGGAAAGGATCACCCCTCCACTGAGATACAGCTGTCACTGTCATAAAATCTAGCATAAACAAATACACCATCAAATGCCCTGCTACAAAATGTAACATCTAGCAATTACATACTAAAGGATTTAAGGTGACATCATTCATTACAGTATATGAATGATCCTCCTGACTAAATGGGAATTTAGTGCTAAGTAGCTGTTAAAGCTGCCCAAAAGCAAGTGTTATTGAAACAAACATTATAAACTTATGACTACAACCTGGGGCATCCTGACCAAAGCTACTATCTCTATTATGGAGCCATTAGAAACCACCATAGGGTTGTATCCAAGTCGATTAGGAGAACAATTTACTAGAAATTTTACACTTATAGATGAAAGGGGCAAAGGCATAATCATTATTGATTTTGCTTTCCTTGTCAGGTGTTATTGTTGTTGGTGTTTTCTTATATCCTCTTCCTAAATAGAGACAGAGTAAGGGTGAGGAATTGAGCAATCTTCCCAGGAAAGATGAGCAATGTTCTTTCATGAGTCAAATGAAATGTTGTGAGGAAGGAAACATTTTAAGTGGCAAAAGAAGCTAGTAACGAGGGTAATACCAAGTATGCATTCACAGTGAAAATCTTAACCGAGAAACTTAAAATAAAACCCACAGTCTAACGTTTAAAAATAGGCATTTACAAGCTTTCTTGCACAGGATAATATTTATTCAATATTATAATTCTCTAAATTTAGTGCAATGGCTCTTTGTTATCTGACTTTTACTGAATCATAAGGGGATTAATGATATAGGCAAATATCCACTAGAAACTGAGTATTAACTATCAGATATCATCCTTGAATATCCGGGATTAAACTTCAACTCTCCTCTTGGGGCAATTTTAACTCATTATCTCCTATACTCTTCAGAGACCTGTGATCTGTATAAATATCCACTTTAAGGATGAGGATTTTCACTATGTATAAGGAGACATCCCACAGTTATTAGAAACTTAAAATATATACTAAAAATATAAAGGTAAACTTACTGCTTCTAATTAAGAATGAGTTAATTCACTGACGCTTGAGAAACAGTGAAATTTCTTAAATTACATTTTAACTATTTTGTTTCCAGTAAAACACACACTTCAGCTGAAAAATATTTGCTATTTAATTTGTAAATCCCTGAAGAAAGACGAAATCATAAGTCTCTTAAGTCATTAACAATTAATCAGATTTCTTTAATATAACAATTGAATGACTGGGAAGAAATCTGGAGTTTTATGAAGTCCTACACATATTTCTCTTTCGACATTGTAAATTATGTTATTTCCGAAACCAAACTCAATGAGTGGTAACAAAAAAATTCATGCTGGGATCCTGGTAAGGAATTTATAGCATCTCGTGTATATTCTTATTTAAGCAATACAGTGTATCTTTAGATTCAATAAATCTTCCTAATATTTGACTACATATTTATTTGCTAACAGACATGAGTGTCTATAAAATTAATCAGTCAATAACAGCCAAGAGTAAACTCCTTAGATATGCCATATACCAATATACTTTTATGTTCAGGACAAAAGATACACAAGTGAGCCATTGCCTCCCCTGAATCCTTCGTTCTGTGACAGAGAGAAAGGACTGCCATCAGGTGAATGACATTTTGGGCCAGGGGATTTCACGTCTATATTTTACCACATAAAGACAGCCCTCCTTCGAATACCTCGCCAGAGCCCCCAGCCAAAATCAAACCAGTGAAGTCGGTGCTGAAACACCAACTAGCCACCAGATGGCAGCAATGCTTTTATGAATAATGCAGCATTCTGTGCCGTCCATCTAAGATTTCCTATGTTAATAATAGAACAATCCTTACTTTAGTAAAAGGACAGATTTGTTCATAATGAAGCCAGCCATTTTTTTTTTCATGTCACTGGTTATATTTTGTGGGGTCTATTTGCTTTCTTGTATTTGGGTCCCCCAAAATATTTATTTTCTTACACTTTAAACATCAAAGTGCTGTTGAATTTCATTTTGATATTGTGGTAGAAAATGCCTGTGGCTTGAAACAAATATTTTCCTTTCTGATGGACAAATAACATCTGTGGTTGTAAATGTTCCAGTGTAGCTGTCAAAAGAGAAGGGTTTCACATAATTTCCTGCCACCCTCATTGGTACATCCTACACATCAAAAGAGTGTGTTCGTAACCTCCCTTTCTACGAATTGATTTCAAATCTACCACAGTTCTCAAATATCAGAAGCTTGTCTTCTACTTGATGATGGGTGTTTGGATTTTGAAAAATGAAGCTTTGCTTAAATTCAAGTTAAAAAAAGAAACACAAAAACTATTGAGTCTCAGACAACCCCCCATATCAGTGCCTCTTTCCCTTTTGGAGCCGATTGCAGTAATTCGTTAATTTTGCCACTAAAGTCTTTGGTTTGCACATGTTCACCAAGGAAGTCAGGATGGTAGAATTTCCCCAGTGCTGGAAATAAAATGTTAGGCAAATTGGTGGGACTAAAGCCAAGAATCTAATAGCGCTCTTCTAAAACAGAAATCCATCTAAACCCTTGATGTGAATGTTCCTTTCTTGGTCATTATCTGATCTGTTATCTGAAAGCAGTTCAAACAGCTCCCTTCCTGATTTCTCCTCAACATCAGGCATTTTATTTCATTGTTTCACTTAGGTCATCTCTCAACATCCTGTTTTGTTAAGATAAAATTTAGAGCAGCCTCCTCTCTTCTTCAAATAACAAGACTCCTTCACTCTTCTGCAGTGTTTTATATTTTTGCTTTTGAATATTTATTTTCTACCAAATTTTTAGTAACACATTTAACTCATATATTGAGAGATTCTATGCATAGATTCTACAAGTGGCCTCTCCAATTCTGTATGAGTGCTGGCATTTTCCTTTCATCTTAAACTTAGTGGGTTTTTTCCCCCCTTGTGTTCATTTCAAACCTTTGTTTATGGATGCTTGCTTTGTTATTTTCTTATACTCCTTTAAACATTGCTCTGAGGTTTGAGAGTTTTGCTCACCACTGCCCAGATTTTTCTCCTGCTCAGTGGCTTGTAGCATATAAACACTGTGAATATATATATATATATATTTTTTTTTTTTTCTTTTCTCTTGCTTTCAGAACCAGCCTCATTACCTTATGTTTCTAAAAACTGAATGGCATTGGCTATTTATCTGCCAGTGATCCTAGGCTATCCAAAAGCACTCAATTTTATTTTACCCTGTGTCATCCTTATGGACAAGCTGTAAAATGTGATACCATTTACTGACCCCATCTATTATGTACCAGCTTTAGGGATTAAATCATTCCTTTTTCTGGAAGAAGGCTGTTTGTTACTAAAAAAAAAAAAAAAATCATACTCAGCATGAAATAAACATGGCTGCTCTCTTTAAAAATATATAATAAGTGTTTTGAAACATACGTGAAAAGGGGATCCAGTGGCTTGAATGTTGTCTTGCCAGTATCAGTGTAATATCCTCTGGACTTCACAAGATGAAAGTCACAAATGGAGAACTATTATACTTGGTGATTCTACTTGGATCTCATGAAATCCCCAGCTGGCTGTGGTAGCTTTTGCTCAGGTGGGCATGGATGGCCTGAAGTTCCAGGCTTGATTTTGTATAGCTCATTTAACCTTACTCTACTTCTGTGGACATGAGGAACTACACTGTCCGCCCATGGGTGGCACAGCGACCATCACACCAGTCCTCAAGGAATAGAGTATGTTCCGTGAAAGGAGGCGGTTTACATCATGTCAAAAAATGAAGAACAGCATGTTGCATTTAGCCTTGTATCAAATTAAAATCCAAAATTTATTCCAAATGCACAGCTCTTATCTTTGAGCAGACAGAGCCGGCCATTCCAGGAGACAATGTGAAGTGAGCTAACCAGAGATCTAAGCTCATTAGGTCCCATGCATCCATTCTTCCACTAAAATGGTAAAGGATAAGAAACCAACTTGACATTTTTCTTTTCTCTAAATCTTGATTTATTTTATTTTGGAATCTTAAAATCTTGGTTCCCTTGGCTAATTTGGTACTAAAATTTACTAACATGGCTACTGTCAATCTTTACTGTCATCCTGTTGCATTCTGCTTTGGTAATAGTTCAAAAGGAAATGAATACACAAAGACTGCATCTGGCCCTTCAGTGGGGAGTGGAATAAAGTAGCTGTGCAAATGCGTAAATACCCTCATAGACTACTAAGCTTCATGGGATCATCAGGAAAGATACGCTTGTTATTGTTTCCTCTAATAGTATACTCAGTTTCTCAGTATCTTAATTCAATACTTGAGACTATTTTTTTTTCCAGAGAACTTTAGTCCTCAAAAATTGAACCTTCAAAAGGACAGTGGTCCCCAAGTCACCTGGTCTGAAAAAATAGGCGTGTTCTTTACTTGAAGGGTATATTCTCTATCCATCAACCTGTTTCTGTTTTTCCTTTCATCAGTCAGGCTACATGTTCCTTAGGTCTCACCTTGGATTCTTACAGTCAGTTTTATTTCCTGCCCCCAGGATCTTTGCTTTGCCGTAAATCTTAGACACCCTGACATTAATATTCCTAAATCAAAACCTCAATTACAAAATTATATCACTCCATTCATCAAAATTCTTCTGTGCAATCCCACTGGCAAAAGTGAAGGCAAAATCATAAAAATAATTATATCTCTTTCCTTTCAATAAGAAAATCACTATTGTTCCAATATCTCAGTGGGGGAATAAAGAGAGTTACCACTGTCTTTCTTTCATTTTTGAGCAGAGTTGCTGCACTTGTCGCTAGGTTCCCTTTTGCAAGTTGCTATCAATAACATGGTAGAGCCTTTCAGGGCAAGATGCCTGTCTTAAAGTACTTACTGGGAAAAGACAATAATTAATTAATTAAGACAATATAATTAATTATATTGATTAGATATTACATTAATTACACTATATATAAGAATAGACTATTCAAAATGATTTCTGTAAGGTTTGAGGACACACATTCTTAGTTACAAAATAAAAATATCTTCACTCAGGGTATTAAATCTTAGTCTACTGGATAAGTTCACAAGGCAGTACAGAGAAGAGAAGTGGAACAAAAATCCTGAATTGTTTCTCACACATATCGATGTCTCATATCCAGATCCTTCCAAAATCCACATCTGGAATTTCCCTCAAAGCTTTGTGAGATGACAGGGTTAACAGATGAATAATAATACCTGGTTGCATTTATATTAAAATCAGCCTTTTGGAGTTGCCTTCAAATACGGATTGCCTCATTTTAATGTTAACACAGATGGGAGACAGGTGAGGGAAGGACTATTATCTCTTACTTCCTTGGTGTGAAAAACTCAAAGTTGGAGGAAGGGATCCTGCCCTGGGTTTTACATACAGTTACAACTGACGTAGCCAAACTGGAACATGTGTCCCCAGATTCGCGTGCTCTCCCCACTGCACCTTCTGAATGATAGATGAATATCTAATAGGTAGATAAAATGATTGGGGACAAGCTAGAAAGCAAAAACAACAACAACAACAACAACAACAACAACAAAAAACCCAACTGTATTAGACATTAATGCTGCTCTTACTCTGGTATATTTTTAATGCCATGCCTTTTAAGATACTGTGAGTAATTCTCTAAAGTGAAACCAGCTTTACTCGAAATCTAATGCATATATGAATGTGGAAGAATCATCCTTTTGCATTTAGTCTAACTACAAGCATTGAAAAATGAAAGAGAAAATTGGTAAAAGCTCAGATTTATTTTAAACCACCACTTTTAACAGGAGGAAATGGATAAGAGCAAAATACCAGTAGTTTTCCTTTTGGCTTAAAATGACATTTTCCGAGATGTTATTAAATTATCCTCACATTAATAAACTTAAGGAGTACTTAAACATTTTAAACTAAGACATACTCAGATCAGGAAGAGCAATCAAATTATGTTTAAATGTAAAGCATATCCATGGAAAATACTACATGAATATGTTTAATATACATTATAGCCAGAAGACCCCAACCGAAGTCAGAAAAGTAATACAAGTAATGATTCACTTTACTTTTAGGGACAGAACCTGTTCCCCTGAAATGTATTCAGATACTTAAAAAAGGAATCTCAAATCCAGAAAATGCAGTCATGATTTTTGACGAGGTCATAAATTGGTGCCAGGGAATGAAAACGGACTTTCATCGTGTTGAGTCATTTAACTGCCTTTTTTTTTTCCCCCTGCCTTTCAAGCAGGTAAATGATATAGTTCTAATCAGCCATAATTCATTAATAGTAGAATTATCTTATTTAAGGCACATAATCTATAAATGAGTCTGCTGCGTGTTCATGGGTAAAATTTTAAGTTTTATTTGAAAGGAAACTCAGGAACACTGAGGCCTACTCACTGTCTTGCTGTGAGAAACAGAAAACCTTTAGAGTATAAATGATTTCATTATCTTAGATAAATAATCCTCTACTGTCATATAGGTTGTAATGAAAAGGACCAAGGAAACAGATAGGATGTTTCTTATTCTTTACCCCTATTTACAAAAGGGAATAGAGTGGACACTCTGGAAATCATCTTGGAGGACAGAGTCTATATTGTGGACACAATATCTTAAGATTTCTTTCGACAGTGAATTCTTTTTTTTAGCTACCAGAATGCCAATCTAGTCTTAACAGTAACCATTGAATGAGTTGAAAGGAGTCCAGTCCTCTGGTGTAATAAATACAAAGCAGTATGCCCTATAGTCTCTTTCCTGTTGTGCTCTGTGAGGAGAAAAAACTCACTTACACAAGAGTAAAGAACGTGTAGGTGCTAAGCTAAACAGCCTGGGACCATCTTCTATTTAAAAGGGGATAGCTCCTTGGAGGTGGTCAATGTTTTTGACATAGAGCATCTATGGATGTGATAGACGCGTCATGAATTCCCTTCCCCTGACTTTCAAAAATATTTAACTCAGAGAGAGCCTTTTGTTTGAAGGAAGGAAACCTGAGTGAAAAAGTTCCTTCAACTTGGAAACAGGAAGATATTAATGGTTAAAAAAAATTTACTTATTGTTTTAAATCCCCTTGCAGCCATTTGCTCGGTTGAACTTCCCACTGAAAAGCTTTGTAAATGCAGCTGTATCCATGACGGAAGAGAAGGGGACGGAGCACCCCGTGTGTCACAGCGACCGCCTGAAATACTGCCATCCTGTAACAGGGTTTTATTTAGTTATTACAACTATCTCTCTGTAAATGACAGTTAGGATTATTTAAGATTATGTTGTAATCCTTTTAATCCTCAATGCTTTAAATTTCAGGCTAAACACCAAAGAGCAAACTAGCACTTAGCAGGAATGTTTAAAACATGTGATTTGAACATAAATCTTTTTATTCACTCTTTCCCTGATGAAGACCTCGCGCTGCTCTTAAGTTAACTAAGAAAACTTGTACCAGAGTTCATTACAAATCACTCGGTTGCTAAATGCTTTCTCGAGCTACATCAAACTTGTGATGGTCCTTGACAATTATGCTAAATGCAGAATTAAACGAAGGTTAGCAGCAATGAACATTTACGGATATAACTTAGAATTTGCGTGACCTTTTATAAGTACAACGTGTCTTTCTGGGTTTGTGTGTACGCGTATGGAAATGGTCATTCTATTTCCTAAGGCGAGCTATTAGACGCGGGTACATACACGGACACACATACATTATATCACAATCATACATTTGAAACACATACCAGGACTTGTCTATACGTACTTTATTATAGAAGCTCCTAATGATTTAAACAATAAATAAATCATTTATTATTAAGAAGTACCAATTAGGCCAAAGAGTTTTCTGTTATAAAACAGGCAGATGTTCTGGAACTCAGTCAGCGAGCATCATTCTGACTTACTGAGAGTTGTTGAATACCAAACCTTAAAACTTGGGGCGCCTGGGTGGCTCAGTCGTTAAGCGTCTGCCTTCAGCTCGGGACATGATCCCAGGGTCCTGGGATCGAGTCCCGCATCGGGCTCCCTGCTCAGCGGGAAGCCTGCTTCTGCCTCTCCCACTTGCCCTGCTTGTGTTTCCTCTCTCACTGTGTCTCTCTCTGTCAAATAAATAAAATCTAAAAATATATATATATATATATAAAAAAACAAAAAACAAAAACTTAATTCATATTGTCACTGTTATGTTACCACGTACCAATCAAGTAAGATTGAATCTACATCAAGAGTTTAGTAAGGCTTTGACTATGAAGGAAATTTGGCTTTTAATACAAAAAGAAAATGAACACCTTAAATGCCCCAGTGGCATATACAAAGGAACAAGACAAATGAAATCCTTCCATCTTTGTGTGTGTCACAGATGTGTGCTTCTGAGTCTTCCAGGCGCATGATTTATTTGTTTTCCTATTCGTGTTAAGTTCGACTTCTTTACAGACGCTGTAATTATGTGGTGTATAATTGCTAATCCATCAACTTTTTAAAGACAGATTTCAAATTTTAAATTATTTCTAATTTTGCTCTTCTTTGATTTTTCTTGAACCAAAAATCTCAATAGTCATTTGCTATCTGTAATCTATAATTCATAGACTGAGATTGAACACCAAGCCTAATTCAAACTTGGAATTTTAAAGCTATTTCTGATGTAGCACATCAGCTGAAGCTATGATGGTCTTTTTCAGTCAGGAAGAAACACTTCATTATTCTGTAGGTAATGAAACCCTTGTACACACACACTCAAACACTCAACAATGCCTTAATACCATGTTTTTGAGATATAATCATGTTTATTCTGACCATTTGAGAGTTAGACCAGCTAATGTATCTAATCAAATATTGATGCAAGTCATCTAGATTTAGCTCTCTGGCAAATCCTTTCCTATGCTTTTTTGTTAACAGAACTATAAAAGCTATTTATATTGTTCCTCTCAAAGGGTTTACCCTTGTAGTCTGTATCTATGGAAATGTATTAGTAAATTTTACCTAAGTTCATGTGTTTGGGTAATGAAAAGATGTCAGCATGACAAGAAAACCACATGATTCACCCCAAAAAGAATGAAGCAGGAATGAAATTGGAATCTTTCTTTAGCTTTGTTATTCACAGCATCCTTATAATCACTTCTTTCCTGTTTCTCTAAACTACAAGGGTACAAGACAAAAAGAGTTAAGCTGGATATAAGAACACTGATGTCCCATAAACTACTTAGGTACCTTACAAACAAAAGTAGCTGGCAAAGCTACTCCAAAAAGCTACCAAAAGTGAGAATAGTTGGTTTTTTTTTTTAATATCTTTGGAAGTACCTATATTCAGAAATATAAAAAACAAGGAAAAATTATAGCAGGAGGCAGTCAGTCATATAAGGAAAGGTCAATCTCATATCATTAATATATATTATCATACATATCATCAATGCAGGTGGCTTAAATATAAATCTATGTATATTATGTTCAAAGCTATGTAAAATTATGCATAAATATTCTTCTTCCATATCTGCAGTCCTATATACATTGTATGTATTTGACTATCCTCCTCATTTTTTATCTAACTTGACTTTTCAAAAGACTAACAGAGGGAACAGAAAAAGGCTACCTTAGACCAACTCCAAGAGTTTCTATTGTCCAAGAATTATGTCAATGTCAATTTTAATGTCTTTATTTTATGACATGGGGACAAGGATGCTAAACTCATAATGCGTAATATAACAACACCACTTAACTCACCCAACCTAGTTCAGAACTATTCATACTGATCATCCAGGTTATCATAAAAGCTAGGAATATGACCTCTAATTTTTTTTTATTTATTGCAGAATAACAAAAAAGAGTAAGAAATTGGGAGGCAGGCTATGTCACTGATTTACAATTCCTCTCTTCAAAACAAAATTTATTTTTCTTTTCTTGATTCTGTAAATTCAGATTCTAATCACTTTTGGCTATATTTCGTCCTTTGATTTCTAGGCAAGTATGTTTAATTTTCTTTATTTTTTTCTTCTTTCTTTCTCTCTTTTGGTAAAAAGAAATAAATCTCCAGCATATAAAAAATGAATGCCTGAATAGAATAAAAGCAGGACCAGAAAAATAAGTTATTCTAGAAATGTTAATGTGGGTCCGGTTTATTTGGTAGACCTGGATTAGCATCTGGGAAATGCAGAACTGGAGACCAGTTCTTTTCTCCCCAGGGAGAGCTCAGATAGGAAATGTCACCCATCTACACTTCTATAAGACCCAATATATTAATTTCACTGATGCATTTAAGAATGGACTTGACCTTTTTCCAAGAGCCAAAATGGTCTTAGGAGGCATTTAATATAGTAATTATAATAATCTAGTTCCTGGCTACTAAATGATATAAATCCTAAAATATACCTAGAAAATTATTGGTTACTTTGGAAATATAAAAGTAAGTTAAATCTCACATAAAGATAGAAAAAGATAAACCTCCATAATTTAAAGTTATTAATTGCCAAAGGGATCTTAGTAACATCATATATGAAATATTCAGTTTTCTCATTTCCTTTCTTTCAAGGATCTCATCTGGTTCTTTTCATTCAATGGAACATGATTGAAATTATTAATCATAGTTATTTTTTCCCAAAAATTAAATTATGCAATACAAAAATATCCAATTTCTATAGCTTTTCAGCTCTTTCCATCCCCCTAAGTTACACTGGTAAATGTAATGTATGACTAGGGGCAGGAATGGAAATGAATGCAAAAAGTTTATATCTGAAAGTTCCGCAATAAATCTATTCAAGTCAAGCACTCTAGGTTTGAACCCCAAATAGCTATCAAATATAATGCAACACTCAATGACTTTGAGTGTAGAATTAGTCAAGAAACAAACATATATTTCCTATTTAGATAGCAACCAATAACCAAGGAAAAGCCACAAAATGAACTAAAATTCAACAAGGAGGCTAAATCAGTTTTTCACAGTGACCTTCAAACAACTAGTTCATGCACATGAAAACATCACAACAAAGAAGTGTATGTTGAGAGCTCACATTTAGAAGTAATGGGAATAAATTCAATATATGTAACATTCTTACCTGAAAGACATTCTTTCGGCTTGATTTTTCCTTGGCCCATTCAATATGTGCTCCACACAAATCCACACTTTCTGGTTTGTGCCCAGTTTTCTGTAAACAAAATTGAAATAAGAATAAAAAGCATACATCATTGGTGATGCATGTCAGGAAAAACAAAAGTTTATTGAGTTAGCGGCTTTACATACTTATAGTATAAAGCCTTTCTTTTTCTTTTTCTTTATTTTTTTTTTCAGTTTCAAAGAGATATCTGCACCCTCATGATCATTGCGGCATTATTTACAATAGCCAAGACATGGCAACACCTAAGTATCTGTTACCAGAAGAATGGATAAAGAAAATGACATGTAGATACAAATATAGATACAGATATAAATATCGATCCACATGGAAAAATTATTCAGCCATAAAAAAGAAGGAAATCCTTCTATCTGTGACAATATGGATGAACCTTAAGGGTGTTATGCTAAGTGAAGTCAGTCAAACAGAAGAAGACAAATACTGCATGATCTCACTTACATGTGGAATCTAAAAAAGTCAAACTCCTAGAAACAGAGAGTGGTTACCAGGGGCTGGGGAAATAGGGAGATGTCGGTTAAAGGTACAAACTTTTAGGGGGTGCCTGGCTGGCTCAGTTGGTTAAGCACCCGACTTTTGGTTTTGGCTCAGGTTGCGATCACATGGTTGTGGTATCGAGCCCCACGTCAGACTCCGCACTCAGCGTGGAGTCTGCTAGAGATTTTCTCTATCCCTCTGCCTCTGCCCTTCCTCCCACTCGTGCTTTCTCTCACTCTCAAAATAAATAAATAAAATCTTAAAAAAAAGAAGGTACAGACTTTTAGTTAGAAGATGAATAAGTTCTCTGAATCATTGCACAGCATGGTAATAGTCAACACTACTGTATAATTGAAAGTTGCTAGGGGAGTAGATTTTAAACATTCTCACCA
Source organism: Mirounga angustirostris (assembly GCF_029215605.1). Taxonomy (NCBI): domain Eukaryota; kingdom Metazoa; phylum Chordata; class Mammalia; order Carnivora; family Phocidae; genus Mirounga; species Mirounga angustirostris. The sequence continues at coordinate 110,093,280 of NW_026991711.1, read as the reverse complement.
CACACACACACACACACACACACAGGTAACTATGCGATGTAGTAGATGTGTAAACTAATATTAACGTGGTAAACACTTCACGATATTTACATATATCACGTCATCACTCAGTACACCTTAAACTTACACAATGTTGTCATTTATATCTCCATAAACCAGAAGAAAACCCCAAATTTAATAAATGTTTATTAGGTGCCAACTGTGCACCTTTTGGAAGTTCATTTTTCAGACTTTTAAGACGATACATGTGAGTATATGTATATTTGTATTTAATGAATTTAATTTAGACCAAATAGATTATAGCATGGGCCTCCTTTTGCATGAAACAATGTGGATGTTACCTAAAAGCTTCAGTAATTCATAATAATTAACAGGGATATTATCTATATTTGTTCCTTCATATTTTATTTTATTTTTTTAAAGATTTTTATTTATTTATTTGAGAGAGAGCACAAGCAGGGAAAGGGGAAAGCAGGCTACCTGATGAGCAGGGAGCCCTACACGGGGCTCAATCGCAGGATCCTGGGATCATGACCTGAGCCAAAGGCAGATGCTTAACTGACTGAGCCACCCGGGCACCCCAATTCTTCATATTTTAATTTGATTCAAGTGTATCACATTTATATAACTTTAAATTTCCAGAACTCAGTACATTAAGCAAAAGCTCACTTGTTTGGGAAATTTCTTTATTTTCAAAGGAAGTAATGCCATATTTCAAAAACTCCAACTATTTTCAGATGTTCTGAGCTACTCTAGTTTTCTCTATAAATTGAGTATTTTTCTCAAACAATTTTTCCATAGAATAGTTTAAACTTTTAGTACAAGAGGCATATAATATTTTATTTTATTTTTTTTTTTTTTTTTATTTTTTTTAAAGATTTTATTTATTTATTTGACAGAGAGAGACACAGTGAGAGCAGGATTACAAGCAGGGGGAGAGGGAGAAGCAGGCTTCCCGCAGCACAGGGAGCCCGATGTGGGACTCGATCCCAGGACCCTGGGATCATGACCTGAGCCGAAGGCAGACGCTTAACGACTGAGCCACCCAGGTGCCCCGGCATATAATATTTTAGACAATATTTTAACAGTATGAGCTTTACTTTAAAATGAAATTATGGGGGCTCCTGGTGGCTCAGTCAGTTAGGTGAACTGACTCTTGATTTTTGGCTTAGGTCATGATTTTGGGGTCATGGGATCGAGCACCACATCGGGCACCTCACTCGGTGGGGAGTCTATTGGGGATTCTCTCTCTCCCTCTGCCCCTCCCCCCCACTCCCGCCCCCTCTCTCAAATAAATAAATAAATCTTTAAAAAAAATAAAACATGAAATTATGGAAGAATGGCAAAGATGCTATAAGAAATCTGTTCACAATTGTTGCCTCATAGCCAGTATGTCCAGTTCTATCAGTTTAATAGAAATAGACTATTTCTTCAGAAAGGCCAGAGATATGGGGGATTTACAGTAAATTGTGAGTTGTTTTTTGTTTTTTTTTCTTCTTGGCAACTAAATAAAATTTTCTTGGGACAGGAAACATTGTATAAGCCAAGCATAACTTCCCTTCAGGATAAATTCAGCTGTCAGGACAGCCATGGAGAGCATATCTTTTCTCTGTTATCTGGTAGTAATCTCATGAGAAGCCAATCAAGATGAGGATGCCTCTTACAGATGCTTCAGCCAGTGAAATATTTTTACGGGTTCACTCGTACTCTGCCACCCAGGTGATCACTATTGTGGAAGACCTCAAAGCATGATAACGATGTTCATTGTCGAGTGATTTATGATGCAGAAAAATTAAAACAACCTGCTTCCTCTACAGTTAATTAGATTATGGGATACTCAGAATCAACAGAAATAATCATTAAGAGTATGTAACAAAAGAGATGATCTTTCCCATATAATGCAGTACAGGGAAAAAAAAAAGATGGAATTGTTTTATAGAAGAAGCACTTTTAATGTGCCAAGCACTTTTCCGTTTTACAACTATCAATTCACTTAATTCTTTTAACAACTGTATTAGGTAGGTACTATTATTAACACCATGTTACAGGTAATAATATGCTAGAATATTTAGGTATACTTTCCCAAGGTAACACAGGTAGAAAAGGAGGAGCCCGGATTAAATGAGGGCAATGTCACTCCAGAGTCTACTCCTAACCACTGTGCAGTCCTTGAAAATTGAACATTCACTGCTATCACGTTCATGTTTAAACATGTAACATTTTGGGAAAAGATATGACTTTCTTATTAGACCCTAGTGCAGAGATATTAGCCTTGTTTCTGTCCTTCTCTGTTTAACTCGATCTTCCCATTGGGCCTTTACACCACCTGTTTGCCCGGAAAACCTCTATCTTCACATGGTTGACTCCTTCTTATCCATCAGGTCCCAGATAAATGTCACCTTGTCAGAGGTCTTTTCTGACTGTCTTATATAAAAGAGAGCTGTCTTCCAGCTTACTCTCTATCTCACTACTTGTTTTAATTTCAATGCAGCCTTCTTCCTAACTGAAATTAACATTTATATTTTTATATGCTGTCTGTTTTTCTCCCACTAAAATTAAGCTCCCTGAGCTGGGGCCTGGTTTGCCTTTTCCTCCACTATCTTTCCCAATGTATGGAACAGTGCCTGGCACAAAGTTGTTGTTCAATGAATATTCGCTGAATTCATAAATGAAGGAAAAATACCAAAATGCAACTAGCTTTTGTGCTTTGGAAGTAAGGTTTGGGCATCTAAAAATTCCCCATGTTACAACAATTACAATTTATATTTGGTTTTGGAAAAGTGAAAAACAGTTTAATGGACTCATGTGGATTGAACCCAGTATTTCACAGAACCATTCAATAGACATTAACTGCACACTTACTATACGTCAAGTGTTAGCCATGTGTTGGGCACTGGGACTCCAGAGGTAAGGAAGATACTCACTCTTCCTTTCAGAATCCCATACCAGCCTCAGACTCTATATATTTTCAGTAGACTTTCTCTCTATGGCAAAAAGCAATCTAAGCTTTTCCAGAGTTCTCACCATCCGGCTCTGCCACACTCTTCTCATCAGCATCATACATTAAATCCCATGGCTTTGGTCCTGGCTTGGATTTTTCTCAGTCTGAACTCTGCCCATCATTCAGTCACCTCCCATGACCCTGACCTTGATTCATGCATTCTTCATGAACCCATGGCTTCACCTCCTCTCCATTTCAGCAATCTTCATTCTGCTTTTCAGCTAACAAATCCCATGTTCTGAGTTTTCATTACTTCACCCTGTAATGTTGGCTTTTGATGTGACTGGAATCACCAGACCTTTTGTGTACCCCTCCAGGCCCTTCCTGGTTTTACTTCCTTCCACAAACAGGCCTATGTCCCCATCTCAGCAGCCACTTCAATACTCCCCCATCTCTCACTCTCTTGCTTTCCCCCATGCGATGATCCACTCCACACTTTCATCCACTTTTCCTTCTTCTACCATTTTCCTCATATTCCCTAATTCTAGAGAAATAACTTTTGACTACTCAGAGTAGTAACATTACAAATAATGGCCACTTTCTTCAGCTGGGTTTTTAACTCTACTTAGGGGGGAAAAAAAAAACCAAACCTGTGATAAAGACACCTAACATATCCATGAAATCATTACCAAGACCAATGTCATCAACACTTAGCAAACTTTTTTGTGTGTTCCTAGTCACTTTCTGTTCTTTCTCATAACACCTCTCTCCCAAGCTTCACCCCTTTCCAGTAGCCCATCAAATGGCATTCTCCTAATTTGCAGAGATCATACAGCCCTTGAGCTAGAGCTTTCGCCACTCTTTCCACTTTCATAGTCCGTGTAATCAAAATGAACGAACATAAACTTTAATAAATCCCTATATGTCGAGCCCTCTGAAATCTTTATATCGATTTCTCATTTATTCCTTACAACAGTCTTGCACGGTTGTTACCATTGCCTTCAACTTACAATGTGGAGAAACTCAAGCAGGGAGTGGTTAAGTGCCATACATAAGCTCACACACTTAATATGTGCCTGAGCTGAGCTAGGAATTCACTGTCCTCTGATTCCAAGTCCCAAGTTCTTGATCACAACACAATACATGACCTCCTCTCCATACCTAGCCTTTCCTCCTACTAGGTCACATGATGAGAATTAACATTTTCTATCTCTTCCTTATAAGTGTGATCATTTCCCATATTCTGTTCTGGCTCCTGGACATTTGGATCTGAGTCTGTAATTCTGGTCCACCTGTCTAATGAACTCCCATGCCTGGCATGACAGTGGCGTCTATGAACATCAAAATCTCCTGGCCTGTTGTTGCCAGACAGTGCATGATCCACTCACAAAGCATGTCCTTTTCTGTCTCAGAGGAAGAGATGCTCCTTCTTCAGCCCACGGCTTTTCCTTTCTGGTTCCTAATTCAATCTAATCCTCTTCCTCATTTTCTGAGTTGTCCCTTTTCTCCTACATTTTCAACCTCCCTCTCGCAAATAGATTACATCCTTTAGCCCACAGCCACACTTAAGTCACTCCTGTTCAAAAAAATATGTAAGTTTATGCAAACATCAATCCCACAATCTTGCTTGTTCTCAATCTCACCTATTTCTTTTCCATGATTGCCAGGATTCTTGAGTTTTCTGCAGTCACATTCTCTGCTTGCTCATGTTTCATTCTCTTCTCAAGCCACTGCAGGCTTTTACTCTCTTCCTTAACTAATCTAAAATGGTTTTTTATGTCATTTTATTTTTATTTTTTTAATTAGCATATTATGTATTATTTGTTTCAGGGGTACAGGTCTGTGATTCTTCAGTCTTACACAATTCACATCACTCACCATAGCACATACCCTCCCCGATGTTAATCATGAAGGTCAACAAAAACAGTCTGATGCCTTCTCCCCCATCATCCTTCTACTTGAACTCTGGACTGTTAGATTCTGCTCCTTTTCCTTAAAAGTTTCTACCCCTCAGCTATGGAGACATTTTCTCTCTAAATTTTTATTTCACCTTTTGTACTCTCCCTTCTCTGTTTCTTTACTGACTTCTCTTCCTCTTCTCACTTCTTAAGTGTTGGTAATCCCTGGTTTACTGTTCTAGGCCATCATTATTTCTTATAGTTTATATGCTTCCTATGGATTTGGTCTTGCTTCTGGTCTGATCCATCACTTGGGACATATTGACTCCTCAATTTTTCCTCTGGCCCCCAGCTCCCGCTTATGTACCAGAACTGTGTTTTCTAACTAACTACCATTAGGCTGTAGCACAGACACCTCTGTGAAATCATTGTCTTCTTCTCAGACTTGCCTTCTTTTCTCTGTTGCTTGTCTTGCTTAATTATCCCCTATCCACTTCACCTTCTTCATTTTCTTAATTCTTCCCTTTCCTTTACCACTTAAAGCAAACAATAGCCTGAATAGCCTGAAACATAGCGTGAATTCCAGAATGAACTCCATCTTCTTCATCTCATGAACACAGCCTCATTTAAGCTCTTATTTTCTCTCATCTGAATTCTCTCACTGTTTCCTCTGGGTCCACAAAAAAAACATTTCATTTCATTCTCCACATTTTGACTTTTTTCCTTAAAACACAAATCTTACCATATTTCTTCTGGAAAACGTATTATCTACAGGATAATGCACAAATCTCTCAGTAGGGTATACAGGCTCTTTTACATCATTTCCCAACCATCCCTCTGAGTTCCCTTTATCCCTCCTTCTTCTACAGCCAACCATGCTAAATTCATGGCAGTTCCAATACCCACTGTGATTTCACAGCTCTATACGTTGGATGCACCCTTTTCATCTGGAACACATTTATTTTTCTTTGACCCACTCTGGTTCGTTTTGATGATGTAACTCCAAAATAATCTCCATGAGGTGTTCTTTTAGCTCTGCTGGCCCAGTCTCTTCTCCCCAGCATCCCCCCTATTCTAAAATCCATTTTGTTACAATTCTTTTTGTTATACAATAGAGAACTAGAGTGGAAAATTTCCAGATTCCTTACAAAATAAATAATACATTTCAGGATAATAGTTTACAAAATGAGATCATTTACAAAATGTAATTTAATTGTTTACAAAATTAAAACACAATATTCCCATTCATATTGATCTTTAATAGGAAATGACCTTATGTCACAATCAAAGCAAATGATAGAGTTTGGGATCAATTCAGAAGTATACCAGAAAAAGTTAAATTGATTTGAGTAAAATTCAGTAAATAAATATATCAGCTTCAAGAAGAGAAAACTAAGATATATTGGTAGAGGAGTATATAAAAATGATCCTGCTCAGTAGTTCATTATTACAAAGCTAAAGCAGAAAGACCTAGTCTTGAAGAACAATGCTAAGAACTCAGATTTATTAGAAGGAAAAACTTTCAGAATTTAAACATTGTTAAACACTGGAACAAGTTTTTCAGAAAAGTTGTCGAATTTATTTGGAAGACAGTCAAGATTTTATTCAAGAAGGCTGAAATTAAAGAATCCTTTAATAGAAAACATATTTCTGATTCTACAGCTATAAAACACAAGAAAAAGTCTGCTAATGAACTACATGATGCCAATGGATCATATTGTACATCATTATAAAAATATACTTTTTAAAAATTGACTAAATTTGGATTTAAATCTAAGAGTGTACTTATCATATCTCTTCTGAGGTAAACTTAAAGTATAAATGACTGATTTTTTAAATATTTAAATAGGATTATTTAAAAGTTACTGCTTCTGGACAATAAAATATAAAAACCTCTTTGTTGGGGCAATGTGAAGTCATTAAAAATTGATCCTGGGTTTTGTCCACTTCTGATTTTTATTATTCTTTTAGTTTATCTTTACTATTCCCCAGTAATAGCTGACAGGGTATCCTCTCTGTCTTTTTCTCTGACTTAGATTAAACCTTTGGGATTACGTTTTCCATTTTTTATGGGAAATTTGGGGCCCTTTAATGCACATTAAGAAAATATCAAAGGCCAGATGATCTTTTGCTTGATGGCATTTTCCATGAGGAAGACTGGGCATGTGTGTAGGCAACAAATCACTGGACCACTCATTATCCTACCCTTATCACTAGATGGGGTTACAAAAAAACAAAACAAGACTCAGATTTTATGAAACAGGTTATTAGCTACCATTTTTTATTTTGGATTAATTGCTATTCCAGAATATAGACTCAGATTGTCCTTATCAGTTTGAAACATGAAACACAAAATCTGTTTAGAGGAATTAAGTTTTATCACATAACTGGTTTTGATTCTAGAAAATCATTCATGGAGGAGGATAAAACTCACTTATAAATTCTCATTTGGGCAAAATGATTTAGGAAAGAATGCCTCATGGATACCTGATCTTATTAATGTCTAAAGTATGGCCGCTGTCAGCATAGAAGACGATACTTGGATTGTTAAGATGTGGGTTTTATGTATATGAATATAAATGATGTTAATAATAACTGAAATTGTTTCTACAGTGAAATTTCTCAGTATATACAAGACCAAATCAAACCAGATTTTCAGAAAAGCAAATCTTTGTTGGTGACTTTGGGCGCTAGAATGTTGTATGTTTGGGTTTTTTGTTTGTTTTTTGAGGAAAAAGTATGCTCTCCTTTTCAAGAAATGAGCAGATACATTGCATTTAGTTCTGAATCCAAATCTTGCCAGAATAAATACAATAGTTTCTATTTAGTCTATTTTTGTTGTATGCTGATACTGTCTTCCATTTGCATTACATAAAAAGCTATTTAATTTTGCAAGGTGACTAGCTTGGACACATTTTTGGTGCCTCAGGTGCTCCCTCAGAGTCCTTACCTAGACCCTCATCCCATAAGTCTACCTCAGCTATCCTTGCAGATAACCAGCCTGCTTGAACCCATTTGGTCCCACTTCCTGAGGATGGCCAGTCACCTTTTTGGAATTCGAGGCCCTCTCTCCTGGCTGCCAGAGTGCAGACAGGCTTTTTGCTCTTCATCCACTTCCAGATTTGTATAAAGTGCCACTTTACAAGGTATAGGATCTGACTTTCTGAATAGCCATCCGAGGGTGTGCCCAGGGTTCATAGGATGCAGGCAGTGAAGACTCTGGGCGGTGAACTTTAGCCAAAAGGAAGCAGGAAATGGGAAGAGACTTAGCAGATAAATTCCTTCTCCTCCAACCCTCCTTCCCTCCCACACACTGCCTCATGCTTTCTCCAAACATGCTTCTTTCTAAGTCAAGTGCTGCAGCTGCCCAGTGATTCTCTGTGTCTCTTTGAGGTTCACTGGAGAGTAGCAGCCTGCTTCATGACACAGCCCCTCCACTATTCCCCCAACATTTCCTGCCTCGCTTCCTTTGTGACTCACTCTCTAAATCATGGATTCATGCCTTCCAATAAAAGGATGGGCACTGAATTCAGGCCTTGTTCTCTGGAGAATTAGGGCTGAGATCACTGATTCTTGTGGCAGAGATGAATAGTACTACACCAAAATGTGTGTTGTCACAGGGAAGGAGCTCACCAGCCATGGACTCCCTTTTTTCCCGGCCCTCTTTGCATCAACATGTGGCCACTTTACGCACTGTCATCACTGGAATGGGAGCAAGAACGATGTGAGGCACTTATGGGCTTACAGCTTTAAAGAGCACGCAGACCTTCTCATGTTCTCTCTACCTTTTCCTCATTGGCCCCTAGGAGTTTGCAGAACCGACAGATGAGAGAAGCACCATCTAGCAGAAAACTGACCAGGGATACCTGTTTTGGACTTTGGTATGAGTAAGAAATGAGGTTCTGCAAAAATTTTGGATTGTATTTGGACAGCAGGAAGTGTTCCCCTACCTGAAGTCGTTATATTAAGGAAAATTAAGGCAAGGATTTTAAGTACACTGCCATTAAGCAGCAATCTGGACATCTGAATCCAATTGGCTTCCAGTGACTTTTCTCTTAGCTACTATACTCTATTGCTCCATGTAGTAATAACAACGATAATAATAAATACAATTAGTATTTATCATTGCGTGTGCCAGGCATGCTGTATCAGTTTTCTCAATAATCTCACAATAACTGTCTGAGGTAGGTACTCCTATTAACCTCACATTGCAGGTGAAATATCCAAGGATTATAGGAATAAATAAAATGTGAATCTGATGGGGCCCTGGGTGGCTCAGTCGTTAAGCGTCTGTCTTCGGCTCAGGTCATGATCCTGGGATTGAGCCCCGCATCGGGCTCCCTGCTCAGGGGGGAGTCTGCTTCTTCCTCTGCCCCTCTCCCTGCTCCTGCACTCTCTCCCCCGCCCCTCTCTCAAATAAATAAATAAAAAGTCTTTAAAAAAATAAAATAAAATGTGAACCTGGGATTCTCAACCCAGGTGGTCTAACTTATTCCACCTGATATAGTATACTGCTTCCCAGAGCATTTCAACTCAGTAGTGAACTGTTAAGAAAGACCAAATACATAACATTCATTTAATCTCAAAATGCACTGTCGAGTATAAGTCTATTTTATCTTAGAGAAATGCAAACTCTAAATCAGATGCATTACATTGACCAAAATGATAAACCACAGAGAGTCAAACTTCATAATTAAAATAGTTTTCTGAGAGAGCCTAAGGTGAGGTTTATTGGACAGTAAACTATTATCCATTTATAAAGCATCCTATCAATTTCATAGATTTTTGTGGTTATTAAAAATTAGGTAAGATACAGAATTTATTGCAGTTAATGGCTAAATCTTGAGAGAATTATAACCAGAGAACATGGCTTCATTTATAGTAATATTGATCACTTGATTTCATTTTTTTTCCTTACAATGTTTATGCTAATAAAACACTAGAATTCAATTTCTTTTCTTTCTTTCTTTCTTTTTCTTTCTTTCTTTTTCTTTCTTTCTCTTCTTTCTTTCTTTCTTTCTTTCTTTCTTTCTTTCTTTCTTTCTTTCTTTCTTTCTCTCTTTCTTTCTTTCTTTTCATCCCTACCCATCATCCTCCAGATTTTGGAGTATCATTTTTCTCTAATTTTTAAAGGTCTGATGAGGCCATATGATAGTGTAGTCTGTGACTATACTAGAAACTGCCCCGATGTTAACAATCCTGACTTTGCCAGAGCACTATCATTAGGAGAATTAAAATATTAAGCAGAAATTTAAGATGCCTTCATTAGACTAAGTTTGGTAGATCTATTGTTTGCCCCTCCAATACTTATGATCTTTTTCAGCAGGGATCCAAATAAGGGCTCAATACTCACTTTACAAAGATAAAATAATTCCATATTCATTTTGCACAGAAAACTCAATAATTCATGAATAGCTTTCTGATTGAAACTATTTTCATCTTTTTTGCTAAATCACATCATTTTACTCCCATAAATAAGTCCATTTTGTTATTAAAGCCATACTACAGTAAATGAGCATTAGATGTATTACATTATTTAATTAATGCTTGTGTTCATTATTTACATTGGAAGTTAACAATATTAAAAAAGTAAACAAATTATTTTAAAGAGGCCCTTTATATTACTCTTTTTTTGCTTTCAAGATTATGGCTGAATGAGTGGTTTGAAAAAGTTAATAGTTTATTAAATGCCTTGGAAAAGTTTTCTGTCATTAAGAGCAAAAATGCCAGTGTTTGCCTCTGAATAAAAATTATCAGTACAGTGTAAAGAGAAAAAAATCAAAGTAGCCCCCCCCCAGCCAAAAAAAGTTACACACGCAGTTAACATGTAGGCTCCGTACTGAACATACTGGTTTTAGAACCATAAAATTTTAGGGGAGAAATATTGCCTAAAATGTTTATAATGCTTTCGAATTTATGTCAGGCTAGGTTTATGTTAACTAGGATTTGTGAGCATTGCGGGATAAATATACCAGAAACAGCTGACTGATGAGAGTAAGTTCCACTTGGTCTGAATTTCAATGGATGTGGAGACAAGAGAAATTTCTTAAACCACAAATAAACTTTTACATTGTGTTTATTTTATTAGGTATGCCACCAAACATATATTCTGGAATCACATAAAAATAAGCTCCGCTTTGCTACTGGTGTTCACTGATGTGCTGATATGCCCACATTCTTGGGATAGGATATTTATAGTTCTCTCAGACAAACTGCCCCTCTTGCTTTCTTTGCACTAGGACTTCTTTAGAGAGAACCATACAGTGAATTGTCAAGGACATCTGAGAATATTAAAGTATTTTCTGAGTGAGATGACCTGTGATTCACTAAGTGCATTGGGCCATACTGATGACAATTTGGCAGTTTTGTCATTTTCCTTGTCAATAAGAGCACAGGTCTTATGGCTCTCCTCTGTTTCACCAGATTTTTATTTTTATTTTTTTAATTTTTATTGTTATGTTAATCACCATACATTACATCATTAGTTTTTGATGTAGTGTTCCATGACTCATTGTTTGCATGTAACACCCAGTGCTCCATTCAGTACCTGCCCTCTTCAATGCCCATCACCAGGCTAACCCATCCCCCCCACCCCCCTCCCCTCTAGAACCTTTAGTTTGTTTCTCAGAGTCCATAGTCTTTCGTGGTTCATCTCCCCCTCCAATTTCCTCCCCTTCATTTTTCCCTTCCTACTATCTTCTTTTTTTTATCACCAGATTTTTAGAACATGTCTCTCAAATCATTTAAAAAGTCCTTCTTCTTTGTGTTAAAAGTAGAAAATATATATATATCTTAATTACTCAAACCTGTCTCTGAAAACTCTGAATTACCTTATTTATTTGTTTATTTATTTATTTATCAGAGACAGAGAGAGCAAGCAGGGGGAGTGGCAGGCAGAGGGAGAAGCAGGGAGCCCGATGTGGGACTCAACCTCAGGACCCTGGGATCATGTCCTGAGTCAAAAGCAGAGGCTTAACTGACTGAGCCACTCAAGCATCCCTGAATCTGCCTTAATTTAAAGATAGTTAGTATTGGTTGCAAAGGACTCCAGGGTGCTTACAGAATGAAATTATCTCTGTTCACAGTCCTCTTCAAGGTCTTTCCTAAACCGGTTCCACATGGACTTTCCAACCATAATGGAGTGCTTTCTGTTCCTCAACTTATCTTGAGGCAATCTTTCACTTGTAGGTGCATCCAGGCAATTCATAGAAGAAATGCAAAATAGTCTGGATGAAGGCACATCTACCCTAGGTCTTAAGGAACTTCCAAGAATCATTTTCAAGAACAATGATTAGCACATAGTGCATGGGGCAAAGCCAGATTTCAATTCATGTCTGTATAATAAATACAAGAATTAATTTCCTACATTTTATCATTGGTTACTCCCTTATTTCTACATAAAATGTCCCTTTCAACCCATTTCTGCCTCGAAATCCTATTCATCCTTCAAAAACATGTTCATCTGTCACTCCCTTGACAGATACATTTAGAATCTTTTCCAGTTGGAAGCAATCTCTCTTTTCTGAGTTACTATAAAACTAACTCATGCCTCTGTTCATGCCATTTTGGAGCAACTATCAATATCCACCTTTCTCACTACAATTACTTGATTTGTGGGCATACCTTCTATTTGTTTCTAGACCCTCAAGGGAAAGATCTGAGTCTGATTCATTTTTGTATGTTTCACAAGACCTAGCATAGTGGCTTAAACATCAGGGATGCCCAGTGATTTTGCGCAATGAACAAATGGAGAAATATATTGGTTGAGCATCACTTGGAAAAAGAGTTGAGCATATATAGGTTGAGCATCACTTGGAAAAACAGTTTCCCTGGGAAAGGATTACCTGTAGCTAGATCTATGGTTCCCCACCATATTTTATATTATATATATAATCTCTTTAGTCATGTATTGTTATAATAAACCTACATATGATTCTGCCTCCTCTATCAGAAGATAAGCGCCTTAAGAGCAGGGATCATATAGTATTCATCTGATATCTCTAGGGTTTAAAAACACATTGTGTGATACCTGTTAGGAGTTGTTAATTCTTTGTAGAATAAATAAATGAATGAGTGCTCTAAATTACAAAGCTTCCCTCCCATAAGGCAATCTATCATTTTTTTTTAATCAAGAATGCATATTTGTCACATCCCATGGCTAGAGTCAGGTTCTAGTCCATATCAAGCAGAAGCTCTAAAATCACAAAGCACAGCAGGTACCGAGGAGGCAGATGGTATTTGAAGTGCTGGAGCTGATTGAAATACTTCACTGACACTAAAATAGACAAGTGTACCTGAGACATGCAAGGGGTGTGAGTCCATTCCTCAGATCAGAAACCAAACTGACAGCTTTTGTTTCTTTGGGACTTTTTTAAACAGATAAAGCAAATATAATGTAGATGCCTTTTGAGGCAAAACTTTTTTCTCTTGGACTAAATGAGATGAAGCCATGATCTCAGAAGAATCAACTTCCTCTCTTGCCTTTTTCCATGATAGGCCTTGTCCTTTGAAGACATGTAACACCTGGGTCATACTTCTGTTCAGTATGTATTTATTAACAAGAACAGCTATGATAGATTATTCTAGGGTGAAGGTAGCTGGAGAATACTGGCACGCCTTCTTAAAGATTTGCCCCTGGTAGCAAATTCCAGTCCTTGATACTCTTCTCAAGCTTTTTTTTTTTTTTTTTATCTTATCTTCCAACCAAACAAAACAAAACAAAAAATGAAAAAACTCATTTCTCTTTTTAGCACACAGACCTTGCCCATTCTCAGTTTCATGTCATCGTTCATATTTTTTAATTCACTGGAATTCCCTGCCCACAAATTTCCACATATTGAAATTATAACCATCCTTCAAGGCCCAATTCAAATCTTTCACAGATGTGAGCTCTCCCTCCTTTAAATCTCAGAAAAACTCTTTTATGTTTCTTATTTCATCTCACCCTATTTTTTGGCAAAGATGTTATGAAGCAAAGACTATATCTTGATTATATCTCTATGCCTTATATGTAGCCCTAATGAGCAAGCTGTTCATTGTAGGATTTCAATACATATTCTTATGAAGTCTTTTCCTACCAAGGCTTATATAAATAGCACAAACTTGATTAACCAAATGCATATTTAAATGAAAGTGAGGTAGATTGTAAACGAGAAACTATGCTATTTAGACCAACTCTCCACTGAAAACAATGAAAAATGCTGGATAAAATATTTCTTTTTAAAATTGCCTTAAAAATATTGAAAGCCCGTAAGATAGTGGGGGCTGCTAGGGTAAATATTTTTGGAAAATGGGAATCTGAACCCAGAGAGGAAAGCTGAATATCAAATCAACATAACTGCTCTTTGCCTGAGGGCATCTGTTTATACTATACATTTGAACTTTGGTCAATTGACTTCACAGAATAATGGAAAAGGTGCTGCCTGAGGTCTTATGAAAGAATAAAGGAGAACAAATATTAAACTTGTTCTCTTTCTCTAACTTAAGGGATTATAAAGAAAACTGCCTTTGTAGATGAGCAATGTGAGAGAAGAAAAAAAAAAAGGAAGACTGAAGAATAATTCTGTCCCTGAGAAGTTGTATGCTCTCCTATTATGTATACACAATTTGAAAGTTTTAAACAGTTAACTTAGATTGAGCTAATCAATCACCAGGAATGTCCCAGACACTTTGAGAAAAATGTAAAATATTCTGGAGTAGAACATGTTTATCCCAGGACTAAATGATTAGCACACAGTCAAAAATAACCAGACACACAAGGAAACAAAGCAACAGAGAAGTAGCAGAAACAGACTGATGGAGACTTCAGATGTTATGTTACAAGACACAGAATATAAAACAACTATGGGCTTCTAATTTTAATGAAATAAAAGGGAGTCTGGAAAATATCTGCAGAAGACAACTATCACAAATGACATAATAAATAAAAAACTTCTAGAAATGAAAATCACAATAATTGAAATAAAGATGTTTATCACAAAGGGAGATTGAATTAAAGAATGGAAGATAAACCAAGAGAAATGGTTTTGAATGCAGTTCAGAAAGACAAAAAAGATTTTAAAAAGAATGTAAAATGTGGAGAATAGACTAACAAGACAATGTAGGTTTAACCAGAGACTTAGAAAAAGATAAGAGAAAATTTAAAAGAAGCTTCATTTGAAAAGATAATAGCAAAATAATAAGATAATAATAAGATAATTTTCTAAAATATTTAAGTGACAGTTATAAACAATTTCAAGGCAACAGTCCAGGTAGGAAGAATAAAACTGTGGAATAACAAAGGTAATGATAAATATATTATGAGCAGCCAGATAACAGCAGTTAAACTAAGGTAACTTCTTGATCACAACAATAGGTGACAGAAAATAGTGGAATAACATTTTTGATGTGCTGAAAGAAAGCAACTGCCAACTCAAAATTCTATATCCAAATAGAATATATATATATTTCCAGAATGAGGGAGAAATAGAGACATTTGAAACAAGCAGACACTGAGATATGTTGTTACCGTAAGACCTTTACTACAGGAATTTCTCAGAATATACTTCCAACAAAAGAAAAAGACCTTCCTAGAAAAAGACCTTCTTTGCCATTTACTTCTTCCTAGGAAGAAGTAAATGGCAAAGAACATGGCAAATATTAAACCAACATTGACTCTATAAAAAAAAAAAAAAAAAGAATACTGTCTGGTGGTGTTAAAAGGAAAAGAAAGAATTAAAATATCAAACAACAATAGCATCTATGCTGAGAAGAGGATACATGGATTAAAAATACTCTAAGGTGGGGCGCCTGGGTGGCTCAGTCATTAAGCGCCTGCCTTCAGCTCAGGTCATGATCCCGGGGTCCTAGGATCGAGCCCCGCATCGGGCTCCCTGCTCAGCGGGGAGCCTGCTTCTCCCTCTCCCACTCCCCCTGCTTGTGTTCCCTCTCTTGCTGTGTCTCTCTCTGTCAAATAAATAAAATCTTAAAAAAATATATATATATATTCTAAGGTAATATTTTGGAAGAGGGTAAAGGATTTGATTCGCTTTAGGCTTTGATAAGTATCAATGCTGTAATCTTAAACAAGGCACTAACAAAATTGAAACAAAAGGCATCACTTAAACCAGTGCAAAAAAAATATGGAAGAAAAAAATGAAAAGAAAAAGCATGACATATTTAGAGAAAAAGGCAAGAAACAAAAGAAGCATACACTGTGTTTCCATTTATATAAATTCAAAACCAGACAAAGAAAACTACATTTCTTAAGGGCTATAGATACAGGTGGGAAAATCATGAAAGGTTATAAAATACGGACTAAAATGCATTGAATTCTGGGGCAAGGGAAGAAGCTGGATGACATAGGGACAAATGGCAGAGGGTGAGGCTTCTAGAGGGCTGACAGAGTCTTGACTTGGGCAGTGGTTATGTAGGAGTTTGATTAATAACTTTTAAAATATACATATCTATTATACATTTTACTAAAAATGGTTTCTGCACTATTTTCCAATGACAATATTTTCAACATTTAAAGTAAGTTACAAATCAGAATATGTAAAAAATGATGAGAATATGAGCATCATCCTTTCCTTCATAATCCAGGAAATCCAGTAGTGACACCATTGGTTTTCAAATGCTCCTTTACGCAGGAGGGCTGGCCAGTCTTGACCAAACTTTCTCTGTTCCAAGGTGAAGTGAACAAAACAGAGACAATGTATATAGACATAGAAGGGGATAGTTTCCCATTTTGGTAAAGACTACTGCATTGCATTCTGAGGTTTTATCCTATCTAGATGTGGGATTGGGATATTTTATTTTATTTTATTTTATTTATTTATTTATTTTTTTTAAAGATTTTATTTATTTATTTGAGAGAGAGAGAATGAGAGACAGAGAGCAGGAGAGGGAGGCGGGTCAGAGGGAGAAGCAGACTCCCTGCCGAGCAGGGAGCCCGATGCGGGACTCGATCCCGGGACTCCAGGATCATGACCTGAGCCGAAGGCAGTCGCTCAACCAACTGAGCCACCCAGGCGCCCGAATTGGGATATTTTATGATGCCCTTTCTGTTAGAAAGTGACAGTGGTAGTAAGTGGTAGGTTACTCTGGAATGTCCTCACTAAAAACAAACAAAACAGAATGAGTCAGTCCTCTTTTTCCTTGAATAGGAGGTCACTGAGGACCCAAAGCCTATGAATCTCTAATTTACACACACCGGTGAAATGATTCTGTGTCTAGTTCCAGGAGGGGGCTGCTTTTGGTAGAAATCTGACTTGGCTGAAAATTGAAAGAATTTCAGTGAGAACGAAAGATAGTCAAACGTGGAATGTGGGATCAGGCACATCTTGTGACTTGCCATATTAAATGTGAAAGTCACAGGGTAAGGGCCAGTGGAGGAAGATGAGGGCCCCAGGAAAATGTATATGGTCATGCAAGAGATACCATCTAGAGCCCCAGATGGAGCAAGGGCTTTACTTTCAGAATTATTCATTGCTTAGACCCAACATTTATGCTGCCTATGCATACACAGTTCTCTTTTTGGAGACCAGATATGCTGGTGTTCCTTGAATCAATGTATTTTCTCTTCTACACCTGTCTGCATCAGTTCAAGTACAAAACCAATATGCTGTAAAAATACGTTATAATTCTATTATACCCTGTATTACATGCTATAGAATAGATTTATATATTTTGATATAGTATATTAGACTATCATAATTAACTTATTGCTACTATTTATTTTTTCTTTTATTAACTAATTTCATTCTCGATTGATTCTCTTGACAGATATCAGTATCCCCATTTTACAGATGAGGATTCTGAAGCTCAAAGTAGTTGAATAACTGTCAGCTCCTAAACAGCAAAACTGGAATGAAGTCCCCTGTGGTTGAACTTCAAAGCCCTGCTCCTAGCTACTTTGCTGCTTTGTCTTACCACCGCATTAACATTCAAAGATCATTCCTATAAAGATTAAAATGCCATTTACTCTTTAAACCACATTCTGTACTACTCAGTCAGTTTCTACTGACCCCTTGGAGGAAAGGACAGACTTTTTCCCAGAAGCACAATGAACAATACCAGGACATGTGTAAGGGGGTGCAAGGGAAATTCAGAAACTTGAGCATAAATCTCTTTCAAAATAAAACCACAGCATCTTTAATCAAGGCCTGGCAATCATCGTATCATTTCTCTGAGACTGGAATTGGTAAATGTGGGCTATCCCACTAGGCCTTTAATACTTGGTTAGAAATGTATCCAAGAAGTTGACTAGCACGACAATTCATGCAATACAAACATGAATCTGTAATTCTCTTCCCCATTACCACAAAACACAGTTAGTTCCTGCCCTGAATTCACTTTGAAGATGAGTGCCTGGGAGAAACCATAAGAGCATTGAAAATGGGGCCAGAAGTAATAAATGGGGACTGCCAAAAAACATTAACGAATTTCTTCTAGAAGCAAAATCTATTGTCAATTTACAACTCTGAAGATTGAACTGGAGGCAGGCAATTAGTGAGCTGCCTTGAAAGGTTTGCCTACAATCTAAAAAAGAGTTTTCTTTCACCTGTATAAAATTAGGCAGCTGATAATTATGTCTCCGGGTCCTGGGACGAGGAGATTAAAATAATAAAATAAAAATAAAGCGAATGCTTTAATTTGGAATCTAATCTCTCCCATTCTCCCAGAACATTCACACAAACGCTGCTCCAGTGGAATTCTTCTCACCCAGCAGGAGGAAGATCATCTTCTCAGCAGCCAAACTTGCCAGGCAAGCGACTTTTCCTCCCTTTCCTGACTCCCTTTTAGAACTCATTCAGAGGGAAGACAAAGGACCCGTGAGTGGATGGGAGTTGTTTTGTGCTTAGCCCTTAGGAGTACTTTATTTTTCTTAAAAAGATTATCTCAATCTTACTGTAGCCCCCAAATAAAAACAAAACAAAGGCTAGAACAAATTTCTGAGGCAGTTTAAATTAAAAATACAAAGGATTGAGATGTATTTTTAATTTATTTATAATTAGTTTACAGATTGGACCGCAGCGAGACTCCAAAATCAGCAAGCCACTTGGGGATAAAGACTATTGCAATTATCAGGAACAAGCCAAATGCTACCTTTTGTTCTTCTATTTAAAAACAAACAAACAAACATCTCCTAGCAAATGATTTTCTATTTCCTATTTAAAGAGGATTACATAACAAACACGACTAGTGGCTGGAAAGCAAAGAACTTTCCACCGTTTTATTACCTGCCAAATACAAATTAGTTCATTGTGGTTAACTCCTGCCAGGAGAGCCCTTTCCCTGCCACCCATCAGGACGATGGGGTATGGCAGGTTGGTTCCTGCCCGGCGTCCTTCCTAATCAGGAGGCTGTCAGACATGCTGCCTGTCCACTGTCTCCTTCATGGTGTGGCAGCTCTGGAGCTCAGGCAGCAAGGTTTTGAGCTCAAATTGCCCCAGTAACTACCTCAGAATTGCTCCTACTTACTGTCACTGTCAAATCTCTGTGGGCATATGCGAGGCCCTCCTCCAGGTACAATAGAGAAACCTTACAAATTTCACTTTATGTAATAACTACAGGATACAGAAATTGTATTAGTTCCATTAGACAGAGTCAGAAATATTCAGAAAGGTTAGCTGGATATAGTGATTATTGCAGTTAGACTAAGATAAAAAATCACTTTGTTAACTTAGAGTGTTTCCTCATTGGTAACACCCTATATTGAGGTGCCATTTATAAACAGTTTATTATTATTTATTAATGTATGAAGCACTTTATACCATGCTAGAAAACAACTTAAATTCATGTATTAAAGATGCACATACATGGTTTAATAGGATTTACGTCTTATAATATTCTTTAAAACAGCTTCCCATAGTCTCATCCGTTAAGCATTTATTACTAATGCATTTTATAACATACTTTATAATACATTATTTGAGCAAGTATCTGCATTTAGTGATCATTTCATAAATAAGAATAAAGCATTTATAAATGGCACCTTAATTTAAAGTGTTACCTTCACATTACTAGATAGCTGCTCACCATTCATCTCATTTTGTGATTATTCTCCAAATGCACCACTTAATAAAACAGACACTAAGTTCTATTTTCCCTTCATCTGATTAAAAGTTTATTGAGTCATTTCCTCCATCTGCTTTCAGTCGTTGGTAGCTTGGAGGCTTTAGTGTGATTTCTGATGAAACCAAACTTTTAATTCAATAATATTTCTGTGAGGATGATAATAGTAGAAGCAGAACTACCTACCATGCTAGACAGAGCCTGCTGCTTAGATTCTTTGTAAAATTCAAGTTTTCGACTGGAAAGAACAATCCAGGAAGTAGACCAGTTTTTCCTTAGGAAAAGAAAAAAGAAAAAAAAAAAAAAGCATTATCACTTGAAGAAATCATTCATAGATATTGTACCAGCAACATTTAGCATGAGTAGAGACTGTATTTTTAACTAGTCTTCATAAAAGTCTTTTCTTTATTAAAATCTATAGGTGGTATGGAATTTGGGTAATAATTAAGACATTCTGTAATTTTAAAAAATCATGGCATTTATAATAAACATTTCTCATTTGGAGATCCTCACAAAATCTTTTTCAAGTACTAAAACTCCAATTTTTGTGTATCCATGTCCCCTACTTCAGAGGCTGTTTCCACGGCAAGCCAAAAATAGCAGAGTAAAAACAGAAATCAGAACCCCTCCCTTCATTGTTACTTCTCTTCATTGTTTCAGTATATTTCAGAATCTGAAAAACTAACCAGCTAATGTGTCATTGCCTAATTAAAAAAAAAATTCTTTTTTTAGAGAGAGAGAGGAGGGAGAGGGAGAGAGAATCTTAAGCAGGCTCCATGCCCAGTGAGGAGCCCTACATGGGGCTCAATCTCACGACCCTGAGATCATGACCTGAGCCAAAATCAACAGTTGGCACTTAACCAACTGAGCCACCTAGGCAGCCCCAAAATATTTTTTTAATGTTGAATCTCACTATAAATCAAAGAAATGCAAATGAATACAGTGAAATGATTTTTCCCTCTTTGCCAATCAAATTGGCAGGAATTAGAAGGACTAATACCAAGGGTTACTGAAAGGGTGGAGAAATGGATTCTCCCATAGAATTTTGGTGGGAGAGTACACGAGTACATCTTCCTGGAGTGAATTTGGCAATATGCTTTTTTAAAAGAATCTTTTAAAACATGTTTGTTTTTTGACTAAACAAGTTCGCTCCTATGAATTTAAGTTTATCCTAAAGTAGTCATCTCATAAGTTAAGTCTGGGGGCACAAGAATGAAGTACACCATTATTTCTTAATTGTGCACCTATTAAAATAGATCTTAAAAGATTAGTTGTATAAATTGCATGTAAAAGGTTCCTATAATGAAATAATAAACCCTATGCTATAAAAGAATACTGATAGGGGAAGACTTTAATAAAGACCATAATACAACATGTAGTTTATTTAGTTCATTTGCCTAAGACTGTACCCCCCCCCACTCCGAGCCCCTTCTGATGATTAATTCTCATTCATCGGAAGTTCAAATATCATGTCCTAAAATGCCATCCATGACTTCCTTGCACAGCACTTACAATAAATGAAAAAATAATTTTTGTATATTTCACCTCTATCTCTCCCCATCCTAAAAAAATCCTCGAAATGATAAAGAGCATTTTCTGCTTCCAAAAGTATTCCCAATTGCCTAGCACAGAGGAAGCACTACATACATATTAACTGAGTCAATGACTGAACTTTAGGCATGGGGAAAAAGAGCTGGGTATAACAAGAGCTAAATCAGGTGATAAAATCACAACTTTTGATTTTCCTTTCTATTTCCTGGTGTTTATCAAATTTCCAGCATTGAACATGTATTACTTCAGCAGTTGTATGTGTATATTTGTGTTCTGAGATGCCCGCTTGTAGATGATAAAACACTAAGGAGATTAACATACTTAAGTTTCTATCCATTATATCATACTGCTGCAGTTGGTTTTGGTTTAACACTCACTTCAAAACAACTGAATTCATCTTATAAAAGTGGTAGAAAAAAAAGTTTACAGAAAGACTTTATTCAGGTCAATAAAAACCTACACAAAAATATGTTTACAATGACCATTGAGGATCTCTGTGTAGTTATTTCCACTTGCTTCTTAGAATTTAGGGGTTTGAGTGAAGGGACAGTTTTGATTCAGTAAAGTTAATATTTACAACAAGATTAGATTGCTCTTACATGCCTAAAGCTTTCTTAACCATGCACTATTGTGCTAAAAAAAAACCCAACATGATCAACAGAAACAAAACAAACAATATGTATATTCCAACATGCATATATGAACATTATGTTCTTGGACCCAATTGTCTTCAAATGAAGAGTCCCTTTTTCTGTCAAACAATGAAAAAGGTAGAAAAACAGCAACAACACAGAAAGCCACATAGACCTTTCCCCTCTTTCCCCCTAGAGCCCACTTCTCCTTTTAGGCAAAGGAGGTCGGGGTAGCCATAACCTTGTCTCTATGCAGGTCATAATATTAGCTGACCCCAGATAGAGAAAAGAAAAACATTGGAAGGACTGCTGGTCTACACTGGGCATCATTTATCTCTACCCCTTATTTTGACAGTGTGTGATCAGGGAATATGGAACACCCTCGGACTGATGGAACACATGTTTAACCTGCCTGTTATATTTCCCACTATATTTTTCATCTCCTGGCAGGGAGATACTATACCTTATTTGCTTCCAGTCTATAGCAAGCCCTGGATAAATGGTTCTGATTTGAATCTGTTTCAGATGTTGATCATTTACAGAATGTGTTGGCATTACTCTTCCCTTCCCTAAACTTGGAACTGGAACTGGTTAGAAATGAAGTTGCATGAAATTCAATTATCTCATGGTTCTTTGTTAGAACTTTGAACTGCTATGAAATGTTCCTTCATAGGTGAGTGTGATGAACAAGTCAAAGAGGGTAAGAACTGCAGGTCTTGGAACCTTAGTAATATGAATTGCTCTGACACTTTACATGTAGTGCTATTTCATTTTGAATTTATAAATTACAACGTCTCTATGGTGTTAGAATAAAAGTGAAGATTTTTCCAATTTGCTTAAAATAATTTTATTTCAAGAGGAAGAAGAAATACTGTCAACTTTTTAGATGCCCTAATTTCATTTCCGTTTTTTTCCATTCTCTTTAAAAATAAAAGTTAACATAAATTATTTTGAGTACCTACTAAAGTTTGATTGCCTAGTAGAAGTTTAGCTCCACAAAAAAGATAATGAAGATACTAATATGTCCATTTACTAATACAGAAAATGAGGTTCACAGAGTTTAGGTAATTTACTTAAGGCCAGTTAGATTTAGAGTCTGACTCTGAAGCCTATAATCTGGTCACTAATTTATGCTGTCCTTTTTTTAAGGATTAAGCATTACTATCTTGGCTCAGGAGATTGTCAATGTCAGATTTCACTATGGTTTTGGTTGAAATGCTCACATTATAAAAGCCAATGTACATAGCCCATGACAAAGTAGAAGCCATGTAGGCTTCCCTATAAACTATTTTACCTGATGCTAATTGAAAGGACAGAACAAAGGCCCACCACTTCCAAACTCTCCACTTCCCTTAGAAGTTGCACTGATTTAAAGGAGTCATGCAAACGACCATTCAACTCCTCAGAAGAGGCTGGAAGTAGGGGGTGTGCTCCTAATGATGGTACCTCTTGTCTCTTTCCGGCTAGGGAATTCTGGTCTGTGATGAGCAGACTCACCTGCAGTCAGTGAAGATCATACAACCAGGAATCAAGGAGTCAAAAGCCTGTAGTCTAAGAGTGGCTGAGAATTCACTAATGGCAACAACTTTTAACCTATGACTTAAGTCAGAACCTGCCTCTGTGAATGAGGTGCTCTGGGCCTTTGACCATTCTCGTTACAGTATCTGTCTGGTTCATTCCCCGTCTGATGGGTTTGGCTTGTGCGTCCTGTCGTTGTCAGGACACCACTGGAAGAGCTCCCTCACCTCGTTACTGTAACACAGGAGCTGCTTGGATGACGCTGTCAGCTCTGGAGAGAGTTGTGAAAAGGGTCAGTTGGCCAAGTTTGGGGCCCTGACTTGAACCTTTAAGGCTTTCTCTCTGCAACCGAATCCTTATAGGTGGCTATTGTCCAGTATATTGAGAGACAGCTCAGGAAGCAAGTTACTCCTGCAAACTTTAAGGGCTTAGCCGTAACAGGGAAGTCTCATGGTTTCTGATGAGACTTTTAAAATAGACCTTTCAAGGATGAAGCAGTTTTCAGAATGGAGAGAAAGTCCTTCTACTCCCCTATTTCTTCTCCAAAGAAATAGACATCATCCCTAACCTCTTGGAGCTTTTTCACTTCTGAGAAAAGTATCTGACATTTAGTAGGTGCTCATTAAAGGTTTTTGAGCAAAAGAATATATGGACTCTCAAATTTCAGAAGGGTCACACCGCTAGATTTTTCCTGCTCTGTGGTTACTGTTATTCACTAACAAGCACTACAAAAGCACGAATCTCCTGTATTTCTCTTCTCTGTTCCTTAGTTCCCTCGTGTTTTGATATGTCATTCCTAGTACTAAACAAAAACAAAAACAAAAACTATTCCTTCTGGTTTAGTATATTTTCTTCTAATTTATAATTCTACTGACAATACCTGAGCTTTCTCCTGAGGTCTTTCTGACCTCTCAGACGTGTGTCAGTAAGATGAGCTCTTATGCATGCATTTGTCCCCACTCTGTGCTAGGGATTCCACTTGGTATTTTGGACGTGTCAAGTAATTAAAACGCAAAGCCGGTCACCAGTGTCTATTGAGCACCCACACAACACTCACAAGTCCAGGACTGAATATATAAAGGCAAATAAGAGAGACCTCAAGGAGTTTTCCTTTAATTCAGGGGGACACACTCAATGAACATGGAAACACATGGCGCTGGGAGGTGGATGATACCTCATATTACAGATGAGCAAACCGAAGCTCTGTGAGTCTACATCCTACCCAAGGGCATTGAACTCATAAATATGGGAGTCAAGCCAAGTCTCCTGGACCCTGAAGACCACATTCACTCCGCTGTATCAGTTATCTCCAGAGCAGTTGGCATGCAGCTCTCCCTGAGTCATTTTGAGCATGTCTATGCAGAGCCTCAGTGTAGGCTCTGAGAAAGGAAGATAAAGAACTTTTGTCAAACAAGCACTTAAATGTCTTTCTCCTTGGAGCCAGGCCACTTCTTAGCCTGACTTGGGATGTTGCAGGCCCTTTCTTCCCTACCTACCTTCCCATGATGGCTAGCAGGTAAATTTATCCATTGGTGGGGGCCAATTAATGCCTCAGCAACTCATCATCTAAACTGTACGGACATTTTTTTCTATTTTTCCACACAGAGGAAAAAACACCAACTATTGGCTAGATTTAGGGCTAAGGAAGACACAGAGGTCGGGAAATATTCAACCTCAGTAAGTCAGAGGTGTTAGGAATAGGTGGACAGTCTCCCCACAAATTTAGGATAACAGTCAGGTGAGGTATTGATATTGATACTAGTAATTCAATGCAGGAAACAGATTGCTGCTCAAGAAATGCAAGTATATTTTATTTTTCTTTTGACAAAAACAAACAAACAAAAAAATCACCCTGAAGGTGGGAAAAGGTGCTTACTACAGTTAGGAGGGGGAAGAATTAAATTTGAATGACAACTATTTACATGTATGCAATTGGTGGGACATTTTATCCAAGTGAGACACTTCACAAAACTTTCCTAAAACAAATCCCTGGTTGTAGAGGTGGGAGGGGGGAAATCCCCCCCAAACCCAAAAAACAACGCCGCCATCAGTCTGGCAGAAAACTCTTTGCATTCTACAAAATGGACACCGGGTGGCAGCACATAATAACAGCAACTTTGTAACTGCTTCTCTGAAGACAGCTTGATGGAAAATAGTTCTTAAAATATTCATTACCATTATAAGAATTTGTTAGCTTGAGCTCAGGTTTCACACATTCATTTGTTTTATATCCTACACCCACCTTTACCACCATTACCTATGGCTCCTTTAGGTAATGACGGGTGGCCAACCAAAAGTCAGAGGAAAATACATATGAGACAACTTCATAAATTTCAGACTTTCCTGGGCCACCTGCCTTTGTTATCTGACTTGATCACACTGGATTTGACATGATTCCCCTCAGTGGTGGGAGTGAAAGTGATTTACTCTAGAAGGCCTGACTGATTGTGCATAAAATCCCTTGGTCACTGTTAAGTGTTCTTACTCATTCTAAAACTGGTAGGTTAGGAAATTATTTCTTCTCTCTCATACTCTAATCTCTTGTAAATTGCCACTGCTAAAAGTGGGCCAAAGAGACACTGCAGTATAAATACACACATCTCTGTCAGTATTGCAAGAAATGTAAAATCTTGATATATCCGAAGAGTTATCAGATGTTGGAAATTATAACAGAGCATATGAAGGAAATCCTAAAACTAAAACAAACCTTTACAACTTAACTTCTGTATTCTGTGCTATCCAAATCTTCCCTCCAGTCCTCACTACTGAGCATAAAAGGAGAGAATGACAATTCAGCCTGGAAGAATTTATTGGGATCCTGAGCAGAAAGTGCTAAAGAAAAAATAAATTCACATTAGCAGGGTACTTTGGCATCATGTTCTAAAGGAAGTCTTTTCTGAGAAACAACTGTTCAAGAAAAAAAAAAAAGAAAGAAAAGAAAAAAAGAAAACAAATAAAAACAAAGGTCTCATAGTTCTGGGCTCTGGGATGAAAATGACCACTAGTAGAAATAAACACTGCACTACCTTCACTTCTTTTCTTCCCATACCCCTCTTCTGCTCATCTTTTCACCCCCAAGTACTTTCTATGCCCCCAGAGAGCAGAGCAGAGGGACAGCTAGATGTGATCAGCTGTGCAGAGCCACCAGGGAGATGACGAAGGTGCAGGCATGAAGTGAAAGTGACAGGCATAGATGGACACATAGTGTCCACACTGTCAGGTACCTTTTGTAAAGGAAAGTATTGAAAATAGCTTTTCACTGGGGCCTCACAGAGCTTCAGAGAGACCTGGGCTGCTACTTCGTTTTGGGGATGGAAGTCCCAAAAGGAAGGACTTCCTAAACTAAAACATAGAAAAGTGAAACATATTTTCAATGTTAACAATTAAAAAAATTAAAGTTGAGCGCTGAATGTATTCAGCTTTCAATCCTGTCTGTGTATCACGTGGTAATTTATAGAACGCTATTTCAATACAAGGCTAAACTTACAGCCGTTTATGAATGTAAGATATAGCCAATGAGTTCTCCTTCCTTTTACCCACTCTTGTTCATATTCAGAGAGAGGTCAAACTTTTCTTAGAGAGAAAGAAAAATATATAAAAGAGGGAAGCTAAACAAAAAGGAAAAGGAGGGGAAGGAAGAAAAATAAAAACAATGCATGATGGGAATAGCTTTCGATTATTTTTGGACAGAAAACTTTATAGACAGTAATAAAATAATGTCTGCTAAGTGATAACTGAAGCCCTTGGTACTGTTAATGGTATGAAATAACAGGGCAGTTTTTGCTTCCTGGCTCTAAGGAGATTCTAGCAAGAGAAAAAAAACTAACTTACTTCAAACAGAGGACAGGGCTAAAATCTGGTACTAACTATCTATACAATAAGGTTCGGGAGAAAGGAGAGGTTAATACTAGTGATCAATTTTCTTCATTTGTAAAATTGAAAGTAAAATAATAATATAGCCTATCTTAGAGTATCATTTCAGTATTATGAAGCATTTAGCTAAACTTGACAGAGTAAGCATTTAGTAATACTGCTTATTAACTCAGTAAAATGTATAACAGATATAAAGTACCTTGATAAGTGGGCAAAAGGCAACCAAAAGGCATTTATATTAAAAATATAGACTATAGCAACTATGCTATACTATTTAATATTTACTAAATTCTCAATGGGATAAAAACTACACAATTTTTCAAGGTTATGATTAAACTAACCATCTTGTTACTAGCTACAAAAACATACCGACTCATTGGACAAAGCAATCTGGCAATCCATAACATTAAAAAAAAAGGTTATGTGAGGGGCGCCTGGGTGGCTCAGTTGGTTAAGCGACTGCCTTCGGCTCAGGTCATGATCCTGGAGTCCCGGGATCGAGTCCTGCATTGGGCTCCCTGCTTGGCAGGGAGTCTGCTTCTCCCTCTGACCCTCCTCCCTCTCATGCTCTCTGTCTCTCATTCTCTCTCTCTCAAATAAATAAATAAAATCTTTTAAAAAATAATTAATTAATTAATTAATTAATTAATTAATTAAAAAAAGGTTATGTGATTTAATCAAGTATTTCAGGCTTAGCATTTATCTTAAAAAAAAAAGAAACATTGACAAACAGTAGGAGTTTTGCTGCAATTATAACTATTTTAGTATAAGGCTGGAATCAACTTAAAATTCAAATAAAAGAAGAGTATAGGAATGGTTTGGTATAGTACAGTGCCATCAACCTGACGGGATATTACATGTTATTAAACATGGTGACTACATCTACAGTGTTCAATTTGTAAAATGTTAATTAAAAAAAAAAAAAAATAAGGAGTAAAATTACGGACCAGTATGGATCAAAGTTAAAGATTTTGGGTCATTGAGGGCTTTCATCAGCAAGGTAAATAGACAGTGAGAGACTTGAAGGAGATATTTACAAAGTCCAAAGTTGACAAGGTTATGACTACCTCGATGATATTAGTTCTTTCAAAAAGTGAGAAAAGTAACAGAAAATAGTTGAAGTTGATACCTAGGCAATTCTCAGAATACGAAACCTGACTAACTCTAAATGGATGAAGTGATGCTCAACCGAAATGCCAGTGAGAGGAATAAAAATAAATGCAACACTGTAGTAACATTCTCTCGCCATCGACTTGCAAAACTGAGAGTTATATAATGCTGGGTGACGAGATGATGGCAGGACAAGCTGCCTTGACCTTTGCAGGAGTGTGAACTCATGCGCTCATCCAGGAGGAAGTCTGGCTGCAGCACTCAATGGATTTATAAATGTGTGTGTCTTGCAATCCTTCACTCCTGGGTATATGCCCCAGAGACAATACCTAACGGGTGCGTAAGGAGACATATATGTGTGGCTTATTGCATGTTGTTCGGGGGATGGAAGGAGTTAGGGACAATTTAGGGGTCCACTACTGAGAGATTAAGTAAAATGTAGTGTATGGACACAATGGCAAAATGGGCAGCAGTTGGAAGAAGTGAACTCATTTTAAATATATAGATACAGATCCATGTCCAAACACTAACATTGAATAAAAGTAACAAGAAACAGAAGGAAGTTTATAACACAAAAAGGCTTATGCAATTTAGGACACATTCACATACTCACAACTATACACTATTTACTAGAATGCCACACATATAACCACATGAGTATATGGAGAGTGGATTTGATGAACATACATTCTACAGGGGATTGAAGTGAGGATTGGAGACTGAGATAAAATAAACCCAGCTAGGGGTCTTGCCCAGAATGATGATAATATAAAGCCAACACTGAACAGTAAAATCAACTCAATTCTGTGCACCTGATGTTAAAAAAAAAAAGAAACTAAAACTAAAAAAAAAAAAGAAACTATACCTTTAAATGAAAAAAGCTGAAAGAATGCATAATTGTATGCAAACTGATTGAAATAACAATAAAACGGAGTACAAGCTAATGTTTATATGAACTTAAACTAGAGCACAAAAATGATTTGCAAACTGATTAAAGTAACAACAAATGAAACAAATACAGAATGGTATACACACTGATTGAAACTGCCTTAAAAATGTATTCATGTGAGATAGTTGGGGAAAGGGCCTTGTTCTGCTCCTGTTTTTTCTTGACATCGCCACCTATTTTATAAGGACAGTTTACAGGCAAAACCGGGACATCATCTTTATTTTCTGGAATTCCTCTCAGTATCTCCTCCTCTTCCATATATGAGGCTTTCCTTTCAGCTCTCACCTCCTCTCCCCTACCAAGGCCCAGTGAAACCTGAACTTAGACAAGTCCTCAGATCTTTTTCTGTCCCTCTTTAGACTTTGTGAGCACGTAACTGGTAAGGTAAGAGAGGGTCTTCACTTATTTATCTTGGGAAGAGTCATTGCTGTACCCTCAGCACTACTCCCTGAGCTGGTGTAATTGGGATTGAGGTCTAAGGAAAAGGAGGACACTAGGCTGGGTTAGCCAAAGTTAAAAAATCATCCTGGTGCCCTTTCAGAGTCCAACTCTTTAAGCCAGATTCTCCACTGGGGTAGGGACCAGTCCAGTCCTTTAAAGCAGCCTTGCATTTGACCTTCTGTCCTATTCATGTCTCTCCTGGACCCTAAAAGGAAATGTGGCTGCAGCGTTACTATACAGAAACAGTGTAGAAGAGGGTTCAAGGTCCTGTTTACCATCCCAGAATAAAACACTATATAAGCCAAAAGTAGAGTGCGTTCTTTAAAATTGAAATAGCTCTTTTAAGCAGCAGAATTATGGTTGATTGTTTTCTCCAGTTTTACTTCTTTAAATAAATATATACATACTCAATTACAGGCAGTAAACAAAAGCATACTTTATGGTCTATTGTTGGCCAGTGTCATTCCAGTAATGAATTGCATTATACAATTAACAAGTGTCCCATTGTGTAGCTAATTAGTACATTCATCCTTTATGGTTTTAACTGTTAATAATACAGTCATAAGTGAATGCCTTGTCTCCCGATTTGAGCACCTTCTACATATCTTTGTAGCTTACATATCACCTAGCACAAAGCTAAGTATATAATAGTATGTACTCGAGAAATAGGAAACATTCTAAAATGGAAATGATTATTTCTAAATATCCCATCCATAGAGAATGTCTAGCATCTTTCTCTACCTATCAACCTCATTTTTTCCTTCGACGTTTTTTCTTGGTGCTGTTGCATGGGGAATTCTTATTTTCTTTTTCTACTTTCTCTTACTGATTCTGTGTTCATTTCACCTCAGATGCGCAATGTTCAACTTTTTATCTGACAGATGATTTTATTTTCCTTTTTTCTCAAATGATTTTTATCTGAGCAGAAAATGTATATCAAACCCCCCAATCTTCAAACAATATGCTCCCAATGTATTGTAGGGAGATTTTTTTTTTAAAGATTTTATTTATTTATTTGACAGAGAGAGACACAGCGAGAGAGGGAACACAAACGGAGGGGGGCGGGGGGGGGAGGGAGAAGCAGGCTTCCCACAGAGCGGGGAGCCCGATGCAGGGCTCAATCCTGGTACTCCGGGATCAAGACCTGAGCTGTAGGGAGATTTTTATACACTGCAAAATGAGAGCACTCATCCCTTAATCTGTTCATCTCAAAAATCAAGACCCATTATCTTATTTATTTGCATGTTTTTTAAGATTTCAAGTTCCAGGAGGACAAGAAGCACCTCATTTAATATTATGTGCAACAATATAGAATGTAGTGCTTTATTGGAAAACTGTAATTATAGTGAAAATAATGTTGATCATAGTGATAGCAGAGGGAAATATTCTAGTCTCTTACCATAGGGCCTTCCTTTCTAAACAGCAGTGACACAAATTGAGGAGATGGAGAACTATCATAGTTATGTAAAAGTGAATTAAGGAACTTTTATTACCTTAGTTTCTTTCCACCATCTGCAATTTTAGCTTTCTGAAGATAGCCTTCTTTTTCAACCATCTGCAAGAAGAATGTATATATTAAAACTGTGACAAACCCCTATGCATTATTATTTTGAATGAACCTATGCTTTCCAACAGTCATTGCAGTGATGGAAGTTTCCAGTCATAGAACTTCATTAATAATGCATATATAGCTTATGGGAAGTGCCTGCAATATCATAATCATTACAAGCCGTTAAATATCCAAAAGAAAGATTACAAAGAGTAATGTGAATGATTTGTTAGATGTTGATACACCTTTACTCACTTTTCCTTCTGGGCATTGAAGTCACTTGCTTACAAAACTGATTAAAAATGGCAAAACAAAAACAAATTTAATAATGCCTTCCTTAATTTTACTGATAATCCTTAGAAAAGTTCTTCCTTTTTTTTTTTTTTAAAGATTTTATTTATTTATTTAACAGAAGAGACACAGTGAGAGAGGGAACACAAGCAGGGGGAGTGGGAGAGGGAGAAGCAGGCTTCCTGCGGAGCAGGGAGCCCCATGTGGGGTTTGATCCCAGGACTCTGGGATCATGACCTGAGCTGAAGGCAGACACTTAACGACAGGGCCACCCAGGCACCCCTAGAAAAGTTCTTCCTTTTTACTTCTAATCCTCACCACCTCATGTATCTGCTGAGGCCAGGAAGTGGAAAGAATTCAGTGGAACCAAGTGTCTGAACCAGTTGAACCATGAAAGGGCATTTAAAATGGTGACATTTCATGCATTTTGTTCAGTCACCAAGAAACACTGTAGTAGCACTACTTCATTATCTTCTTTCATAATGTGGGTTTGCTTCCTTTCCTGTTCGTATTTATTGGCTTCCATTGTTAATACAACGGCAAGTTTCTTAAAGGAGATTCAATATTTGTGATAACTTCACAGAGGTTTTTGTGGAGTACTAGGGGAAATAAATGTACAACGCAAATTGTGATGAGTTGACTCCCAGCAAAGTCTTTAATAGGCACTTTGATTTCTGAGCACCCTACTGCCACTTTTCCCCATCTTTCCCACATACCCTTATCTCAAGTCCTTACCCTGTGTTCCATCTTTTCACTATAGATGAATTGCCCTCAACCTTCTCCCCTGTACTAAATGCTAAATCTTTTAGAAGTTACCTAAGATCTTCGACAAAGCAGGAAAGAATGTCCAATGGAAAAAAGACAGTCTCTTCAACAAATGGTGTTGGGAAAATTGGACAGCCACATGCAGAAGAATGAAACTGGACCATTTCCTTATACCACACACAAAAATAGACTCAAAATGGTTGAAGGACTTAAATGTGAGACAGGAGTCCATCAAAATCCTAAAGGAGAACACAGGCAGCAACCTCTTCGACCTCAGACGCAGCAACTTCTTCCTAGAAACATCGCCAAAGGCAAGGGAAGCAAGGGCAAAAATGAACTATTAGGACTTCATCAAGATAAGAAGCTTTTGCACAACAAAAGAAACAGTCAACAAAACCAAAAGACAACTGACAGAATGGGAGAAGATATTTGCAAATGACATATCAGATAAAGGGCTGGTATCCAAAATCTATAAAGAACTTATTAAACTCAACACCCAAAGAATAAATGATCCAATCAAGAAATGGGCAGAAGACATGAACAGACATTTTTCCAAAGAAGACATCCAAATGGCCAACAGACACATGAAAAAGTGCTCAACATCGCTCGGCATCAGGGAAATCCAAATCAAAACCTCAGTGAGATACCACCTCACACCAGTCAGAATGGCTAAAATTAACAAGTCAGGAAACGACAGATGTCGGTGGGGATGCGGAGAAAGGGGAACCCTCCTACACTGTTGGTGGGAATGCAAGCTGGTGCAGCCTACTCTGGAAAGCAGTATGGAGGTTCCTCAAAAAGTTGAAAATAGAGCTACCATATGATCCAGCAATTGCACTACTGGGTATTTACCCCAAAGATACAAGTGTAGGGATCCAAAGGGGTACCTGCACCCTGATGTTTATAGCAGCAATGTCCACAATAGCCAAACTATGGAAAGAGCCAAGATGTCCATTGACAGATGAATGGATAAAGAAGATTTGGTAATATATATGCAATGGAATATTATGCAGCCATCAAAAGGAATGAAATCTTGCCATTTGCAATGACGTGGATGGAACTGGAGGGTATTGTGCTGAGTGAAATAAGTCAATCAGGGAAAGACATGTATCATATGACCTCACTGATATGAGGAATTCTTAATCTCAGGAAACAAACTGAGGGTTGCTGGAGTGGCGGGTGGTGGGAAGAATGGGGTGGCTGGGTGATAGACACTGGGGAGGGTATGTGCTATGGTGAGCGCTGTGAATTGTGTAAGACTATTGAATCACAGACCCATACCTCTGAAACAAATAATACATTATACGTTAAAAAAAAAAGAAGAAGAAGAATATAGCAGGAAGGAAAAAATGAAGGGGGGGAATCAGAGGGGGAGATGAACCATGAGAGACTGGACTCCGAGAAACAAACTGAGAGCTCTAGAGGGGAGGGTAATGGGGGCATGGGTTAGCCTGGTGATGGGTATTAAAGAGGGCACGTACTGAATGGAGCACTGGGTGTTATATGCAAACAATGAATCATGGAACACTACATCAAAAACTAATGATGTAATGTATGGTGATTAACACAACATAATAAAAAAAACAAAAACAAGTGTTTTAAAATCAAACAGACCTCCATTTTAAATCTAAATCTTACAACTATTTTGTAACTATACAACCTTGGGTAAGTGACTTTTTTTTCTCATTTATAAAATGTAGAAAATGATGTTTTATTCACTAAAGGGTTATTGGAGGATTTAATTTGATACTGTATAGAAAATGGTCAGGTACCTCTTAAGCCTTCTCCCACCATAAGAATTCTATTCTAATAGTCAAATATTATAATAAAATATCATATATTTACACAGTTTCTAAAATTGCTATATTCCCATACCTCATACTGTACCAAATACATTAATGTATGGTATGTCACAATGTTTCTGTGAAGGAAAATTGTGGGAAAACATTTCTGAAATGCATACTAAGTCACAGGAATTGAACTAGATGCTTACTATAACTTTTGCCTTTTTATAGAAACAAAAAGTGAAGTTCAGGGAGGTTAAGTGACTCATTTGAACTTGCTTGCCAATAACTGAATAAATATGTGTCTCAAATAAAAAAAAAAAAAAAGAAGTTCCTAAGATCAAAGGACCACATTCCCTCAATTCCACCCTATATGCTTTCCCCTTTACTGTAATACTCCACCCCATCGTGTATCCAACCCATAAACTCCTAAACACATTAAATCTACTTTAAAATGTAGTCTGTCTATTGTTAGAGGGTCCTTCCAAGATTCCTCTGCAATCTCCTTTAGGTGCCCTTGTCCCAAATCCCCATTTTTATTCTACCATTATCACCATCATAGCATTTATTGGGTCATGTTATAATTGTCCATTTACAGTAGTGCCCTTTTATCTGCAGAGGATACCAAGACCTCAAGACCCCCAGTGGATGCCCAAAACCATGGATAGTACCGAACCGTATTTATGCTATGTTCTTTCCTATACATACATACCTGAGATAAAGTTTAATTTATAAATTAGACACAGTAAGAGATTAACAACAATAGCTTAGAATAAAATGAAATAATTATTATAACAATATATTATGATAAAGGTTAGGTGAATGTGGTCTCTATCTCTCAAATATCCTATTGTACTATACTCACCCTTCTTCTTGTGATGATGTGAGATGATAAAATGCCTACTTGAGGAGATGAAGTGAGGGGAATGATGTAGACATTGTGACATAGCATTAGGCTACTATTGACCTTCTAACAATATGTTGGAAAGAGGATTATCTACTTCTGGACTGCGATGGACCATGGGTAACCAAAACCATGGAAAGCGAAATCGTGGATGAGGGGGACTACTGTATGTGGTTGTACCTGCTCCTGTGCAGTGATTACCTTTCACCCCAGATTCCCAGCACCTACAGTACTTACTGACACCAGTAATCACAATATAAATATTGTTTAAACAAATTAGTGGATGCATGAGTGACTGTTTTAATGTTGTTAAAAATCTTTACAGAAAACTGAAAAAGCCAAAAAATCCATCTACCTATAACAGGTGAAAGGAAGAGATATTTGGGGATAAATGAGTTGTCCCAAACCACTAAGATTTCACCAGTTAATGAATTGGCTATTTACAAGACTTACTCTGACATAGGTAAGATCTTTTCTGGCTTGTTCATTATTATATTCCTAATATAAAACACAGTATTTTCTTTTTAAAATCTATTTGATGAATACATTTTTAATAAATAATATGAAGCTACTAATAATGGTGTATTTTTTG
The DNA here is from genome assembly GCF_029215605.1 of Mirounga angustirostris. Lineage (NCBI taxonomy): Eukaryota > Metazoa > Chordata > Mammalia > Carnivora > Phocidae > Mirounga > Mirounga angustirostris. The sequence continues at coordinate 110,057,428 of NW_026991711.1, read as the reverse complement.
TGCTTGGCTGCATCTATTTGTTTTTCCCACCTTTTATTCTATGTATATTGTCCTTTTTTTTCCTCAGTGCCAGAAAATTCTGTTTGTCTACCCCCTGAAACCCACATAATAAGTTCAGTGTTTAACACTGGGCATCACTGGTTTCTACAAATGTTTGGAAGAAAAATGTTTTCAGTAGCAATTAGCATCACAGAGATGGTCCCTTTCTTTAGTAATGTATATTGAGAAATTTTGTTGTGTAACCATAGACAAATTTTATTGTTTTATTAAAGCTTTCTCCCCATTACAATAAAATAGTTACCAAAAGTCTGAATTTATCTACCAAAAACCTACAAAACTTCTCAACCCATCATAAAAATCGATGCATGCATTCTCAACTAAGAATATTGCCCTCTTCCCCCCAAAAAATTCACTAAAAGACCACTGGATGGATGTGTAGTGCCCAGAATGTATTATTGATGGACATTTCTTTTAAAAGGGAAGAGAAATTCAAAAGGAAAAAACTAATACTCTTTCAGGGAGAAACCAACACAAGCAGGCTTGAGATACATCAAAATTTTCTCTCCTTCAATCTATAAGAAATGTTTCTCCAGATACTCTGGACTTTTTCAGGATATTGAGATTGAGGCCAGGGGCTGGATTTCTCAGGTTAAGGTTCTATCAGTATGACATCCTTGTCTTCAAACAGGCTGAGCTAGTTCCCATGGTCTTGGTCAATCCAATAGAGTTTCCAGCCATGGACAGAGAGAGGCCCCAGAAGAGGGAAAGAGGAAGAGGTGAATAGCAAGTTCGTTTTCTTCTCCTATGTCATCTTCCAAAGTCCAAGCTGCCTTTCAGGTCATTAGAGGCAGCTAATAATCCTCCTATTACATACTCTTACTACACTTACTACTACCATACATGTGTTTACATGTCTCCATGTACTGACATGTAGTTATACACATGTACAATCACCATGCACATGTTCCCATTTCTGGGATCATGTGTTCATTTCTCTCAATTGCCTCTTCTATACTTCATGTACACTCATTCACTCATTCAACAAATTTTCAATTAGTAACCTCCCCTTCCCCTTAAATACCAGCTGCTCTGCTCACAAGGGGACTTCAAAGATTAATAGGACCCTTTTAATCTTATTGGAGCTTATACGCTTGTGAGCTCATATTCCTCTCTTTTGAGGACTGGATAGCATACTCCCCTCTAGTCATCTTAGTGAATCAGACCAGCTTCTGCTCTGGAAGAGAAAATTCTAACCAGTCTTCCCATACTGAAAAGCACTGCATTATGTTAAGTCCCCTGCTGGCAAGCAACGTTTCCATGAGGTAGATTTAATTACTTTATTATTTCTTGTCATGATGCTTTGAAATAACTCACCATGTTTCAGGCACTAGAACTCAATTATTCTAGAAGGCTCATAGGAGCTGAAAGAAGTATTAAAACAAGCAGAAGATTGTTATGTATTTTGTTTGTGGATTCATATCTGGTTCCATATTAATTATTCTAATTATTTATTCCTACTCTAATGTTAATCCCATGGTTTGAAGGAATGATAATCTTTAAATAACAGTTGAGTATGCTGGTCATCTAAGGCTCAGATGGTCTTATCTCTAGTAATTTAAAAAAATATGTATAGCTTTATGTCTAAATTTAGGATACTAAATGCCAAGTTCCAGGCCAACTTGAAGTTCTTTAAAGTACAGGCACTCCCTGAACTTTGTATACTTAAGAAATGTCAACCAATCTTTAGATGCTGAATCTGGCTTCTTGAGCTATTTGTCCAATGTTCCTTAGAAGCCCTATTTAATGTTAAGTGGCAGGGAAGATCAGCAATTTGTCCAGATTGGATGCCAGCCAGTCGGCTAGCACTGAAGAAGTATACAGCAGACACAACTGCGCTGAGATATAGATGAGAAGAATGAATGGCAGTGGGATGCCCAGATAGCACCTGTTTATCAACCTAAGTTGGAGGCCATAGACAAGGCGGGAGTGCAGAAGACAACCAGTGATTAATGGTAACAATCGTGGGAGAAAGACCAGCCTGTAACTGTAAGTACAGACACCACCATTTATTATGTGAAGACTTCATGTTGTTCTCAGATAAAAGAAGTCGAATCGAAAAGAAGAGGCTTTCATCTACACCAGTCCACCACAAGAATTCCGTTAAAATGCATCTTTATGAATAGAAATGAATTGAATTGAGGACTTCCTCCAGATTTTGATGAGAAGGGACTGATCTTTTTTTTTTTTTTTTTTTTGAGAAGGGATTGACTTTTAACACCAGAATCACACAGCCCTTATGTTTTACAATATTTGCTCTGTTGATGCATTTAAGTTATTGTTCTTTTACTCTTTGTTCTGCTTCTGCTCATTGGCAACCCTCTGACTCCTAATTCAGCTTCTCAGGTCCTTTGATGTATAACAGGGGTGACTTAGGTAATCAGTATATCTCCCATTATAAATTTATAAATCAGAGTTATTGTTTATATATCAGCCTCTTACAAATTCGGTTACTATGAGATAGTTCCAAGGGATCCTGATCATTGAGAAATGAAATCTTTCTAGATCCACAAAGCTGACGCAGGCCCCATCCCTGAACTGGAGTGAGCTTTCTAAAGTAGTGCTGCCCTGTGAAACTTTCCGTATGACTGACTGACCTTCCTCTATGAGAACTCTGCATCATCTCTATATAACCACAACCCTGGGCCACTACCATTTTCAAACAGATGTAGCATTTAATTATTTTCCTATTTAATAGTAAGGTACCTGCTATATTTTTTTTTCTGAACTTTTTATAGATCACAGTACTTTGTTGACAATATTGTTTATTTGGATGATTTCTACCAAAAAGCACACATCTGGTTATGTCATTTTACCCCCAGATGCTGCTTCTCTTTTTTTCCTTAATCTCTTCTTCATCTCTCCACTATCCACAGAAATAGATATTTCTTCTTCTTTCCATTGGTTTTATTTTTTATTTTTTTATTTTTTTAATTGTATTTATTTAAAGTGTACAACATGATGTTTTGACATACATAGTGAAATGATTATTAGTCCAGTCAAGTTAATTAACATATCCATCTCCTCACATAGTTACCTTTTCAAATATTTCTTGTGGTGAGAGCACCTGAGATCTACTCTCTTAGCAAATATCCAGGATAGACTGCAATATTATTAACTATAATCACCATGCTATATATATTCATCCTACATATCTCCATGGGCTTTTCTTCTTGTGACATTGTCTTTAGGTTGCACCACTCTCTTCTGTGGGACTCGTTGCCTACATTTTTCTTCTCAGTCTCCAGTGATTTTTATACTGGTTGTAGCTTTATTGCAGTATCAGATCGGTTGACAGTGTTTATGGACTTGCAGGGGACACAATCCATTAAGAATGGAAATGAAAGCAGAGGGGAAAAAATCACCTTAAAAATCCAGCTTATCTGTACATCATGTAAAGCACTAATTTAAAATAAAAATTAGATGCTTAATTTTAGAACTACTTTACAAATACCTCAAGAATGAAATATGGTGCTTTGGCCTAACATAAATGTATAATTTACTCTGTATATATGTTTCAAGAATGGTAAACCAAAATTCAAGTTGGATACAGTGATTACATGAAAAGGAGAGCAGAAGAAAAGTGAAGAAAAATGATTCTCTGTCATACACGAGTGGTGTCTGGAAAGAGCAACTAAGCATTCTCAGAGAGGCTGGTCTTGATTTCAGGTCTCAGAGTTAGGCATGGTTTGCCCATTGCAACTTATTTACACCCATTAGTATATATGTTGTGCAATGCTTTCATGGACATCCTACCCCTCTCACTTTCTCGGAGGATGAGAGAACATGTTGGGCTTTGGGGTTCTGCTGAATGTCTTGAACCGTTTTTCAAATGCTGGGTTTGGCAAAGCACATGTTATATGTTGCCAAGTGCTTTTCCCCATCATTTTAAACCCCTGTGTATTTCAAGGGAAATTTTACCCACATGTCTCTGATTTATTTATCCCTAACTCATCAAAATGTCATCTTGAAAAAGCTGCTATTGGATGTTTAAGAACTCCCGTGGCTTTTTTCCTGAGCCTTTCATCTTGAAACCAGTGTGTTTCATTTGGCCTCCACCAAACAAGTCCAGGTTCTTTTGGGAAACTGGCTGATGAGGGGACATCTCTGTGTCTCAAGAGTTTTCTTCAGTCTTCTGGAGGCTTTTCTTGTATCCCACCTCTCCTTCCTCATCCTCAACTTCTTTCTTCTTCCCTAAATTATATTTCTTTGTGTCCTTGATTTAAATACATTGCTCTTTCTTTGCCTGTCATTGGAATTCAGAAAGGAATGGCCTTCCCAGTTCCTGTCTGGGCAATTTATTAGCGTAATTCAATTGTTTTGTTATAACCTAATTTTGTTCTAGGCAGTAAGGAAGAAAGCATTGCTCAATGTTAATAGCCTTTGTTGGTGGTGGTGTGTGTGTGTGTTCTTTTTCTCTACTCTAGAGTTAAATGAAATTCAAATGTGGATAGGAGATGTTATTGTAACCTGTTTCTGTCTTTTAATGGCTTGTAATCTCCTTACCATAACCTCAAGACCCTTCATCATCTGAGCACTGCCTCGCACTCCTTGCACCCCCAACCCATTTCCCTTGTTCACTACATTCAAGCCGGTATGGCAGTCTTATAGTTTTTTAGTTTTTTAAAGATTTTATTTATTTATTTGAGAGAGAGAGTGGGAGAGTGAGAGGGAGAAGGAGGCTTCCCACTGAGCAGGGAGCCCGATGCGGGACCCGATCCCAGGCCCTTGGGATCAGGACCTGAGCTGAAGGCAGACACTCAACCGACTGAGCCGCCCAGGTGCCCCTGGCAGTCTTGTAGTTTTTTAAAATGGACTTTGTTCTGACCTCCAGACCTTTGCACTTGCTGTTCCTCCTATTCACAACCTCTTCTTCTTTGAGTTCTTTGCTGGACAAACTCTGTGTATCCTGCAATCTCAGTTTAAATGCCCCTTTCAAAGAGTGCTTTTAGGACTCCTTAAACCAGGGTAGGTTAGCCCCTCTTTTATGGGAACTTATTTTTCTGCTGCCATAGCATGTTTTGTCATTTGCATTTAAAGAATGTTGCCTTCCTTTACTTGTTTAATACTTCATTCCTAGATTGAAGGAATGAAAGCTCCTCAAGAAAAGGACATGACTATTTAGCATATCCTTGCATACCCCAAACTTAGCATAGCCTAGCACAGGGATGGCCTCAACAAATACAGGAATTAATAAAGACACTTTTGTTGGAGGAAAGGAAGAGCACGGGAACCAGCAACAACCAGGAGATGGTTTCTATTAGAGTTATTAAATTATATAACTTAGTATTAACACGCTACCAACTTGAAGGTCTGGGAGGCTGTTATTTCAGAAAGCCTAATTTTATCTTACTAAAGTCAAATTTTGAAAGCCTGAAGAGCTTTTGGAAATTTTTTTTTTTTTTTTGCAATTTAAGGAAAGCACAGCCTGATCAATAAAATTATTTCCCCAGAGTGGCTGTCCTTTGTTTTAAAATAAAAAAACACTGTATGCTTACAATGTCTTTCATCCTCAAAGCCCTCACATGTATTAATTAATCCACAAAATGATATCTGGCTCCAAAAGGTAGAATCTGAGACTTAAGGTTTATCTGCAAAAGCCTGCTTTGCCCTCAAGCCATGGCAACTTCCTGAGCTCCATCCTACAAATCCTCCTAGCACAGGAGGTAGCAGATGATTCTCTAAAACCTGCCACAGGCTTTTGACTCCTGCAGGGTTATCCATAGACTGTCTCATACTCTTTTGATAAAAATAAAGATGATAAAAATTTAGCATGTTATAAACATGGTTATTTTTGTCAAGCATTTCTTTAAGGCAAAAAGGGAAAGTGCCCTGAAAATAATTAAGTATCATGAACAGTTAAACATGAAATATACAAGATCGGGAAACAAACACATATTAGTATATTTGACGTTTCTTGTTTAAAATCTTTGCTGCATTACAGCACTTGTTAAGCAACCATACGGATTCTCAGAAAATAATTTAGATCTCTTGCACTGATAGCATATGGAGTTGTATACCATGTGGCATGAATGACGTCACCTGTCAGTGAACTGGGTGGTTTCTGCCATGAGATTTTAGACTCCAGCTAGAAATGTATTTTTGCCAGTATTCAAAACAAATGCATTATGCTTCTGTTTAACCATGTTGATCATAATCTACTTCATTAAAGGGAGCATTGAGAGGTGAAGCCTGGCTACCGGAGGGTGATAGCATCTATTGGCGCACCCACCGTGGCAGATTCCACTTTTGTAAAATGAATCATTTTTCTCCAAGGGGGTAGATCTAATGAGATACTTTTGCCAGTTATGCTTAAAGCCAAGGCTTCTCATGATTTCTAGAAAATGTTCAGGGGAGTTCTGAAATAAAGGAAATGAGATTTATATAGCAAAAAGTGTTGGACATAAATAAGCTCAAAAATCCATATGGTAAAAACAATGAGTAATAACACCAACTTAAAGAATTTTATTATTTTCTAAAATGTCTTAATGTATACTATTATATCTATAATAGTTCATCCTGACTGGTACTGCTAAGGGAAACTATTGTGAGAACCTCTGGCTGCCTCCAGAAGCAATAATGGGAAGGAAGGGAGTAGTAGAGATGAAAGTAAGGAACATACAAGATTTGTGGGAAAAAATATGTGTGTCTAGGTAAAAAATAATATAAGGTTAGATTAGTCAGACACAAAGAAAACTTTATAGATTTTAGAAATAATTCAAGCCTTAGTGTGAATGGTAATGGATAATGAAAATTTAATTGGGGGGGTGCCTAGGTGGCTCAGTTGGTTAAGCAACCGACTCTTGATTTCAGCTCAAGTCATGATCTCAGGGTGGTGAGATCAAGCCCCACGTTGGGCTCTGAGCTGGGTGTGGAACGTGCTTGGAATTCTCTCTCTCCCCCTGCCCTTCCCCCTTCTCCCCCCAGCAGGTTTTAAAGAATCTTTCTCGTAGACAACCTCTACAAATAGCAGGCATATATTTGTTAACATCTGAATCAACAGTATAATTTTAATACACCTTTCATATCTTATTATTAAATCAGTTGACAAAAATGTCCTTTCTGAGCAAGCCCTAGTATCAAAAGCAATGTAAGGGGAAGTATGGTATAATAAAGAAAATACAAGTCATGACCCTCTAACTTCAAAGTATTTACAGTGTAACCATGGAACAAGTATATTACCCATGAACTGAGAGTGAACAATACAAAAGAGTGCCAAGATGAAGAAATTGTCACAGAAAATCCAAGCACTCTCAGGGTAAAAGCCATGTCTTAATCATGTTACCATCCCTAGCTTGAGGGTGTGTATTTGGGAGTAGATAATAAATAGATAAATAAGGACCCATGAGAGAAGTCTATAGACTTGATGTCATAGAGAATAAGAAGCTATTGAGTGCTTTGACAAGGAAAATGAAGTAATGAAGGTACCGTTTCCAGAAGACTGGTGTGGAATTGCTACGCAGGTCCAGGGGAGAGGTGGGGGCCGCCATCAGAAGCATCTGAAGGCCTGGGCAAGGATGTGTGTATAACCATAAAGAAAAATGTGGGCACCACACCCATTGCAGAGAAACTGCTTTGGAAAATAGTGACTTGCTTAATGGGCTATGGATAAAATAGAGGATCCAAGAAAATGCATTCTAAGCCTGGAGGCATGGTTGCTACTTGTAAAGAGAGGCTTGATGGAAAAGGAAACCAGTTGGGGAACAAAGTGATGATGGGTTCAGTCTGGGAGAATTCACTTCTAAGATGACAAGGAGACACAGTAGAACAAATGACTGGCTAGCACTTCAAGATATAGGATGAGATAATGAAGAGAAAGTATACAAGTATAGATCTGTGTATTACAAACTTGCAAGTAAAAATAAAAACCATTAACTGTTCCATTTGTACATTAATTTAACACACATTTACTGAGTTCTTACCATGTTCTAGCAAGTGTTATAATCATGGGAATGGAGTTACGAATATAGGAGACAGTACCCCTGCTCTCAGAACATTCTAACAAAAAAAGAAATTGTATAGTATGCCACATGGTGGTAAATTCCACGGGGAAAGTTCAATTAGGATAAGAGAAAAGGAGTGTGAATGGCAGTAGTGTGTTTTCTTATTTGTTTATTTGTTTTTAGGGAGATTAGGAAAGACCTATCTTAAAAGGTGTTATTTGAACAGAGGTTCAAAACAAATGAATGAATGAGCCTTACAATTTTCTGGGCACAAAATGAATCATTTTGACATAGGAAAGAGCAGGTATAATGGCCCTGTGAGAGAAGTAAGGAGGTCAGCTTGGCTGGAGCAGAATGAGCCAGGAGAAGAAGGGAAAAGGTGAGGCCAGAGAGATAGCTGATACCAGTAGGATCTGGTAAGATGAACCCTGCAAGTTTGTCAGCCTTTACCCTGGGAGATCCTGGAGGCCAGAGAAGAATGTGAATCAAGGAGTGACATGACCTAGCTTACATTTTAACAAGGTCACTCTGGCCCTTGTTTTGAAAATAAAAAGTAGAAAGCGAGGGTGAAAGCAGCACATCAGTTGAAGGCTATTGCAGTAAATCAGGTGAGAGATGAGATAGCATAAAGGTAGTGAGAAGAGAACTGATTCTGGTGTATTCTGAAGATGGAGCAAACAGCTTAACAGATGCTTAAGTTTATGTTATGAGAAAAGATGACCTTAAGAGTTTTGACTGAAGAACCTGGAAGAATAGAGTTAGCATCTAGTGAAATGGAGAAGGTCGAAAGAAGCAAGTTTGGGAGAAAATCAGAATGAGCTTGGGATATGTTAAGTTTGAGATGTATGTTAGACATATAAGTGAATACACCACAACATACAGTACTGGAGCTTAGAGCAGTGGGCCACGCTGGAGAAGTGGTTAGTGTAACATAATACCTAAAACCAGGGCACTGAACAATGCACTGTAGGGAATAAATATAAAGAGAAAGAAGAAAAGTTAGGTTGAGCTACAAGATGAAGATGAACCAGCAAAAGTAATGGAAAATGGGTGGCTATTTAATTCATTGGAGATCCATAAGAAAGTGGTTTACTCATGGCAGTCATATGAGGAAAGTGTTTCAAAGAGAGTTATCAGTTGGGTTAAATTACGAGGTCTAATGAGAAAACAGACTTTACCAATAGATTTAGCAATATAGAAGCAATTGATGACCTCGATAGGAGATTAGTGGTTGAGATAAAAGTCTAAATGGAGTTGGTTCAAGAGATAAAGGAGGGGAGAAACCAACCACAATAAAAGTAGATAATCCTAATAAGGAATTTTTAGTCTAAAACAAAGAAAGTAATGGAACAATGGCCAGAATGGAGATGGGGGATCTAGAACATGCAAAATGAATGAAAATAAAAGAACTGAACTAGAAAAATAAATATTTTTGGTGTTGAGGATGAGAAAGCCCAAAGATAATGGGGGAATTCTTTATCTCAGGAAACAAACTGAGGGTTGCTGGAGTGGTGGGGGGTGGGAAGGATGGGGTGGCTGGGTGATAGACATTGGGGAGGGTATGTGCTATGGTGAGCACTGTGAATTGTGTAAGACTGTTGAATCACAGACCTGTACCTCTGAAACAAATAATACATTATATGTTAAAAAAAAAAGAGAAGATAGTAGGAAGGGAAAACTGAAGGGGGGGGGAATCGGAGAGGAAGAAGAACCATGAGAGACTATGGACTCTGAGAAACAAACTGAGGATTCTAGAGGGGAGGGGGGTGGGGGGATGGGTTAGCTTGGTGATGGGTATTAAAGAGGGCACGTACTGCATGGAGCACTGGAGGTTATACGCAAACAATGAATCAGGGAACATCAAAAGCTAATGATGTAATGTGTGGTGATTAACATAACAATAAAATAAAATTTAAAAAAAAGATAATGGGGATGGAATAGCAGGGAAAAGATAGGAATAAAGTCATCTAGGTGCTGTATCCTATAAGCCAATGGAACTGGAAGCATGTTGGTCAATGTGAAATCCAACAGGAAGGATAAGCATGGAGAAAAGGGGTATTATGTTTATCAAAAAGGAGTTATTAATAGAAAGAAGTGTCAGAACATATCAGGAAATTTGGGCTTATATGTTTTTTGTATTTTTGGCTTTTTTTAAAAGATTTTATTTTTTTATTTGACAGAGAGAGAGCATGAGAAAGCACAGCAGGGGGAGTGCAGCAGGGAGAGAGGGAGAAGCAGACTCTCCCCTGAGCAGGGAGCCCAATGCAGGGCTCAATCCCAGGGTCCTGGGATCATGACCTGACCCGTACATAGGCAGCTGCTTAACCGACTGAGCCACCCAGGGGCCCCAAGGGCTTATATGTTTTTAAGATATTTCTAATACTTCACTCATGTTATTTACAATGTTTCAGACACTTTTCTAGTCATTAGGATACAACAACAAACAAAATGGAAACAAAAAATCCCGGCTTTAGTGGGCTTAGAATTTACTGGTAGGAGATTAATTTTTTTCTTTTTCTTTTTTTTTTTTTAAGATTTATTCATTTATTTGAGAGAGACATCATGAGCAGGAGGGCAGAGGGAGAAGGAGAGAGAAACTCAAGCAGACTCCATACTGAATATAGGGCCCAAAACAGGGCTTGATCCCATGACCCTGAGATCACGATCTGAGCTGAAACCAAGAGTTGGATGCTCAACCAACTGAGCCACACAGGCACCCTGGGATTAATTTTTTTCTTAAAAAATATTGTCAAAATTTTCAGTAGGCCCCAAATAATCTCTGCTTCTTGTTATTCACAGCCTTGTGTAATCCCTTCTCCTTGAGTATGGAGTGGACTTAGTGACTTGATTCTGATCATGAGAATGTGGAAAAGTTGACAGGATATCACTACCATGATTAGGTTATAAAGGATTTGCCTTCTGTCTTGCTAGCAGAATCCTTTGCCTTCTCAGTTTCACTGCTTTGAAGAAGCAAGCTGCCTTTTTGGTGAAACCTACGTGGCAGGAAACTGAGAGCAGCCTCTGGATCACATTCCTGAAGGAACTGAACCCTGCCAACAACCATGTGCATGAACAGGAAAGCAGATCCTTCCCCAGTCAAACCTTCAGATGTGACCCCAATTCTGGCTTAAAGTTTGATTGAAATCTTCTGAGAGACTCTGAACTAGAGGACTCTGCTAAGCCATGCCTGGATTCCTGACCCACACAAACATAAGATTACAATGTGTGCTGTTTTAAGTTGTTGAGTTTTGGGTTAATTTATTCTGTAGCAGTAGATAAATAATACAATACTGTAGGGAAATCAGCTTACCAATTGTTCCAATGGAGGAATGACATCTTTCAAGACATGCTGTGAATGATTCCTTCTGTGTCGGGATATCTGAAAAAATATTGGCATTAGATGTTATTATATTATTTTTCTCCAAAAAAAAGCTATAAATGATTTAAAAGAGCATATTTTAGTAAAGTACACAGGTAAATAACCATATTCAGATTCATTCAAGAAGTCAAACAGAGTAGATATAAAATGGAAAGTAAATGTTTTAGACATTGACTAATTTGAATAAAATGTGTACTCAAAGATTGCTGGCTGCAACAATATCTCCTATTCAAAGTACACTTCTTACCATGTAACCCTGACACTCCTCCTATCAAGTGGGGGGGTCTATGTTCTTTCATTTTGAACCTGGGCAGAGCTTTATGCCTGTTTCATTCAAAAAGCACGGCAGAAGTGACTCTACATGACTTAAAATAGTAGAGCATAAAAATGTCATGTACTTCCTCCTTGTTCTCTTAGAACCCTCACATTTGGAAAATATTCACCATGTTGGGATGAAGCCCAAATCATCTCACACAGAGAGATCACAGGGAGAGACCTCATAGGTTTTCTGGCTAAGAGACTAACTGAGGTTCTAGCAGACAGCTTGTATCAACTGCCAGTCATATGAGTATAGATATTTTCTGATGGTTCTCTCTGCTGGCCATTGAGTCATCCCCATGCTTCAAGTCCTAGTAGAAGCTTCAAACACTGTGTAGTAGACAAAAGCTGTTCCTGCTACGTCTTATCTGAGTTTTTGACCAGACTCCGTAAGCATAAAAAAAAAATTACTGTTTTATATCTTTATATTTCAGGGTGACTTGCAAGGAAACAAAATATTTAATGTTGAAATACCTTGTGTTTATGATATGATATGAGCTCAGCTTTTTCAGAGTCAATGTTCTATTAATTTTCAGGCCCTCTTCTACGAATGTATTTAAAGACACAATAATCAATGGATTAGTGGTTTTGGAACAAAATTTTTGAAATGCCTATGGTGGTTTCTGCCAAAGAAGCACCATAGACTGATTCTATGATAAAACAAAAAGAGAAGAAGAAGGAATTTATGATGAAATTTGTACTGTTTGATAATTTAAATAGAAGCGCTAATTAATAATCCTATTTTACTAGGCAGGAATTCTCCAGTATTTTACATGAAGGTGGCAGGGTATAAGGCCGAAGAGACAGGGAAGTAGGAAAAGAAAGAATGAGAGAGAGAGAAGGAGAGACTGCAAGATGAGTGTGAGGTATTAAAGAATAAAGCAGGTCTGAGAACTGTCTAGAAAAGAACTTTGGATGGCTTTGTGGTTACTGGCACATGTAACTGACTGAAGGGGTTAAAGCAAAGCCTTTTAAGATTTTGAGAGACTTGTATTAGCAAAGAAACCAAAAACCTGGCCTCAAAACCTATGACTCTATACAACCCTTGAACCCCATATTTTCTCCATAAAACTGCATTGTGAAAGCAGTACAACCTCCAAGGGAGCCATTCTCTTCCAAGCTCACTTTCAGTGTGGCCAGTGGGGGATGATGGGGGAGGAGGAGCCTCCAGAAAGCAGAGCCAGAAACCTTGGAGAACAATGGGTATGGGGAATTATCCCAAAAAGGAGAACCAGGAGAGCCAGGAACAGACTCTGTGGGGAGGGCAGGGGTCTCACAGGGCCTGCCCAGCAGGCTTTAATAATCATTTGGGTCAAGTGACTGTTGGCTGGTTACCATTTATTTCCTTTACACATGAGAGGGTGTTTCCAGTTATCAAGTTCTCGTTCCACCATTGTCTATTGGATGTGATGTGAAAAACAGAACAGAGAACTCATTTTTTTCAAGTTCTAAACCTCTAACGCCCTGGAGAGAAATTGGCATGATGGAGAAAGTTATTTATCACTGCTATTCTTCTATTGGAGTTTGATGTAGTAATTGCATGGGACTTTTGGTCATCTTCTTTGGGGAGGTGGATAGATGTATTTCTAAGTGTTGAAGATAGGTGCAAATTGACATACAGTGAAGGGGTGGGGGGACCGTGGCAGCCCCTGATGCCTGCTCACCAAAATTCTGTCCTTTCTCCAGGGCATATATCTAGACTGCATTTTTCAGCCTGCCTTGCAGTTAGGAGGGGCCACATGACGGTTCAGACCAACGGGATGAGAAGCCTTCCCCACTCAAAGCTTTAACCAGTGAGTGTTTCCCCTCCGTGTTCCCTGCCATGCCGGCTGGGAGCGCACACTGAATGAGGCCATGCAGGAGACTGAAGAGGCAAGATGGAAGAAGACTCTGAATCGCCATGTGGAGAAAAGCCAAACATAGACCAGGAAAATGCATTTTGTTTTATTTAGTAAACTTTTTATTTTGGAATAATTTTATGCTTAGAGAAAAGTTGTAGCAAGGACAGAGCGTTCCTATAGAAAATTACCTTCTAACTGTTTTAGTGAGAAATAAACTTCTATTTCTTGGAGCCATTGTGTATTTTAGAGAATTTTATAGCTGCTAGCATTACCTTAAATAAAACAACCATAGTTGATCTCAATTCATGTTGAAATGAATATATATATTCATATATATATATATATATTCACATATATACTGGGTATTTAAACCTTTTAAGGAACCAGGCATTTATTTTGTACTGCTCTGCATTTGGAACTTACTTCTCTTAACTATTAGTCATTAAACTAGGATTTATTATCTTCACTGAAAATTTAATATATATGCCTTACATTCAATTTACAAGGGTGGAAAAATTCTGGGATTCTTTTTTTCTTGTTCTATTTCCTTGAAACTTGTTGGATTTCCAGTCTTGGGCTAAAAATCACTCTCCTAGCCTATAAAATACCTCAAGCTGTAAATATTAGAGAAAGAAGTGTCAAGTAATGTCTCCACAACATTGATGAATAAGCACCTGGGCATTCACTTGTGTCAGTCTTACCATTCCTTCTATGGCCAAACCAGGCCTACCTTTGTCCTACCACTACTAGATTTTGACGGGTATATTGGCCCACCAGCCTTTAAACAGTCTCTTCTAGTCACTATAGAAAGTTTTCTTATGAGGCAACGTTTTAAAATGCATTGTGTATATATTACCAGAGGCACAAGAGATGATTTTAGCTGATGAATGTTTTAATTATCATTTACACAAACTTAAGTCTTAGCAGGAAAACTTAGCACACAAAGACATTTGTTAGCGGTATGAATACATTTTCCATTAAAATAGAATATAAATAATATAATTAAATAAGTACTATGTAGTGTGCAATATGGGGGGAAAAACCCACAAACAGAGTAAGTGAATGACTCAAATTTGGGAAACAAATTTTTTTAAAGATTTATTTATTTATTATTTATTTTAGAGAGAGAGAAGGAGAGCACACTCGCGAGTGCAGGGTGGTGGGAGGAGGGGAGGAAGGGCCGTGGGAGAGGGAGAAAACGTCTCAAGTAGACTCCACACTGAGCGCGGAGCCTGGCGGTGGGGGGCTCCATCTCACTACTCTGAGATCACTATCCAAGCGATAATCAAGAGTTGGACACCTAACCGATTGCGCAACCCAGGCCCCTCTGGGAAACAAATTTTAATGAGAAGAAATCAGAACAGAAATGACCAGTTACTGAGCACATATTTATTTCATCCTTAAAGGGAACTATTGGGTCCATGGTATAAATAAGAATTCAGATTGGGAAATGACACAGTGTTACTGTTTGTTAACATGTTTTCAGTGCTTATTATTTGCCAGGCACTGTTCTAAGTATTTTGCACATATTAACATACTTAATTCTCTCTCTTTTTTCATAAATGTAGAAACACAGATACAGACAGTTTAAGTAACTGTAAAGATCCAGAGCTAGTAAAAGCCATGGGTGATATTTAACCAGGATCTAAGCCTTCAACTATTACACTTTATTGCTTCACCAGCAATATAATGAATATGCATAAAGGCAATCATTACATTCTTGGGGAACTCCAAAGTTGAGATTATCTGCATGCATAAGGGGATATTTCTAAGGAAGAAATTTGAGTCAAACTTATAAATTTGTACACGTTTACACAGGGAGCTAGAAATCAGGTTTCAAATCTGTTATGAATTATCTTTATCTTCCTTTAGGGAAAGTAATATTGCTGATCATTCCTAAATCAATAAGCTAGCCAATCTATCATTTTCAACCAAGTTACGGAGATGCAGGAAAAAAGAGAACTTTCATCACCTGTCTTTGCTTTAATGCTCTTCTCAATTAAGCATTAGGCACAGAAATGTGTTATCATCCCAAATCAGATTACTCTGACTGAAATTTATGATTTAGGAAATTCTGAATCCAAATTTGCTTAGTTGTGTTACATGGATATCAAGAAAAGTTATTTCAAGAAAGCTGTTTTTATGTGATTTATTTAATTGAAATGATAATTATAAAGAACACTTGAGGTCAATCAAAACTTCCTGAGGTAAGTTTGAAGGGAACAGAGGCTCTCCTAAGCCATACATAGTATAAAATAACAGAAAATCTTATAGTATTTGTACATGTTTCTCTATCAATAGTATCTATCAATAGTATTATTAGTAGTATCTGAAAATTTTCCAAATTATTACAGGACACTTTCTTGAGAAACGTTTCTGCTTAAGACATCAGATGTCCTTATAAACCATTCATTTAGCCAGTAAACACTGCAAGCTTAGTACAGTTATATGCTAGTAGTTTCTAATAGTAGATGTTCAAAATATACATGTTTGTTGTGTTTGTTGATGTTATCAAATATCTCTAATACTAGTATTGCAAGGAGAGTACTTCATTTTTGGACAGTCCTAATTTTTCCTCAATGTATCTGATATTAAAAACCTATGTTTTGCTCTGCAAATTGCTTCTGGGTGAGTTTCAGAATGCTAGCAATGGTGGGCTCCATTGTTCAATCTCAGGTCCTTTTCACTTTCGCAGCAATTCTTAATTAATCTGAATTTGGAAAACTTGAATAGCAAAAATAATATTAGCAGTAGCTTGATACAACATTATTTTAATACATTATTTTCTCTGTGAGTTACAGAAGCATTTCTTCTGAGGAAGGCTTAAAATAACGGTTTTTATGACTTATGTTTGCTTTCTTTTTTGCTTCCAAATGTTCTGAAATAGTATACAGATCCTTCCTCTAAACGTAAGTGGACATGTATGTATATCTACCACATATTTATTTAAGTGTCCACAGTCTGATTTTTTGCTAGTTCGTACACTCTTAAATTATGAAATGTTGGTTTCAATATTATTTTACAGTTCTCATTTGAGAAAGGTTACTTCACACTTTCTTTTGAGGGGGATATGGTTATGTCTTAACTGTTTTCTTATCACAGTGTTCTGCATCTTAAGCAACTGAGCTTTAACAATAAAAACATGAGTTGTTGACAATCCTTCCTTTGAAGAGAAGAACAAGTCAGCCTTCATCTTTTTGCAATGATGTCATCTTCCTATTGATTTATTATGTTCAGTAAATGGGGATGATTTGTAGCTATCACTGGAAAAGAAAAAACTTGAAATACAAATGACTTTTGCTTGGATTTTTTTGGAAACCAATACCAGATGAATATTTCACTGAATTACTTTTAGATCAGATCTATGTGTTTCTCCTTCTTTGTTTCCACCTACCACTCTCCCCACTCCTTCTCTGCCCCTTCTCAGGTACGTTAGCTTTATAATTGTTCAAAGCAAAGTTGGAAGCATGAAATACTGAGAATGTGCAATGCATATTTTCCTTTAAATTCCTTTTTGTTCTTATTATACATCATAATTAAGTTTTCCAGATATATTTTCCTCCAAAAAGAAAAAATTAAAAAGTCATTTTTTTGAAGTGTTTTCATTTTTTTCTTCCATTTCTTCTTCATTTTAATCTATTTAAAGAACACGAAACTGATGGGTGGGACTAGTGCTTGGTACAAAGTAAAAATAACAGAATTTGGGCATATTATTTTCCTGGTATAGGAAGGTCTACTATGAAAGTTATACATAAACATGAAACATTCCACATAGCTCTGATTTTAAATAGATTACCATTTTTGATGAAAGTTTATATCTTGTGGCTTAGAGTTGAAATAAAAATCACTTGAATAAAAGCATTAGTTAGCTCCAGCATTTTCGCAGACATGTACGTTTTCCGAGGCATACCTCCCATTAGCAACCTCCCTGGATACTTGGATAAAAAGCAGAAATAAATCTGTGGTTAAGTTTAGTTTTTATCTTCACAGATTCTCAAAAGCTTTTTTTTTCCCCCCGGTGTATCCCAATTCTTATGTTCAAATCTTCATTTGTTTTGCCAAATTCTTTTTCTTAAAGCTATTACAATCAGAAATTAAGAGGAGTTACTGGAACTTTTATTTTTATTTTTTTGGAATGTGGAAACATGGCCAATATTTCTTGTACTCGCAACAATTTGGTTGTTTAGATGTAATAAGCATCAACCTAAATGATGGCTGTGTTTTTTAAATCATGTTTATGTGGTAGGTAACTGCTTTTGTTGGGAAAAAAAGAAAGTTAATATGTGAGGATATTATTTTATCATGCATTTAACCTTCTACTTTTACCCATCTGTGAACACATGTCAATTCACACATGTAAAATCATAATTATTCATCCACTAACCGGGTATTTTTCATAGTCTTCATAGAAGGTAATGACATTAACCATAGGGGAACCAAATTCTTCTTTTTTCCTCCTTATTAATGTACCACAGGTATATCGATGCACATTTAAGATGGCCTTCTCCCTCTGCCTATGATATCATTCAGTTACCATAGTGGGCCTCCATAAGCAAATGCCCCCTTTTTTTGTTTGTTTGGCTTTTCCATAAGCCCTTTTTGGCTGTATATTGTCAGTCAGGAATCTGACACTCTCCCTTATCTTTTTTATCCCCTGCAGAGAATGAAAGGGAAGGATTCAAAATCCTTCTGGGGGACATATTAAAGTTCTTCAGCAATTTTTTTTTTTTTTTTTTTTTTTTTTGGTTTGTTGAATAGTCCTTGGTCAGCATCTGGGTCATCTGTGGTGCTCACCAGCCTTTCAATCCTGGGCTAAGTCTAGTTGAGTTAAATTCAGCTCCAACCACATTTTCTTATCTCCCAGATAGCCAAAGGGAATCAATAGCTGGAATGATTTAACTTCTTAATATTCCTCCCTTGCTTTATTTAGTCCCAAACACATGTGTTCCTCCAAGAAGAAAATCAAACTGCCTCACACCTTCTTGCTTAAATAAAAATTATATACCGTGCACATGGCCTCATTTATTGCTAAAGACTGTTTCCTTTAGTTCTCTCATTTCTTTTTTCATGCTTTCAGTAGAATGTTTCTCTCCAAGAATTTTCTCAGATTGAGAAGGGTCATTCATATAGTCCACAGACACACTACTATTTCAGCCTTTTTGAACATGCTCTTAAGATAAAAACTACCAGAACCAAGAAACATAGCCATACCTGAAAAACGTAATTTTCTACATTTTTTCATGCAAAGTATATTTATATATTGTATTAGTTTTTAGCTTACTTTTTTCTCTGTAGGTTCCTTCTTATTTAGACATGAATTTCCAAATTGATATAATGAGAAACTGTGTGCTAAAATAGACATATAAACATCTTATTCTACTCATAATACTATTACTGGTATTAAATCTAAAGCATTATATACTTTGTTAGAGCCATAGCTAAAGTTACTATTGCCAACAGATTATATAGCTTGCTTACTACTTCCTTTACCCTCCATAACAGAGATATTACTCTGTTGATTAAAAAAAAAAAAAAGTAATAGAACACTTGGGCCAAACTGACATTTTCTCCACAACTGCAAGTCACGTGTTATCTTTTAAATAAAAAGATTCAAGACAGCAGAAAACAAAACCAAGAAAACTATCTCATAAACACCTCAAAACAAAGCAAACTAGTAAACAAACAGTTATTGAGGCCCCAAATGGTCAAAACAGTCCATCTATTTTAGCCAAATTAAACAAATCATTGTCAAATCACCATTTGACTATGTTGGGCCGAAACAACCTATATCTAATTTTATGATGTTTAACGGTCTAAAAACTCCGAACAAATCAGATTCAGGTTTTATTTTCAGTCTCAAACAGTCTCTTTCATTGCCCTGAAGTGCTTAAGTTGAAATACTGAGTTTACTTCTTACTTTTTCAGGTATATGTTCAATCACTGAAGAAGAAATTCTGTCATTTGGAAAATAATCCACCATATGTCAGGTTTGATCCACGATATGTGAAGTTTGACAAAGATATCTACCCACAGTTTGATTTCTATAGTCTGCTGACACCTTTCCTCAGACATAATTATTTCTTAATGCAAAGCTGGACATGTACTAACTCACTGAAAATGCTCTGTCTGCGTGGAAAGGTCACTTCTGCAAGCACTGTGGGACGCAAGGCTTTTAATGACTATGCCATTCTTTCAAGATTTAACAGATTTTTGGTCAAATATCTAAAATATGCACATGAATATGCTCGGCGGCTTTAGTCAATATCTAATAATTGTATCTTTCCAGTTTCCTTTCTTTATGTATTCTTTGAGGTTTTCAGAGACCCCAAACTCACCTTCTGCTGCCGAAAAAGCAGATTTAGTTCTGAAGGTTAATCCAACTCAGCAGGATTGAAGGATGGCACTTTTCCTTGGTCGTAAGTATGTTGGCTCAGGCCAGACAGCTGTTAGGACATTCTCCTCTGGGAATCGTGCCCTCAACACCCACCGTTGATGCACATACATGGTCGACTGGCTGCCGACTTCCGTGCCCATCTGCTCAAATGGCATGGTGCCCACTCACAAGTTGGCTGGATCCTTGCCCTTAGTGTGTAGGTGCCAAGCAATGATGGGTTTAGATGGGCAGCCTGCATAATACTACAAGTGACAATTTTTTTCTTTTTCTCCCTACAATATCTGTCCTCTGTGCCTTCTCTGAAAGTGAAACTCGTGTTTCTCCACCTTTGATTTTACCTGTGGACACACACGGCCTTCAGCAGGTAGGTGTACAAATGTACCCAACCTGCCACCGACCGTAAGACGAAAGAGAAGGAAGAATCCACAGAGCCCCAAATGACAAGTTCTAACACTGAAATGGGTTGGATTGTGAAAATCCCGACCACCTGGAGTCTGTCAGAAGAAATTTAGCATGGGTGTAAGTACAGCAGACCTCTCGCAGATAGCAATGGCACCAGGAAATAGTTTAAGTTAGAGCACTTTTTCCTGTCACAGCCTCAGCACAAATTACTTGCCTTGCATTGAAAAGGCACATACAACACTAAATGAAATAAATCAGGCAAAAAGAACAAGCCTAATGGGAACACGATTTATATGCTCAGTGGGGGCAAGGGTGCAAGCTATGATATTCAGACCTCAAAAATAACCCTGACTGGAGGTCCTAATGGAAAGAAAAAGAAACAAAAATAGCATCTCTCTTTCCAATCTACAGCAAACCCACAGAGAGGAATAGATTGGCATAGGAGGTTGTGACTTTAATGATCCAAAGCATATGAATGCTTGTTAGCAGACAGCCGACAGACATAAGTAAGAACAACAGTAATGGCTGCATCTGCATCCTGGCCCGTGGCACTCAAACCAATCAGGCAGCGCTGGAGAGCAGCGCCTGAAGGTACGTTAAAGCCGTGCTCTCCTCGTGTGTTTATTTAAGGGTGATTGAATTCAGGGTGTTGTCAGTCTGCCTTGGAGAATGGTTATCCAGTGTGTAGGCATGATCTTGCTCCCTGAATAGGCTCTGTTGACTGAGTTAGTTATGTGTGACTACTTGCCCTGTCCTAGTCTTTATCCAGTGCCAAAATCCTCCAGTCCAAGTTCCAAAGGAACAGGGCCTAAAAACTTTTGGCTCCAGAATCAAATTAGGCTTCTCTGCTTCCTTAGCCAGAAATGCATAAATACCCAATGGCCAAAACCAAAGAATTTGACATTGTGGAATGAATAGAGCTGTCATATACCACTAAAGTGTGGAAATATCTACTGTTTGAAGTCAAGACTAGTTCAACATCTTCAGTAATCAGAACAGACTTCTTTGGACACCTTCATGGGTTAGTCTGGCTTTTGAGTGAGAATGTTTCTGGCAAGCTACTCATTCCAGATATCAGAAATGCAAGAACATACGGTTTATAAGAGAAAATCTGCCATTTTTTGGTATCAAAAAAATTCTCAAAGGCAGCACATTTTCAAAAAAGACAAATCCCTCATCCTGTTTTCCTGATTGACCTTCAAGTTAGCACCACTTGCTTAGATGTATATACTTTAAAGGGAACTGATCAAAGAAGAGGTAAGTTGGTATACTTCGAAAAAAAATGTTTACGTGAAACTCAATTTGGAATTATCCGGGGAAGTTTCTCGTGAAAATAGACAAAGAATAGGTATAATCATCCAAGACTCCTCAATCTGATTACTATGCTATAACTGTCAGAGTTCCCAGAGCAAATCATTTTCCTCATGATTTATCACGCCTTGAGGGTATAACAGTAAGAATTACATACTACTAATTTATTGAAAATGAAGAAAAGCAGATGTCCTGTCTAGGGAATCTTGAGAGTAAGGATCATGTTTTACTCATCTTTAAATTCACCGAATTTAACATAGTGTGGAATACATATTACGGAATCGGTCATTTCAAACTTTACAATGCACCTCTTTATACATGTGACCTATTATTTCATTCCATTCACCAAAAGCTTCAATAGCCTATAATGCCTTGTTCTAAAGTTATCTTGTTGGAAACATAGTCATCATTCTTTTCAAAAGTCAGCCCCCTTAAATAAATATTCTTTTCCGGGTAAGCTCTTATAATTTCACATAAGAGATTTGTCATCTTTCCTTACTGAAATCAGGTCAAATTTTCAAAATGATCCCCTCATTAGACTACCATTGAAAAAACTGATACTGTTGGATAATAGTTTCCTGATCTGTGTAGTATATATGATGCTTGAGGATTAGGTTCCTCTTCTAGAGGGAGAAACTGAGAAGTTACATAGATATAGATGGGTGTAGATATAGGTAGATAGATACAGTTCTGCTTTTAAATAGCATTACATAATTATGTAGATTATTATTATTCTGAACAGTTCTATGTTCACTTACCCTCCAGGTAAATTACTTTATCTCTTGGTACCTCTTTTCCCTTAACTGTAAAATATGGCATAGTATAGTACTTATTCCTT
This sequence comes from Mirounga angustirostris, assembly GCF_029215605.1. Taxonomy (NCBI): domain Eukaryota; kingdom Metazoa; phylum Chordata; class Mammalia; order Carnivora; family Phocidae; genus Mirounga; species Mirounga angustirostris. The sequence goes on along the minus strand of NW_026991711.1, from coordinate 110,034,945 downwards.
ATAGGATTACATTAGAAATTAAAAAAAAATTAATACATATACAGTGTTGAACACGTGGTAAATCCTCATCATTATAATCTCCCCTATACCAATTGTATCATTCCTCTTCCAGGACTCCTTCTGGTAAATATATTCTAGTAAGTGGATAATTAATATTAAGCCAATGTACTCATAAAATCTTCTTCAATGATTCTAGAAACTCTTTTAAAAATGATTTGTTTCTTGGGGTGTCTGGGTGTCACAGTCGGTTAAGCATCTGACTCTTGGCTTCAGCTCAGGTCGTAATCTCAGGATTGTGAGACTGAGCCCTGAGTTGGGCTCAGTGCTCAGCGCTCAGCATGGAGTCTGCTGTAGATTCCTTCTCCCTCTGCCCCTCCCACTCGCACTCTCTCTCTCCCTCTCTAAAATAAATAAATCTTTCAAAAAAAAAATGATTTGTTTCTCTACTTTAAGAAATTTCAGCCATTTCCTTCTAGGATACTTTGAAAGCATTTTGTTAGAAAAACGTTTAAACACTCAAGGAGATGGGGTTATACTGGTTATACAGGAGGTGACAGTCTTGGTGTCATTTTAGAATTCTGCCTACTGCAATCCCACCTCTTGCTCAGAACAAATCATGTCCCTCCCACAAGCAAAACATATCATGTCCTCCCATCATTCCAAAGAGTCTCACCCTGTTATAGCATCTCCTTGAAATCCAAAGTCTCAACATCTAAATCTAAATTCCATTCTCCCATTGGCTCAAAGACCAAAAATCTAGTCACCTAAATCCAGTTTTGAAAGAAGTTGACCTTGACTGAGATCAACCATTAAGAGCAAAGGCAGGAATCAAATAATTTAGATCTATAGCTAGTGGTGTTTATTTTATTTTGTTTAAAGATTTTATTTATTTATTTGAGAGAGCATGAGAGAGCACAAGCAGGGGAAGGGGGAGAGGGCAAAGCAGGCTCCCGGCTGAGCCCAAGTGGGGCACAATCTCAGGACCTGACCTGAGCCGAAGACAGACACTTAACCCACTGAGCCACCCAGGCGTCCCCATCGCTAGTGGTGTTTAACAAGTACTGTGCACTAGCCATGCTACGAAGTAGTTACAATTATTGCCTTCATTGCATAGATGATAAATCCAAGGACAGTGAGAAAAGACTTTAAATTAGTAAGGGTGAGAGGCTGCTCATTAACCCAAATTCATCTCATTCAAAAACTCATGCATTCTGACTCCAAAGTTTTTAAATGCTGAAGCTACTGGCCCTTGATATGGATACTCAAGAAATGCTTGTTGCCTGACCATGATATTGCACCGTTTGCAGATTAAAATATGCAGTAATGTGTATCACACTTCCCCCTCAATTATCTTACACCTAAGTTCCTATTTTCTATTTTCATCATATTTCAGATAAGGAATCTTTATAATCATCTTGAACATTAGCTGAGAAGAAATAATGATAGTAATGTTTGGGATATGAGGAAGATGAATAGACTAAAGGTATATCTACTTTACTACTATATCCATTCAAAACAAGTGCTACAGATTTGTATTTGGTGAATCCTAGAACTGGAAAATGACTATCTGTTCTAGATACCATACCATACCATACCATACCATACCATACCATACCATACCCTACCATACCATAAAGATTCCCGGACGGATTTCTAGTTGAAAGTGATGGATTGATCACACATATTAATCTCCCCTATTTACTAAAATCAGAGTAAAAGAAAAAAATGTATTTATAAAGAATGAGAGAGTGAGCAAAATTAGGTGATGTATCTCAAAAAGTTTTTGGAAGATAAAATGTATATGAAAATGCAATTACTTTGTAAAATGAAAGAAGTTATAACTTCAGTGTTTCCAGACATGGAAGATTGGTATTAATGACAAAATGTTCATAACCATCATTTGGAAGCATCCATGAAAGACAACATCAAGATTGCCTGTAACAGCCATCATCCAGAATAGCTGGATGCCCAGGCTCACTCATTCACTGAATACAGCCAGAGGACTGTTCCCAGATCTGTGTAAGAGAGACATTGAACCAGGCATCTTCAAGAGTCTTGAATCAGGCCCACCTGGCATCACAGAGGGCAGACAGGACTGTGGGACTATGAACCAGGGGATTAGAGTTTACCTACTAAGCAATGGGACCTTCACCTCCTATTCTCAACCATTCTCCCAGAAATACCAGAGGCAAAAATGTATCCCTTCATCTAGAAGACTTGAGTTTTCTCTGAAAGAGCAAACTGCTTCAAAGTCCATTAGATATTTAAATTTGGATATCCTCAATGCAAAACCTCTTTGTGGGGCACCAGGGTGGCTCAATCAGTTAAGCACCTGCCTTCAGCTCAGGTCATGATCCCGGGGCCCCAGGACGGAGCCCCGCATCGAGATCCCTGCCCAGTAGGGAGCCTGCTTCTCCCTCTCCCTCTGCCCCTACCCCCTGCTTGTGCTCTCTTGCTCACTTGCTCTCTCTCTCTCAAATAAATAAATAAAATCTTAAAGATAAATAAATAAAATGAAAAGCCTCTTTGTGTATGTTTTTTGTGTTCTACAGAGAAGGTTGTCAGTTAACAAGCCCAGCACCTTAACTCTAAATATACAGACAGCATTTTTAAAATATGAATATGCAGGCATGGGTCACAAGAAATTAATTATTATATGATATATAACACTATTTAACACAATATTTATATACTATACTTACAGATAATAATTGTATCATATATAGTATGTTATATAATACCATATAATTATATGGTATATAATAATTTATAATTACTAGATTATATACTTCTTTATTGAGCACTATATATGTAAAATGCACTGTTCTAAGTGCTGAATAAAATAACCTCTACTTTAAAGTCATTGAGGAGAGTCCCAAGATGGAAAAGGAATATCAAAACAAGCAAACATAAAAAGGAGTTCAAAATAAGCAGAAGTAATACCAAGAAAAGAAAGAGAGAAATGCTTAAAAAATACTACTGGTAATAATATCAAGAGATAAGAAAATATATAAGATTCATAAAAACAGGAATAATAATAGAGGCATTGGAAAATTAAAAACATAAATAAATATAATTAATTAACACAAGTTTTGGAGGATAAGAATAAATGTGTCAGGAAATAGAAAAAGCAGAGAGATGAATTATTAAAAAGAAGAAATAAAAAATAATTTAGGATGTTCAGCATCTGCCTTATAGAAAAGTCCAAAAAGGAAAAAAAAAAATGAAATGCATCATAAGAACTTTTAAAATAAAGTACAAGAGAATGTTCCAGGATTTTATATGAGCCTTCTGATTGAAAGAGCTTACCAATGGGGCAACTGGGTGGGTCAGTCTGTTAAGCATCTGACTTCAGCTGGGGTCATGATCCCAGGTTCCTGGGATTGAGCCCCACATTGGGCTCCTTGCTCAGGGGAGAGCCTGCTTCTCCCTCTCCCTCTGCCTGCTGCTCTGCCTACTTGTGCTCTCTCTCTCTGTCTCTGTCAAATAAATAAATAAAATCTTTTCTAAAAAAGAAAAGGAAAGAGCCTACCAAGTGTCCAGTGTAATAAATTAAGAAGTAAGTCACGCAATTATAAAGAAGTAGGAAGAGAGAAAGATCAAGGATCACATACAAACGAATGGGAATCAGAATGGTGTTGGACTTTTCTAAAACTGACTGGAGGCTAGAAGAACGCTTTCAAAGTTTAAGGAGATAGACCCCTGGGTGGCTCAGTCAGTTAAGCGTCTGCCTTCACCTCAGGTCATGATCCCAGGGTCCTGGGATGGAGTCTTGCACTGGGCTCCTTGCTCAGGGTGAAGCCTGCTTCTCCCTCTGCCTGCCGTTCCCCCTGCTTGTGCTCTCTCTCTCTTTCTCTGTCAAATAAATAAATAAGATCTAAAAAAAAAAAAAAAAGTTTAAGGAGAAAATATTATCAACCCAGAATCCTATAGCCTGTTTATCTATCAAAGGGCAGAATTGAATCAGATTATCTCCAGATATAGGAAGACTCAAAGCATTTGTTTCCACTACATTCTTTTTGTGAAACTACTGAGGAAAATAATTACACAAAATGACAGATTTGACCAAGGGAAAAAAGCCATTGGAAATAAGATGTACAGACATAGAAAAATGGCAAGGAGAAGTCACATATTCACGGATATGTGTCAGGGAAGCAGAGTCTTCAGTCCAAGTGGAAGGAAGAAGGTGGATATCAATAAGAAGACTTTTAAAAAAAGAAAAAGGGGAAATATATTATTTCATGTTTCACTGTTTGAGAAAAAGATTGGTAGGTGTTTGACAGATTGCTGGAAACTTTGGGAAAATTAGCTATAGATATGACGAAATATAAATGAATTAAACTAAGGCAATCATTGACTCCACAAAAGAAAGTTGAATCCAAAGGAATGATAGTTATATAATAATTCTTGGCTCAACAGCAAATACTTAGAAAAACACAACAATGGCAGCTAGTAATTGAAACAAAAAATAGATTATAGAACTATAATGGCAAAAAAATTGAGGGAAGGGAAGCTGCGGTGTATAAGAGAGCTAATATCAAACTATTATAACAGAAAAAATCAGTACGGGGCGCCTGGGTGGCTCAGTCATTAAGCGTCTGCCTTCGGCTCAGGTCATGATCCCTGGGTCTTGGGATCAAGCCCCGCATCGGGCTCCCTGCTCAGCCAGGAGCCTGCTTCTCCCTCTCCCACTCCCCCTGCTTATGTTCCCTCTCTTGCGGTGTCTCTCTCTGTCAAATAAATAAATAAAATCTTTAAAAAAAAAAATCAATACATAATACCTACAATAGATAAATCAGTATATACATATTGTTGAAAAGCATGAAGGTTAATATAAAAAAGAAACAATAACCATAACAATAAACTAAAACTGTTGAAGGTGGTTGCCTCTAGAGAGTGGGATTAAGGAGGAAAAGAGAAGCCAGAGGAATGCTATACTTAGTCAAAACTTCGGTAGACTAAGGTCTTAAATTCGTGTATAACTTTGATAAGGAATGATAGCTGATTACAAGCCAAGTGTGACGTATCATTTAAAAAATAAAAATTTTCGGGCGCCTGGGTGGCTCAGTTGGTTAAGCGACTGCCTTCGGCTCAGGTCATGATCCCGGAGTCCCGGGATCGAGTCCCACATCTGGCTCCCGGCTCAGCAGGGAGCCTGCTTCTCCCTCTGACCCTATTCCCTCTCATGCTGTTTCTCTCTCTCTGTCAAATAAATAAAAATAAACAAAATCTTTTAAAAAAAATAAAAAAATAAAATAAAAATTTTCTTCCAATAGTCTTGTGAGAGAGAGAGAAAGGGAGTAGGCAGTTATACCTAATGCCCAACTAGGACCTCAGCAATCAATCTACACCATAAAAAAGTCCCACTGGCTTATCAGATCCTGTAGACAAGTTAAATACAGAAAGAATTGTACGTCTGATTCAGCAGAGGATAATTGTTACAAAATCACAATGTTAGCAACCAGTGGATTCAAGCCCTGCATTTGCCATTAACCTGTGTGATTCAGGGCAAGTCATTTAACCTTTCTGTATCTCCGTTTCCTCATCTACAAAATACAGGATATATCTTATACGTCATAGTTTTGGGGGATGATTCAATGGGTTAATACTGCTAACATGCTTACAACAGCACCTGGTATATAGTAAATGCTCAATAAAGGTTAGCAATTATTATTATCAAAAGAACTCCCTAACATAAGTCCTCTGAAAATAGAGGTGTCACCCGTTGAGCTTTCTATGGTTTCCATGTTGACAACTCATTCTCTAATGCACCCACTAAGGGCAGTGAACCAGTCAGGGTCAAAGGAGAAGGCAAGGGGAAGCAGGGACCCTAGCCCCTCTCCTACGCCCTCTGGCCTGGCTTCCTTTTGTCCTGTGAAGGTATTTTACCCACACAAATGAGCCTTGCCAAACCAACAGCCAAAGAAAAAGATGCTTTAGGATTGCATTTAGCACCCTATTAGAAAGAAATATCCATGCTATTATTTAACGCGACATTTATCTTTCTGGACATTAAGTGGAAAGGGTTGGGAAATAATCTCTTGGTTGCTATTAGAGGGTGAGGTGCAACTAGTTCCCTGATTCTTTGCCGTCCATGGAAAGCTTTTCATATTTGTGCCTTTTATAGAAATTTGCAAAGAAAAAGAGAAAGCCCCTTCACTGCTCACCTACTCAAAACCTTTTCATTTCCAAATCAAGGGAAGCTGCCAAAATTGTATTAATTTTTAAAAAATAACTCTCTCAGTAATGCTCCCCTTGGATGAATAAAGAGGGAGTCTAATTTCGAGCCCATTTTTTTTATCCTCCATTGTGTACACACCACAATGTACAAGTTAGCTCATTAGTGCTCTCGGCAAGGGCCATCATTTTTAAATGATCAAAGTGTTTGTTTGGGGAGAAATCAGTCACATAGAGTAATGGTTCCCAAACTGTGATCCTGAGCATTTAGAGGAGAGTCCTCTGTGGTTCATTTAGGAGATATTTTAAGGGAAATGTGAAGGCTAATAAAATATAGGACCAAGTAGGAATGGTTTGAAGATAAAGGGACATAGAATGGTCATTATATTGATTTGGGGACAGGGATCTGAAATCAGAGGCAGTTCAAAAATGAGAAATAAGAAATGTAAATCATTGTATATAAAACGGATGCAAAATAATCCTAGGACTTGATGATTTAGGTCATATGCTAAAAGGAAATTTTTATAATAGAGACAAATTTTGTAATATAACTCTTAAAATGAAAACTATATATGGCTAAACTTTAAAATAGAATGCTTTAACTTAATAATCTTTCAAATAAAATTATTCATAGAGCAAAAGGCAAATTCTTGCTCCTTATAAGTAGAGATGATTTAAATAGAGATTGCTAAGTTTTAATCATTAAATAAAGAAAATATGTTTTTGTTCATATTTCATATTCTCAAGTTTCCCTGGTAATTTGTGGCTTTACCACTGATTTGATTTTCCTCATCTAGCCACAGTGAAAGACACACCCAAATCAAGCAACAATAAAAAAGAAAAAGTTGAGAGTTATTTTTGAAATTTTGACCACAAGTTCTACAGAAACTTAATGGCAAGTTTCCTGAAGGAATGTAAAAAGTATTTATTAAATATCCTTTAGAGGAGTTTGGTTGTAGGTTGCCAGACATGTTGCAAGGACTTATGGGATGTTAATTTGGGGGTCTCTGTTGAAAGAAGAAAAGGAGTAAGATGGGGATTGGAAGGTCTTGGTGAAGCAAATGAATTTGGGGTTGGAAAAATGTTTTAAATGCATATTTCATACCTTTCTTATAAAATTTGGGATAGAATATTTTCCTTTTAATGTTATGAAACATCACTTAAAATTTCTGCTTCATGATTTGTAAAGACCTTACGAAACTGATAAAGGCTAAACAGATTCCCTTCAATAGCAATTAATAATGGGGATTTACAGTGAGTATATGGGGAGGAAGGCAAAATTCATCCTAACCATAAAACAAGGATATCTCTAGAGAAAGAATCTCAACTCTTTCTGGAACTCCAAACATACCTGTAGAAAACACACTGTAAGTAACAACGGCTAATTTGCAGTGATTTATAGGCATCTAGCAGCACTCCTAGGAGATATTACATAATCTTAAAGGAGAGTGTATTTTGAAAAAAACACCTTCCATGTAGTTATGACCTGCTCCTATCCTGAACCTTGATTAAAAATCAAAGAAAGAACCAAAAGCTTAAAGCAAGGAAAAATCCAAAAAATAGTTCAAAGTATATGAGCTTCAGTCTGCATTAGTAGTTAAAAGCAATGGAGCAAAGAAAGCTTCAATAAGGATAAAGTAAATTAAAAAGAGAAGAAGTGTATTTTTATTTTAATGTAGAGACTATATGCAGTTCATGCTAATAATCCCAAAGAACGGCACAACACTTGGGATCTGGCAGGTATGGGATAGATGTCGTTAAATTGAATATTAAAGTATCAATAGAAATATTTCACTCTATTTCTCAAAATGATTTCATATATATTATCCCATTTCATAAAAGCAGTAGTATTGCACAATAGGAAGAAAATTGTTACATCCATTTGAAAGATAAGGAAATCGAGCTACAGTTCAAATGAGCATTTCTGGGGTGATTTCTATAAGCAAAACATTGTGTTGAGTCCTGCATAGGCCAGGTAGAATTACTATTATAATAAATATATTTCTTTTTTACTTAACATCCAAAATGTCATGTGATCTACAAAATCAGCCTCTTGAAGAGGTATCACTGATTACGAAACTGAGGCACAAAGATATTAAGTAACTACACATTAGCCAGCTAGTCATCTGATCCTATACCAATACACACCATGTTTCCCTGAGGCCACGCAGAGCAGAATCTGCTGCTCTCTTTCCATTGGACTATTCCTTCCCAAAATGTCAGGGTGATGTATGGATTGGCATATGGGTCAAGGAAACAGTCCTGCTTTATTCAAGTCAAAATCATCAGAGAGAATTCCTAAGTAAGCAACACAGCTAAGTAAGTTTGTCCAGTTTGCTCTCCTTTCACTGGCCATGCAGCGCTGTCCGATATTTTGAGGTCATATTTATACGGATAGACTTTCAGCTGATGCTAAAGGCACTTGTCCTTCAGACTTTTTCCTCACCAAAAATCTTGCCTTCTCTTTAGTGTATGCAACCCTTCACCCTGTCGAATGCTATTCTTTGCAACTCAGCTCACATGATATCCTTCCGATGATAAGCAAGCGGAGCAACAGCTGCATCAGCGGCCATGTCATTTTGGGTTACATGTTTCTGTCCTTTCTTCATGAAACGGCGTTGCTGGAACGCTGACCTCCCCGCTTGCAGTCAACTGCCATGGGCTACTAGTCAAAGAAAAAGCGTGAGCGCTGAAGAGCAAGGGCAATCACAGCAGAGAAACTTCCGGTTCGCCTAATCTTACATTCCTGTCTTTTCCTCTACCATGCCAACTTGATGATTTATAAAGAATACCTTCTTATGGGATTCCAACTTTAAACTTCAATTTAAGGACAGTGTCTTTTTCTTTTAGTAAATTTTACTTCAAGTAAACCAACTTGAAGCAATGACAGCATTTTATCTTTAGCTTAAAAAAAAAAGTGGGGGATACAATCTAAAACAAAGACATCTACAGACCGTTTTAGAGTGTCCTATTCTCACACTCAGACTGGAACTGTGTGACCCTTTTAGTTGCTTTATGCTTATTTCCCCTTCATGTGTTCCTGTTTCCTATCTGATACTTTTTAGATACTTAATATACTTGATTATTTTTCAAAGATACATTTATTATCAGTACAAAGAAAAATAGTAGTCTTTGATGGTGCCCAGCGAATTCATTTCCATTTTCCTCATTGATCATCATTCCCTTTACACAGAGGAAACATGGCTTAAGCCAGAAAAAGAACTTAAATCTCTGTAATTCCAATAACATGGACCCCTTCAAGCTGATAATAATGAATCATTGGTTATGAATAAATCATTCATTCATTATGAAGAAATTACAATATCTGACAATATCCAACAACTCTGCTGACTTTCTCTTATCTTTGCTTATGCTAGATTCTGAAGACCAGCTCTTCTAATGGCTCTAGAGCCAGTCCTCACAGGAGTAAGTATATGTTAGCCCCACTGTCTTGAGAGGATTAATATTCAGTAAGGCTCTCAAGACCCAGAGTTGGTGGGCAACCACCTTAAGTCTCTGCTCTAATGTTAGGCCTAAATGTTAGGTCTAAATCTGAGAATTCTTGTGGCCCCTCCCTATGTTCTTTACCTGCCTCTAGTATTGATTCAATCTATAAGATGGATCCCCCATCCTTGACAGGTAGTCCTTGGTACCCTGATCCTTCCCCATAAGGGAGAGTGCCCTCTCTGAACCACACTTGGTTGCTGAAGGGCTGCATCCCCTGAAATCTTGCTCATTCTCTTTCTTGGGACTAGACTATGTTCTTAGCATCTGTGTCACCTAGTGGAGGCCCTGCTACATATGCACAGATCTCTTAGCACAGAATAGCATCTCACCCCAAACATTTGTGACCTTGTTCCTGCCAAGTGTTTGAACCAACTGGTAAACATGATTGTTTAAAATGTCTTTGAGTTTCTTTTACTCCTAAATGTTTGTCTTACCAGAACCAGTCCCTGAAAATGTATTAATTTTTACCCCTCTAGAAATTGAATTTTTCTGGTGAGTGGCAACAAGAGAGAAGTCCCTACAAAGTTTAGAAAACCATATGGAAAATGCCATTTTGGATCTGCAACAACTTGATATTCTCTTCTTTCTCCCCCTCTCTCAGTCTCTGACTATCTCTGTCTCTGTCTGTCTCTATCTCTCTATCTCTCTCTCACACACACACATTCCACTTAGGGAAGTTTTTCTTAGAGAAAGTATTTAAAAAGTATAGATTTTCTTGCACCAAAATCAATAAGATACCTAGGAATAAACCTATCCAAAGAGGTAAAAGATCAGTACTCTGAAAACTATAGAACATTTATGAAAGAAATTAAAGAGCGCACAGAGAAATGGAAAAACAATCCATGCTCATGGATTGGAAGAACAAACATTGTTAAAATGTCTATACTACTCAAAGCAATCTACAAATTTAATGCAATGCCTATCAAAATACCACCAGCATTTTTCATAGAGCTAGAACAAATAATCCTAAAATGTGTATGGAACCACAAAAGATGCTGAATAGCCAAAGCAATTCTGAAAAAGAGAAGAAAAGCTGGAGGCATCACAATTCTGAACGTCAAGCTATATTACAAAGCTGTAGTCATCAAGACAGTATGGTACTGACACACAAACAGACACATAGATTAATGGAACAGAACAGAAAAACTAGAAATGGACCTGCAACTATATAATCAACTATCTTTGACTAATCAGGAAAGAATTTTTTTTTTTTATTCAGGAAAGAATTTTTAATAGAAAAAGACAGTCTCTTCAACAAATGGTGTTGGGAACCCAGCAACATGCAGAAGAATGAAACTGGACCACTTTTTTATACCATACACAAAAATAAATTCAAAATGGGTGAAAGACCTAAATGTGAAACAGGAAACCATCAAAATCCTAGAGAACACAGACAATGAACTCTTTCACCTCGGCCGTAGCAACTTCTTACTAGACACATTGCCAGAGGCAAGGAAAACAAAAGGGACTATTGGGACTTCATTAAGACAAAAAGCTTCTGCACAGTGAAGGAAACAATCAACAAAACTAAAAGGCAGCCCACAGAATGGGAGAAGATACTTGCAAATGACATATTTTATAAAGAGTTAGTATCCAAAATCTGTAAAGAACTTACCAACTCAACACTTGAAAAACAAATAATCCAGTTAAGAAATGGACAGAAGATGAATAGACATTTTTCCGGATGGCCAACAGGCACATGAAAAGATTCTCAACGTCATTTATCATCAGGGAAATACAAATCAAACCCACAATGAGCTATCACCTCACACCTGAGAGAATGGCTAAAATTAAAAACACAGAACACAACAGATGTTGGCGAGGATGTGGAGAAAGGGGAACCCTCTTCCATTGTTGGTGGGAATGCAAACTGGTGCAGCCACTCTGGAAAACAGTATGGAGGTTCCTCAAAAAGTTAAAAATAGAACTACCCTATGACCCAGCAATTGCACTACTAGGTATTTACCCAAAGGATACAAAAATAGATTTGAAGGGGTACATGCACCCCAATGTTTATAGCAGCATTATCAACAATAGCTAAACTATGGAAAGAGCCCAAATGTCCATGGACTGATGAATGGATAAAGATGAAGTGGTGTGTGTGTGTGTGTGTGTGTGTGTGTGAATATTTCTCAGCCATCAAAAAGAATGAAATCTTGTCATTTGCAAGGGAAAGGATGGAGCTAGGGTGTATTATGTTAAGCAAAATAAGTCTGAGAAAGACAAATACCATAGGATTGAACTCATAGAATTTAAGAAACAAAACAGATGAACATATGGAAAGGAGGGGGAAAAAAGAGAAAGAGGGAAGCAAACCATAAGAGACTCTTAACTATAGAAAACAAACTGAGTGTTGATGGAGGGAAGTGGATGGGAAATGGGCTAAATGGGTGATGGGTATTAAGGAGAGCACTTGTTATGATGAGCATTGGGTGTTATATGTAAGTGATGACTCACTAAATTCTACTCCTGAAACCAATATTACACTATATGTTAACTAACTAGAATTTAAATAAAAATTTGCAAAAAAAAAAAAAAGTATAGATTTTCTAAGACATACGTCTAGATTTTCTAAGATATAGAGGGAGCTAGAACCTTACAGGCAGAATAGAAGTTGGCGATCTCTAGCTTCTTTTTTTTAAGACTGGCTTATTTATTTGAGAAAGAGTAGGGGGAGGGGCAGAGGAAAGGGGAGAGAGAAAGAATCCTCAAGCAGACTCCCCAGTGAGTGGGAAGCCCAACACGGGGCTATATCTCACGATGCTGAGATCATGACCCAAGCCAAACCAAGAGTCTGATGCTCAACCGACTGAGCCACCCAGACACCCCAACATCTCTAGCTTCTTAATGCAAGCTGACATTGCATAGGGTTGTGCTACTGGTTCCATAGGCTGAGTTTTAAAACAGAAGCTGGGAAATAGAGGGGACTCTTAGTTTTTATTGTTGCCATGGTTGTGGTTGTTGTTGTTAGTTTAGCTTTAAAGCTTATAAGATTTGGCACCCAGTGAATAGTAGAAGCCAGATTTTGATTCATAAGACTAAGATTGAGTTCAAGAATCTGTATTTTTAAAAGTTTCCCAAGTGATTCTTGTGATCAGCCAAATTTTGTAACCACTGCACTAGGGAATGGTGATGATTTCATTGCGTACCCCATCTAACGATATGCAACCTAGCATGGTTTCAGAAGACATTTCCCCTCCCAAATAAGGGGAAGACCTAAGACCCTACTTCTAGGATTTTGGTATCAGCCTCTGGACACTCCGAAGTCATTGTCAAAATAAATAAGTTAATAAATTGGTGGTCTCAGATTAGGAATGAAAAGCAATGCTGGGTAATACCACAGGTGGAAAGTATATTCCAGAATGAAAGAACGAAAGCCCGGAGAAAGGAACTATCCTTGTTTTTGGTCCTGAATAACTGTCTGGGCTTGTCTTACCTGTAAAAAAAAAAAAAAGAGAGAGAGAGAGAGAAAGATAAAAGCATATGAAGATAATACTGGAAATATCAAGAAAGGCAACTGGTAATGCCCAATCAAATTAAAGGAACTACGCCACATACCGGTGCGATCAAACTAAAGCTGATGAATCCATTGCACACATCTAGTTAATTATAAATAAGGATACATGTCAAATAGATTAAAAAGCAGGAAAAACTCCTGGGTGACAGCATCATTCACACAAGGACATGTGCATCCTCATTCAGGGCCACATCAATTGCTCTTGCAACCTTAGGTTAGTTACCATACTACCAAATCCACCATAAGGCACACAGATTAAGACCATGTATATAAAACTCTGATGTCTAGCTCAGTGGATGTAATCTTTGTTTCTTCTTCCCTACTCTTCAAAAGAAATCCTTCCTAGGGCAATAGAGAAAATCACAGCAACCATGCCTAGCATCCAGCAACAATAAATTCATGCCCATGGGAGAAAGTGAAGATAATCATGAGAAATCCTAAGACAATGTAGGGTACCAACTAAGAACACAACAAGAATAAACCCATTGTTTAGTAATGTAAATAATATGTATCTATGAAAATAACTATTTTTGAAATAAGAAAAATGTAGTGATATGAGAGACATTACGTTATATTTTTGCAAATGTCTTTAACGTCTGGCTTAATAGATGACAGCATGGATCTCACATCTGCTTCTTCATTTAATCTATTGTGATATCACATGTCCCATAGCCTCTGGAAGACTTCATTTTATATTCATGTAAGACTAAGAGAATAAGAATAAGAGTTAAAAAAAAGCAAATAATATTTTAAAATTATTATGGAAATGGATTTGACTTCTGGTACCACCTGAAAGGCAAGGAACCCCCAAGGATCCCTAAAAGGTGATCACCTTTTGAGAACTTTGATGGAGAACTTTGCCTGTTGGATGTGTATGCACAAATATATGAGTGAATGAACAAATGCACATACAGTAGAAAGTGAAAAGTAGAAAATACAAAAGCCCCTTTCTTTTATCAAATTTTCTAGTGAATATTCTTTATGTTGTGTGTCCTGAATGCAATCCCTCTTGGATAAGAGTAGGGACAGCCATTCCTAATCCAATGAAATGATCTTGGTGGGTACTGTTGAAATCATAACCTGGCCTGTTAAGTCCTTATCTGCCACCCAAACTGATCAGCCATTGTTCTAAGAACAACTTCATAACCAAAACAAAACCAATTATTCTTTACCTAGAATTTTCTGGCTCAAGCTAATGGGGAAGAACTTTTTCTTCTACAATAAACCACGCTAAGCATATGAACTGCCAACTCTTATCTTACCCCCTTTTTGAGAAAGACTGTGTGTTGTGGAGGAAAAAGAAATTAGTAATTAGGCAGAGGCAGAGCACAGAGCATTTCTAAATGTCAATTATATGGTAAATTTTGTTTTCTCAGGTGTCCACAAGATCTCTTATTCCACATGTTCTTCTTATAACAGGACACTGGCACTCCTCTCATTAAGAATCTATATTCCCTTGGGGCGCCTGGGTGGCTCAGTTGGTTAAGCTCTTGATTTCAGCTCAGGTCATGATCTCAGGGTCATGAGATCAAGCCCCATATTGGGCTCCATGTCGGTCTTGGAGCCTGCTTAAGATTCTCCCTCTCCTTCTCCGTCTGGACCTCCTCACTTGCTCTCTCTCTCAAAAAAAAAAAAAAAAAAAAAAAAAGAAAGAAAAGAAAAAGGAAAAAAAAGAAAGAAAAAAAAGAAATAGAAGAATCTATATTCCCTTCTCTTAAATTTAGCAAGCCTCTAACTACCACAAAAGTAACAGTATATGACTTCCAAAACTGGTACATAAAAGGTCATACAACTTCCATCTAGTCCTCTTGAAATACTAGCTCTTCAAACCCAGTTACTGTGCCATGAGGACACTGAATGAGGTCATAAAAGACCCATGTGGAAGGAAATAGAGTCCCCCACCCTTAATTCTCAGCTCCAGTTGGGCTTCCAGGAAATATAGCGTTGGCTTTCCAGGTATGTGAGTAAGCCATCTTGGAAGTAAATCCTCCAGGTCTGAGTGGAGCTGCCCCAGCCAATGAGTTGAACTTCCCTACTGACTCCTGCCCAAATTAAAAAGTTGTGAGTTAAATTAACATTTGGGGATGGTCTATTATGCAACCATAGATAACTAATATCTAGTATTAACCATAGATAACTAATATGGGAGCCAATACCCTTTTACTTTTCTAGTTAAATTAGTTCAGATTGGGTTTCTACATTTGCAACTAATAGAGATCTGAGCAGTATAAGAGGATTTTAATGTAGATTTTCCTATTTGTTAGTTGGTTGTCACTATTTAATATTAAGTGATAGAGAAGACAGGAGAAAGGAGATTTCCTCTGCTATCATCTAATAATTTTAACCAGCTGCCCAAAGCCGAGACTTGTTTTGGATATACAATGATTAATTTATTAATAGCTTGTATCCTGCATACGAATATCAGTTCCACCTTATTTTTGAATAATGTGAACAGATTTCCCAAATTAACAAAGCAATAGATCTATTCTTTTTTTTTTTAAGGTTTAATTTATTTATTTGAGAGAGAGTACGAGTGGGGCAGGGGGGTTGCGGAGGGATGGAGGGAGAGAGAGAAGCAGACTCCCTGCTGAGCAGGGAGCCAGAGTGGGGCTGGATCCCAGGGCCCTGAGAATATAGATCTATTTTCTTATTAAGTAATTTCCTTAATTGTTTCTGAAAATTACAACCATCATTTTGAGGGGAAAAAATGTATTGTTGTATAGGTGAATAATAGAAAAGTTCCCTGTATCATTTGCCCACTTAACATTTTCCATCAATATAAAATAATCTTTGTGAATCCTTCAACTGTGACAAAATCATCCTGAAGTATTTTGCTTAAGGGAATGAGGTCATCTCTCTTTCTCACATGATCAGTGGGTGGTGTGGGAGAACATTTCAAGATATAGGAAGCCAATCGTGTTCAAACTTGACAGTGCAGTGATTGCCTTGAAATTTCCCAACATTAAGAAAAGGTTTTTTTAGACAATTATATATATTTTATTTTTAATGTATCACAAAATATTAATTTTTAAGTTATTGTATCTTATATTATCCAATTTTATTATTATTCAAATAGTTATCTATTCCGATTCTTTGACTTGAATTTGACTTTTTCTTTTTCCTTTGAAACCACATCTGGCATTAGGTTGGGTTTTCAAAAGGATCATCATTTATAGCCCTGGAGATACTAGAGGTTTACAGTAGTTAGAAAGGCTCCCTGAACATATTGCATTAATTTATAAGTTCAAGGAAGAAGCCCTAAAAGAGTTGTAGTGGCTCATGAAGATGACTTTAAAGAACATTAGCCACCCCAAGATCTGTAGTTGAAAATAACAGTGGTGGGGATAATTTTTCTTCCCTCCATCTATGCAGAAGCCTGCTCCTTATCCTTGGAGACATCAGAGTTTCCATTTTTCAGGCATTTGTCTCCTAAGGAAGGACATCATTATCACAAGGCTCTCTGCCAACCACAGGCCTTAAAAGGCTATCAGGTCATTTTCCATCCCAGCCTTCTTTCTTCCATTCTTTCCTCCCTGAATATCTGCCAATTACTTCCACCAATTGTTTCCTGTCCCCAAACTTAGCTTTTGATCTGTGATGGGTCTTAACTTACCACGTGGTTAATACGTTTTCAAATTAGTCTTCTGTAGATATTTTAATAGCATTGAGTACTGGTAATCCTTGTTCTCTTCCTTATTTCTTCCACTCAGGTCAGACTAGAGGTTTCCCAAGGCTCTCAGTTCATTGGTTTAGGAGCCCTCGAGATGCATTAAAGAGCTAATGACCCATAAAAAGTCAGGCTTGATGTTTTTTAACCCTCTCTGGTTTTCTTTCCTTGTATGTATAAGTCTACCACTACAGAGTGTCCATTTTCAAATTATGCATCTGCAGGTTCCCAGGGAAAATTAATAGTCTACAATATGAAGTTGATTTAAAATTTGGATATGAAAATTCTCCGTAGTGTTGTTACTTTTTTAGCAGTCGAGTGAATAATGCTAATATGTCTAATTAATACCTAAAGAGATTTTTTTCCCATTTGATCAATTACAAAAATATTGTTAATATTTTTTCAGGGTACATTGTGTTTATATAGGGGATTCATTATAGAATCATTATTCTACTTTTTCCAGGAGGAGATGTGAATATGAAAGAGCCATCAAGTAGTTCCTCTGTCCCTCCAGACATGGGGGAGCCTACAATGATTAATCTGTACCAATTCTTTTAACAGATAAATCAAATAGGCACTCTAAAGTGCTTCCTACTTTCTATCATTTCAACTGAATTTATAACACTTCAGTTCCTATAGAAAGAAGGTTTAAGAATTGTTAAAAATCAGAATATTAAAAATAACCCATAGGCAAACAATCCTTTTGTGACCTAGAAAACAAATAGAGTGTGTAAGGCTAAAATTACTTGACAGAAGCAAACAAAAAAAGAAAGAATTTCTGTTAAAAAAAATAATAATAAAGTCTCTTTAAAGCATTTTGTTTGTTTCTTTAAAAAAAAAAAAAGCTTTGTTACTGTTTGCCAATTATGGATGGAAAAGACGTTGGAATTTGGCTCTTTCAAAGGTGATGATCAAAGTCTTTTCATTCAGCTTTTTGTGACTATTAAACTGCTCATTTGGTGGAGACGATCATTAGTGCTTAATGTGAAACAAAAGCTTCAGGACAAGAACTTCTGGTTAAAGATCAATATGAGAGATATCGTTTCAGTTACAGCCTTAATAATTGTAACCGTAGGGAGTCTGGCAGAGTTGGTTTTATGAATTAATATAATATAGAATCCACCAGGTACAAATAGAGAGTACAAATAAAGGAGACTTGCTGGTAGTGACTACACTGGGAATATTTGGGTGAGCGGGAATTGTTTGATAAATGCGAGTTGACTCGAAGTGGGCCCTGGGACAGTCACCACAAACACATCTTCCAAGGAGAGAATGCATATCTTGAGGGCCAAATTGAGAAAGGAATTCAACCAAGGAGAATAAAACTGGAAAAGACCCCTTGAAAAACGATTAATTTTACACATTCCATTATCTTATAATGTTCCTTGTGGGATTTTTTTTTTTTCTTTAGGTGGGTAAAATCAAACATACGGTTGACATTTTCATGTGATTTGCTGCTGAGGTACAATAGTACACTTGGACAGAAGTTACAAACAACTTGGTTCAGAGACTGTTATCAATCTACCAAAGAAATAATATGCTTTTAACCTTTCCTGATTAATAGAGCTTATCATTTTATCCTGGGGCAAACTGTAAATGAAAAATAAAGTTCAAAAATATATCTACTCAATTTACTCAAGATAAAATTAAAGTATTTTTTTTTAGTTTTGTGGATTATCTTTATTATCTGTGTGTAGTTTATTTCTTTATCTTTACCTTGATGTTTGCCCTTTGATTCTATCTTTGAACATGTATCTTGCATGTTGAAGCCAGTTATCATTTTCTAGACATTTTTACTTTTTCTTACTCCTTGTGATGTTGTAATGAGAGATTGCTTCTTTGAACTAGAATCTGATACCTTTTCTGGGAGTTAAAAGTGCAAAATAAATTTTGAGTTTTCCTCTACCAAGAGCAGAAAGATAACATTTAAAACATGTAAAGATATCTAATATTGCTTAGATTTTATTCAAATATGTAGGGATAAACATTACTTATATATGGACGTATATTCACATATGACTATAAATTACTTACACATGAAACAAACTACTTACACATGAAACAAACATCTCTGTTTTTGTTACATCTTTAAGTCACAATACCAACATTTAGATCCACTAGTTTTGCCTAATTTCTAATTCCTTTGAAATATTTTTGCCTTCAAAGAAACTGAATCTACAGGCACTTAAGTGAAATATACATATTTATTTAAATATTCTCAGGCACCCTTTTTTTCTTGAAATCCAGGGACATCCCTTGGTTCGTACCCACCTTTTTAGTCACTCCTTCAACTCCTTTGCAGACTTACCCTGCAGATTTGAGCCTTCTTTTATGTCTGCAATTTGTCCTAATGGGATCTTGACTATTTCTGTAGCATTAAATATCATCTGTTTGTTGTTGGCATCAAAATTATACCTCCGGGGCATACCTATTTCCTGAGCTCCAAACTCACATAATCGATTGTGCCATTGACACTTTGACTTTGATATGTCACTGAAATCTCAAACTTCCCACAACCAAATCTAACTATTTGACGAAATCCAATCACTTTGTCAAATCCATATCATTCTTGGTTCTTCCCATCTCAGTGACTGGCACTATCATCAATCCATTTTCTCCATCTAGAAGAAAGTCTTCTTCCACCCAGAAGCTTTTCCACTTCCTTGCCACCCATATTCAATCCATCTGCAAGGCTTTTCGGTTCTATGCTCAAAATATTCTTTAATTTGTTTTCTTCCATATATCTTTATTCAATCAAGCTAGCACGAGCTACCATGATCTTACTGGGTCAAGAATAGTTTGGACTCCTTAATAGTATCCCCCACCTTTTTTCCCCCTTCCTCTCCTAACTTATTCTCCACCAAACAGAGAGACTCATCTGCTTAGAAGATTCAGCGGCCTATAGTTGTACATCAAGTAATAAAATCTAAACTCCTTATCACAGACTGCAAAACCCTATATGATCTAAGGAATGTCCCCATGCCCGCCTCACTCTTAATCCACTCTATCATTTAACTCTGATCTTTTACTAGCCCTATCTCTATCTGATATTATTGTGTTTATAGCAGTGAATTCTCCTGATTAAAAATTACATTTCCCAGTCTTCTTTGAAGCAAATGTGATATATTTTTGAAAAATGAGATATAAGTAGAAATCACTGAATTGGCCTTCCATGAAAGCTATTTAAAAGAGGGTAGGTTCAGCTTGCACAGGACTTTTGCCCTCTGCTTGTCTTTCCTGCCTGGAATCCATGCAGTTGAAATGCTAAAGGTAAAGCAGCCATCTGCTGGCCATGAGAAGATCAGCAATAGGATAAAAACTGCATTCTAAAGATAGTGAGGGAAAGGGAAAAGAACCCCATGTCTTTGATATTTTGTTTAGTAAGCACTACAACTGTTGGGAAGTTACTACCTCTGGATTACTGTTACACAAAAAATTAAGCCCGTTATTTATGTACCCATTTACTTACTTATATGTTCACTTTCTGGTTACCTCGGGCCAAATAGAGTCTCCATTGGTTACAAAAGCTCATGTGACTATTTCTAAACTGAATTCACCATCCAGAGGGGTGGCTGAATTCCCTTCTTGGAGTTAGGTTCAGCTTGAGAGCAGTTTGTCTGATAGCCACCCTTCTCCACCAAATTTTTAGTCAACAAACTACTTAGTTTTGCTAGATACAGGTGGGGTCATCTCCAGCTTTCCTCTGGTACAATGGACTAATTATATCTATGTATATAAAATTAAGTCCCCAGACTGCCCTTTTACCAGTGCTCCTGAAGGTAACTCCAGCTCCATCTTTAGCAACATACTCGTTACTAGAGATCGCAGGATGCCTTATCCCACTGCCCCGTCTCCCGCTATCATTACTGTGCTGTTTTCTGGGAGTTTTAGTTTCTGCGTGGCTATAATATGAGAGAATGGATAAAGGACAACAGAATTCTGGCTGTTTCAGAAAACAACAGCTGTGCAGTAGAGGAATTCTCGCCTGATTTTTGGTTGGCACACATGCCATCTCTGAATTAAAAGACAGGCAGTTGAAGACATGAGCCTCTTTGATCCTTAATGGATACAATGATGACTTTATTGTTCTTGAAACAAAGCATAGATGGACTAATGGGGTTTCCTCCCCTCAGTTCAGTCCCTTCATTCTTACAATCATGCTATCCCTAGATTCTAATTTTTTCTTACTCTCGTGTTTTTGCCCCTTCTGTGTCTTCAGAGATGTTTTGCTCAGAAATTAGAAAAGATAGCATTAAATGCTATTAGTCACATAATATTTTAAACTTTTTAAAGTTTAAATAACTTTTAAAGTGTGTGTGTGTGTGTGTGTGTGTGTAGATATATATAACTTATTTTCAGCCAGATTCTGTTGAGGTTAGACATAATGTCTATAATGTCTGACTTTAAGAAGTTTTCATTAAGATATGCAATATGAAAATACAAAAAGTTGAACAACAATAATAAAGGTTAATAAGTTTTCAAAATAAATTACAAAGAAATACACTAAAGCCATGCATAATGAATAATTACATAATTAAGCAAATGAATAATTGCTATATGAGTTCAGATGAGGGAAAGGCAAGCCAGATAAAACACTGGGTAGGAGAATGAGTTTTAATTGATTCTTTAAAGTTGAATAGAATTTTAGTTGGCATAAAAGAGAATATACATATGATTCGCATTTGTTCTCTGGACCAGGTTGAACATAACAGAATCTCAACATGGAGCCTACAACAGGGTAAAGTTTCAGGGCTTAGGATCTATACAGACTGTGGCTCAGAATGGCCAAAGGTTGTACTTTGGTATCATACATTCTTGGAATAACATCTGTGTTTCATTTGTTGTTGTGAAGGTTTAATCTGATCTTCGTTGTGATAGCACTTAGCACTGTGTCAAGTACATAGTAGATGCCCCCAAACGGTAAACATTGGTATTACTGTAATGTAGAGCTAACTAGAGCCATAGCTGAGGATGGAACCCAGAAGGCATTATTATGGGAACAGTATCAGATATCAGAGAAGACTTGTCTAAGAATCAGAAGCTTGAATAAATCAAGAATAGGTTGAGTAAGAAGGGTTCTAGGTGGTTTGAGTCAAAATGGTTCAGAATACAGGTGACTATTGAGAACCTGTTTACTGAAAGGTGATGATCCAATGCAGAAGGCACAGAGCTGCCCAAAGCTACAAAGCCAGACCTGCCCAAAGAACTTCATACAAATGAGAAGCATAATTCTAACAATGATTTTCTATAAGTTTTGAATACTTGTTAGGTGCCCATTTATCATATCTAGCACTTTATATACGTTATTTCTTTTAATCTTTGTTACTCTATAGGTAACTGGTGTCTTTATTAATTTAAACACATGTATAAGAGTGCCCAAAAAGAAATTTGCCCAAAGTAACGTAGTAAGTAAGAGAGAGCCAGGATTGTCTTCGAGGTCTGCCCAGCATTACTTCATGTTCATAATCAGACTCCTATTCGTTCCCACGGAGTGGCAAAGCATCTCAAAGGTAACCATCATGTAGATTTCCTTGAGAGCACGATTCATGCCTGGCCTACATTACCTAAAAATAATTCTAATCCTGGCTAGAGTCAAATGTTACTGGTCAAAATACTGAACATGTAAAACTCATAACTAACAAATAGGGGCATTACAACCTCTTCATGACACTTGCCACTGACAGTTCTGATTGAACCTGGAGGGCCCATTCCAGGGACAGAGGCTTGCCACATCTCCCCACGACTGAGTCTTTGATTTGTCATTGGAGATATGTATGCCACAGGGGCACTAATTAGTGTCTATAGGAATCATCAAAAGATAAAGTTTTCCAAAGTTTCATTTATGTAGATAACCACCTAAACATATGAAAGAACCATTTCTTCATATTCCCACCTTGAAGAGGCAACTTGGAAAGTCATACTCAAAGGAGACACAAATTTTACAGTTATCTGGATGACAACTCAGCTTTTTTTTGTCCTTAGCAGGCAAGTAAAGAAGGCTAGAATACTAGAATACATAAGCTTCAGTTGCAATCGCCAATTCAAATGTCACATAGGTGACATGGCCCAGTGAAGGGATTCTAGTCCAACTGCTGTGAACTAGGGGCACTTGTCCCATCTAGATGGGTCAACTGCTACTCACTTTCAGCCATTATTGCCTGCTCTCTGGGAAGCCAGCCTGGTAAAGCCAGAATTTCTGATTTTTTGAGAGATGTCACATATACAAATTTTTATGTGAAAGCTCACGATGTTAAAATGTCAGCTCAATTAAAAAGAAAGAAGGTGAAAGCAAGATGTGGGCCAAGTAAAACAGGTCTTTAGGTTGAATTAAGCATGCAAGGTGCAAATCCAGAGATCTGTGAAAGCCCTTTGATCTGTTTCAAAGGTATTTTTCCTTCCTCATGTGAACCTAATCTCTCTCCATAAAGGCACACACAGCTTCTGAGTTGGTAAAGCAAAGGCTTCAGGAAAAGAATGTTTGGTTATCGGGAGCAGAGTTGAGACAGTGGAATTCACTTTTATGTGTGTTTCATTTCTTATGGGATGTTACATGTCCACTGAAAAAGATATACAAATTCTAACAAAGTTTAAAAGTCTTCAAATTAAGTTTAATTAGTAGGAATGTAAAGTAAATGGTAAGTAATAAGATGCCTAGTCAAATATAAGTTGATTTAAATTTTGTATAATATTGTGGACTGTTAAATAGCATCATTTCTCACTTTTAAGGTCCTGGTATAATTTTTTTTTATAAGATTCAGAAGTGCACATCTTCACTTAAATACAAAGTAGCTTCTCATCAAGTTTTCAGAACAATTTAACAAAACCCACAAAAGTTAAATCATAGATAACCCAGAATAAACAGAATATTTATAACTTGGTGACAGGAGAACGCCATTTCCATAGATAATCACAGTTATTTTTTAGTGTTGTATAAAAGGCAGCAAGATGTTTGTTAATTTATAATAATGTAAGAGTCTAAAATTGAAATTAAACCCAAATGAGAAAATCTGAATAAGAAAATTCATATTTAGCTATATAACAGAATGTTTTTACACTGTCAGTGAAATGTGGTAGGGACTACATTTCCAAATGTATGACTAACAATTGTCATCTTCTGAATTTCCAAATTTATAACTAACAATTGTCATCTTCTGACTTGCCTCAGTATGTTCTCACTCTTGAATAAGCCAATCAATGAAATAACTTTCAAATTACTAACTGAAATGCCAAACAGGTATTCAGGGCCAAGCAGGTAACATAAATTAATGAAGACACAACTCCAACTACAGGCTTTTAAGTTCAAAATTTTAAAAACATCATCCCAGCCAAACAAAATAAACTACCTGTGGGCAAAACCTGGTCAGCTGCTTGTTTGTAACCCCTGCCTTACACTCATTATCCTTACCCTTAGAGTGTAAATAGTGTATATGGAATCAATATTGTCCTTAAACAGGTCCTTGAAACACAGGTGAAAGGAAACTATCAGAATTCTAGGGACATGTTGGTGAACTTGGAAAGCATGGATCTTCCAAGACTGGTTCCAGCTAAGCAGGAGCCGGGGAACTCAGATTTAGAAAGGACAGCATGAGCAGAGAGAAGCGCAGATTCACAGTCAAAAGGTGCAAAACCATTGTCTTCGACGCATCCAGAATTTAATCCTGGTTTCCCTGTCCCTTCTCATAGCAAGACTGCTATCTAGTTATGCAGACATAGGAGAAATAAGGAAATGTGAGGTCTCAATAGAGCCTATTTTGTGGATGAGCAAGTAATCAGAAAATCTAAGAATCACCTTGCCTTAGGGGGAGCTAAATCTATAAACTGGTTGACTGATTATTTCATCGCACTACCTGGATGTTACTATATTTGCCCCTAGTTTGTCTGTTTGAAGTGATTATTCTTCAAAGGGTGTTTTTCTTTCTTTCTTTTTTTTTCCTGAACAAAGTAAGCCTCAAAATAATTCATATTTCAATTGAGCCTATGTTCTCCAATCTTTGTTTCATGGTCTGTGTTATCAACCTTTGTTTTAGTACAAGTACGTAGTAGTGTCATGTCCAGCAATGTGTTTTAAGGCTATAATGGAATGTTCCTCTTAAACAGACAGGAACAGCACTAATGATGGACTGCTTAGGTAGCTTTGTAAATTAGATCATCCCTTCCATGAATAACCCCACAAAATTCCACAAATTATGGCTAGTTGGAGGACAATGCTCAGCAAGAGCTCAACAGCAAAGATCACAAATTTTTTTTTTAAAGAACTTGGTGAACATTTTGAAAGCTCTATAAAAGCCTAAATTAGGTCTGTGTTCGATTTTCATGTTGAATGCATAAACAATCATAGATGTCAAGTAAACTTACTAACATTTTAGTTTTTATTCATAAAAATTATTATTTTGACTCCAATAAAAAGTGTATCATTAAAGTTCATTAAGACATGGAAGGGGGGGGCGCCTGGGTGGCTCAGTCGGTTAAGTGACTGCCTTTGGCTCAGGTCATGATCCTGGAGTCCCCGGATCGAGTCCCGCATCGGGCTCCCTGCTCAGCAGGGAGCCTGCTTCTCCCTCTGACCCTCCCCCTTCTCGTGTGCTCTCTGTCTCTCTCATTCTCTCTGTCTCAAATAAATAAATAAAATCTTAAAAAAAAAAAAAAAAGACATGGAAGGGGGAATAAGAACAAAGGATGAATAAAAGAGATATTCTCTATTTAACCAGATAAGAATACTTGCATTTTGACTTGTTACCAAAGAATGTACTTTAATAACTTGTGTATGTCAAAGGAGATAAGACACAGCAAATTGGCCAAAGTATGCAAAATAGAGGGGTGCCTGGGTGGCTCAGCTGGTTAAGCATCAGGTCATGACACCAGGGTCCTGAGATCAAGCCCAGCGGGGGTGAGCTCCCCGCTCAGCAGGGAGCCTGCTTCTCGCTCTCCCTCTGCCCCTAAACCCTGTTTGTGCTCTTTCTCTCTCTCTCAAATAAATAAATAAAAATCTTAAAAAAAAAATGCACACAAAAAGTATGCAAAATAGAGTGTAAAGTAGGTTAGACTCAGGTGGGAGTCCCACAAATTCAAAATTAAAAAAGATATCTCAGTTGAGATTTACAATCCACAGGAATACACCTACCAGAAGTGACAATAAAGGTCTCTTACATCACAGGCCCGGTTTTAAACACTGTATCCAATCTTTGTGACAAGATGTAAGGTACATGACACTAATACTAGCGTTGAAGGTGAGGAGGTGTTATGGAGACAAAGTGAGCAAGTGAGTGGGCTGAGCCGAGGCTACCCAGGATAAGGACTCTAACTCACTTGAATGTAACCTCCAAAAGGACAGGGACTCTTTCTGTTTTGTATCCCCAGCATGCAAAGCAGTCGCTGACATATAGTAGATACCAATAAATATCTATCGAATGAATAAAAGAAAGGACTGCTGAATGAATAAATGAATGAAAGTTGTTGACCCGCTTACCCCCTTTCCACTTGGGACTTTCAAAGGCAGGGTTGGAATGATGACGACTCTGTGAGCAGGAAATTATTAATTCAGGGACCTTAGGACACACCATTCGAGTAACATCCCTAGGATTCTTGTTATATGAGATAGAGGGCACTGGGGTAAAAATGACCATTACAATATTCCCTTAAATATTGAGCTTTATTCCCCAAAATGCATTGTAAATGAGAATTACAAGGATGTCACATCAATAATCTGTGTGAAAGTAAAAGTTAATTCATTAGTGTTTTCAAGACAGGAAAGAAAATGTCTTCTTTCTTTCTTTTCTTTTTCTTTTTTAAACTGTGATATGAAAAGCAGGGAGGTTAAGGATAGCACATCCAGGAATGTAAACTTCTTTCCCGTCTATTTGATCATGTGTTATTGGCATTAACACTGTCAATAATTCATGGTAAAAGAGGAAGTTGCCATGAAAGGTTACCCACTGTCAGGCTATGATCAATAGGTAAGACCACAGTGGGTGATGTATTATCAAGTATCAGCCAATTCACTTTATCGTGGATTTTAAAAACAGTAATAGTTGCAGTCAGTTTGTCTAACCTGAGCTAAGCTTATTTGTTCATTATCTTTTCACTGCTGGTTAAAGACTATGCCTCGAACACATTTTATTTAAGTACAGAATATCATTCTTGCTATTTAATTCCTGCAATCTGGCTGTGAGCCTGCAGAATTTGCCCCCACGTTTTGATGATGGTGTTTATATTTGAGCAAACAAAACTGTCACTTTGTTTTCCTGTCCTCCTATATTGGGTCACTTTGTGCTACATGATATGATCTAAGAAAATTCAATGCAAGGAGACACATGTCCCTTCTCATTGGAAATATTAAAACTACAGCTTCCTTCTAGCCTGTGGGAAAGAAAACAAGTCAGGTGACTGAAAGCCACGGAGGAAAGTTAATGTCATCACTATTCCCCTTCTTCCACAGAAATAATACGAGATCAAGAGGCAAGAATAGCACTGATTCCTTCAGGAAGGAATAGAAAGAAAACGGTACTTTGGTTGTTTATGTTTTTGGTATTGTGGAAGGGCATTCACACAAAAACAAGACTACCAATTCTGAATGCTTTCAAACACATTCCCAATCTAATATTATCTTGGAATCTTGGGGGAAGTGTTCAGTTATTGAAATCACTTCCTAAGTTAGGATAAATAAAATGAAACATTAGTAGCCATTTGGCTTCTTGTTTGATTTAGGAAGTAAAATCACCTGATTTATTTCCTTTTGGTTTTCAGAGCCAGACCTCTAAAACTTGAGACTTAAACACTCGAATTTGGTTTTGTTTCATTTTATGGTTTTTTTTTTATTTCACCCAAATACTGATATATAAAATAATGCAAACATTATTGGGGTGAGAAGTTTAGCCCAGTGTAATTCTTGTTATCAAAGGCATTTGCATGTGGAAAATGTACCATATCATGATAACTACAGTGGCCACCAGAAACAACAAGCTGGTGCTTCTCTAGGAAGAAAAAAATGTGGAATGCAGTAATAATAATAACAATAATAATAATAATGAAGAGAGGAAGGGGAAAAACTATAAAATAACTGATTTTCCTCTGTTTTTTTTTTTCCACCTCTCCCCAAAGATTCTATTCTTGTTTCTTGAGTACACGATTTCTCTTTTTCACTTTTGCCCGTCCTTAAACTGGTTTGACAGATGACAACCATACATCCTATTACAACTCAAACCCCAATATCTTCCCCCAATAAACTTACTGCCAGTGCACTGGAAGTGAATGGGAATCATAGAAATCCATCACCTCAAAGGAGAAGCATATGAGATTGTATGTAAAGAAGATGGCATCATTTCTAGGAGAGAGTGCCACATCACTGTACATTTGCTAATTACTTGCAACATGCATTAATGTAAAACATAATACATTTTCCTTATATGGTATTGTTTGGAGATGGAGATGGTTCTGCTTCTCAGTTTTTAATATGCTCTTTGAAAACTGACACATACTTTACCCACATCTCTTTAGGAACACAGGGATTCAAAGGCTGGATAAAATACTTTCATGCCTCTCAACACAAACCTGAGAGGGTAATTAAACAGATGGTAACAATAAACCGAATCTGAACACATCAGGGACTGGAGTCCCTTATTAGAAGCCTTACACAGTGAAGGGAGGGGGACCAGCAACTCTGGGGGAAGTGTTTAGCAGCCAACACCTTTATGTCTGCCCTGACCTCAGAAGCGGAAGCTAATCAACCGTTTAGGAATGGGTATCCTACCACCTGAGAGAGGGCACACAAGAGGTTTTCTGCATACTCTGAGGGGCAGGAAAGCAAAGGACTCTTAGCGAATGCAATGGTCCTTAGGATTGCCTTCAGAGATGTCAGTTTTAGACACACCGAGTCATTACTGTGAATCCACTATACCTTCCCCCCTCCCAACTCCTACACACACACACACACACACACACACACACACACACACATCAAAATCTTCTAAGCTGGAGGACTTGCTTGAAACACAAAGCTATTTTCCTCTACATGAGGCCAAAAACGAGATATTATAGACTTCTGTGATGACAAAGGTATTCTGAATATTTTCAACCTCATTCTCAGCGACAGAATGTTCTCCTATTTATTCCATCCTTGAAACATATTGGAATTCTACTTATTTCCCAGGTCTTCATATTGTCAGTTTGTCCTGAGATAAATTTACAGAAGAGGGGTCTTGAAGCAGTTTAATATTTCAGCTCATAAATGTGTGCATGTGGTTATTTTTCCTAGAATATAAAAATAAGCTTAAATATATAAATATTTTATACATCCCTCTGTATATCTACATCTATAGGGATACAGAGACGTGTGTGTGTGTATATATATATATATATATATATACTATATATGCATATATGTAGAATAGATGTATATGTGTGTGAGCTTAAATACATAAATATTTTATACATCTCTCTGTATATCTACATCTGCATATATAGAGATATAGAAATGTGTGTATATATATATATATATATACTATACATGTGTATTTGTACAATATATATATGTGTATACATGTACACACAGAGAAAATATCCACTATATGCAAGAATGGATCTTGTTGCTGTGGAGGTTTACAATGTTATTGTGCTATCACACATGCAAAGATGCTATTTTGCCATTATATAAGGCATTTACAACCTAGGGGATAATCAAGTCAGTGTTTGCTCTTCTTCTGTTTCTCAACCTGCTTCAGTTCTCTGCTGCAGTTGGCAAGTTCTTTGGGTGCCACTTATGAGAAACATTCAGCATCAGTACAACAATGAGTTAGCTTAACTAAGTGCTCCCAAGCAAAGGGCAATGCTCAACATACGGTGTTTTCGATTAACCAAGGTTATAATGATGATCTATTAAAGGACATTTTTGAAGACCAGGGCAAATATTAAAACGGGAAAATTACAAAACATCGACAAATGTAAATCATGTGACAAACGTAATTTCGCAGCTTGCATGTTACCTCTTTGTGAGAGCGCATCACCATATAGCCCTGTCTGATGTTAGTCTTGGGATTTCGATACTTGGTAAGTATAAAAAGACTGTTCCCATCTTGTGAGGCAGTTATACTTAAAACGACACCGATCAGCTTAGGAATTTGCCATAAAACTCTCCTAATAATATTGACTATGGTTCCAAAGTTATTTTACAAGGGAAGAGTATAATATGAATTAAATAAGAGGTGCTGCAAATAATTGAGTGGAAAAGCATAGTTGCTGCCACACAGAGTATTAGGTAACCTTTTTTTAATTAGAATGTACACTTTCAGATTACTGATTATGAACATCAGGGGACCCGAGATTTTGATTCATCAGTAATTCTCCTTTATGTCTACACTAAGATGTGAAAATGAGACCACTGGCTCTAACTTGGTATTTCAGAGCCTTTCCATGCTGGTGCCGAAGCTATTTTACCTGTAATCTCTAGTACTGCTCTGCCCCCTTGTGCTACTACAGTGAACTCAACAGAGGAAGAGTTTGCCTTAATCTTTGTACATGAACTACAGAAAAACCCCACTGTCACTTCTCACTTTTCTGGCAAGTTCAAGGTCAGTGTCTAGCTATTTTCAGCTCATCTCTTCTTGATCCATGCAGAGAAATGACAAGGTAACGTGATTCGGGGTCAGCTGTATTACAGGAACCGTTACATAAACGGAGAAAGTGAAAATCAATCCTAGCTGACAGTGACTTCGGGATAATCAACGCTCACTGGGTGCCTCTGTCAGCTCGCCTGCATCAAACACCGTGTGACTTCTGTCAGATCTTTTTAATAAAACTATATTCTCACTTTCCGCAAACCTAAGTAAATATTTCACTTGAGCTGAATTTTTTAGACGATGTTTGCCTTCTGGATTTGTAAACCGTGCCACTAATTCCTTGAAAAATTTCACGGGTGATACCTATTATCCCGAGGTTTGTTACTGACCTGAGATGGGAGGCACTGCTGTAAAATAGACCCTCCTTCTTGAGGGATCTAGGAGAGCTTTCCTACAGACTGTTGCATCTCCTGCATTACACTCAACACCTTTCCCCGAGTCACCCTCAGCCCCAACTCCTCTCTCTTCCGTGGGAGCAGAATCCCTCAATCGATCATTTCTCGTTGAGAGATTAGGTTCCTTTCTCCTCTGGAGATGTTCATCATTGCTTTTCTTTTATCTCTGTATTTTCTGCTAGGACACGTCCCCTAACAGAGAACCGGAAGCACAGCATTTAACAAGACGTTCCACGTTAGTGGCCTTCCTACCCACAGCACCTGATCTGTCAGTTCAGGGATGGAGCTGCTTTATCCCACCCACCTTGTGCTCTGCAGTACTCCATTGAAGTACAATTTACCATACTATTAGTTGTCAGTAAATTCAAAGACGGAACTCCTAAAGCTATAAAATGGATTAGAAGCAATTTAAAAAAGAATTAACAAACTAGAGTAAGAGTATACTGTCAACAAACAAATGCTCCATCATAGGACTGTAATTTGGAATTTTAATTACCCCTCTGCTTCTGTAACAAAACAATGTCTG
This sequence comes from Mirounga angustirostris, assembly GCF_029215605.1. Classification (NCBI taxonomy): domain Eukaryota; kingdom Metazoa; phylum Chordata; class Mammalia; order Carnivora; family Phocidae; genus Mirounga; species Mirounga angustirostris. The sequence continues at coordinate 110,003,546 of NW_026991711.1, read as the reverse complement.
AACTGGCAGCGATTTGAATCTCTCACAGGTCATTGAGCATTCTAGTTAATTACTCTATGAATAGCCTGTTTTTCTCCCCTCTGGAAACACGTTTCTAATGGCAGTCAAGGTCTGACAAATGTGTCATCTACATAATTAGCTAGGAAGCAACACAAAACATTAAACATGCTTTGTGCCGACAACTATCAAAACATTTCATTTGTTGTCAATTATTCATTACTTTGTAGGTTCTGAAGGGGTTGTTATTATGGAAATAAGTCCAGATGCTAACAAGGTTAGAGTTTTGGATTCAAATTAGTAATCGGAGGACTGACTTTAAAAAAAAAATGTATCTCATGTACATTCAGCGCCATGTTCAATCAGTAGGAGATTATAAACAAATTTGGCTATGCTCAAGTTAAAATGAAAACGATGCAGCCACGAACGTGAATTCGAGAGCTTCTGCTCCCTCTCTGAAGCACAGACTCTTCACTGTCATCGTAAACTTTCCCATTTGTGCCTGGTGAACGAGAATTAAACATTTCACTGCATGAGCTGACGTGGGAGAGCAAGGACAAGGAGAGAAATCTCGGTGGTTCTTGATTCCCCACCCCCACCAGCGCATATCATGTAAAAGTCAAAATTCTAGCTAACAAACTTTTGAGTGAGCCTGCCATGCTGCACACTGGTTACCTTGGGTAACCCTGGGATTTCATGAGTATGTTTTTCTCTTTCTGAAATCCGGTTTCTTTTATTACTGCTTTAATATTGTATATAAAGCCAAGTACTGTCTTGAAAGCAGCACTCCTAATGTATATAGAGGATATAAAAAGATTTCTCAGCAAAACTGACCTCTCAGTGGCAAAGAAAATTGCAGTGGAAGACACATTAGTGCGTAGTCGTATCTGAGGCTGGGATCTATGGAGACTCTCACTCCACTATCCTCTAGCCTTCCCTTATAAACCAAAATGGCTTACAAATGTCATCCACAATAGTCCAATAAAGATTAGGAACAAAACACTGTCCTTACGTTGATGAGATAAGAAAGATTTAACTGCAGAAGGCAGTGTATAAGAACAGTTCATAGGCTTGTTCTCGAATGAGAAAAATAGAATTCAAATTATATTTGTGTGTGGCTAGAATTTAATTGAGATGATCAGTTTATTTTCTACATAATGTTTGATCAGATGCCTCTACTACAGAGCTAGATAAGAAGAAAAGGAAAAAAAGAAAAACATTCTATCAGGAGAAATCAAGAAGACCCGTTATCTACGGAGTGTGCAAAATATGTCAGGAAATAATTCTACCCTGAGCACTGAGAATGCTCAGTTAATAAAAAAAGATCAGCCCCTCGCTAAGAGAAAATAATTGTCTGTATCTATATTTTTCAAAGCAAAAAGGCAGCCACATCTTACACCAAATAGGACACATTAAAATAAGCTTTAATAATCTTTATGCAGAAGGAAACTAATCCATTTTCAGATCATACGATCCACAGCAATAAAAGGAAATCATCAAACTAAAAACAATTTTAGAAATGGCTGCAGACTCTCATTTAATTAACATGCAACAGATCATATATTTATGAGGAAGTCAAAATATTTAGGAAGCCTATAATCCTGTAAGCCTTAATGTGGTATAAAAACAACAAATAAATGCAAAGTGTTACTGTTATACATGCCTGCCTGATCAATGGTTTTCACATATTGATCTATAAATGGAGTTGACAGTCTGTGTTGGCTGCACATTTTCCAAGCAGCGCTATTTTTGCAGAAAACCAATACGGGCAATTACCTTTGTTTGAGATGCCAAGTCTTATCAATTCAATGTGATTTAGTGTCATTTTAATTAAATATCAGGATCCACTTCAGGACAATTTATACAAACAAAGCCTCAAACCTAACTATAAGCTTGATTTGAAGTAAACATGGACAAGTCCTACAGTCTCATAATATTTCTCAAAAACTCTGCTAAACAGAAGGCTTATATTTTTAGTAGCAATTTTTATGTCTGCCTTTTTGGCTAGCCACAACTTTGGCAAGTATCCTATAATCACAGAAGTAAGAAACAAAAGAAAATTGTTTCCTCTTTTTCTTTATAATATATTAAAAAAGAAAAATGAACATGCACAGTCTGTTAATGGAAGCAGGAGTCATGTACGTTAGCATTTAGGAATGGCTCGACCTAAGTCCTTATCCTAACGGTAATAAAAAGATATTTCCCTGTCCATGAGGGCCATGAATAAAGTATTGCACTTCTGTGGAGTTTACAAGATGGAAATGGTGCATATTCATACACGTGGCTGCTTAAGACACCAGCATTAAATGCCAAAACTGCTCCTGTCTGCAAATCCTAGGTCTGCAATTTCCCTGATTTGGGCTATTTAAACTCTTCATTAATATCTATTCTAAACTGTCTAGTAGGCTGGAGCTTCCCTCTTACAAATAACATCAAAGCCGCATTAAACCTTTTGCAATAGCTATTTGCTGGACTGCACGTTAGCCTTTCGGCCCTTAAAGAGACACACTTCACCTGCCCCCCATTTACGCTCACCAAGCTGTCTGCTTTTGGGTTTCGCACATTCGGGCAAATAAGCAGTCCACCTTTAAGAGGTCTCACTCCGGTGCTCAGGATGAGACAACAAATCACTGAGACCAAAGAGCGTTCCTTCCCCACCAAATGGAGGTCTCCAGATCTCTCTTACAAGGAGAGGCAATTTTCTGCTAACCACATCCTCCCGTGTCCAAACTTCCCACCTCTCCAACATTGGCCAGGTGGCAAAGTGGCCTTTTCAAATTTTGAAAAGGCATTGATCTTATTAACTACATAAAAAATGATCATTTGGTGTTTAAAGAAAACGATGCATACAGCCAATGAAATACTAATGGAGGATTAATACCTGTTTTAAGGAAATGCTTCCGTGAAGCCCTTAGGTAATGAAAACTTTAACATAATAAGGGAATTCACCTGTGTTTGCATAGCACAGGGTCGAATAAATGTTTATATTGGCATTTCATGCTGCTCCTCTGTTTAGGATACCAAGAATATAGGCTCTTCTGACATATCCAGGAGAGTTTTATATGGTGTTCCTAGTTCACAGTCATGTTAGACATATTTTTAATTGAACACAAGAATAAAGAGAATTTTATGAATTAATGACAAAATTATACAATTGATTGGACCCAAGAACCTTTTATCATTTTCTGTAATAAGTTAAATCGTTGCGAATGTAATATCAGATTCTTATGTTATATACTCCAGTAAGTCCATATTAGATTTGCATGATAGTTATGCCAGGGGACACGTAGTATATATGTGCCATATATATTAAATATGATGCAAAACATATATATGTGTGTCTCTAAGTAGTCCTAATTTTTTTTCCGTACAGATTAAATGTAAGTGTCTCTGTTTCAACAAACCATGCTGCATGTGACACATGCATACATTTTTAGAATACATCTCCTCCCACCTCTCCTAAGTTCAAGATCTCCCCCCTTGACCTCACCCCAACCTCCAACTTCTGAAAAATCAAGTTCTTAGTTTAGCTTGAGCAGATATCTTTAACAGGCTTGTTTGAATAAATATGCCAAAATACTTTACATTCTGTCAGTATCTAGTCAGAAAATTGTGCATGGAAAAAAGAGATGAAAAGAACCAAGACAGAAAGAAAATTAGTGCCATGGCAAGCTTTCAATACAGTATCTCTGAGCCAAGTTTTCTCAGTGAAATGACATATCCTCACTAAAATACCCCTTTTATATAATTATGCACTGAGCACACATAACCAAAAGTAACTTTTATTTTTGTTCCTTATCGAGGAATACATATTGCCCAGGCTAAGAATGCGGAAACAAAAGCTGGGATAATTATAGCTAATTTAACTTTGGAAAACTCTTCTCTAGCAGTCCAGCATATAACCCCCCAAACTAAAGTTATGTAACAAGGTAATATCAACAATGAGAAACTGCATGATAAAATCCTGCCCAAAAGTGAAAAATGCTAATTTTGTCTCATTTAGCAGCTGGATACAGAAATGCTCATTAGTTTTAAGAGGGTTAATCCTTTTAACTTTTGCATATTGATATGCCAATTATGCCTAATTGTACAAGAGGCATCAGTCAAGGTAATAGTGCATAAACACATGAAAGTTATTAAGTACATCCCAACATGTAATAAAGTAGGTGTTAATTGGTAGCTGAGTTCTGCGGGCTATTGAGGTGGATAATTCATTGAGAGATGGATCACTTGTAATTTCTCTCCATAATTCCTTTTGCAGTCTCATGCTGTGATGTTTTCATGCTTGTCAAAAACAACTGCGGCATAGTGCCTTTTGTTAAACACAGCCAATAAAATATGTTAGGCATCATTAAATATACTTAACTTTTAAACTTTTTCAAAGGTACAGTTCTTACTGCTAATACATTATAGAGATTCCAATAATTTACTCTAACCACTGTCTCAAGTTCATAGTTGAGGAACATTTTAGCTGGTTTAAAAGCAAAGTCAGGCTGCCAGGGTTGTGCCTCCCGGCAGACAGTACTTTTAAATGAGAGAGTGAATAAAGAAAAACACATCTCTCCGGTAACTTATCTCAGGATGTATCTCCCACTCCCGACATGTTATCACTGACTTCCTCATGCTAAATCTGTCTATAATACCTGAAGAAAGCATGATTAAAACCATGTACTTCTCAAGCTCTTGAGATGGAATTCCGCACACTTGAAATTTGAGTGAGAACAGAGAATAAATATAATCGGTAACATGCTACTCAGCAAGTTTATCTCATTTAATAACTCAGTTAGGGAGCTGAATATTTCATGGGCCCCTATGATATTAACAGAACACTCAATTAATAGTTCACATGTTTCTGCAGAGTGACTGGGACTCGCAGCCTGTCCCCAGCTAACCTATTTCCCGCTCTTGCTCTCAGTGTGAGAAACAAAATAGATCTGGGGTCCAAAAGAGTGGCTAACATTGCATAAATAATTTTGTAACATCCTATGGCCTCAGCTGCAAGTTACCACCATTATGGAAGAAAATTAACCAGAGGAGACCCATCGCAATCAGTGTGTTTAGGATTGCGATGCGTGCAGGGGCAGGGAGGCAATTGGCAGTAGAGTTCATCTCTAACTATTTTATTTCAGATCTTCCTAATGACACATTATCGAGACAAAATGGCTTCCTCTCCAAACCTTCCATCGCCATACCATTTAAGCTTATTCCAAATCAAATCGTAATTACAATATCATATATTGTTGGGAGATTTTAAGAAAGAGATTTTCACATTTTTTTAAAAGATTTTGTTTTCCCCCCCTCAGTTCATTCTTAGCTAATTTTAGCCTCTGGCTTTTCAAAGTGATGTACTGTATTTGGAAGTGCAAACACCACATGCTAGCATAACCTCATTATTTTTATAACACTGAAGCATGATAGTGGAGGCCCTTAAAATGAGTCAAAGGTGCTCTTCAGGCTAGCTCCAAATCCACTTTATCACTCTGGATTAAGCCCAGCTCCACTCTCACAACTGGGGATATTATTATGACTATAAGTAGGCAAGATAAAATGCATTACAAAAACAGTTTTCTCATGCACATTAGGAAAACAAATAAAACAAAGCTAAGTAGTTCTTTTTTTTTTTTTTTAACAAAATTCTGTATCTGGGAACATGGGGGTTTTAGGGTATTTGACTTACGGGTTCAATGACCTTCCCAACATCGGTGAGGATCATGGATTTACTTTGGCTCAGCCTGTCGTGGTGGCTGTTGGCATTTTTGATTCTCATTTGCACAGCTCCGGTGCCTTGACGGGTGGAATTCAGTGTTTCCACAGAGGTATCAGAATTCGTAGATTTCTGCATATTATAGGGTTATCCTGATAACATATAAAAGCATTATGTTATTCTAAATATATCTTTTCCAAGAAAAACTTGGTGGGGTGCAGGTTCCTATTTATCACTAAGGTACAAAAATGAAACAAACAATCTCCGCCTCTCTGAATAGCAGAGAAGGTAATTACTTTGTAGTTGTTTTTATCAACTGGGTCCTCTGTATGTGGACAGCGCTATATATGCCAGAGGACTTCAGAGTTCATAGCCAGCACAGCCATGCTCGTGTCGGTCCTAATTCCATTAAGGAATTCCTAATGGCAATGTGATAGTCTTCCTTATGTAGAAATGCCAACTAAGCATCCTTAGGCTACATGCTGTTTGCACTCACAACGTCACTGAACTTTTACCTACCCCATCCCACCCCACCTCTACACGCTACCACCCACAGCCTTTTTTGGTGACCAAAAACCTGCATATTTCAGTGAGTAGAACTGGAGTTAGGACAAACTAAGCTGGTCCCACTGACTATGAAATATGTTGCCTTGGCCTTCTTTGCCTGCTGCTCAGCCTTAGCCCCGACCCCCACTCACAATACCCAAGGAGGGAAAGTAAAGGTCCTTTGTCTGCTGCCATCTGCCAACTGAACTAGATTCAGTAGCTTTTCGTTGGACATAATGTTGATGAAGTATATGAAGAAAAAGAAAATCAAAACCATTTATTTAGTGATATTTGTTTTAATGGAAGAAGTCTGATTTATTTTTATTTTTGTGTATAGTGTTAGAAAATGGTCCAGTTTTATTCTTTTATGTGGAGCTGTCCAGTTTTCCCAGAACCTTTTATTGAAGAAACTGTCCTTTCCCCATTGTATATTCTTGCCTCCTTTGTCATAGATTGGCTGACCATATAATCTTGGGCTTATTTCTAGGCTTTCTACCCTGTTCTACTGATCTATGTGTCTGTTTTTGTCCCAGTATCATACTGTTTTGATTACTACAGCTTTGTAGTATATTTTGAAATCAAAAACACAAGAAGTAATACGTGTTGGTGAGTATATAGAGAAAAAAGACCCCTTGTGCACTGTTGGCAGGAATGCAAACTGGTGCAGCCACTGTGAAAACAGTATGGGGGTTCCTCAAAAAACTAAAAATAAAAGCCATATATACTGGTAGAAAAGAATATACATATTCCTTTCCCATACTGTATGATCCAGTGATTATACTACTGGGTATTTATCGAAAGAAAATTAAAAAAGATATATGCACCCCTATGTTTACTGCAGCATTATTTATAATAGCCAAGATATGGAAGCAACTTAAGTGTCCACTGAGAGATGAATAGATAAGGGAGATGTGGTATATATATGCAATAGAATATTATGCAGCCCCAAAAGGCTGAGATCATGACATTTGCAACAACATGGATGAACCTAGAGAGTATTATGCTAAGTGGAATCAGTCAGACTGAGAAAGACAAATACCATATGTTCTTACTCATACCTGGAGTCTAAAAAACAAAACACAAACAAATGGATAAACAACAAAAAGCAGAATCAGACCTATAAATACAGAGAAAAAATGGTTGGCAGAGAGAATGAGGGTGCGGAGATGGGCAAAATGGGTGAAGGGGAGTAGAGGATACAGGCTTCCAGTTATGGAATGAATAAGTCACAGGAATAAAAGTCACCGGAAATGAATATAACCAATAATATTGTAATAGAGTTGTTTGTTGACAGTTGGTAGCCATACCTGTGGTGATCACAGTATAATGTCCAATCTTGTCAAATCACTATTCTCAAATTTTTAAAAAGTTAAAAATTAAAGAATGAGATTTTTCAGGGTGTGCTTTCATGAATAAAGTTAGGGGAAGTGAAGGAACGAAAATTGAGGGACTGTCATTGTAATAGTGGCCTTGGACTCGTGGTAATTAGACTGGTTGCATAAAAAGGGGTCATGATGACTTCTTAGTGACAGCACTGTCTGTACTGATCACCTTTGTGGTCTTCTACAAGTCTACAGACCTCTGGTTCATCATTGGAAAAAAAATTGTTAGGGAGGGGGGCAGCCAAGGGGATTGCTGGGATCTGTAGGATCCTTTTTACTTTACTGATGCACTCAAAGTCTGGGAGCTCAAGAAGTATTACTGCAGATTTACAAAGCTCAACAATTTTAGGCAGATAACCAACAAGGTAAATGCTTTGGTATCACTTGATCCCAAGGAATTTGGGTAGGGGTTGAGGGGAATCTATGATTAAACAAAGAAGTCCTTTAGAGAAATCTGGGTTCTCTTCCGAGTGTGTGTAAGCCTTGATCTTTCAAACTCAAAAGATGGTGTGTTTGTAATGTTGGTGAGGGGAAATCACTTAGGCTAAAGCCACTATCCTCTGACCAAGAGCATGAAGCCATTGTATTTACATAGCCTTGCCGTGTGCCATTTTTAGAACATGTTGCTTCCTCAGAGTCTGCACCAATTTCAATGTCAAATCAACATTTGCATTCTTTCAGTGATTTTACAATCAACTGTTATTTGCCTAGTGATGAGTTACTGTCAAAAGTCTGGATTACTTAAAAGGCCTCTCATCTGGCTTCTCCACCTATTTTCTTAGGGACAGGCTGCAGAAAAAAAGTTTCAGAATCTTCCTTCTTCAGACATTCTTGTTAGGCTGACTTCTCCTCTACTGTGGTATTAAGGTGATTTCTCTCTCCTCACACTTTCTCTCCTCTAGCCATTACTTCCTTTCCCATCTGACCCCATCTTCATATTTTGTTGATACCCCAAGGCGCTCTAGTTTTTCTCTTTATTCAGCCTCCCTTGTATTTTGTGTTCTACAATGGCATTCACCCGATACTATTTCATAATTGTTCTCATATTCACAAATATTTGACAGTGTCTAACTTTGCAGAGAACTGCATTGCTCTGAGAAGAACACAGTATGGCACAAAACCTCCTCTTAAAGACTTCCACCAGCAGAAAATAAATGATCCATTCAACATTTATGGAGAGTCTCCTAAGTGGCATGCACTGTATCAGAGGCTGGAGATTCTTTTTCTTTCTTTCTTTCTTTTTTTTTTTTTTTTAATATCAAGTGCCTTACAGGTCAGTGAAGGTGATGGAGAAACAAATCAATAATTAAATGAGAGTAGAGTTGGGTCCAGTTGGGGAGAGGAGCAATGGCATTAAACTCAGGTGGCACTGGGAGGTGGAGAGAGAGAAAGTCTGCAAAGGAAGATCAGTTGGTGTTGGTGCTAAGTCAGGACAGGTTAGACATTTCAGACAAAGGGCTCAGCAATGCAAAAGTACACAAGTAACTGTGAGATTATAACGTGGATATTGAAATGTGCCATGAAGGAAAAACATAGTACCAAAAAAAGCTCAAGGAAAAGAGAAATGATGGCTTTCATAAAGAAAACGGTATTTAACCTCAGTGTGGGTGAGTGTCATCTGCTAGCCTCTCGGGGGGCTGAGGGACTGACTGAGAGCCCCTTCCTTCTAACCCAGCCAGGGCTGGAAGGGGCTGTTATTCTAGACACCCTGAGGGAGCGATGAAGGAAGACGGGTTTCCTTGGCGTAATACACAAATGTGTTGTATAGATGAAATGAGTGCAAGACAGTAGTGTGCAGGACACCCACCCCCCACCCACAGGACCCGGGGATGTGCAAGAGGAAGGAGAGAGAACAGAGGAGGAAGGAAATCTGAGGGGCTGAAATGATAGCTGTACTAATGGCTGTGGAACTTTTAACTGTTGCACTTGAGAGTTCATCCATCTGTCCAGTTAGGAGCCTCATACAAAGTGGAGAAGGCCAAATTTTTCAAGATGCCTTGGATTCCACTTATAGCCCTTTCTCGTCACCCTCTTTCAACTTCTCATTCTCTCCTTGCCTCATCCTAATACTCTATTGTTCCTCAACCAGACACCCTATGATCCTTTTCATTTTTAGCCGAAGCCCCCCACTGCAGCTCCCACTTAGGTCCCACCTCATCTACAGAGTCAACATTTCTGAAATCCATCCATTCTTCCTTACCTATCTCCTTTAAACATCCATCCTCTTGGTCAATCACTAAAACGTAGATGGGAGGGAAATACTTAAATTAATTCACATAGTGGCATTAATGATTGGTCAGACTTCCCCTCAACTCTCAGGGAAGCATTTACCTGAATCTCAGAACCTCGAGGTACTTGCAGGAACACATGTATGAATTTCACGATGCACTGGTCAGAAAGGCAATGAAGACCCGCAATTTGTGCCTTTCCGTAGTATTATTCCAGGAACATTCACAGGCCTTTGAAATCATTTTGTTGTTCCACCCCTGTTTTCTTCTCCCATTGACCCTCAACTTTCTCTATTTCATAGAGCAGATTGTAAAATCAATATTATTTTTCTATGCTTACTTATATTCTACTTCAAACATTTTGTTAACTATAAGTTATATTAAGTTTCCTATGATCTGGATGCTTATTCAGTATTCCTCTGGTTCTTCCTATAACATATCATCTACTCATTATGATTATCATAATCATCATTATTATCAAAATTTATTAGAGAAAACAGTGTTGCCTTAAGCATTTACATTCTTACAGGAGGCACAGAGAGCCGTGGTGAATGACTAATGAAAATATTGAAGAATTAGTTCATTTTGCATGTGTCTAAAATATCCATTGATTTCAGAAAACTCTCCAAATAAATCTCCCTGAGTGAGAAATTGAAATGTAAATCACTTACAACTGGCTTCACCATTTCTCTAGACTTCCTGATTTTATTTGTACCCAACGAAGAGCAAAAGGAGCCTGTGATATTGCATGAGTTCCACTTTCAATACTGCTTTAAAAACAGGAAACTGTGATGAGAATGCACTTTTGAAGAGCCACACAAACTGGCTCCACTCAACAGATGAGGTTCAGTGGTATTCTGGGCCTGATTCTCCCGCTCCCACAGCCGATACCCAGAGAGGAGGGAATATGGTGATTCATCTAATCATAAATTTCATAGCTGCTCTGTCAATTATTTGTTGCACTCTGTTAATTACATTAAGGTTCAGCAGCTTGCCCTTTTGAGTTAGAAAGTGTATTTTTGACATCTCTTCCCCATCAGTAGCATTAAAAGTAAAAGTGCATGAAGAGTTATTTGGGCGAGGCGAAACTGAAGAGGCACGATGCTACCATCTCCATGCTTCAGAGCAGAGCAAAGTGAAGCTCAGCTAGACCCAGCGTCCTCCCCACAGCACCACAGCCTGTTCAAAGTAGCTCCAGGATGGAACCCACGTCCCGCATCTCCAAACATCCCTGCTTTAGTCATAGACCCCCAAGCCAACTGGAAACCATATATGGAAAAATAAGGTAACAAGAATCCCAAAGAAGTCTAACAGAGATTAGGGAGTTCATATGATCATAGTACAGCCATATTAGGTATGTATCATGTACATCTTTCAATTTAAGTGTGTATAAATCTTCCTGTGTTTCCTCACAAAACAACAGAGACTTAATAAACATTTATTAGATATATAAATGGAAAACAAATATAGAAACTAGTTAATGTCAGTGTACACAGGCTAGCAAAATCAATTGGAAAATGTCTTTGATCAAGTCCATTTCTTATTTAAAAAAAAATGTGTGTGACTCACTTTGGCCAGTGTTTCTAAGGTCCAATGAAATATGGCTACTGCATGATAAGTTGGGGCAGAAAAGAAAAAAAAAAAAAAAAAGCAATGCTTTTCATGCCTTCTGAGGCCCATCCTTGGAGAATAATATGAATTTTTAAAAATATGAAGAATACCTTATTTTCATTTCAGAATAAGCCTTTTTTTTCTTTCTTATAAATGGGTGCGTTTAATGACCATCTTAGAATTTAGCGGGGTTATTTGTTCTGACGACAGAGAAAATCTTCCTTGACTTTCAAATTCCTATAGGTGCTTAATATTATTTCTCCAAATAGAAGGACTCTCTTGCCTGACATGGATCACCACTGAAGATGTTGTGAGGAGAACTGTCACGGAGGCAAGCATTGAGTGTGCCCCCAGGGAATTCCCATCCCATGGGTGTTAGCCTCGACTTTCACCGCGTGGCAAGTGAGCTGTCTGGTCACCCCAACCACCAAGAGCTCCGGTCCCCTCAACACACAGGAGCCCTCTGTGACAGTCTGACTCCATTCCTGTCCCAGAATGTGTGGGAAGCGCTGTTTCTCCAGGTCTGCTAAGGAGCTCAAGGAAATGCCACAGACAAATATTACTTCTGTGAGAAATTCATTTCTATCCCCTGGAAAGATCTTATGTTGATCTGTGGTAGAGCACGGTCTGTTTGTTTCCCTGTGGAAATGACTCGTGGCCATGGTAGCTCCAGGAACGTGGGGCACAGCCTTCGTACTACACTTTCCTGACAGGTCAGTAATTAACTTGCATTGTTATTGTTTGTCGACTCCACCACAGCAGCCATTTACTAAAATAACATTTTAATTTCAGTTTCCTTCCAGTTCACTTTCCTTTTTCTTTTTTTTCCCTGTGGCTTCTACATCTCTATTAAGTCTAATTTCCCCAGACCACTTCCATAAGTGGAGAGAGTGCAATAAAACTCAGTTTCAAAAAATGTCAAATATAATGAGAAAAGAACATCACAGTAAAGGAATTTGACCATAGCCACCCCATTGGGTAACATTGTCTTTGACTGGGCAGGTGTTATATATAGGAAATGTGATAATAAGGCCTCGCATTTATTTAACTTAATTCGGGAATCAGTGTGATAGTCTGCATTTACTGACAAAGTCTGGCAAGTCAGCTGCATGGATAAACTGTCATACAATTATTGTCATTACCCGTGGGCATTCTAAATGGTGAAAATGACAAGTAAAATATATTTTTTAAGTAGAATAATTCCCAGACAAAATTGTGTGACAGGCAACCTTGATCTTTTTTAGATCACGGTATCTTGTTGCCATCTCTCATCCCCTGGGCACCTTAGCTTTTTAGTCTCCATCTTATTGAGAGCAAAGAAACTGATTTACATTTCAAGTATTTTATTGAGCCTTTACCCTGAAAAATAGACTTATTAGGTCCCGCAGTTTCTACAAAAATTATTGAAAACCCTGGGGGCAGACATAAGTACGCTTGCCTACCATGGAGTCTGGTACAAGTGCAATGGAGGATGGGACTGAGGACAATTTTAAGGTGAAGGTGACATTTCACCTTGATGTTGTATAAAAATAAGACCCAAAAGGCAGAGGAGGGATGTCCAGGGCAACACAGGCTGAGAGCACCAGATTTAAGGAAAATAGCAGTGAACATCCACAACAAATGGTGGAATATGGGAGGTGGGAAAGTGAGGGAAAGAGAGTCAGGGCTGGATGAGGAGAATCTTGCCATTTCCAGTAAAGAATTTGGGTGTTGTCTTACAGAGCCCCAGAAACTGTGATGGTTTGTTTCAGGCATAATCCCCAGGATTTGGTGAAAAGACACCCAGAGAAATGGATCCCTGGCCACTGAAGAACAGTAGCATTCTCACTGGACACCTCTTTTATTTAGCAATTAACTTCAAATCAGAATAAATATCATAGTATCTATTTGTAAACACTGATCTTATGATAAGAGCACCCGAGAAGTGATCTGGGGAAAAAAATACTCCAGAACTTCAGGAACCTCCTTTTGAACCTCGAGGTGCGTGTTTAATGCTTCTGGTCACCAATTAAATGAAGAGAAAGGTGAAGACTTTACAGGAAGGACAAAATGAAGCACTTAAGGAAGCGATATCAAAAGGGTACAATCATATCTTCCTAAGGACACAGAAGAAAAATAAAGTGAAAATTAGTTAGAACTGCTTCTGAATTTCCCTCCGGTGATCAGGTAAGTAGTCCAAAATTGAAAAGCAAATAGGAATAAAATGCCTGTGCTATTTTAATTATGTTTAGGCAGTATAAGAAATTTTATGAAATGGCAATCTCCTTAGATACACAGGAGAACCATAAGGGGCATAGGTAATGCAATCCTCCCTCTGCTTCCTCTGTCAGTTTTGACCTAATCTAGCAAGAAATGCTGAGCCATTTTCCGCCTCTTGCGTACAAGTATCAATTAAGGGAAAACAGGGTGACTATCTTAGGGCACTGGATGATGAAATGTCACTTAAGGAGAAAACATTGGCTGTACAACAAGTTGCTCAGCAGCCACAGTCTTAGGAAACACTGACAAAACAAGCAGTCTCAGACATTCTCTGGACGGGACCGGTTCTCTGATCTTTGCTGGAAGAGTACCAAGGGCAAAAAGTACATTTCAACCCGTGGTTGCTCGTTTCCTGGGATTTCATGTTCCATAGCATTTGCTTCCTAAAGGATGTGACTCAGTTGCAAAGCCCTTTCATCAAGCCGATTAAATCTAATCACGCACTGATTGCAGTACACCAGGATCCCTCTATCTCTACCTTGGCCAGCCCAGGTTAAAATATGGGGAAGCTGCATATTGCATAATTAGTGATTGACAGTAATTAACAGGAGTCAGTAATTGACAGTAGTCAAATATGGCTGACATTTGTTTTATTTAGCAAATTTGTTATTGTATCCGATTAGTCTTTCCCTAATGCTCCTGTCTTCAAAATCTGGATTGATTGGATCGGATTTCAGTGTCAAGAGGACATGTCTGAAAATGGGACAGTAATGTCATAGTCCATTGTTGTGACAATGACACCATTAAAATAAAATATTTCAGTATGTTTCCTTTAATGCATTTAAAAATCAGTCTCCCGGGGCGCCTGGGTGGCTCAGTCGTTAGGCGTCTGCCTTCGGCTCAGGTCATGATCCCGGGGTCCTGGGATCGAGCCCCACATCGGGCTCCCTGCTCTGCGGGAAGCCTGCTTCTCCCTCTCCCACTCCCCCTGCTTGTGTTCCCTCTCTCGCTGTGTCTCTCTGTCAAATAAATAAATAAAATCTTTAAAAATATATATAAATAAATAAATAAACAAATAAAATAAAAATCAGTCTCCTGCTCAGTTGTGTATGCATAAAATACATTTTAAATAGTGTGTGTGTGTGTATGCTTGTGTATAATGCACAACGGATTGTCACAAACTGAACACACTCGTGTAACCACATCCAAACTGAGAAACGACAGTCTCAGCATTCCAGGAGCCCCTGAAACTCCCTTCCAGTCACTCTCCACCCACCCCACTAAAAATAATCACTATTCTGTCTTCTTAGTTTTGCCTGTTTTTAAAATTAATCTAAATGGAAAACCTAGAGTATGTACTTTTTATTGCTGAGCTTATTTCACTCAAACGTTTATTTGTGTGGCTGATTGCTGTGTAATATTCTTCTGTGAAGTGCTTATAAAAACTTTGTTAGTTCTTCTTTTAGGTTCTTTGTCCTTTTCCTGATTTGTAGAGGTTATTTTTGTACTCTGGCTACAAACCATTTTTAAATATATATGTCGCAATAATTATCTTTTCCCACTTGTGGGTTACTCTCTTAATAGAATCTTTTCATCAATAGACATTCTAAATTTTAGGATAGTCCACTTTATCATTTATTTCCTTTTAGGTTTAGTGATTTTTTTTTTTTTGTCCTCTTAAGAAATCCTTGCCTGATCCAAGACCACAAAGACTATTCTGTATTTTCCTCTAAAAAGATTTGTTGTTTCAACTTTTATTTTTAGAAATGTGATTCTTCTGGAAATAATTTCTGTGTTTGCTGTGAGATAAGGGTATCTTTTATAGAGATAATTCATATATATTTCTTTTAATTAGAAAGACCTGTCATCTCTTATGGTTTATTGAGGTGAGAAAGGACCAGGATCTGGCTCTTCATCTGAAGTAAACAGATACTGGAGAGCTCTCCTATCCACAAACCGTTGACAAGAGATGCAGTTGTGTCCAACAATCACATATATCAAGAAACACTGGCAATTGGAGATCCAAGTTGAATAGAAAGATTTATCAGACAGGTGGGAAAAAACAACCACTGGTAATCGGAGAAGGTCAATACTCAGAAGTTCAGATCTGCAGACTGTTATCAACTAGGAGGTTTGCTATTAAGTGTCAGAGTTCTGATTACTGTGTATTTGTTCAGACGTATCTCAATTATCCAGAAGGGGGACTGGCAGTAGAGAAGTAAGACCTCAGTCCTAGCAAGAGAATGAGGCCGTGAATGACCAGGTTACCAGCAGAAGTTGTGGTTAAATACAAAGCAAATGTCTCTTGAGAAAAGGCATGACTTGCTAAAGGACTGGGAATGGTAAGTAAGGGGAAACACACCCAATGTATGCATCGCAAGTGCAGACCAAAGCCATGATCACTTGTTATAATTTAATATTGAACTTACCAAACTAGTGAGGAGTAAGAAAGCTATAGAGTGGTGATTCTCAAGTGTCAATATGAGAAGCTTCATAAACACACAGATGGTACTACCCATTCCAAAGACTCTCGTCCAGCAACACTGAAGAGGGGCCCGAGAAACTACATGTTTGGCCTTCACCCCGGTGATTGAGATGCACACTGAACTTTGCTGACAAACAGATCTCTAGAATTACATAAAACTCTTCTTTTTTTATTTTATATCTGTGTTGTTCTAAAATTATTACTAATTACTATAGTATCTTCTTATTTTTTAATCCCATTGCTACTCAGTTCATATTTGCTAATATTGTTGTTCCAATTAAGTTTTCTGGGAATGAATTTCACTTTGGAATTTGTTGGTGGTTGGGGTAGTGGTATTGCTCATAGTTGGGAAAAATGAGAAGAGAAGTGACTACGTGGCTAAGTAGGTAGATACTGAAAAATGAATTATTTTATATAAAGGAAAAACCCAACAGGATCATACTACAGGCAATCTGGGTCTATTGTGAGTGTTTCGGCATGAGTGCTTTTTTTTTTTTTAATGTTTATATCATGAACATGGTAAGTGTGAGTAAAACAACATCAATTTAAACGTTTGGAAAACAGTTCTCTTGCTTGTAAAACATCAAAGGATGTTTGGTGTGAGAACAAACAAATTCCGCAAAACATTGTTCTTTTCACTCAAACTTAATCTGAAATCTTTGGGCAGTGAGGCTTCCTTTCATGAAGCCAAGAATATCAAAATGGCAAAAAAATATTTACTAGTTCACATCATTTAAATTGAAAGTTTTTGACTGAGTTTTTAAATTCTTGCCTTTGACTATCCTTTAATATGCCAAGTGTATTTATTATGTAAAATGTATCTTTTTTTTTTTAGGCTGAAAAGACTCTTTTGATGCCTTATCTCTTGAAGAACTTCAGGTGTGTTACCAGGAACCTCCATCCAGGAGTTGTTTGGGGGTTAGATCCCCGATTTAAACAAGGGGTGCTTCTCTTTCCTCCAAGTGGAATTCAAGGGCCTCACCCCAGGAGGTAGGAGGTGGGAGCTGGTTAGATATACTATCTATCCAACTAGGTTCCAGTTAATTGAGTGTTACTATAATTTGAAGTAGTATAGCCAAATACCTATCTTAATTTAGGCTCCTCACAAAGCAAAATACAGAATTTGGGCTTGGCCACATTGAAGTCAAAAGGAAATGCCTAAAATATCTAGAATTTTAAAATGGCTATCAGGATTATCTATTTTATTTAAAAAGTATTCAACAGTAATTTTTTTTTCCTTCTGTCCTCCCTTTATTCACTTACATTCTTTGTCCTAACTACTTCTGAGACTTAGTGATGCGGATCTATTCACAGACAACTTGCACGATGAAATGAGTTACACAGCCACACCCATGCTACATTTCCTCATCTAGCACACTGTGGATTTCCCATGTGCGTGTGTGTGCATGTGTTTAAACTGTTGTTACGATTATCTTCATCCACTAAGGTATACGAATCTCTTCGATCTCCCCTACAACAATGCACACATGCAATTGTACATGTCCTGGTCCCTATCTTATATCATGTGACTTCGCAAATACCAGGCAAATTAAGGATGACTCTATCTGCTATTACTTAGAAAGGTTAACCTTTGGAGACATCTTTTAATGGTTAAAAAATGCTTTGAAGAACATGAGCAATAGAACAACATCAGTTCTTTCAAGTTAGGAAAAGGAACCCACTCATGAAAGTTAGACAAGCAAAACAAGGGCCTCAATGAAAAGTCCATACAAAAATGGATGGTGTTTTCATAGAATAATCTAATGTGCTAGTCTCTGAGCCTTTATTAAGATTTATTCTGTATATGGAAGTTATCTGGAGGAGTCTAGTTCTTTCTAATCATGACACTCTGCTCCTGCTTTCTTAGGAGCAGCTATAAATTCAAGAAGAGGTGGAAAACCGGCTAGACTGCCAACCAAATTCAACCCACAGACATATGTTGTTGGGCCTGAACAATGTTTTAGAATGTTTTGAATCAGTTTCCAATTGAAAATCAGGATTTCTACTCAAAAAAAAAAAAAAAACAGGTGCGGATCTGTGTGTCTTCCCTTGAAAAATCAGAAGATGTAGAAAACTGGTCAAGGATGTATGATAACAGTCAGCTGGGGGTGGGCAGCTTCTACATCCTGTAAACAGGGCAAGTTCTCTCTGATCCAGAGGTTCTCTCCCTTTCTACTTTATCTGCATAGATATCCTGACTGGTCTGTGAGCCTTTGTGGCGCCAGTCACCTCCAGGGGTATTGCTCCTCTGATGTTCGCATACAGCTCTTTCTGCTGCATGCTGAATCGGTATCATTTTCTATATTTTATTACTTTCCAATCCAAGCCGGTAGAATTAGAAGTGGAGAACAAAACCAAGAGACTGTATCTGTACCACTGGTTTAGAAAGAGGTTCCTCAGAGATGAATATTATCTCATTTATCTGTATAGCTTTTTCAGCATGATCTCACATTATCAAGAGTAGGATACTGTGCTGTGCTCTTTGCTCTTGCTAAGCAAGTTCCCCTTTTCTCCCCTCCCTGCTCTGACCTCCTTTATTGTTCCTATTACGTTTTGGCAGATAATTATATCCCGACTTCTATTGTTTTCTGTTCTCTATTTGAGTTGTGCGTCTCTTCTGACCAAATTGGCTGTGGGTTCTTTAACATCAGACACTATATTTGTCAGCATTGCTCTGTACTGTATGGAGAGCATTACAAGCATCTGGTATCTGCCTGAAATCCCCTGTCTTTAACTCCCCCAGGACCATGAGCATCTCCAACAAGTTCAGGTTGGCCACCATATTAGAATGATTGGGATTCCCAATCCCAAGAGTCACTGGATTCTTTTTTTTTTTTTTTTTGTCTTATTTTCCTACTTCCCCACATCAAGAGATGCCAAATGGACCTAGGATACAGTGCACTACGGTCAGGGGAAGTCAGAACAATCACTGTATCTCGCCTTCCCCACCTTCCCAGCCTCAAACCCTGCTCTCTACCCATCTGCTGTGCTGACCAGTCTCTAGTCTTCCTTTCAAGCTGATTTCTCACTCTGAAACTATGGCCCACTTGCTAATCCCCCTTCCTAGAGCTAGACTTCTAGCTCTGTAGGATATAGAGCCAGTTCTCCAAGGACAACACCACTGCCACTGAGTATTTGCTCTGTCACTTCCCACGGCCACAGCTGCTTTCATTAATCCAATGTCCTCACACTGACTGCTTTCAGAATTAGGACTGAGATCGATGGAGTCATTCAACCTTTGTGCTGAGTATCCTGAACAGGATTCCCCAGGGAAAAAACAAAACAAAACAAAACAGTTCTAATTCTTCTCTAACTGGATCAGCAACCTAGACCCTGGACCTTCCAAATTTCTTTCTTATTTTTCCTTTTCAGAAACACTTTGCTAGGACTCCAGCATATCTGCCTCATGAACCATTTACGTCACCACCTTACCACCCTGGGAAAAATTAGATATACTATAAAAATAGATGAGGAAAATTCTACTTTTTTTCTCTCTCCTTATCTGTAGTTTTTCTTTGCTTCATTTTAATTTCAAGTCCAAGAGTCAATGATTCTCTAACACTTTTTAAATTGCTCTGTGTGGGGACACCTGGGTGGCTCAGTTGGTTAAGCGTCTGCCTTAGGCTCAGGTCATGAACCCTGGGGTCCTGGGATCGAGCCCCGCATCGGGCTCCCCCTGCTCAGCAGGGAGCCTGCTTCTCTCTCTGCTTGCCCTGCTCCCTCTGTTTGTGTTCTCTGTCTGTCTCTCTCTCTCTCTGACAAATAAGTAAATAAAATCTTTAAAAAATAAAAATAAATAAATAAATAAATTATTTCTGTGTGGGCAACCCTCTCGGGTCCCCTCCCTCTTTGGGAGCTTTGTACTATTGCCCAATAAACTTTGCTGCCTAAATAAATAAATAAATAAATAAATAAATAAATAAATAAATTGCTCGGTGTGATGGATTAATTCTTCAAAATTAAAGGGTATTTTCAGTGAGGACACATCTTGAGCTGCTTGAAAGAAAATTTCCATATCAACCAAAAATTGGTAAATAAACAAGAAAAGAGCCTTCTTTCTTCTCCTCCACATGGCTATACTATATTCCCCCACACAGCTGTATTGAGGAAATGAAACTAATAGCAAGAAATTGCTCTTGATGAGTTTCATAATGTTATCATAATACTTAGAATTGAAATAAACCAGAATTATCCTGCCATGATTTTTATATCATAATGAAGGAAAAATATGGTCATCATTTAATTCTAGACAACCTGATAAAACTGTTACTACTACAGCTACTATTCATACTACATTTAACCTTTTTAAAGCAATTATTTTGTACCAAAAGCTAGGCAAAGTTCTTTACATATGTTATTTTCTTTTTTATCTTGTGAGGAAACTCCTCATTTTATAGATGAGGGAATTCAGTCTTCAAGAGATTAAGTAACTTGTACAAAATACCATAGATGACATCTAGCAAGTGGTGAAGCCCAGAGATTTCAGACAGGCACCAAATGCCAGGTTGTAGGACCATTCATTCTCTTCTCTCTATCCAATCAATTGACCAAATTCTGTTCCAGAACTTTTTTTATTCCTTACAGTGATAATAAAATATTAAGAGCACAGGCTCAGAAGTCAGGAAACAGGAAAAATGTTCTTGACATGTCCTGAAACAATTTAATTTTTCTATATTTCATTGTTTTCTATCAAATCTATGAAAAGCTCTTGTTTTTCTTACTAGCTTGCTGAATGATCACATAAAATAATGTATGTAAAACCACTTTTAAAACTCTAAATAACAAACAATGAATCATGGAACACTACATCAAAAATTAATGATGTAATTTATGGTGATTAACATAACAATAAAAAAATTTTTTAAAGCCTTTAAAAAAAAAACTCTGAATAGAACATAAATAGATAATAGATATTCTTACTTGTGTTAATTAACTTGAACCGAACCATCACCCTGATGACATGAAGTGAATCTGAAATAGGCAAAGTAAAGGAGTAAGAGAAACAGGAGCATGAAAGCAAGTAAGACCCCTTTGGCCATAGTCTAGGCAAGATTTAATGGATGACCAAGTTAGTAACTGTGACAATAAATGAAATGGAAAGAAGGAAATGGATGCCCCTAAAACATAGCAACTGATTGATTGCATGCAATAAGCAGTATCCAGGAGTCTATAGAAATTCCAAGCTTACTTGTATAGGTGATTTCAGGAATAGGGACATCTTAACTGAAGTTAGCAGGAGAAAGAGAAGGATTCTGTGGGGAGATTAGGGGCTAACTTGAGACATAATCAGTTTGAACTACTGTTGGGATTCCATGGAGTGGCATCAAGTGACAACTGAAAATGAGGAACAATATTGGGAGAAAAGCCAAGAGCAAAGATAGAAATTTAAGGACTATATTTGAGGAAGTTTATCTGTTTATTTATTCATTCATTCATTCATTCATTTAATTTCAGGCCAGGTAACTGGAAAAAATTTAAATGTTTTGGCAACCACATTACAGGAGAAAAACGAAGTGGGTTACATTAACTTTAAAAATATATTTTATTTAATTCAATACGCTAAAATTTTGTAATTTCAGCATATAATCAATGTAAAGCTATTAATATTCTTTTTATTTGTACTACGTCTTCAAAATCTGGTTATTTTACACTCAATTTAGACAAGGCACATTTCAAATACTGAATAACCATTTGTAGCTAGTTACTTTCATAATCGACAGCATGGTCTAAGAAAGTATTTGGGGGATTTGTGGGCTGAGGGGAGACATAGGTTTACAGGAAAAAGAAAAGAGAAATAGAAAAGGCACCTGCAGTATGACAGAAATGGAGGCAAAAAAATGTTTTCTTCGTCACACTTTGTATAACATTTCTACAGAAAGCAATATATGCAGCAAACAAGAAAAAGGTCTTCCACAGATGGTATCGTTTTAGACAGCAAACAAAGGAGGATCCGTTTGGACACTTTCAGACTCTAGGGTCTCACGAATGAAGTCCAGCACTGCTTAACTGCTGACACTTAAATGCCTTAGAAATAGTTAGCATGGCATAGTGAAAATAACATGGATTTTGTCTATTCATGGATTTAACCCAGATACGCCTCTAAATCATGACATACTCTATCAGATAGCTCTGTAAATTTGGGGACTTAGCCACTTACCTTTAACTTCCTTATCTTTAAAATGGGAGTACTAACTTCTTTACATGATTTTTGTGGCTATCAGATACTATTACATAGGCAAAACACCTAATATATAATATGCATTATACATAATATCGTAATCATAGCTATGATGCTCATTATTAACAGTGCCACTCTAATTTATATTGATGAGTGTCTCACGTTAATGTAAGCATCTTGAGAATGAGAAAACATTGTCTATATTTTGTAACACCATAGTGCCTACCACAGTGTTGGAGATACCACTAGGGTAATCAACACTCATTTTTCTCCTGTATTCCACTTAAGACAACCATCCTGGTATGAAGAGGTAATAGTACATGGAATCTCAGATTACTTGATTTCCTAGTGCCTTTAGCAGAAAGATGAATAAGAGTTCCATTGCTCAGACTCTAGCCTTTCCATTCTAACATAAAATTAACTAATGCCGAAAGATAAATGAGCAGAAACAAAATTTCCCTTGACTCAGCACCCAATTTCCTGAGCATTCTACCTTTCAGAGCTCCTTTAAACAGAGATCTCATTTGACTCTAAGTTCAGCATTACACCAGTAGAGACTAGAAAAAGTTCTCTACATTTTGAAGAAATTAAAGTAAACATAAAATTAATGGTTTTAGTAAAATAGCTTAAAATTTAAATGCTTAAAGATGATTGGTGTTTTCCTTCAGTTTCTGGCAATATGTTTTCAGATGGTGGGTCATTTCTTCTGAGTTTCAGAAAGGCACTGTAGTATATAATGAATCCAGGCTTTCTTTTTTATTATTACTATGTTCAGTTAGCCACTGTATAGTACATCATTAGTTTTTGATGTAGTGAATCCAGCCTTTCAATCCAACCTTTCATCACTGTGAGGTTACTCAAAACATACCCATCATGTGTCATTTGTTTAAAATACGTTTCTAGCTTCTCTTCCCCTAAATTTATCCTATTTTTTTCAGACCCAGGGAAGCCACAAATCTCCAGAAAGCCTTTTCTGACTCTACAGTCCAGAGTCAACTTTTATATCATTTATTCTTTCACTAATCAAATATTCACTGAGTGTTTTTCATATGCTTACCATGTTCTACTTTCTAGATATTCAGTAGCAAATAGACAAGGTGAATATGCTCATAGAAGATTCAGTCTAAGTTGAAAATAGCCACTAAGCAAGTGGACAAAAAATAATAATAATAATTCCCCATATCCAAAATGCTGTTTAGAAAAATGAAAGCAAAGTAATGAGAAAGAGAGGGCCTTACAAGTCATGAAAGGAGACTGAATTAATTTGAAATATAATAGAAAGTCATTTAGAATTTTTTTTTATTGGGGAAGTTGTAGGATTAAATCTTAAGAAGTCACTTTGGCTACTTCTTGGGAAATAACTATGGTATGAAAAATAGAAGCAGGGAGATGAGTCAAGAAGATTCTGTATTATCAGTCGTAGAAGTGGTAATAAGTAACTGAATTTGGGATATTTCAATATACATTTTACCCCTTGCTTAATGTCTAATTCATTCCTCCTAAGAGAAAAGCTGTTAAACAAAATCCCAAGATATACAACCAACATTTACAAATACAAAAATATATGAATAGATAAAATAAATCTGCTTACATAAGTAATAGCAACAATTTGATAAAAAATAAAGTGTATATAAGATGTAATATAGAAATGTTTCTTTTATTTATTAAATTTCATTTTTTCTGCATCATTTCCCCTACCAATGTTTTCTTTTTTTTTAAAGATTTTTACTTATTTATTGAGAGAGAGGGAGAGAGAGAGAGAGCATGAGAGGGAGGAGGGTCAGAGAGAGAAGCAGACCCCCTGCTGAGCAGGGAGCCCGATGCAGGACTCGATCCTGGGACTCTAGGATCATGACCTGAGCCAAAGGCAGTCGCTTAACCAACTGAGCCACCCAGGCGCCCCTCTACCAATGTTTTCAATGTTTGTGAGACTTATGGTTTTCTTGCCCACAGAGTGTACTTAATAATCAATTATAGCACAGAAAAACATCTTTAGGGTCACAAAAAAACCTACGTGGAAGGTTCTAGAAGTTGCCACCTCTTCAACCTTCTTGAGTTCATTCAAACATGTGCAAACCAAAATTGCTCCATATGTTTTGTATGATTTTTTCTTACTTGAAAGTAGAAAGTGAATCAGGGAGTGCAGTTTTATCTAAAATTTGATGTTACTACATGCCACAGATTGTAGTGTATTCATTTAGCAGTTTTTTTTGAGGAAAAGTCATTATACCAACCAACAAACAAAAAATTAACAAAAAATAATGAACCATTAGTCTGAAAAAAATATATAACTTTTCAAGAGCCACTATTTAGAAAAGTTAAGTAAACAGGATAATGAGATCTAAGTCATTATTTTGCAGGCTCTGCTTATTGCTGATGAATTGATTGTGGTTTGGGGTAGGAAATGTGTGGGTAAGGGTATAATTGATGTTAATTCTAGTTTATTGTCCTCAACAGATAGATGAATGGTGGTGCCATTAACTGAGATGGATGAAAATAAGGAAGAAGCAAGTTGGGTTGGGGGCAAGCAGGGAATAAGTAAGAGGTTAGTTTTGAACATACTCATTTTGATATCTCGATGAGACATTCAAGTGAAGATGATGAGTAGCCAGTTGCATTTATAGTTATAATGCTAAGAAAAAGTTCCAATCTTGAGATCTAACTAGAATACAGATCATATTTAAACTCATGGCACTGCAAGACATTTGCCTAGGAATAAACTTGGAAGACAAGAGCTAAGGCTAAAAAAGATAGAAATCTGAAGACTGAGTGCAAGGCACTCCAATATTTAGAGTTGAATGATGAGGAAGATTTATCAAAGGAGACAGAGAAAGAGCATCCAATTAGTTTGGTGAAAAACTGAAAGAATGAAATACCCCAGGAGTCAAAGGAAGAGAGAGGTTTAAGAGGGCAGGAATGTTCAATTGCCTCAAATGCAGCTCACATAGTAGATAATATGAAGACACGTAAATGACCATTGCATTTGGCAAAATGAGTCTGGGACTCTGAGAATAAAATGTTCTGGGATATTTCTATAGCATTGCATTTATACATACAGATTTATACTTAAATTCTTGTGTTTGTGCACTAAACTACCTAAAAAGTTTTCACTGGCTAGATAGCACATTGATTCTTTGTGTTCCCAATAATTCCTAGCATAACCCAGTGTACTTAGAGTTCAAAATTATTTACATAATTGAATTGAATTGGGCTGATGCTCACCAAAAGAGAAAATCAATTTTAAACCCACAATAGTATTGTGTGTAATCGACAAGGCCAATTTTAAAAATAAGATTTTCTGCTTATTCTTTGGCATTCCATAAATATTCCGTCTCATTAGATGAGCTTTCCTACAATTTCAGAGGCGATGGGAACCATGAAGCGTATATTTCCTCAACTTTGTCTCCTCAGTGCATCTTTATATCCCATCATCCACATACACACTCATTAAAGTGCTCTCCCTTCAGTTTCAGGTTAACTTATCTGTTAACTTACCTACTTGATTACAAGTAGTGATTACACCCAACTGTCTTAGTCTCTGACACCTTGTCAGGTTTCTGGATATATTCCCTTTGTTTCCTTCATTTCCATTTCTTTTCTCTTCTTCACTTCAACATTCATGTTTCATCCCTTTTTTAGCTACTACCTATTTCAAGACTTATAAAAAGAGTATTTTACATAGGCTATCCCCAATTTCTTACTTCTTTGACATCTCCTTCTAAGGCTTGAACTTCATTAATGCTTTTGGTCCTTAATTATACAATTGAGAAAGGATACATTATCTTATTAAGAAAAATAAGTAAGGGCACCTGGGTAGCTCCGTTGGTTAAGTGTCCAACTCTTGGTTTCAGCTCAGGTCATGATCTCAGGGTCCTGAGATCAAGCCCCAAGCCAAGCATAGAGCCTGCTTGTCCCTCTCCCTCTGCTCCTCCCCCTCTCTCTTTCTCTCTCTCTCTCTCATAAATAAATCAAATCTTAAAAAAGAAGAAGAAGAAGAAGAAAAACAAGTAGACCTTTAATCCTTTAAAAATAAGCTCAATCTCAATCATAATAACAGAAATACCAATAAAACTATATTGAGATACAATTTTCTACCCATTAGCAAAACCTGAAAAGTTCAGCAACACAATCCATTGGAAAAGCTACAGAGCTTCTACCAGCATTCTAAGTGCTGGTGGAAGTTCAAAAGGTTACAACTAATCTGAAGTTAGTATGGCCATAACTATCAAAATTATTTTGTCTCTTGGCTTATAAACAAACAGTATCCCTGAAAATTCATCCCACAGATATATTTTAAAACACACACAATTTCATTAACACATTCATTGCATTAGCAAAAATTGAAGACACCCATGACTCTTTTAATTGTGATATATCCACCTAGTGAAATACTGAGAGAATACTGAGAGAGAGAGAATTGAACACTTTCCTATTTTTACTGTGGAAATATCTCTAAGATATTACTAAAAGAAAAAAAGCAACGTGGAGAGGTGTGTATAATATGCTACCTTTAATATAATAAAGGAGGGTTTATGCACATACATTATATATATGCATATTTGCAACTGTAAAAGATTTAAAAAAAATAACCATGAAAAGTGGTTGCCTGTTGGGTTAAGGTAGGTGTGAATAGAGGTATATAGAAATGGGAATGTAAGAAAGATTTTTTTCTATAATTTTTATATTTAGGTTTTGATTTGAACCATCTTGCTGCATCACCTGTTCTTAAATTCAAAACAAACAAACCAAACAAAAAACAAAAATACTTCCATAAAGTAAAAAAAAAAAAAAAATCATTATAACCACAGCCTAAGGACCTCAAGGCACCTGGGGAGGGGAGCCAGCACTTGATGTTACAGGAATATCAACCTTCACTGACTGCAACCATTTCTGCAAACTGCCCTGAAGAGTATGCCACCGACAGGGAGATATACGGAAGAAACAAATAAATCCCAATGCTGGATAGCCCATCCAGAAGCAAAATGTGGACATCCTATTATGTATTTCCCCTGCTAAGCAGTACTGTTGTTACTTATAACCCTTCATCATAATCTGCTAGGCAGGTCCACTCTACTAGGATCTCAAACAGTCTTTCTGGCCTTACCTCCTACTACTATACTTGTAGCTAACAAAACTAGACAACTCATTCTTCCTTGGAAATTCTCTGACATTTTTGCCTGGACATATCTCCTTTCT
The DNA here is from genome assembly GCF_029215605.1 of Mirounga angustirostris. Lineage (NCBI taxonomy): Eukaryota > Metazoa > Chordata > Mammalia > Carnivora > Phocidae > Mirounga > Mirounga angustirostris. The sequence continues at coordinate 109,976,020 of NW_026991711.1, read as the reverse complement.
GTTCTCTGGAATATTTCTCAAATCCCAAATCCTAGCTCTCTCTGAAAACTACTACAAATCTTTCCTCGCAAACTGTCCTGATCTCTCTGATAGGATATAATCAAATGATGTAACACCCGGAAATTCTCTAATTTATTGCCTGGCACTTAGGAATACAAAATGTTTCACGAATTTCTGAATCCTCGTATGGTACTGGACAAATTTTACTTGTATTATAAATATTAATATAACAATCATACTAGATTATAAACTTCCAGAAGAAAAATATTGAGACAGGTGTTCATATATGAGGTAGCTCTTGAAAAATACTTAAAAATTCAGTTTAATTGAAACGTTTGGTTCATTCAGACCTACCTTTAAACTGATACTGTATTTCTGTCTGATTATAAAGTTTGGAGAAATTTTTATTTTATAATTTGAATAAGCACTTTTTAAATGTGACCATATGTGGCTGTATAGTAGAGTTATGTGGCTTTTACCCATAAGAAATAAAGCCACATTTCCTCTGGGGAAAGCATTTTCGTTTCTATGTGGAGACACCTCTGTTCAGCTAAGAGTACATGTGTTGCAGGCTTGGGCGGTTCCTCCATGCAAGAGAAGGCCTAGGACCCCATCCATTCAGTCACTCATGGTGTTTGTGTCTTAGAGTTAATGATTAGCTCTACCATGGTCAGGTGACAAAATTTGGTCCAATCAGACCTCAGTCTGAGCCCTTTACTGTGGTGATAGGGGAAAGCCAACCTTCTGCAACAGACTCTGAAAAGGTGAAATGTAAACCTGAAGCTTTCTCGTCAACTCCGCTAGCTTCTGTCAGAGAGGGCTGATAGCACAGTGAAAAAAAAAAGAGCTAGGTAATGAAGAAAATATAACCCAATCTTAATCCTGTGTGAGCTCCTGGATTCTACTATGCCTGACTTTGCTCTCCTTGGGTTTTTCAGTTATGCAAATTAATGCCTGTCTTTATTGCCTAAACTAATTTCAACTCATTTTCTATCATTTGAAAACAAAGGCATTTTGCCAACTCTAAACTGAAATTTAGAATACTTATAAGTATATTTTAAAGTCTAACTCCATAACATGTATTATGCAATGCAAAAAATGTATATATATGCTTCTGGTACCCAAAGATTTAAATTCAGAATATTAAATTATTGGGCACCTGGGTGGCTCAGTTGGTTAAGCGACTGCCTTCGGCTCAGGTCACGATCCTGGAGTCCCTGGATCGAGTCCCGCATCGGGCTCCCTGCTCGGCAGGGAGTCTGCTTCTCCCTCTGACCCTGCCCCCTCTCATGTGCTCTCTCTCATTCTCTCTCAAATAAATGAATAAAATCTTAATAAAAAAAAGAATATTAAATTATTTTAAAAATGCATATATATTAAACAATGGATTATGTTAAATATTTTCTAAGTGTATGGGAATATTAAAATAGTGTTAAGGCATAGTGCAATTAATTTTCATCCACTACAAGAATGGTGTATATTTATACAGGAATATCTTAGAGAAATGGACACATCTCTATGGACCCTTCGTATAAGACACTCTGTGTTTAAATACCATATCAGGACCAATGGTTAATGAAACACTCTTCCTGCCCCCAAATATCCCCCCCCCCCACTATTTGCCATGGTATCATTCTCTACACTTGACCGAAGTCCTCAACATGTAGCTGTTCCTTTGGATCTGTCTGCTGAGAGACCTTATTAAAATTATACCAGGGAGGGGAGGCCTGGTTAAGAAGTAAAAAGAAATAAAGCTCTGCAGCCTTCTCCTGTGAACATGGATTATTTTTATCAGATGCTCTAAGTTCCGGGAAATAAATGAGCAAGTTTTAAGGACAGTGGGAGTGGGATGGAAGGACCCAAGTGGGGTCTGTCCTTCTAGGTACCAAGGCTGCGAGACCCTAAGTTAGGGACAAAGCAGGCCACTCCAAAACAAAGCATTCAAAAAGAATAAGGGAGGAATATCAAAGAAAAAAAAAGTCTCCTTTCCGAATTTTGCTGAATGCTGGCCCCAAGTGGAAAAGCATGATATACTTTTAATAAATCAGCTTTGAAATTACTTTCCAAATGAGATTCTCTGCATTGTTTCATTTCACCAAAATTTGTTTCTTATTTATTCACTTAAAATGTATAAAGGTATAGTAACCGATAGTATGTCATTTGTCTTGACTCTCTTTAAGATTTGGTCTGTGTATTCAAGAGATAATGCATTACTTGTTTTTACAAACAATTCTGAGAGTGTCTTGGTTTTTATGTCTATCATCTCTAATTGTTGCTCTTTATAAATCCACACCAAGCTACGTAATTCATTCTTAGTTTTAGATACACCTCATAAGGTATTTATATTTTAATTTGACAGTTTCTGCAAGAAACAGTCATTTAACAAGGAATTTGGCTTTTAAAAATATGAAATGGTTTAAAAAACTACTGTGGACCTTTTTTCAGTGCCAAATGCTTATGTGGATAGTCACTCTTGCTAATGTGTAAGTACTACATATGTTTATTCATGTGATCTTCTTTTATAATGAAATGAAATAAAGTAATAACATATCAACCCAAACTATCTGAATGATATAGCTTCTGTAGATGCAGAGGTTCAGAACCACAATATTGAAGACAGATTTAAATAATGCTTTCCATTGTGTGGAAATGTAACCAATTGAAAAGCTAATCAGAATATCAAAGCAAATGCATATTACCAGGGCCTCCCCACAGCCCAACAATAAAACATGTATTGAACATCAGGTCCTAATCTCTTTTTTGTGTGTGATCATTTTAATAGTCAACAAGTAGCTAGCCTCAGTATTGACTACTGAAGAGGTCTTAAAATAGAGTGTACTAGTATGCCGAATAATTTCCTACTAAATTGACCATATCAAAAAACATTTATATGTGTCTTTCAATAAAAGATAATAAAAGAAAAGAATTGTTGCCACTTATCAACCCTGTAACCATTTTTTAATAACACAAAAAAATCGGTGTTATGGGGCCATCACTTCCCCCGTTCAACAGCACAATAAAAATAATATTAGGGAAGAGCGGATCATATCTGGAGCTCTTATTAAAATTCTTTCAAAAATCTACACTCGGATTTATTTTAGGTATTTGTCTCTGAGATTAACAGTACTTTATATTTTTTTGTACATTTGTTACAGAACACAAAGACATTTTGTAAAAGCAAGAAGTCAATATAAAAGAAAAGTTCTCATCACTTGATGGTTAACAAATCTCTTTCATTTCTAAGGTTATTATTTTGGAAATCTCAAAGAAGGAAAATTATATAATTATATAAATACCAAAAATATATCTCTAATTTGCCCCTTCTCCCAAAAGTAACCTTCGATAAAGGCAGCTATGTCTTCCTTTTTTAACAGAGTTTTGCTTATGAAATAGAAACTAACCCTTCTTAAATACAATTTAGGAAAAAAATTAAAATACTCAAGCGTCATAATAGAGAGCTTTCTTTTGCATTTTAAAACTGTCCTGCTTTTTAATAGCTCTTTAATAAACTACACATTTAATAAACTACACCTTTTTAAGGATTTCTAATGCTAACTTAATACAACACTTTATAGTGGAAATCTTTCACGTTGCAATTCAGATGTTATTTCTTGTTGTTACAAAGAATTGTTACAAAGTTTTAATCTTTCATTATCTGGATCCTGAATACTACACATTTTTGTAAAACCATCAGTTAAAGATGCAAAGTCCCGTATTTTCTCTAATAGTTATTTTTAAAAGTATGTCCAAACTAAAACTATACCTTAATCTGTCTTTAACATTTTAGTATAAAATCTTAGCAAATGATCCTAGTGTAATTTCTGTTAAAGAACTTTTGAATTTGACAGTTGCAAATATGAAAAGAATAGTCTTTCTCCACCAAAAGAAACAAACAGATGTTTTAACCACAGGTGAAAACATGTTTTTGTAGAAATATTTGTATGTTCACACAGAAGCGTAGGACACGGCCAAACATTTTCAAGCTTGAATTTCCTGTTCAATATGAAGTTAAAATTCACTTACCTTTTCTCGGTGATCACTTGTTACTGAAACTGCCATCAACTTCCAACTGTTAATGACTCTTTCAACAAAACGGAAAACAGTAAAGTTGAGTCACATGTCGTAAGAGTAGGCCTATGTTGGATGCTGCTTAATTTCAGTACTGGAGGGAAAAAAAAAAAAGGCAGGGGGTGGGGGTGAGTACAAAAACTTTAAAATAAAACCACTTCCTGCGTAGATACGGTTAACAACACACATCACATCATCACTCGATTTGAAGAAATTGCCTTGTATAGTCAAGAATATTGTTATTTTTCAATGTGCTTTTCAATGTTCAAACATTACTACATTTCTATAGGTTTCATCAATTCTGATTTAATGGGGGTAAATGCATGGTTAAAAATGTAGCAAGGGGAGGGGCAGCGGGGAAGCACTACGGGAACTTCCTCTTTCTCTGCCTTCTAGCAAGAACTTAAAACCTAGGTCTCTGCAGTCCGCAGTTGGTGTGGGCATGCTCACATACCATCGGGAGGCTCTGCTTACTGACTTGGGGAGCCAAGAAGCCACTTCCAATTCACAGAGCTGATACTTCTGACTCACTCACAGATGGACCAACCAAGCGGTGCCCCGGTTCCTAAATCTAAGGTCTTGGACAGGTTGCTAATGAACTTGAGAGCATGCAACAGCCCAGGGCCCTGATGCCACCTGGAGGAGAGAAGGCTGCTTAGGTAGCACATGCTGTGATGCTCACTCTGGGGGTAGCTTTCACACTGGGGTGGCAGTTTCCTAAGCAGCTCTGAAATCTGCTGACGAGCTTTTACTCTAGCTGAATGATCCTTCGTGTGGCCTGATTTCAGAAGAAAAATAAAATAAAAGATGCAAAGGGTGTCATTTTTGGCAAGCTGCTAAGTGCTCATCTGTGTCAGACTGCAACCAGTCCAAGATATATTGGGGGGGGGGGGGGAACGGGCTCTCAACAACAACAATAGGATGTGCATCTTTATTGAACCATGGAGTTCAAGAAATAAGCTCCTGGATGTCCAGGCTTGGCTGATTTTGTGAGATTTGCAGGAGTTTCACAAAAGGAAAAGCTCCCCTTCCAAATATATGAGAAAGTTAAATCACAATCTCTTGTCATACAAACCAATTAGACTAGAAATCTGTGTAATAGCTCTCAGTGGTGTGGAATGTTTGGCACACATAAAGACAATCTTTAAAAAATATATATATATATTTGGTATATATAGCCCAAGTGAAGGATGGCATGTCCCTTGCAAGTTAATCTAATTTCTCCAGGACTTTCCTTTTCAAAATTATATTTCAGATTGACCCAAGATCTCACTATCAATGGTCATTCTGGGATGCACCTTTTTAAGTGTGTAAAGCCCTGAAGGTTTGTACTCAATATTCTCCTTAACACTGAAGAAAAAGTGGAAAGAACATGATACTGAAAGTGAGGAAATCAGAATTCAGGCCTCAATTCTGACACTGCTATTAATTTAACCTTGGCCAAGCCACTTACATTCTCTGAGATTCAGGTTATTTTTGAGATAATGGAACACACAAATGAAAACCATCTATCTGCCAGAATAAAAGCGTTGGTTCACAAACCTGGGGGCTTCCCAGTGAAATCTGAAACTGGCTTCCGTACACGGAGGCCAAGGAGAGACCAAAGAGGCAGCCACGCCAGATTGGTAGGTTGCAGGTTTAATAAGCCAGGGAACTTACATACAAGGCCGGTCTTGGGCCGTCACAGGACAGGTAGATCTCTGCACCAGAATCTCAAAAGTTTTATGTAGAGGCCTCACCAGGGTTCATCACATAATCCCTCCAGATCGTCTCAACAATGCATTGCTCTCTCGAAGCTGCATCCTTGAAAAGGCTCCCACTGTGCGGACTGTAGGAACCGTGGGCAGAATGTACATTTCAAGGACAGAGGAGAGGATGAGGAGCCTCTGGTTGCCTAGGTGTGGCTCATGGGTCAACCTGCGGTCAAGTCCTCTCGATGACCCCCTCTGACATTCTTTTTCTCCTGACTGGCTCTTAACAATCTTTTATGCCCCTCTCTTTTATAACGTGTGCTGAGCGCTCAGCAAGAAGTTTTATTAGCCGGGAGGTGGCTAGTCAGGTGGTTGGCTGGCTGCATGGGAGACAGATACCACAGCAACAATATAGAGACATACAAGAGAAAACATAGATTAAGATAATGATTTTTAAATACATAACAATTTTTTTTTTTTTTTTACCGAGAGCCCCATGCTTTAAACCACGTATTTAAGTCCCTGGGCTAGGGTTCAGATCACTCAGAGTGTTCTCTGGTAGTTTTATGTGATGTAATAAAGATGATACATCAGCCGACTCATCAGGTATGAACATACAATGGCACAAGGGCCTCCTCTTGAGGCAATAGTGATGCTCCAGGTCATCTTATTTGCGAGCCCAGCTTTTCTCCCTGGAGACATTTCAGGGTTCAGTAAAAACAAGTTTTGCTGTTATCATTGAAGGCTTGCTGGGAGAATTTAAGAGGGCCTTCTATGTGTCCTACAACGTCTTGCAGATCTATCGAGGGGACAAAGGCGGTGGCCAAGTGACTGCTCCAATGGAAAACAAAATGTGCCTTGAGAGGAAAGTGGGCTATTTTTGTTACTGTGGGGTGGATTCTTGCCTGTGTCCAGGGAAATCCCAGAGTGTAGTGGCCCAACCATTCAGATGGAAGCCATGGCCAAAGGTTTGTGCCACATAATCACTGGGTCCCATTCGGGGCTACCCAATAAATACCTGAGAGGCCATACCAGTCAGTGCCAAACCAGCCTCTATTCTTTGATATGACAGAATGACTATATAGTTTCTGTGATATATATCCCTTATCCCTGGTGTGTTGGGGTTGTTCTGTTTAGCGTGATTTTTCTGTTCCCAGCATAAGAGTTCCTTGGTGCTCGAATGTCTATAACCCAGGGTGAGTCACATGAACCCATCCCAATCTGGACACAGCTTCTCTAATCCCCTAATGGGGACAGCACAGTTTATGCAACAACAGGGAAAAGCTTGGGTTAGGCCAGACTCAGTGTCCATATAAACCAAGGCATATTTAGAACCCTCACTCAAAGGGCACAGACCAATATTATTGATTTGCCTCCTTCACGGGTTGGGAACTCGGCCGATGGTCCCAGACTTCTTTGGCAGTTGCCTTCAGCATCGTTTAGATCCCACAGCACAAGCTGTCAATGTACTCCAAGGGCAATCGGGTATCCTTGGCAATATTCATCCCAGCCAGGTGCTATGATGGCTGTTCTTTCTATGCATCCAATCTATTTTATATACTCAAGGGCTCATTGTTAGGGCTTGTGCCCGAGCTAGGGCCTCAGCTTCCTGATTACCACAGGGTGGTAGTGCCTTATGTTCCCAGCTGTGGAAGACAGCAAGGGCTCCCCCAGACTCTTGCAGGGGAACTGCAAATGCCTTTCCATATATCTTGACCCCAAAAGGGTTTATGCATGACCACCTATTCCTTGGCTTTCCATTGTTCAAGTCATGGGGTTAATCTCTTTAGAACAGCCCAACTGCCAGTGCAAAGGATTAACAACTAGGGTTCATGAGTGATCGCCAAGCAAACCACTCTGTTTAGTGCACTGTGTTTTTTCCTGTTTCCAGGCATCTGTATGCCGGGCGTCGGTATATACTGGGCCTCTCTACAGGCTGCAGGGGCTGGCATAGGAATGGGGTGGGGGCATTTAGAGAATCTACATATTCTACAGGACCTAGTAGTACTCACATTTTTAGAGACAGCGGCTGAGGACAGGATGCTCCTCTACTGCAAATAGGTTTGCCACTTAGTCAGCGGGGGGTTTGAGCCATGGTAGAGGTGGAACATATTCTCAACCCACCCTGATAGGAAGGGAAGTTGTTACCATAATATATTGTTCCTTCATGAGAGGAGCACTGTGTACACTGTTAGGAGCTGTTGCTCTAGGGGGTAGATCAGCTTTCTGATCCCTTCCAGACCTAGGATCAAAATCCTAGAAGCACTCTCTCCTTCTGTTGTCTCTGCCACAGTGCCCAACCCATACCTTCCAGAGTCATGGATATGTCTAATTCAAATGGTAGCCCTGGTCAGAGCTTTAATCAACTTCTCTAGTATTTTTTGTCTTAGCAAAGGCAGCTTGCTGTTCTGATCCCCAGTCCCACATGTTCTCTTTCTTTACCAGGTGGTATAAGGGACAGAGGCACTGTGCCAGGTGGATGAACAGAAGTCCTCCAAATTCTCAAAATCCCTACAAGGTTTGTATCTCTTTTATGTTCCTAGCAGTTGGATAAGTTTCATCTCATCATAGCTTCTAGGACAATTCACATCTTACCCAACAAAATGATTCCCAAAAACTTTATGGTGGTGCCTGTGCCTTGAATTTTCTGTTGGCTCAGTTCCTATCCTGTCCCTTGAAGATGCTCCAACAAAATCTGCAAGGTACCCTGTAGGAGAGGCAAATCTTCACATGTTAAGGTTATATTATTAATGTAATGAGCCCATTTCACTGAGGTGGGGAAGGAATAGAGACAGGTCTGTTACCATCAGATGACATACCGTTGGCTGTGCATGTAGCCTTGGGGAAACACTTGAAAGGTCCATTGTTGCCCCTCCCATGTGAGGGCAAATTAATCTTGTGACTCAACAGCCAGGGATGTACTGAAAAAGAATTTGCTAAGTCTAGGACAGCATGGAACACTTCTAGGACCATGAACAAGGTATCCAGGGTGGTAGCAAAGGTGGGTACAGCAGAATTTGGGGCAGAGGCGCATTACTTTGTTTAATTCTCAGTAGTCCACCATCATCCACCATGAGCCATCTGGCTTTTTTACCAGCCATACTGGGCTGTTGAAGGCATTATGGGCAGGGCCCACCATGGATACCTCTCTCCTAAGACCCCTGTGGATGCCTCTTTCTCCCCTGGATGCGTCTTTTCCATCTCCTTGTTGGCTCAACCAACTCCTTGTTGGTTTGAAACCTAGGGAGTTTGTGGGTGAAATCTGAATCTGGTCCCAGTGAGCGGAGGGTGGGGAGAGGCCAAAGAAAGAGGCAGGCCACTCCAGATTGGTAGGTGGCAGGTTTAATAAGCAAAGGAACTTACATATGAGGCTTATCATGGGCAGCCAAAAAAAAAAAAAAAAAAGATGAGTAGATCTCCACACTGTCTCACCAGAATCCTAGAAGTTCATATACAGGCCGTCACTGAGTTTAGTTACATATACTGTCCAGATCATCTCAATACACCTTATTCTCTCAAGTCTGCACCCTTAAAAATGACTCCCATGTGGGAACAGTGAACAAAATGTACATTCCAAGGACAGGGGAAGGGGCAAGGAGCCTCCCAAGCTCAGGTCCAGCTTGGGAGTCAACCAGGGTCACATCCTCTTGATGACCTCCTTCAACAAGAATATGTAAATGGCTTTAAATATTTAATAAATGATGAATACATGTAGACAAATACATAAGAATGAGCTGGGAGGGACGCCTGGGCGGCTCAGTCGGTTAAGCGTCTGCTTTCTGCTCAGGTCATGATCCCAGGGTCCTGGGATCAAGTCCCATATCAGGCTCCCCGCTGAGCGGGGAGCCTGCTTCTCCCTCTGCCTATTTCTCCTCCTGCTTGTGCTCTTTCTCTGACAAATGAATAAATAAAATCTTAAAAAAAAAAAAAAAAAAAAGAATGAGCTGGGAAATGCTGATGCTTCCTAAGAAGCATCAGGAAAATTTAGCACCATCCTACTTGGTTTAAGCTTTTGTAAACCCACTTCAGGCTCAGAAACCTAGAACAAGTAAAATTACCTAGGCTTTCCTTTTATATAGGCACTAATATCAGATATTTGAATAGTAAAAATATGAAATACCATCTTACCCTAATGGGGAATAAGTAAATACAAATACCAAAACGAAGTTATACATTTTTGATATTTATCTTTTATTAGGAACAAGTAGACATTAAATAGAGACAAAATAGAGACAAAACACCTTTTTTTTGTATAAAATGGGAAGTGAGGAACTTAGGCAGTGATACACTTCAGTTTGGTCTCTAGAAGGAGACAAAATTACTAAGTATGATTGTGACTGAGGCTCTAGCTTAAGGCTTTGACACTTGTGGCTTAATGTAGTCTCTTTCTAATCTAGTATTTGTCTAATATTTTTTGACTGCTTGCTATAAGAATTATACCAAGCACTTTACATTTTTTCTTTCATTTAATCCTCACAAAAACTTCATAAACTGAGCAATGTTATTATACTCTTTTTTTTTTTTTTTAAATGAGGAAACTGTCGGGGCGCCTGGGTGGTTCAGTCAGTTAAGTGTCTGCCTTCAGCTCAGGTCATGATCCCAGGGTCCTGGGATCGAGCCCCGCATCGGGCTCCCTGCTCGGCGGGAAGCCTGCTTCTCCCTCTCCCACTCCCCCTGCTTGTGTTCCTGCTCTCGCTCTCTCTCTCTCTGTCAAATAAATAAATAAAATCTTTAAAAAAAAGCAGGGGGCGCCTGGGTGGCTCAGTCGGTTAAGCGACTGCCTTCGGCTCAGGTCAGGATCCCAGGGTCCTGGGATCGAGCCCCACATCAGGTTCCCAGCTCAGCAGAGAGCCTGCTTCTCGGCTCCTCCCAACTCCTGTCAACTCTTGCCAGCTTATGCTCTCTGTTGCTATCTCTGTCTCTGTCTCTGTCTCTCTCTCTCAAATAAATAGATTAATTAATTAATTAATTTTTCAAAAATGAGGAATCTGAGGTTAAATATTTGCCCCAATTAGTAAGAAGTAGAGCCAGGACTCAAATCCAGAATCTCTGACTCCATAGCCCTTCTTCTAAAGTACTAGCTATCTCTTAACTGATTGCTGGGCAGCACAGCTCAAAGTAAATAATACTAAGGCAAAGTTTCACACCTGGTATTTCTTTTCTCTTCTTCCCCAACAGAAATAATAGACTTATAGGGTAAAACTCATTCTTGTGAATCATACTAAAATCAGATTTCTCTCAAAAGTCCTCTAAATTTTAATTTTTTATTGAAGAAACTAAAAGAACGGTAGGATAAAATGGAATTATATTATGTTCACAGATAAGAATACTAACAGTGTAAATGCATCAATCTGTCCAATTCAATCAACAAATAGATTCAATAAAATCCCAATTATAATTGCAACTAATTTTTTAAAGAACACAACAAGCTTTTTCCAGAATTTTCATAGAAAAAGATGTCTAAAAATATCTAAGTTCATTCTGAAACAGAAGAGCAAAGTCTGATGACTTCCCCTGTCAGATACTGAACCATAGGATTAAAAAAACATAGGATTATTAAAAACCACAGGATTATTAAAAAACATAAGGTTATTAAAAGCCAAAGGATTATTAAAACCATAGGATTAAAAAACATTTTGGTGCCAGCTCAGGAGCAACTCAGAAAAAGATTGAATTTATTTGAGAACTTGATATATAACAAAGATAGCATCAAAGGTAAACATGAAGGAACAGATTGATTAGTAGATGGTGTTGGCAAGACATAATCACTAAATCAAGGAAAATAGAGCTGGGCCCCTACATTAGACCACATGCAAAGGTAGACCCAGCTGCATTAATCTATAATTGAAAGGTAAAACCACAATGCTGATACAGTAAAATGAAGGAAAATATTATTTGCAATAACGGAACTTTCTTTTTCTTTTTTTTTAAGTTTATTTATTTATTTATTTATTTACGTAATCTCTACACCCAACGTAGGGAGGGCTCGAACTCATGACCCCAAGATCAAGAGTTGTGTGCTATTCTGACTGAGCCAGCCAGGTGCCCCTAAAGGAACTTTCTTAAGCAGCATCCCTAAATTAAAAAGAAGAGAGGGAAAATATATTGATTTGACTATACAATAATTAAGAATTTCTGTTAATTATGAAACAATATTGAAAAAGTTATAGAAAAATAACAGACTGGTAGAAAATACCTAAATTGACAAAAGATTTGTGCAAATCAATAGGAAAACAATAGAAAATCTAATTGGAAATAAGAAAATAATTTAAATAAATAATTCATGAAAATATCTGACCAGTATGTAAGAGATGCACAAACTGTCCAGTAATCACTATAAAAACAAGTTAAATTAGCTTCTGTTGAAATGGCAAAAATCTGGATGAGAATTTATGGAGCGAAGAGCTCTCATACATTGCTAGTAGAATTGTACACAGAGGCTATTCTGACAAGCAATCTAGCAAAAATTGGAAAAATAAAGTATATATGCCCTATGTTCCAGCAATCCAACTCTGGTAGATTCCTGACAGAGTTAGTTTCCTTCCTTTATCACACCAAGTTAACTGATTTTGGTCTCAGTTCTTGTGATTCAGGTAACATTTACTTGTATTGAGTCTGCATGTTTGTGTGTGATTACGGAGAAAACCAAAAATTGCTAGGCCCTCTGGACAAATGTTGTGAGTTGGACATGAAAGGACAATAGCAAAGGGAGGAAAGGCTTGACTTAGACTGAGGACAAGTTAGATTCCCTGAGGCTAGGATGAGAGAGAGATGGGCTTCCCTCACTGGAGGAGAGCTGTGCCTCACTCCCAAGCAGATGCCCAGCATTGGTATTTAATCTGGAGGCAACATCTACTCACTTAATGAGAACTTACTATGTGCCAGGCAATATAGTAGGCTTTGGGCAAAAGATAAATAATTAAAATATAGAATATATTTGATAGTAATCATTGATAAGGAGGAAAAAATGCAAGCAGTGAAATGACCCATGAAGTGTTGAAGAGGTATAAAAATTTTAAGTTGATAAGAAGAGAGGTGATATGAAGGAAAGTAAAGACCTAAAGAGAGGGAGTGAGCCATGTGGGTTGAGGGGTGGGAGGTGGGTATTCCAGGTAGAGGGAATAGCATGTACAAAAACTCTATGTGAGAATTGTGTCTAGGATGGTTAAAAAGTGTCCAGAGATTAGGGTGACTGCAGAGAACCAAAAAAGGGAGGGGTATGGGGATAATGTCCGAGAGGTAATAGAGGCCTAGACCATGTGGGTCTCCCTGCCCTTCTGGAAAATCTGAGAAAGGGAAATAGTAAGATGATTTGTCTTACAGTTTTACAAGATCATTGTCTTTGAAGAATTGACTAAAGCAGGAGGGACAAGAACCAGGGACACCAGTTACCAAACTATTGCAATATTCCAAGGCAGAGATGATTGGGAATTGGACCAAGATGGTGGCAGCAGGTCTAATGGAGAAATGGTTAAATTCTGGTTGTTTTGAAAGTGGATCCAACCGAATTTCCTCTTGAGCAGCCACAGATAACTCGAGAGTATAATCTGAACAACTGAAAAATGGAATTGCTATTAACTGAGATGGAAAAGATTTTAGGAGAGCTGGTTTTGCTGCATTGGGGCCCATTGGGTTATCGTACATGTTAACTGTGAGATGCTTGTTTGTCATCTCAATAGAGTTGACCAATATGCAGGTAGATATGAAGGTCTAGAGGTCAAGGAAGGAGTCCAGATTAGATATAAATGTGGAAGTCATCAGCATAAAAATAGCATTTAATACCCTAAGACTGGATGTGATGGTTTATAGAGTGAATGTATATTGAAAAGTTGTAGGGACTGAGCCCACGACTCAATTAAAGATTGGGATAGAGAAAAAAATTAGCAAAACAGACTTTAAAAGGGCAGCCAGGAATGGAGGAAAAAACAGGTGAATTTGATGTCCTGGAAACCAAGTGAAAACATTTTCAAAGATGTGAGATTTATGAATTATCGAATGCTGCTGGTAACTTGAGTAAAATGAAAGTGGCAAAATTATCTTTAGAGATAGCAATGTGGAGTTAATTGTGACCTCAATAAAAGCAGTTTTAGTGGGATATGGGTCAGAAAATCTTAATTTAATATACTGAAGACAGCAGACACAGATACCTCTCAGGAGTTTTACTCTACAGGAAATGATAGAAGTAGAAGAAATAGTGTGACTTCTTGAGGGAGAGATGGAATCAGAGTTTTTGTCCTTTGTTTTTAGATAGGAGAATAGCAGAATGTGTGTATGCCATCGGGGGATGATCCTATAGAAGAAAAAACTGATGATGCCAAATAGAAAAAAAAAAAAAAAAGTATTGTGGGATTCTGTCCTCAAGCAAAGGAGCAGAAATCGGCACAAGCTGTGTCACTGGCCTCCGCCTTAGCTGGAAGCATGGGCAATTCATTCATTGTAACAGGAATGAAGACAGAGCACATGGGCAAGGTGCAAATACACAAGTAGGTATAATACTTGGTGTTGGTGGAAGCTCTCTTCTGATTGCAATAATTATATCAGTAAAGTAAGAAGATGGGAATGATGACTAGAATGAGCAGAAATGGGAAGACAGGTTTTAGGAGATTCTGGGGTGGAGAATAGATACCTCTCCATACCCTACATTTTTCCAGAAGCATCAGAACCACCTATTTCAAATTATATCCTGGAACTTGGACAAGGAGCATTTCAGAGACATTCATAAGGGCGTGTGTTGCTCCCCTGAGGATCAGGGAAGCAACTGGGAATCCTGTATAGTTTCAAGGGTTCACAGTTGGGTGTAGAATTGGGGGGCAAAGTGTGATGTAAATTTAATTTCTCACCAAAGAAAGTGGTTGAGGACAAGACCAGATTTAGATTATTTATGAGAAATGAAAGAAATAATAACATTTCTTTCAACCAAGTGTTATACTATTATAGAAAAAAAAATGAGTGTACTCATTCTCCCAGTTAACTCATTCACTCAACAAATATATACAGAGCATTTACTTCATTCTATACGTGGCACCAAGCTCCAAGGACATAATTTCTCCAAGATTTTTAATGTCATTTGGTGGTGTGAGATAGACAATAAACAAATAAGTATACAAAACACATTAATAAATATTATGTCCAAGAGTACTAAGAGCTACGGAAAAAGTAAAGCAAAATCAGCAAATAGTAAGTATACACAACTCTTCGAAGAAATCAAAATCTAAGGGGAAATTAGATATGTGTTAGATATGCAATGCTTTCAGGAGGAAGAGATGATGGATGAGAAGTTTTGTTTTGTTTTGTTTTGTTTTTCAGATGGGAGAATAATAGCTTGATTCTATGCTGATTGGGGTAATACAATAGAGAGGGAAAATTTATTGTTATAAAAGGGATGCTGGCTGAAGCAATGACCTAAAGCAGGTGAAAGAAAAGGTATTGGGTTTGGCATCAAGTCATAAATAATTCACAGAAACAAGAGAAAAAGGAGAGCATCCCGATGAATGTGGGTGGGAATGGGGTTTTCAGTACTGACATTTCCGACAGGGTGACACTTGATGCAAAACACTAGAAAGGTCAAGAGCGAGCTAGGTGTATACCTGAACAGTGGTCCAGGCAGAAGAAAGAGGAAACACAAAGTTAGAGCATGCTTGGCAATTTGAATAATAGCAAAGAGACATGTGTGTCTCGGAAGCAGACAGTGGGGGCAAGATTATATAGGGCACTGGATGCCAAGTAAGAACAATAGTTTTTATGCACATTGTGCAAGTAAGTGTGCTAGGTGGTGAGAATTTAGAGACAAGTCTTCACCTCCCTCTGTCTCCTTTCCCTCCATCAAGGCACTGTCATCACGTCTTGGTTTATTCTCTCCATCTTATACATTCGGGTATTGTAGCAGGGATAAGGCTGTCTTCCTTTTATTGACTTAAGTGGCCACAAGGAGAAGTTTTAAGGCTCCTGTCTCACAAACATACTTCGGGAGCCCCAGTGTTCTGGGTATCTGGACCTCGCCAGGTCCCAGGAGCACAGAGCTTACCTTTTGGCCTCTATTTTGGGAGCCCCTGAGTACATCACTCTCATGAAAGAATGAGGAAAGGAAACAAGCTACTGACAAAACCTTGCAGTACATACTAGAGGAATATGTGCAAGCTGAAATGGAAAGACTTCTGGTTCTGCCGACTGAGCTGATATGGCTTCCCCGTACCACTGCAAACATTTGGAAATGCAAGAAAAAATATGAATTAAAGCTATTAAAGATGTAACTAAGCATCCCAGAAAAGAAAGTGAACACATGGAAAGACAGGATTAAAAAGGAAATCCAAAGCTAAAGGAGAAAAACTGCAGGCAGCTGCTACCGCAGACCGAGGAGGCATGTAGTCTTTGGGGTCAGAGATTTTCCTGCTCGTTGAGGAAATGAAGAGACTTCGCTGGGCTTGTCCAAAGCCAGGATGTAGAACTGATTCTTGCTTAAAGATAAGACCCTAGGGGCGCCTGGGTGGCTCCGTCGGTTAAGCGGCTGCCTTCGGCTCGGGTCATGATCCCGGGGTCCTGGGATCGAGTCCCGCATCGGGCTCCCTGCTCTGCAGGGAGCCTGCTTCTTCCCTGCCTGCTGTTCTCCCTGCTTGTGCTTTCTCTCTGTCTCTCTCTCACTCGTTCTCTCTGTATCAAATAAATAAATAAAATCTTAAAAAAAAAAAAAAGATAAGACCCTAGAATGGCTATGACCACCACAAAAGAGACACTAAAGTAGATAAAAACAAGAAAGTTTGTCAATACTAGGGCTCTATGTGGGGAAAGAAAAAGTCTTTTGTGAGAAAATGAAAATTAATTCACGTTGAGGATCCAGATGCATAATATCTTCTCCAATACTGAAAACTCTAAGTCTATAAATCCATGTAAAACTGCTTTTAGACCAGTGAAACCAGGTGGCCTTTGGAAAAAGCAAATGCAAAACTGCCTTGTAGTGAATACTTCCTCAGGCCAGAGAGCATAGAAGTCCAGCACCATCCACATATTTTCATTCCCTGTCTAAGGGGTTTCACAATGAAAATGACACTGCATATGAGGAAATGATCAACTTTTAGGCAGAAGTCAGCATTAAAAAAAAACAAAAACAAAAACAAAAACAGGATACATAGATTTTTCAGAATTTGAGATTATAGGATATCTGAAAATAATCTACAAAATGAAGAAATTTAAGTTGAATACAAAGATTAGAAATAAAATAGATTCCATCAGAAACACCAGAGCTCCATAAATATGGTATATTTTTTAAAGAATCAAATATGAAATTTAAAAAATACATATTAAGGGCTCATGTTCTTGATTTATCAGAGATTTTCTAGTAGTAGGTAGATGACCCTCTTCCATTTGTACCATAGTTACACCTATATTGGGCCATGAATTTGAATACAATTCCTGTACCATGATGCCTTCTAACTGAAATATTCTACCATTATATGGTTTTTCTTGATATCTAAGCATATCATTATGAATCAAGGGTTGTTTCATTCACATAATTCTTTTCCAGATGCAACTATAGGAGATTAGTTTTGGCCAAGCACTGGATATTCTTGATTCTTAATGAAAAACACAACCTAAAAAATAATTTACTTCAAATAAATTTGTCACTCTTGACAGACTTTAGAAGGATCATTTGCATCATCATGGATAGAATATGCTTCATTTCTCTAGCTAAAAAATAACTTTGAATTAGTGGGGTTGTGGTTTTTATTGTTCTTCTTTACTTTATTTCCTTTCTGTGGAAATGAATTAGAAACCAAAGATTACTTCTTAATACTTATGAAAAAAAATTGTGTCTTATAGAATATATCAGCCACTTGTATTTTACATCATTAAAAATAAAATAACCTGAAAATGTATGTCTACTTTCCAATAAATAAGTAGATGATAAATATTGAAATTTTAATAGCATTGTAGGTGGCAAGCTTTTTCTTTTAATTTCTAAAAGTAATGCACATGTAAAATGTCTAACAAATTACACAATTTATGTCAACTGTGTTGTAATAAATACCAATTATTCTGAACTTGTCACCAAAAAAAAAAAAAAATGTGGTTTTCCTCTTATTTCTTCTGTAGCAAAATTTGGTACTAAGACAAAAAAATAGTAAGATTAAAAATTCAAAAGAAATATTAAAATCAATGATGGGTGAAGAAGGAAGATAGAATTGAAGAAAACTCCTAGAAGATGGCAAGAATGCTGAAAAAAAAAAAAAAAAGCAAAATATGAAAGAATGAATAAGGGGCAGAGAAAGGTTAGAATGCATCTTAAAGGAGTTCCAGAGTGTAGAGAGCAAAATGGAGTCTCTCATGTCAAGCAGAAGCCTGTGTCAAGCAATGACACAAGCAGTTAAGGTTTTACAGCTAAAAGATAACGCCGGGACCAACGTCAGCTGACACCCCAGAACTGATAATGAGCAGAACCAGAGGAGTTCTGCAGAGACCCCAAACTGATGAAATCCCTTTAAAAAGGGAAGGGTTTTGGCAACAAACTGTCAGATTCTTCAGACATGACCCCTCTATGTCTGACCACTTAAAAAAGGCAACCTTCCCTGCCTGAACATCAGAAGCAGTGAGCGCTGAGAGCAGACCCGGACCAGACCAAGGCCTTACCCCAACTGCGCACCCCCAGACTGATTTCGCATTTGGTTTGTTCACTTCTTGCACACTTCTGTTATCTTGTTTGCTGTGTGGCTTGTCTTCTGTCCTGCTTTGTGTGCTGTGGAAGAAGCCAAGTTTAATCACATGGTGAATTGTCAAGGAGTTTAGATCCTGAAAACTGCTTTATAATTGTGATTTAACTTCGCTTTATGATTGAATAAAGCTGACATTGTGGAAAGACACAACTCGTGTGTGCATCTTCATCGAGTGCTCATGACACAGAGGAAGAGGATAGAGAAGATGGGGGAGAGCAAAATATAAAGAGATGAAGCCTGAGAATTTCCTTAACTTGATAAAAAGATCTGAAGATGTGAGAGAAGCACGTAGAATAGAAGATGGTGGACTGGGATGAAAGGCAGATTCAGGAATGACTTCCGTAAACTGAGACTTTTCTGAGCTGAGTTTAAGAGAAACAAGCTGGTAAGTTATCAGTTATGAATGTGTGTGCACATGCACGAAGGTATTAACTGATGGAGGTGCGACCTCCAGTCTGGTAAATATGGTAGCTAAACAGTCCCATATTCACCAATAGAAAAGGACTATAATTATTCTCTCTGATTACCTAGCAGTCATCATACCAGAATATATACTTTATTTGGCCAACTACAAATTAAACTATGGCCTTCCTATTTTCCAACGAGCCATATTACAGATGGAAAGTATAAGTAATTGATGAAACAGTCCAATAAGTGATGAGCCAGGGCAGGCTCAGATAAGCTTGCAAGAGCCACATTTGCACATATCATCTCAACCCTATGTTCAGTGACATCGTGTTGGTAGCTTGAAGTTGGCTATGATGGAAGTATTTACACCACAAAAATTGGCAAATGCTATAGCTTGGGGCTTTAGTGTTCAGAGAGTTGGTTATTAAATAATTTATCACATATCACTGAAACTACGCTCTGCAGATGGAATGAAGCAACATACCTCAAAGTAGCAATACAAAGCTTATACTTAGAAAATTATTTCCCTAACTAACAATGAAATTAAAGAAAACAAACACAAGTTACAGAACTTATAAGGAATAGAGTTTGGGTTTTTATTTCAAGATTTTAGATTACAATTAACCACTACTGTGACTCATGCTAAAACATAATAGAAGCATTTCTATCTTGCCAGGCTCTATCCTGTTAGAGAGTCTGTGAAAGAACACAATAATGAGGCTGAAGAGCCTTGTTTTTGTTCACCAGAAGAAATGAAAATGATTAGGACATGGAAAAAACTATAAATAGCTCAAAGCTGCTAGAGTTGGCAAACACCACAATGATATATTTTCCTCTAAAACAGTGACAAGAAGAGAAAGAAACAAAAATAATTAATTAAAATCATTTAAAATCACTTTTAAAACATGTATGATGAAAATGCCTAAAAATGTCCTTACAAGTTTTCTTGGGACTTACAAACCTGTGTGTCTTATAAACTGGTCAAGATACATCTGTTTGCTTCGTTCAAGAATGACTCAGCTGAGCAGAGTTTAAAAAGATCATGTGGAAGAATGATCTGTGCCAATAATATTTTGGTCTAACGAAAAGGCTTATCAAGATCTAAAGTGGCAAAATGTTGCAGGAATTACAGTTGAAATTGCTCTATTTTCTACATCCTCTATAGGTCCCCTGTTTCTGGCCTTCTTTGAGCCAGAGGCATCAACAGCTTTGTTCTCGAGTAGCTTTTCAAGGATTTTGAATAGCAAACAGCCGTGGAAGATGTAGTGTCATCCCCTGGAACAGAGAGAAGTTGGTTCATTGCTCAGGATAATGAAGATTTGTCTCCCTTTGGGGCAAGGGTTGGTTGAGCGGGTTTGCCCTTACACATAATTGGGGTTTGCTAATTTCAAGGTCTCTCTGCTCTGATGTACAAACCCACTGTGTGCACTTTCTCCACCTGAGCCTATCTCCACGTTGCGGCCATGGAACCTGAGGAGCAAGGGAAACTGAAGTGGGCATGAAGCGTATGCTACCTGCAATGCTGTGAGTAAAGGTCCTTTGTCTCTGAGCCAGGAATTTCCTGTCCTCTGCCACCGTTTATGAAACTGCAGTCCACTAAGTTGTAAGTAGTACAAAATCTCAGACTCCACACTTGTTGACATGTCCAGTCCTTCCAGTTTTGACTTTTCTTCCTTGCACTGTTTATCACTTCAGTCACTCATCACTTTATTCTTTCCTCCTTCTTTCTACTCTATATCACCTTATTTCTCATTGTTCTTTATTTACTTGACCTGACCTCATCCTCTGTATATAAACACAACCACTAGTACGGAACTTAGCACATAATATATATGCGTTGAGTGAACCAATGAATTTAAAGTTTCTGTCTCTAAAGAGCATTTCTCCCTTGGTTTATCATTGACCACTTGAATTAGATGTGCATAATGTTAGTTAATTCAGTTTGGAGTTTTAATTGTTAATTTCCTTTCAAATTGTAAGATATTGAATCACTGTAGCAATTTTATGAACTATATTTTATTTTTTTAAGAGTTTGCTGCGCCATTTCCTTCTTTCTAGGGGGATTTTTTTCTCTCTCTCTCTCTCTTCCTTTTGATGTGCAGGGCCATTTAAGTCCTCCATACATTTCTGGAAAACTAAAACCCCAAATCTAAGCCTGTTGAACCTCTTGTCACACAAGTATTTGAAAGAATGATACTTAAGGGAAATAGAAAATGACACTTTTTCCCTCATCTTTGAAGACGAAATGATCCAAACCCCCCCCTTCAATTCTACCAAAAGAGATCCCCAGCTCATTTTCCTTAGCAAGAGCTTTAAAGTGTAAAAAACTCATCAAACATCTTTTCCTCTGAGACAATGTCATCTGAGTTCAAAGGATGTACACAGCTCTGCAAAACTGCTGTCTTGTTTCAGTGATAAGGCCTTGGCTTTCATTCTATGTTTGATTCCAAGAAAATCAAATCTGTTTTTATGTACACTATGACTATAACTAAATCAGGAAATTAGGAGAAATAATCTATTTCTGCAGACAGCTGGGGGGGAAAGTTTCCAGTTAAGAAAAAAAATCTTATAATGACTCTTCAGCTAGGTTACATTTTCACTCTCAAGATATGCTCAGTTATTAAAACGGAAAACATATATACCTTACAATGAACAAAACCTATACATTTGCTCTTGGGGAAAAAAATCCTGTCTACTTCCTATAGTTAGCTCTTTGGAAAACCTTTACTGGCTATCTAGAAGTTTGAGGGCAGTGCTTGTTTGTTTGCTTATTTTTCCCCAAATCTAGTCAAAATTTCTGTACCATAATGATTAGGAATGTGGGTGTGTATGTGTGTGTATGTGTAAAAATTTCAATGTCCATCCAATGACCTACAGAATGAGAGTGTTTCTGGATATGGAACACAGAAAATATTTACTTTTATTTATTTTTTTTTTTAAGATTTTATTTATTTATTTGAGAGAGAGAGTGAGAGAGAGAAAGAGCACAAGAGGGGGGAGCGGGAGAGGGAGAAGCAGACTCTCTGCCGAGCAGGGAGCCCGATGCGGGACTCGATCCCGGGACGCCAGGATCATGACCTGAGTCAAAGGCAGTCGCTTAACCAACTGAGCCACCCAGGCGCCCGAAAATACTTACTTTTAAATGCAATTTTATCTCAGCGTATTCTGACCCATTCAACACAATAATACTCATTATAATGCTTGAGTTATAATATACTATTTTTTTACATATTCAAAATTAATCTGCAGATATTATGAAATAAACTATAGCTCAGTAATACTTAGAAGATGAAGAATTATTAACTGCTTCACTCAAATTTTGTTATCAACATTTAGCTATGGAAATTGGGCAGATTACTTCTTCCAAAATAATATTTTTTTCTCTTCAAGTTCATATATATCTTGGGTAAACTAAAAATATTAGAATAATTAAAAATTTACAAGTAAAACAATTCACCAAAATGATATATTAGGAGTAACTTTATTTTAGATGAAAGGTTGTATTTATTTTAACCTCAATTATCATATTACACAAATATTTAGAAAAATTCACTCTGTATATATCCTGATTGAATATAAATAGATAATTTCAGAATGAATGAGATGGACTTCTTCACTTCTCAGGGAAGTTCTCCCACTCCTTTCAACTAACTTTACTAAAACTCTCTTAGTATCTGATGGGGCATGACCATGCAGACAGAAGAGTGAAGAAAATGTTAAAAAATAACTTGATTACTTCTGTTACTCTAATGTCTTTCAATCTCATTTATAGATTCTTATAAATTTTGTGAACATTCTAATAAATAAATTAATGTTAACAATACTCAAAAAGTGAATTGAACCTGGAAAATATTAAAAACTTAAGAATCTATCAGTTTTATAAATGAATTCTCCTAATATTATCTAGTTCTTTTATTTTAGTTCATAGTAAGGAGAGTATTATCAGCAAATTGTAACTTACAGATGAAAAATTTTCTTATATCTTATTGGCCACTACTGACCAGAAGAAAATGGTTTATAAATGTGATCTTTTTGCTGGGCACATTGTCCGCCAAAAAGAAAACTGGTGTTTTGCTACTGTGGAAGAAGGGGAAAATGACCATTGGATAAACCATTGTTTCTTGTCTCTAAAATCAGAGTCTAGCCAAAGATTATTTAAAATAATTAATACAATTGTTTTTATTTTTTACTTTACAGATCACAAAATCTAGTAAGATATAAAAATCTAGCAAGATACTATATCTTCAGCTATAAACAATGAAGTAAATCTTAAGTAATTAATGAAAAATAGTACTGTGTGTCTAGAATTTATGTGTGTGTGTGTATGTAGACACACAAAGATGCAAGCACATATCAAGGAATCAAAGGAAGTAACATATTAATATGAGTGATCTACAGGTAAGTCCTGCAACTAGGCCAGAGATCATGTTATCCTAGATGCTCACATGTATTCTTAAATCAAAGGAGAGCCCTCAAAGTTTGTTATACCATTTTTGTTAACAAATATTCTGGTGAATGGATTGCTGCTACTTTTATTATTCCATTTAATTCAGGAAAATACTCCTTGAGATATTGGCTTATGCAGGTCAATGTCACAGAGTGAGGAAATGCTGCCAAAATGGAAAGACATAACTGAGTCTTCTAGTCTGTAGAATTACATACAGGCATCCTTCATCATTGGTAGACATCTTGCTGTCCAAACTCAAACTTGCTAAGTTGCTTCCACCTCTTATGATAAACTTCCCTATTAGACGTTACTGATTGACTAGTATCTCCACCTTTTTTCCTTCTTGTTATATTTATTTGTAGAGTAAAATCCCTCCAAGTCAAGATAAATGGGATCCAAACAATAATAAATCACACAAAACCTTGGACTGTATTATTGTGAGGTTAACGAAATGACAGGAACTATCCTGTCAATCCAGCCAGCTAGAAGTTCTGAGACCCATTTACCTACGGAATCCAAATCAGTGTCAGGTTCATCTGGGATTTGGTGTCACCTCGTGGCACTTGTTTACTTTAGCTTACATATAGATGGAGACTATTCCGGGTTCTGTGGCTGCCTGGGATTTCCTCAGTAGAGGTTATAAATTCAGAAATCTCAGTTACATGGTTCTATGGTTAGTTAGTTAGGCTGGTTAGTTCCATCAGCCAAATCTGAGGAGATTTGGGCAGAAAATTACTGGAAATGGAGAACACACTCTCTCTCCTGAGTCAGTGTTGCCTCTGCTTGCCCTCTGCGCACCCTCCCCAAAGATGAAAGCTTTCTAATGAAAGGTTGAATGGTGGAGGACCAATATTGTTCTCTTTATATCTGATTCTGATTTATTGCAACATTTTACTGTTTTTAAAATATATTTTTCTGGGGCACCTGAGTGGCTCAGTTGGTTAAGTGTCTGCCTTCAACTCTAGGCCATGATCCCAGGGTCCTGGGAGGAAGCCCCACAGCATCAGGCTTCCTGCTAAGTGGGGAGTCTGCTTCTCCCTCTTCCTTCGCACTCACCATGCCCCCAGCTTATGCTCTCTCTCTCTCAAATAAATAAATAAAATCTTTAAAAAATATTTCTCATTTTCTGGTGTACAGGTTGTTTGAGATTATGTTTCAGGTAATTTACTCCTTGCCCCAGAGACAATTAAGAGACCCAACAAGCAAGGATATTCAAAATATTTAAATAGTGGTAAGGCATACATATTGACCAGATGACTATTGGCATTAATAGATATTGCCCATAAATAGCAGATCTAGCCTTGTACTTAAACTGGCTGGGTGTCAGCCCTGCTCAAAGGCAATGCTTTAGATTCAAACTTGCAGATCAACACAGGGTCAACACCTTAATCTTCAAGCTCACTTTTTGAATTTCAATGTCCTTGGAGTTAAGGAGACTCTGATCTGAATGGTCCCAGGGTATTAACAGCTATAGTCATGATCAAAAATTATTACTGGGAAATTTCACATTTTATGAAGAATTACAGGAAGTCAAAAGACTTCTGGGTTTATTTTCCTTTGTTTTATGTTTTTATATACAATTTAATTAACTAGTATTGCAAAACTAGTGCGGTCTCTCCTTTCTTTTCATTAGAATTCCAACTATATTGTGAACTAAGCACGCTTTTGCTGACCCATCTGACAAGTTTTAAACAACCACATTACAAATAAATCCTTAATATGAAAATTTGGTGACCTCATTTATTCTAAAAGTAGGGGGTCATTTCAACCCTACTGAAGAATTAGTATCATTGACCATTCACATATTAATATGAATGACCTTAGGCTGCTTCTTCTCTAAATACAATTGAGACTAGAGGAGCCCCTGCCTTGATGAGACCCACATTTTAGAGGGCCATACTCTGGTTCTCTTCCAGCAGTCCTCCTCTCTATGGGTGAGGGGTCCACAGACCTGGTTCATGCACCCAGGTGGAGTCCTGTCTCTAGATATCCAGACATCTATAGATACTGAAGATTTGGGAATTTTCTGCCCAAAGAGCCCTTAGCCTTCTTCTCGATCTTATTACAATCTTCCCCCTGCTTCCATCTTTTCAAGAGTTGGCCACACTGTGAGGCATGTGCACCATTAGGCCTCAGGCTTGACTAAGGAAAAGCCATTTGGGGGAAAGAGGTAGGATGAAGTTAGATATGCATGCCAGTGAAATCCCTCCAGATGAGGGATGGAGCCTAGAGTAGGAAGAGAGAGCTTGACTCAAACTGAAGACCAAGGGCAGGGGGTTGGCAGCCTTGTACTCTCATTTCAGAGTTATCTCCAAGGAGCACAAAAATTCAAACCTTGAATCTGGTTTTCCAGGTCATTATAAAGGAATATGCACCAAGGTAGGAAAATAGAACTTGGTATTATTTAATAGTTTATTAGTAATTTTTTTATAACTTTTAAGTATTGATTAATATATATACATATATCCACATACAGGTCTCTATTTGTACTCCTGCTCTGGGCCCTGCAAACTTTAGGGGCAGATCTAGGAGGGAATAGGGAGAAAGAGTATTATTTTGGTGCTGGAGCACAGAAGTGAAGGAGGTAATTCAGTGGAAGGATTGGAAATATAAAGGTCTGTGCACCACAGCTGAAAGACAGGGGAGAGTGTCTAGAACCTAAGAGTTTGGTTCAAAATGTAAGATGTGAACACATCACAGGGATAGTTTTCTTTGTAACATTTTCCTAGATCTGTGATACCAGATATCACCTTGTGCCTTTGGGCACAGAAAGGCAAATGCTTTGATATGTTTTTACACGGTTCATCTTCTTCTTTCTTGCCATCTTAGACCCTACCAATTGCTGCCAACATCTACTCCTAAGTGCCTGATCTTTCTTTTTTTTTAATTTTATTATGTTATGTTGATCACCATACATTACATCATTAGTTTTCGATGTCGTGTCCCATGATTCATTGTTTGCGTATAACACCCACTGCTCCATGCAGTACGTGCCCTCTTTAATACCCATCACCAGGCTAACCCATCCCCCCACCCCCTCCCCTCTAGAATCCTCAGTTTGTTTCTCAGAGCCTTCTTTTTTAAAGAAAGAACCTCAAGAAAGAGAAGTTGGCAAATGGAGATTTGAATCACAATAAATTGAGACACTTGATGATTACAATTAATCAGTCAATTTGACGAAGCTTGACCGAATTCAATTCAAAGATAAAATGCACCAAACAAAGCTCTCCTTAACTCAGACAGAAATCTAAAACTGTTAAAGAGAATCAGATAAGAGCAGATGAAATAAAACAAAAATATTTTCTAAAAATAACTATTAATCAATTAAGTTTATATGCATACAGGTTTTGTCACGGTATGTTATAAAACTCTTTTTTTCTTAATTGTAAATTCATACCCAAGATCCAAAAGACATTGGTGATTTCCTCAATAGCCTGCAACATAAGGAGACATTGACTGGGTGCATAAATTGAGCACTCAATCTCACTTTTCCCCTAGAGCCCAAATGACATAGGACATCTGAGTAGTTAAACAGCATCAGGATGTAAACAAGGCTTTAGAGTTTAAACAGATTCCACTAGCATTGAAAACGTCTCCACAATTAGAGAAATATCAGGCGTTTTTTTCCTGACTCAGGTGCTTCATTCATAGTGTGCTATGATCCTTTCAAGAAGAAACATCTAATGATGTTCTTCCTATTAGCCCAGAAACTGATAGCCCCGGGTTTTCTAACTTCACCAAATTTAGTGTTAGCACAAAATATAATTTTTATAATATATAATTAATTTTATTTCATATTCCATCCTTAAAGAAAGGTATTGACTTATCAGGAATATCAACTTGCTTTGGTAAATGGCTAAAGAACATCCCCATTAAAAAGGGGTCTTTCTGTAATTTCAAATGGGAGCTATTTTCATGTTCATTTTACTCGTTATAATCCTTTATAAATATTTCTTATTGTGTGTGTTATTTTGTGTGCTCTGAATTATGCTAGTGTTTTATGTTTTCATTTATTCCATTTACTTTGCATCTCATCCCACTGTAAATTGAGGTCTTGAAAAATTTTTGATGTCACATTGGTAGAAATACAGTGTCTTCATCAAGAAATGAAAGTGTTTTATGTATAAATCAGCCACTGCAAAATATATTAGCCATGTTTAATGAAATTTTAAATGCAAGATCTGTTTTGTACTTTTAGCCTCTGCATATTGTTTGATTCATTACTTAAAACTGAATACAAAGACAAAAAGAACTTTGAAATGCATACCTCGGAGTATTAACAAGTACTCAGCTCTTGATGTAAATGTCAGAGAAAAAAGAAAAAGATCTGATGAAATCTCTGTTGGTGAAATATGGAATTGTTGCTGAATAGAATTATAAATGCCACTGAGATAATGCTTCATCCTGAAGCAAAATAATTGTGGTGCCATTTACTTGCTATGTGAATTTTGGCTCAATAGGTATAAAATACTGCTCTAGAAGTAATTTAGGAAGATCGGACCACAATGTAACTGTCCAGTTCACTCTTATGTCATAATATCTTAGGTTAGAAATTGTCCAGGAAATAATATGTTTTAACCATTGCAGTCTTTTTTTTTCCCCCAGCAAATTATAGCACCATAAGTTTTCATTTTCTCCAGTGTCTTTTCTGCTGTAATAATGGCTTGAGGATTTAAATCCTGTGCTGTTATTGTGACTTCAAAGCCTTAAAACTGCAATTGAATGAGGCAGTTCATCTGTCATTATTCAAATATGAAGCAATTATGATGAAATAAAGATAAAATTCCATTGAGAAATACTCCAATCAATTTTCACTTATATTTAACTAGAAACATAAAACGATGCTTAGAAGAGTAAGTTTCGGTAATAAAATTGAAGAATAAAAAAGCATGAATTACTGATCTATAACTGAGTCTTTTGTGGAGATTTCAGGGCATGTAAATAAAATGTGTCACCAATATTGAGTGAAAGTTTGGGGCATGATAAAAACAAAAACAAACGAAAGCAAAAAACAAACAAAACAAAACAAAAAACCCACCTAATACTTAACTGGTCAAAACTGTGTCTACACCTATGTTACCCACCAGAATTCTTGTAGAATACTTACTTTTTTCGTTTTTGCATTTGTTTTTTTATTGTTATGTTGATCACCATACATTACATCATTAGTTTTTGGTGTAGTGTTCCATGATTCATTGTTTGCGTATAACACCCAGTGCTCCATTCAATACGTGCCCTCCTTAATACCCATCACCGGGCTAACCCATCCCCCCACCGCCCTCCCTTCTAGAACCCTCAGTTTGTTTCTTAGAGTCCATAGTCTCTCATGGTTACGTTTTTAATAATTTTATCCAACCTAGTCAATATAAAATTCAATGAATTTATGCAACTTTGTGTTTTTTTTAAGAAAAGATGTTAAATGCAGGGACAGACACATGCCACAATATCAAACAAATGAACTTTTTGTTTTTTATTCTGATTGAGCATTTTACATTCCTTCACTTGTACCAACTTTACTGTTTGATGACTCTTTGTTATCTTATCTTTATTTTCTTTTTTTAATCTAAATTTGAGTGTCCATTTGTTTAGTCAAATTAGCCCATCCAATTGAATGCTCAGCTGCATTCTAAAAAGAGCTAGAAGAAAAGTAAAATATGTAGCATTATGTCACACAAGTATTGTATAAATATGTTTTTCATCAACTGTTCTTCCATTAACTTAGTACACATTTATTACAAACATTTCTCCATTACGTTCTCATGCTATTTAAACTCCTACAAGCATAATATTCTACTTTTAGTTAGCGTGATTTATTATTTTCTTATTTTTGCCTTTCATATATAATTTCTAAAATAGAAAAGACCTAGTAAAAATTTGTGTGTCAGTTACCTGAAGTTTCCTATATTAAATCAATAATAAATATGATGAATAAGTTTAATATTTCAGGTAAACAAGCATTCCATGAGTGCCTACTCTATTCCAGATCTCTGTCCAATACATAGTATATGAGAACCAATACAATGGGGGTAAAAACCAAGAAGTACAAAACAAGGTAGAAAGAAAGAAAGAGAAAGAAAGAAAGAAAGAAAGAAAGAAAGAAAGAAAGAAAGAAAGAGAGAAAGAGAGAAAGAGAGAAAGAGAGAAAGAGAGAAAGAGAGAAAGAAAGAAAGAAAGAAAGAAAGAAAGAAAGAAAGAAAGAAAGAAAGAAAGAAAGAAAGAAAAGGAGTAATGACTGAACTATGATCCTGACAGTGGGAATAAGAAAGAAAAAAAAAGAAGAAGAAGAAGAACAAATTCTAGGAGTGGTAGGAAGTAGTGTCATTAAATTTTGGTGATTGATTAGACGTGGAGCGTCAGGGAAGGGGGCAGGCAATACATGACCATCTGGCTTGGGCAAACGAATATATGTAAGGTCATTAAATGACACGGAGCATGCAGGAGAAAGAGTGGAACAAGGTTTATACGGGGCAGTTGGGGAAAGAGTGAGTTTAATTTCAACCATGTTGAGAATGAGATGTCAGCAAAGTTCCACGGTAGACTTGTTTAAAAAGAATGGGGAAGGTATCACAGGACAGCTCTGAGGACCCTCTGGGTGATAAAAAGCCCTTACATGCTTAGAGGGTGAGGAGTGCACAAAAGGTGGGGCGGGAGGTCATTGAGATCAATTTGGTATATTTTTCATTTCCTCAAATGACTGGCCCAGTCTGAAAGGTATTACATTTAAATCAATTTCGTTGAAGAATACAGGAGCCTTGTTAAAAGGGTACTACTAAGAATGTTCAGCATTGTGGTAGGAAATACTTTCAACAATAAGCAGCTTTCAGTACTCACTTTATGATCAAAAGAAAAGTTCTTTCCTTTTGTTGCTGAAATCAGACACAGTAGGCCCCAAAGTCTGGCCCTGATGC
Source organism: Mirounga angustirostris (assembly GCF_029215605.1). Classification (NCBI taxonomy): domain Eukaryota; kingdom Metazoa; phylum Chordata; class Mammalia; order Carnivora; family Phocidae; genus Mirounga; species Mirounga angustirostris. The sequence continues at coordinate 109,945,794 of NW_026991711.1, read as the reverse complement.
TTACTTGACTTTTATCCTTTGACAAGTTTCTTAACTTCTTTAGTGTCTCTACAGCAATGATAATAGCAGTAATACAAACGATCCTGGAGTGTTGTTGAAAGGCTTGAATGATATAAAGTATATGTAAACACCAAGTGTAGAGCAGAACTAAAAAAAATATATACATCTTTAAAGGGTTCATTCCCCACTCCCCCAGTTAAATATCTCCTCTGGGTTCAGTACTAAATAACAAAAATCAGTGTTCCTTTGTCGTTGTTGTTTTAACTATTTGTCCAATCCATTCAACAACTGCTTTTAGAGCACTTACCACGTGAATGGTGTCATGTTCCACATCACCAAGGAATTGCAAACAATGTAAAACATATTCCCTGTCTTGGAACAGCTTAATATATACTTGGTAATATAAGCCCAGGAAAGGTGAAAGAGTCAAACTGCAATAAAAGGGCATTCGTGGAGGTAAAAGGAAAAGGTTGGTGTAAGAAATAGTGGATGCCCTGTGCAATGAGATCTGGATGGTCCGGTTTACAGTGATCATCCTTTCCTAGTTGCCTAGGGCACTTATCAAACTCTGAAGTCAGTGCTCATATAGAAGAGAGGTTAAAGGAGCTGCCCCTGGAGGCTGTCAGATCTGGCTTTAAATTCTGTTCCACCGGTATTAACAACATAACTGTAGCCATAACCAGAGGCTATAACTTAGGGTCCCAAAGCCCTGGTTCCAAAGTGGGTATTAGTATTATCCAACACTTAGAATTGTTTCGAGGTTTCAGTGGGTTAATATAAAGCTCCTTTTGTGGTATCTGACTTGTAGTGAGAACCACAGTAAAGGCTAGTTAGTAGTTGTGGTAAAAAACTGTAGCACTAATTCTATTACAAAGAAATTTCCAAATACTTAATTTAGTATTCACAACAAACCTGTGAGTTGGACATTATTATTCTTATCGATACAGAAAAACTATAGGGACTCCATGAAAAACTGCTTTTTTCGTTCCTTTTCCTGCTTCTATTCTTGCTAGGACCTATACCCTCACCTTACACAGGCCTTATAGAACAGATAATGTATATCCTCCCTGTAAAGGTCAAGGACTTCATGATTTCTTGGAGTCTTCCAGCACCACAGATAACATCTAAGGAGTGACGTGGCTGGGCTTAGATGTCATGAAGGGTTTCCAAGACCACTGGTTCATCAAGACCCCAGGATCCAGGGCGTAAGTGACTCATGGAGAACACCTAGACACATGTCTTTGTTCCTGGATGCACAGACCACAGCTCTCAATAAAAACCCCAGATCCCAAGCTAAGATGAGGCTCACTCTTCCTTCCTTTCCAAGTCTCCCAGACACTCTGTCTGCATCTGCACTCTCTCAATGTCTTCAATAAGCTTTGCTCTCCCTTCCTCTCACCTCAAGGTTGATTTCTATCCTGCACAAAGCCAGGGACCCTCTTGGCTGATCCTGTGGGACCCGCCTTTGGTTCCTCGGACTCAGCCAGCCTGCATCATTTTTGCCTTATGAGGAAAATAAGGCTTGATGGCACTGTTTTCAGAGATGAGAGGCAAGAAGTTCAAGAGCTTAGGAGAAAGGATAGTCATAGGTGATCTTGGAATTTATGACTGAATAATAATACATGACTGATATCATTTTCATACTTGCTAAAGTTATATGATACCAAGATAATGTGAAAATCCTTTCAGCTCATGGGTCTTCAGACCTGGAATGGAGACACCATTTCCGTAGAAAGAAATGCAAAATCTAATCACCTTTAACTCCTCAGTGAGGATTATAGATTTTTGTTTCATTTCAAAATTAGATAATTATATGACTCAAATCTAAGTCCACCCATTTTAAGTTAGGAAGGCTCTTTGGATTCTACATATATACTTGGGAAGTCCATCAGAATCCCAGATAAGGATCCATTGCTACCTTATCAATATATTCTGGTCTCTAAGAATCAGAAAAGTGAAAGGCAATTCCAAAAATCTCATGGGAAGATAATCCCTCAAGCTGTGTTGAGTGTCATAATTGTTTCATTATGTATAGCTTCTTTTTTTATTAGAGCGAGAGTATGAGCAGGGTGGGGGGGCGGCAGAGGGAGAGGGAAAGAATCTGAAGCAGGCTCCACACTCAGCAGGAAGCCAGGAGCAGTAGCAGGATCTCTGGACTCTGAGATCATCACTTGAGCGGAAACCAAGTCAGAGGCTTAACTGACTGAGCCACCCAGGCACCGCTAGCATTTTTTTTTTAAACCTGGAAAGATTTAGAATTAAGTATTAAAATATTTACGAGAATCACATCTATGATATTATTTTGTTATTGTTGTTAAGCCAACTATGCATGCTTGGTATTTTAAATATCTGAAATGTTTTACAGACTTTAGCATATTAAAATAATAATAATAGCTTAATATAATGATGATAATAGCATATTAGAATAATAGGTGAGGTTTGTAACTCCAGTTTAAAACATGTTATTGTGAAATCAATTCCAACTTGAAATCTTAACTTGCAATCTCAGTAAGTTTGTATACTGTATTAGAACATCTATAGGCATAAGTTTATTCTACTTTTAAATTTAATTTACTAAATTTTATAATAATTATGTAAGTACTTGGAAAATTTTTCAGACAATGTAAATATTTAATAAATAAAATCAAGATTAAATTCATAACTGTAGTTTAAAATGGTTAGAAAATCGTGCTTATACATGAGACCAAATACCAATAATATACTTTACATTTGAAAAAGGCTTTTGTCTAGAAAATTTAATTATATGCACTGATCAGATTTTATTTCCAAATTGTTGTAAGTCCTAAATTGGACAATTTTAAACTTTCTCTCTCTCTCTCACACACACACATACACGAAAGAGTGGTAAGATATTCTTTTAGACTATAAGCAAAGAGGAAAGATAAAAGATGTCTGGTGAAAGATCGTTGAACTCTTAGCTATCATTCAGCTGAGTGGGATGACAACTGGCTTCCCAGAAGAGGTCTTAATACCATTAAAAGTTTATCTGAAAATTGCTTAAGCGGTTTATCAGGAATGCTAATTTCTTCCCAGAAGGCTGTTGTGAATTAAAAGGTCTGTCCTAGACCAGGTTAGGGACAACTTTTTCTTTATAAATCTTTTGAATTATTAAACTTACTAAATTTTGTGTACTTATATATAAAAAAATAAATTTTGTGAGCTGGTTGTAGTAGTTACAAAAGAACTGTATTTTTTCTTTTCCTTTTTTTTCAACAAAAGCAAATTCAGATTAGACTTCTAGTTACCCCCAAAAACACCTTCAAGGACACTGCCCACCCCAAAAACGACACACATTTTCAAGCAAGATTAACTATTTACACAGATTTCTGAATATGTGTGTGTACGTAATATATATTTGTATATAGGTTTACTCTCACATATATGTCATGATTCATTTATATTTTATAATATTTCTATGTTATATGTGGACTTATAATGGCTTGTCATAAAATAACATGCATATCTATGTACCCAGGCTCATTAGATTAAAGATAAAGATAAACCATTCAGCAAAAGGGCGGTCAATGTGGCAGGTAGCAGGAATAAGATCATTACCCCTGTTTCCTTCCTGATAGTGAAGACTGACATCTTACTTAGACCTGTATATACAAACAACAGCAAGTAGAAGTCATTGATATCGGAAATACTAGGCTATCCCACCTTCATTTGATCCCCAAACTTTGATCTTCTTTTCCTGACTCCAGTCTTTTACCTTTGTTCTCTGAGTTCAGTGCCCATTTCTTTTCTTTTTTTTTTTTTTTTTAAGATTTTATTTATTCATTTGAGAGAGAGTAAGAGAGAGACAGAGAGCACAAGCAGGGGGAGCGGCGGAGGGAGAGGGAGAAGCCGACTCCCTGCTGAGCTGGGAGCCTGATGCAGGACTCGATCCCAGGACCTGAGGATCATGACCTGAGCCCAAGACAGACGCTGAACCATCTGAGCCACCCAGGTGCCCCTCAATGCCCATTTCTTACTCTATGGCCCTAAAACACCAACTTCTCAAAACACATTGTTGGGAGTGTTGAGGACTGCCTACGCTGGGGTCATGCCAGCCGCCACTTTCCTACACCCCAGCTTCTATAGAAAGCATGTTGGAGCCCCATACAAAAGACTTCAAGTGGAGGACAATTCTGAAGGACCATCTCACCCTGAACACCCTTTAGGATTGGCTGAGAACTTTGTTGTGACTTCATTAATGTTCACCATCTCCCATCAGTGCGGTCCTGCTTCCCTTGCTGTCCCCTCCATACAGGTACATGTTGAGGGAGCAGGAATTCCACAAGGCAGCAAAGTAAAAGTAGGAGGAGAGAAAGGGGAATGGTCAGAAACCAAATGGGATAGGCAATCTAATTGATGAGGAGAACAAAGGTTAAAGAAATGTAGATAAAATTAAATTTCCTTACAACTTGCAGCCCATTGATAAACACCTGAGACAGACACAGTATGACATTCCTCAAGGAACTCACAACTGCCTTAATGTTCATGCTTTGCTAGAGGCAAAAAGTAACCTTGGCTTAACAATAGCCAGACCTCCAGAATCCTGTAAGTTCTTCTTTAACATACGAAAATCCTTTTGGAAACTTCTTTTATCGCTACTCTTCCCAATTTAAAGGTATATAATCAATTGCTCCTCACAATTCCAATGCAGCTCTTTCTGCACAGGTCCTGTCACTGTGCTTTAATAAAAACACATTTTTGCACTGAAAACGTCTAAAGGATTCTTTCCTGACCTTTTGCTCCCGGCCCACAGCACATAATGACCCCCAAAGGTGTTCATGCCCTAATCCTTGGCAACTATAAATGTATGTTACCTTACATGGCAAAAAGGGACTTTGCAGGTGTGATTAAGGTCAAGGACCTGGAGATGGGGAAATTATCCTGGATGATCCAGGTGCACCCAATCACATGGCTCTTTAAAGCCTGTGAACCTTTCCTGGCAATGGTCAGAGATCCGGAGCAATGATCAGAGAGATGCACTGTTTCTGGCTTTGAAGATGGAGGAAGGGTCCACGAGCCAAGGAACGTAGTCAGCCTCTACAAAGTGGAAGAGGCAAGGAAATAGATTCTCCAGCAAAGAATACCACCCTACCAACGTCCTGATATCAGCCCGGTGAGACCAGGGCTGGCCGTCTAACCCACAGACCTGTGAGATAGTAAATGAGTGTTGGTTTAAGCCACGACCTTTGCAGCAATTTGTTCCAGCAGGAATAGAAAACTAACACACCAATCTAGGGACGAACTTGAAGAAAACAAAGGTTCACTGAGGAGGCGGTGAGAGCAACTGGGAGGAAAGAGCCAACAGTTTGGGGAAGGAGCTGAAGTCAGTTCTCACATGAAGTGACACCCCGGAGATTGGAGAAGGGTGGTTGATATTTTTTTCCCCTTGGCTGGCTCCTTATAAAAGATCTGAGAAGACTCTTTTACATTTCTGATGCTGGCAGATCTCTAAAATATGTGACAAGTACCGTACCTGCTTCTCCACTTAGTGGAAAGGGTTATGTCTAGATACAACAGGCAAGCAGGTAGCCCAAAGATGCTAAATAATGTGCACAAGCAAAATGAGGCCTATGGAACGTGGTGAACCCAGCCTGGCCTTGCTCTTGAAGGATGACTCGTAATTTCAGGGCCAGGAAACAGACGAGTTTTAAAGAATTTATTTGCAGTATTATTACTCACAAAATCTAAAAAGTAAGTAGCTATGGAGGAGGAAGTGATATTCCAGTTAAAGTAGACAAACTGCTCCTGTGAAAATGCCAGGTAGAGGGGTTAAGGGAAAAGACACGTGCTTTGGATTTTTAATATTAATTACATTCATTGATAATCTATTATTATAGACTGGGTGAAAGTTTGTGGGGAGAGTGAGATTGCTCTGTTTCCCCTAATTTCTTGCTCATACGTTTGCCTCAAAACTTGCTGGGCTAGCAGAAAAACAAAACAAAACAAAACGATCCCACTGAGGGAACGTTGACTGGCCACAGGTTGAAGGAAGCTGGGACTAGGTTAGTATCAAGTCTCTTGGATGGCCGGATGTTTGAATGATTGTTTCCTTCTCTTCAAAGTTAGCGTGAGAGCAGGGGAAGAAGGTATGGAGAGAGAACAAAGCAAGTGCTCCAGAAGAGGAACCACCTCTTCCTAGCTGAGATGGACTTTATGCAAAAGGTTGCTTGCCTACTTCCTGCAAATCAATGACTAGATCCTGCTTTCAATTCTACATCTCCCATATTTAAAATAGTTGTGTAGCAATTGAAGCCAGAGAATCCTCTGAGGTAATATTCCGTTTTCCGACAGGAGAGAAGCAGGTTTACGAGGCTGCTGAAGCAGCTAACAGAATCATCAACAATCCCCACTGAAAGGGACTGAAGAGCAATTGAGAATTGTGGAACCCTCAGAGAAACACAGTGGAGGAGAGGGAGGGCAGAGGAACAGGCAGAGAGTGGGAACTTAAGGACTCTCGAGCTCGACTGTGTTGGTTCTGAGTTTCTACATCTGTAAGTTGTGGGGATATAAGATGTAAGGGCTCCAGTGACCGCAAACAAACCACAAATCTACAAAAGAGATGACATATTGAAGACCTCTCCTCTTTAAATAAGTCCAGTGTGAGCAGTTTTCCTCTATTATTGGAAAACAGGATGCTTTGGTTGGTTTCCAGATAAAGCATCTAGTATGTATTTTGGGGGGAAAATGTTATTAAGAAAATAAATCTCATCTTTAAATACTAGAATCCTATGTTGTGTGGGATAGGCTTGTGTCCTGAGAGGCATCTGAGAAATGAGTAAGAATTTGTGTCAACCTGGTCACGCTCACCTGGGTCCTCAACTCATTCAGTGGAATGGAGAGCTGCATAGGTCACCCACACAATTTAGGCTAGTCTTTATTTTTAATCTTTTTTGACTGGGCACATTTAGTTGAGTTTTTGAAAGTGAAACCTGCTAAACATACAGCAATGTCCCTGCACTTAGATGACACTGCTTCCTCCTTGACTCACTTACTCCTTCCCTAAGATAACCCATGAAGTTGGGACATCTGAGGATTTCTCTCTCTCGTTCTTTTTAGGATTTATTTATTTGAGAGAGAGAGAGAGAAAGAGAGAAAGAGTGAAGGGGGAAGGGCGGAGGGAGAGGAAGAATCCTCAAGCAGACTCCCCACTGATTAAGAAGCCCAACGCAGGCTCAGTCCCAGGACCCTGAGATCATGACCTGAGCTGAAATCAAGAGTCCTATGCTTAACCAACTGAGCCACCCAGGTGCCCCAGGACGTCTGCGGATTTCTAACAACTAAAAGGAGAGAAAGTCCTCACTTATCCTCTTAGTCGGGATTACAACTCTCCTTTCTCTTTACGTGCATAAAACGTGGTAAATATGCCTGGATTTAGTTCATTCTGAAGTAGATTTAATGATACTGATGTATACTTCAGGTTCTTGGTTTTTTTGGGCAGGAGTGGTGTTTTTTCTATTTCGATATCAACTTACAGTGTTGGATGTAGTGCATTTTAGGACTTAATTTTTTTTTAATTCTAAATTAGAACTTTAATGATGGCTTAATTAAACCATTTCCTAACAGTTGTGCACTTGAGTTGATTCCAGTTTTTTACCTTTATAAATAATATTTGGAAAAGCCCTAAGAATATGTCTGCGTTCAATTGTTATCCCTATTTTACAGATGGGGGAATTAAGGTGCAGAGACTGAGTAACTTGACCATGGTCATACATTTGTAAGTGGCAGAATTAAAAAATTAAAGCCAGCAGTCTGACACCTGAAATGACATATTTAACTCTGTATCACATAGGCTCTCACCCTCATTTGAAAGTTTTGGGTCCACTCTGATTTAGAATTTAGAATTTTTCTGAGTTTACAAAATAACATGATACACACATCATATAATAAATATATAATCATCCCAATGGGGTCTAGGACAGCACCACTTAAGTGCATGAACGTAACTCTAGCAAAATATATAAATAATCAAACTAACTGTAATATAGAAAAGCAATAAATAGCCTTATGTAAATTTACATCAAATGAGTTTGGACCAGATCAGGTTTTGCCATCAAATGAGTTAAGAATGCCTTTAATTAGCAAATTAAAATACCCTCCCAACCCTACTCCCAGTTGCTTCATTGGGTTTTGGAGACAGAGATTTATCAGGAGTAGGGGGTGAGGATATTATACTTTTGCATAATTGAGTACTAATGTTTAAATTCTTACTCTCTTACTCTACTACCAAATTGTAAGTTACGTGGCAAATTAAGGCTTTTGATATCTTTTCCATGCAGTCCATGACATTGGGGATTGTCCCATTTGTACTTATTATGCCTTGCTGTTTAACTAATCACCCCAAAATTTAGAAGCTAAAGTCAATACACCCCATGAATTTTTGGTCCAGAATTTGGGTAGGGCTTGGCTTAGTGACTCTTCTACTTTGTATGACATCAACTGAGGACATTCAGTTGTATTCAGCTGGCAAATGGACTGGTCTAGAGGGGCCAAGATTTCTTCACTCCCACATCTGAATTTTAGAGGGCATCACTTGACAACTGAGTTCAACTGGGTGTGCTGATAGGAGTGTCTACATGCTGTCTCCAGCATGACACTCTGAAATTAGTGGGGCTTTTCTCATGGCAGTCAGCTTCCCCTTGAAAGAGTGTTCCAAGAGATGAGTATAAATAGCAAGGCTTCTATGACGGTTCCAAAATCGGTAAAGTAAATCACTAAAGTCCGCTCATATTCAAGAAGAGAATTACATTCCACTCCTTAGTTGGAATAGCAACCAAGAACTCTAGCCACCTTTAATCTAATACAGTTGTTTAAGAAAAGGAAAAATAGATGATCATTTTTTAGCAGTTAGTCATTAAAGCTTAATGTTTCCATTTTTACTTTATTCTTTATTACTGGGGTTGAACATTACATTAAATATTTATTGATCATTGTAATTGTGTGTGTGTGTGTTGTCTATTCATGTTCTTTGCTCTTTATTGTGTGTTGATTTTTCCCTTACTGATTTATAAGGGTTCAATACAGTTTTGATATCTTTAGGAATCTGTTATGCTTATATATTGCATATAGCTCTGGATGCACTAAAAGGAACCCTGACTAAATCTTTATCAGAGATATTTAAAGTTATGGAATAGATTTTGATCTTATTTAATCTCTGACTATTTGGGAAATTATTTGAAGCTTAGCAATATGAACACAAATAAAAGGCATCTGAGACACACATAAGACCCACACACATAGAGTTATAAGACTGTATGATTAAGTGATTAGAGAAGAGAAAATTTCTATTTTTTGAAGACCATCTGCTAGGTCTCTTTCATATGTTATATTAATCCACTTACTCAAAATAGTTTAAAGATAAAAGAAGCATAGGAGATGGTGGGAGGGAAGTGCTACCATTTGTGGGCTGTCTATGGAGCCAGCCACTTTGACAATTGGCTTGTGGATAAGTGTTAGGGTGTTTGATCTTCACAGCAACCCTGCAGAGTAGAAAATAGATGATTTACTCTTCTAACCTACAATGTTATAAATTAGAAGGTTAAGGAATAACAATCACAATGTTATAAATGATAAAGTTAAGGAAGGAATTCAAATTTAGTATCCTTTCTCCTTCCCTATAATGCCTCCTTGGTATTTTCCCTGCAAAACCATCCTGCCACTAATTGGCCTCTATTTTGAAATTTTATTTAAATTATTATAGAGGACACTTAAAAGATACTTCTTAGTCTCATGCTAATATCTATTCTCACTCACAGACATATGATAAAAATGTAGCAGTAGATACCTAAAGAGTTTCAAAAATTTGGTTTGTAAGTATCATAAAAAACAATTTCATTAATACAGAAACCAAAAAGAAAGAAAGAAAGAAGAAAGAAAGAAAGAAAGAAAGAAAGAAAGAAAGAAAGAAAGAAAGAAGAAAGAAAAGAAAGAAAGAAAGAAAGAAAGAAAGAAAGAAAGAAAGAAAGAAAGAAAGAAAGAAAGAAAGAAAGAAAGAAAGAAAGAAAGAAAGAAAGAAAAGATAAAAAGGTAGAGCAAGCATTTTAACAAGAGGTAAAATTTTCTAGTGAAAATGCTCTCTGTAATAATCCAATACATTTTTTTTCATTGCCACACACTTACTAAATAATATGTAAAATACTGACACCTAATGTTAACTTTTTGTATTATAGTTTCAGATATTTTTCAGTATCCTAAAATAAAACTTAGGAAGTTACTGAAGAATCAAGTTTAAATGACGACAACAAAAAAATCGTATAGGTTTTGGAAATAAAGTTATTTGATGGTCTGGCGTGTAAATGGGATATTATTCCTGAAAATTAAAGGTAGAAAAAGCAGCTCGCCCACATGTGGGACTTAAAATAAAAGCCATGGGCATACAACTGAATCAAAGATCAGTGGCAGGAGTATATTGATAACACCTCAACAAACTAATGTTTTAATGCAGGGGTCAGTAAACCTGTTTCTGTCAAGCACTAGAGAGTACATATTTTAGACTTTGAGGATGATAAAGTCTTTGTCACAGCCACACAGCTCTGACCTTGCAGTGTGAAAATATTCATAGATACTACGCGAACAAGTGAGCATGGCTAAATTCCCCCCCTAAAAAATAAGTTGGCAATGAAATTTGATTTTCACGTAATTATCAAATGTCACGAAATATTATTTTTAACCATTTGAAAATATAAAAACCATTGTTAGCTTGCAGGATAAACAAAAAGAGATGCTGGACTGGATTTGGCCCACAGGCTATCGTTGGCTGACCCTGTTGTAATGACTTTTAATTGAACGGTCAACATAGGACAAAATGAAGAACCATCTCCCTTTGGGAAGAGAACAGATTAAATAAAAGGAACATTCCAAGACCAAATACATATTTCAGTTCATATGGTTACCACTCACCTCAGACTGACGTTGCCCAGCAGGCTGTTTTATATTAACTGAACTAGCTACAGGAACACTAAAACTAAGTTTTAAAACAACACCTGCAAATTAATGTTTTCTTTTGTGTCATCGAGCTTTATGATTTTCAAACTGAAAAGGACATTAAGAAACTTAGGAAAAGTTTGTGAACTTTTAAATAGAAAATCTTGCCTATTAATATGTTTCTCAAAAGCCTTTAAAGCTCATTTCCACATGAAGCCCTTTTACCCCCCAAGGACTCTTCCCTTTGTTTAGAATACTCTTCCCAGACACTCTGCTTCCTATTTTCATCCTCCAGGTCTCATTTAACTATCACCTCCTCCGTGGGTCCTTCCCTGAACTTCCTATCAGTAAAAGATTCCCTTGCCAGTCTCCCTTTATGCACTCTGTTCTTTTTCTTTATAGCCCTACCCCAAACTCCTAGAATATCTGCAGTGTGTTTCCATTACGCCTGTCTGCCCCGAGACTCTGAGCTCCCTGCAGCAGGGATGATGGTGCTTTTTTTGGCTTATCACTCTATTCCCTCAGCCTGCAGAGGGCAGTGTCTGTAGGTGGGGCTCAGTTAATATTCCTGAAGGATGAGTATGTAAATCAGATGAAATCAGATAAGCTTTGGTGGAAATGCAGTGATGAGGGTCTTTCACCTTCTTCTGCTCTGGTATTGTCCTTCTCTCGGTGCTTTTAAGGAAACTGTAGAACTCATTTTAAGATGAGGAAACTAAAGTCCGATCAATCAATACCTACTATGCAGTTACTTAAATATCCTTAAAAATTATGTTTGCTTTTCCCTGAGTAGCTCTCGCAACCCACTTCCTGCTTACATTAGTTATCTATGGCTGTGCTACAAATTACCTAAAAAATTAGTGGCTTGAAGCTAAACCTTTATCATCTTATAATTTCTGTGGCTCAGAAATTCAGTAACAGCTTAGCCAGATCCTCCGAACCAGGATTGCTCACACAACAGCAATCAATGTGTTTGCTGAGGCTGCAGTCATATAAAGGTTCGAACAGGGGAGGGTCCTCTTCCAACCTCACTCAAGGGTTGTTGGCAATTCCTCATGAGCCATTGGACTGAAGGTCTTCATTCCTTGTCGATTGTTGGCCAGAGGCTTTTAGTTCCCTGACACACGGTTCTCTCCTTAGGGCAGGTAATGACATAGCATCCCCAAACTGGGCAAGAGAAACAGCAAGATGGAGTAAGCAAAAGAGAAACAGAGTTTTTTTTGTTTTTGTTTTTGTTTCTGTTTGTAATCTGATCTTTGTAGTGACATTTCATCACTTTTGCCATAATATAGTCATTAAAAGCAAGCCACTAGGTTCAGTCAATACCCAAGGGGAGGAAATTACATAAAGGATCATTCGGAGACATCTTAAGGTGTCTTAAGAGCTGCCTGCACATTACCCATAATATTTTGGGACCCAATTAAACTATTTTCTTTTTTTTTTTTTAAGATTTTATTTATTTGTCAGAGAGAGCGAGAGCACAAGCAGGGGGAGTGGCAGGCAGAGGGAGAAGCCGGTTCCCCCCTGAGCAAGGAGCTAGATGTGGGACTTGATTCCAGGACCCTGGGATCATGACCTGAGACGAAGGCAGACATTTAACCAACCAAGTCACCCAGGCGTCCAAACTATTTTCATTTTTGAACTGTCTTTGTTTTGCTTTCTTTAAGTCTAATACATTTTTTTTTAGAAAGTGTAGGAGTTTTTTTGTATCAAATTATAATCTAGTCCAGTAAATATAATCATATAATCTACTTCATTAGATAAAACACCTAGAGAGGCTAATTCCATATTTGGCTAAGAGTTATAATGCTGTGAAAAACACTGCTACGATCTTAGAAGTGATTTTGTCTAGCTGAGAGTTCTGCAAAATCTCAACAAAAGGTTTTACAGCTGTATCTGTCATCTGATCTTGAGCCTGAGATTATGTTTAACAGAAGGATTTGATATTTACCAGTAGGTTTTGTTTTAATTTGAGAATCTTTTTCAAAATGGAGAAGTCTGTAATTGAGAAACAATTTTATTTACCAACCCTGGAAGTCCTGGGTTAAAAATGTTTCACCTATATTCTGATTGAAAATTGAAAAGTAGTTCTTTCTGTAGTTCGTGTCTCTAGATCTGATTCTTATGAGAATCATAAGAATATGAGCTCATATGAGAAAACAAAAAAAAAAAATTAAAACTGTTAACACTTTTAACATTCGGTCTGGAAACTTTAGCTAAATATACAGATTAATTAGATATTTTTTCTACCTTTCATGTTACCTCATGGCAACCACTTTACCAAATGTGGTACCTCTGACTAAAATGGGTCAAATTTTCAAGCCTCCAATGTCAATGTACTACTATACTTCCAACTTCCATTAAGAGTCTTTTAAAACCCTTCTGGTTCTGCTTACTTCCTGGTCCTAAAGCCAATACCAGATGTTTTAAGTTTTTGTTACATTATTAGCACCTCACTTTTAGGTGATAATTTTTGTTTCAATAATCTGTAACTGTGTAACTAACTACCTCAAAATTAGTGGTTTAAAACAGTAACAATTTATTGTTTTTCACAACTCTCTGAGTTGGCTAGGTGATTCTTCTGCTTAATATGAGATGAGCTGAAGTATCAGGAGAGGTAAAAGTCCAAATGGTCTTACTCAGATGGCTGGTAATTGGTGCTGGCTACATGCTAGAGCTCAGTTTAAGCTGTTGGTTAGGGCCTCAGTTCACCTCCATGTAGAACTCTCTATAGCATTGCTTAGGTTTCCACAGAACATGGTAGCTGGCTTCCAAGAGAAACATTCAAAGTGGCAAAAGTGGAAGCTGAAGATCTCTTAAAATGAAATTTTGGAAGTTACATGTCACTTCTGCTACATTCTATTGATCAAAGCCAGTTAAAGGACAAAGCTATTTTTCTGTGTGGGAAAAGCATTCATAAGATCCCAAACACCAGGTGGCATGCTTTATTAGGGGGCATCTTTGGAATCCAGCTCACACAGAAATGTATTACCAGTAAGAGTGAAGTATGAATAGAAGGGGATGAGTTGTAAAGCAGTGAGAATGAGGAGTCTAGGAACCCACCTCAGGTAAGAAATGTTTACTGCCCAAACTAAGGCATTTGTAAGTGGGTGGGGAGAACACAGATATAGGGCCATTAGGAGGCTCACCAGTGGACTGAGAGATTAGAGGAGTTGAGAGAATCTTAGGATAAATTATAAGCTTTTACTAGAGTTGTTTTAATACAGTGGCCTTATTTAACAAATATGAGGTGAAATAGCTTAACTGGATATTTAAACCAATGTAGATTTCTTCTCTCTTGATGTTCTGAATGCTCTCACTCTTTATTATTTAAAGGTACCCTTTTCTATGAATCATTGTCTGTCCCACCAGCACTAATGAGACATAGTAGTGACGAACATTTTCAGCTAACTTTTTGTGCAGTGTAAAAGAATGGTAACAATGATCTCCATTGCAGTGAGTTCATATTCTCCCTCAGCATCTGAACAAATAGAATCTGCTATTCCCAACTTTATAGACTGTATCATTATTTAATTCCACAGGGGTCTCTGAAATCTACAATTCTGCTTTACTACTAAATCAAGAGTTCAAAATGTCCTTCTATCATTACAAAAGCATCTTTAACTTTAGGAGGCAGAAAAACTTGTTTCAACAGAACTTAAAAGAACACATTGTACACTTATTCTTGTCTACCTGAAGCCCAAAGGAGGGAAACCCAAGCCCCGACATTGAGAAACCTGAAATAGACAAATAGATGGCCTCCTGCTTCAACAGCATGTCAAAAACATACTGAGAGCCCCCCAAGAAGTAGGCCAAAAATTCTCTTTCCTGGCAAAGTTATGACCAGATAATTTTTGCCTAGTACCTGAGCATAGGTTTATGCCCTGAAGAACATATATATATTCTGACTAACTAGAGTCCTCATTAAACCTACCAGAGAGTTTTAAGTAGTCCCTAGTACCATTTACGTGTGTGGAAACTACAAGAGATCATGGATGATACCTGGATGGGCAACTGCATGTGGAGACCCCCAACCCAAAACGCAGTTTGCCCAATTCATATGTGTTGCCTACCATTCTATACATAGCTCAACCTACTCCCTTCTTGCTACCCAATTCCCAACATACTCTAGCGCTACAGAAGCTTAAATTCTAATGTTGAGATCCAGATCCCCAGTTTCATTACTCACACTTGTCTACTTGTAGTTTCTTCCAGAACCAGGACCACATGATTATTCTAAGCAATGGTGTGCTGGTAAATGTCCAACAGCCAACAACTGGAGTATACTTCCAGGATAAATGTTAGTTTATTATTTATTTACAATAATGTGTAAGCTGCAGGTGGGAAAAACAAAGATAGAATTAACTCATTCCTCAATGACATGGGACACTTTGCTAAAACATCATAGTTTTTTTTTTTTTTAAGATTTTATTTATTTCTTTGAGAGAGAGAATGAGAAAGAGAGCACATGAGAGGGGGGAGGGTCCAAGGGAGAAGCAGACTCCCCGCCGAGCAGGGAGCCCGATGCGGGACTCGATCCTGGGACTCCAGGATCATGACCTGAGCCGAAGGCAGTCGCTTAACCAACTGAGCCACCCAGGCGCCCCAACATCATAGTTTTTGAATATTGAAAGAACATTCCTTAATTTTTTCTTATTCACAATGTAGAAGCTACAGATATAATACACTTACAAGTTTTATCTGTATTATTATTTTCTCAGGTGTAGAAAAAAATACAATAAAATCAAAACCTGATTTGCAGTGTTAGCCAATTCCCATGGTGTAAATACCGCCAACATGATTGATTTCAACTTACCAATGTAATGTTTGTGCATGAAGAATTGGAAGGAAACATCTATGCCATTATATAATATTTCTATTATTCAGATACAATAGGCATGAATAAACTCAAAAATATAGATAATCATAAAATGACTAGGAAGTAATAAGTTTTGAATATTTATTACCATATCTCGAAAAGAGTCTTTTATTTTGGAATAAATATAGACGCACAGGAAGTTGCCAAGAGGCAACAGGGAGGCCTGGTGCACGTTTCATCCACCTTCTTCCAATGTTGACTTTTTGCATGATTATAGTACAATAATAAACTAGGAAATTGACACCAATATAATCCATAGAGCTTATTCACATTTCACGAGTCAGTAATATACATACTCCTCTGTGTGTGTGTAGTTCTATGCAATTTTATCACACGTGTAGCATCACATAACTATCACAACAATCAAGACGTGGGATTCCTCTATCACCACAAGGCTACCTCATGTCAACCTTTTCTAGCTACTTCTCTCTTGATTCTTAATCCCTAACCTCTGGCATTTAGTAATCTGTTCTCTATATCTATAAATTTGTTATTTCAAGATTGTTATATAAATTGAAATTCACAGTAGGTAATTTTTGAGGTAGACTTTTTTTTACTCAATTAATTAATTCCCTTGCGGTCCACCCAAGTTGCTGCAAGTATCAGTAGTTTGTTTTTTATATTTAAGAGTAGTATTGAACGATATGAACGAACTACAGTTTGCTTGGCCACTAATCCATGTAAAGACAATTGAGTGTTTACAGTTTTTATCTATTATAAATAAAGTCGTTATGAATATCTCTATACATGTTTTTGCATTCAAATAGGCTTCCATTTCTCTGGCATACATTCCCCAAAGTACCATTACTAAGTAGTTGTAAGCACATTTTTAGTTTTAGAAGAAACTGCTAAACTATTTTGCAGAGTGCATATACCATTTTACGTTATAATCAGCACTGTATAGATGATTTGGTTTCTCGGCATCCTTACCAGAATTTGGTATTAGCCCTTTTTTTTTTTTTTAACTTTTGCCATTCTGTACACATTTTTACATTAACATAGGCTACCCAGCTTAGGCCCTCAATATATAGTGAATTTTTAAAAGTACCTACCTACTGTATGCAGGATTCTATATTAAAAAATGATTCTCTACTAAATTCCTAAAAATTGTAAATAAAATGAAATAAATTTTCTTTATGATAAATGTTTCAAAGGGAAAGCAGTAGGACCTTCTCAGTCCTACTAATCCATTCTTCCTTCTTTTCTTTCTGTATTATTTCTGTCTTTCTTCATTTTCTCTCTTGTAAAGAAATTATGAATAGGATTTTAAAATCTTTTCAAGTTGTACATAACAAATAGCTAACTACAATATGAGTTGGATGAACAGAAGTCTATGAAGATAATTTTTTCTTTATCATATACTTTCTCTATATCCAAACCTAGTCCTTACTAGAAAGGTCTTGAAATGCTGTCATGTCTGGTGGCAATCACTGGATTAAGCTTTGTCCCTTGGATAACTTATTCTCTCTTTCAGTCATCACACACACATATCCACAAACTTACTGGCTTTAATTACTTTCGTAAAATTCAAAATTTCCAGGATATACCTAGATTTGCAGAGATAAATAGGTCTCATTGTGATCCTTCTTGAATTTCTGATATTCAGAAGGAAAAACACTTCTATGTCGGCACTAGATGTATGGTGTTGTACATTGTCATCTGAGAGCTCTCTTCTTTTTCAGATTATGTATGTGAAATACATCAAGGGAAGAACAGGTTTCTATTTATATGACACCATTCTTCCTCGACTTCCTCAAGCCTGGATTACAGTATGTTGTCTAGCTTCTCCAGAAATCTTCCTTTTTCATTTACAATAATAAAAATTCAATTTTTTGTCCACATGTTTAAAATGTTTTAAAGCTGCCATTCACTAACAGCCTTAGTTTAGTTACACACAAACTGTTTGAATGCCATCAGAACTTCTTAAGCTACAGCTTTCTCCCTAATTATGAGCCATACATTATTGTCTATATCATCTGTCAAATAAACAGCTTTTGTGCTTGCCAAAAGCTGGAGGTGCTCTTATTTATATTGTATGTTGAAAATATAAACAAAAACACAAGCCTGGTTTACTACATGTTACAATTAATAAACCACCACAATCCAAACATTACCTGCTTTTCCCCCATGTGACAGCATCTCTTTAAACACAGTTGATTTTTTTAAAAATCTGTATCCTTAACCTCTGCTAAGAGAAAAAAAAAATTACTGTGTATTAAACAGTAGGGATTTATGTTAAAATATGTTTAGAATTATTTAAAATTGCTTTTCTCTATCTTCTGTATTTGCAACATTATTATTTTTTCCTACTGCAGAAGTTGAGGATTTAGTTATTAAAGATCTCCTTCTCCCCATGCCCACAACCTCATAGACACAAATACACTTTCTTTTCACTCATCCTCCAAATATGGTGTAATCATGTTTTAGATTACAGCAATATTCATTGTTTGCATATTTACAATTGCATTAATTCTATTTACAGCTGGTGTTGTGTATATATGACAGAATAGGAACATATGTTAAAAAATATTGAGAATGTAGCATTTTTGTAATATTAAGTTGAAACATAAAGGGCATGATATATCTTCTAACTATTCAGTTTACTCTGATAATGTTTCTTTTATTGTACAATCTTATTTTTTACAATTAAAAATTGCCTTCTTTTAAATTTGCTCGATATTGTCGCTGTACTAATTTGAATCTTCAAATTAGTTCTGACAGAATATAAAACTCTTCTCAGAGCAGTAAACTATAACAAGCATTAGATATTTCATCAGTTTGTGGGGGCAAAGGGAGAGAGAGAGAGAGCCATCCATCCCCTAGAGCTTCTGAGCATTTGCTCTAGTCTGATGTGATTCCTCTTTATGGCTGATGGACAACTGTTGCCCTAGGACTTCTCTTCATGGCCATTTTGGGAATCTTGCTTTTTTTTTTTTTTTTCTCCTTTTTGTGGTTCAGTCTTTCTCAGTAAATACTGAGAAATAATATGTGGAAAGAAAACATCCTAAGACCTTGCCTACCTGAAAAATCTTTATTCCACCTTCACATTTAATTGATAGTTTGGCTTGGAAATTGGAAATAATTTGTCATCCGAATCTCAAAAGCATCCTTCATTATTCTCTATCTTTCACATTTGGTGATTAGAGTCCCTATATTGTTACGATTGTTGATATTTTTAGCATAATCTAATTTTCTCTGTAAAGTTTTAGAATATTCTTTTTATCCCCAATGTCTTACTTTTTTCTTGTGATGTAATTTACATTAAAAATAAATTTATTATGCTTAATAATCAATAAGTCTTTTTATTCTGAAGGTATATCTTTGTTTTGGAATGAGTTCTTGAAGAGTTTCTTCTTTTTACATAATTGCCTCCTTTCTGTTTTATCAGTTCTCTCATTTTTAAGTACTCTTAAACAGGCGTTGACCTCTTGTATTAATCTTGTAATTGTATGATCTGTTCTGCTTTTGAGATAATTCTTCAATTTTATATCCCAAGATTTCCTTTGAATTTTTAATTTCTGATTTATTTTTAGTTTTCAAAAGTTTTTCCTTGTTCTCTGTTTTCTTTAAGTGTATAGTTTACTTGTTCCATAGTTTTTTCTTTTCTCTTGGAAGATACTAATTATAACTTTCCCCACTTTCTCCTCTTTCTTTTCTTTTTCCTTTGTACTATTTGTTTTCTGTTTGTTCTTTTGGATTCTATCCTGCATTTTAAATGTTATTGTTGAATGTGTGGTGATACTTTGTGTTCATTCATTTTTAAAACTGGAACTCTAAAAACCAGGTGCAAGCATTTTGTGCAGGGGTAGAACTTTTTGATTGGTAGGCAGCATTGTACCACAATGAGACTCAATACGAGGATTTGTAGCTCTTATCAATCGGACTGGACAGTTTTCCCAGAGAGGTATCTATAATCATATTCCTCAGGAGGGCTGGAGGAATAGTGGATATGATCGTGGGTGCAGGCATAATTTCTTGGGAGCCCAGTGGGGGAAGTGAATTGGGACTTTTACCGTTGAGAATGCAAAATCTCCCTGAATCACTCCATTTTCAGTCAAATGGTTCATCCATCTCTTCAGCTGTCCTCATGTCCCTAAGCCCAGAACTACAGTAGTTCATCCTCTCTAGAAGTAAAGGAAAGATGCAATATTCTGAATGCACAGGCTGGAGGAAGGGATCTGGGGTCCAACAGCGAATTTTACAGACTTTCAACCACCTGTTTCCCATCCCATGTGCACCTGGCCTTCAGAAATAATTTTTACCTCCAATGACAACTATTTCCATGGTTCTTTGACCTGAGTCAGATTGCTACTCTTTGATATCCTTCTATCACACAAGGAATTATGTTTTAGGTTCCTGCTGTCAGTTTCCTCTACTTTCCAGCTTTGAAAGTGTGTTGACACTTTCATGCACTCTGGTCCCTTATCATCTGAGGGGTCTTTCTATATTTATGCCACTTATATTCATTTACTATTATTTTTGTGAGATAGATATGTAATATTACCTAGAAATACAGATTACTATACACTAATTTTGTTCCCTTATATGATTGTAACTTACACAACTTTCCCAGAGGAAGTACTTGAAAACAATTTTCTTATTGTCTTATTTATTTTTACAGTTTTACAATTTATCTTTAAAGAACTCGATATTTTCTAATAGATAATCATACATGTACTAGCAGAAGTACAAAAACTGATCACAATGAATGTGTCAGCTTTGACTGAACTGAAAGCCATTTGAAGAAATATGCTCTAAGCTTTAATATGCTTTTCTTCAAATCTAAGTATTGTTGAGAGAAATATAAGAAAAAGATAACAAATATATATAGTGTATAAAAATATATGTAGCAAGTTTGTTATGAAATAAGTTAATATGGCCATCAATACAACCAAGTAACAGTTATAAAATAGCAATATTATTTAGAATTCAGTGAAAAAATGTGACATTTGGAGTCAGTTACCAATTTCAAACAGTCTGGTTCTGTTGTTGCCTCCTAAAAAAAGACTGTCTGTGACTCTCTCTTTCTGTTCTTTTTTTTCCTCTTAATTGCCATTTTTTCCTAGACCAGCTGTAGCATCTATGTCCTGACTTTGATCCAACTACTTACTTTAACCCATAGAGAAAATGTCTCCCATAGACTCTGCATATATCACTGCAATGTCTCCATTCTTGACAAGCTTGCTGTTTTAACACAATAGAATGCAAGGAGAACTGCATAAAGTGAAGCTCTCACAAACTGGGAAAGAGAAAATTAAGACCTCTGTTTAGTAAATATTGGCACAAAAATGCAGTTCTTTTCACTAAAATACTATTGTGAATATGTGATTGAAATTTCAACAGAGACCCAGGAATTCATTGTTAGTTCATTTGTCTCCTTTGAGAAGTCATGCTTTAAAATATTATTCTTATTTTATTTATGATATGAATCATTCTCAACTTTGGTTCTGCATGGGGCACTGGAAGAGGTTTTTTGAGTCCCTTTATTTTTTTTTTAAAGCTTTTTTTTTTTTAAAGATTTTATTTATTTATTTGAGAGAGAGAGAATGAGAGAGAGCACATGAGAAGGGGGAGGGTCAGAGGGAGAAGCAGGCTCCTCACTGAGCAGGGAGCCCGATGCGGGACTCGATCCAGGGACTCCAGGATCATGACCTGAGCCGAAGGCAGTCGCTTAACCAACTGAGCCACCCAGGCACCCTTTTGAGTCCCTTTAAAGACAAAGGAGGATGCAATGTGATAGTAAACTTAACATAACCAGTGGTGGCCTCAAGGTAAAAATGGATAGCATATGTGACTTGTTAATAACTATACATTTCTCACTATTTACCTGCTTATAAGAGCCTAACTGTATGTTCAACACAGTGGTAAGTACTGAGGGGCATGCTAAAATAAAGTAAAATTAAATTAAATTAAAATTAAATAAAACAACAAAAAACCCCAAAAAACAACACACAAAATACTAACCAAGTTATATTAAGGTAGGGAGAGAAGACATATAAAAATATAACGTGAGATAATGTTCCTTTCAAAATCCATCATAAGAAAATTACAGATAAATTTCTTGACATGTGGAGACAGAAGGGATTGTTTCCATCATAATAATATGGGTGGAAAACATTACATACATGATTTTGTTAAAATCATGACTTTTGAGGCAGGTGTCCTGGATTCTTATCTAAGCCATCACAATTTATTGCTTCTTATTTTTCAAATATTAACAAAAGTAGAGAGAATCTTAAAACTCTTTAGAATTATCAAGATTTTGTCATATATATTTTTCTCCTTCTTCTCATCCATCCTTTCTTCCTGTGGTGTGAAGAATAATGATCCCCAAGGATGTCCATGTCTTAATGCCCAAAACACATGGATATTTTACATTATATAGCAGAGGAGAATTATGATTGCAGGTGGAATTAAGATTAATCTATTGACCTTCACAGAGAGATAATTCTGGATTAACCAGTTGGGCCCAATGTAGTAACAAAAGCCCTTGAAAGTGGAAGAGGGAGACAGAAGAGTAGAGTTAGAGGCTATGCGACTATGAAAAAAGTGTCAGAGAGATACAACAGGGCTGGCTTTAAGGTGAAGGAGATCAGAGCCAAGGACTATTGGCAACTTCTAGAAGCTGAAACAGGCAAAAAAAAATGGAACTTCCCCTAACGTCTCCAGAAAGGAACCCTGCCAAAACCTTGAGTTTGGTCTAGTGAGACCTATGCTGACACTGAAACTTAGAGAACTGTAAGATAATAAATGTGTGTTGATTTAAGCCACTAAGTTTGTGGTAATTTATTTGTTAGTATTTGGGGGGGGGCAGGGAGAGGAGGCAGAGAAATTTCAAAGCCAACTCCAGACTTTGTATCATTTTATTCCCATGTGCTGAGTATATCTTTTTAGAAATATTAGTATCTTCTTACATCCAAAGTACAGTTGTCAGAGCTAACAAGTTGAATAAAATTTTTTTTCCCGATAATAGGTTCTCAATTCTCTCAGTAATGTATTTTTATTGGTGCTTTATTGTTGCTATAACCATACGCAGAAGAGTTACCACATCGTCTTTCAAACACAGTAATTTGACTTATTACTCCTAGTGAGATGGTCTTTGAATCAAGATCCAAAGAGAGTCCACAAATTGCATTTACTTATTATGTGTCTTTGGTTTCACTATCAAGGGAACAGCCCATTCTCCCTCACCTCTCCCCTATTCATGCCATTGACTTGTTGAGGAAACCCAATCAGCTGCCATGTAGCATGCCCCGCATCTGCTTCTTTGCGGGGTCATTTAACTTGTTTCTCTATGCCCCGTAGTTTTTATAGGCTGGAAAGTAGCCCTAGAAGTGTGATTGGATTCAGGTTTATAAATTCCTGAGACTACTGCACAAGTGATGCTGCCTCCTTCACGTTGCACATCAGGGACATCGTTACTATTTTTAGTGGTACCTGCTTCATTCAGCAAATTGCCCCACTAGGTAGTTTTTCATCAACTTTTCCTTTAATTTTTGATCTTTGCCTGAATCAATTATTATACTGAGCTGAAAATAATTATCTTCTAATTCTATTATTCCTTCCTTAAGTATTAACTGTAATTTTCTGTAATGTTTTTTCCAAAATGGAAGAACATATTTATAATATGCTACTATATTTCTTTTATCTAAGAAAGAAGTATATGTGTTATAATTGTAATATTATAATACATGTATATACCTCGATTTTATTTATATGTATTATTTATATATTATGCTTATTTATCATATATAGGTATACACACACCTATATATATTATAGTTATTATAGGTATATATTATATATAGGTAATACACACACACATATTTAACGAGACTTTATCTATAGGCATGACTTCTATTGATATGTAAAGTAATAGAAGGATAAACTAAAACATGAAAAAATACTACAGCTAGTGGGAAGGAAATAAAGTGCGATGAGTAGGGACAGAAACTAGACTTTCCTGAGTACATCTTGCTTTGTAGATTTGAAGTTGAAATTATCTAAGTATTTTACACAATTTTGAACTAAATTTGAAAATTTTAAAATCTATGAAAATTGAAAATTCCCAAGTACTGAACCTAACTAAGAATGCAACTGGTGCTATAACCATACAGAGAAAAGTTATTATATTGCCTTCAAAACACAGTAATTTGACTTACTATTCCTAGTGAGATGTATTGTAAGGACATTAAAAAATAAAAAAGTTTCAAAAATTTAAACTGCTTTAATCATATTGTTCATAATAGCTTTGGTATTATTAATCTTAAAACTGTATATATGCAAATGATAATTATAGCATATATATGATAAAACCAGTAATTAATATTATTAGAACCAAGATTTTCTGCATAAGTGATAAAGTTAAATAAAAAATTGTTATCCTAAATTGAAAATCTATGAAATAACAATACAATTTCTCTTAAAATATGTATTTCCTAACTCTGCCAACTGAAAATCCTGGAAACTATGATTAACTCAATTACAATGAGCACTCTTACTATTAAGATTATGGTTTCTAAATATCATTTTCCTCCAAAAGGAACTGGATATTCTTAGAGAAACAAGTGATGTCAAGATTGAGATAGGAAATATACAAGGTGAGCTTACATCTTCTCACACCAAAAGTAATAAAAAATATCAAAAACAGTTAAGATAATATCAAAAGGACTCAGGAGCTATATTAAAGAGTCAGAAATTAGAAAACTGGAGCATTAATAAAAATAATTGGAATAAACCAAAACACATCATAAATGTTTAAATCCATTTATTCATAATAATCCTCTTTACTATTTTGTTCTTTGAAAATACATCTTGCTGAAGTTAAAATATAATATTACTAGAGGGCAGAAAACAAATTTTATCTTTTGAAAACACGTAATACAGATGCTAGTGACCCACGCGAGCATCAAACCCATCATCTCAGTTACAGGATGCCCTAATTCGGTGATTTCCAATGTTTTGTTTTATGATATGATGCTTTCAGGGTGTTTGCAGTTTTCTTTTCTTAAGATGATGCAAAAACCCATTTACTTAAAAATCAATGCTCTAGCAATTTCAGTTTATGGAACAAAAGCATAACACAATTTGAATGTAAATTCACAGTTTTGACCTCAAGAGTTAAGTAGAAAGTTACCTAGCAGAAAATAACTGTAGAAAAAGTTTACTTCTTTAATTTGAAGTTGTTATTGACCTCACACCCAGCCTTTTCCCCAGTCAGTTTTGCATAATAAGTATAATTTAATGTTACACAGACAGCTCTATGTATTAAAATAACTCCCAAGGGCATCACTATAAAAGAATTGCATTTATATAAATGTGCATGAATTATTAAGCACAATTCATTTTCTGCAAAGAAAATAAGAAGTGCATAATATTTGTTTTTAGTCATAAAACATTTCATGACAGTTTAACATATTGTGGGGATTAGATACTGGAAAACAAAAATAAAAATCAATGGCAAAAAAGCCTTTTAAAATGAGATGGCATGAAAGTAAGAAATTCTAAGAACCCCAAAATAAAATAAAAGCAGGAGCCTGGAAAGTAGAAGTATGGTTTTCATCCTAAGAGTTTCTGCCACAACCTAGAGTCATTGAGCTTCAGTGCTGATAACTTAATTGGACATTCAACAAGCTCAGGACCAGCCAACTAAATGATGTAAGAGCCCTACATACATTGGCAACCAAAGAATATGTAAAGGGTCAGTAAGAAAAATTAGCATCTTCAGAGAGTTTGTAACTCTAAATTGGCCCTCATAAGGATTAATACATCCAGTTTCATACTATCCATGTGATTTGAAAAAACTGAACACAAAAATTTTAGAGGCGCCTGGGTGGCACAGTTAAGCACCCAACTCTTGATTTGGGCTCAGGTGGTGATCTCAGCGTCATGAGATGGAGCTCCCCATCAGCTCCGCCCTCAGCGGGGAGTCTGCTTAAGTTTCTCTCTCCCTTCCCCTCTGCCCCTCCCCACTCTCTCAAATAAATCTCAAAAAAAAAAAAAAAAATTAAGTGTTCTTGTGTCAGAAATGAGCCTGAGTAACTGGCAGAAGCAAAAATGAGTATCTTTGGAAAGACACACTTTAACCCACTTCTCAAAGAATTCCAAGGGGGATCAATAAAATGAGTGGCTTAAAGTTAACAAGTAGAATAGACATAAGGAAACAAGCATTATTCGTGAAAACCAACAGAAACAAAACTGAAAACTGAAATTTATCATATACTGGATATAGAATATAAAAAGACTTATGGTTATTAACACTACATGAAAGAAATGCTATCTCAGATTGGGTTTCCTAGAAATAGAGTTTGAGGCTGGGATTTGTATTCATATGTTTTCTTAAAGATTTGTGTGTGGCGGGAGGGGCAGAGGGAGAGAATTTTCAAGCAGACTTTCCACTGAGCATGGAGCCCCACGCAGGACTCAATCCCAGGACCCATGAGATCACGACCTAAGCCGAAACCAAGAGTCCAATGCTTAACCGACTGAGCCACCCAGGCGCCCCTGGATTAATGTTTTATTGAAGGGGAGCTCATCAGGAAGAGCTTCGGACAACATGGGAAGGGAAAGAGCTGAGCAAGGGTAAAACTCGTGTACAATTCTCATCTTGGCTCAATCCACAGATTAAGGATGGTTTCTGAAGCATTAACTGCAGGGTATGTCCTCATTCTGTCTCTCCTCCTCCTTGTGTGGAAGTATACATTCATTCTGTTATTTTAGTAATCACCCTATTTTAGCCTGCGTACATGACAAAAGCAATCAACAGCCACTATTGTCAAGTATCAAGAGAAGAGAACTCTCATTTCCTATTTGTTAGAATGGACACTGGTACAACCTCTTTGGAGAAGAGTTAGATACTGCACAGTGAAGCTGACCATGTGTGTGTCTTATGACCCGACATTTTCAGAGTTATATGTCCTAGGCAAAAATTTGAACCTGTGTACCAGGAATGTTAATAGCAGCATTGTTGCAATGTTAAAGATACTTGGAAAAAACTCAATGTTCATTAGTAGTAGAATAAATGAGTAACTCCAAAAATAAATAAATTACATAATTAATAACTCTAATTATATACTAGAACATTGAGCAGCAATGAAAATGGATAAAGAGCTATATATAACAAATGGATGAATCTCAAAAACTTGGTGTTGAGCAAAGGAAGCAGAATATATACAATACAATCATATTTACACAAAGTTCACAGAGAGGCAAAATCGGCTAATAAATTTTTATGGGTACATACATAGGTATAAAACTTCAGTGAAAGTAAGGGAATGATTAACACAAAATATGATTTGATGGTTATCTCTGGATTTGGGGAGGAAGGGGAATACAAGCAAGGAGAAAGGGAATTTTTTTTTTTTTTAAGATTTTATTCATTTATTTGACAGAGAGGGAACACAAGCAGGGGGAGTGGCAGGCAGAGGGAGCCCGATGTGGGGCTCGATCCCAGGACCCTGGGATCATGACCCGAACTGAAGGTAGGTGCCTAACGACTGAACCCCCCCCAGGGGCTCCGAGAAAGGAAATTTCTAATACCCTGCTTCCTATCCTGTGTGATGAAGACATAGTACTGATTAGTCTTTGAATAATTTGTATACATAATTTGATGTAATTTTAATGTGATTAGCAAGATATTATATTTTTTTAATTTTTAGCATTATATTTAAACTTAAACTTACAAGCACCTTCATATGCCTCCCCTTACTTGATCATCTAATTAATACCCTTGAGATTTTCTCTTACCCTATCATCTATCTGTTTTTCTTTCATAAAACCTACAGTTTGTAATCATAGATTTACCTGGGTGTTTATATGTTTTACTACGGATTTCCCCCACTAAGCTGCGTGTTCCCTGAGAACAGAAACCATGTCTGTTTTGCTTACCACTGTGAAATTCAAAATGATTCCTTTTACATGAAGTTGTATAGGGTTGAATTGTAGGATTCTGAGAACTTTTCCATCCTCAAAGATGAGTTTTGCCAAAAGTTGGAGGGGGAAGCTTTGCTAAAGCAGTTATGCAGCCACTCAAATAAGCAAGATAACATACAAATAGATCAGAACCATACATGGTACAGGGTGAGAACTCAATACATACCAGTAGGTGCTGGTATTGCTGTCATTTTGCATCTTTTTATTTAACTCTAGTGGTTGTCTAAGTTAATTTCATTCAAATTTGTTCATCAGGGGCACTAATTATATTGTAGTCACTCTTTCGTGCTGCCCAGGTATATAAATGTAGACTATTTTGCCAATTCATGAATAGTGGTTGTAGCATCAGCAGTGGAAAAACAGGGAAGTCCAACAGGGTTGAGTGTAACTGTAGTTTTCGTAGTGGAGATAAAGGGCCGTAGATTCAGGGTAGAGGCTAAGAGATGAAGCACTTGTTTGTTAATTCGAATTCTCAATCGCAAGTATCTTGGAATGATTTGTTTCACTGTTTTAGAGACAGGGTCACATCTACAGGCTTCTCTAAGGGCAAGTCCCCATTAAAAAGAAATTATGATAACACCAAAGAAAGGGACAACCTTGTAAAATGGATTAGGACCCAAGAGTTGGTGGGGAAATAAACTTAACAAGTTTCAACCAACACTTGCTGTAATGAGATAAAATGAATAATAAAATAGAGCATGGACAAATAACTTACGACACTTTTGCTCTATATCCCATTTTTTAAAAATCATCTATTCATTGTGAGAAGCTTGCTAATGCGAGGATGGTAACATGAAAGAATGGTCAATGGCAACTGTAAGAACTATTGATTGAAAACTGACAAATTATTCTTTCACAGATGTTAAAATATAAAGATTTGTGTATTAGAATTAATAAAATAAGGCATAAACACGTATAAATACTAGTCTTTGACATTAAATCTATTTCTCAGTGAGGGTTGTGGCCAAAACATTTGAAAGCTACTGCCCTAGAAAATGTGTTTTCTGTTCCTTAGATTAGAGTTGGATGGAATATTGCAAAATCATACATATATCAGACCGTGAAATTACAGGGACTATAAGAAACTCTCTGGTAAATTAAAAGTAAAGTAACATTTCTAAAATTGGCACAAAAAATTGCACATATATTGTGAAGTTGTCAGTCAAATTATAAATTAAATCGACATAAAACATTCACTGACCACGAAATGTGACAGCTAGCTAAGACTATGTACATAATACTCAAACCAGTGAAAACTTTGATCCACCAAGCATGAAGAAATTGGACAGACATGTGGATTCCTCAGGATAACAGACTCTTGGAAAAAATATATCAGGTTTTTCTGTAAAGTATATAATTCATTGCCAGGTATGTATAATCTGTTTTGAAAAACTTCCAATTATTAAAATTTGAAAATAATAATAACCATAAAAGCTTTCAGTAACACTTCCTTAAGTTGTTCTAGAAAACACTGTTATTTTTGATTTCTGCAGAGTCAAGTGCAGAAGCAAGTAGACTGATGAACTTATGAACATCATGAAAAGAGTTGTAGAGAGGAACCGGAGCCACTCGGATGCCATTTGGCTCTCGCTTGTCACACTGTGGGGGGTAAATAAAGTCACAATAATGTTAGCATTACTCACATAATGAAAAAATCTACATTCAAGATAAACTTACATAAAGCAATCATGCCGATTTCCCTAAAACTTAATATATAAGCGTTTTTTACTTGTAGTAAAACATGTTTCTATGTTATTGGAAACTCTCCTCTTAATAATAGTTAAAATATGAATGAATATCATGAGTATCCAAAGGGTTTTCCTGAAATCTACTCAGCCATCATCTTCTTGAAGCGTCCAATAAGTATGGATATAATTTTTTGGTGGGGAGACTCTGGAGAGACTGGAACCCTTGGGCACATTTAAATGAATGAGAACCTCACTGAGACCTGGAGAGTTTTAGTCAATAGTCTTTACATTTGATCCTTTAATCTCTAATCTCACCTGTAAGGAGTTGGCTGTATCCCTGAAATGTCACAAAATGGGCCCAGATAATTTGGTCTAGCTGGAAGATCACTATGACTAATCTTTAAAAAACACCCACTGTGAGTTAGACAGTACCGTAAATGGTTTATGTGTGCTGGACCATTTAATTCTTTTTTTTTTTTTCAAAGATTTTATTTATTTATTTGACAGAGAGAGACAGCGAGAGCAGGAATACAAGCAGGGGGAGTGAGAGAGGGAGAAGCAGGCCTCCCGCTGAGCAGGGAGCCCGATGTGGGACTCGATCCCGGGACCCCAGGATCATGACCTGAGCCGAAGGCAGACGCTTAACGACTGGGCCACCCAGGCACCCTGGACCATTTAATTCTCATAACCACTTTTGGAGGCATTTTTGCCCTCCAAATCCAGACGGAAACACTCAAGCCAATAGACGTGAACTAGCTTTCCCAGGAGCACACAGCTTACAAATGGTAGAACTGGGTTTGGAACACTAACATACGGATTTGTGCCTCTGGAATCTGAGATAACCTCTCCTCAGAAGTGACAGGACCACATGAGCGGAGCAATTCCTAAACTACACTGTCACTGGAAGTAGATCCATTGACCACCAGTTTTCCTGAAATGACCCTATTAACGCTTATTTTCTGAGAGAGACTAAACAGATCACTTAGGCCCAAGGGTTAAAAAAAAAAAAAAAATTCCATACAATGTTAACACCCCTGAGATGTGTCTACAGTTCTTTTTTTACTAAAATGACAGGTTGAAAACGACTTGGCTCAATCAAACAGCTAAGTAAGACGGACTTCTTTTCTTCCTCTCCACTACGTTAGTTAATTCTGTGTATTCAATAAATATACATATTTGGGCTTTCACTAGTGAAAACATGTCCTAAAATTGATTATGATGAAACAATTTTTTTTCTACTCAAACTGTAATGAAAAGAATGAATAAATTATGGGAGACTTGTTCCTATATTCAAAATTTGTGGTTTCTTACCTTTTATCAGAAATGACAGATCTCTTCGTCTTCAATTAGCACAGTGATGAATATTTAGTTGGCACTTAATCTAACCTCACTGACTGACCAATGTGAAATAACATGCAATAGTAAATTAAATGAAGAACCCAAATTTTACCCCCAACATGCAACTCAGAGAGAAAACCGGGTACCAAAGCAAGAGATATACTTACAACCACTCCTCGTTTTTCCAGTTCTCGGAAAACGTATTTTATTGGAACAGAAAATGTTAGTGTAAGCTGGCAGCCGCGATCCTCTATGCCGGATGGAGTAATTATGTTCACAAACGGTTTCTTGGTATCCGCTTTCTCTTTGTCATAGTAATGCTTGATCAAGTATTCCAGATAACCGGTGAGCAAAATAGATTTTCTCCTCAATGCTTTCATAGTTGCCTGCTTAAAGATCTACAGAATGAGAAACAATCCGATTAACAGTGTCTTGTTGATTTACAAAGAAGAAAAATTTAAGTGAAAATCACGTTAAAAAAGGAAGTGTCCACTTCTGACCTTTCCAAAAACATCTCATTTTAGATAATCCTTTGTAAAAACATGTCCTCTTTTAAAGATCATGGAATTCAAACCTTTTCCTCCAAACCATTTTACAAAATCATAATCAAGAAGACTTTTTTCTATTCATATATAGCTTTTGGTCCACACAGAAGCATAATAAGGGCTAAATACTTGTGTACATATGAAAGGCAGTGTGACCAATATTATTTATAATTGTTATACCAACTCCTAAATCTCCCCAGTAACAGTAAGCAAACAAGTAGTTAAATAATAAAATTAAGTTTTGTCAGGCAGGGAAGCAAGTCATGTTAGATAATACATATGTTAGTACTAAGGCAGTTAGGCTCGCTTCTCTGTGTGTGTGTGTGTCTTCCTCCCTCTCTCTCTTTTTCTTTCTTTCTTCTTTCATCATTTTTTTCCCCCTGCTAAACTCCATCACTGGTGTGAAAATACTACCATTTGCTGCCTGAGGTGTCTTATATTAAGATGAGTGACAAGTGCACACAATAACTGGAGTTGGAATATTAGAGGTCAAAACAGACATGCTTTTCTAGCTTATCTCTTAAGGTCAAGTAGAGTTTAAAAATATATCCTACATATAAGAACTGAATAAACCGCAAACGGAGCATGATGCACTGGCATGTCACTTAATATCCCTTTTCTGTATCATGTTATTGTTATGCCACAGAGCAAAGATAGGGTCGTTCGGTGACATCTAGACTTTATGAAGCTTGGGAAAATAGTTATTTCTGTATATACATGTGGCATGTGTGAGCAGGCATTCTAATAGAACTCAAACCATTTGGGCAAAGACTTCCTTGATCTATATGGCATGGGAGCTGTAGATCTGGCTGAAGGAGACCAAGGGATTTGTATTGAAGGTAACAGTATCCAAGGAAGATGGGAGGAACAGGATAGAATGGCATCTGTCTCTGTCCTCAACCAGACCTCTCAGACTTTGGAAGAGATTGGCTGCAAGTCGAGTCTGATGTCAGTCTCAGAAGGTATCTGGGATGGGCAGTACAAGCAGGTAACTCGAGTTACTCAGGTAGCCCGAGTTACATTGTGTTTGATAGGAGGCATCTCTTCACTCCCCCGTGTAAAACAACGTGTAAGTGGATCTGGCACAAGGTGGACTCAAGGGAACAGAGCCAACTTTTGGATCAAGAGAGCCTGGATCAAGAATCAATTCTCACAGAGGGCAGGGGCAGGGAGAGGCAAAGCACGACCCACCAGCGGTTTGGTTGGCAGGACAGGAATACAGAAATAGGAGAGGACTTTTTCCAGTCTTCTCTTTGGAGATTAATAGCAATTCAAGGAACATTCGATTTATAAATAATTCTGAAAAATTTTCTGGTTCTGCTATAAGCCCGGTAACATACAGGCAGGAGGAATATGTGAAGTACTACTTTTAATGATACTTCATTTGTATTCATAGGTTAGTAGGACTTTGGGGAATCTTACTTAAGTTTATAGGGTATTTTTTTTAAAGGGATTTTGTTCTTGCAGATTTCTCTGATAGCTAGAAACCAATTTTTTTTTTATAACAAATAGTCTTAAATTTAACATACCGTTACGCTTTGATAATAAAATAACTTTTAAATATGAAACCATTTTCCATCATTAAACCACAGTAAGGACAGCTGCATTGTGAGGCACTCAAAATCCTGTCAGAGGTTGTGAAGGTCTCTTCTGAGGACTCACATAAAAATATTAAGAGGGAATAATAGGAGTTATCTGGAGAATAGAATAAATAGCTTCTTTTCGTTTTGGCTTCTCATTATTTCTATGCTTTCCGTATTGAGAAAGAATACTTTTTTAATTAGAAAAAAATGAAAACTGTAGTTTGGAAATATTCAGCTTATAACAATTTTTGGCAGAGTTTCAACTACATGGGTTATTTTTCTTACTGAGAAAAATGAATGCAAAGCTAGAAAAGTTAGAGAAGTTTAAATGGGAAAAATAAGTATAGTATGATGGTTTCAAGTGTCACATTTTTTTCTCTTAAATTCTTAAAATTGGCTGCCTAATAACTTTGAGGAAACACATAGTACATTTCTTCTTAATTGCTGCATATTTTAATTGAACGCTCTAATTTTGTATTTTGGAGCTATTTATTTCATTATAAATTCATATACTGAAAGAGTCTAAAAATTGTCTACCTATCGCTGCATACAAGTATGACCGTTCAAATACAATAAATATATTTTTAATTTCAAGTTAGCAGTTGGAAGATTGAGATTTCTGAAGTAATCTGCTATAAACGTCTTCATTTTAAAAATGAGACAAATGAACTCAAGAGTACATATAATCAAGAGATGTTGTCACCTGTCTAAAGGTCACCTGTCTAAGGTCACACTTAGTGTCCCAATGAGGACTAGAGTATATGCATCCTGGTTCCTACCCTAGGTTCCCTTGATCCACATTTTTGTTATATATAAAATTTGTACCATATTTGTACCATATGTATTTGTATTTATACTATATAAATATGTGGTACAAATGATTAAGAGCCAAAAATATAAAGAAAAAGACAGTTTGAAACTGATTATAAAGTGCTATTTTTCATACTATCATTCAATTGAATGCACATGTAATTATAAACAAAACAATATTAATATTTTTTAAAAATCATATTGTCAAACTGGTATCATATCCATGTACATTGATTCTTAAGTTCAGAATCTCTCCTCCAGTTGGTCTTTGACTATGTAGGATATTTTTTGAAAGAGAAGTGGCTACAAGGAAAAGCACTTTGATTCATTCATCTATCTCTCATTTATTCGAACTTTAATCACCTATCTCTTATAATGCTATAATGTAAACAAGGGCAGCAGCCCTCATGCTTACTCCTCTAGGGAGCAGAACATTTTAATGGTCATGTAAAGAGTAAGAAGCAAAGAAATGCATTGTTTTGTAACTTCAGAATTTTGCAATTTATAATGGGGAGGAAGGATTTCAAAAACACTTTCTCAAACACAACGTTGGATTACCTAAGGATAATTTTGGTTAGAATGGAGCCTCAGCGGCGAAAAACTTAAGTTAGGTATTTCTAAGAGGCTCAAGAGAAATACTTAAGTGATAAGTTGCTCCAGAGAAGTATATATCCCACTTCTTGTGGCTTTTAGGGTCTTTTTGCTAAGTTTAAGTGTTAAAGAAAATAAATAAATCAATCTTCAGATTCCAGCTGAAAACAAAAACCTTGTCTAGGTGACTATAATACAGTGTGATGTGGTGGTAAAAATTTCTGTGCTTTCTGGGTGTTATACGTGAACAATGAAACATGGAACACTACATCAAAAACTAATGATGTAAATAAAATTAAAAATAAATAAATAAAAGCCCCCCTCCAAATTTCTGTGCTTTTTATCATTCAAGCCAGCCTGGAGAACCAGTGGTAGGAAAACTGAGAATGTGACTTCTTTTTCATGGCAGAAGGGGTAAATACTTGAAACCAGTCCACTGCAGAAACATACTAGAGTGTCTAAAATTTCTAGATCTGGCTGAGAACTCATTTGCAAAAATAAGGAAAATCGAGGAAAAACATTAAATACTAATTCTTCCCAAGGTACACCTTGGTGCTTTTCATACCGAATTTCATTTTTTTCCTGATACAAACTTGCAAAGCGAGCAAAATTTTATTTCATTATAAAACATTTAACAGAAGAGTTTCTCTGAATAGATATCATAAAAACAATTCAAATATCATTATCTGACTTGCTAAGTAGATTCCCTCACTACCCCCCCAAAAATTTTTTAAAATTTTTTCACTGGCTTAAAAAATATTGTTACTGGGTCTATTTTCAATTAAAAAAAAACCCAAAAACGGCCAAAAAGCGAAAACAACACAAGCTCCATCTAGTGGTCACACTGAGTAGGTGCTTTTTAAATTGGGATGAAGTGAAATGAGTTGATTACCACTGTCTAGAGGAGAAGTTGTATAAAAAAAAGAACTTGACACTGCCATCCAGTGGCCAAAAGGAGAAACTGCTGTGCGTGTTCACAGAATCCTAGAATTTAGGTTTAGAAGAGATTCTGGAAGTCTTTATCCAGTCATTCATTCTGAAATACTCAACAACAGGATTTCCTAAAATATCAAAAACTAGATGATTTTAAAACATTTTAAATTAATAAAGTCAAATTCTCTTTTGAATAGCTATATATTTAAAATCTCTGTTAGAAACTCTATTTACCAAAAAAGCCCCACATTTACCTAAAATACATTTTACTCTATCTATGTATATAAAATATATTTACTTAGTATATGTGTTAATATTAATTATATAGCATATAATCATTTAATACATATTTACTTAAACAAATTTAGTCTCATCCTGAAATTAATATCCAAATAATTAAGTTACATAAATATACATATGAATATAATATAGATATAAATGGATAGGTAAAGTAGATAAGTATCTATCTATATAAATAGTTAGAAAGGTAGATATGCACATCTAGAAAACCAAACTGATTCCCTGGATATTATTGCTTAGGGTGAAACTAAATTTAACTAAAAATATGAATTTACTAAAAAATATATATTGAGCCAGTAATAGTAGAGATTATACAAGAATATAATGGCATAGACACTCTAGTAAAAAAAAAAAAAATCCACTTACTTTAAGAGATACCCTTGCTCAATCTTTGGTTTACTCTGATGATTTCTATTTTTTTTCCTTAAAGTATGTCTTCCTATAGTTTTGTGACATGGCAGTTTGTGAGTTCACTGACTCACAGAACCAGCAGAAGCAGAATTCCCAGTAATCACAACAATGTCTGGCACATAATACTTTCTTAATAGATAAATGTTGAATGAGTGAATTAATCAAGAATTAAATATTGTATGGTTATTTTGTAAGAGAAAGACCATGAGAAGATTAAACAACTTATTTAAGTTCATACAAATTCTAAGGGGAAATAAAAATATGTATCCCCGGGTCAGTTCCAAAACATTTATCAAGTGCCAACAACATTTATTATGTGCCAAGCACAGTGCTGGGGCTGGAGATAGAAAAAGGAGATGGCAATTAGCCCACAGTCACTGCCCTGAAGGAGAACACTGGCCTTTGACCATTGTTCATTAATCTTGCTGTTTAGCAGAGAAGGTCCTACAGTAGGTCACAGTCAGGTAAAGAAATAGGTAAAGATGTGGGGAGGTTGAAGCATAGATCACTTACCTCTAAACTAGCGTGTAAGGAACAGACCAACAAAATGGGAGGGTTTGAAATTCGAAATCCACTGACTCCAGGGATTAACTGCAGTTCTGAAAAATGAACATCATGTCATTTATTATAGAATGTACCTTAAAAAACGTCCTCTATGGATTTTTTTTTATGACACTAAAGTGGTAGAGAGAAAAAGAGTAAGATTTAAAAGCTTTTATTCCTAAGTTTTCTGAGATACTTAAGAGAAACTCCATGGACCTAAAATAGTGGCATGTTTCCCCTTCACCTGCAATGTCTGTCTCCCCTGCCCCCACACCCTAGAACTCTTAGACACATAAAAAATGACCTTTTGTAGAATTCTGGATCTCATCCTCTGTCTTCCCACTCCCAAACCAGCATTCCTTATTGTGCCCCATGCTTTGCTTTTCCACTATGAAACCATGTCAGTGAGAGAAAAACATCAAGATTTTAGTGGCTTGTAATTGTAATGCCATCCAAAGGCAGAAATATGAATGAAATGACCTAGGAAGGTGACTTTTAGCACTAGGATTATTAGGTCAAGTGGCTTCACCTAGGGAAAAAAAAAAGGCTTTTAAAAAAAATGATCTGCCTAAGTATGATATATTTAAGAGGTAAATTAATAGCAGATATTATCCTAATTAGAATCAATTAGATTGAATAGTAGCAAGTCAAATCCAATAGAGTTAAATTGCTAGTTGGAGATCAAATTAAAGCTAAAACTGACTAAAAGAGCATTAGAATATGCTAGGTCTTTAGAGATTCATCTAATCCAGGACTGAACTATGTCCTGGGGACCAAATCTGGCCCACGACTTATTTTTGTAAATAAAGTTTCATTGGAACATAGCCACGTTCACTCATTTATGGCTGCGACCGCTTTAGAAGTACAATGGCAGTATTGAGTATTTGCCACAGAACAGTATAGCCCCAAAAGGTTAAAATATCTAATCTCTGGCCCTTCACAGAGAGACTTTGCCCACTCCTGCTCTAGTCCAATTCTCTTGTTTACAGATAAGAAAACCCACCACAAAAAATTTAAGTAACTGGCATATTAACAGAGCTAATTATTCCAGCAGCCAAGACAAAATACAGGTTTCTTGATTTGACTGGAAGAGCCCATCTTGATCATTTGCATCTTGGTTTTTACAAATGCGAATTTATTTAAAATAGTAGTTCAGGTTGGTAGCACTCTGAAGGGGAAAGTTGAACTGAAACTCTCAAACCATTTAAGCAGCTTTCTGTATCCGACGAGATGGAAGAATAGGGTCAGTCACTCAGGAAAAAGTAGGGCAGTTTGGGACCACACTGCACGTGTTGTACTTTTATTTCTACCTGCTGGGGTTCAACTGCTATTGTTTGGTGTGTGGCAAAAGCCACAAAAGGAAAAACTGAAAAAAAGAGAGCTAAAAACGAACCTGTCTCACTCTCAAATCAAACCCTGACACAGATTTTACTATTCACATTAGATATGCAAGAAGGAAAACAAAACAGAAAACAAAAAACCCAAGATGATATAATTTGTGCAGCATCACAAAACGATTAAGCAGCAAAGTGGGACTGACACCTAAGTCTCTCTGGGTCTAACTACAAGCAAAAAATTCCTTTCTGTCCTCATTGCCTGATGTTTTGGGTACTCAATATTGATGAGATCTGAGTCCTGTACATTACATTTCACTTCCACTTATCTCCCTACAAAGGGATAGACCCAAATTCATGCTAAAACCTACAAACACTTAGTCTTACACTCTGGAAATGTCATTTCTTATTTTAAGAATTCTCAGTGGCATTTTCAAAGTGCACTCTCCATGAGGCATGTATATTACATATCATACAAAGACAGATGAAAATTGAAATGAAGGTAAAATGAAATGACTTGGGAAGTGAAATTGAATACACTTACTGTTATCCATCTTAAATCGGGTGCTGAGTTCATGGCCAAACCATCCCACTAACCTAAAACATAAATAACAACATTAGATATTTTGATCTACAAAAATAACTGCAATTGGGGCGCCTGGGTGGCTCAGTTGGTTAAGCGACTGCCTTCGGCTCAGGTCATGATCCTGGAGTCCCGGGATCGAGTTCCGCATCGGGCTCCCTGCTCGGCAGGGAGTCTGCTTCTCCCTCTGACCCTCCTCCCTCTCATGCGCTCTGTATCTCATTCTCTCTGTCTCAAATAAATAAATAAAATCTTTAAAAAAAAAAAATAACTGCAATTAATACAGGAATTTGGGGCCTGTATATCAAAACCATTTGTGATACGAGTCATCAAATATTTAAGCATATACATGTTAGATGATATCACAAGGCAATTAATATTTATAACCTTATCAAGAATGAGGATAAAAATCAATTTATTCATATTACTAGTTATATTATTTTTGTGATGTTAAATCATCTGAAAATCTATATTTAAGGATCTTTTTCTTATTTAAAATAAAATGAACAAAAATGTTGAGTTTTTTTAATTTTAAAACGGAAGTATAAGCTCAAAAAGGAAAAGCAATTAATGTAATAATGTATTTTTCACAATAGGCTCCCTAATGAGAAATGGTGTTAAAATAACCTATATAATTGTGGAAAAAATTTGAGTAATTTCCTAAGGAAATTGATTACTGTCATATTTTAGTGAGATTAATAAATAAGTAGGAAAAATCATATAAATGTATGTGTGTGTGTGAATATCAGAGGAAAAGAATTATAATTTAAAGAAAAATATAAAATTTGAGAAACAGTAACTCAGTATTTCTGGTATGTTCTCTCTAAATAAATTTTTCATTTTAATGCTGTCAAAATAAAAAAAAATTCCAAGGTACTTTGTTAGAACTGAGCAAAATACTTTTCAGTTTATGTAGAATATATGAGTGAAAATAATAAATTTTGAAATAGAAGACTATAATGGTGAGTATGCTCTATCTAATACTATTAGCATGCTATAAAATTAATGAAATGAATGTGCATAGGACCAGTGAATGAAGCATCAGGGAGACAAATGGAACATGACAGAAAATATAAAAACAAGGAAGCCTGGGTGGCTCAGTGGGTTAAGACTCTTGGTTTGGGCTCAAGTCGTGATCTCAGGATTGTGAGATTGAGCCCCCGGTTGGGCTTCACTCTCAGAGTAAAGTCGGCTTGAGCTTCTCTGCCTCTCCCTCACCCTCTGCCCCTCTCCCTGCTCGTGTGTGCTCTCTTTCTCTCTCTCAAATAAATAAATAAAATCTTTAAAAATATATATATAAAAACTGTCCTCAGATCACATAACAGCTTAATAAGTGATAACTGTCACATTTCAAACAATGCAAGGATAAAGAAAAGATATTCACAGATTTATATGGTTTTGAAGAGAAAAATCTGACTATAAAAACAAAAGGAAATATAGAGGCAAATATCGATAGATTTATAAATATTTAAAATACTGTATTGAAAAGACAGACAAAATTAAAAGACAAACCAATGATGGGGAGAAGGCTGCTACTTGCCACCTATGAGTTTTCACCCAGTTTTTTCATCAGAGAA
Organism: Mirounga angustirostris; assembly: GCF_029215605.1. Taxonomy (NCBI): domain Eukaryota; kingdom Metazoa; phylum Chordata; class Mammalia; order Carnivora; family Phocidae; genus Mirounga; species Mirounga angustirostris. The sequence continues at coordinate 109,905,810 of NW_026991711.1, read as the reverse complement.
GGGGCAATGCCCCCCCAAAGCTACCCAGCCATAGAGCATGGACAGGGCATTATAAAAGGAGAAATGTAAATGTCCCACAAATTCAGAAAAAAAAAAAAAAAAGAGTTCAATCTCAGTAATAATTTTTAAAATGTGAAATATCATAAAGATGAGACCATACTTCATATATCAAATTGGCAAAGTCATTCAAAAAGTATGAAGCCTATCATCAAGGATTCAAAGAAAAAGAAATGAGTACTTTGTCTAATCATGAGAATAATAAGTAATAAAACCTGTCTAGAGTACAGTTTGAGAATGTATATGAAAAATATGTATAATTTCCTGTCCCAGGACTTTTACTCTTTCCAATTTATTTGAAGTACTATTTGGATTACAGCATTTGGAGTACATTAAGATATATGTACTAGGACAATGAGCACAATACTATTTACAATGTCAAAGCACCTAAATATCTTTTAATAGAGAGCTAATAAAATGACTTATACTACTTTCATATAATGGAATATTACTGAAGCCATCACAAAAAAATCCTACTTAAAAGAATATATATTCAAAAAGAATAAAATGGAGATCACAATATTTAGAATATTATTCCAATTTTAGAACAATAAAAAATATGAAAAAGCCAATAAAATATAATGCATTTATATGAAACCCTGGTCAAAATGTTAAAATTTTTTATTTCTGCTTTATTCTTATCTGTAATTTTCAGAATTTTCTAAAGAGCATGTATTGTTATTGCATCAGAGAAAATCTACAATTATAATTTTAACCCATATTCATTAGTTCAAGCTTTAATTCTAAAAATTAGCTTATTTTGTACACTTTGAATATATACATACATATATATTTATATCTATAGATATACACATATTTTTCTATGTATATAGAACATATATATAGAATTAGTTAGCAAAGATTGATTAATTATGTAAGATAACTAATGCTTTTACCCTCAAAAATATCATATGGCTTCCCTTTTCTTGAAGGGAAAAATTCATCGCCTATTAGCCCAAGCATAACTTTCAAACCTTATTCCTAGTATTTTTTTTCTCATTTCAAGTGATTCATTCTCAAAACCTATCAAAAACCCCTCCCACCCCACCCCAACACCATGGTTTTTCTGCCTGAAATGCTTACATGGGTAGAAGCTGTGTAGGAGCAGTGAAAGAAAATATCAGGGCAGAACAGTGGAAGCCCAAGTGATATTAACACATCAGGAAGTTCCACTACTTTCTGAAGAGAAGGCAAATTTTTTTTATTTTAATTTCAAAAGCTACCCCTTGATAAAATTGTAAGTAAAATACAGGGATGAGCAGGATTACTTTCAGAATGGCTGCTATATTAAAAAAGAAAAGAAGACATTTTTATATAAAGAAACAAGAGGAGCCCTAACAGTTGGAAGTAGTCAGAGAATGCGATAGCTGAAAGGCTACCCTGTCCCCTTCCCTAACCTCCAGTTCAGGTGTCTCCCCAGATTGCTGATCCAAGAAAATTCAACTCATTCAGGGATGAACAATGGAAAAGGGAACTGGGTATTGCAGTCACAAAGATTCTACACGAAAAATGTAAAAGTAGAAAAATCTATGCACAGATAAAAAACATGCACCAGGCAAAGGTTGCCAGAAAGCTGATGAACATGCAAAGCAAGGAGTAAGTAAATTAAACAATAGAAACTTAATGAAGTAATATTTCATATGATGCAAAAATACCCAGTAGAAATGCAGGAATAGGATTGATATAGCTTGACAACAGGAGGGAGGAAAACAAGCTTGCAGAAATCAAGAAAAAATCATAAAAGAAAAATAAAACACATAAAAGAAATAAAGAAAGAGTTTGGGAAGAATGCAAGGAAGTTAGGAAACTAGAAAAGACACCAGGGGTCAGAGGACTGCTGTGAGAAAAAATAAACAAAAAGAAAAAGAAAAAAGATTTAAAAGAGTCAAGAGAGAAAGTTGTATCATAACCAAAGTGAATTTCCAAAGAAGACAAGCAAGGAAGGAAGCAAGAAGAAAAAAAAAATTTTTGAAGTTGTAATTCAAGACAACAATGACTGAATGAAAATGAATAAAAAATGACTTTAATCAACTATATTGAAAAAATGCAACATTGAGCGAATTGGAGAGCATTAATCAAGAGTAGTCACTTTTATTTAAAGTTTGTTAAAGTTACTGGATTTTAAGGATGAAGAAACAAAATGAGATTCCAGGCAAAAATGGTGAGGACAAAAGAAAGTAAAAAAAAAATTAGATTTGTTTCAAAATCATCAAATGCAACCATTCAATGAAGAGGATAATGTAGAAATATCTATATAATATTCCCCTGCCATAGAAAGAAAACATAATGTGTGAATATTATGGGTGGACAAGCCAAATTGTATAAAGACTACTGGTGTTAATCAAGCAAGAGATCAGCGAATATTTTGCCATGAATTCTTTTTTCTCTGTTTTTATTTTTTGTTTCAAATTTTTATTTCAATTCCAGTTAGTTAACATATAGTGTAATATTGGTTTCAGGAGTAGAATTTAGTGATTCATCGCTTATATATAACACCCAGTGCTCATCATAACAAGTGCACTCCTTAATGCCCATCACCCATTTAGCCCATCCCCCACCCTCAATTTGTTCTCTATTGCTGAGTCCTATGGTTTGCTTCCCCCTCTTTTATTTTCCCTTCCCATATGTTCATCTGTTTTGTTTCTTAAATTCCACATATGAGTGAAATCATATGGCATTTGTCTTTCTCTGACTGACTTATTTTGCTTAGCATAATACACTCTATTTACATCTACGTTGTTGCAAATGTTAGGATTTCATTCTTTTTGATGGCTGAGTAATATTCCACACACACACATATACATATACATACATATACACGCAAACACACACACACACACACGCACACCACATCTTTATCCATTCATCAGTCAATAGACATTTGGGTTCTTTCCATAGTTTGGCTATTGTTGATAATGCTGCTATAAACATCGGGGTGCATGTGCCTCTTTGATCCCATGAATTCTTCATAAAAATCTACATAAGGGTAAAGTTAAGTCAGCCAAGAGACATTATGACAAAAACATATGTGGTGACTATCGAATGCCTTTAATTATAGGACTAGGATTAAACAAATGTGGGAATGAAGGTGACAGAACATAACAAAAGAGAATGTTATATGACAATGTGAAAACAGTTAACTGGCAAAATGGGGGTAATAAAATAATTTCATTGATCATCTATACTTAAACTTGATAAATCAAGTAATAGAAGTATAATCAGATCTACGAATATGCACGAAACACCAAGCAAGTCAAAACAGACTAAGTCGGGCGCCTGGGTGGCTCAGTTGTTAAGCGTCTGCCTTCGGCTCAGGTCATGATCCCAGGATCCTGGGATCGAGTCCCACATCGGGCTCCCCACTCGCGGGAAGCCTGCTTCTCCCTCCCCTACTCCCCCTGCTTTGTTCCCTCCCTCGCTGTCTCTCTCTGTGTCAAATAAATAAATAAAATCTTAAAAAAAAAAAAAAAGACTAAGTCATGGGCTGATGGGAATTTGGGCAGAAGGAAAGGAAACCTGCTAAATTTTTAATTTCTCATGGAAGGGAACTAATAGAAGAAAACAGGAAAGAATAAAATTTTTAATTAAAATATGAAATATCAGAACTATTTGCTGAAAAGCAGTGAACAAAAAAGCAAAACCTATCTCATGTTGAAAGACTAAAATGATCCAAAAACAGAAAATTTGACACTGAATGGCACCGAATTAAGACCAGACAAAGCCATCAAAGCAATACAGATCAATGGGTTTAATTCAAATACTGAAAGACAAAGTTACCAGATTATACCATAAATCAAAGAGAATCAGTTAAAATGAGTGATGCAGAAAGAAACAGACTAAAAGGATGAGCACAGGTATAAGTGGAAATGCAAAAATAAAGCAAGGGTGGATGCAATCTTTATATCAGACAAGATGAAATTCAGACCAAAAAGAATCAAATGGTTTGAAGAAGGGCATTTTATAATGCTGATGAATTAAGATATTCACAATAAAAACAAAACAGTTATGAATTTCTAGACATCACAAAACAGGGCAGCAATATTCATAAAGCGGAGGTTAAACAGAAGTAGAAATATCCTGTGGTTTCAGAAGAGTTTCATTGACCTCATTGAGTCTATGACAGATCAAGTAAACAAAATATCAATTAAGAGGTAAATCTAATTGATAAATGTTAAAGGCTTTGCCCTGAAATAAAGATTATAGCTTTTTTTAAAAGTGCTCATAAAATACTGACTAAAATTAACTACAAAATAATGTAATATTTCCTAAGTGGATATGTTGCTGGCTATGTCTTCTGATTACAATCCAATAAAATTAGCAATTAATAAGAAACTCAAAAAGCAAGAAGACTCAGTTACTTGGGAAGTTAAAATTTATCTCAAATTACTTTTATGATCAAACTGAAATGGTAGAATTTCTTTTAAAAATAATGAAAACACTATAGATCAACATCTTTGGGATACTGGTAGTGCATGGAGAAAAATTCATAGCTTTAGATGTCAGATCAATAGAAACATTTTTTAAATGTAAGTAAATAAATCAATAATAAGACTAAAAAGTCATAGAGAACAAGAAAATAAACTGAAATAAAGCTGTAATATACAATTAATAAAGATAAAAGCTGGAATTAATGTTTAGAAAGCATAAAATAAGTTACAATGATATATAAATAAAAAATCTATTTTGGTGAGGGTGAAAGATATTGATGAATTGAGAAAACACAAGTGTAACTATAAAAACTAAAACATTGTGGGGAGGAATAATCACAAAATAGGGAAAAGAAAAAACATCATAAGAGACTGCTAAAATCAGGTTTGGTTTATCTTTTATTTTTTTAAAAGATTTATTTATTTATTTATTTATTTATTTATTTATTTATTTGAGAGACAGAGAGGGCAACAGAGAGAACAAGCATGAGCACGGCGAAGGGCAGAGGGAGAAGCAGGCTCCCCGCTGAGCAGAGAGCCCAAATAGGGGCTCGATCCCAGGACTCTGGGATCATGACCTGAGCAGAAGGTAGATGCTTAACTGACTAAGCCACCCAGGAGCCCCTAAAATCAGTTTTATTTTTTTTTTCATTTTTTTCAATCAGTTTTAAAGCTTTTTAATTTTTTAATTTTCTCGGAGAATTTATTTATCCCAACTAATTCCAGAAAAGAAAAAAAAAACATCGAAACCTGCAGATTTTAACAGAAGAAATAAACATCTCAAATATCTAACATTCCTAGAAGAAGGTGATCACATAGGGAAATTCTGCCACACTTTTCAGAGTAAATAATTCCAAAGTTATTTAAACTATTCCAGAGCATAAAAAAACAAAATACAAAAAAAAAAGTATAGGAAAGATTCACACTTTTTTGGGAATAGATATAACATTAATATCAAACCAGGTTAGAATTGCACACATAAAGAAAAACACAAGCCAATCTGACTTAAGAATATTAATACAAAAATCACAAACAGATTCAAACACCACATTAAAATAATAATGTGTTATGTTATGAAGAGTAAGGGTTTATTTAAGAAATGAAAAAATGGTTTTATATTAGCAAATTTATTAATATACAATTTATTATATTAATAAAACTAAAAAGACAATCATAGGATCATCTCTATAGACCCTATAAAGACATTTTATTTTATTTTATTTTATTTTATTTATTTATTTGAGAGAGAGAATGAGATAGAGAGAGCATGAGAGCGGGGAGGGTCAGAGGGAGAAGGAGACTCCCCGCTGAGCAGGGAGCCCGATGTGGGACTCGATCCCGGGACTCCAGGATCATGACCTGAGCCGAAGGCAGTCGCTTAACCAACTGAGCCACCCAGGCACCCTAAAGACATTTTCAACATTCTGCCACAGTTGTTAATTACAAGAAAATTAAAATGAAACAAAATAGTAATAAGAAGACACTTATTGCAGTGAAATATATCTGTGTCAGCCTAAAAGTCAAATTTGCACTTAATGGAGAACACTAAACATGCTTTCAATTAATACTAAGATTTTGCTGGGGTGCCTGGGTGGTGTCTGCCTTCAGCACAGGTCATGATCTCAAGGTCCTAGGATCAAACCCTGCATTGGGCTCCCCGCTCAGCGGGGAGTCTGCTTCTCCCACTCCCTATGCTCTTCCCTCCCTCCTCCCTCCTCTCTCTCTCAAATAAATAAAATCTTTACAATAAAAAATACTAAGACTTTGCAGTTATAAAAATTGGAAACTAGAAAGTAAAGTATGACTACTTTCAAATTATATGATCTTATACCGGTATGAACAAAAACATTATTTATTATAGTAGTCTGGCACAAAGTTAATATGAGAAACAAATACCCAAAATTTAAAATGACAACAAATGAGTACAGTACCAAGAAATTTTCCAGACCTACACAAGGTAAATTTTTAAAACAGTCCTGAATCTGAAAAACAAAAAGATTTGAATAATATCCAACAAGAAAAAAAATCAATTCTTCTCAAGTTAATGTGCAAATTTAGATGATCCCAGCAAAAAATACAAAGGATTTTATTTTATTTTTTAATTGGATACTAGACAAGCCGATTCTAATACCATATGGAAAAACAAATCATAGTAAGAAGAGCAGTATTTCTATAAAATATTCCTATGTTACAAAACTTCAGAATGAAAACGTGGTACTGTGTTAACAAATCAATTAATATACAATTCGCTATATTTAAAAAGCTAAAGAGAAAGTCATAGGATTATCTCCATAGACTAATGAATCATAAGAGAAAGTTCTATCAAACAACAATCTGTTTAAAAAAATTATTTTCAACCCATGTCACAAGAGGTTAGTTAATCCTCTTAGTATAAAAATATCTAGAGATCAATAATGTAAAAATAACCCAAGAAAAATGACCAGAAGATCTGAATTGATCATATAGAAAAGGAAAATGCCCCTTAAATGTTAAAAAGAATACCTCTCCACTTACTTAAGGTAAGAAAAATACAAATTAAAACTATATTGAGATACCACTGTTCACTTCTTAGACTGGCAAAAATTTAAAACTTAGATTACACATTCTCTTGCTATTAACATGGGTGATGAGGTATTCATGTATTATTGTGGGGGTATAAACTGATGCACCCCTCTGGAGAACAAATGAATAATAGCTATAAAAGTTACAAATACATATACCCTTCAACCTAACAAATTCACTTCTGGGAATTTATTCACCAGAACTTGTACTGGAATAAAATGAATTATGTAAGAGTCATTGCATCCTTTTTAGCAATAGTTTAAGATTGAAAAGAACCTAAAATTCCTTCAATATTAGGTTGGTTTCATAAATCATGGTAAAGCTATATAATAAAATGCCATATAACTGTTAAATTAAAAGTGAACGAGGAAGACTTCTATGTCCTGAAAAGGGAATGATTTATAAGAGACATGAAACAAACGGAAGATGTAGAATAGAATGTAGAGTATCTTTTGTGAATACTAAATACTTGCTTATTTTTGTTTCCCCTCGCCCCCAACTAGAACGTAAGCTGATCAGATCAGCTTGTACTGCTTGTAGATGAGTGTTTGTAATGTGGGTGATGTGATGTGTGATAAGCAGCCAATAAGTGAAGCATTGGTTAAGGCAGCTGAACCAGTGTGGTGATGGTCAAGGGAGACTGCAGAGGAAGCTGAGTAGAAGAATGAGTATATTTTGGCAAAGGAGGAAGGAAAGACTCTTCCAGATGGTCAAAGTAGCATGTGCAAAGACCAGAATTAAGAAAGGACAAGGTTCTTTGGGAGTTAAGTGACTTTCCAAAGGCAGACTACTCCATGTTGTACAACTGACAATTATCCCCACTATTTGAGATGTAACCAGTATGTATTAAGAGGTATTATGTGAAATTTATTCAACATTATAAAAACTTGCTTTTCTTTCCACTTTTAAAACCCCTCATTTAAACAGGAACCAAACAGTAAAAGGATAATTATCAGAACTTATTATTTTTTTATGGTTAGAATACACAGCAGAACTTTCTCAAATCTAATGTAAATATTAGCTCATATAACAGTTTGAACTCCATCCATGGGATATACGGAGAGAAATTTTATTATACAACTGTTTATATGAGATTCTGAAGTTTATCATAATGGATATTTACTTTGAGAAGCATTAAGCATTGATTTAAAAGATAGTTATAAAAAAAATACCTGAGGCTTTTCTGGAAATGATTATGAAATCCATGTACACTGAGAAAATTCTCAACTTATGTTGTATAGAAGGAACGATTTAATAATCCTATTAAATATAAGCAGATATTTTTCTAAATGACATATTCATATACTGAAAGATGTATCTATGAAACAACAGAATTTTAATTATGGCTGTAGCTGAGGTCTTGCCTCAGTTCTGAAGAACATATCTCATTTCAACTGAAATAATCATTTACTGAAATTTTACATGATGGCAATGAACTTAGTACTTTATCCACATAGATGCCCACTTCTACTTTTAAAAGCCTCAGGGCAAGCTTTATATTTTAAAAGTTCACTTGCCAGGGGCACTTGGGTGGCTCAGTCGGTTAAGTGGCTGACTCTTGATTTTTGGCTCAGGTCATGATCTCAAGGGTCATAAGATCAAGCCCCATGGCAGGTTCCAAGCTTAGCAGGGAGTCTGCTTGAGATTTGCCTTCTTCCTCACCTTCTGCCCCTCCCCACCCCCATGTTCTCTCTCTCAAATAAATAAATAAATAAATCTTTTTAATCTTTTTATTTATTTTTTATTTTTTTATTTTTTTAAATTTTTGACAGAGAGAGAGAGAGCACAAGCAGGGGAAGTGGCAGGCAGAGGGAGAGAGAGAAGCAGGCTCCCTGCTCAGAAGGGAGCCCGACACAGGGCTTGATCCCAGGACCCTGGGACCATGACCTGAGCCGAAGGCAGACACTTAACCGTCTGAGCCACCCACATGCCCCAAATAAATCCTTAAAAAAAAAAAAAAAGTTAACTTGCCAAAATGTTTCAACAGAGTAAATTTTGAGAGCAAAGTATATTCCAGAATAGGCTGGTGTTTAGACTGATAGCTGAATGATAGATTTTGTTTGAATGGTCTGAAGGGAAAAAGTAAAGGGGACAGGATATATTTCACAATGCAGAAAATAGGAAAGACAATTCCTCAGTTTTCACAAAATTTGGCATTGCCCTAAATTCAACTCAAGCCACTGAGTTTAATTCAGAGTCCACTGATGAATTTCTCATTGTCTGAAGCTGACATTCTATCTAAACACTAGTCACTACTAGTAAAATCTGGATTTCCAATTTTACATGACATATTCCTGTCCATCCTAAAATATGTCTTGTTTTGAGGGGAAATGTTTTAAATGGTCTCACTTATGTGTTCAAAGATCTATGATTATATTTCAGTGATCCTACATTTTGCCAATTTTCATCTCCAAAAACAAAATAAATTAAAAAAAAAAACCTACTTAGGAAGTAAGAAAGAATATTCTACACATAAGTAAATGAACAAATATCTAAGCTTACATTTAGTATGTCATTGTGCCTCTGGGAACATGAGAAAGTTTAAGAGTGTTAGGAGGTTACTGTTTGTTCTTTAGTCACTGGTCATGAAATCTCTAGCAATGGAAAACTAGTCAGATTTTCAGTTGCATACACTGACACTGTGAATAATCATCACATACCAATTTATTGTGTTTGGCTCAGTGAGCATTTTGCATGATGTCCCTGATAGGTGGTATGCCCTCCACCTCTAGCACACACAGACTAGGTGGGCTCATTTCCCCCCACCTCCCTTATCCACTCTTATTTTTTTTTGTTCTATGCTGTCTAATCTTAAATGAATTTTTTTATCTTATTTTATTTTTTAGATTATTTATTTATTTGAGAGAGACAGAGATCACAAGCAGAGGGGGAAGGGGCAGAGGGAGAGGGAGAAGCAGACTCCCCGCTGAGCAGGGAGCCCGATGTAGGGCTTGATCCCAGGATCCCAAGATCATGACCTGAGCCGAAGGCAGATGCTTAACTAACTGAGCCACCCAGGTGCCCCTGAATTGATTTTTTAAATTAAGTTCACTAAATTTCTAGGTGTGCACTTAATATTCAATTTCAGTATTGTTGTCAAATGAGTTTTCCAGAATAAAATACTAAATCTGATTTAAAAACTGATGGTCCAGTTTGGGTTCTCCTCTCTCTATCAATGATATTTTTAGTCACACGTTAATTGCCAATTTCCCCGACATGAAAAATCTATGGATTGAGAAACAACTACTAATACATTATTGTTTGGAAAAAATGTTCGGAGTGGTAAAACTTTGAAGAAATTAATTAATTATTTGTCCCATCATTTTCAAATAGCTACCTATAACCTTCTTCTCCATGGTCATTCAGTAAATTTTATTGTTTCAGGATCACTTAAGTGGAGAGCACCAAGGGATGTATATAGTACTAAAACATCTTTTAGTTTTGAGTTCCAACATGAACTTTTGAAACTTAGAGACAGTAATCTTTAAAGGCCAAGACTTCTGGTTTGCAATAGACAGATATTAGGGAATTCGAATCATGATGTGTCTAATATAGCCTAGCATAAAGTCTATGCCGTAAACAGCAAAGAGAAAAGAAAACTAAGAAAACAATGAACCTAATTCATGAATAAAATAAAGTTTGATCATGCTAAGGAAGGAGAAGCTTCAGAAAGGGAAGAAAAGATTGGATTCAGATCCCTAATACTGAGCCCTGATGGACTCTCTAGCCCTTGTTAAGTTCAAGGGGATGGGTGTTGGGGTGGGTGTGAGGTCAGTGGGAACTCCAGATATGTTTGGGTAGAGGTGATGACAGAAATTGCCTGAACTATGTCCCCTCAGCTTTAGAAGGCAATCCAGAGGGTGTGTATAGAATCCCTCCATGCCAGCTTAGTGCCACAGTCTTCGTGTAAAAATGTGAGCAGAATGGAACCATGATAACACATACAACTAAGATCATACTAATCCAAGAGGCCCAAGAGAGAATCCTGAAATTCCTGTGCCTCCAGAGAAGAGAACAGAAATGACAGAGAGATTCAGTATCCTCGTGGATCTAGAGGGTTGGGATAAAGAGCGTGGGGCTGGTTCCATAGACAGCTTGGAGGATGCAGCAGTAATAGAAGCAGATGACCAAGGGTGTGTCGGGTACATTTTAGCGGATTTCCAAGACATGGCTGTGGAGCCAGATGCTTCTCCCTTAACCATGTCTGAATGATCTATACATCACCCAACCCCACAATCTCAGATGCCATTGATAAGGAAAAATGAACAAGAAAAAAACTCTTGAGCTCACACAGCTCAACCTCTGGATTTACTGAGAAAAATCACGAAAGTCACCAAGTTTACCTAGAACCGACAAGACTGAATTTCCTGCATCAATTAAGTTGATAAAAATTTAAACAAAGTTATTTACCCACCAAAGTTTATGACCTGATGATATTTACATATATAACTTTTAAAAATTATCAAATTTCTGGTAACTATAATCAATAATAAAATTAAAAGTATATTTATCAAAGTTCTGACATGTTTTTACATTAAATATCAGAATCAGAACCTATCTTAAGTCAATTTGAACACATAATTGAGCATATCAATGAGTTAAATTGAGTGGGAAAGCAAAACTACTCTACAAAGTAGTTGTTTATTTGAGGTCTTTATGTTTACTGTGATGTATATTTATTGAAAGCCCATTCTTTCAGCAGCATAGAACTGTGGTAGGTCCTGAGTGGACTCACTCTCATTGAGGCTCAGATTATATCTGCATAACAAGGAGGAATTAGGGAAGGAATTCTAGCCTGAATGAGATAGATACAGTTACCATCCTTTAGAACAGAGGCATTGACTATTGTTTTATTTTTTATCTTTTGAAATAGAAGAAAAATACTAGTTTGTTAAAGAGAATTATTTCGGGCACCTGGGTGGCTCAGTTGGTTAAGCGACTGCCTTCGGCTCAGGTCATGATCCTGGAGTCCCAGAATCGAGTCCCACATCAGGCTCCGTGCTTAGCAGGAGGTCTGCTTCTCCCTCTCACCCTCCCCACTCTTGTGCTCTCTCTCGTGCTCTCTCTCTCGTGCTCTCTCTCTCTCATTCTCTCTCTCTCTCAAATAAATAAAATCTTTAAAAAAATAATTATTTCTTCTGTAGTTACATATAAAAAATATTGCACATAATGCTTTCTATGGAAACATTCAAAATTTACCTCTTTGCATTTTCTTTTTAAAAAATCTGAGGCAAATATAGTGTCTGTGAGACAGGTCATGAAAATAAGGGCAACATGTTTGTTTGTTTGTTTTTTCCAGTCCTTTTCAATGGGATCAAAATAAAAACTGGGAGAACATTTCAATATGTTTTTCCTATTTAGGAACTTCTCTTTCATTCTTGTGTGTTTGCTAAAGGACTAGGTATTTGTCATTTCTGTTTGTGGAGTGATATTAAAAATTCAAGACCGTGAGTTATGATGGTTGCTGGGACTATTTGACAGAAACATCAAAGACCTAGTGTGCGAACATGGTATCACAGGAGGAGTAATAGCTTGTGCTCAAAAGTGCTGATGACATGTTCATGACCTAAATGTGAAAGAAACAAGGGACTACATGAAGGGAAAAATGTGTTCTTAGGGAAAAAAAAAAATTCAGAACTGATTCCATAACTGAGGTCCAGGCATCATTTTTTACACTTTATTTACTGAATCTATAAAAAGCACTTTAACTTCATACCCGAGAAAGTACAAACAGGGTATTACGATTGTTTCTAAGTTGTTTACCTCATTATTTGATGATGATATGCCTCTTTTGCATTTATTTACTGAAGAAGTTACATTTTGCTATCCAAGGGCTTAGTAGGAAGGGAACCAGCCCCTAGACCCCCTTGGAGATTCTGTTCGCCATTCATCACCCTCTGCCACTGCATCCACATCACTCCTGAGTGGAAGTTATATAATCCCATACTACCTTTAAGAGTGGTGTAGTTAATCAAATTATTGGTTCTTATGCCAAGAGGAAATCTTATTCAAAAGGCATGGTTTAGCAAAGTTTTGCACAGCAAACTGCTAAAGAAAAAAGGACCAAACCAAGACATGTTGGCTGGGAAAAGGGCAAGATAGCTTCATGTCATTTCACTTAATCTTTGCAATAACACTCTGAGGTAGGTATTATTTCCACACTTTTAGATTTGAGAAAAGTAAGGCTTATGGAGGTTGAGTGATTATCTAAAGGAACATAACTAAGTAAGCCTATTCCTGCTCAGTATATAAGCAGGAACACTGACCCAAAGCAAGAAGCTGCGGTTGAGATGGTGTCATCAGAAAAAAGTTGAAGAACAGGGTTCAGAGAGAGCATCTTAACAGGCCAATAAGCAAGTAGAAGCTGAGAGACACAGTCTCTGGAAGCTGAGTGTAAGAGCAGGAGCTAAAACTGACATTGGTAAAGTCAATGGTATAATGGAAGTTAGAGTAAAGTTGACACTTGTTATTAGTGAGTTTATTTCTATCACTTTTGCTCCTAATTAAATTACTTTTCTCCTGCCGGCCCCACCCGCCCAGCCCCGCACACATGAGAGCCTCCCTCTGGGTAGGAGAGACAGCAAGTTTTTCTGTATTTCATTCATTAATTCTTCACATGTAGTTAATGAGATACTTTGCTAGAAGGTACAGATAGAGACAGTACAGTAAGCTAGAAAAAAATGGTCCTTGTCCAGAATTTGAAGTCTATTGGGTGTGGCTGGAGGTAGGAACTAATTAAATAGGTATTAATTCAACAAAAGGGTGGTTGGCTTCCCCCCAGCCCTGCCTCCAGGTGTTCATGCCTTTGTGTTGCCCGTTGCCTTGTAACTATGGGTGGACCTGTGAATCTTCATCAAGAAGCAAGCATCCAGGGGACATAGTGAGGTAGGAGGAATTGACAGAAGGAAAATGGACTGGAACCTAGATGTTTGATATTAACCAACAGCTAAGGAAGACAGAGTTGCTGACATATTCCATTAAGAGTGAGATATTGAGTGGATTGAAACCCTGGAAGAAATGAAACTACAGGCTCAGGAAGGTAAATTCAGTTTCATCAACATGCATTTTTAAGTTATTAAAAGAAGGAGAGTAAGAGAAACAGAAGAAAACAAACAATAGCTCTTCATAGAGGCTATTCAGAATTTCCCCAACAATTAGTAGTAAATGGGATCAGAGTACACCAGAGTAGAGAGATATAATATAACTTTCTACATAACACAACACTATAATCTGATATCTGGATGTGACAGTAATGTCATTAAATTCAGTGATCAAAGCAATTACTTGATGAAAATATTCATCAAAACAACTCAACAAATTGTAAATACAAACTCTTAGTTTTACGCCATGTAGCCATAAAAAAAAAAATGGCAGGAGACATTCCATGTTGAACGTGCTTCTAAGTCCTGGGGCCAGTAGTTGTGATTGTTTCAAACTGTCACTGATTTTTCGTATGATGCTTTTCTTCCTTTGCATCTTTATTCTGATATAAAGTATTAATAATTACCATGTTCTTTTAATCATGGGGGGTATCTATTTTCAATCTTAGTTAAATTCTAAATGTTATTTCTTGGGGAAATGATTGCAACTATCTAAAATTAACTGCTCTACACTTGTACTTGATAAAAAGAAATTTAATCATTTAAATGGAATATTGTAACAAGAGAATGACATTTTTATCTTATTAAAACTTATTTTTACCCATAACACCTTGTGAAGTAAAAAAGTATTGAGATTTCCTCTTTAATGTCTGACATTTTTCAGGTTATTCTGAGTATTTTCATGAAAAACAACATTAACGATATGTTTTTAGTAAGAGCCTAAGCAACTATAACTCTTACCCTACTAACTAGATTAAACTTTTGAAAAAAAACATTGTTAATTTAAATAGAATGATAAAAGAAAATAATTCTATTTACCAAAATAATATGTATGAGAGATAAAGCTTCTCCCCATATTACCTTCCAATTAAACAATGCGAACAATGTGAATCCCGGTGATTGACTCCTCAACTAGTCTTGTAAAAACGGTCCAACAAGGGGCACCTAGGTGGCTCAGAAGGTTAAGCATCTGCCTTCACCTCCAGTCATGATCCCTGGGTCCTGGATCCAGCCCTACATCGAGCTCGGGCTCCTTGCTCAGTGGGGAGCCTGCTTCTCCCTCTCCTCTGCTGTTCTCCCTGCTTGCTCTCTCTCTCTCTCTCTCTCTGTCAAATAAATAAATAAAAAATATATAAAAAAAATTTAAAAAACCACAAACAGTCCAACAAGTTTAACTTAGGGATGCATGTGTTCTTCCCGATTTAAGTCCTTGTAACTGTTTAATATTTTTTGTTAATTTTTTAATACTTTTGAAAGCAACAGACAAATGTTAATTGAGCTTTCATTATGAGCCACTGTTCTAAGCAATTGCTTAATTTTTAAAAATAATCCTATGACCTGGATACTATTATTATCCTCATTATACAGATGAGGATACTGAGGTTTCAAGACTCTCGATAAATAGTCTAAAATAACACAAGTGTTAGTTGTTGAAGCCTAAATGTAGATATAGACCATTATGATCAAGAATATTCACAAACAAATGCAAAATCACCTAGGGCAGATTTTTTTTTTTTTTTTAATGAATCAAGAGATTCTATAAAAGCCATATTCCCCAGATTACTTAAAAAATGCACTCAGGGGGCGCCTGGGTGGCTCAGTTGGTTAAGCGACTGCCTTCGGCTCAGGTCATGATCCTGGAGTCCCGGGATCGGGTCCCGCATCGGGCTCCCTGCTCGGCAGGGAGCCTGCTTCTGCCTCTGACCCTCCCCCCTCGCATGTGCTCTCTCTCTCTCTCAGTCTCTCTGTCTCAAATAAATAAATAAAATCTTTAAAAAAAAAAAAAATGCACTCAGGGTTCTGAGTTAGCAGAAATATGTTCTTTTTTTCTTGAAAAATTTCTTTATTCTTTTTTTTTTTACTTTCTCTGTTCTTTTATAATCTCTGTAGTCAATTCCTCTTCTTTTCAAAGGGCACTGACTGAGGCTGAGGCATCTAATTTAGTAAACTTGGACAAGCATATTGCTCATATTGCTCATATATCACACCTTGAAGTCTTTATAGATGGAATGGGGATTGTTTAAAGTCAAATAAAGAAACTAATGATGTAATGTATGGTGATTAACATAACATAATTTTAAAAAATGTGTTAAGGAAAAAAAGTCAAATAAAGAAATGGTGATTTAAAAAATACTCATTCAAACACAAAATACATCACAAAAAATCTAAGGGAAAGTTAAATTCATTTTAAGACCCCACCATTTGGAGCGTAGGAAAGGCAAAATAAAATACAAAAGAAATGTAATCTAAATGAAATCTTGGCATGAATTCTAAAAAGCAAATATTCTAAAGCTAATCAAGTAAAATTAAAAACCATTAAATTAGTTTATAAATAGCTATTATCACAAGCTCATAAATCATTTCTACAAACTGAATATGAACAATAACAATTAAGATGCAATCTCATTGCATTTGGGACTAGAAATTTGAATCTTTTGCCACCAAAAATTAAAAATCAAGCAGGGAGTTCATTTACTTAGAATGAAGGCATTAAAAGAATTTTAGGAGAAGGTTTTGGAAGAGATCTGATAAATAATAAAAAGTAAAGATTTTAATATGCTTTGTGTTCTTTGAACATCATAAATTTCCTAAAAGGAGTTTCAAATAGGTATTATCAAATGGAAAGCATCGCTTATTATAAAGACATCTTTGAGGCATGGTATTCAAATTCAGTAAGAGAAGGTCACCAGGGATCCACTGAATATGATTTTGGATGCTAAGAATTATGAAATGAAATACCCAACTCTCCTTGATCTCCTTAGCAAGACTTTAATGGCAGAATCTCCAGTATGAATCCCTGAATATTTCATGCACCGAATTAAATTAACTTATTCCGCAAACCCCTTACCTCTCCTTCTCCCGTATCTCACCAAAAAACAAAACAACTTTTCCCAGTCTCCTTAATCTATGTTAAAAAATGCAGTTCATCACTGGAGCAATTCAGCAAATAAGAAAATTAGATCACAATCTGGTCTAAGAAAGTACATTTGCATAAAAGACTGCTTACATCATGTCCTTTAATTTGACAATTTATTACCATACATTTAATAATTTTAGTCTGTGTTTAGGAATATGAACCTGACTGAAATAAGTTGTTTTTTTTTTCTTTTCCTTTTCCTCATCCTCTTCCCCTCCTCCTCACCCCCTATTCAGTCCCTTCCATCCCTACCCTTCCTCTTTCTTTCTCTCACTCAAAGTCACAACTGAAAATTAAATACAATTTTCTTACTGCTTTCATGGCCTCAAAAAAATGTGTTGAATCAGACAAATTGTTACAGCATTGCCAAAAAACATGGAACATTTGGGGTATAGCCTAACTATTTATTCTTAGAAATCTGTAATAGCAATTGGGGATAAATTTGAATGCCTGTCGTCTCATATTCTAATGCCCTCTATAACCTAACCTCAAGTAAAAGTGTATCACCTAAAATCCTCATCAGATAATTATGTTTCACAGAATCAAGAAGTTCCACAAAGATTGTTTTATTCAGAAAGTAATGAGAAATTTATTCATTCAAATAGCTTTTATATATTCTTAATTTTCATAACAAAATTTTGGCAGCTGAACTTTAAGAAATATGCATATAGTAGTCTTCTATACTTGAGAAAAGGAAAAAGATGAGAAGGTTATAGTAAAGTTTGTTACAAATTTGTCTGGACTTAACTCTGCTTTATTGTATCCAACTACTACAACAAGGTGGAGGGGAAAAAGGTCACCAAATTCATCAATATATTTGATGACACACAGATTTCCATCAAGCAGGTTTCAGTTTCTACATTATCCCTGGAGGCAGTCCACCTTATTCTGATGCTTGACAATCACAGTTTAAAAGCCAGAAGAAATTTTCGCAGACCGCCAGGCCTAATTATTTATTTTTCCCCCACGAGGAAACCAGTACCTGGAGAGCTGAAGAGACCTGAATTTGTAAACTTGTTCCATGTGGACAGTCAATGGCTTCCTCCTGTCTCTAAGATAAAAATTAAAATTCCTTATTTGGAATGCAAGGACCTCCATCTTCTGGTCCCTGACTGGGATGCATGTAAAACCACCATGCCTCAAACACCCCACCACTGCCTGTTCCCCTCCGTCTCAGTAAGATTTGGGAGAATTTCTCCAGTCAGCTCAAATATCACCTCCTCAACAAAGGTTTCTCCAGCCTCTCTTTTCTTTTGCTGCTCCCATGGAAAGAACAGCAGGAGCTCATTCATGTCTCTATCCCCTATGTACTGCATACTGCTTTGCCTACAGTAGATCTCAAGAAATACTTTTCTAGCTGATAAATGAAATAACTACATGACATTTAATTAATGATTTAGCATCTTTTTGCCCAAACATCAACTTAATCTTTCCCCTCTATCCAAACGTTTCTCTATGTCCTGTTGATTCAACTTTCTAGTAACTTTTAACTCTGTCCTGCTTTTTTCATCCCATTAGCCATGGCCATCTTTTAGGTAGTGAGCAGCTCACTTCTGGGTGATTGCAGACATCCTTTAACTGACGTATCTATTTCTGTTCTTGACCTCTTTCAGAGTGCTGCCACCTATCTTTTATAATAGATCCCTAATCATACAATGTCTCCTCACCACCTCTGCTACTCTCCTGCTTTGAATTGTGGTCACCTCCTGCCTGCTATCTGTAATGGTTCCCCAGCTGGTCTTACAAAGTCTACCCTTACTGTTTGTCCTACAGCCTCTTCCAACAAAGCCACCAGAAGGATCATTTTGCAAGTTGCTGTGTCCTGTCACATTTCTGGCAAAATAGGAATGGAGCCCATGTCTTTCTGTAACTTTATTAAGGGCCGACATTTCATGGACCCCTCTATCTCTCTAATTTCATCTACTCATCTCCAGTTTGCTCAATCCATTCCAGCCATGCTAGCCTCCTTGCTGTTCCTCAAATATTTAAGACACATTCCTGTCTTAGAGCCTTTACACTTAGATACTCCCTCTTCTGGAACTCTCTTCACCAGGTAACTGCTTGACCCAACCTCCACCTCCTTCACCTCTTCATCCACATCTTATTTTCCCAGTGTGGGCTTTCCTGAATGCCTTTTAAATACTGCATGTTGCTAAGGATCCCACACAGAGTATTCTCATACCTCCTTTTCCCAATTGTCCATAGGACTTATCAACTTCAAACACATTATATAATTTGCCTCTTATTATAGGTATGGTTTGTCTTCTCTTGATGGAATGTGTATGAGGACAGGGATCTTTGCTTTGTTTGTCCATCCGTCCCAAACACTTTAAAAATTGCCCGGAATATATATACATATACAATGCTCAATAAATATTTATTTAATGACTATGAAGGTACTACAGGGGCATTATACAATTGTAAGTCAAAACTCTTTCACAATGTTCAGTGAAGATACTAACTTCTTTTCATGAACAATTATAGACTTTTTTGGCTCTTCAGTTTTGGTTGTTCCAAGCTCTGTCTATCATCAGCCAAAGTTTTTTCTTTGGCTCCACTGACACTATCTTCTGGCCAATCAATCCAACTTGGATGACCAAAGGCAAACAAGGAAGGGTTTGAACATACTAAAACTCTGCCCTCATGGCAGATCCGTTCGGTAGGATTTAGGCATGGTTGCAAGGTACCCAATCTCCCAATCACATTCTTAGGCCATTCCTCACAGCAGCATACTAACGCTGCTAAACCACCTTGCAGAGTGAGAAGAAAGGCTTGGAGGCAGAAGCACAGCTGCTATCGTTAAGGAAATACTGGAATCCAGAAGTAACAGTAATTCAGGTACATATAAGGAAGATGGAGCTAGTGAATAGGAATAAGGATCAGGGAAAGCAGTAGAGTTAAGACATTAAAAATAAAACAAAACAAAACAAAAAAACCCGAGGAAATAAAACAAGAAGTGTCTAATTCCAGGCAGTTGGTGACCAGCACATTTGGAGGAAAAGTAAAAGCATAGCTAAGTGACAGAAGAAGATTCAAAGGTGTTAGTGACAAACAAAAATCTCAAAAACTGACAAAATAGGTTGCTTTAGCTCGAAAATTGTACATTCATCCCTTGATGCCAGCAATTAGTTGCCAAGGATGACTATTATAAGGCTTGTCATGTCCACGACATTAGATAGGCAAAATATTACCAACTCACTCTACGTTAGTAGAAAAGATCTCTATCAAATCTTATTTTCTAAAAAATATTCATCTGTTCACAATTGCTCTGCACTTTTTAAGTCTACTGATTTAATGCTGCTCTGGAAAATACTATGGGAAGGTATCACGAAACTCAATTCCTTTTTCTCCTCTCATTTGTTCACTCATCTGTAAATATTATTTAGAGAGCTTCACTTGGTTCTGTTACATATTCATTACATCTTCAAATCTTATTCAACAGGAGGCTTGTTCAAGTATGTCCAGAGATCTAATAGCATGACAAGTGTAGTTATGAAATAAAAAAGCACTTCCTGATATCATGAGTTTTGGTTAATGAAAATTATTTCCTGAAGTTTCAGAATAATATGGTGTTCTTAAAAGAACTAAGTCAATATTTTCTTGGTGCGAAAGCTTTATTAACAAACAAATCCTTTAAATTTTTCTGTATATGCTTTCTTAAAATATATTAATATTTTGAAAAATTGGCTTGTAATCCTTTGAGGTAATATTGATGTTAAAAGCACAAAAACAGAAAGAAGATGTCTGAATTTAGGACTTTTGAAAGGACTAGTTTCAATGTTCATTAAAATACTCATGAAGGATTTTTTAAATTGTCTGTAGCTAGTTTCCCTGGATATATTTGGTCTTTGTAGAAGCATATGGAAATGCATTTTAATTTGACAGTATTTTGCAAATCATGCCCCCTTCAGAATAACTTGCAAAGTAGAAATGCGTCCATATGCTAGAAGATGGTTTGTCTATTATGCTAAGAATAAAGAAAGACATATATTCAAAAACAAAATTTTAAAAAGTATTTTTTGGAACACTGCAGATTAGGAAAGCAGAGAAAGATCATAAAGACAATGTTGCTGTACTCAAAAATTTTAGAATTTATAATCAATTTTCAAGCAATCACATTGAACATGTAAAGATGAATTCTCACAAGGATCACAGGCTCCTTAAAAAAAAAAATTTAAAAATTTAAAAAAGCCATTTTCTGCCCAAGTTTCCATGGTTTATAACAAACTTGTGCCAAACTTCTGAGATCTTGACCAAAACTGATTGGAGCAGAGATGAGAGCAAGGCAAACTCTTCATGCGTGAACTGTCATGACAAACACAGACCCCAACTCTAGAGAAAAGGATCATTTCCTCCCAATCAAATCTTCTCCTTTGGCATCGAGTAAAAACAAGTAAACAAGTAAACAAAGAAAACACATCGCATGAGTTCAGACCTTTGTTCTGAACAATGTATGATAAGAGTTCTTGTCATCTGTGAAATTAGCCCGGCCCCGTCTTGGAAGCATCAGGACCCAGTGGGTCTGTGTGTAAGGACCAAGTTCTCCGTGCTGCCCTGCATAGCAGGTTATCACTGTAGGGTGGCTCTTTTGGCAAATCTTCAAGAGCCAGGTAGCTACATGTATGTTTCTCAATAAGAACAGATAAAAGTTTAGCAATAGTTCTTCAGAGTTAATATTAACTCTGTTTAATTAATATTGAACTGTTTAATTAATATTAAACAACAACAAACCCTGCAGATTCCAAAGGTCACTTTAGGGGCAAAACTTGCCGTGATTAAAACAAGAGCTGAAGCTCCTTGACAAGTTTTAGTGTTGGTGTCTGAAAGGTTCATTGATCTCATATATCTTCAGAGACACTAGACTGCAATTTTAGAAGAGAAAATAAGTTTTGAGATTTCAAAGGACTCCAATTTTCCCAAATTAATGATTATGTCATCATTATCTGAGAGGAGTGATTTGCAAGGAACAATGGCTTTAATGTATCTTTTTATACTGAAAATTACTATTTTGGCTTTCCTTTAAGAGCCAGGATTACTTTATCTCCTGAGTTGAAAAACATGAGATTATTTACTGAACTTATATTTAATCATGATCACACCTCAGAGTATAAATGTTATTTTTATGATCACACCTTAAATTCACAACACAGAAAAACCATCTAGATGATTTTGCATAGTGAAGATTGTCAAGCCAAGAAGATGAGGGATCCTTTCCACAATGGTTTCTGAATGAAGACAGGTGTAGATTATATGTCATCATTCCATAGATGAGTTTTCTTCAATCAGTGTGTCACCTTTTGGACCCCTCATAGTGAGGATTTGGGGACTAGGACTTAACGACAGGTATAACCTACTCCACGAGCATGTCTCTGAAATTAAGTATGAGCATGAAACAAACCTGATTTCACCACTGTTTATAATTTCTAAAATACAGAAGAATACGAATATACAGCAATTTTATAATAGGCAGATTTGTTAAGTCAATAACTCAGATTCCATAAAAACTCTAGTAAAAAGTGTAAGAAGAAAATGATCACTTGATATATTCCTTTAAGAAATATCATTTAAGTAATTCTTCCTTCTTCTTTATGCATAAATTTATGAAACTAACCAAGTGAAGTCTTTCTCATAGGCAACAATTTCAGCTTTCAAAGAAACAGACAGTAAATTTATTCACTTAGTTAACATAGCATTCCATTTAGCAGAGGATTTGTAACTGTAAATTTCCCCACCACCTTACTCAAGCTTTTCCAAAGCACCTGAGTTAAGACATCTATCCCTCCATTGCTCCAAAGGCAATGTCCGAGAAGTCACCTAGCAATTATTAGGTTGCCTTGTGGCACATATTCTAACCTTGCATTACCTATCATTTAAATCATTTATTCAGTTACTAATAAAATAATCTCTCCAAATGGATTATAATTTAAAATCATAGGCAATATCTTGTATTTACTTCAATCTGGGAAAGTTACTTGCACAAAAATATGTGTTGGTTATATTTGTTCATGTCTTCTTAACTGACTCAGGGTCATTCTCTTTACATGACAAAGAAATGAGTACCTTAGAAAGGATACTTGTGTCGGAGTAAGATAAAATGGAAGTTTCACCATGTTTAATTCCTGAGATTAGAAAGATATATGGATATACTGGAAGTCTTCATTATTTGATGACCAATGGAATACTGGAAAAAGGCCATTTAAAATAAAATCCGCTTTAAACCAATAATCCTATTTTTATAGTAATTAATTGGAAAAAATTAAATTTGAGATGCTCTTAAAAAGTAAGTTTAAAATTATATAAAAATTAACTTGTAACTTGACAAGTTAAAAGTATAATGTGCTAATTATTAAAAAGAATAAATAATAAATCAAGTGTTGATTTTTTGGTGTATTTTAAAAAATGTTAAGATAGAAAAATACAATCTCTTTCATATTACATTTAACTTTTTCAGCATGACCATAGAAATGATCATTTCTATAAAAATTTTTGAAGCATTCATCATTTCCTTTTAATCCCTGATATTCAAGTCATTTGCTTTTGAAGTACCATGTCTAATTTCCTCTACTTCATCTGTTATTGGTTCTAACTCTGACTGATTCTCACTGTCCATAATTTTTTGATTCAGCAATTCTTCAGTATACTTACATCAGGAAATCTTGAATCTCTTGAAAAATTTTACTTTACAATCCATTTTCATTATGTTTTCATTGTGTTATCTGATATTTATAACATTCTATAATCAGCAAGAGACCAAGACCTCTTATAATAATTCACAGAGATAGATGCTAATACTAATTGGGAAGGGTGTTCAGTAAGGACTAATTTTTTAAGTGTGTAGTCCATTAGGGAATATTTCCTATTTGACAATCTTTGCTTTCCTACATTATCATGTATCTTTGGGAACTAGTTTAATGCTTTGATAATCAGAAAATCTTGTAACTTGCAATCAGATTAAAATAACGGCTAAAAAGTAAGCAAGTGGTAAAGCTGTGTCCTCTACAAATGTCTATTGTTGAAATCATGTGTGTGGATGAGATATTTCTGGGCTCAGGGACTAAAGGGTTGAGGCATTGAGAGAATCAGTGAAAAAGCAAAAGAGTAAACTTTGCAAAATATACAAGAGTCATCACATAAACTGGAGCAGAAGCAGGAGAAAATGGTGCACTGGAAGCTTAGGGCTGTGGGAGGGAAACATCAATGACAAAGGAGATGGCCAAGGATATCTAATATGGCTGAGAGGTCAAAAAGTTGGGGCTGAGAAGTCATTCATGTTAATACTAAACACCGAACGTAAAGAACCAGGCTAAGTGGGTAGAACAGATGCCCTGGGAGGTAGAGGTCACATTTAAACTAGAGATTCTGTGAAAACTCTGAGAAATTTATTGATATTGGCCCATCACATTTTAAAGGATCTGGAGTCATGAATTTACACACCTTGCTGGTATCACTTACACTTCCTTATTCTCTAACCTTTAACAAGGAGACCTTACATAGGTACTAGACAAGGATGTGATAAGTAATAAGTCCAAAAGGATCGCTAAGAAACCAAAACAAACTATAGGTAAATTTTGGATGATGGCATTCTTCAACACTGCCTGAAGAGTATGTGGAATCAATGTATAAAGTCAGCATTCCCCAGAACAAATGTGCATTAGATGATCTCCACTCATAACATTAATCGTACAGTTGGGCCAAGCATGGCATAAGCTTATAATTTTTAAGTTGTTTTCTTCATGCCTCTTCTTATCCTTTCTTCGACTTTCCTGAATATTGTTTGGTATGTCTTTTTTTTTTTAAGTTGCCAAATGAAAATAATAACTTACATTTCTGAGTTCTAAAATTTGCCTTAACTATGCGAAGTTGTCCAGCCCCTTTGGCTAGTTCTTTTTAACCTGGAAATGGCTTATTAGAATTAAAAGAGATGACTCAAACCCTTAATAAAGTCTTAAAACTGACATCTCTATTTATAGGCTTCAATCAAACACCTCTAGCTGACTATGGGAATGTACTGGCATGATTTAAAATTCTAGCATTTTCATCAAAATTATCAGTAGGCCCCATTTTTGGTCACTCAAAAAACTTAAAAGAAAAAAAAAAATCCCAGGAGAAATGAACATTTCAAGGGATCTAATACATTGGAGTATTTGGAGGTTTATTATGTCAGCATGGAAAATGAAGAACAGCCATTTTCTCGTATGTATGGTTTCACTGGAGGAGGTAAAAAAGTAAGTGACAGAAAGAATCTTAATAGTTCATATGATCCATTTCTGTTCTTATGTTCTTAAAGTCTCTCAAAAGAAAAAAAAATGTGTGTTTATGGCAGGGGCTGTTGAATTACATTTTAAGAGCTTCAGGTATTTTTTTAAATTTTTTATTTTATTTATTTGACAGAGAGAGAGAGAGTGCGCCCAAGAAGGGGGAGCACTGGCAGAAGGAGAGGGAGAAGCAGGCTCCATGCTGAGGAGAGAGCCCGATGTGGGGCTCAAACCCAGGACTCTGGGATCATGACCTGAGCTGAAGGCAGACGCTTAACCCACTGAGCCACCCAGGTGCCCCCCCGCTTTTGTTTTTTAATATTTTATTTTATTTAGAGCTTCAGATATTTTTGAATCCTATAAAATCAAAAAGTATTGATTTAAAGTATACCAGAAAAGTCAACATTTATAAAGTTTAAAAAAAAAAACAAAGTAGTGGGGCGCCTGGGTGGCTCAGTCGTTAAGCGTCTGCCTTCGGCTCAGGTCATGATCCCAGGGTCCTGGGATCGAGCCCCACATCGGGCTCCCTGCTCCGCGGGAAGCCTGCTTCTCCCTCTCCCACTCCCCCTGCTTGTGTTCCCTCTCTCACTGTATCTCTCTCTGTCAAATAAATAAAATCTTAAAAAAAAAAAAAAAAAACAACAAAGTATTTAAGTACTTTTATTGATACATTTCTGATTCTCAAATACCTACAATTAAAAGTATTTCCCTTTATATCTCAGAATGATAATTATTAATTTTATAGACTGAGTTGAAGTCAGCCCTGACGGAAAAAAAAAAAGATGGCATTTACTCACAACCAGTTCTAATTTAGAATAATTCTCAGCTACAGACAAAGTTTAGAATATGACACTGGAATGAGAAAAGGTGGTGATAAACTAGGACAAGGTCAAATTCTAGTTAAGAATAACAGCTTGAGTTATGATGCTTAATGCTGTGGAGCAAGTATGGCCTGTACTCTTTCTCTTCACTGTCAAAAGGTTCTTGGAAAAAGTCTTAGGTCATCTGTTTGAACAATGGCCAAAATACCTATTTAAACTAAAAAAAAAAAAAAAGGGAAGAAGAAAAAGTAGTGACATTCTTGGTACAAATGTAATTTACCAGTTGCTAATGGAAACATATAAGAGATACTTCAAAGTTATACACTGAATATGCAGGGTTACATGTCCTGGGATCTACTCTCTATACCTATACCTGGTGGGTCAATCACTTCCATAATGCCCTTCTCCACCACCCTTGATGAACATTTATTCATTCTGTTTAATCACATACCTATAATGCCCCTAATCTTAACTTTGATCTTCATCCTGTTATTTTTCTTTACTGAAGGCTTTGACTACACAATTATTGCACTATAAACAATAGTCAAATAATATTTACAGTTTAAATATATATAATTTAAAAATTCTTGGGAAACAATAAACGACTGAATAGTGAAAAGAAATGTCATTTGTATACTATTTATTTGAAATAACATGCTTAGCCACTAGATGTCACCCTTTAAAAAAGCAACAGAGTTTACTTCACAAAGTTTGTTAATATCAATAGCAGTTACACTATTGGGTAGAAGTTGTCACCATTGGAATTAGTCACTCCGACATGACATTAAAAAAAAGCTTTACAAACAAACCAACAAACTACACCAACTGGGGTTTTCTGTAAAGAGGGCTTCATAAGTCAAGCCTGATTTGAGTCTTGTCAGTCTCCAAAGCCAGACAGTTAAAATGCAACAACAGATAATAACATACAATTTTCAAAAAAATTTAAAAGCATGGCTCTCATACAAATATGAAATGAAGATGCATAAAGATCTCATTAACTCATTAATTAATGAGGAACCAGTAAGATGGTAAGGCCGGGACAAGAGAGAATTCGAGGAATGGAGACTTACGCGGTCAGCAGTTTCTCAAAGGCCCGCTGAAATGAACAAAACTGTTTAACGTCCTCACAGTAACGAACCATAACCTCTGAGGTTGTGTTTTCTACTTAAGAGAAATGATCTCTACTAGTCCAAAGTCTACCAGTTAACATACAACTTCACAGTGAAGCAACAAAGCATTTAGCCTCCATTTAAGGACCACATATAATGCTTACGCCACAGTGCTTAGCATTTTACATGTGCCCCATCTCATTTTATTCTCAGAATTATTGCCTATGAGGTAGATGCTGTTATTACATTTATTTATTTATTTATTTATTTATTTATTTATTTATTTATAAAGATTTTATTTATTTGTCAGAGAAAGAGAGAGAGAGCACAAGCAGGGGGAGCAGCAGGTAGAGGGAGAAGCAGGCTCCCCACTGAGCAGGGAGCCCGATGCGGGGCTCCATCCCACGACCCTGGGATCATGACCTGAGCCGAAGGCAGACACTTCACCGACTGAGCCACCCAGGCGTCCCTATTACCTGTATTTAGAGGCTAGAACACCAAGAGATCAAGGAGCATTCTTCAGGGTATAGACCAGCCAGTGATCAAGCAGTAATGCAAATCTGGTCTGTCTATATAGTCTTTCTCCTGGGACCAAAGATTTAACACATACAGTGTCCTAGAGGATGTTTGGATTCTACAAGATGAAGCACACATGAGCCCACTACAACCCTTCATCTTCTTTTCTTCCTCATCCATAAAGGGTAAATCGTGATGAAAGAAATCTCAAGTGCAACAGACATATGCTGTAAGATCAGAACTAAACTGCTAACCCTTACATTCTCGAGAATTTGTGTAGATTATTTACATAGCCTCCAACCAGTTCACCAGCTTGTTTTGGGGTTGATACAATTCATCAGATCCTCTATTACAAGTTAAACAAGTGGAGAATGGGAAATGGTCAGAGTAGTGAGTCTTCACCCAAAGGAAGCAATATCCTATTATACTGTCTACATGGAAAACAATTATGCTAGGTAAAACACTATCAGCAGGATTTGCTAAAAAGGAAAGAGAGATCTTTTAAAATATGCATGGCATTCCTATAACATAATAATGCTTTATATTCTTTTCAGAGAATTTGGGACATGGGGAGAAATCTAATGTACTGACAGTATATTTGTGGAAGACGTCTGCCTGACAAAATACCTGTCTAAAGAAAATGCTCTATTTAATTTTAAAACTTTAAAATCTTGAAGAAATTTTAGACATGATTAAATGAACTGCAGCAAATCATCTTAAATTTCTTGGATTTATATGCGTAAAATCTCAGAAATGTGAGGTGCTCCAAGTTTTATTAAATTCAGCTTCAATTCTTATAAAGATTACACCACTCAGCCAGTGGCTGAGAAGATTCAGAAAACTAATCAAACATTATTATATTACCTATTATGAGTCTAGACAGTCTCCTCATCACACATACTCTGATACAACAGCTATTAAAGGAACTTTTGCAGAATATTATTTCTGTTTCTCCATACCAGATAAAAACAGACTTACAAGTTCCCCAAATAAAAATGTATAAATGTGTTAATAGATCACATTTGCATTTATACTTGCTCTAAAAAATGAAAGTTATATAAAGTAGAAAAGTATCGCTTTTTATGCAATCAGCCTGTGTTGTTCAGTGTTCAGCTTCTTCAGTTTTCATGGATTATAAAATCTTTTAGGACAGAAGATAATCCTTACAAGACCACGGTATAATGTTTCTAGCTTTAAAGGTAGATGTAATTTTAATAATAACATACCACATTTAAATCTCGATTAGGCACAGCTCTGGTTGCCTTTGATTTATTCATCAATGTGAGGAATCTGAAATTTTCTGAAGTCTAATTTTTGAACAAAAATAAGTCGTCTCTTTGCATTAAACCATCTGCTCTACATGATTACAGTGACTCATTTTTAGCATTGAAGCTTCCCTTTTTGTGATTAAATTTCTTGTTCAACCAACTGAACTCTTTGAAAGGCATTTATTTCTGATAAAGTGCATCATTGTTAATAGAGTAGTGATACAATTATAATCAATCCAGATTCTTATTGGATAGTACCTTAATGAACTTATGTAAATTTAGCATATTATTAATGCAAATTAATTTATTCATCACCAAAGAATGTGAAGATGGTACTCACGCAGGTTTAATTGTATGGGCATGCTTTTCATGGACAAAGGCACCAGCAAGACCTCCTGCTCCTGAGTTTAAATACTGGATTGAAAAGAAATTAAATTGTTTGAGTATATGACAAAACTAAACAATGAAATCATTTGACTTTTATGTTATGAAACCAACTTTTGACCAGTTCAAAACATGTGATAATTTGAGCTTTTATAATAAAACAGAACTTTGCGTCACCTTATTATTCGAAGAAAAAATAAACATAGCATTTTTTTTCAAAGATTTTATTTATTTATTTGACAGAGAGACACAGCAAGAGAGGGAATACAAGCAGGGGGAGTGGGAGAGGGAGAAACAGGCTTCCCACGGGGTAGGGAGCCCGATGCGGGGATCGATCCCAGGATCCTGGGATCCTGACCTAAGCCGAAGGCAGACACTTAATGCCTGAGCCACCCAGGCACCCCAGCATTATTAATTGAGAATAAATACCTATTACTTTTTTGGTCAAATTTTGCCCCAACTAACAGATAACAGTTCTAATGAAGTCTATCTAATTTTAAAGCTTATTCATTTCAATTATTTGTCACAAAAATATTTAAGTAGTAAGAAAGTAGCATATTTTAAAAACACCTAAGTTAAAATAAAATTGGTTTCATTTCCATGACCCCTGTCTATTAAATTGTCTTCAGATGTCAGTATCAAGTTGATTCCGTAAGAATTATCTTTACATAGTAGAAATTTCACAACATACCAACAAAAAACTAAGAACCTAATCAATTTCAATTAAGTTCTAAGTGTGGAGCTTCCCCGCCTCCCCAAACCTCCTGACTTTTCTATAGCAGCCAGGTAAATAAAGGAGTAACTACTCTACAGTGGATGAAAATACCTGATTTTAATTAATTTTTATACTATTGTATCATATGACTTTATAATTAACTAAAATCAGAAAAAGCAGTAATGAAAGAAATGGAGCAAAGTAACTCAAATGGTTAAAACTGGCCGCTGATCCAGTTTTTCATTTAGATCATTGTCAATGTGTGATAAAAGGATGTAACTATATTAAGTAATTTGTACCTTATAGGAGCACCAGCAGGCAAAATCAACTCCCCAGTCATGTAAGTGGAGTTCAACATTTCCAACTGCATGCGCTAGATCAAAGCCAACAAAACAACCCTGGGGAAGAACAAAAGAACAAGTTTTAAATTTGCTTAATGATTAGAAATAGTAAGTATAAATATCTCTGAGAAAATCTTTGACAAACTGCTGTACTATAAACATAGTTTATCCTTTGGTGCAGTGGTTCACAATGTCTGAACCGTAAAACACTGGGCATTTCCAAGATCCTCTCAGGTCAAAATAGTTTTCATAATATGAAGACGTTCTTTGCCTTCCTCACTGTGCTGACATTTGCACTGATAGAACAAAAGCAGTTCTGGGAAAACTGCCGGCATGTTAGTACAAACCAAGGCAGTGGCACCAAATCATACTAGCAGTCATGGCAGGTCAAAACCATTTAGTTTTGGGGGGTTGGGAGGGACAATAAGTAGTTCCACTTAAAAATCTCCTTGAGAAAGCTGTAAAAATGATTAATTTCTTTAAATCTCAATGTCTTAATTCTCATATGTTTAAGGTTTAATGTGGGAAGTATGCATAAAACATCTGAGCACATTCTGAAGATGGTTGCCTCAAAATAATGTACTCATGTAATTATTTGAGTTGCAAGCTGAACTAGCCACTTTTATTTCCCAGAGAACCATTTTTTGCATCAAAGAACAATTGAAAGACAAACAACAGTAACTCAGACTTGGGTGTTTGACAGACATTCTTCTGAAAATGAATGAAGTGAGTCTGTCAATTCAAGGAAAACCACTCATGATATTTGTTGCCAATGAAAAAAGTAGTTTCCAAGAGAAATTAGGATTTTGAAAATTTGTATCCGCTTTTATGAGTATGTCCATTTCCCAATATTTAAAGATATTTCTGATGAGTTTAGTAGTGATATATAATTTTAAAATATTATATAATGAAATAGGTAGATTACCAATATTTTTCAAACAACCAATGTTTGATGTTACAGATCAAGCATGGATAAAAGATATATTCAAAGTGTAAAACCAAACAATGGATTTTTTTAAATTTTATTTTATTATGTTAATCACCATACATTACATCATTAGTTTTTGATATAGTGTTCCATGATTCATGGTTTGCATATAACACTCAGTTCTCCATTCAATAGTGCCCTCTTTAATACCCATCACCAGGCTAACCCATCCCCCCACTCCCCTCACCTCTAGAACCCTCAGTTTGTTTCTCAGAGTCCATTGTCTCTCAGGGTTCATCTCCTCCTCTGATTTCCCCCTCTTCAATTTTCCCTTCCTACTATCTTCTTCTTTTTTTTTTTTTTTAACATATATTATTTGTTTCAGAGGTACAGGTCTGTGATTCATCATTCTTACACAATTCACACAATTCACAGCCCTCACCATAGCACAATGGATTTTAATGTAACAAAGTACAGAAAGGTCAGTAATTTGGTTTCACATTGCATACCACAACTTGTTAAATTCTGGTACAGTATCAAACAATATTCACAATAAACTGAAAAGCCAATAAATTACTTCTGTTTTTTCTGACTCTATCTGCATGAGGACTGATTTTCTTCATATGCTTCATGAAGAAAAAAAAAGAAGAGATTGAATACAGAAGCAGATAAAGAAAACCAGCTGTCTTCTATTAAGCCAAACAATAAAGAGATTTGCCAAATATACAACATTCTTTTTGTTTTAGAAAATATGGCTTTGTTTCCCTAACAGCATATTATTTACGTTAATATGTAATATGTTTGTTATTGTTGCTCTAAAATAAGTGAATGAATGAATAAATGTATTTAATTACAAATAGAGTAAATACAGATATAAACACAGTATCAAAACCTTTTTTAAGGTCCTCAGTGATTTTTAAGAGTGTAAAAGGTTTTCGTTACTAAAAAGTTTAAGAACCTCTGCTTTAGTGTATCCTACCAACCTAATGAAGTTAATAGCAGTTTTCAGTTATCACTAAACCCCAATCATGCCCATATTTAATTAATTCAAGTATACACAAGCTATGGTAAATTGCCCTAATGGTTCCTATTCTTTGTTTTTCCTTGCATCCATTTCCTTTGCTATGTAATTTTGTAGTTCTTCCCACTGTGGACAGGATACAGTTCTCTGCCCCTGGGATTAGCCAGGTGACTTACTTTGACCAATGGAATATTAGCACATGTAATACAAGCAGAGACTCCAAAGGACTTTGAGTGATTAGATTAGGCTTGCTCTCTCTCTCTTGCCCTCTGCCATCTCTGTAACAAGCACCTGCATAGCCAACCTGCTGGCTCAGATGGAAGACAAAAGAAATGGGGATCAAAGTTACCCTCACATGAGCTCAGCTTGGATCAGCTATTCTCCCCCACCTTTCCTTAGTTGGCCAGAGATGCATGAGTGAGTTCAGTCGAGACTAGCAGGATCTCTACGACTAAGTATTGCCTAGATCAACTGACACAAATATGACCAAATAAAAATGATGCTGTTTATGACTCTGCACTATGTTCTCCCTATACACTGACTTGAGACCCTGATAGCCTCTTACTGTCTGACTCTAGTCTGTCTTATTTACCCGATTACATGATCCAAGTGTTTTGTATGTCTGCCTAGTAGAATTCACTGTTTCAGAAACTAAGCCTCTGTTTTCATTAAGTTCCCAGAAGGACAACCTGAAGCAATAAATTCTATTACCCAAATTATACCCAAGTATAAACTTTTCACTTTAATGTCTTATCATTAAAACCTTTAACTTTCTGTAAATCAAAATGTTAAAAGTTTTACTTCGAGAATATAGTGATCCATCCCATATTAAGACAATTTTGTACATAAACATGAATTTTTAAAAAAAAATCCCTGGTCATTAAATAGGGGTGATAGTTCATTTTGCAAAAACGTTTTACCTGTGAGCTTTTCTATTTTTAGCTTACTAAGTGGATAATTTTAATACCAAAATATAAGTGCATATTTAATAATTACATTTTCAAAACTTTAAATCTCCTGCATCTTTGAAGAAACACATCTATTGATTGAAATTTTTGAAGTAAATAATTGCAGAGGGACCAATTTTAGATTGTTCTAATACTTCTTAAAAATAATTAACCTCAAACTGCTATTACAGGTACTTTCCCTGAACAGAGGGATGCAAACTATGACCTGTTTTTAATAAATAAAGTTGTATTTGAACAAAACTAATCTCATTTGTTTAAATATTGTCTATGACAACTTTTGCAAGCAGAATTGAGTAGTTTCAACAGAGACCATATGGGTCACAAAATCAGAAATACTTACTATCTTGCCCATTACAGAAAAGATTTGCTAACCCCTAAACTATAGCATTAGTCTCATAAAGCTCAATATATTGAAGAGTCAACAGAAACTTTACTCATTATAATGTGTCCATAACTAGTATTTCATAGAAGAAAAAGTTCTTACCAGTACTATATATCTGATTTTTTTTGTTCTGTTTTGTTTTTTGCAAGGGAAGATGAATTAATACTTTGCTTCTCACAGAAAAAAATGAGCAATACATGTCATAAAAATATGACAAATCCTCCATGCTAACGTAAGTTTTGAGAATGACAGAAAAGAAATACAATTAATCTCTATCAAGATTTAGAGATGATCAAAATCTGAGTTTGCAGACTACTGTTTAGGTTCAGTAAACACACACACATACACAGATTTGTTTGTTTGTATTTTAAGATACATCTTAACACTGAAATTCAACTTGGAAAAAAAAATAAAGGTTCTGAGTTTAAAATCCTTTTTTTTCTTGCCAACATTTCTAATGAAGGCAATGATGTTTGTTTTATGAAACAATATTTACAACTCAATTTTTTATCTGTTTTTAAAACTCAACTTAGAAAACTTATGGAATAGAAAAGGCAGCATTTTTATTATCAATTATTTATAAAGAATGGAGCAATGAAGAAACCATGAAACTTCAACATACCATATCCTATTATTAAAAGTCCTGTAGTTACATCTGTGGTACTGCATAAAAAAATAACTTGAGGCTCTTACAGTATATTTTAATGTATGTACAATTCTTTCCCCATGGATGGCAGAAACATAAATTATTAAAATGTAACTGTTTGAGGAAAGGGCCAGAAGATACAAACTTGAATGTGATCACCACAAAGTGATTTTACAAA
The DNA here is from genome assembly GCF_029215605.1 of Mirounga angustirostris. Lineage (NCBI taxonomy): Eukaryota > Metazoa > Chordata > Mammalia > Carnivora > Phocidae > Mirounga > Mirounga angustirostris. The sequence goes on along the minus strand of NW_026991711.1, from coordinate 109,871,215 downwards.
AGTTTCACTAGATGGCAGCATCTTAAAAATAAAGGAAAAGCTAACACTTCTCCAAAACCTCTCTACAGTCATCCAGTTAATATTTTCATTATTTTACCTCTTAAGAGTAGGTAGAAAAACAATATGAATAGGTGAAAACAGAAACTCCACATCTGAGTGTCTACTTTATGCAATTTTTAAAGTAAAAATCAAATATTTTTCAATAGATTTGTATTGAAATTATCCACAAGAACTCACAATCATATTGACACAACCACATACAAGCACAGCAGTGGTCCGCCACCAGGTCGCCTCACTTTGTAGTCAATCCCCAGACCACTACGGTAATCTTCTAACCATTCTGAATACTTCCAGCCTTGACTTCCTCCAATGAGCTTGCTAAATCACACTTGAGTGTAAGGCTTGTGTCCCTTCAGAGAACCCCCATTAGCTTCAGAATGTAACTCACTTTCCTTAGTATGGCTTTTAAAGACCTTTATGACCTGGTCCTTTCTAGTTTTCATGTGTCAGGTGCCCCTTACCTACCTCCCTCTATTTGCAAAAACCTTTCTCTGTCTCGGGGTACTCCTTCCCTCCTCACTTTGCATAGGTAGCTCAGGTTTTGATAGTAAGATAACTTCTATGAAAGATTCTTTTGTCAAACTCTCTCTTCTATCTCATCGCCTTATTTGCATAGATCTCTTGTAGCAATTTTCCAATCTTATTGTCTTCTACTTTTGCATAATATCAACTTAAATAATTGTTGAATAAATAAGTAAATGAGTAAAAGAGTCATACAATTGTCAATAAATATTCTCTAAACTGATACTAAGTTTTAAAGTATTAATTGAGTCCCTTTGTTCCTGTTGCAATTTTATGGTACAAGCAATTTATTCAGACTTGGCATCTTTTAAAATGAAATTTCTTGGGCAATTAATAGTCAAAAATATATTCAAAATCCCTCTCAATAAAAACAAGGAATATCATGTGCTTTTTTCCTTGCCATCTTAATTAGCACAATACTACCATTTTTCTAACCAGTGGAATAATATGCACAGGGGCTGTGCATATTCTTCTATTTCAATAGATTTTTATTAAATCTTAGGATTTCCAGGTGAAGGGGTAGCTTACTCTCTCTCAAGTTTGATTCATTGTTTATTTATTAAAATGAAACACAGAATAATACAGATTAATTTTTCCTGATAACTTTATTGATTCATTCAGACAGACTGACTTCAGACTGATATTATTAGTTTGTTTCTTCTTCACCAAAAAATCCTATAAATTATGAAGACCACCAATAAGTAGCAGATTTGTGAAAAGGGTAATTATCAAAATAAGATATTTGTAGGTATACACAGAGTTGATAGTCAGCAGGTATGCATTGGTAAGCTCATAAAATTGCTAAAGTAATAAAATACTTAAGGTAATAAAGAACACTTGTCCTGAGCCACTTGAGTAATCACCTATGGTTGTAGGTCCCATGATTCCTGGGAGCTACCTGCAGGAGGTGCTTGCCAGCTAGCCTGTGGCCATTCACACATACCAGTCTCTGTGTGTTCCCTGTATAGTGCATGTCCAAACACCAGTGGATGCCCTTGGCAGTGGCACTAGCATCATGGTGGGTAAATTACAGATGCCTCTAAGTACCTCGAGGCTAGTAATGTATACTAGGTAAGGAGAATGTGACCTCGCCATGGCTGTTTGTGGGAACTACAGCTCTCACACCATACAAATCAAGTCTTTAAACATTGTTCAATATCATTCCTGGTTTGGTATAAGACTCATAGGAAACAAAGAACTGCAGTGCTATAAATTTGGACAATATTACCTTGAAAAGAAAAACTGATGGGAAACTTTGAGGCAAGTGAACAGACAAAAAAGTTACAGGAGCATATGTGAGTGAGAATGTTATGTGTGTTTGTGTGTGTGTTGGTCAACCCTATATAGACAATAAGAACAAACGGTGGATTAACTAGGGAGGAAGGTGGGAATGAAGAGGAAGATGAAAGCTGGTAGGTTTTCCTGACATAGTTTTAAAGCACTTAATTTTCCAAAATTCATTCAAGTGCTGTGATTCAAAAGCATACACAGATGCTAAATTAAAATAATCATAATCATAATACTAATACTCAGTAAAGATCTCTGCAAGAGGTGCCTCACTATCTCTGTAAATATTTCAGAGTAAATTTTTATTCTGAAAGTCTTTCATTCAGCCTAAATTTACTAGGCTCTTCAAGTATCCTTCACATTTCTTTTCATATGAAAGAGTTTGGAACATGTGTCCCCGCATTGTGCCACTTTGGCATGTTTGCCATTTTGAGCCAAAGGCAATCAAGACTCTGCAAACTTAAGAGAAATTTTTACTCCACTCTTAACTACCTAGGAGAATCTAAATTGGGAGTCTTTCTCAGAATAGGAGTTATTACCAGAGATAAATTTTATCTGAATGACCTATCTCTATGCCAGGGCAAACATTTAAATATCATCAAACATCGGTTCTTCATATTGTGCTGTGAATTGCCTCCTCCCCTTTGAAGCACCAGGCCTCTATCCTGTTCCTTAGCTGTGGATGGCATATATACCTTACTTTACTTTTCTCTTTGAACCTCTCATGCATGCTGGGTTCCCGTAAGTACAAAATCAAATTTGATTTTCTCCTGTTAACCTGTCTCGTGTTAACTTAATTGTTAGACCAGCCAGAAGAATCTTTGAGGGTAAAGGAAATTTTTCCTCTCCAACAGTACCTATTATTAGTCACATTTGTGTAAAGTGCTATTGTAGAAACTTAGATTCATCCTTCTAGCTGGACTTTCTTAAAGTAGATATTGATGCAACTGACAAATCTGGAGATGAGAAATAGGAGGTGGGGAACATGGGAGCACTTTGTTAATGAAATTTAAGAATGATGTGTGAGTTAAGAAGGTATGAGACAGAGCCAACAGCTTTGTGGAGAAAAGAGTAAAGGATTTAGGAGAGAGAAAAGGCAGAAAGATCTTGTGACTCCAGAGTGTTGTGTTATTTGCAGGTGAAAATGTCTTACTATAATAGAGTATGCTTTCAAGAGTAAATTTCAGCTATTTCTTTTACCAGGAAAAAAAAAAAAAACAGTGACTGTCATCTCTATTTATTGTCAGAAGCAAGTATAAAACTGAAGGGAAAAAATACGACAAACTGAGTAGTACTGTTCTCTTCTGGAGTCTTTCTCCATATGGCAAGGACCTCACACAAAATAGTTTGATTTATTTCAGATACCCAAGATGGGAAAAACAGCTCAAGGTAATTTTTCAAGCTTAATTTAGTTCATTTAATATTTAATGATTTAGTGGAGCAGTCTGCATGTCCTAAGTGTGTCAAAGAATAGAAATGGAATTTGATAAAGAACTCAAAATTTACATGTTTTGATTTTTAGAATACCTATCCATTATAAATAACTCCTCCATAATTTTCTAATTCTATTTCAGTGGGGATACAGTTGTGCTTTTTATGCAGTATATAATCCATAAAGTTAGCCTAATCCATTCTTGCTGATGTGCACACACTTATTCATTCACTGGCCAAACAGGTATGTATTTAAAGATAAGTGATTATGTGCAAAGCACTAGCATGTGTCTGTGAAGTTTATAGGGTCCACCCTCAATAAGTCATTGAGCACTCTGCTGACATAAGCTTCCTAAATTTGAGACTTAAGAAAGGCATAGAAATAATTATAAGACAGTGCAAAAGGTGGCCAATAATACATTTTCCATCATGCTATGAAAATACAACAGAAAGACAGATTTAGCCTGATACGGAGGAGCAAGAAAATCTTGATATGAAGGTCAAGGACTGCACACTCATTTTTCTACAGGAGTTAGTCAAGAAGTATATGAATTGGGCCTATAAGAATTACTTCACTTTACCCTGTCTTGTAATAAAGCATGAGTCTATGTGCCAGCCATCACTGCTTCAGTGCCAGGTACAGATGGGAGTCGTGCTGAAGAGCTCAAATCCCATTAAATGGGCAGTGTTGTTAGCCAGCCTCTCATTCTACATGCCTCTCATGCCACTCATTCTACAGGAATGATGATCCAGTATTGTCAACCTTCTCATTTTTCAGGAGATATTTGAAACTAGGAATTTTTATATAAAACCTCTTTACTGGGCGCCTGGGTGGCTCAGTTGGTTGGGCAACTGCCTTCGGCTCGGGTCATGATCCTGGAGTCCCAGGATCGAGTCCCGCATCGGGCTCCCTGCTCAGCGGGGAGTCTGCTTCTCCCTCTCCCACTCCCCCCTCTTGTGCTCTCTCTCTCTCTCAAATAAATAAATAAAATCTTTAAAAAAAAACTCTTTACTTTTCATTGTTGGCATGTGATAATTGTATTTTTAAATATACCATGTTTGCAAATAGAAAGAGGGCTAGACAAAGCAAATCTCTAGAACAGGTTGTAACCTGTTGTCCTGTTACAAAGTGAATTTATAGCAACTCTTTAATTTATCCATCACAAGGTAATAATACCTATATTGAGAGAGCGCCCCATTTAGATGTGAAATCAAAGTATAATTCTTCATATGTTCTAGTGATTACTATGTCAATTTACATGGCAAATTTCTCAACCAGATTTACTTATATATTTAAATTTACATACATACTTAACTTGATCACATTGCAAAGGAGTCTATAGGATAATTCTTGAAGACATCATTTTTAAATTTCTTCTCTTCAAGTTTATTTTTATAGACAATATGACAGTAATCTTATTTGTTCACCACCTTACTTAAGATAGATTATTTGCTAAGAAAATCGACATTTTCTCTTGACCTCAACTGAAGTTTGATATTCCTAATCTTGTTTGCATAACTAATTTTACTGATTACAGAAGAGAATCATGAAAGAGGACATTAAGAGAAATCTCACATTTTATTTGGGATTTTTTTTTTTTCTTTTTCTGCTTAAGGATATTTTGAAATTCCACTTTCACTGCCATGAGGCACAAAACTGCCTTTCCATTCTTACAGTGGTTAGTGAATAAATTAGAATTAGTCTATATATGTCATGTTGGAACACTTTCATTTTTTCAGTTTAACAAAGACTTACATTACCCTTCCTTTGGCTAATCAACTAGTATGAAAAATAGGATATTGGAGAAAGTAGCCTGGGTCTTAGACAACCAAAATATTTCAAAATGCATATCATCTACCAAAACAAAACAAAACAAAACAAAAACAACCTAAGTATAATATTTAGTTTGGGGGAGGGGCGTAGGTTTGGACGAAGCTATATCTGGAGAAATAGTTATGTACCGTGGCTCTGATGAGATTGGTTAGAGAAGCAACAATCATGACTGGCAACGGGAGGTTTGCTTTTGCCAGATCTGTAATTCTAAAACAGCATCTTGAGTCCAAAATTCCTCTTTTATTAAGAATTAATCAGTCTTTCTTACGTGGTCCATCTAATGAAAAGCTTAAATTAAAACATCTGATGAAAACTTCTTAGGAACAGCTCAAAAGTTTTAGATTCTTGGGTACTGATCCTTACCAAAGTATTTTGACTTAGTGATCCCAGGATGCAACCTGGATGAATTTAAGACTACAGATGAAGTTTACTGTATATTTTTTAAAAGAATAATCCTTCATTATTCTCAAAGTAAAGGACATTTAGTTGATGGGACATTTCATGTAAATTCTAGGTCATTTTTTTCCCTTTTTTCTATCTCTGTGTCTATATCTACACCTATGGTCCTTCTTTTATCCTTGGATTCTATGAACAGCTAAATCTGGGTGAAACCACAGGAGCTCAGTATAGATGCTTAATTTCTTATGTTTATATGAAAACTGTCTTTAACATGACTGAGATAACAAAGTTATATCAAATTTATTTCTATGAGAGGTCAGAAAAAAATATTTCATGTAGTATGAGATAAATCTGTTATCTGGTACACCCATGTTGAACTGTATCATGATAGAGATTTTCCAAATTATTGCATAGTGACTGCAATTGCCTCTTTTAACTTCTGCCCACTTGTATCCCATTCCTACTGTAGGCAGAAAATTATTTAAAATTAAAAAAAATGCAGTATCTTTACTGTCTAAAAGCTTTCAATGGCTTTCTGTATGCCTTTAGGGAGAAGCTCAAGATGTATAATATAGCTTAGTAAGCCCTTCTTTACCTATGTCTGCCTTATAGATTCATTTCTTGTCATGCATTTCCTGTCAAATTATACTAAAACATTTGCTTTCTTGTAATCCAGTCAATTTTTTAAAGCTGTCTAGAATGGCCCTATCACACAGCTAGGCACCTGGAGGGGATTTTACCTGGTTAACTCCTACCTAGAATTGGCTCAGGTCTCATCTTCTCTAAAAAGGTCACTTTGAGGGGCAGCTGGATGGCTCAGTCAGTTAAGCATCTGTCTTTGGCTCAGAACATGATCCCAGGGTCTTGGGATTGAGCCCCACATCAGGTTCCCTGCTCAGCAGGTAATCTGTTTCTCCCTCCCCCTCTCCCTCTGTGTGCTCACTCACTCACCCTCTTAAATAAATAAATAAATCTTTTTTTTTTTTTAAGGTCACTTTGACATTCCAGGCTAAATTAAGTGTTCTTATTTGGACCTCCATTATTATAATTTACTAAAATATTTACTGATAAAAAGAATGAATGAAAGACCCAAATGCATGTCATTATACTATAGAGGATAGACATACGATTCTTCTTAAGCACTAATGAGAAGATCCTTTTGGGTGAACTGGCAGTGACTTGAATAGAATAACTGTAGTCATTACAATTTCTAGTGAAGATTACTTAATATTGAACATTCCTTTTTGGAAAAGGTTATTTTTTATGTAAAAAAATCATACAACATGCCAATTTATATTATAGTTATATACAAACATATTTGGTACTAATTTTCCCCAGCTGATCCATTGCACAAATCCCACAAGTATTGTGGGCTTTTTTAATATTTTATTTATTTGAGAGAGAGAGAGAGAGCAGGAGCAGTGGGGAGGGGCAGAGAGGGAGGGAGAAGCAGCCCCTCTCGTCCCCCCACCGAGGAGGGAGAACCAGGACCCTGGGATCATGACCTGAGCTGAAGGCAGACGCTTATCCACTGAGCCACCCAGATGCCCCTTGTATTGTTGATATTATTCTATTGTAATCGTCCTTTACAGAATTGACTCCCAATCGCCAATACTAGAAACACCTCAGCCAAACTTTCTGTAGAATTTTGAGGCTTGATCAATCATTTATTTGTCTCCTACAAGAACCTCAAAATTACTTTTAACAAGAATTTAGGCCTTCCCTAAAGATAAATGGATGGCTTGGTGAGGTGACCATTATATGTGTTGTTTAGATACTTCAGATTTTACTAAATGATGTTAAACTGCAATGTCTTTCTCCTTTTATAATGATGTCTTTACTTATATTCCTTCTTTTGTCTTACATTATTCTGGATCCAGAATTAATTTCTTTTTATTCAAATTGTTGGGGCTATAATTGTGATTATTACTTGTTAATAATTTAGGCAGTTTATGGTTGGGTCTAAGAGATGCTTGTACTCATACTCAGTGGAGAGTTTGCAAAATTTAGTCTTTTTTTAGACATCATTTGCATTTCAATGTTCAGTAGGCTAAAAGAAAACTAACATGCCAGCATGCATATAGGTACAGTAAAATAGTGTAAAAAATGTGATAAATAAGGGGATCACTCATTCATTGATTCAACCAATATTCATCACTCACTGTCTGCTGGGCCTCACAAGTTCCAGTATGTTGTAGGCCTTTTAATATGGCATTGAAGAAGGAAGGTGGAGTATAACCAGTCGGCACTTAGTTCTTTTAGGGATAAGGTTATTAAAATTTTTATTAGTCCATTACCCAACTTTTTAAAAGTTCAATCTAATATCTCAAGTCTTGGCCATGCTGTTCAGATTATTGGTTGTTTTTTGTTTTTTTTTTTTAAATTTTCTAATACAGAAGTATCCAGTGAGTGTCTTTAGTTTACAATTCTGAATGTTTCACTTTCTGCCTAAGGATCCAGTATTTCTTTTTCTGGTAGATTGGATATTCCAATATGTCTTTTTCTCATATACTGATAATTGCTAACATTTACTGATTACTTACAATGCACTAAATACTAAAGTGTTTTAGGAATAGTATCTTGTTTAATTCTCCTAGGAAACAGGCACTCTTACCTTCCCCAGTAATATTGGTGGAGAAATGAAGTCACATCGGTAAGTGAATTAAGCCCGTCAAAGTATGCTAGAAAGGGAGGGAGGGACATGGACTCTAGACCAGGTCTGACTCTGTCTCTACTATCTGAACTTTTTATTAATGCAAATGCTACACTGCATCTCAGAATAAGTATCCTACTCCATCAGCAAGACAAAACATCTGAGTTCCAGGTGTGGCAAAACTAATAGCTATTATTCTTGAGTGCACAAATACACTTCATTTCCCAGAAATGTCCATGTGTTAGTCAATGGAATATGAGTGGAACTATTTGGCCATGGTTAAGTTAATGCTTTTAAGAAGTTAGTATGCCCCTTCACATCCTTTTATCCCATTCCTTTGGCTGAATCAGACAAAGGATCCAGGGTATGAAAGCCATAGGACACAATCCTGAGTCACTGGAAACCCGATCATTTCATGGGAGAAAACTGATTCCCGGCGGCTGCATGAACAATAAATAAACATCTATCACAGTGAAAGCATTTATGGCTTTATTTAGGAGTTACCAAGACCTAGGCTACCTAATACACCAAAAGTTTCCACTGAAAATAATTTCTATTTGTTACCTATTTCTTATCTTAATCCAAGTTGAGAAATTACAATTTATGGGGAATCTATTCATTTCTCCAGATGATCCAGAGAGATTTTTCCCTTTATTCTCTCACTTTACATTTCATTATGCTGTCTAATCAATTTCCTGTGAATCATTTTCAAATGCTTTGTGAAATGAGGTAGACAATAAAATATAAAGCAAGGAAGAAGGGAAGAAAAAAGGGGGGAAAAATGAAAAGTTAGGAAAGGATGGAAGAGGAAAGAGGAAATAAGTTAGAAACAATGATGTCCCATGGGGGTGAAAATGGGAAGTGTAAAAAATACTGTGGGTTGTTAACCAAACCCTTCTTCTTAGCCTGTTTCTACGATAATACCATGAAGGTTAAAAATTTCTTTACTCATGCTCTTTTGAAGCTAGCACTTCAGAAGGCAATGAATCATAAGCAGGAATCTGCTAGCTTTTTCTGGGAATAATTTTGCACTTTGGATGAAAGGGACAGATGAAGCTGCACGGCTACTTCTCCCTCCTTCCTTCTCTCTGCCTTAAATAGAATTGTGATATCTGGACTTGGGACAACTGTCTTGTGACCACGATGTGAGAAGCCTAAGAAAAAAACAAGAGAACCCTGGAGATGCCACTCAGACATTACTCAACTGCTTAGTGCATCCCAGCAGTCTCCTAACTCAAATCTTCCATGGTGAGAAAAAGAAATCCCTAATTTTTGGCTAATTTCTCACTGGAATTTTGTTTTAAAGCTTAAAAACTTCATAACTGATTCAGGACTATTAAAGACCAAACCTGAGAAAGTGGAATTAAGAAGTGACTGGTTGAAAAGGCAAAGAAGAGGAGAGTGTCAGAATTGAGTCTAAAGGTCCAGAAGGGTGGTGGCATGAAACATTAGGGTCATTTTAGTGGGAGACAAAACTAGAGCATACTGATTTCAGAGTGGACGTAGGATTTCCAGGTGTAATAGGGAGATGAGCATAAATTACCATTTTCGAGTGTGGGAGTACCCTGTAGCTTTCACTTGGCAATGAGAGTGGAATCATGGCAGTGGTTAAAATCTCTAGGGATAGTAATTCAAAAGACAATGAGGAGCAACTATATTCAGTGGGTGTAGAAAAGAAGAAATGGTTAGTAGAAACAAGTAATAGAATATGAAAAATTTAGAAATATGTAAGTGAGGCAGAGTTCTGCAATAGTGGGTTGGCCAATAATATAAAATAAAGTAAATGTCTTCAAAGACAAAAAATGAAAATGTATCTTCAAACTGACATATGCTGGCCTTCCCTTATAACCTGATGCTACGTTTAATTTTCATCAGCCTGCCCCACTTGTCACGGTCTCGGACCTTCTCATTTAAGAAAAGCCTCAGCATCTGAAACTCATTACATGAATCAAAACTGTTCTTTTGATTAACTAATTAATTTTTCTTTTTAGATGATCACTGGAAATCTTGTATTTTTTCTATGTTTCAAAATCCATTTCTATACCACCTATAGCCAAATAACGACAGACACAAAACCAAATGCAAATTGGGCAAGACACTTGCACAAGCATTTCTTAAAACACTCAGAAGGCAAGAACACATTTGAAAGATCCCAACCTCCTCAATAGTCAGGGAAGTGCAAATTAAAACTACAATGCATTACCATTACAAACTAATCAGATTGGCTATCGGTGAGGACATGGAGCAACAGATACTCTCATACATGCTGATGGGAGTATATACCAAATTGGTACAACCCTTTGGAAAGTTGGTATTACTGATTAGGATTAAACATATGTATACCTTATTTCCAAGATTTCCAATCCTAAGTATATATGTAACAGAAATCAGTGTGAATGCTTACCTAAAAAAATGTCTGAGGGTGTTGAGAGTAGCATTTACTGCAATAGCCCTCAAATGGAAATAAACCCCAAAATCTATCCTGATTAGAATGGAAAACAAAAATAAATTGTGATCTATTTCATACACTGAAACAATACACTGAAATGAAAAGAAAAACAAAACAACTGCTACCAAAACCCCCCACAAAACTACTGCTACATACTGCATGAAAGATCTCAGAAACATAATAGTGAGCCAGTAAGACAGATACAAAAGAGTACATATTAACACTTTTATAGATGGACAAAGTTAATATATATGGTTAGAGGTCAGGAGTGGTACCTTTGGAAGGAAGGTAACAGTATCTGAGAGAAGGCACAGTTGAGGATTCTGAGCAGCATAAATGTTCTAGAAGTTTCTTGATGTGGGTGATGGCTATAGGGTTCAAAATAATTCACCAAGCCACTTATTTATGAGTTGTGCTCTTTTTGGTATACATGCATTTCTTTACTTAATATTTTTTTCAAAATTCTTGTCCCCACTTCCCTTTCACATGATTATGAAATAAAAACTATTCTTATTGACTTTCCTTGCTCCATCTCAGTATCATTTTGGTTCATGCCATACCTCATTTCCAGAAACTTTCCTTTTTCTTTTTCTATCTTATTTAGCCATTTCTAACAGTGATTTTTTTATGCCTTTTTTTCCCTAGAATTTCCTAACTCTTTTTTGATTGACACCTTTAATTTTCTCTGCCTTTCTCTTCAGCTTTATCTTCATAGACCACCCAGGAGAGCTATGTGAGTCTAAATTTTAAATTCTCTCAACCTTCCATTGGGAATGGGAGAAATTGTCTAGCAAGAGTATAAATGAGTGTTAAAATAATTTTGATAATGGATAAATTGACGTCTACTCAATCACCATTTCACTCCCATAGTATCTGTCACTTCTGTGCAGTTACATTGAGATGGAACTGCTCATTCCTACCTTCATTTGACTGAAAGCTCAATGAGAGTTTCACATGGTAGGCATTTATTACACTTTTTAAGTAAAAGAAAGCCTGCAAAATACTGAGAGAATGTTTTAGCAAAGTAGTTAAGAATGAGAATTACAGGGCGCCTGGGTGGCTCAGTTGGTTAAGCGACTGCCTTCGGCTCAGGTCATGATCCTGGAGTCCCGGGATCGAGTTCCGCATCGGGCTCCCTGCTCAACAGGGAGTCTGCTTCTCCCTCTGACCCTCCTCCCTCTCATGCTCTCTGTCTCTCATTCTCTCTCTGGCAAATAAAAAAAAAAAAAAAAAAAAGAATGAGAATTACATACAGCACCTAAGTTAACAAATTTATTTTGTTTTTCAATTGGAAATAAAATGTGTATCTGAGCCACTTTCCATAGTTTTGTATTTGTTGAGGACAGTAAAAGGTGTGAGGGATCCTTCACTATAACAGCAGAATGTGTGCAATACAGCAGATATTTCATATTCTTCCTTCTCAACACTGAAATTATGAAATGGGCCCAGCTATCCCAAATTAATACTTGTGAAAAGAGGTTCAGAAAAGTCAAGTAACTGGCCCGAGATCATGTAACAATTAAATGACCTAGCCAAGATTTAAACCTCAGACTGTGATTCCAAAACGCATGGTCTTTCTTTTCTATCTTCTCATTTCAATGAAGGTTAATGAGACATGCATGTATACTAAGGGGATCAGGGACTGTGATTACTTGCATAACTTTTAAAATATAATTTTTTATTGACCTCCCTTTATTTTGGTGTTTAACATTTAATGCCTAAATTAAGAAGACATTCTCTTTATATCTTTTGTAATGCACCACTTTCACAGTTATCCATCAAACCAGTTGGAAGTTGTGGTTGGAAATTCCTAGAGACTGCTGATAACGGTGCTAAATTTCTTTTCATTAGTTCTATTCATTAGCTTCAATAACTGAATATATTAACTAGACCTCACACATATATTAATCCCATAACTTATTAATGTTCAGAATAAAATTCGATTGTCACCTTTTTAAATGCATAATTTCATTGCTGAATCAAATAGAACTGTTATTTAAGGATTTTAAATACAAATTGTAGCTGCTGAATACTGTTCCTGATTTCTTTTTTTTTAAAGATTTTATTTATTTATTTGAGAGAGAGAATGGGAGAGAGAGAGAGAGCATGAGAGGGGGGAGGGTCAGAGGGAGAAGCAGACTCCCCGCCGAGCAGGGAGCCCGATGTGGGACTCGATCCCGGGACTCCAGGATCATGACCTGAGCCGAAGGCAGTCACTTAACCAACTGAGCCACCCAGGAGCCCCCTGATTTCTTTTTTGCAGGCAAACGAATACTAAAAACACTTTTTAAAAAAAGAAAAACATAAAGAGACACGATTTCAAAATAGTAAACAATGTAAGTGTGACTTGGAAATATGTAGGGAAAAACTCTCATTATTGGCAGGATCATAACTTCTCAAGATAAGAAAAAAGTGGCTTTTTAAAAGTACACTGTGTATAACTCGATCTACTGTTAACTTTTATTCTGCATCTCCCTTTCTTCAAGCACCTAAGTTTAAGTGAGAACTGAATCACATTTAGAATGAGTTATAATACGACCAAGTACCGGAGTTGTGTTTCAACGGTCCTAGCATATGTAGGTATTATCTGAAGTATTCTGACTCATGCCTGCTGACGGACTAACTCAGTACCAATGACATCACCTTGCAGGAAGCTCACCTGTCTTGCTGATTAGAGGCCAACTTTGGGACAGCAGATGGTAGTGAGGAAGTGAGACAACAGAAGTGACCAAAAAAAAGGTTGAAATAGAGACGCCTAAAGCAAAAGAGTGCAGATTTTTTTCTTTTAATGTTAAGGCTTACTGTTTTTTTGGGTTTTTTTGTTTTTTAACTCTTTAAATAATTTTACACAGACACAAAGGTATTTCACTAGAAGTGCAGTTAGAATACTCCTCAGTAGAGTGATGTTTGGGGCAAGGTGCGAAGGAGAAAATGATGTGCATACCTTTGCTTGTCCAGCTCTTGTGATGGCAGGTATATTAAAGACCTGTCCAGTGTAAAAATGCAGCCCACTGAACAGGATCACTGCAATCGAGTCTCCTTCCTTCTCAATTACTTCAAGGATATCCTCTATTCTCAATGTTTCTTCCCCCTAAAGTTGAGTCAGGCACAAGTTACATCCAATCCACAAAAACACGTTTGTCACTTCATATTTCCCAATCTAAAATTCACCTTGAGCTCTTGCCCACATAAGAACAATCAAAGACATTTTTTTCAGATTAATGGTCTTTGAAAGTCTGGCAAGAGAGCAGCATTTCAGCACACTTTTTGTTATTATAAGAAATGATAACAAAAGGGTAAGAAAAAGGCTTATAAAGTTAAGTCTTTGCAAAACCCTACTTGCTTGATTTATTCTTCAGTTTTTCAATTAATCTTTACTCTTTACATGCCCACAAATTGTTTTCTCCTTATTCCCATCCAATAAAATACCAGAAAGTATGAGAAGTCCCTGAAATATTAAATGGCAAAATTTTCTTGGAAATTACTTCATTTATCAATCCATCACCTTATGTTTTCCAGGATAAAAAACACACATCTTTCATCTGAGTATAACCTAACCAATATTTTCTGTTATCTTAAGAGTAGACTCTCCTCCATACTGACCTAAAGATCAAGCTCCAAAAATGAAGAGAAATATCAATAAAACTCAGTATCAAGGTTAGTTTTTTCTACTTCTCCCCAGCTAAAACTAACGACTAGTTACTTAGTGGAAATTCTGAGTGAATTTAGATTTGGTCTTGCAAACAACTTGAGCAAAGAGAAATCAGCTAAATACAAAATATCTATTTGTATCCTAATCATTCTTATCCATTTACAAAGTTTTTATAAATTTTCTCCAGTGCTAAATCTGACATCATCTTTAAGGTCAAAGCATCATTAACTGCATTAATATTTGGGGGAAGTTCATTAAGTTATTTTTAGTTTTTGATAATTCTTGCTATTTATCAATTACTGTGTCCCATGTTAGGCACATATATATGTATCACAAATATAGCATCTACTTTAGTTTCTACTAGAAGTCTGGAACTTGTTTACGAAATTGAAATCTATAAAAAAAAGTACTGATACTGAAATCTCTAAATTGTTAACTGATGGGTATTTTATATGTAAAGAGAAGGATTTCAGTAATTCTAAGACAAATTCTAAATAAAATCAATAACATGGTAATCCAAAACTTTTTTTTTTCTTAAAAGAAACTAAAATGGTTTGTCTACCATAATTTCAAATAGAAGATAAAGAAAAGTATTATATATACTAATTATTTATTTAAATCAGTATAAAGCAGTATAAAGAATATGGTTCTCTCTGATGTTGACCTGCTCTAATCTAGTAATGCTAAAGAATGCTCTCAAAATTTATGATTGACTCATGAGGTTCCACAACACATCTCTTTCAACATTAAAACTTCTGATAAGTTAGTGGCTGTCTTCATTTTTGCTGGAAATTAGCATTTTATATATGACATATGAAACAGATATCCTGTCATTGGTATGAGAACTTTCTATTCCATTAATTGACTGCATGTTGGCAAATAGAACTAAATGGAGTAGATTTTAATTTCTCAAAGTATTCTGGGTTGAAAGAAATCATTGTTCAAACACTGGCTTAACAGCCTGGGAGCATCATTTGTGAAATCTACAATTTATTCTGTGTGGATCTCTGGGTGCCAAATTACACAAACTGCAGAGCCTTACATCTCTATTAATGTAAAGTGCACAGTATTTTAGATCTTGAACATATGTCAAGCCTGATTAGGTGTTTCCTTTGTTACCTGTTTAAATATGAAGGAATCTCAGAGAGATAAAGTAACTTTCTCAAAGCCCCTTACCCAGTAAATTGGTGGGCCTGGGATTTCTGTGGAGTGTATTAGCCAGGCCGGAAGGCCCAAGCTCTTCCCGCTACACCACATCCCTTTCTACACCCTCACCCCATTCAAGCACAAAGGAAAACATTTGATACTTAGATTAAAAAGATATAAAAGATAGGCATCATTCAGTTTCAACAAATATCATTTTAAAGGCATCCAAAGGCAATGGTATTTGGAATTGAAAATGATATATACGGGGTGCCTGGGTGGCTCAGTCATTAAGCGTCTGCCTTCGGCTCAGGTCATGATCCAGGGTCCTGGGATCGAGCCCCGCATCGGGCTCCCTGCTCCGCAGGAAGCCTGCTTCTCCCTCTCCCACTCCCCCTGCTTGTGTTCCCTCTCTCACTGTGTCCCTCTCTGTCAAATAAATAAATAAATAAATAAATAAATAAATAAATAAATAAATAAATATGCAATTTGCCATCCCTTTCCATCCCACTGAAGAATATGGCAAACTCCAGGGGTATTCATAGGAAAATAGTTTGCTTGTAATATGACTATCCCTTGAAACTTCTGAGTTAATTCTCCATTTTAAGCAAAATGAGCTAGCAGTAATGGAAGTATAGGTCTTTTATACTTTCTTGAAAGTTCCATTAAAGTAATGGAAATAATTAACTTTTGAGGAAAATGAAGAAAAAAATCAATACTAAATAGAAACATAATGAATATTTATTTCTCTTTCTCATATACCTCTCTTGGCTTTACAATCCGCATACTTTTCTCAATGTTAAGTCCATGAAATTGAAGCTGTGACTCAATAGCATACTGGAAAAGAAGAATGATTTATTGAATCAAGTCCAACGCACAGACGTACATTGAAATAACTCCGAAAAGAGATAATAAAATAACAATAAAATCATATTATTGTATTAAATCTAAGGTCAAGTTTAAAAGTGACTGAACAGAATACACCAGAAAAGAAGTGCTTAATATAATTTATATGCAGGAATCTGAACATTCCTTGAAACACTGTATCTTAGAAATGTATGGAAGCATAGGGGTCATCTAGACTTTAGAGAGTTCTAAGAGATTTGTAGAAGATATTAAATCGCCTAACCTACGTCAAAACCAGAGTTTACAAAATAACCAGAGTGAGTAGTGTGGACTTGCTATACTTGAACTAGCTTATAGGAAGGGCTTACCCTAAAAAGAGTAAGCTAGTAAAAGGAAAGAACATCAGAAAGTTCCCTTCACTGAGAGTACAAGATATGAACAGGAACAGGAAGTTATAAAGACCCTGAATTTTTTCTCAGTATTAGGATTTTGATCCTTTTTAGTAAAGTAATGGCTATTAATTTGGACATAATTAAATGACTTAAATTACAAGATGTGGATTAGAACAGTTAACGGTGATAATAGAAAGACAGAAATCAAATTTCTCTCTAACACTAAAACTGAAAAATGCAGTATACTTTTATCCACGTCTATGTCTGGAATGATCAAATTTCTTAAAGAAGGAAGATTTAATAAACCATAAGAAATATTTTTCATCCTTAATAAATGTTTTTTCAGTAATAAAGCACATGCTAGCATGCTATAGAAAAATAAAAGTTTTATCCCTATTCTATGTAGCTAAAGCGTTAAGCACCGGGGTATGTATTGATTTGATTTCATAAAATAAAACAGCAACAAGAATTAATAAAACATTTATAACTGCACTTGATTTAAACCAGCGGTTCGCTCAATGTTTTGAAAAAGACTAATAAATCAGTGTTCCTATTCAATCCTTTCCTCCCCTAACACGTTTTACTTGAACAAAAGAAATAAAGCTACAATCTATATTTTAAAAATGCCTAATCAAAAGCATTTGACAGATCTTTTTATTGTAAGGTTACTTGGAAAAGACTGGAGAATAAACTATTCAACACAGGCAAATGGTGTGCTCCTCTAGGAAGAGTAGAAAGAATATAAATATAATTTGAAGAATCCTTACATGATCTGAAGGGAAGGCTTTGGCTTCAAGAAGAATTTTATACCGTTTTGGTGTAGGCTTAAAAAAGGATAACTGCAATGAAATGGATTTATTAAGAAAAGCATTCATGCACAGTTTATACATTTGTTCATTTTATACCATACTTTCATTTTATAACCTCCAGCATTTTAAAGGCATGGCTCAATGACATATCTAGATGTCTGTTAAGGGTTCCTTTTCCAATTAGCCTTATTTCTAATGAATTATAAAATAAAAGAAAGTATTGGCTCATTACATTTATCAACAGAAAAGCAAATTTGGGAGATAACGTGAATGAGATAAAAACAAAGCTTTACTTAAATTTTAATTGAAAAATGGTCTTCCCAGTGCCTTTAATGGTAATTTCTGTTGTAAGACTGAAATATCATGTTCTATATAAATTTTATGTATATTGATTTATCTTATGCTGCTGATTTGGCTTCTGGTACATAATATTTCCATTGCCTTATAATTTTATGGGATTTCATTTTAGGTCCAACTGAAAGGCCTCAACCCTAACATGAAACATTCAACATTTCTAGAGGCACCAGGGAGGAGTAGCTCATTTGTTCAGGGGAGAGCCCTTCGTTTTCCTCCACAGTTCCTAGAGAATAAACATTGACTGATGACGGTAACAATGAAATGATCACTACTGTTGACTTAGTGTTGATCACTGGTCAGGGTGCGAAAGCAATTTTCACATATTATCACATTTCACCCTTGTATATACATACCAGGTAGGTATTCTTGTCCTCATCTTCACAGAGAGAAAATGAAGATGTAGAAATCACCGAAACCTCATCCAAAGTCAGACATTAAGTAACTTAGCTAGGAATCAAACCCCGAGGTGTCTGAATTTAAAACTATGCTATTTACCATCATGTTTAACATACTCCGTGAACGTGTTCCTTTAGGGATATTTAACAATCATTTCTTCATTTTTATCAAAATAAAATACTAATATATTCATTGTGTGCTTTGGTCACATGGACATGTTTCCAAAAACTCACTTAAAAATGAAATAAAAATTTTTCAAACATCAAGTAGTTACTACAGACACCATATTCCAAATCAAGAATATATTTGACATTTTAAGGTATACATATTATTAAGTACTTAGGAAGTAGGAAGCACTTTAAATACAGTAACTCATTTAAGGTATTAGATCCCTTTTCTCCAATTTAGTTCTATTTTCTAATTCTTTTTTTAACTTTCTCCCCCAAAATTAGTCTATAAAAACATAACTGATCCAGAATGTCACCCTGCTAAAGTCCACCATGCTGGAAAACTATCTTTCTGAAAAGCTCAGTGTTTGTTGGCATTTGTACATCATTGTTTTGTGTGCTTGCAAGCAGTTTTGCTTTTAATCCACTGTGACTTTTATTCCTTATGTTCTGAGGTAAGAACCATTCATTATTCTAAAGCTCTTTGCAAGAGTCAACTCTCCCATGACTATGAAGAAGCCTTTCTATCACAGTCCAGAATTTCCTGGTAAAAATGAAAATAACCTCACAACTTATTTTTAAATAAGTAAACCACCAGATGCTCATGAATTAAAGATAGAAAAATGTCAGATTCTACAAATGAGTGTATACTAAACATTGGTGGGAAAGGATACTTACCAGTAGAAGATGTAAATTAACAGTCAAACCATTCATTAGGGCTATTTCTTTCTCATTGGCTCCTGCAAAGTAAACACATCATGATTTAGATTTTTCTATTAGTGCTGAAGTTACTTGGAACAACAAAGTAGGGAGGCTTCACTCCTTCCTCCTTTATGTTTTTAGAGATAAGGACATACCTGATGTGTCATCACAAAGAAATGGAAGTTTTCCCACTTGCCTCATTTTATCAAACGGTATCTGGACTCACATGCACATAGCTAGCTAAAATTATACTTGCTTTTTGATATAGTAAATAATGGCAACAAAATAATGAAGCATTTCCTTATTCCTGTAAACTAAAAATGATTTATCCTATTTTCAGGTAGTTTGCCAAATTCCCACAGAGTACATTTTTGTGGTAAGTGTATCTCAAAAGAAAGCGGGGCCAATCACATTTTTAGAACTGGTTGTTTCTAATATCCAATTAAAACGCACGTTTAATAAAAGAGAGCTAGTTTGCCAAACATACTTCATTGTTATTACAGTGAGATATATAATAGTTTATTAGACAAAAGAGCTAGAAAGCAAAGCACAAAGACCTAAATAGCTCTGGGATTTATTCATAGACACTGAGATGAAAGATAATTAATAGATAGGTATTATTTGATGGAGAACATATGCAAAATTAAGATAACCACTACACAATCATAATCTGATCTAATTCTTAGTAATGAGTGCTTGAGCACTAGAAATAGACCTAAAGACAAAGCATACATTGGATACTTAAGAACGCAGAGTATAACAACAACAATACTTTCATATTTTTAGTTCTTACAGTCTCTTAAAAGCAATTAGACCTGTATAGTAGGAAAATCTCTTGAACTATCACTGAGAAAAATAGGTTTTGTGCCATTGTTTGTAAAGCTGTATGAGGCATTAGAGAAAATGTGTAATATAAGTCCTGTATTTCACATCCAAAGAGATACTTCTGTTAGAGTTCCATTTTAGAAGAGGAGGCAGTAAGTAAAATAATTAATCTAATTTACAGCTGGATTTCAGGATAAGTTCACTTGAGGGCAGGCCACTAGAGATAAGTGTATAACAGGAATTTCTATTTCAACACAGCCATTTAGTCGAGAAAAACTTCCGATTGCATTTAACAGATGGCTTTCTCCATTTGATGTGCAATGTTGGTAAACAATTGGTTAAAAGCTTTATCTCTGGTCCTTGTAAGGTGAACAGTGTCTGAAGTCAAGGCACACTGAGACCAATCTCATTCTACATTCCTAGTACTAAATAAAATTTGTCCTAGACATACGAGATAGATATGAATATGATAACCTTATGTTGCATACGGTAGCATATGTCTTCTCCTACAATATGAAAATCTTTTGGAAATATGTGAAAGAAACGCTGCCAGTTTTACTATATTTATTTCTTTGCATTATGGTATGAATTTTTACTGTTATTTCTAAAACAAAACATTATCTAAGATATCTAATCTAATATTATCCTTAAATCCCTGTTAGCTCTTTACATGCATCTTTTCTGAGAACCATTTATTTCCAAAAATATTTTGGCAGAGAAAGTGCAAGGAGAAAGGAGAAAAGGAAGGAAAAGTAATTTTATAAGGAGAGCAGAATTCATAGAAAGAGAAGCATTTGAAAAAAAATGTAATGAGAAGAAAAAAGAATTCAGAGGTTAGTTACCACAAAATGAAAGCAAAGAACTAAAAGAGGCAAGAAGGGAAGGAGACTTTCTTTTTTTTTTTTTAAGTTTTATTTATTTATTTGTGAGAGAGAATGAGAGAGAGAGAGCACATGAGAGGGGGGAGGGTCAGAGGGACAAGCAGACTCCCTGCCGAGCAGGGAGCCCGATGTGGGACTCAATCCCGGGACTCCAGGATCATGACCTGAGCCAAAGGCAGTCGCTTAACCAACTGAGCCATCCACACGCCCGGGAAGGAGACTTTCTAATGGAGGTTAGATATCCTAGTTTTGC
Organism: Mirounga angustirostris; assembly: GCF_029215605.1. NCBI lineage: Eukaryota > Metazoa > Chordata > Mammalia > Carnivora > Phocidae > Mirounga > Mirounga angustirostris. The sequence goes on along the minus strand of NW_026991711.1, from coordinate 109,850,157 downwards.
TTAACAATTGCAATCTGATTAAAATAATTGTAGATTCCTTGAAAATTTTAGTCCTCCAAACAATACAGTGTTCATTTTGGATCACTTAAAATTTTTCTTGTGAAGAATGTAATGAACCAGATGTGGTAGGCTCAATTAATGTAGACATACACTTGACCCTGTGCTACTTACTCCCTCACTCTCAGTGGCATACGAACACTCGGATCAATTCTTTGTAAATAATCCCTCACTGACTTGAGTAATTCATCTGCCACCATGCACAAAAATTATCTCCTCTTAGAACACTCCAAATTCAAGCAAGCACTTCACGAAATGCTCTCCTCACCTGCTACTGAACTTGGTGAAGGCGACGGTGAGTCTATTTAACATGTGCGCATGTGTACACAGGGGTATCTGAGGACGGTGCAAATATTAAAGTTTCAGGACATTAACGCAGACGTTTACTTCAAATATAACCTAAAGGCACTAAAGAATCAAGGGTTCCTAACACCAAAGCACCACACATCAGACTAATTTTTAGCATCTTTTTAAAGGAAAATTTACCTACTTGACCTATTTTTTTGGTTCCAATTGCGTTTCTGAAACCAACACTTGTTCTTCTAAGATATATCAATATCATCAGCATTCCATAGGAAAATAAAAAAAAAAAATTAAGCAAACTGAAATTCTTTCGAGTTGCTTTTCTTTGTTCTTTTTTCTTTTTCCCAAGATCTTTTTTTGAATTACTGTTGAAACATCAAGAACTACAAGTATTGCAGGGCAAAAATTTTTAAAAACTTCCTGAACTCTTATCAGGATTTAAAAAAAGAGTTTTTACTTTAGAAGATCATCTACAATTCATTGCAGTAAATATCAAGATTTGAATCACCTCATCGAAGATGGGTACAAGCCAGGATTCTCGTTTGTGGAGTGCTTTCCTGCTTGTTTATTTATTGATCATAATTTTTTGCTTTACCAGAGGTGTACCTTAGTTAAAAGCAAGCACGGCCTTCTGATCTCAATGCCTGGCACACGAGTGTTTATTGAGTCCTTACTATGTGCCAATACTTCTAACTATGTGACTTGTATTTTTTTACATATTCTTCAGTCACACAGTAACATATCTACTTTAATTGTCTATATTTATCAATGAGGAAACGCGTCCGAAGAGATGAACTAACTCACCTCAAGTCTCATAGATAAGAAGTAAGACAAAATCAACCTTGTCTTAGAAAAAAAAAAAAAGATTAAAATCTTTGTTCCAGATTACATTGGGAAGCGTTGTCTACATTATCCACTCCCTGTAAATCAAATACAGGAAGCCCATGTTCATTACCAACATTCCTCTGCATCTTTTTAATTTTAATTTAATTTCAAATATTTTGCCAAGAGAAGATGACAGGGCCCCAAGCTGCTTAGTGTTTAATAAGAGGATACGTGACGGATCTCCTAACTGCCATCCATGTTCTATATAATTGATTAAGCAGACGCAAATGTTATTGTGGATTTGCTTGTAAGGTTTGTAATCAGGCTAAGTCTCAGAACTTTCCACTCTGTCTTTCAAGTAGTAAATTCCTGTGGCCTCCAGAGGTGGCTAGTGCATGGGTGAGGATTCGTAACTGGAGACAGCTTATAGGGATTATTGCTTCTCAGAGGGTCAACCACAAGTTTCATAAAGCAAATTTATGTCCACATTACAACATTTTTATAAGCTGATATGCATGTATCTAGCCCTTTGTGATTTTTATGTACCCAGGGAGAAGTAGGCTTAATAACAATACTAATAATATTCTTCAGCAATTCTATTTCTAGCATCTTGATAATATGACATTAATTATAAGGGAAAGTTATTCCATGTTTTGCAGAATTGTTGGCTCTATATAAAATGTTTTATTAACAGTTTTTCTTCTCTTCTAAAATTGAAATTCTTTTCTACATCTATGAAAAAATATAGTTGCTCACTGTCTCCTCCTCCCCTCTATCCACTCTACCAATTGGTACACATAATAATTTTTGTTATCCTCCTGTTACTTCTGTTTGGGAAATTTTATGGTGAAATAAAGACTGTGGTTTTAAGAACCTGAAAGATTCAATCATTGCCCCAAATATACAATGTGTCTGTTTGCTCATGACACATTTACGTAGCTTGCAGGTAGCAAAAATAAATTTGACTTCTGCTGCTTTTTACTGTACTTACCAGATAATTATTTTAATTATTTCATGATTTATGGAGCCTGGATTTCCAAGCAGGATTTGAGGTTTCTTGGGTTACAAAGTGAGGAAGAAAGATGCAAATGAGAAACAAATAGAAACTGTTACATGTTTTTGCTACTTCCAATTCAGTATTTTCTCAGAATTTCCTAGTGAACCAGGCAGAAAGGGAACCTGGTGGGATTTGCAACAAATAAGATAAACACAAATATGCGTAAAAACACTTTATTTTTAATCTATTCCTAATAAAACAGAGTGAACTTACTCATTTTTCACCTTGACTTAAGAACCATTTCTCTGACTAATATACACAATTTAAAAAGTAAAGAAATTTGGGAGATAACAGTTACTGACATTTTTTTTAAAAAGTACAAGTTTTTAAAATATTTTTTCTAATACGCTTTGTAGACACTGTCAATTCACATTCCTTTGGTCAACAAAAAAATAGTAGAAGTATTTCTTCTGACAAAACATGAATTGTAAAGAACAAAACAAACATTTAATAAACTCAGAATTAAAACTAAAAATCAGGGGCGCCTGGGTGGCTCAGCTGTTAAGCGTCTGCCTTCAGCTCAGGTCATGATCTTAGGGTCCTGGGATGGAGCCCCGCATCAGGCTCCCTGCTCAGGGGGAAGCCTGCTTCTCCCTTTCCCACTCCCCTTGTTTGTGTTCCCTCTCTCGCTGTGTCTCTCTCTCTCTGCCAAATAAATAAATAAATAATCTAAAAAAAAAAAAAAACAACTAAAAATTACCTTTGTTCACTGAAAACATTTCAAATGAAATATTATATTTGTCAGAAATGACGAGACTTTGGAAAGACTACCTACCTTAAATTATTTATTATATATGCTTATTGTTACTTACAATACATAGTAATTATGATATATGTAATAAACAAAATACATATTGTTTCTTGAGCTTCATTTCTATGAAAGTGACTGTACTCATTTCAATAAGGAATTGTTATCTTTTATATCCCATATCATTAGGATTAAATGTCTGTAATTTAATTAATACAACATTCAGGACAAAACCACAAAAATAGGGGTGCCTGGGTGGGTCAGTCATTAAGTGTCTGCCTTCGGCTCAGGTCATGATCCCAGGCTCCTGGAATCGAGCCCCGCATCGGGCTCCCTGCTCCGCGGGAGGCCTGCTTCTCCCTCTCCCACTCCCCCTGCTTGTGTTCCCTCTCTCGCTGTGTCTGTCTCTCTGTCAAATAAATAAAGTCTTCAAAAAAAACACACAAAAATAATGAAGTTTGTCCCATATGTGTGATAATTTTTTATGGTATTTCAAAGACACGGAAAAATCTCCAAAGCTAGAGTTGATAAATATATACTTTTTAATTTTTTAATAAGTTCAATCCTTTTATTTTTCTAAATAAATTTGACTAGTGGGTTTTTTTTTTCCCCCATTTTCAATAGTAATTACAATGAGAGATGCCTCGTTTGAAATTTCAGTGATGGTTGTGATGTATTTGCTGGGCAAATAAAATACTTGCATATTTAATAAGTTGCAATAGAGTTATAAACTTTTATTTTTTTATTATTATTTTTAAAGATTTTATTTATTTACTCATGAGAGACAGAGAGAGAGAGAGAGGCAGAGGGAGAAGCAGGCTCCCAAGGAGCAGAGAGCCCGATGCGGGACTCGATCCCAGGACCCTGGGATCATGACCTGAGCTGAAGGCAGACGCTTAACCATCTGAGCCACCCAGGCGCCCGAGCTATAAACTTTTAAATGGTCAAAAGAATTCTTTTTTCCAGGGTTACTGGCTTCATAAATAAATCTCACAAAATAGTATCACCTTCCCACTTCCCTGGCCTGTATATAAACATTCTAACTCCTCTTTTAGAGGATGATAAATATTAAGCACAAAATAACAGGATTAGAATGCTGTTTATGTTCTGAAAGCAAACCTAGTAAGGAAAAAAACAATCCACAGCTAAAGAAAACATATGCTCAGATCAAATTAATCCGGTCTTTTTTTTTTCCAGGTCTTTTATTTATATGTTAGACATTTGAATGAATATAATTAGCTTCTAAAAAATGAACATAAATGGAAGCACTGTTCACCAACTATTTAACACACCCTTACATACAATCCAGGATTACTCAGGTGGTAGTTTCCTCCATCAAAATATACACAGTCCTCTAGATAATGCTGACACCTGATCAAGGGCTCTGTGTTCCTAAGAACCTGACTAGTCTGGTAGGAGATGTTAGGTTTTCACCTTTACCTGCCCTGCCCGACCAATACTTTGGCCTTGGGTCCCAGCCTCAGGCATTCAGAGCTGTGCAGATTCACCCTGGGGCTCCTTTTGAGGGTCTGGATTCTGGCTCTGCACACTCAGCCTGGCTTCACGTGCTGCCCCCCAAAAAAACTGTGCCTCCAGGCTTCCAACTGCTCCTTTCTTTAGCAGCGGCAGTATTTCTGGTCTGTAGAGATTTCTATTCATTTTTTTTTTTTTAAGTGTTGCTGTATGTTTGTTAATCTAATGTTTTTCCTATCATCTCTATGTGTTTGGAATAGAAGGGATCACTTTTGGCTTGTACTTAAATCTGTTATTTTTATTATTATTATTATTATTTTATTTTTATTATGTTATGTTAGTCACCATACAATACATCATTAGTTTTTGATGTAGTGATCCACGATCCATTGTTTTCATATAACATCCAGTGCTCCATGCAGTACGTGCCCTCCTTAATACCCATCACCCGGCTCACCCATCCCCCCACCCCCTCCCCTCTAAAACCCTGTTTGTTTCTCAGAGTCCATAGTCTCTCATGGTTCATGGTTCTCAAACTCAACACCCAAAAAACAAATAATCAAGTCCAAAAATGGGCAGAAGACATGAAAAGACACTTCTCTGAAGAAGTTATACAAATGGCGAACAGACACATGAAAAAATGTTCATTATCATTAGCCATCAGGGAAATTCAAATCAAAACCACCTTGAGATACCACCTTACACCAGTTAGAATGGAAAAAATGGACAGGGAAAGGAACAACAAATGTTGGAGAGGTTGTGGAGAAAGGGGAACCCTCTTACACTGTTGGTGGGAATGCAAGTTGGTACAGCCACTTTGGAAAACAGTGTGGAGGTTCCTCAAAAAGTTAAAAATAGAGCTACCCTATGACCCAGCAATTGCACTACTGGATATTTACCCCAAAGACACAGATGCAGTGAAAAGAAGGGCCATATGCACCCCAATGTTCATAGCAGCAATGTCCGCAATAGCCAAACTGTGGAAAGAGCCGAGATGCCCTTCAACAGAAATGGATAAAGATGTGGTCCATATATACAATGGAATATTACTCAGCCGTCAGAAAGGATGAATACCCAACTTTTACATCAACATGAATGGAACTGGAGGAGATTATGCTAAGTGAAATAAATCAAGCAGAGAAAGTCAATTATCATATGGTTTCACTTATTTGTGGAACATAAGGAATAGCATGGAGGACATTAGGAGAAGGAAGGGAAAAATGAAGGGGGGGAAATCGGAGGGAGAGATGAACCATGAGAGACTACATCTATTATTTTAAACTAGAAGTCAATATTCTGATTGTATAATACAGCCACATAAAACAGAAATGTATATAGAGTAATGATTACTCAGTTAATAGCTAGTAGGAAATAGAACTTGCTTTTGCTTGCAACCCTTCTATTTTTTTTTTTTTCAACTTTTTGAACAGCTAACACATTCCTATTGTTCATAGGAACTAAAACAGATTTTCCTTGAAAGTCTGGTAAATTTGGGCTACATCACCCGAGTGTGTTTTTCCACTGTGCATGTGGTGGAGTTTGCTGTAAGGGGACCCTACTGAGCCATTATACTGGGACAACCCATGTCAGAATCTTTAGGTTGTCCAAGTATCACAGAGAAGAATGTTCAAGTTTCCTGCATAGATACTGGATACTAAATTAGAACAGAAGTGGATAAACATTTATTTAATTCTTTTGTTTTCACCAAGGAATATGTTATAGACTAAACTGTGTCTAGCTGAAATTTGTATGTTAAAGTCCTACCCCCAGTATGACTGTATTTGGAGATAGGGCCTATAGGAGGTAATAAAGGTTAAATGAAGTCATAAGGGTGAGGTCTTAATCCACTAGGACTTTTCTTTTATAAGAAGAAAAGAAGAAAGAAGAAAGAAGAAAGACACCAGAATGCCCTTTGTCTCTGAGTGTGCACAGAGGAAAGGCCAGGTGAAGACACAGAAGGAAGCCATGTACAGCCCAGGAAGAGCCCTAGTCCAACCAGAAAACAACTCTCGGGTGTTGGACTTCTGGCCTCCATCCAGAACTGTGAGCAAACATCTGTTGTTCAAGCCCCCCTAGTCTGTGGTATTTTGTTATGACAGCCTGAGCAGACTAATATAGTGTACATATCCTCCCTTGGGAGCCTTCTTCCTTCTTCAGAGACTCACCCAATCATCTAGGGAGAACGATTTCCCCTGGTGGCATAGAATGGGGAAAGGGAGCTGGCATTCTAACTGAATTTTAAACAGACTTTCAACACACATCTCTCTCTCTCTTTTTATTCCTATTTTACTCCCACTTCTAGAGATGCTTATTGTAATTTCCAAAGTTGTTTTTTTTTTTTTAAAGATTTTATTTATTTATTTGACAGAGAGAGAGCACAAGTAGGCAGAGTGACAGGCAGATGGAGAGGGAGAAACAGGCTCTCCGCTGAGCAGGGAGCCAGATGTGGGGCTCGATCCCAAGACCCCAGGATCATGACCTGAGCTGAAAGCAGCCACTAACGGACTGAGCTGCCCAGGCGCCCCGTAATTTCCAAAGTTTTAAAGGATCTGCAGTGTAAAGCAGGTGGCTTTCCATTTTTTTTTTCCATTGGGAGGTGAAGATTTGGTTTCCTTTTTTTTTGTTGTTGTTACAAAGGCAATTACCACTTATCCACTTGCTATCCAATTCCCAAAATGTTGCTATCATCTCCATTTCTGTTTGTTCTTTTATACTTTTACTTTTTAAATTCCACTAAGAGTTGTTTAGTGAGAATTCAGAAAGAAAGAGTACTTAAATGATTATGTTCAGTCCCCTTCATCATTAATTGGAAATTACCTCTTTTGAAGCACTAATCCCAATTTTTTTTTATTTCTCTTTATTATATGATTATATGTATATATTAATTTTACATTTTGGGGGGTATCTTCCTGTAATGAGAGTCCCATGAGGATATCCCATGGGATAAAGATGGTGACGATTCTGACTCACTATTTTACTTACTATTGTATCCTCAGTACCTACTCCATACGTGCTGACAGACACACAGCAGAGGTTCAATAATCATTTCTGAATCAACAAGGTATTCCTCAGGTTTTCATGGTTTGTCAATTACTGTAATTCTTTCTGGATGTAAATCCTACTGTCCTCACTCTAATTCCACTTTCTCCCAGCTCACGTTGATATTGTCTTCTGATCACTGACCAAGATGCAATTGGGATGAAGCAATAAAGATATGTTTATACTTGCCTGTAGAGGACTGAGGTTTGAAAAAGCATTATGAAAGTTATGATTTCCCTAAGTCCTCTAAATATTTCCAAATAACAGCACTCCAAATACTTAAACATCATTAATTTTTTTGTTCAATACCCTAAATATCATATAAGATTTTAAGCAATGCTCAATATTCAACCCAATTAAATAGCTTTTTTTTTTTTTTTTCCCAAAAGGTTAACACGTTTGCCATCTAAAACTATCTTGAATACTACCTGGAGTATATAACTCACTTTAGGAAACACATTATAAATATATAAATATATTTATAAATACGTATATATAAATATAAAGAACAACATCAACCATATTATTTCTAACAATTCTCAGCTTAATTTAAAATTAGTCACCATGGATTAAACTGAAATGAGCCAAAACCTGATTGGTGTTTTAGGGTTTTAGCATGTAAAGGTTAGTGTTTATTTTGTCATATAATGAAGGGTTATAAAATTCATTTGAGTTGATTTTTATGAAATTAGTTTAATTATAAATAAATACAATGCCTGTGTTCTTTATTGGGGAGTACATATTAGTCTTAAAATATACAAGAAAACACAATTAAATATTTTATTTTTGTGCCAAATAACCCAGTGATGTTTGCTATAGCCGTCAAGTCTCAATTAACGGTATGTTCACTCTTTACTGTAATGGGTTAAAATAGAAAACCAGGGTGTTCTTCAATAAGATTTTGACTTTATAATCTAGGTTTATATCTAAATGATAATGCCTTTATGATTCTTTTGGGAAAAATCCATTTTGTACTTACCTACAATGTCATTCATAAGGCCTACAATAGTCTCATCTCCTGTAATCCAAGGACGTTTTCCTAAGTCATGACCATAGGCTCCCCTGAAATTGAAAAGGGACATAGACACTATTAGATTTGTATGTGTGTATGTGTGCGCATGCGTAATTTTTCATATATCAGCATTAGCAACTGGACATTTCTAAATGAATCTTTGTAATGTTTTAGTAATTATACAAAATCATGCTTCTTTAAAACCAAAAGTAATACTTGAGAACTCTATTTTTTAACTTGTCATTTCTTAATTTCTTTAATTTCCATTTTATGGGAGGGTAGTTGAGATTGCCTATGTACTACTTCATTATTTTACTCTATTTTAGAGTCTAAGATAGTTTTTTTCTTCTCTATTTTGAAAATTTCAAGACTATTTGAACATTCTACTTGTATACCCGTAGCACATAGTAATATCTACACTAAAACATAGCTACTATTTTTTGAGGCTAGAAATTAAAATGATTGCAAATTCAGTTTTTAAATACAGCTACAATCTGTAAACTAAACAGAAGTGTGTAAAATGTGACTATATTCATGATGACATTTTAAGTAGATAAATAAACTTGGCAATAATCAAAGCCAACATTACATCTTGACCTATTTTCTAGCAATTTCATCTCCCATATTCTAGCTCAATTTTATTATTCTAGCAAGTATCCCAGTAGGCATAATGGCAAAACACAAAAGAGGTGAGAGAACTTCCACTCTCAAGAAGTTTCCATTAAATGAGGAAGGAAATACATTTGAAATATGGAAGAAGAAACTGAAACAAAGAATCAAGGCGGGAGTGACTGAATGTGCTGTTGCAAACTTGTGGCAGGAAGCTAGGAATTAATTGTTCTTAATTCCTCAGAAACCCCCAAACTCCCTAAAGTTGGAGAAAGGAATGAGCCCGGTATTTTTTTTATAGTGCAAACTGTGCTTGAACCTATACTCTGAAATTCAGTGAACTGGCAGTAGTGAGTGGTCAACCTGTTCTCAGAGGTGAAGGGTAGCAGAGTATGTCACCCCAAAATATGTCACTGTGGTAGATTGATTATCTTAAACTACAGGCACTTGAAAAACAGCAAGCGCAGCGAGAGGCTGTCTCTGTACTCCCCTATCTGCCTGAAGACAGATCTTTCAAAAGGAACTCAATTGCCATAAATCCCCTCCCCAGCAGTTTCATCAACCCGGGAAGATTGAGTCTTGCCACAGGAGAGGAGACTAGAAGTCAACACTACACTCAGATGGGCTTTTTCACAACCTATGGTAACTTTTATCTCTTCTTCTAAGGGCTCTTCATCTTTCCTAAAAATCACTTATTCTGCTGTAAGTGGCCTACATCCTCCTCCTCTTTTCTTATTAAGATAAGATTTAAGCCTGAATTCTTTTTTTTTTAAGATTTTTTTTTTTTTATTCAAAGGAGACAGAGAGAGAGAGAGAGGCAGAGGAAGAAGCAGGCTTCCCGTGGAGCAGGGAGCCCGATGCGGGACTCGATCCCAGGACCCTGAGATCATGACCTGAGCCGAAGGCAGATGCTCAACCATCTGAGCCACCCAGGCGCCCCTAAGCCTGAATTCTAAGTCATTGCGGGGAGGGGGAGGTCCTTTGACCCACGTGTCTCTTGTGCGTACAAGAGCGATACGTGCTAATAAACTTGTGCGGGTTTTTTTCCTCTTGCTAAGCTGTCTTTTATTACAGGGGTCTCAGCTAAGAACTCAGAAGGGTCTGGGGAAAATTATTTTCTCTCTCCAGTGGGTTAACAGGACGAAAGGAGCCTTGTTTTTAGCCTTTGTGGATTTTCATGATGTGAATATCCCCTGTGGTCCATTTCCTGGCATCAACCAAAATCCTTAATATTTAATGACTGGCTTTCATTGCCTGGTCTGAGCCAATTCCAGGTCACCACTGATTATGAGACTACATGTATCATAAGCTGATAAAGCCTGTAAAAGTAAAAGTAAATGGGTGGCAATATGCACCTGAAAGGATGGCTGTGAAAAATAAATAAGATAACATGTAAAAGAGACTGGCACATAGCATCCCTTATCTGACTGTTCCCTAATGTAAATCTGCGTGGGCATGTGGGGGTACAATGCAATTTTTAAACTAATATTTTGATTACTAATTTTGAAACTAATATTTTGTCAGTATAAACTGAGATGAGGTAAGAGGACTTTGAGAATAAATAGAGATAAGAACTAAGGAGGAAGAGAAGGGCAATTGCTAGTTATTATTATTCATATTATTATTAGATAGCCGGCAGCTTGCCTCTTTCTTGACTTCCAATATAAATGCTAAAGACAAAAATCATTATCATTAAATGGTAGTTAAAGGCAGATACTTGGATCCTTTTTTATTTTAATCACATAGGGCTCCGTGGCCTTGCTGATAGCACAATACATCTTATTACATTTAGGTAGTAAAATTCTAGGTTCTGCCTCAGAGAATTTATGTCTCAGAATAGTAGGCCACCTACTTCTCACTCTGGTAAGACACCGTGGTAATAATCTTTAAGAGTATGTTTCTTCCTGCCATGCTCTTGGCATCTCCCCATACCTTCAAAATATCACACACACAGTCTGCTTCTTTCCTTTTTGTCAGTTGATTAGCCTGGGGTAGTGAAATGTATTTAGGAAGTTGTTACCCCAATAAATTCAAACTAAAGTGGCCTGTCTTTATAAAGCTTTGATGTAGATTACAGTGCACTTTTTAAACTTATGTATCAGAGTTAAGAAAAAGATTACATTGCTCTCATTCAGAACTAATACTTGCAGCATAGTTGCAATCTTGTCTTACAAGTGCTGCAAAGGAAAAGAGCGTGGCAGACAGTTCCCTCAGGACCGCAGCATTCATCATTCCCCCGAGTGGGGTGTGCTCGGATATGTCTACGGAGTGCTATCTGCTCATGAAATTAGATTTCAGGATGTAAAATCGAATTAGGAAGTGAATAGAGGATCCTCTTTGAAAGAGGACTCTGCTTTAACCACCCTACAAAATAAAAAGTAGCCAGGCTTTTAAAAAGCTCCTCCCTGCCCCCTCCCCCCCCCCGCCCCAGCCAAGGAAATAAGACATCACAGAATCCTTAAGATCACCATTTTTTTTTTTTTTTAATCTATGATCCAATTGATGATTAGCCACCACAGATGTTAGGAAAATCTTTGTAACATGTCATACCATGTACATACTTTCTTATTCTTACTGAAGGGCGGCGGACTATGCCACACCAAAATTCACCTCTTTGGCATAAAGATTACCTTGAGCTGAAGGCACCTGAAAAACAGCAAGTGTAGGGACAAGCTTCCTCTGAGCTTCCCCATCTGCCTAAAGACAGGTCCTCCAAAGGAACTCAACTATCATCAATCCCTCCCCAGGAATTTCATCAACCAGAGAAGATTGACTCTGGTCCCACAAGAGGAGACTAGAAGTCAACACCACACCAGAAGACTTTGTCACAAACTATCACATCTCCTATCTATTCTTCTAAGTGCCTTTCATCCTTCCTAAAAATCATTTATTCTCCCCTAAGTGGCCTACATCCTCCTCCCCTTTCCCTACTAAGATGACATATAAGCTCTCAAATTTCACGGATTTTTTTTTTTTTTTTTTTTTTGGTATTCACTTTTTCCCCCCCGGGATGCCCTCATGCCCATAATATTAATAATTAGTAAGTAGTAATTATTATTTCCTGTTAATCTGTGTGTTGTCAGTTTATTTTATAGGTCCAGTTGTTGAATGAAGAGGGGTAGAGGGAGCATTTCTTTCTCCCCAGAATACACTTTTTTTAAAAAATATATTTTTATTTATTTATTTGACACAGAGGGAGAGCACACAAGCAGGGAGAGAGGCAGAGGGAGAGGGAGAAGCAGGCTCCTCTCTGAGCAGGGAGCTTAAGGCGGGAGTCAATCCCAGGACCCTGGGGTCATGACCTGAGCCACCCAGGCGCCCCAACTTTTTTTTTTTTAAAGGAACACATGAACTGAATGAGACTGCAGTGTCTGCAGGAGCACGCCTCCCCCTTGTGCTTCACCAGCACCCTTTTTGCACACATTGCCATCCAAGTTAGTCACTGCCAGCTAAGCACACGGTTTGTTCCTAATATGTAATCCAGTGGGCTATTTTCTTCTTAAATAAGCCTACCTAAAGTGTCACATGGGTCTTAGAAGAATCCCTATAAAGATACAACTGGGTCAAATTTTTGCTCCCATGAAAAAGAAAGAAAATCATTTATCGAGTAGATATGACAACACAGAAGACCTAAACTATTGTGGTTGTATCTTAGGGACATAATATACATTTCTCAATTTACAGTATGCTCTTCGGGATGGATATATCGGATATATCTTTCTCTTCTAGCCAAACGTTCCCACTGTGATTATTAGCCCATGTTATTTTCCTTTAAATAATCTGGGCCGTTAATAAATCTATAATACATAAATATGTAATATTAAATGTTCTAAAAAAAATTCTGGCAGACCCACAGACCCCTATCAATGCTGTTTCTAATTGTTATAGCCCCATTTTGCTGGTAATTAATTATATATCAAGTGAGTCAAATCACCACAAATTTTTTCTATTTCAGAATGTTATAAATATCTGAATATTGTTATTTCCCAAAACAAATATACTTCTCCCAAGTAAAGTAATCTACTTTGGAAATCACATACAGTTGAAAATAACAATAATAAGCACTTAAAACCCACAGAAGTAAGTGCTTTATTGTCATTGCTTTGTCTTGAATAACTTAAAAGTTTTAGATGAAATCATTTAGGCCCAAAAATATTTCTAAGTATGCCTCTATTCTTGACTTTCCTCTAGCATAAGTAATCAAAGTCAGTAGCTGTATGAATTATAAAATCTGGCTGCCCTATGGCCAGTGATGGTTTATTTTGTAGATAGGTAGGTAGTATGTCTGTGATAGGACATAAAAGATAGAGACACGGACATTAACAGCCATGAGCCAAGTGGTATTTCCTACCTTATATGGCTTGGATGGCCAGTCAGACTTGTTATCAATATCCCAGAACAATATCTCACTTAGTCAAAGGACTCTGATTTTTATGTTACTGTTAAGATTATACATTTCTAATATTATTTTTTTCCTGTTAAGCAACTAATTTCAGTTTGCATTAGAGTATTTAGTAACTATGTAGCTCTCTTTGACTCAGTCCTTCTCGAAATCTTACACTGGTCAAGAAGAGAGGAAGGCACTGGCCTGATTTGGGTATCAGCTAAGAAGCAGGGTAGAAGTGGGGCTGGAGAAGGTGAAGACGAACAGGGAATCAGGAAAACTCGCCACAATAATGGGAGGCCCTGGATCTAGAAGTGAACTAAACATGTGCATGGATATTTAGTACAAAAACAAAAGCAAGAGTCAGAAAGGGAAGTCAAGGGACCAACAGCCCACCACAGTGGCAAGAAGATTACTTTAAACTAAAAGCATGTGAACAAACAGCAGCCTAAGAAAGAAACGCTCCTTGGGGCGCCTGGGTGGCTCAGTTGGTTAAGCGACTGCCTTCGGCTCAGGTCATGATCCTGGAGTCCCGGGATGGAGTCCCGCATCGGGCTCCCTGCTCGGCAGGGAGTTTGCTTCTCCCTCTGACCTTCCTCCCTCTCATGCTCTCTGTCTCTCATTCTCTCTCTCTCAAATAAATAAATAAAATCTTTAAAAAAAAAAAAAGAAAAGAAAAGAAAGAAACGCTCCTTGACTTAAGGAGACTCTCCTGAAAATACAGCTGCCATTAGCCCACTCACAGATGGAAGGTGACTCAACACCAGGAGGTGCAAATTCAGATGCCATCAGTCTCCCTCTAGGGGAGCTTCCAGGCAGGAAGGATATGCCCATTATCATCAGAATGAAAAGGTCCAATAAAACTTTCTATACCTCCTACTGAAGCCCTAAAACTGCCCCCTTTGGTTAAACTGGTATATAAACCCTTACCCCTAGCTATTCAGTGAGTCACTTTTTTGTAGAGTACTTCTGCATGCCCATGAAAGAAACTTCTGTTAATCTATCTCTTATGGATGAATCCACAGGCCCTCAACCAATAGGCTGTAAACTGGTAGAGGAAAAGTTTTCCTCCCAACAGAACCTTAGCTGGAAAAGGCCAGAGTAAAATTTTAAGCTAACTATTTAGGACCAAAGAAATAGTGAACAAACACTTTTGAGATCAAAGATGGGCAGCGGGACAGAACACAACACGATTTTGACCTTGCCTCTCAAACATCACTGACATCAACAGAGAGACAGGGGGTGTGACGCTGACTGGGCCACCACGATTGAAAGCAAGAAGACTAAATAAAATTAAGCAAAGACAAAATAAAGCTAACTAGCTATCTAATCTTTTTCTCAGAAGTCTTTTAAAGGTAGTTTACACGCTTGAAGCATTAATATGCACCTCTTTTCTGAATCATCTAATGAAAAATCGGTAGAAGGCATTAAGATTATGTAATTTTCTATTGTCACAAGGTAAAATATAAAATTGAAAGTTAACAACAATAGAAGGGTGTTATGACAGAAAGGCACTTTCCTGGAATATAACTTTAAAGTCTTGAAAATAATCAACCAGTCTAATAAACTAGGGTAATCACAAAGAGATGAATAGGATAGCAGGGCAGCATCTTTTTTAAATGCCTAAAGGATAAAAATGCACAGCCTTGCTGAATGAATATCCAAGAGGCAAGGACACTCTCTAAAGTTCAAATTCAATCTAATTCTCTGCTCTCTTTTATATTAAGGCCAAAAATGAATATTAACCATTTTTATTAAGTATGACCCTCATTTTTTAAATACTAAAACCTGCTAAGCAAAATGCTTCCAAATGTGGTGATACTTATTTTTCAATTTATGCATACAACTTATGCAGATACAGTTATAACAGGCTTAATAAATTATATAAACCTCTATGATTTTTGCATTGAGGTGCAAATTTATATTCTTAACCACTGAAATTAAGAACTTTGCAGGGTAATCTAATGCCTGTGGTAGTAATCATTAGCACAGTCAGTGTAAAATAAACTTTAAAAAGAGGTACTGCTCCCAATACGGAAGACCAGTGGCATGAAAACTGAAGAAAGAAGAAGATATTTGGAGTTTGAATGAGAGCCAAATGTCTTGGTCAGAGTTCTTATCTGATTTAGTTTCATTTTCCTGCATTTTTTTCCTGACCTTCAGGTTTGGCTTCCTCCTCATATCTATTTTCAGATCTTAATATTCAGGATATATTTAAAAAATATTTCTACTCATTTTTAGTATTTTTTTCTTTTTTTAAAATTCAATCATAATTAACATACAGAGTTCATCTGTTTCAGGTGTAAAATATAGTGATGCAACAAATATACACATTACTCAGTGTTCATCATGATAAATGTACTCTTAATCCCCTTTACCTATTTCACCCATCCCCCCACCACTTACCCTCTGGTAACCATCAGTTTATTCTCTTAAGAGTTTGTTTTTTGGTCTCTTTTTTTTTTTCCTCTTTGTTCATTTGTTTTGTTTCTTAAATTCCACAAATGAGTGAAATCATATGTTGTTTCTCTCTGACTCTTATTTCACTTAGCATTGTGCTATTAGATCCATCTACATTGTTGCAAATGGCAAGATGGCAAGATGGCAAGATTTCATTTTTTATGGCTGAGTAATACACACACACACACACACACACATCTTCTCTATCCATCCATCTATGGATGGACACATGGGTTGCTTCCATATCTTGGCTATTGTACAAAATGCTGCAATAAACATAGGCGTGCATACATCTTTTCCAATTAGTGCTTTTGTTTGTTTGGGCAAATAACCAAGAGTGGAATTACTGGATCATATGGTAATTCTATTTTTAATTTTTTAAGGAACATACATAGTGTTTTCCACAGTGGCTGCACCAGTTTGCATTCCCACCATCAGTGCACGAGGGGTCCTTTTTCTCCACATCCTTGGCAACCCTTGTTATTTCTTGTGTTTTTTATTTTAGCCATTCTGACAGGTATGAGGTGATAGCTCACTGCGGTCTTGATTTGCCTTTCCCTGATGATTAGTGATGTTGAGCACCTTTTCATGTGTCTTATTTTTAATATTTTAAATATTAAAAAAATTTAAAGTGATATTAATATATAATAGTTAAAAGTATTTTTTTAAATATTTCTAGTTTCAGCTTTAGTAGTAACTACCAAGGAAGGATAAAAGCACATAAAATTAAGTTATTTTCCTAAAGGGATTTATAATATGGTTGAGAATATGAAGCTAATGAAAACAGATACCTCTAAACTGCCCATCCCCCAGCGGTGATTAATACAATGGGCAGTTAGGGAGAGATCATCAGCATGGTTGAGAAGGTTGGGATTAAGGAAGGTAAGCATCCAGAGAAGCAGGGAGTGTGGGGGGTTTCTTAGGCAGAAGAGTAAAAGTAGAACAGAAGAGATGGAGAAAAAAATGTATTTAAGATTTCAGATTCTTGCATGGTTGGAGCAAACCTGTTTGGCTAAGCCCAAATGGAGTATCTTCTCAATAAGCACACTCAGTCTGGAGAGGGCAGTACCTTCTGCTCCACTCATCTTTTACTCCCCCTCAACAAATTTGTTTCCTTATTTATAAAAATTAGTGTAATAGAGTTTAGCAAGAACAACTCATGAAAACACTGAATTAAATTCTAAATGTTAACTCTCTTATTAGCCATTAAATAAATAAAATAAAATGATTACATATGATTTAGATTGGAAGAGGGACTTATTTTTTCTAATATTGTGAAAGTTTACTCTTGACTTTGTCACTAACTTGCCATATGACTTTATTTACTGATCCTCAGTTATGTTATCAATAAAATGAGAGTATTGAATGACATGATTCTTAAGGTTCCTCTATGTCCTAAACTTCTAGGAGCCTATTGTACACCTCTCCAAGTATTAGACAACCTAGTGTGATTTTTAAAGTTCCTAATGATTTGAAGGGATACATGCAACCCAATGTTTATAGCAGCATTACCAACAGTAGCCAATTATGGCAAGAGCCCAAATGTCCATCGACTGATGAATGGATAAAGAAGATTCCTATATATAGGAATATTACCCAGCCATCAAAAAGAATGAAATCTTGCCATCTGCAATGATGTGAATGGAACTAGGGAGTAGTATGCTAAGCAAAATAAGTCAATCAGAGAAAAACAATTATCATATGATTTCACTCATATGTGGAATTTAAGAAACAAAACAAATGAACATCAGAGGAAAAAAAGAAAAGCAAACCAAGAAACAGACTCTTAACTATAGAGAGCAAACTGAGAGTTGTTGGAGAGGAGGTGGGTGGGGAAATGGGTTAAATAGGTGATGGGGATTAAGGCGGGCACTTGTTGTGAAGAGTACTGGGTGCTGAATGTTAAGTGATGAATCACTAAATTTCACACCAGAAACCAATACTGCACTGCATGTTAACTAACTTGACTTTAAATAAAAATTTGGAGGAAAAAAAAAAGTTCTTGTATGAGATGTTAAATGATAGCTTTTGAAATAATACTTACATTTTGGCCCACTTATCTAGTTCTTCTTCCAGATATGTTTTAACCATTTTTGGTTGAAGGCCAAGAGAATTTCCCAAGAAATAGATGGCATTTTCATCCTTATTCACTAAAGATAAATCAACTGAAACAGAAAGAAATGAAACAAAATGCTTATTCAATTAATTAACCTTCTTCCATTTGGCATTGTTAATCCAGTACAAATAATTAATATAATTAACTCCAATAAGGATACTAAATAACATAATTCTTTCCAAGGATAATAGCAAGTTTTCAGAAAAATAATCTTTTATATTTTAAAATATAATTTACATTTATAGAGACTTTTGTTGAGATCTCTCATTATTTATTGTGTTCCATGAGGAAATCTAAATTAGCAGCTATTCCCAGTCATAAATAGATGAAGGCAATAGAAAAAAGTTAAAAACAGAATTTTTATAGGAAGTGTATCATCAGCCCATCTAGTCATACCAGAAGGTTACCAGAGTCTAGGTACATACTAACCCTCTGCAGTAACTGGTGTTATAAATAAGGCAAATAAAAAATATCTAAATGAGTATTTACGTATCTGAAGTAGATATATTGGATTTATACATTTTTTCACTCTATATCTCTATACACATATTAATATATATGCAGGCAGATTGTTCTCTGTATTTATGTCTTAGTCAAATAAATCAGAATTTTAGTAGATTTATCTATCTTACAACTCTCCCTTGACAGTAACAAATGCAGTTTTATTAGCAAACCAATCCATGTTCGAAGACTAAACATGTTCGGTGCATGTCAGCCCCATCAATGACCCAGCATGAAGAGCCAATCACCCAGATCTCTGCTTCCATTGTCTTGTTTTTTCATTGCTGATGCTTTTACAGACAAATACATAGCGGGCTGCTTATATTTAGAAAGTCATTTTGAAAGTGTGTTCAATATGAGAGAAAAGCAGAACTGTAAACTCAATTATCTTGTCCCATACCAGACAAAAGTATGGTTCCCCATCTCCTTTCACTACATTCCTCTTACTTTGTTGTTTGTTTACAAAGTCTCAAAGCACATCAATGGCATTATCTGAGAATTCAATTGGCAGTATGTAATGTGGCAGATTAGAGTATCCAGAAAATGTATTTTATAAAACCCCACAAGAATAAAGAGATAGTTTACCACTCTCCACCTTAGTCCCATTGGATCTGTATAACATGAAAGATAAGCAGAACTTTAAGCCTTGGCTTCTCTTATGCCAGAAAAATGATAACTAAGCTATTAAAAACTGATGTTCTTGGCAGTGATGGGGTGCAGGACTACACACACTACACTAAAATATGGCACCTTGGCATAGTGAATATTTTAAGCTGAGGGAATTTGAGAAACGGCATGTGCAAGAAGAACTTTCTGACCTTCCCCTAAGCAGGTCATGAAACCCTCATGTGAGAGGTGCCCTCCCTATACATATTCATCTCCAAGACACTGAGAGGAATGCAAGGAAATAGGCCTTACTGTTTCCCCTAGTTCACTACACTTAGCTCAGACCCTTTGTTACCTTGTCACATTTTCCCACAAACGCCCACTCTTCATCAAGCCTAGCATTAAAAACTCAGGTATGACTGCTTCTTTGGGTCTTCATTTCCTTTTGAAGTTTCCTCTCTCATGTAAAACTTGTGTTTAAAAGAAAAAAAAATTATGCTTTTATCTTGTTAATCTGTCTTTTGTTACAGGCCTTTGCCCTAGAACTTAGAAAGGGAGAGGAAAAAGACAGTCTGCCTTCCCTAGAGCAGCACAGAATGCTAACGGAAAATAAGGAAGAGGCCTCCAAGGGTTGAAGGAAAAGCCGTGTGAACCATTCTGAAACTGCTTTCCGTAAGACTGAGAGAATGAAAGAATGTATCCTCGGCAACTGGCTCCACTGAAGATCCCAGGCAAACCAAAAGTGGCTTTGCGGGTGTGTTTGGGGACTAGACAATGGGAAGGAGAGGCTGCTGCCAGGGAAGCCACCTGCCCTCGAATGGCCATAGACGCTGGGGCAAGAGGGAGCAAGAGAGTTCATCTTCACCTCACAGACCTCTTTCGTGGATACCAAGAAGCCTCCAAAAATTTGCAGACCCCTAGGAAGAGTGAAGACAAATCTGCAAATAAGGGAACCAAGATTTTCCATCAAATCTGGTAGGTGTCCAATTTGATTCCATTTTTTAAAAATGAAAAACTATACCATTTTTATACCTTCAGTGTGGGACTGCAAATTATACTCATTACCGTATATTTTAATTGATGTCGCATGGCTCAAATTTGAACTAAGTATTTAAATAAGTACAGTAACCCACGCCATTAGGAGGTTATTAATGTCTTTTTAACTGCACCAAATAAAAGATTCTCCTTCTCCTAGTGATCTCTCATTCTTCTTAACTCTAAGAAACACTGGGAACTAGTTTATTTTACTGTTGGATTCTGTAGAATAAATTATGAATTCGCCTTATTTTTCTCACACCACTGCCCTTCCAACAAGTTTTACTTAAGACACATTCATCTACCTGTGTAGTATCTCCTGTAGGTCCCACACTTGTAGGTACCCCTCTCTCTCTCTCTCTCAGAATTGCCATAATGGTTTGTTTTCTTGGAGAAAAGGAGAATGAAGCAAGCAATATGAGAAGGACTATTAGGACCTAAGGTTGGAGAGAACCACTTCACACCTTTATACATACATACTTACCAACTATGGCCCTCCCCCATTCCCTTGCCAGTAACCAACTATGACAAAGAGTAGCTATGATAGCTCAGGAAGGAGGGATGCTGTGGGGAGGAGATATGGGACTCAAATGACAACCTTAAAGAGCCCTTGAGGGTATTGAGAGGGCCCTCAGATAGCTGATATACAAAGACTACATCGCACACATAGATATTTATAATTATACAGTTCAAATTTGTTTTCCCTTCTCCCCTTCTTTCCTGTTTACTCCTTGCTGTTCATTGTAGCCCAGCATCTTTTTCCGTATTTCATATATGTATGACAGGAATGGAAAATAAGTTGAACATGGCATTCCCAAATTGTGATCAGCTTTTGGATCTTCAGTTACAGGATCTTTCTTTACTCCCTGAATACTAGGAGTTATTCTGCATTTGTGCCAAGAGGACCCCATTGGTTAGGATACCCATTATTTGCTGGACCTTGGGGCCAGCCATGACTCATCCTGAAAATTGTCATGTCAAATTTTATTGTTACATCAATTATTACTGATCATCTGCTGCTTCTTTATAGCTAAAGTCCAAGTCTAGAGTCTTCTGGAATATATCCATGACAATGGGTGGGCGCTAGACGAGAACATACTTCCTAGTCTTTCAGTGCCTGTGGCTTGACTATTATACATCTTGTGGATTCTGGTGTTAATATTTCATGTTCATGACCTTTCTGAAAACATTCATTGTCTTCCAAAATCTAGACAAGATTGACATAAACCAGTCATTCTTTTTCTTCCGGGCATTCTCTGTCTCAAAAAAATTTTAATTTATTTATTTGAGAGAGACAGAGAACGCACATGAGAGCGAGCGCACAAGCAGGGGGAGGGGCAAAGGGAGAGGGAGAAGCAGACTCCCCACTAAGCAGGGCTCAATCCCAGGACCCCAGGATCATGACCTGAGCCGAAGGCAGACGCTTAACCAACTGAGCCACCCAGGTGCCCCAGAACATTCTCTGCCTTTTGACAACTTTTTTAAAGCACATTGAGGATTTGATGTTCTGCCAGTAGGAGTTGCCAATTTGCACATAAGCTTTTGTGATTTCTCAATATTCTTCTTGGTTTTCTCTCTTAGTTCAATGGCCTTTTCACAAGGGACATTAGGAACTTACTGTAATCTCTCCCTTTTCAAAATAAACTTCTGTTTTATCAATACATGTCATATTGGTGGGTCCCAAATTTTGGTTAAGTCATAATGCCTCAGGACTGTAACTAACTTTTTTTTTTTTTCCAATTTTTCTTCTTTTAGTGTCTTTGTTTCTTTTTTTCAGGAAGATCTTCCTCCATTAGATTTGGCTCCATCCCATTTTAGGGATGAAAATGTAAGTAAAGTGTCTCAGTGTCTCCTCTTGATCCATAGTGTCCTAGTCTACTACTCTGAGAAAATACTGAGAGGTGTCATGATTGAGGCACCCTTGATTGTGTCCAGACCAGACTATTTGCTACATCTGCTCATTTTGTCCCCTTATAGGCAGTACCCCTAAGCAGTGATCTTTTTCTAGTCAGGGTAAGGCAAGCTTTTTCCTTAAGAGCCAGAAAGTAAATATTTGTGGGCCATACAATCTGTTGCAATGACCCATTTCTGTCACTAAAGCATAAAAAGAGCCATAAACAATATTTAAACAAATAAAATGTGACTGTATTCTCACAGAATGTTATTACAAAAACTGTTTTCTGGGGCGCCTGGGTGGCTCAGTTGGTTAAGCGACTGCCTTCGGCTCAGGTCATGATCCTGGAGTCCCGGGATCGAGTCCCGCATCGGGCTCCCTGCTCGGCAGGGAGCCTGCTTCTCCCTCTGACCCTCCCCCCTCTCATGTGCTCTCTCTCGTTCTCTCTCTCTCAAATAAATAAATGAAAAAATCTTTAAAAAAAAAAAAAAACTGTTTTCTGATCCTGATCTTATGGCCATTCTCCAAATTCTAGCATTGGGCATGTTGAAAGAGTGCATGAATTTCCTTTACAGTCAAGTCTCCATCTTCTGTAAATACCCTTTGAGCTGGGAATATCTGCTTCCTGTTGAGACAGGGAAACTGAAGGGACCCCATTAAAAAAAGCCATTTTTTTCCCTTTGCTCCAGCTTCTGTTATTGCTAGGGCATGCACGCCCACCCCACTCTACACATGCCTTGTAATGCAAATAGCACAAGTCCTCCTTGTAAAGTTCAAAGAGATAATGCTATCTTCGGAGTTTTCCAGCACAATAGTTAACATCTAAGGAGTGACTGGGCGGGGTCGACATAAATGTTCTCCCAGACCACTAACTCCAAACACCTTGACACCAAGACCCCTGGCTTCAGGGAATGAGTGACTTATGAGGGACACCTGGACCCTGTCCTTGTTCTGACCATTTCTTGGATGTATAAAAGGACACATGCACCAGACCACAATCCCCAATAAAAACTCCAGCAAAAACAAGGGTCAGGCTCTTTTCCTTTCTGAGTCTCCGGGATGTGTCCTCCATCTCTCTCTCTATGTATCTTCAATAAACTCTCCTTTTACTTACTGCTGGCTCATGTTTGATTTCCATCCTGCCTTAAGTCAAGACCCTCCTGGCTAGTCCTGTGGGACCCCTTCTCAAGGTCCCCCAACCAACCTGCATGTATCACTGTTATAAATCCTTTGTACTAGCTTGCTAAAGCTTCTGTAACAAAATTCCAGAAATTGAGTTAAACAATAGAAATATATTACCTCCACAGTGCTGGAGGCTAGAAATCCAAATCCTAAGTGTTGGCAGTTTGTTCCATCTGAGGGCTATGAGGGAAGGGTGTGTCCTAGGTTTCTCTACTTGATGAGTCAATGCCTCTCTTCAGGTTCACCGGTGTTCCCCACGAATAACGCCTGTTTATCTTTCCGCCTGTCTCTGAAGTTCCCCCTGTTATAATTCATATCGTATTAGGGCTCACCCTAATGACCTTAGTTAACCTTGAGTAAGGGATAGGTGGGGCTAGATAGGGAGAAATAGATAGGGGGCTATGTGATTAGGCTCACAGAAATCCCAAAAATGTGGATGTGTGGGGAAACAGGAGATAAGGGAACAAACTGGACCATCCTGCCCTAGGCATGTGAGGTGGGTGTCTTTTTTTATGATAATCACCTGTGACCAACAAAGAATAACCAGACCCTACAAAGGAAGTAAGCCATTGAAGGTGTTATCACTAGTCCTTGCTCAATGGTGCTATCAAAAGAGATGTTAGAAGGATTTAAGTTAGCGGTCTATAAAAGACCAACCCTAAGGGCCCTCAAGGCAACCCTGTCAGGAACACTCTCACTCTTGAGAGCTTTTTCTGTATCTTCACTCAATAAACTTTTATAGCTTTATTCACTCTCCTTTGTCCGCGAGATTCCTTCTTGGACTCCACGAGACAAGAACCTAGCTCTCCTGCTTCAACCTGACTAAATCTATAAAGACTTTATCTCCAGATAAGGTCACATTCTGTGGCACTAGGGGTTAGAACTTCAACATATTATCTTTTAGGAGACACACAATTCAACCCACAACATCCTCCTTATAGGTACACTTGGTTAAAACAGGCCTCACCTCAAACGGGCATTAGGTCAACAGTTTAAGGGCCATTTGTCTGGAAGTTTCATTTCTTCACAAAGGTTGCTGTTGTAGAGCTCATGATTCTGAAAATTCACTTGATTTCTTCTGAGTAACATTTTACTGCATCAAAAATGTCCATCACTCGACCTTATTTTCTTACTCTTAGTTTATAATGTTCCAAGACTAACCCAGGAATAGTTTCATTTTTGCTTCTTAAATATAAATCAAAATTTCAACACCACTTCAGATTTAAAGTTCATTCTCAGCTCAGGGCTGATCTAATTAAAAAAAAAAAATGCAGTTTGGAACAAAGGAATATGCCTATTGTAGGCCTTTTTTTTTCTCTTTTTTCTTGTTCCTCACTGCTGCTGCCTTTCAGTCCCTCCAATGGAGTGAGGAAATAAATAACAGAGGCAGGAAAATACTAATCTGGCTTCGGTGCCTTTATATTATTAGTAGCTCTTTCCCTTAGAACATAGTTTTTGTGGGTCCTTTAGAAATTCTTCCTCACTGGAGTCCTCCAACCTCCAGTGGCCTTAAGTAGTTCATGCACACTCCAGCTGATAACTTTGATCCTACCCACTACCACTACCTCCCATCTCCTGACAAGGTATGTCAAGATTCTTTCTGCTGATGTTACCATAAATCAGCAAGCAGTTTTCTCAGGTAGGGTCCTTTTGGAGTGATTTAAATTCTGCTACTTTTCAGTGGAGCTCACTTAACTGAAAAGAAACATGTCCCCTTAATATAGTAATTGATGGCATGCTAATGAAGCTATTTTAAATTCTGAGTTGTAACTATTTTAAAGTCTGGAGTAAAGCTGCCTTCCACAAATAAATATACCCAGTATGTCTGGAGCATCCAATTAATGTTATCAAAGTTGGCCAAATATTAATCCAATTGCAAATACATTGTTGGATACCAGTACCAGCTGTTTTCTTTGAATGAGATAAACTATTATTTATTTTAAAATCATACATATGTAGGTATAATACTTGTTAAACTAGTTATGATAATCTACTCAGGAAATGATAATTTAAAACACAGATATATAAAAATATTCATGATCTTTATGTGCTTTATTTGGATTTATGTACTAGTTTATCATGTTAGGAGCTTTACAAAAATACAGTGCCTAGGCTTGATTCAGAGACTCCAATTTAATTGGTCTGGTGTAGGGCCTGGACTTAGACATAGTTTTAAAATCTTTCCAAATAATTCCTTATATGGCCACATTTCAGAAGGCCTGACACTAGCCCCCTTATTAAAAACAAACAAAACCAAAACTGAGATTTCTCAAGTTTAACTGAATTACTGAAGGTCACAAAAGATACCTTACTTTTAACTTAATATAGCAGCTGGTTATTATATTTATAATTAATTAGACCATTTGAAGTATTTTAAGATTCAGGAATAAAATACATGTGAAATCATTCAAAAGTAAGGTTAGTAGAGTAATTATAAAGTAATTCTATTTTTTTCCTTATTATAAAGAGAACACTGAGAAGTAACCCTCTGGTTTGACAGAAAAACAAAGGTAAATTCCAAAGATTTTAAAAATGACTTGTTTATGTAAAGAATGTTTTCTAAAGTAAGCTTTTTATTTTTTTTTTTTTTTTTTTTTTTTAAAGATTTTATTTATTTATTTGACAGAGAGAATGAGAGAGAGAGAGCACATGAGAGGGGGGAGGGTCAGAGGGAGAAGCAGACTCCCTGCCGAGCAGAGAGCCCGATGCGGGACTCGATCCAGGGACTCCAGGATCATGACCTGAGCCGAAGGCAGTCGCTTAACCAACTGAGCCACCCAGGCGCCCCGTAAGCTTTTTATTTTTAAATTTTTTAAATTTTTCTTTAAGCTTTTTTTTTTTTTTAGATTTTTATTTCTTAATTTTGAGAGAGAGACAGAGACAGCAGGAGCAAGGGGGAGGAGGCAGAGGGAGAGGGAGAGGCAGACTCCCTGCTGAGCAGGGAGCCCAATGAAGGACTCAATCCCAGGACCCACGAGATCACAACCTGAGCTGAAGGCAGATGCTTAACTGACTGAGCCACCCAGGTGCCCCTCTTTTTAAATATTTTATTTATTTATCTGAGAGAGAGAGCACATGCACACACAAGCAGGGGAGAGGGACAGAGGGAGAGAGACAAGCAGACTCCTCACCTCGCCAGGAGCCCAACCAGAGGCTGGATCCCAAGACCGTGAAATCATGACTTGAGCTGAAGATGCCTGACTGACTAAACCACCCAGGCACCCCTCTAAAATAAACTTTTTATAAAAAAGGGTTATATTTTGTTTATGAGGTGGCAGTATATAATGGTTTTGTTTATAAGGTGGCAGTGTATATCTTTGTTACGTATGCCATGGGGGTACTACATGCACAAAAACCAATATTAAATGGGGGTTCAATATGTGAAATAAGTCTAAAGATTTCCTTTCAGGCGGTGCCTGGATGGCCCAGTTGGTTAAGTGGTTAATAAGCGTCTGCCTTAGGCTCAGGTCATGATCTCAGGGTCCTGGAATCCAGCCCCTCATCCAGCTCCCTGCTCAGTGGGGAGTCTGCTTCTCCCTCTGCTTCTCCCCCTGCTCATGCTCCCTCTCCCTCTCTCTCAAATAAATAAATTAATTAAATCTTTAAAAATACATACATACATATTTTCTTTCAGCATTGCAAATTCCTTTTTAGTTTGTTCTATATAATTTTAATGTTTGTTGTCAGATTATTATATTTTTATTCATTAGAATAAAACTAGTTTGCTAACATATTCTCCTCTATTTTTTTAAAAAAAATAAATTTCCTTCTTTTTAAATATAGTTAGTTTTAATTGATGTTTTTCTCTTGAACAAGAAAATTCCACATCCTGCCTGTTTCACTTCAGAAGTGGTTGAAATTTTAACATACTACTGTCCATTTGATAAATCTGACCTAAGTTTTTTGCTTACTTATTTTAAACAAGAAATTTTGTTCTCAAATTTAAAGAAAAGAAAAAAGAAAGGAAAAAATTTTAGAAGACGACTGGTGAATATGAAATTATTGCTGATTGTATTATAATCAGTAATGGAAAGTACAGAGATTCAAGCTGTGTTTGTTTCATTTGTGTTTTGATTATTTGGAACCCTGGTAATACCAATAAGATTATAAGCAGATAATATGAATTTATTAGATAAGAACTGTCTAATTGTAAAATTGTCTCAATCTAAATACTTGTGGTACCATTATGTTGGGTTTTGGTTGTTGTTATTCTTGTTGGCAATACTGAATTGAATCTTTGCAATTTGGAATACTGCTTAACTGGGATTGATGCTTAAGTCTAAAAATCTCTGAGACCATAGTCCTCTGAGGGACTAGGTCAAAATTTTATAAACAAACAATCTCTTGGGTGGCTTCAGTGGGTCTTGATTTTGGCTCAGGTCATGCTATCAGGGTCTTGGGATCGAGCCCCACATTGGGCTCTGTGCTCAGTGTGGAGTTTGCTTGACATTCTCTCCCCCCCCGCCCCTCCCTCTATTTGCGTACAAGCTCCCTCTCTTTCTTTCTCTCAAATAAAGAAATAAATCTTTTAAAAAATAATACACAAATAATCTCCAGATGCAAACCAATGGGGGCAAGACTTACCAGTTTTATTATATGACACACAGAGTACTGCATTTCAAAATTCCCAAGGACCAGTTCTGGTTCTGGTCATCAGAATGAAAAACTAGCTTGCTAACATAATCTTTAAAAAAAAAAAAAAAGCTTTAAAATAAATGTTCTTTCTTTTAAGTATAGTTTAGATTTAATGTTTTTTCTTGAATCACAAAAAACAGTTCTTGCCTTCTATACTTTAGAGAAATCTAAGACACAATTTGACATAGAGAAGTACATTCTGACACACTGAATATAACTAAAATGCAGAGTAGCATTTTAGAATCTGAGGAGCTTGAAAATAAATGATAATAAGTACACTGGAGAAGAAAACCAGAATTTGAAATACCACCAAACTGGCATTGAGTTTCTTATTTTCCTTCTACTTCTGAGGAATTGCTCAGGACTTGCTTTCAAAGAGCCAGAAAACTCCAAGCTATGCAGTGTAAGCTCTAAGAACTCCAAGAGAAGCCCACTATCCCTATTTCTGATCAGAGTTTGCAGAGAGAATCTCTAAGGACCCGAGAGAGAGAGAGAAATCTTGTTGGTGTTTCCTTTTTTCTTTCATTTTATGTTCTCTTTCATGGTCATCCCTAGTCAATCCTGTGACAGTGGTGGCAGTTATAGGGACAGTGGCTGCACAGGCACCCCAAATCATGGAGACAGGAAACCCTTCTCTCTAATCAGAGGAGGCTCTAAGAATGTTGGATAACTCTAGCTATTTTGTTCTCTCTCTGTCCTCTTGCTTCTGGGCACCAAAGCAAGCATAGTCATAGGAAGTGCATTAAAAAAAAAAAAAAGGATAAATTATGAAAGTCTCAGTTTTCTAGCCAGAGAAAAATGAAAATGGGCCCCTGGGAGCAGGATATTTTTAGGTCTATTGAGAGCTTAAAAAAATGATCATATGAAGTTGTACATGAACTTTTGAGCTCACACCTGCCTGAATGGATCTAACTGTAAACAGTATTATTACTAACAAAATTGTCAGAACTGAACCTAGATCCCAAACTGGTGATTGAATGTCATATACACAGGACAGATCCAAGTAACACTGCAAAGACTTTGAAAATTGAATTAACACTAGAAACACCATCCACAGAAGGGTGGTAGGAACTTGCAAACACCTTATCTGGGTAGGTTGCTTGCTAAAGCAAACCAAAGGAAACAAAAAATATCAACATTCTTGATAGGATTTAAAAAGACGAAAGACTTCTAAGGTAATATCAAAATGTCTAGAATACAATCTAAATTTATTCAATATAAGAAGAACCAGAACAATCGCAACCTATCTTAATTGAAAAGAAAATCAATGAACATCAACCCCAAGACAATGCAGATATTAGAATGATCAGACAAAGACCATAGGTAGCTATTATAATTATAATCCAAGATGTAAGGAAAGACACTTTTGAAATGAGTAAAAAGATAGAAGGTTTCAGCAGAGAAGTAAAGTATTTTAAAAAGCAACTGAAACTTTAGAACTACAAAATACAATAAATGAAATTTTGAGAAATTCCAAAATGGACTTAGGAAAGACACCTGAGTAGATGGAGATGACAAAGGAAAGAGTCAATGAACTTATATTCGGGTCAATAGAAATTACCTAATTTGTACATCAGAAAAAAAAAGAAAGAAATTTAAGAAAATGAACACTGTCTCAAAGATATGTAAGCCAACACCAAAAGGTATTATTAGGACATTGGAAGGAAAGGAAGAAAGAATGAGATGCAAAAAATGTTTTAGGAAATAATGGTTGAAAACTCCTTTAACCGGTCAAAAATTTAAACTTACACACTTAAAATTATCTCAGTGAACTCCAATGAGGATAAACTCAAATAAATGCATGCCCAAACACATTATAATCAAACTGCTGAGAATTAAAGACAAAAGTCTTTAAAGAAGCCAGAGAAAAACAGCCCTTTGCCTATTGGGGACCAGTAATTCTAATGACTACAGTTTCTCATCAAATACCAGGGAGGACAAAAACCAATGGAACAAAATTTTTAAAAAGTGACTGAAAGAGGGGCACCTGGGTGGCTCAGTCAGTTAAGCAGTGGACTCTTGATTTTGGCTCAGGTCATGATCTCAGGGTTGTGAGATGGAGCCCTGTGTTGGTCTCTGGGCTGAGCGTGCAGCCTGCTTAAGATTCCCTTTCCCTCTGTACCTCCTCCCACCCCCACTCACACTGGCTCTCTTGCTTTCTCTCTTTATCTAAAAAAGAAAGAAAGAAAGAAAGAAACATGAAGTTCTTTAGAGTGAAAAGAAATAATACTTGAGAGAAATCTGGACTTTAGGAATGAAGGAAGAACAACAGAAATAATAAATATCTAGGTAAATGTAAAAGACTATTTTTTCTTCTTTAATATCTTAAAATATATGTAAAATGCAGTTTTAAATATTGAAAAGAAAAAAATGATAACATTATCTGGTTAGGTTTTTAGTGTTTGTAAATATAATATATATTACAACTATGACATAAAAAAAGAATATAATTATACACTGTTAAGTTTTTTACATCCTATTTGACATGATAAAATACTTCTAAATCAACTAAAAAGCTTTTACTATATATTTAATATATATTAATTATTAATTAACATATCATACATATTATGTAAACTTTTTATGTATTTTTAATCTCTAGAGCAACTATTAAGGCAAACAAACAAAAATTACACAAAAGCGTTATAATCCAAAGTTCAATATATAACTTAATGTGATACCAAAAAAATATCATATGATCAAAGCAAAGGCAAGAAAGGGGAAAAAGAAAAAAATGAAAAACTGACAAACAGAAAACAAATAATAAAATGGTAGATCTAAATGTAAACTTATCAATAATTATATTAAACATAAAGAGTCTGAAACATGCCAATTAAAATTCATTGACAGAATGAATTAAAAAAAAGAGACACAACTATATTCTGTCTATAGGCAGACAGTCTATTTTTCAATTGCAATGATATAGGAAGGTTAAAAAATAAAAGGGTGTAAAAAGAAATGCAAGCAAACACTGATAAAAATGAACCTAGATCAGTATATTACTATCAGACAAAGTAGGCTGCAGAGAAAACAAATTACCAGGGATAAAGTAGAATAATGAAAATGTATCAACTCAAGAAGATGTAACAGTCTCAAATGTGAATGCATCCAACAAGGGAGTTATTTCTCCCTGTTAATGGTTTATTCAGTGAATAATGATTTCAGGTTTATTCAGTGAGTACTTAAAATATTTTTTGAATCTCTCTTCTTTTTTTCACCTCCAATGCATTTACTTGGATTTCTACAGTTCCTTTTGGATTTCTGCAAAAATATTTTAATCATTTCCTTAATTCTATTTTTGTCCTCTTCAGTATGATTCTACATTGTTGATGAAATGATACTAGTAACATTAATATACAATTTTGTTGTTCCAAGGTGAAATATTTTTCACAGCTACTGTATAAACGCAGAAATCTCAAAATTATAGCAGTGAAAAAAAAAAAACATATGCACACACACACACACACACACAGATTTTCTAATTCTTTAGCAACTATGCTTTCTTTTGCTGTGTCTTTGCAAATGCTATTCTCTCTGAGGGGTAAGACCTCACTGGCCACCTCTACCCTAGGGTCTACCTAGATGACTCCCACTCATACACAGAGAAATACGACAGTCCTGCTCGCAAGGAGCAAACAGTCTACTACAAAAGGAAAGACAAGATGACAAGTCCATGAAATTGCACAATACAAGTGCAATGAGATGTTCAATGTATCTACAAAATTAAACTTTTAACTAAGAAATTCTCTTATTTATTCTTCTTATAGAAATTAAATATATGTCATTATTAAAATCACATAGTCATAAATATACATCTTTTTTTTTTTTTTAAGATTTTATTTATTTATTCATGAGAGACAGAGAGAGAGAGGCAGAGGCAGAGGGAGAAGCAGAGTCCCTGCGGAGCAGGGAGCCTGATGCAAGACTCGCTATCCCAGGACGCTGGGATCATGACCTGAGCCGAAGGCAGACACTTAACCGACTGAGCCACCCAGGCATCCCAAATATACATCTTCTTAAAGCTGGATAAAGCCTTTATTTAACATGCTAGTTTCTGTTAAATAAAGGATTCTAGTTTATGCTGAAAAGCGTACTTTCCCACATCTTATTCACTGATACCTCATACTTGTCATTAACTCCTGAGCCTAACAATAGTTGAACTGAAGAGGCTCTATTATATTACATGGAACCCCTGGAGACAAACTCAAGCATGGCAGTTTTCTATGTCAATTTTATCTAACAGGATAGTATCACAGAGTCATAATATCAGAGTCATAGTAATAGTAGATCTTATTTGGATAGCATTCAATTTAACTTATTAAAGTTGGCTGGCGACTTACTCATCTTTCCTGGATATGTGATAGAACTGAAAGAGGGGAATATTTGAGTATGCAAGGAACAGTGATAAGAATACTGTTGAAATAACTTTCTAGGCCCAAGGTGGAGTGGCTTCTGCCTAGGATGGCGCATCAGCAAACTGAGACTTAGGTAAACCACTTTCCTGCTCCTGTTAATGTTCTGCATGCCCAGAAAAGCAGACTATACAGTCTGCCAATCCCTGAATGCCAAGGCAATGCTGAATTCTCTACTTATTTCCTTATTCCTTCTTGCCTCAAACAAGTTTGATTATGTGGCCCTAGCAAATCCGTTATTTTCTACTTTTCTCTTCTTCATTCTTTATTCTTTGTCCTATAGAAGCCTCCCACCCCATTTTGCAGTTCCCTGGACCAGAGGGAATGGAAATTGCCAGCTTTATGAAGTAATTAATAAAGTTTGTTATCAACTAAATTGTCTTCTTTAATCCTTTTTAAACAACTCTTTGTGTAGAAATACTCTCAAATACAATTTACTGGTAAGGACATTTTCTGATTTAATGATCTTCTTTATAGAGCAAAACAGAAGCAGGTTTGGTAGATGACTGGCCACTTGGGGGTGGGGGTGGAAAAGGGGAGTAAAGACTCGGGTTTGTGATGATGGTCGTCAAACTATATACACTTACTGAATTGTGCACTTAAAATGCTAAATGATATAAGTCAGACAGAGAAAGACATATACTGTATGATACCACTTATATGTGGAATCAAATAAATGGATGAATGAATGAATGAATAAACTGAACTCATAGACACAGAGAACAGATTGGTGGTGGTTGCCTAAGGTGCCAGGTAGGAAGTAGGCAAAAGAGGTGAAAGCAGACAAAAGGTACAAACTCTCAGTTACAAGATAAATAGTCCTGGAGTCATCTTGTAGAGCATAAAGCAAAGTGGATTCTATGGTATGGTAAATCACAATGCAATAGAGTAATTTTTTTTTTTTTTTTTAAAGTAAGCTCTATGCCCAACGTGAGGCTTGAGCTCAAGACCCCAAGATCAAGAGTCACATGTTCTACCGACTGAGACAGCCAGGCACTGCTAGGATAACTTTTTAAAAAAGTAATAACATTGCAGGAGTCACAAAATTTGGAATCCATTTCTGGTTATATCATCCAGCTACATGGACTGAGCAGACTCATTTAAAATTCCTTAGAGGGAACAAGTTGGTGATATACCTAAGACTTAAAAAATTAAAATCAATTAAAAAATAAAATACATAGAAACAATACATTTTACATATTAAGAGAAAATTAGAACTTTTTAAGAAAAGCTAATGGCCAAGGAGCTTATAAGAACAAATTTCAAACAAGGAAAGAAAAATTTTTTGATTGTCAAATGAGCAAAGATGTCAGTGAGACACTTGTTTATTTCTGGAGGAAATATAAATATAAATGGAAGGCAATTTGGTACTTTGATAGGTAGGTCATAAAGAAGGCAGAGGATCATAGGGGAAGAGAGGAAAAAATGAAACAAGGCAAACAAGGAGACAAACCATAAGAGACTCTTAATCTTAAACAAACTAAGGGTTGCTGGAGTGGAGGGGCGTGGGGGGATAGGGTAACTGGGTGATGGACTTTGGGGAGGGTATGTGTTGTAATGAGCACTGGGGATAAGACTGATGAATCACAGACCTATACCCCTGAAACAAATAATACATTATATGTTAGTAAGAAAAGAATAAAATAAACAAAAACAAAAACAACAACAACAAAAAACACTTTGTCTTGTATGTCTGCCAAACCAATATATCTTATGGAACTATCCACTATCCTCTCAGACATTTAGGAACAAGGATATTCCAAACAGGAATAATTTCAAGAAATGTAGACAGGTCTTTTCCAATATTTATGTCTTGCATGTTCCTTCCTTTCTTCCTTCCTTTTTCTTTGTGCATGCCAAGTATGCATGATGTGTGTGTGTGTTATTTTGGGGGTATGGTCTTTAGAATAATGTTGAACATAAGTGCAATACCAGCTGAGTAAAAATAATTTTGACCCTTTTCTCTAGCAACATCTCAAAAACCATCGAAGAGTAGAAAAAACTTATTTTGATAGAACTTTCTCTTAGAAATCCTGAGCAAACATTATATTTAATGGCAGAATACCAGAATCCCACAAGCTGTGCCTACAGCCTTTCCTTGAAATTTTTTAAGCCTATACTGGGAGTCATGATCCTTTCATTTGTTCAAAACTTGTTTATTTATGCTTTGTTTTTCATTATTCAGGGTTACTAAAGAACATTTGTTCTCAGTGTTATGATAGTCTCTTAAATTAATTTGAGAGGCAATATCATTTTTAGATGTTCTTGGAAGGTTTTAAGAGGGGAAGTACTAGTTTTTTGAAGGATTCTTATTTGTCAAAAAAAAAAAGGGGGGGGGAGGAAACTTGCACACTATCTGCGTCTGAGCCTAGTGAAGCCCAGGCTCACCTACACCTCTGTAATCATGAGGCTCACTTCTTCACTTCATTCTTTTCTCTGCTCAGGTGTCATCTCATCAGGATTTCCTTCCCAGATGGCCCTTGGTAAAAGAACGCTACTCACACCCTGGCAGGCCACAACACTTAAGAGTACCACCTGAGAATGGAGTATTTATCACACTGTTTCTAAGTTTGTTTATTTTCTGTCTCCTTATACTAGAATAAAAACTCAGGGATGTGACAACTTTGCTCTTTAGTTCACTGGTAAACTGTTCTGAGAATAGTGTCTTGAACAGAGTAAGTGCTTAATAAATATTTGTTGGAAGAATGAACCCTTGGCAAGTAAGAAGCATCTAGAGGGAGTATAGTGGGAATAAGAATTAACAGATTCATCTCTCTGTGGCACCATCCTAAGTGATCTAGAACAGATAAGTGGAGTCCCCTCAGAGTTTCTGATTTAATAATTCTGGTTTGGGACCCAAGAGCTTGCACATTCTAGTAAATTCCCTGGTGATCCTCTTTGGGTTGGTCAGGAACCCACAGACTTTGACAGTAATGAATTTAGAAGAACTCTTGGGGTTAATGATTGGGGTAAATGAAGTCAATTTTTGTATCATTCAAAACTGTATTTTTTGAACAAATAACTTGTTAGATTCCTTATTGAATCAATTCATTTTCCTTCTCTTTACATTTCTTTAGGAATCAGGAATGTATCCTAGATTGTCATTTTTATATTATTTCCTATTGAATATCTAATTAAATACTATAACCATAATCAGGGTAGTAGAAACAACTCTTCACTCTAATGAAGTGATTATATATATAATGCTTATCTTTACCTGGGTTCTGATTAAATGATCTCAAAGCTTAGTAGAAGAGTCCTATATTGAGCCAATATTAAAAATCTCTACTGAAGTTAAAAGTCTGTATTAAAGGGGGCAAGGAAACTAACATTCTGGCCCTGTCTTAGGCTCACTTAACATGATCTCATTTTCATGCTAAGAAAGTCCCTCTACATTTTGGAGCAGTGTTTGTCTTCTCCACTTGGAGGAATATAGATGGGCTCTGAGAGGCTACTTGCTTCTCAAACTCACCCAGCTAGATAGAGTTAAAGCAGGCCCTCACAGCAATCTCAGACCACAGTGCCTTCCAGGACAAACAGGGAGTTTTGTTCATTGTGTTTCAAACTCACTGTGCTGGAAGAGATGGGTAGAAAGCAAGTTCCAAGGCACAGAGAGGAATGTGAAAAGGTAACTAGTAAATATTTTGTTGCAACAAAACTGACTCAGCATGAGGATGAAGTCATGTTAGTCAGTGAGTCTTAGGTTCAGTAACAGAATAAGTGATACAAATAGGGTTTTAACTTTCCCAGCACCCCTTCATTTCAACAGTCTTGAAATTCAGGGCTGAGCCCTACCTCAAATCTCTGATGGTGTTATATAGAAGAAAGGCACCTTAAGAATAGGTAAGACAGACAATGCAACCAAAACTCCCTAATGCATTACTTCTCAGGTGCAGGAAGTAGTCATTGCTCACATATGCATCTAGATGTGGCCATTATTTAGTCTCATTTCCCAAGACAGCCCATGCAGCAGCCACACTGGACCACTGGCCACTTTCTCCCCCACCAGTGCTGCTGCCATGTTTTTCCTTCTCTCTGTAATACCATCATCTGTCCTCATGGGATAGGTTTTGTTAGTATTTTTGTTTGCTTACTTTGCTATGTCTGCTATTCCTATCACTCATGAAAAGGAATAAAATAATTCTTTTTAAATCTTGAGGAAATTACAACTTCCAATAAATGTCATAAAATTCTAGAATCCTAATTCTTGATTTCTAGTTCTTGCTGCCCATTCAGAAGGCCACCTAAAGTTCTGTGGTCCTCTAGGCTTCTGCTGTCATCTCCAGCCTAGAAACCCATCAGATCTCCCAGGCAGCCCATGGGCTGGAGAGCACCTTGGGGCTGGGTCACCAGAGGAAACTTGTCTCAGGTGGGTCATGGGGATTTGAGGGGACTTCCACCCTGTGTGCCAACCGTCACCAGGCAACCTTCTCCACCTCACTGAAAGAGTATCCCTAGACTTACCTTCCTCATTTTTCACACACAAAATTCTTTGTATCCCTTAAGATTTAAATCAAAGTGCCCTTTCATTCTAGATTCTAGAAAGACCTAGATTTTTTTTCTGTGATATCAGTTCCCTTCACTTACCCCATTTTATTCCCGAGCTGTCGTTTATATCAATGTCTACCTCAATTGATATTAAGCAACCTTAAATTAGATAAAGGGCTTTCTCTTATTTTATCCTTCTGTAATTTCACAGGGTGCCTTCCTGGGTTATATAATAACATATATGCCAAATAAGATAGCTATGTGACCCAATCTCATTCTAAAATCATATTAGCTGATGCTTTTGGATTATGAGTATCCAAAATTCTATCTGCCTCATTTAATCTAAAGAAAACTGAAAATCAAACTGTATTATGAAGTATCCAAAAATCATTTTGATCAATTCTATTCAACCTGGTAGTCTTTTTCACTGATGTAAAATGGAGCAAAGTCAAATATTTTAAAAAGTCATATTTTTACATTTGTGCTACCTATTTTTTTTTAAATATGATATCCCCCAAACTAAGAGCAGAATCAGCTTACCATATTATTTAAAAGAAAAAAATGCAGTATTGCATTTCTTAGTCATTGATAATGTTTCTTTTCTTTCTTTTTTTTCTTTTTTTTTTTAATTTTGGTAAGTCTTACACATGCCATGTTTACAGCACACAAAGATGGTTATTCACATAATATCTTCTTAATATACTCAAATCCCAAAATAATATTTCCTCTAAGACAAATATCATGTTGTCATAAACTAGGTGCCACAAAATAAGAGATATTCTAATACTGTATTGAAAAGAAATTGTTTTGTGCTCTAAGTGCTTAGAGAACAAGTAAATGCGTCTGCCTATAATTTTCAATCAGTCACTCCATTGTTCAGAGAAGTAGATGACAGTATAAAAACCCTGTTAAGTATTTTATTCAGAAGAAGAAAAGGAACATAAAGAATCTGAGGCTTAGGTAGGCTGACGGGTTGATTTAGTAGCCCCAGGAACTTGCTGTTTTTCAGACATAATTACAATAGCTCTATTATATAATAGAACAATGATTTCAAAGATTTATGATAAACACATGTAGTAGCAAAAATAAATTAATAAATTAATTAAGAAAAATAAAATCCTTTTCAGTGTTCTTACCTACAGGTAGATCCTGCATTTTGGGGATATGAAAATGCTCCTTGAAGTGCCTCAGCTCATCTTCCTCATCAAGGCGGAGGGCGACCCTCTCATCTGTCGGGTGACATCGAAGTTCTGATGCAATGCGTTGTACTGTGTCAGCTGGTAACTCAAGAGGGGAGGGCTCCATTACAAGTTGCTTCTCTAAAAATGAAAGTGAATATAATATAAAATAATTTAGCCACCATCATTTTTTTTCTGTAGAAAATTAGTCAACCCTTTTGGCTTAAGTAAGATTCTCATCTTCCCAACCTCAGAAATAATATAATTGACCAAACAGCATTAAACCTCATGCTTGAGTTTTTCTCATGTGTGAAATAAAGAAAATGATAATAACTTAAGGGGTGTTGAAAGGAATAAATTTAGGTAATGGTGGTGAGGAGTAAGGTCTTAATAAATGTTAGCTCTTTCCATTTTTGTTTTCTGGAAAATGGACCAAATTAGTGACTTTCAAACATACGTAAGTTCATCACCTTTTCCTCTAGATGTCTTACTGGGGGTAACAGTAAAGATGCTTTTGTGAAAAGTGTAGAGAAACAGTGCCCCACCTAGCTTGTCCTTCTCCCTATCCCCCTTCCTCTGTTTTACTCCCAATGATTCTTGGATCAGAGTTTTAAAATTAGGGACATATATATACAATAGAACCATAACAAATTCTTTATTGTGAATGAAAACAGTATTGATGAAAAAGGTAACTTTACCTTTACCTTCTACCTAATGTTAATAATTTTTGCCATATGAAGACCAAAGAGCTCTTCCTGCTACTGATAAAGAGAAACTTCTCTTTCAAAACTATATATGCCATCTTAGAACAAAGCAGAACCCCATGATATTTTCTGAAACTACATTTTGCTCTGTTTAATCGTCATTTAAAATTTCTCACAATTTTGGAAAGAAAGCTTCATTTTCTGGGTGGGGGGGAACAACAGAAATTTAACTACATATTCTTAAACTTTACCCAAACTTTCTTTATATTGATTTATTTATATTTCCCCAAGTTTTAGCTTTTTTTGAAATTGAGTAAGAATAGTAATAGAGAAAAAAAATTCTCAGGTAGCTTGATTTATAGACTTCTACTTTTGTGCCTCCACTTATGCATTCCTCCATTCATTTATCTTTCCAGGAGCACTTGTGGAGCACCAACCATGTAGCTCAAAGCACTGATGAAAGAGCACTGTAAAAGATGGTGCGTAAGCAATACATTTTTAGTTTACTTTTTAGTGGAGAATGAAAAATATAATTAAATAATGTAATTTCAGAGAGTTTCAAGAGCTATGTATAAAAAAAGCAGAGTAATGGGATAGAGAGTCACTAGGGTATGGAATAACTTCCTCAGGGGAAGGGTCAAGTGTATCTCTTTGAGGCAGGGATCTACGTGCATTGTTATGGAATCAAACACGTGAAGACCAGGAACTAGAGAAGATGACAGAAAAGTACAAAAATCCTGTGGTGGGGACAGGCTTGGCCTGTTCAGCTAATACACTAAGTAAGTAAGGGAGAAGGAGACACTATGAAGGAAAGAAGGCAGGGGCAGAAGTTAATTATGAAGAACTCTGAAGCCAGAAAGGAGTCTGGATAATTTTTCTAAACTTAACGGGAAATTGCTGGAGAGTCCTGAGTAGGAAAGTGATAGGACATAATTTTGCATGAAATAAAAATCACTTTTTCTGCTCTCTGATGAGTTAGAAGGAGTTGAAAAAGAGAGGCAGATTCAGGCTATTTTAGTAGTTCAGGGGAAAATGATGGTGGATTAAATGTGATGAGGAGAAAAGCAGAGAAGTGTGTGGATTCATTCCATATTTTGGAGGAAAGGCAGCTAGATTTTCTCTGGTGAGGGATCTGAGCAAATATGTTAAAAGTGGTGAAATAGGGGCGCCTGAGTGGCTCAGTTGGTTAAGCGACTGCCTTCGGCTCAGGTCATGATCCTGGAGTCCCGGGATCGAGTCCCGCATCAGGCTCCCTGCTTGGCAGGGAGTCTGCTTCTCCCTCTGACCCTCCTCCTTCTCATGCTCTCTGTCTCTCATTCTCTCTCTCTCAAATAAATAAATAAAATCTTTAAAAAAAAAAAAGAAATTAAAAAAAAAAGTGGTGAAATAAGAAATACCTAGGGAAGAAAAACTTGGAGGAGGGAAATCAAAGTTCTGTTTAGGACACATGAAGTTTGAGGTAGAAATAACAAACTGGCTATTGGATGTTTGGGTCTGTAGCTCAGAAGAAAATTAGATCACAAGATATAAGCTTGATATTTTTCAACTCATAGACTATACTTAAAGCCTAGAAATCCTAAGAACCAACTAAAACTAACAGAGATGAGGCTCTCAAATCTCAATCATCTGTCTTCTTCTCACCACCCTCCCCTTTTTCTCCCACCCCAACCAACACACCCAGTGTTAGGTGATGAAGAGTTGCATGTCTGAATGTTATACAATGCCAGTAAAACAAGCACACTTCCTATTCTCTAAACTGGAATTCTTCTTATTTATTTGACCTCTTCCTTTCTCAATTGCCAGGGGTCTCCCCTGATAAGTTATTCTGTATATTCTCAAATAAGGGTACTGAGCTTGATTTGAACATGTTTTTAGCTTTGATGCCAATAACGGCTGCCAATTGCTCCAATCCATGCTTTTGTACAAAAGTCAACGATTTCAACAATGGTGTTGATAGTTCCTTCAATATCTAACCGTACTAAATTATTTGTCTTTTTCATGAAATTTCCTCTGTGATCTTTCTCATGTCATTCCCTTTGCCTAAAATGTTCTACTTCCCTTTCTATATATTCACATCCTAGTCACCTTCAAGCCCTAGTTCAAAGGCTACTTTTTTTTTTTTCTCCCACAAGGCCTGTCATGTTGTCTCAACTAAAAGTACTTTTTCCTCCTCTGGATACCTGTAACACTTAAAGAGCACACCTTTATTCGTAAGTAAGGCATCCTGCCAGATACTCTATTTAGATGCCTCTGTGGTTGGGAAAGCTGAAATATGTTGCCACACCTACAACTTGATTCTGCATGGGTTCCCACCTATTGCCTTGTGATGAATTAACCTGCTTTTTGAATAGAGATGACAGTGTCTCTACCATTTGACATTATCCTAGTCACAATTGACTACACCTCTGTTAGACACTTGACTCACTGGAGACAATGCACTGTTTTGTTAGACAGTGACTTGCTGTGACTGCTTTAGCCAAACAGTCATGATGGTGTTTATCTGAACATCTCATCAGATTCTTTCAGGAATCTGAGCTATGAGATACAGTTATTTATTCAGTTGGAAACAGAAGCAAAAATTTTTAAAAATCATAGAAAGCAATGATAAGATGGTTGGGTCTAGAAGGAGTATTGTCATGAGTGACTCATTTTTTTCAAAGTCAAACAGAACCACTGCTTGTTAAAATATGAAGTGATTTCAGAAGCAAATAAGAATCAACTTAGTTATGCAATGGTAGGGGATGGAACAGCTATGTCTCTTGAAAAGTGACAAGACAAACCAGTCTGGAGAGTCATTGAATCCTTCCATGCAACAACTATGTGTATATCCTGGAAGGTCACCTAGAGAATTGGCTGTCCTGAGAATCTAATGAGCTGTTTTCTGCCTATCAAGTGTGTTTTTACTATGAACACATTACTTATGGTGGCTTGACTGAGTTGCTGGGCTACCCATCCTACTCAACTATATATATTCTACCTGGAGGCCTGAATCTTGTTTATCTTTGTAGCAATTCCATTCCTGAGCAGTGGCTTTTACGTAGAGCATTCCCCTAAAACAGCAATTTAATAAGAATGCACAAAATAGCTTGAATTATTTCACATGATTAAAGACTATCCAAAGAGCAATGCCCTTCTTACTCCAACCACATGGAAATTAATTAGAAAAACATTTTCAAAAATCTTGCCTTTTATCTAGTAATTTCTTTGGAGAGTCAGAACTCTGAGGGTTCACTGGGCTTGACTGTAAACTCTGAATAGGTTACCTAAATATACATATTAGTTTGCTACCATCATATTCCCAGTAAAATCCAATTTTCTTTATTTTAAAAAAGATATTTGGGGGTGCCTGGGTGGCTCAGTTGGTTAAACGACTGTCTTCGGCTCAGGTATTCATCTTGGAATCCCAGGATTGAGTCCCATGGCCGGCTCCCTGCTCAGCAGGGAGTCTGTTTCTTCCTCTGACCCTCCCCACTTTCATGCTCTCTCTCTTTCTCTCAAATAAATAAATAAAATCTTAAAAAAATAAAATAAAAAAGATATTCATATTAATTCATTAGCCTTTTTGTATTTGTTTCTTATTTAATCCTTCTAACAATCTTGAGGGATCAGAATAATTTTCTTCTACTTCCAGATCAAACTTTGGGATAATAAGAGTCCACTGTTTGGGACTGCACTTCACTTGAGGAACAGAGTCAGCCATGCTTGTCTTCGGCATGGCATGTGGATAGAATGCACAGAGCAGAATTCCTGGCCCTCTTATTTTATTTTTCCTTGTATCTTACTTTATGATTTTTAAAAAATGCTTCTTTGGGGCACCTGGGTGGCTCAGTCGTTAAGTGTCTGCCTTCAGCTCAGATCATGATCCCAGGATCCTGGGATGGAGCCCCACATTGGGCTCCCTGCTCAGAGGGAAGCCTGCTTCTCCCTCTCCTACTCCCCCTGCTTGTGTTCCCTCTGTCGCTGTCTCTCTCTCTGTCAAATAAATAAAATCTTAAAAAAAGAAAATATGTTTCTTTGGCTCATTCTCTTTTTTCCCTAACTTCATTCTTTTTTTCAGCCTTGTACTCCATCTGCAAATACAGGAGGCAATGAATCTACTACTCTTTTTAATCAATCCTTCTAATCCAGTCCCAGCCAGGCAGAGGTTGAAGAGGCTAGTCCCACTTCTGGGCCTGTCACAGCCCAGATGTCACAACCTCACCTGCACAGAGATTAAAACACCTGCTAGTG
Source organism: Mirounga angustirostris (assembly GCF_029215605.1). NCBI lineage: Eukaryota > Metazoa > Chordata > Mammalia > Carnivora > Phocidae > Mirounga > Mirounga angustirostris. Next base: position 109,807,209 of record NW_026991711.1, on the reverse strand, counting down.
AAATAGGCTTTCAGGGAGAACACACCTGGTCTCACCTGCCAAAATGTACCACTAACACCAGAAGTGAATACAATCCGCAGTGCCCAATACCAGAGTGCCCTCACTCCAAGGAAACAATTTATTAACTCAGAATAATTGCTGTTTCATTCTGCATTCATCCTGTCAGCAAGGCAATTAGTGCTTCACAAGCCTCAATTTATGCCTCCTGTAGGTTTACCATTTTCAAGTAGATTGACATGCTCTTACTTTGAAATTAAAAAAAAAAATCAACCCAAGTTAAAAAAATCCAAATTTTACATTTCACACATTTAATTTTGATTGTCTTAAGAAGGCATGTATACAGGGCGCCTGGGTGGCTCAGTCGTTAAGCGTCTACCTTCGGCTCAGGTCATGATCCCAGGGTCCTGGGATTGAGCCCCGCATCGGGCTCCCTGCTCAGCAGGAAGCCTGCTTCTCCCTCTCACACTCCCCCTGCTTGTGTTCCCTCTCTTGCTGTGGTTCTCTCTGTCAAATACATAAATAAAATCTTAAAAAAAAAAAAAAAGAAGAAGGCATGTATACACACACACTTGTTCTTAGGAAAGCCACCTAACTTTTCTGTGCTGCAATGTTATATAAAACTAATAATTTAAGTTTTACTTTCTTCAGAGGTTCATGGTTAGGATCAAATGAAATTTATTAGGTAAATTCCTTTATAAAGAGATAAAAGATATGCTCATAATATCTTTTAATAGTAATACCTTGTGATGGAAAGTGCCATTTTACCCTCAATTTAGCTTCTGAAATTTTTTAAATTGTGTTCTGTCTATTTTATTAGGCAGCTATAACTTTAAAGCTAAAACTTTTATAAAAAATTGATTGTTTTCATGGAATCATGGAATCCAGGATCTTCTAGTCACCTATGTGTCTAAGGTCAAATAGTTAAATAAATGACTATGACTACTCAGTGGCTAATCTTTACACAGTTTCAGGTTTCATGCCTGAAATAAGCAAATTACACACGAGTTCAAAGTTTAGAACCTGGCAAAGCAAATTATAAAGTACAGAGCTTTTCAGTGAGAAAGAAAATGTTATTTAATACACATGCACAGAGCAGTATTCTTTAAATGTGTCATTGTTCACTGTCACAACTGTATATTTCATGTCAAGGAGTATATGAATTACATGCTGAGCATCACATTAATAAGATCAACACATTTGCTCTAATGTTTCTACCTAAAAAACACCCCACCCTCCTCAAAATAAAAGCAGAAAAGAAAAAACTTTTTTTAGCTATGAAATAAAAGTGTATTAACTCTCCATTCTTAGGCAAATATTTCATAAAATGAAAGGGGAAGCAACCCGGCTCATGAAATAGACATTTTCACTTCTCCAAATAAATATTGAACATGACTAATGGCACCATAAGACAACTAGAATTACCAGAAAACACAGGACCTAATACTTATTTAAAGATCTGAATTTTTATCTAATCGAGCCATTTAAACTCAAGTAACTACAAAATTAACTTCAATTAGTCAAATGTAATCATCTCTCACTAAATGAATTGCATAGTACTCTTGACAGCAATACATTGGTAAAGATCTCTATTTAACCCAACGTTTTAAAGTGTGAGCACTTGCACATTAGAGGATTATGCCATTTCTATGAAGATAATTTGGAGAAATAGAAAGAGAAGAAATTGGCAAAAGAAACCTCTAAAGCATTTTAACAAGGATTCTAACAGAGAGAATTTTCCTTTGGAAAAATCACTAACTGTGTATTTGTGTACAGAGTGTATTATCAGCGTCTCTGTGCTTACCAGCTAGGATTCCGACGATGGGGTCCACAGCTCCCAGTCTCCTATTAAAACAAAAAAAGAATTGAAAGGAAAAATCTCTCAAGATTTCCTTGAAAACTTACAGGTCAGAACTCAGGGTGAGAAATGCAGAGCACTTCTGCTCAGACTCCACCCGGTGGGGAATTTGTGAGCTAACTTTAGTTCCTCCCCTCTTTCTAAACTGATAGTGAATCTCCAGTCACTGACAAACATCTAAGCAAAATGCTGCTCTTATTCTCTATTTCAAACAGGTTGGGCTCCTTCAGTGCGCTGTCCCCTAAGCAGCGAAGTAAAATAACCAGTCAGAGAAAAGACAGATACCATATGATCTCACTCATATGTGCAATCTAAGAAACAAAACAAATAAGGGCCCCTGGGTGCTTCTGTCAGTTAAGTGTCTGACTCTTGATTTCGGCTCTTGTGTTGGGCTCTGCACTGGGCAGAGAGCCATCTTAAGATTCTCTCTCCCTCTGCTTCTGACCCCCCAGCCTGCCCCCCACCCCATCGAATGCACACTATCTCTAAAAATGAAAAAAAGGAGGGCGCCTGGGTGGCTCAGTTGGTTAAGCAACTGCCTTCGGCTCAGGTCATGATCCTGGAGTCCCTGGATCGAGTCCCGCATCGGGCTCCCTGCTCGGCAGGGAGTCTGCTTCTCCCTCTGACCCTCCCCTCTCTCATGTGCTCTCTCTCATTCTCTCTCTCTCTCTCAAATAAATAAATAAAATCTTAAAAAAAAAAAAAAAAAAAAAAAATGAAAAAAAGGAAAAAGGAAGAAAAAAAGGAGACAAACCAAAAACAGTATTTTTTTTTTTTCCACACCCAGTATGGAGCTCAGCACAGGGCTTGAACTCTCAACCCTGAGATCAAGACCTGAGTGGAGTTCAAGAGTTGGATGCTTAATGACTGAGCCACGCAGGTGCCCCCAAAACACTCTTTTTTTTTTATTCTTATGTTAATCCCCAACCCCCAAAACACTCTTAACTGTAGAGAACAAACTGATGGTTAGCAGAAGGGGGGTGGGGAAGGGCATGGGTGGAATAAGTGAAGGGGATTAAGAGTACAGTTACCATGATGAGCACTGAGTAATGCATAGAATTGTTGAATCACTATATTGTACACCTGAAACTGAGATAACACTGTATGTTAACTATACTGAGATTAAAATTTTTAAAAATGAAAAAACAATAAAGATAGAGTCTGGGCCTGAATAATTGAATCTATTTTGTATGCATGCCTATGCCTTTTTGAGCATCCAAAACATACCAGGTAAAGCATTATTTAATCATCTCTATCATGTGTTCACTATATAACTCAGGACAATTCACCTAACCCCCTTTGAAGCTCAGTATCCCATCTATCAAATGGACCTAAAATTGCCTTTCTCACAAAATTACTAAAATATAAAGCAATGCATGCAGAAAGCTAGAATACCAAGACACCTATGTCAGTAAGTGACACATTCTTTTCCCCCAAAATTAATCAGACAAAAATTATTACCCTCCAGTCTCCAAAAGAGGGGTATAAGACACATGAAATTAATTTAATACAAGTAACTGAACAAAGAAAAGAAAATATATTTCATTTCATCAATCCTACTTTTACAATAATCCTACAAAGTGAGTAGTGTATTCTTATTAAGTTGAGAGTAAAACTGAATCCGGTCTGGGTGTCTCAAAATTTGCTCTTTTTTTTTTTTTTCTGTTTTATTTATTTCTTGGGCTGTAAGAACTTTGGAAGATCTGACTGATTCCAATATCCAGGAAGTGAGCCTGGCCTGGAGTATGTATCATTTTTGGTGAAGAATCACACTCCTTTAACTACTGACTGTGGATACAGAGATAGAAACAGAGCTACAGATTGACCTATCAAGGTCTTATTTGCACATTGGTATTTCTAAAATCTTCTGATAGTAGTGTTAGAAACCATTCCAACAAAATACTAATCTGCCCTATGATAAGATCCCCTGCCCTTCCCCACAGGGGAAAGTGGTCTTGCCTGAAACAATCTTTTCTTTTGCTAGTAACTTTCTGGCCCCATCCTCCTTCCAATAAAAACTCCATTTTGTATAACCCCTAAAATTCCCCTCTACTTGCTAGATGACATGCTGCCCAATTCATGAATCTGTTAATAAATCTAATCAGATCTTCAAATTTACTCTGTTGAATTTTGCCTTTTTAACACCACTGTTAAAGAACTTAGAGCTCTAAGCTATATTCCTATTACTTATGTTTTGTAAATCTCTTTTAATTTGTTTCCTTCTGCTAAAAAGCAAAATTCAACTAAGTAAATTTTAAAGATCTTACTGGCTTTACTCAACAGTTCATGAATCGGGCAGCACCCAACCTAGCAGAGAGAAAGGAGCTCCTAGGAGCTGTACAAAATGAAAGAGTCAGAGGAAGAAGGATGTTGGAACAAAGATGTTATACTAGATTTAAAAAGCAGATTAGTTATGACAGATGACAGGGTCACTTTCCCTTAGGGCATGGCATGGGTTTTCAGGTGGATTACCTTATTACTGCTGATCAGATAATTCTGGATGGAGTGGTTTAAGATTCCATGGGGGGGGGCAAAACTATAATTAATAGAATCAAGTCTCCATTTGGCTTAGCATAAGGGACTACATTATGGGTCTATTATCTTGTTTTTAACACTTCATTCAGTAAAAAAGAAAAATATTATTAAGCATATTCTTTGCATCAGGCACAAAGCTAAATGCCAGGGATATCCTACCCAAAAAATAAAAAGGAATTGTGAAATATCAAGCCGTGGAGGGAGTGATAAAAACAAGGTCCACTGAAGGGCCAGCTGTGGAGGGAAAAGAGAATAGATTGAACTGCCATTTCTTCTTTTTTTGGAAAGAAGAAGAAGAAATAATGTTGTTGTTAGGATAAACTGTTGTATTAATTTGGTTGTCTATAAATTTCCATATATATCATCTTGCCTACAACATGATAAATATCTAAAAGGTAGAGACTTTGATTTTACCCTCCTTAGCACCTTGTCCATAAAATATCTGTTAAATTAGTTACTTTTAAAAAATGATTCCATTTCTTCCATCAAAATTGATGATTAGGGATACAAGGGGAAGTTCTTTTCTTCCTAGGGGTGAGTAAAGAACAGGTGGGGCTAGGTAGGAAGAAGTAGATAGGGGGCTCCATGATCAGGGTCACAAAAATCCCAAAAATATGGAAATGTAAGGAAACCAGAGATAAGGGAACAAACCAGACCACCCTACCCTAGGCATGTGGGGGGAGTGTCTTTTATGATAATCACCAGCACCCAACAGAGAATAATCAGACCCTAAAAAAGAAGTAAGCCATTAAAGATGTAATCACCAGTCCTTACTCCAGCCAAGACATCACAAGAATGATAAGGCCACAAGCTCCCTGGTCAGTTCTAAATGAAAGACTGTCAGTGGAGGCCCACATCGGCAACTTTGTAGGGACCCCTCTCACTCCTGAGAGCTTTCTGTCTGTATCCTTGCTTAATAAACTTCTATCGCTTTACTCACTCTTCTTTGTCCTCGAGATTCATTCTTGGACTCTGTGAGACAAGAAGCTTGCTCTCCCGCTTCAGAGGTAATCCTTAAATTTTCCTTATTTTTCAGGACTTATTTACCATGGCCAAATCAGTGCCAGGCAAATAGTAGACTTCAATGGGTGTTTGCTGTTATTATTTACCAAATTAAATTCAGTGCAGCAAATTGTTTCTGTAAGAATCTTAGGCTACACATCCAACTATAACACTCTAATGCTAAATGATTCATGAGTAGAAATGGGTGATGAGACTGAACACAGAGCTGCTCGGTGGCCAATCCAGGTCTTATATTAAAGTGTTCTGAGAAGTGAAAGAAAACCTCAACCTCAGGGAGCAAGTTGGGGAAGATCTGATAAAAAGCTGCATTCACAAATTTGGGCGTTGAAGGATAGCAGAATGCGCCCCTCCAAAATATGACTGCAGGAATTCAGAACTTGCCACCACAACATATGTCGCTGTGGTATATCAATTATCTTGAGCTGTAGGAATTTAAACAGCAAGGTCAGGGAGAGGATCTCTCTGAACTCCCCTATCTGCCTGAAGACAGATCCTTCAAAAGGAATTCAGTTATCAATCCCCTCCCTGGGAGTTTCCTCAACGACAGGAGATTGACTCTTGTCACAGGGAGGGGACTAGAAGTCAATACCACACCCAGACCAACTTTGTTACTATCATATCTCTTACCTATACTTCTAAGGGCCCATTCATCCTTCCTAATAGTCATTTACTCCCCTTTAAGAGGCCCACATCTCTCTTCCCTTTTTCCGTTTAAGATGGTATTTAAGTCTGAATCTAAGCCACCTATGGGAGTTACTCATTTTTCCCTGGGTACCTCCCATGTATACATGAGGTATTCACATTCATAAACTTGTTTTTCTCTTGTTAAGCTGTCCTTTATTATAGGGGTCCCACCTATGAACTCAGAAGGATAGAGGAATTTTTTTTTCCTTCCCTACAGTATGCAGAAACTTTCTAATTACTCTATTTTGTAAATTAAATAACAATGTTTTAGGACTTCAATCATCACTTCTGTAGAGGGAGATTTAATTTGAGTCCTTATTGGGACTCTCCTTTCCTGGATGTTTTAAGCACAACAAAATACCCTAAAATGAATCTATTAGCTTCCTTCTCTCTTATCTCTTCTGCCTCTCTCCTTTTCCCTACCCCACCGCCCTGCCCACCCAAACACTCTTTCCCCTTCCTCTTGGGGGTGACCAATATAACGTAACAATCTTTTTTAAAAGCCACGTCAGGATGTTCTCACCAAGCAATTTTTATTCTGAAGCCAAAGAAGGCAGAATCTTATTTATATGGGTAGAGAAAAATATAAAGAACAGAACACACACACACTTAAAATTTTCCTCTGCTCTTTCCCCTTCCTTTCTCCCCTATTCCTCCCTTCCCTACCTTTACCTCTCCTCTCCCCCTTCCTTTTGCCTTCATTTGCCTTCCCTCCCCCTTCTCATTCCCTCCCCCCTTCTCTCCTGTTACAGGATTTCTTTTCCTTTGGTGGTTCTTGGTCCACCAATGAATGAACAGGTAGACCAGACAGGGTGGTGGGCAGCAAAGCAGGTTTATTGAGTGATAGTAAAGCAAAGTTTATTGAGTGACTGTACAAAGCTCCCAAACAGGGAGAGGACCCGAGAGCATTGACGATTTGGTACTAGGGTTTTTATGGGCTTGTTGGCAGGCTGTTTTAATCTGATTAGCCCTCCATCCAAGGCCAGGTCATCTGATCAGGTTTTTGTCACCTGGGAAAGGATGGAGGGTCCTTCCAGGGTGGTGTAAAATCCTTTTAAGGGTGGTTTCCTCTTGGGTGGGGGTGGGGGGGTAGGGGGGGTGTCCCTGACTGCTTTTCTTCCAACTATCCTTTTTTTTTTTTTTTTAAGATTTTGTTTATTTGACAGAGAGAGGGAACACAAGCAGGGGGAGAGGGAGAAGAGGCTTCCTGCCTGCCCCCTCTCCCTCCCCACCCCAAACAGGGAACCCAATGCCAGGCTCCATCCCAGAACCCTGGGATCATGACCTGAGCCAAAGGCAGACGCTTAACAACTGAGCCATCCAGGCGCCCCTCTTCCAACTATCCTTCATCACTCCTCTCTCCCCTTTCCCTCTCCCCTTGCCTTCCCTCTATCTCCCCCTCCCTCTCCTTCTCATTTCTCTCTTCCCTCATCCCCTGCCTAACTTCTGTAGCAAGGAAAGCAAAACAAATTAATGTGCCAATTAATCACTAGGCTATATTCAAATACTCTATTTTTTCCTTTCTGTGAGGTATATATTCTATTAGAAAAATTTCCCAGTAAGGGGCAGGGACTTTTTCAACCCCTATACATAGTATTTTCAGTTTTTCTGAGAAAAATATAAGAGCTTATTATATAAACAAATGCCATTTTGCCAGTTGGTGATTAAAATTAATTTAGAAACTAAAATTCTTGTAACCCGATCACTTTTTCCTACATCAGAATTTCTCCTTCATTGTTAAATTCACAGAGGTATTTAAGGCAATCTACATGTGTCCCAGCGAGGGAATTTTAATAGTTCTCTCTTAATATGTGTTTGCATGTCAGTTTGCCCAAATGTCTGATTGTTTACATGAAGAACTGCAATTAACAAATTCATTTTTTTTCTGTATTTAAATAAGAAGCAGATTATAAGAATCAGAGCTAGGTACAAAGAGTTTTCACACCCATATATACAGGCTTGCTAGTGGGTTATTTGATACTGTATGTAGCTAGATTGAAGATTTATCAATTTACCATATTTTATTGATTTAATATTTTTCATTTTTATTTTGAAATAATTTCATTCCTATAGATAAGTTGCAAAATACTACAAAGAATTTTGTATATCCTTTACCAAGTTTCACCAATTTCACATTGTGACACATTTGTTTTTTTTCTCTCTCATAAACATACCCACACACTCCCAATACTCATATGTGTGTGTCTTTTCTTGAACCATTTAAGACTAAATTGAAATATCATATCCCTTTATCCCTAAAACTTCCTAAATGTGACTTAAAAGAACAAGGATATTCATCTACATAACCTCACTATAGTTATCAATATCTGGAAATTCAACATTAATACTATTATCTAATAAACAAACCTTATTCAATTTTTTTTGCCAGTTGGGCATAATAATGTCTCTTATAACTGCCTCTTGAAGTGTAGCATCAAATCCAAGATTATGCAGTGAATTTAACTGCCTCGTCTCTCAGTTTTTGCCTGTCCTTATATCTTTTTTTCATTTTTTGTGTTTGTGTGGGATAAAAACACATAACATAAAATTTACTATCTTAACCTATTTTAAGTGTACAGTTCAGTAATGTTAAGTATATTCACATTGTTGTTGAACCATTCTCTTAAAACTTTTTCATCTTATAATCTTTAAACTATATACTAATTTAACAACACCCCTTTCCGACTTCCCCAAACACCTGACCATCACCGTTCTACTTTCTCTTATGAATTTGACTATTTTTTTTTAATTTTTTTTTATAAAGATTTTATTTATTTATTTTTTAGAGAGCGAGCGAGAGAGAAACAGCATGAGAGAGGAGAGGGTCAGGGGGAGAAGCAGGCTCCCCGCTGAGCCGGGAGCCCGATGTGGGACTCGATCCCAGGACCCTGGGATCATGACCTGAGCCCAAATCAAGAGTCCAGCACTTAACCGACTGAGCCACCCAGGTCCCCTAGTAATGCCATTAATGTGTCTCATTAATTGCAAGCTATCCTTAAGTCTCATTTCCACTTCTACTCAATTACTGAGCCTCGTCTTGGGCAAAGCTCTAATGATTTGCCAATTAGAAAAATCCAAACTGCCTTCTCTGCTGACAGCCTCTACATTGACTGCTCTTGTTCCTAGCATTTCTTTTACAGTGCTAATCTCAGTTTAATCTCTATCCTCATTGTCCTTTACCTCTTCTCTTCCTGTCTCACAGCCTTTCCTTTTGTTACTTATAAAAATATATTTCTTCACTCATGACTTATGAGATATAAATAGTGCATCTATTACTACTGCTTCTTGCATTCTACATCTTGATTATGATATAATTACAGCATAATACAATAAAAGGCATACTCCCTATTACATTTGTGAGACTTGAACATACCAGCATATGGTTTACAGAACAGTGTGTTATCTAGTAAGAGCTTCTTAATAATCCAAATGCCATAAAAGTACACCTATATTGCTCACTGAATTCCATTAAGAGGGTCAGCTCAGTTTGGAAAGCTTGAACATATGCACAATCCCTAAGTCTATAATACTTTGTAATTTACTTGATTAATTGAAATTTACTGATTAATGTCATTAAAGTAAATAGCTGGTCTGAAAGCTTTCAAGAAAAGTAGTTATTTCATATTTACAAGTGATCTATTAGATTTCCAGAGAACATGATTATAATTAAATGATTCAAAGTATTCTGAAAGCACATCCTGTGGAATTAGGAAGAGGTAATGATGATTTTGCTTAGGAAAGTCAAAGAAGGTTCCAGAGGAGAGTCTATACACACATGAAGCCACACCCTTTCTCCCTCGCCTGTGGCTGTCTCTGCTAATGGAATTCACATTGTACTGTTTTCCTCTGTGCCTATATGTGATCTTTCATCCACTTAACAGAGTACTCTAGGAAAAATTTGAAAGGATGAAGTATTTTTTTTTTAAAGATTTTATTTATTTATTTGACAGAGAGAGACACACAGAGAGAGGGAACACAAGCAGAGGGAGTGGGAGAGGGAGAAGCAGGCTTCCCGCAGAGCAGGGAGCCCGATGCGGGGCTGGATCCCAGGACCCTGGGATCATGACCTGAGCCGAAGGCAGACGCTTAACGACTGAGGCACCCAGGCGCCCCAGGATGAAGTATTTTTATCAATCTAGGCTGAACATACGCAATTTAGGACAGCATGCTTCTTATACTGATCTGATTTAGAGAAGTGAGTAGAAAATGCTCCCCAGAACTCCTTGCTGGTAAGGAATCTGGCCAAGAACAGAGGTATTGATTGAAAAAGCCAAGAAAGGACACGAGGGTGGGAATTTATCAAACACTAGCAGTTTACTTTAATGATCATTTCCTGAGAACTTCTGAAATATTTTCAATGTTTAGAGGATTTGTTTAGTAACTAAAAGGAAAAATTTCTACTAAGAGAAAACTTTACACTCATATAAGAGCATTCCAATTGACCTATTGTTTTCCATATCTATCTCTGTTTGCCGATATCTATAATACAAATTTTAGAAAACATATTTTGCCCATGACTTTATGAATGATTCTATTTCCTATCAAGACATTCTCGTGTATTGTATTCTTTCCCTTCTAGGTTTATTCTTCTTCATAAAGAAATCAAATACAACTTAGACTTTGCATTTCATGATACCTTCTTCAAAATATTTTGACATGTTGGATGATAAATCACACACTAGGGGCAAGAGTCATGGTGATGAAAGTGTTGCAGTTTTGAAAATACAAATATATAGATTCAGTGGGTAAAACTGTGCCCAAATGAAGAGAGTGTGGGCCCCTCCATCATCAGCAGGTGAGGTGCTTGCTGCAGAAAGGCAGGTCAGCTTTAAGGGCAGAGTCTGCTTCTCACACAGGCTGGAGTGCCAGACTAATGTGAGTTCAAGTGCAGAGTAATGGCTTCTGATTTCCCAGCTGCATCTACTACATCTGTCACTATAGTGTACATTCTAAACATTTTATTTATTTATTTGACAGAGAGATAGAGAGAGAGCACAAGTAAGCAGAGCAGCAGGCAGAGGGAGAAGCAGACTCCCCGCCGAGCGGGGAGCCTGATGTGGGGCTCGATCCCAGGACCCTGGGATCATGACCTGAACCGAAGGCAGACGCTTAACCGACTGAGCCACCCAGGCACCCCTATAGTGTACATTCTAAACTTCCTGTGCCTAGCTTGAGACTTTGGTCTTGGATTAAATATACTACAGAAGAAATCATTCAATTTAAGTATAGATTAAAATTAAATTCAAATCTAAGTTTATATGTGTATCTAGAACAACAAAAGTATTAGCTTAATTTGAAAAAGCTTGATAGAGGGGCTCCTGGGTGGCTCAGTTGGTTAAGCGACTGCCTTTGGCTCAGGTCATGATCCCGGAGTCCCAGGATCAAGTCCTGCATTGGGCTCCCTGCTCTGCGGGGAGTCTGCTTCTCCCTGTGACCCTCCCCCCTCTCATGCTCTCTCTATCTCATTCTCTCTCTCAAATAAATAAATAAAATCTTTAAAAAAAAGAAAAAGCTTAATAGATAACTAGTATGCACTGAATTCTTGCCAAATGTCAAATGCTGTACTAGTGTTTTACATGTATTTCTCATTTAATCTTTAGAGAAGAAAAAAAGGAGCTATAGGTACTATTACTGTTTCTACTTTATAAAAGAGGGAATTGAAGTAGAGGTATAATAGATTCAGCTAAAAGGAAAGTAAACAAACTATAAAGATTAATATCAAGGATATTTAAGGAATTCCTCAATAAAATAGAAAGCACAATAAAAAATGGGCAAGGGATTAAAATATGTAATTCACAAAAGGAAAACCTGAACAGTCCATACATTTTTTTTTTAATATTTTATTTATTTTTCAACAGAGAGAGAGACAGCAAGAGAGGGAACACAAGCACGCAGAGTGGGAGAGGGAGAAGCAGGCTTCCCGCTGAGCAGGGAGCCCGATGTGGGACTTGATCCCAGGACTCTGGGATCATGACCTGAGCTGAAGGCAGACGCTTAACGACTGAGTCACCCAGGTGCCCCCAATCCATACATTTTCAAAGAGATATATAAACACTTTAGGAATCAGAGAAGTGCACATTGAAGTCATGCTAACATACCTTTACACAGCAATCATGTTGATAGAAATTAAAATTTTCAGATGGTGTCCACAGTTGGAGGGAATGAGGAAAAGTAGAAATTCCTGGATATTTTGGTTTAGTAAAGCTAATAAAGAGAACTTTCTGCAATTTATTGAAATTAAACAGAGATATACTCTATGAATCAGCAATTCCATTCCTGGGGATAGATCTGTATTGTTTTTCGCAGTTCAGATATTTGAACTAACTCACCAGACCCAAAAAATATACCCACTTGAGGCTTTTATTTAGCGAATGAAGGCAAGCATCAGAGATCTCAGAGATATCCACAGTATGAACTCCTGTGGGCCTAATCTCTGTGCCCTGGGAGTGGGCTGATTCTCTGACTTGAGCTGCCAAGATCTGCCTGAGGAATTTTATCTTTGGGAGAGCTCCCTCCAAAAGTTCTCAGTAGCTTGGTAAGTAGTCGAGTCAGTCTCATCCAAATGGTTAGGCCAGTGGCAAATTATCAGTAAAGAAGCTAACCTTGCATGTTGTCAGGGGAGTTTCAATCACTATTCCATTGTCCTTACCTTGGCTGAGTCAAAAACCAGACATCCAAGCATCACTAGGGGTAAAGATACATTTCTCCCCATCCAGCTGAAAAGTAGGTCTATTTCTTGTAGAAATGCTCCTACATTGACAGAAAGAAAGGTGTGAGGATGTCCATCTCCAGGATGCTTTGCAGGGCAAGGATTTAAGAATGCTGTCAAGGAAAAGAAATTAAGGAAAATGTGTGATACACCTATGATGGAATATTATCTAACAGTAGAAAGAACAAGATTTGTCTACATCAACATAGATATCAAAAGTAAAATGCTCAGTAAAAACCAGAATCATGACATTTTCCTGAGATGTATTACATAATGAGATGTATTGCATAATGCAGTTTATGAGCATAAAACACACCAAAATAGGCTATATATTATTCAACAACCCACAACTGTGTAAATCAGTCATGGATAGTGGTTTGGGAAGAATGCAAATTATGAACAAAAGAACAGATGCTTATAGTGGGATGGAATTGGGATTAGGAATCTTTCAAAGGAAATAAAGTGTGTGTATGTGTAAAAGAGAGATAGAGAAATTTTCATGTAATAGAGGCCCCCAAATTAATAATAATATAATAAAAGAGAAAAATGAAATAATCATGGCTGGTATCAAAAGAAATGACAAATATTTCTGTGGATAGGAAATAGATAAAACAATGGGTGCCTGGGTGGCTCAGATGGTTAAGCATCTGCCTTCGGCTCAGGTCATGATCCCAGCGTCCTGGGATCGAGTCCCGCATCGGGCTCCCTGCTCAGCTGGGGAGCCTGCTTCTCCTTCTGCCTCTCTCTCTCTCTCATGAATAAAAAAATCTTAAAAAAAAAAAAAAAGAAATAGATAAAACAAAAAAAGAGGGGCACCTGGGTGGCTCAGTCGATTACGCATCCCACTCTTGATTTCAGCTTAGTCATGATCTCAGAGTCCTGAGATCAAGAACTGAGTCAGGCTCTGCCCTGAGTATGGCTTCTGCTTGAGATTCTCTCTCTCTCAACCTCTGCCTCTCCCCCCCAGCTTATGCTCTCTCTCCTTCTCTCTCATAAATAAATAAATTAATTAATTAATTAATTTAAAAAAATCAGAGAGAAAGAAAGAAACAGTGAGCAGTGCTGAAGTTATAGACCTACAAGGCTCTGGACCTGGGTGAAAAAAAGTCTAACAAGTTTGGCTCCTGTAGGAGACAGAAGTGCCCGTTACAAGTTGGACTACCAGAACTATGATTGTTGCTTTGAGAAACCAAGGGGCAAATGGGTGGTTGCAAATAATTTGTTCTTTTTGTCTGGAAGCTTGTTAATTTTTTTTTTTTTAAGATTTTATTTATTTATTTGAGAGAGAGAGAGACACAGTGAGAGAATGAACACAAGCAGGGGGAGTGGAAGAGGGAGAAGCAGGCTTCCCGCAGAGCAGGGAACCCAATGCGGGGCTCGATCCGGGATTCCGGGATCATGACCTGAGCCGAAGGCAGACGCTTCAAGACTGAGCCACCCAGGCACCGGGAAGCTTGTTAATTTTTTTTTTTTTTAAGATTTTATTTATTTATTTGACAGACACAGCGAGAGAGGGAACACAAGCAGGGTGAGGGGCAGAGGGAGAAGCAGGCTTCCCGCTGAGCAGGGAGCCCGATGCGGGGCTCGATCCCAGGAGCCTGGGATCATGACCTGAGCCTAAGGCAGACGCTTAACGACTGAGCCACCCAGGCGCCCCCTTGTTAATTTTTTTTTTAAAAGTTTTAGAATACAGAAGTTCTGCCAAAGCATTCCAGGGTGTGTGTGTGTGTACATATGTACGTAAGTGTGGGTAATTCTCTGTCATTTCAGTAGTTATAGCCTCTCCCCAACCTCTTTCATTTTCTTTTTCTTTAACTTCTATATTTCACATGGCAGACTTCCCGGATATGCATTACAAGTCCCTTGTCAATTTCTTTGCATTTTGACCATTTTAAGATTATGGGACACTAGCCTAATTTTAACAATCACCACTTACTTCAATTCTTCTAATTCGTAAATTTGAGAATTATGTATTTTAGTACCTGAAATCCTTTGTGTTAAATAATTAATCTCAAGCTCCCTTTTTGTTTCTGTAACAGTTGCCATCGGTTTCCTCCAGATTCAGTTTCAAAGCTAGATTCAAATTCAAATCCAAATTCAAATTCACTAAAAGAACCTACCTGTTCGGAGCTTCCTCACCGCCCTTCCGGTCTCCCGGCGCTGACTTCCGTTGAGCTACATCCACTCCGGGCTTTATTTGCCTTTCTGGTTCAGATCACGCTATCGCGATAACTTGAGGGACGCGAGTGGCAGGAAGCGCCGCGATGCCCACAGCCGGGCTGTGGTGACGTACGAGCTGGCGGTGTCTGCCCTCTGTTAAAGTTCCATCAAAAACGCTTTCCACTTCATAGTCTCTTTCGTTGAAAAATTTGCTCTTCTCCAAAAATGTCGATTAAAGTGTGGGCTACTGGTATAACGTTCCAACATTTCTCCCAAGGCCAGGGAACTCCGAGGACCAGACGCTGGTTCGGGTGCCAGCCTTCTCAGCAGCCCTTGGGTTGGTGCAGATGGAGTCTTCTCCAGGGTCGTCAGTATGGATTTCTCATCCCAGAACTCTCCACGCTTGGTCCCGAGGCATCTATATGGCTAAGAGAAGGTAAACTTCCTGTGTACCTTTTCTTTTCTTTTTTTCCTCGGATTCCAGTTTGGGCTTGGGTTTGGGGAGCGGGGGTTCGGCTTTTCTGTCCTCAAGCTTTCATGTGGAGAAACTTCAGCATGAGTTACTGTTTTGCTTCAACCACTTCCTAGTTTTCTGTGTTTCAGAACTGCTTATCTGTGGAAAAGATCCATTCCGTTTGGCTCACCCATGCGGTAAGCTTATCAGGACAGAGCCTGCCTCAAAAGGTCTCTAGGGGGGCGCCTGGGTGGCTCAGTTGGTTAAGCAACTGCCTTTGGCTCAGATCATGATCCCGGAGTCCTGGGATCGAGTCCCGCATCGGACTCCCTGCTCGGCGGGGAGTCTGCTTCTCCCTCTGATCCTCCCCCTCTCATGCTCTCTATCTCATTCTCTCTCTCAAATAAATAAATAAATCTTTAAAAAAAAAAAAAAAGAGGGGCGCCTGGGTGGCTCAGTCGGTTAAGCGACTGCCTTTGGCTCAGGTCATGATCCTGGAGTCCCGGAATCGAGTCCCGCTTCGGGCTCCCTGCTCGTCAGGGAGTCTGCTTCTCCCTCTGACCCTCCTCCCTCTCATGTGCTCTCTCTCATTCTCTCTCTCTCAAATAAATAAATAAATCTTTAAAAAAAAAAAAAAAAGAGGGGCGCCTGGGTGGCTCAGTTGGTTAAGCGACTGCCTTCGGCTCAGGTCATGATCCTGGAGTCCCTGGATCGAGTCCCGCATCGGGCTCCCTGCTCGGCGGGGAGTCTGCTTCTCCCTCTGACCCTCCTCCCTCTCATGCTCTCTGTCTCTCATTCTCTCTCTCGCAAATAAATAAAATCTTAAAAAAAAAAAAAAAAAAGGTCTCTAGGCCTGTGCTTTTATTAGGAGAATAAATGTGATGCATTACAGAGAGAAAGAAGCCCATTGCCAGCACACTTCAAACCAGCTTTGAATAGTATTGGAGCAGCTATTCAGAAGCTAGAATTTAGAGAGTACTATGCTTAATTATACCTTCACTGCCTCCCTACCCAGCAGTCTGAGACCTTAGCAGTCTACTCAGTAGTGCTTCGTTCAGGAGCAGTAGTTGAGGATACGGATTGGAATTAAGAGGGTAGGGTGGTAGAAACATGCATTCTGTCATCATTATTTTCAGACTCTCTTTTGAGTTATCACATTTTTACTTGATTTTTGTGGACTTCGAGCTCTTTTACAGCAATACTAATACGTGGTCTTTCTGTTTTTCATAGTTACACTACCCTGATGAATTCAACTATTTTTTTGCTCATCATTGCATAGGGAGACCATTCTGGTATCTCCATTTCCAGATGTGTCGGTCTTTCTTCTCCCAAGCCACCTTAGGTTCATTACAAAGGAGGTATTGAAAATAGGACCAGTGAAAAAGTGCATCGTCATGCCTCATTTATCTTCTTCAGAAATAGCTTCAGAAAAAGAACACATACCATTCTGCAGCGCATCTCTGTAATTACAGACGCTCACTGTGGTCCCAGTTTATGCTTTAACTTCAAACTGAGATTGAAGTCAACTTGTTCTTATACAATTGGGCTTCCTGTTTATTACAAAGTTGTTCATGTAACTGCTCATGTAAATGCTTCTGAGTTATAGTTATATTGGCCATTAGTTTCAAAGAAGGCCTCTTTAGTGTTTATTGTATATAATATCCACACTTTCTTAATGATGATAATTGTAGGCAGTCTTATAGAAAAGTCTTGATTACTAGGTCACAACTTGAAATTGTTCAGATATATGCTCTATATAGTGAAGCCTTTGCAGGAGTATTTTATCCTCTAAAATTCATTACTTGAAAATAATTTGTCTAGATAACTCATCTTGAATTCTTTGTTCAATTTCACATTTTTATTTTTCCTGTACTACTCAAAACATACTTAAATACATCTATAGATAAAATTATAATAACCCTGCATAAAATAGTACAAAGAAATAAATTGCATATAGACACAGAAAAATCCCAGCTGTAGTTATATAAATCTGTTCCTTAAAAGCCAGATTTGTTGCAAACGTGGAATATTTCATGGACTCTCATTAGAGGTAGAAAATTAGTATTACAACTCAGGAAAATAAAACACAAATATATAATACCTTTGCATCAATATTCAATGTAGTATTTTCTCTTAAAAGAAAACAATTTACATTTAAAATACATAAGCATCAGATGTACATGCAGAGACATAACTGCACCTGCTTTGTACCCTGAAGAAATGTACTGCATTTTCTTCTAGTCTGTATTACAATCTATTATCTAGCTCCTGTATGAAAACGATTTCAGCAGTGTTGTTTTAAAAATTAAACTACTATAATATAGCTCAAGCAAATGATAGATCTTAAACTCAATATTCAGAGTATGGCTCTCTACCAGTGATAGAAATTGATCATTCTAAATCTCCAAAGTCAGAACATATTCAGGAGTTAAAGCCTTAATTTAGCTTTTAAAGAGCCATATTTTATTCTGACCAGACAATAATTCTCTGGCATTCTTTGGACACCTATTATGTACAGAATGTCAACAGACCATCCATAAGAAACATGATTTTAAAGATGTTTTAATTCCTGAACTTTTTTTCAACACGTTTTGTTCTTTGTCCCTTGAATTGTGGCCCGAATGCTGAGTAAATCACGGCATTTCCAATGGCTGAACAGATGGTCTTCTGTTACTTCAGGCTCTGTCTTGGTGATAGCTTCTCTAAAGTGAAATCTCCTCACTGTTTCCAGAATATGCCACCTTTAGTCGGTCTTCAGCTTCTCTGCTACCTTGGTTCCTGCTTCATACAATACCTTTCATGTTTGTTTTGGAATCTTGCTACAGAAGTCCTACCAAAAAAACCTTTTTCCTTAAACATGTCAGTCCTAATGAATCCACAAAACATTTGTATTTAACTCTTTTTAATGTCACCATTTGCTCTTAAAAATTAAGAATTTAATAAATGTGGGAATTTTTGAATATTGAGATAAATATTTTAAAATACAGGAATAAATATTTGATCTCCAAGTCAGACCTTTTAAGGCAAGGCCTATGTCATCCCCTCCTTAATGCCTGGCATGGACCCTAGTAGGAGCACCATGCATCAAAGTTGACTGATTAATTGACTGTTTCTTCTATTTGTCATGCTATCTGTCATTCCCATTTCAGTCCCTGCACAGGGGCTCACTGGGTTTGTTGCTGCTATCCATCTTTAGAGCTATACCATATGGGGAGGCTGGATGCACAAAGGATTTTCTCAGCATTATATAGCTGGCACTCAAGGTTCTTATACTGAATATTATGTCTAGGCATGGAATGAAATTACATAGCCGTAAAGATTTGCTGAGTGATCCACAGGATTTGGGAACTAAATGATGTAGGGGAGGAAAAATCTCTTCCTCTACCAACCTTAGGTTTTCCTGCTGAAGGCTCATAAATTAGACTTGCCAAAGACAGATTAATAAGAGAAAAAGAAACCGAAGTCTATTAAAAAGGTTCAGAAGTCCATGTGGCAATTGGGAGTACCAGAGATGGGTAACTCAAAGATTTAGAATTGGGTTTATGTAGTATCTTAACAAAGGAATAATACATTTCTTTTTAATTTAATTTAATTTTATTATGTTAGTCACCATACAGTACATCATTAGTTTTTGATTCATTGTTTGCATATAACACCCAGTGAGGAATAATACGTTTTTAGAAAAGTGACAAGACCAAAGAAAAGAACCTTAAGTCTCGAGGGGCAGCCAATTGTGGAAAGGGAAACATATGGGAAACTAATGATAGATCAGGCTAGTTAGTAAAGCTTGTTCTGTAGATTCCTTGGTTGCTGTCTCCAGGCTGATAGAGTCGAAACTCGTCTCCACTAGGGGTATCTGGGTGGCACAGTTGGTTCAGGGTCCAACTCTTGGTTTCGGCTCAGGGTCTTGATCAGAGTTGTGACCTCAGGGTCAGGAGATAAAACCCTGCATCAAGCTCTGTGCTCAGCATGGAGTCTGCTTATGACTCTCTCCCTGCCTCCCCCTGCCTCTCCTGCTCACGCTTTCTCTCTCTCTCTAAAATAAATAAATAAATCTTTAAAGTTGTCTCCACTGATTAACTTTTGTCCTTCCTGGTAGAGAGGGGGGAGGAGGGACACCTTTGTAAATTTATGTCCTGATTTTAGACAAATACCTGTTTGGTGGAGGGGTAGACTTTTCTTGCATCTGCTTCTTCTCAGTTGCCTTCAGCTCAAAATAATCCTTATGCCAAAGTGGCATATATTGCTCTGGCATATTCTGCCATCCTACACTAATTAAGTACTATGCCGGGAGCATCTACTGCAAGGCAAAGTTTAAAGTATCCAAGTTTCTAACATTGGGATAATTCAAAGGTAAGAAATTAAAAAAAAAGAAATCAACATAGGGGCACCCGGGTGGCTCAGTAGGTTAAGCATCTGCCTTCAGCTCAGGTCATGATCCAAGGGTCCTGGAATCCAGTCCCATGTTGGGCTCCATGCTCAGCAGGGACTCTGTTTTTCCCTCTCCCTCTGCTTCTCCTCCCAGCTTGTGCTCTCTCTCTCTCTTGCTCACTGTTTCAGATAAATAAATAATAAAATCTTTTAAAAAATAAATAAAATTAAAAATAAATATATAAATCAACATGGATAAGTGGCATATAGGCTTTTATTTTTTTTTCTGTTTAGATTGAATCTATTCACAAAATCATCCAAGAGAAGTTTAAAGAAACACTTTCTCGCATTTCAGAAGACTGCTACCCAACAGCAAGATCATATACACAGGAGCACTCAAGTTGGAAAAGCTGAGCTAAAACTTCAAAAGCAATTGGAGGAATTAACAAGAAAATGTTAAGAACTATTTGAGGGGTAATAAGAATCTTGAGTCAAGAAGGAGATGAAAGGCAACACATCCAATCAGACCATCAGAAAAACTCTGGCCAATGATTTCCATTTGTTCTTTACTAATAAAAAAAAAATGTGTGGATGTTGTAGTTCATGGTTTATAAATATTTAGAGGAACATGTACTTGGCTGTCTTAGCAGATACGGTTTCAGGTATTTTCTACATTTTCTTTATACAATAGTTTAAAAACACCTCAGGATTTTGCTCTCTATAGAGTGTCTTGGTCTGACTGGACACTGATCTTCTATTAGGTTCATATTCTGGTAAAGAGAGGAGGAAAAAACATGAAAGCCACAGACTATACAGAATTCTCACTTCAAGATAATTAGTTTTTTCTCAGTGGGCTACAAGTGCTACTGTGCTGAGATGTCAAATGTGATATGAAAATAAACCCAAATTACAGTATCCAATAACTTCAGTGAAGTCTACAGTTTTAAAATCATCTCCTATTAGTTAACAACTGAACTATCTATTTCAATCAAACTAACCTTTTACCTGTGCAAAATACCCCTCCTCTCTTCTCTTCTTACACATGCCACACCCTCCCCACACAGACACAGAGGCCCTGCTGTCATGCTCTTTCTGTGCTTTCTGTTTCTGTTCTCCTTGGATGGCTTCTTTCCTCTCAGGCCATCTATATCCTGACCATCCTTTGGAAGCCGTGGGTCACATGACACCCACTTGACAGTACTGATGCCTCTTTCCTCTAGTTCTCTTTTATTGTTGTCAGTCATTTACATCAAACACAGTCAAGCAGATGAATATAGGACACACTCAGTCAACTTTATGATGATTGATTTCTCTGCAGATGGCATCGTAAAAGCAAGAGGCCATGCATATGAGTCAAAAGTATGATACTTGCTACACTGAGTCAGTTGGGTGCTGCCCTTATCAGAATCCTGTCACTTAGTAGGACACTGAAGAATTGTTATGGGGACTCGTGGTTGTACTTGATGCTGACCTCAAATGTCAAAAGAAAAAAAAAAAGCTCCCAAACCACCACTGTTTCCCTTGAAAACCCATATGGAGTTGTTGTTAGTGCATTTTTAAGATATTTATGATGCTCTTTGTTTCTAACTTGTATAATGGCTTGACTTATGAGAAGGGTGAACATAGGGGAAATTTTGAAATGGAGAAGGCTATAGGTAGCCTCCTTCATTCTCTGTCTCCTGCTTCAATTTATCTAGTGTTCCCATACTATTGCCTTTCCAATTATGTATGAAACCTAGTTTACACACACGCTTACACACACACACACACACACACACTACTCACAGCCAGGAAGAAAATTTCAATGTGCTCAAGTTACTTTGTGTTTCTACAGGTATGTACACTTTACAGGAGAAGGCAAACAGCAACATCTTTGCTGAAATTGGCAAACAATGTTACCAAACCTAGTCTACATTTTTTTTTAATTTTTTTTTATTATGTTCAGTTAGCCACTGTATGGTATGTAGTTTTTGATGTAGTGTTCAGTGATTCATTAGTTAAGTATAACACCCAGTGCTCATCACAGCACGTGCCCACCTCAATACCCATCACCCTGTTACCCCCTCTCTGAAACCCCCAGATTGTTTCTCAGGATCCATAGTCTCTCATGATTCATCTCCCTCTCTGATTTCTCCCCCTTTGGATTTCCCTCCCTTGCCCTATGGTCCTCCGTGCTTTTGCTTATGTTCCACATATGAGTGAGACCATATGATAATTGTCTTTCTCTGTTTGACTTACTTCACTTAACATAATCCCCTCCAGTTCCATCCCTGTGGATGCAAATGGTGGGTATTCATCGTTTCTGATGGTTGAACAATATTCCATTTTGTATGTGTACCACATCTTCTTTATCCATTCATCTGTTGAAAGGCATCTCGGCTCCTTCCACAGTTTGGCTATTGTGGACACTGCTGCTTTGAACATTGGGGTGCACGTGCCCTTTCTTTTCACTACGTCTGTATCTTTGGGGAAAATACCTAGTAGTGCAATTGCTGGGTCATAGGGTAGCTCTATTTTTAACATCTTGAGGAACCTCCATACGGTTTTCCAGAGTGACTGTACAAGCTTGCATTCCCACCAACAGTGTAAGAGGGTTCCCCTTTCTCCACATCCTCGTCAACACTTGTTTCCTGTTTTGTTAATTTTTGTCATTCTAACTGGTGTAAGGTGGTGTCTCACTGTGGTTTTGATTTGTATTTCCCTGATGGCTAGTGATGTTGAGCATTTTTTCATGTGTCTGTTAGCCATTTGTATGTCTTCTTTGGGAAGTGTCTGTTCATGTCTTCTGCCTATTTTTTGACTGGATTATTTGTTTTTTGAGTGTTGAGTTTGATAAGTTCTTTATAGATCTTGGATATCAGCCCTTTATCTGTATTGTCATTTGCAAATATCTTCCCCCCATTCTGTGGGTTGCCTCTTAGGTTTGTTGACTGTTTCCTTTGCTGTGCAGAAGCTTTTTATCTTGATGAAGTCCCAAAAGTTCATTTTTGCTTTTGTTTCACTTGCCTTTGGAGACGTGTCTTGAAAGAAGTTACTGTGGCAGATGTCGAAGAGGTAACTGCCTATGTTCTCCTCCAGGATTTTGATGGATTCCTGTCTCACATTGAGGTCTTTCATCCATTTTGAGTTTGTCTTTGTGTATGGTGTAAGGGAATGGTCCAGTTTCATTCTTCTATATGTAGCTGTCCAATTTTCCCAGCACCACTTATTGAAGAGACCATCTTTTTTCCATTGGATATTTTTTCCTGATTTGTCAAAGATTAGTTGACCATAGGGTTTAGGGTCCATTTCTGGAGTCTCTATTCTGTTCCATTGGTCTATGTGTCTGTTTTTGTGCCAACCATGCTGCCTTGGTGATCACAGCTTTGTAATATAGCTTAAAGTCAGGCAACTTGATGCCCCTGGCTTTGTTTTTCTTTTTCATCATTCTGTTGGCAATTAGGGGTCTTTTTCTGGTTCCATACAGATTTTAGGATTTTTTGTTCCAGCTCTTTGAAAAATGCCAGTGGTATTTTAATAGGGATGGCACTGAAAGTGTAAATTGCTCTGGGGAAGATAGATATTTTAACAATGTTTATTCTTCCAATCCATGAGCATGGAATATTTTTCCATCTTTTTGTGTCTTCCTCAATTTCTTTCATAGGTGTTCTGTGGTTTCTGGAGTATAGATCCTTTATCTCTTTAGTTAGTTTTATTCCTAGGTATTTTATGGGTTTTGTTGCTATTGTGGATGGAATTGATTCCTTAATTTCTCTTTCTACAGTTACATTGTTAGTGTATAGAAAGGCAACTGATTTCTGTGCATTGATTTTGTATCCTGCCACACTGCTGAATTGCTGTATGAGTTCTAGTAATTTGGGGGTGGAATCTTTGGGGTTTTCCACATAAAGTATCATGTCATCTGTGAGGAGGGAGAGTTTGACTTCTTCTTTGCCAGTTTGGATGCCTTTTATTTCTTTTTCTTTTTTTTTTTGTCTGATTGCTGAGGCTAGGACTTCTGGTACTATGTTGAACAGTAGTGGTGAGAGTGGGCATCCCTGTCGTGTTCCTGATCTTAAGGGAAAAGCTTTTAGCTTTTCTCCATTGATAATGATATTCGCTGTGGGCTTTTCAAAGATGGTTTTTATGATATTGAGGAATGTTCCCTCTATCCCTATACTCTGGAGAGTTTTAATCAGGAATGGATGTTGCATTTTATCAAATGCTTTTTCTGTATCAATTGAGAGGATCATATGGTTCTTGTCTTTTATTGATGTGCTTTACCAAGTTGATTAATTTGCAAATGTTGGACCACCCTTGCATCCAGGCATAAAACCCACTTGGTCGTGGTGAATAATCCTTTTAATGTACTGTTGGAGCCTATTAGCTAGAATCTTGTTGAGTATTTTGGCATCCATGTTCATCAGGGATATTGGTTTTTAATTCTCCTTTTCGATGGGGTCTTTGCCTGGTTTTGGGATCAGAGTAATGCGGGCCTCATAGAAGAAGTTTGTAAGTTTCCTTTCTGTTTTTATTTTTTGGAACAGCTTCAGGAGAAGAGGTATTATTTCTTCTTTAAATGTTTGGTAGAATTACCCTGGGAAGCCATCTGGCCCTGGACTTTTGTTTTTTGGGAGGTTTTTGATTACTGCTTCAATTTTGTTACTGGTTATTGGTCTATTCAGATTGTCTATTTCTTCCTGTTTCAGTCTTGGTAGTTTGTAAGTTTCCAGGAAGGCATCCATTTCTTCCAGGTTGCTTAATTTGTTGGCATACAGTTGCTGGTAATAATTTCTAATAATTATTTCTATTTCCTTGGTGTTAGTCGTGATCTCTCCCCTCTCATTCATAATTTTATTAATTTGGGTCCTTTCTCATTTCTTTTGGATAAGTTTGGCCAGTGGTTTATCAATCTTATTAATTCTTTCAAAGAATTAGCTTCTAGTTTCATTGATCTGTTCAACTGTTTTTCTGGTTTCTATTTCATTGATCTCTGCTCCAATTTTTAATATTTCTCTTCTCTGCTTGGTTTAGGTTTTATTTGCTGTTCTTTCTCCAGCTCCTTTAGGTGTAGGGTTAGCTTGTACATTAGGGAGTTTTCTAATTTTTTGAGAGAGGCTTGGACGGCTATGTATTTCCCCCTTAGGACTGACTTTGCAGTATCCCAAAAGTTTTGGACTGATGTGTTTTCATTCTCATTGGTTTCCATTAATTGTTTAAGTTCTTCTTTAATTTTCTGGTTGACCCATTCATTCTTTAGCAGGATGATCTTTAACTTCCAAGTGTTTTAATTCCTTCCAATTTTTTTCTTGTGATTGAGTTCCAGTTTCAAGGCATTGTGGTCTGATATCATGCAGGGAATAATCCCAGTCTTTTGGTATTAGCTGAGACCTGATTTGTGACCAGTATGTGGTCTATTTTGGAGAAAGTTCCATGTGCATTTGAGAAGAATGAGTATTCTATTGTTTTAGGGTGGAATGTTTGGTATATACTAAGTCCACCTGATACAATGTGTCATTTAAAGCTTTTGTTTCTTTGTTGATCTTATGTTTAGATGATCTGTCCAGTGCTGAGAGTGGAGTATTAGAATCTCCTACTATTAATGTACTATTGTCAATCTGATTTTTTATTTTGGTTAACAGCTAGCTTATGTAGTTGGCTGCTCCCATGTTGGGGGCATAGATATTTACAATTGTTAGATTTCCTTGTTGGATAGACCATTTAAGAATAATATAGTGTCCCTCTGGATCTGTTATTATAGTCTTTGGTTTAAATTCTAATTTGTCTGATATAAGAATTGCTACCCCAGCTTTCTTTTGAGGTCTGTTGACATGGAAAATAGTTCTCCATCCCCTCACTTTCAGTCTGGAGGTATCTTTAGGTTCAAAATGTCTCTTGTAGACAGCATATGGATGGATCCTGTCTTTGTTTCCAATCTGCAACCCTGTGCCATTTCATGGGAGCATTTAGGCCATTCACATTGAGGGTTACTACTGAAAGATATGTGCTAATTGCCATCCTATTGTCTGTACAGTCCCTGTTTCTATGGATTGTCTCTGTAAACTTCTGGTCCATATTACTCTTGAGGTCTTTCTTCTTTTATAAAATCCCCCTTAGTATTTCTTGCAGGGCTGGCTTGGTGGTCACATATTCTTTCAGTTTCTGCTGGTCCTGGAAACTCTTTATCTCTCCATCCATTCTGAATGACAGTCTTGCCAGTTAGAGTATTCTTGTTCTTCTCATTTAGTACACTGAATATGTCTTGCCAGCCCTTTCTGGCTTGCCAGGTCTCTGTGGACAGGTCTGATGTTATTCTGATGTTCCTCTCTCTGTATGTAAGGAATCTCTTCCCCCTGACTGCCCTTAGATGGCTTTCTTGGTTCTAAGATTTGCGAGTTTCACTATTACATGCTGGGAGGTTGGTCTGTTCTCCTTGATCTTGGGAGGGGTCCTCTCTGCCTCCAGGACACAAATGCTTGTTTCATTCCCCAGATTAGGGAAGTTCTCAGCTACAGTTTGCTCAAATGTGTCTTCTAGTCCTCTCTTTCTCTCTCTCCACCCTCTCAGGGATCCCAATAATTCTGACACTGGAATGTTTCATGGCTTTGTTGATTTCTCTAAGTCGGTTCTCATGGATTTTAAGTTGTTTGTTCCAGGCCTCCTCCCGTTCCTTCCTATCAGTTTATCTTCTAGATCACAAATTCATTCTTCTGCCTCATTTACCATAGCAGTTAGAATGTCTAGTTTATACTGCATCTAATTTATAGCATTTTTAAGTTTGGCCTGATAAGTTCTCATTTCTGCCCTTAGAGATTCTATGTTGCCATTAGTGGTTTACTCAAGCCTAGCTATTGTCTTCATAATTGTTACCCTGAAGTCTATTTCAGACATCTTGCTTATATCCATATCTATTAGGTCTGTGGGAGAGACCATTGTCTCTGGTTCTTTTCTTTGTTGGGAGTTCCTCCTCCTAGTCATTCTGTTGAGGGGTGGTTGAGGGGATGTATGGTGGAAAATATCAACCACAACCCAGGTAAAGTGCACCCTGGGAAAGTTTGGAGTGATCAGAAGCCACCACCAAAAAACCCCAGCCAAAATGAAACCCAAGAATAAGATTTATGAAGTTAAAAAAAAAAGGAGGGGCTGAGGAAAAGAGGGGGGCTATAATCTCTCAGTGTGGGTAAGGTAGGGTGTTTCAGTTCTTACTGGGTGTATTTGTTTTCTTTGTTAGAGAACACTACTTCCCAGAGTTACAGGAAAATTAAAACTGGTATATATATATAAAGGTAGTATTGAATAGGGAAAAAAGGACTACATTGAAGCTTATACATATATATGTGTGTATATATATATATGTATATATATATGTATATATATGTATATATGTATATATATATGTATATATATGTATATATATGTATGTGTATATATATATAAAGAAAAAGAAAAAAGTATAGGTGTTAAAAAGTACAAGTTAAAAAGTTACTATGGAATATGTTGTATCAAACATCTAGTTGAAATGATAAGTAGGTAAAAAGAAAAAAACAGAAGAAACATGAGAAAGAATTTAAAAAAAAAAAAAGGTTATATCTAAGAAATACACAGGCCGTGAGGCAACACCAGGAGCACAGTATACTATTTTCCCCTGGTTTTGGGGTTTTACAGTTTTATGGGGACCCGTGGGTTGTGGTCCTCTTGTTCTTCCAGCTTGTCTTCTGGGGGAGGGGTCTGCCACGTTGTTTTTCAGTCTATCCTGCTTGGGCAGAGTTGCCCTGCCCCCTATTAAGGGGCTGGGCTCCGTGGAAACCAGTTTTTTGAGCTTTTGTTCTCTGGCAGGTTTTGTTCTACTTTTCGGAGGGTCAGAGCAAAGGAAAATGTCTGCACCCAGTCCTCCGCCCCAGGGAAGAGAAGTCACAGTCTGCTCCTCTCTGAATCCTCCAGAACACATGGTCTCCCCCTCTGTAAGCCCCACTGAAAACCGAAGCCTCCCATAGGAAGTGCGAGACCCCAGCGAGCACCTCAGCGGTGGACCCTGGCCCCCACTTGTCTTTGGCCCCTGTGCCACCAAAACCGTGATTGATCCCAGACTGGGTGGGTTCAGGCTGCAGCAGCCATGGGCCCCTGGGTCCGGCATTTGCCCCTTAAGCTCCTGGATTCTGTTTGAGCACTGTTATCAGGCCCTTCCCCACCTGCCACCACCGCTCTACAAGCTATTGCTGGTCCCCAGGCACACAATGCTTTTGCACTGGGGTATTACTTTCCAGTGGCTAGCTTCTGGTGGCTCCCTCCCCCTTCTGTTTATCCTCTGATATCTGTCCACGCAATCACAACTCCATCCTTCCTAGCTCTCCACTGATGGTCTGATCCTCTGCCCTCTTAGAGAGCCAGACTATAATCTTACATGTCACACTGATTTCATGGGTATTCAGAGTGGCTTGGTAGATATCTAGCTAAATTCAGGGGACAGGTTGAAACAGAGTCCCCCACTCCTCCGCCATCTTGTCCCTTATACCCTAGTCTACATTTTTAAGTCAATGGCAAAATGAGGGAAAGAAATAGGAACAAAAGATACATAGAAAGTTTTTCATTATTTTCCTCCATGTTTGGTGAAATATGGCTTTTCCATGATCATGCCAGGCCAACACATTCCCCCAGATCCACTGATCACTTAAAACACACACACACACACGAATACTGATCCATGACAGGAAAATAGTGTTTTTATAAATCATATACATCTCTGAATGATTTATTAAATTTTACTTTTTTAGAGCAAAGTTAGGAATTCTACCTGAACCAAACTTACATATTAGAAAATATTTTAAATTTAATCTAGTGGGGTGGGGGTGGGTGGGGGAAGCATTTGTAACAGGTATGTGCATTTTGACTATTGATTTATGTAGTTAGGAAATTCTCTGAGTGGGAGTGGGGTAGACTTCCACTGCATAAGGACATTTTTTTCTAATTTAAGAAAGATAAAAATGGATGAGCCAATTTATAAAAGTTCTGGTAAACTTTAATAGAAATGCTGGTGTAATTTTAAAGAAAAAAAATAGATTATCTGCAAAATTAAAACTCAATGCTAAACAGACTGAAAATATAAAAGAGATAATTGAGTTTAAATATAAAGAATAGCATAGCAAAATGCTATAGAACTCATCAAATAGAAAAATCAGAGTCCAGTCAGAAACTTCTGCATTAAATGTACACGAGCATATGTAAAAATGCATTGAAAAACTATAAAGTCTACAACAGAAAATATAAGGGTCAGTAGCTAAATGTATAAATGTTAAATTAATATTTAAAAGTCACGAAGGTCAGCAAGATTTGTGTATCTTATATCAGGAACAAGGTGGAGCAAATTTTTCATAATATTGTATTTATTCAATTAGATGTTCTGAAATTATGTCTTATTTGTCAAAATGATGGTGCAATGGATAATTATATTTTAGATGACCTTTACAGGCAAAATATTTTTAAATAGAAACTTGATGTTTCTCTGAAATTTTCTCTTGAAATTTTAATCAATCAAAATGTGGGAGAAAACTACCTAGAATATTGTTTCAGTCTTCCACTTTATTGGTGTGTGAAGATCCAGGCTAAAGTTATCCATAACACACAAATGATTGTCATGAAACTTGTCAGGAAGCTCAAATGCAATGCCAATAGTAAATCTACATTAAACACTACAAAATTTGGTTGGATACCAATCAGCTTCACAGAGACTTAGAGTTGATCCTGCATTTAAAAGGGTGACTAAAAAGACAATAACAATATTGCACTTAATTATATTTGAATCACAAGTTTTAATACTCTCTTTGTGAGTTGGCCACTGGAAGCTCAGGGACCCCAATTCCAGCCCTCAGGATAATTAATGATGGCAGTTTTCTTATATCTACTTGCTGATGCCATCTGCTGCACGTGCTATCTCACTAAGATAAATGACTTAGCCAATTGCAGATAAAAATGTTTTCCATCAGAAGTAGGCTGTGACACTACAATGGAAAACAAGCTCAACCTGACTTTATGAATGGTAAAAATTTCCTTGCCAGAATGTGCAATGGTAGATGATATTGTTAATATTGATTTTTATCCATACAAGGGTAACCATGTCAACAAGATCAATTCTTTTAGTCACATCTGTTGTTGTAGGATAAAAAATATCTACTAGCTGCCAAAACTGAATTTAATACCACATTGTGGTTTAAATTTTAACTTTAGCCCATCAGGTTTTAGTTTTTTTAAGGAGAGGTAGGAAGTGAAATATTGATGATTTTTACCCATTGCAATCAGCCAGGGTTAATGCGCAATTACACGGAAAAGGACTGAAGTAAACCAAGATTTAGGATTATTTCTATAGAAAGTGGTATCCTTGGACTGGAGTATCTGTCATTATTTTTTTTCCCTCTACACCCTGGAGAATTTAGGTTAGTTGTGAAGAAATAAACACATTTTAGACAAAAATTAATGATAAAATTTTAAAAAATTGTACTTGCAATGCTCATGAATAAAATTTTGACTTTTAAAGCATGAAAAGCAAGACATATATGTAGATTATAATGGTAATTCAATACACTATCTTTTTATTACCATCAATAATGTCATCTGTCATTATTCTGTGCTGTTCCCTGTTACTTTCATAAAAGTTATAGCAAGCCATAATAATATTCGGATTTTAACTATTTTTTTCCTCTAAAAGCATATTTTTAGTTTCAGAAGACAGAGTTGTTTTTAAAATAATCTTTGCTTATTTGTTTTTATCTAGCAGTGCCTAGCATATCATGGGCAATTAAAGCCATTTTTGGAAAAAAAATTAATGAGCGCATCTGCAAAAGTTTGTGATGTGCTATAATGTACCCAAACATTGTTCTTTGGAAGAACTAAAGTGTCCATTAACCTAAATGCAGATGATTTAGATAAAAAAACTAAATATTCAGTGTACAAATACTTGTGTACATTTGATTGAGGCAGAACTTTCTACGTGTGCTGACTTTGTTGCTGTTTTTTGACTGGATCAGAAGGCAGAAAGAGACAGATGATAGAAATATTTCTTTTCTTTAGAATACTTAGAATGTATTAAACTACATTAAACTGTATTGTTAGATTGCAGAGATCAGAGTTTTTATTGAAAATGACTCAGGGGAGGGGCGCCTGGGTGGCTCAGTCGTTAAGCGTCTGCCTTCGGCTCAGGTCATGATCTCAGGGTCCTGGGATTGAGCCCCGCATCGGGCTCCATGCTCCGCGGGAAGCCTGCTTCTCCCTCTCCCACTCCCCCTGCTTGTGTTCCCTCTCTCACTGCCTCTCTCTGTCAAATAAATAAATAAAATCTTTATTAAAAAAAAAAGAAGAAAATGACTCAGAGGAAAATGCAGATTCTGGGACAAAAAAAAAATGAGAATTGAAGAGACGAGCTTTTGGTTGGGAGAATTTTTCTCTCTGGGCCTCATAATAATTGAACCTAGAAGAGAGTGTTCCACTGCTTTTCTGATGGTGAGAGATAAACTGACCTTGCTACTTGTAAGCAAGTTGTCAGCTAGAGTGCTACACTGTTAGGGAATCCTTGAGGGTAATCCTGGGCCAGTGAGCTCTGAAATAAACCATGGATTAGCAGTTGTAAATAGCTGCTGATTGTATCCCCCTTTGTTAACTATGAACTTTCAGTTAAATCTTTTTAAAGTTGTGATTCAGTCACAATTCTGTAGATGGAAATTTAGGGTAGGACTTATTTAACTCTTGTACCAAAATGGTAACATGGAGGTCTGTGCCTTCCTCACACCCATATGCTTTCAAGTTCATTGCTGCAATGGGCCGAAGGATATGGGGTCTTGGAGAGGGACCAGGAAGGTAAGGCAGTCATGCAGGCTGGTGTCCATTACTGTTATTTACAGCAATGGCAGCTACGGCAAGAAGCAGAAGAGTAAAACCATTAATGTCTATTGAGTGCTTACTCTGTTCTAATATAATGTACCAATTCATTTAATTATCCCAATACTATGAGGTAGTGCTATTATTAATATGCCAGTCATGAATGGAGAGGGACTGTGGCTGAGTCATCACAATGTTGATATTAATAGGTAAGACACATTTATGTGGATTCTCATTAGTTGATCATGACCATCATACTCTCTATTGGTGAGGGTTCTTTGGGAGAGCTTGGAGGCAAGGGTAGACTAGAACAGAAAATCATGGAAAGAGCTTCTATTAATCACTAAGACTTGTGAATTATCTACTTGGATTAGAACATCAGTTTTCCAAAAAGTTAAGAGGTCCAAAGGACTGTGTCTTAGTTGTTAAATACTCTGTACGTCATATACTCCCAGGAGCTTCTTTGTGAACTGCTCAGCAGAATAATTATTAACACATAACTAATAATTATTAAATTATTGTGAAATGATTTGCCCCAGCATAATTTATCTTTTAGCTCCCAGGGCCTTCCTGAGATGTATGTACCTTGTTGATCAATTCACCCTGTGTCCAAGAAGAAATAAGCGCTAGATGCTCTGATTACTCCATTTTCAGCCATTACCACATATCAAAAACCAAAAAGAAATTACGGAGGACACTTGAGCCTCAGGAGTTCCTCTCTATCTCCTCTCCTTTCTTGAATTGGTTTAAGAGAGAAAGGGAGAGAGACTACTTCACTTTTATATTGAAACTCTAGTGTTAAAACTGGGCTACATAGATCTATTTTCTATGGAGTATTTGTAGATAAAGGAGGAAGAATGAAAGAGAATGATAGTGACAAAGAGGGTTCACTATCTGGAAACATGACTGCCGAGGATAGATAACTGAGCTAGGATACAATGTAGTTGGAGGGATGATTCTGACTGACTTATTGAGTTCGATTGTTGTTGTCGAATGGATTTGGCAGTGATCTCTATTGATTCTTAAGGTGGCTTAGGACTAAGCTTTAGTTATTTTTCAGTATACATCCATAAATCCATCTATTTATTTTCATTTTCTTGGTATTTTATCAGGGAAATAAATGTGCTTATTTTCTGCATGTAATGAACTACTTTAGCCCTTCATAAGTAATTTCAAGTATTAATAATAAACAAATAAAAGCATTTGTTTCTGAAAGATATAAATATCAACCAGCAGGCACTAAAATGGGAATCATAAGGGACATTCTAAGGTTATTGGGGTAAAGACTTAATGGAACAGAAAATTCATAAACATTCCAGGATAGAATATGAAATGCAAAGTTCAAGTTGACATATCTGTTGTGAAGCATTTTGTTTTGAACTTAATTCTCCAAACAAACATAAAATATTATAGAGATTTTAAAAGACAGATGATATATACACAATAAAAACGTGAAGTATCATCTAATTATTTAGGTTTTAATCTCGATAGATTTTTTTCATTAAGCTGTTAAGTGCTCTGTTTTTTTCTCTCAGGTATCTTGGTCCAGTGTCCCAAAAGTCAAACCTATTCAAGGTCCTACTCTTTATTCCCCTGGAGATCCTGGCATCATGTCTACATGGATGACACATGGTGGGTTTAAATGTATTTCATCTGCTTTTCCTTATTTCTTTTGTTAGCATATGCTGTGCTTACAATGTTACTATATGGGAAATAGATAACCTAAACTGCTGGGCAGCACTAAGAACTGTAGAATACAGAACTAAATACTTAGTTGATACCCTCTGTCATGAACCTAAGTTTCTTAAATGGAATTTAAAAAAGAGAAGAAACCAAAACTTTTTTTAAAGGCAGGGAGAGACTGTGAGGGGAATGCACACTCTGCATAAAGGAGTTAAAAATATTATGTTTTATTTTTTCCAGTCAATATTTTCAAAAAGAATTCCATCCACGGTAATTGGCATAGACATAAGAAGTCTACTGGCTTCCAGGGAAATAGTTCATCAAAGCTCTCTCATTAGGAGTCCTGAGTACTAGAGCGGAAAATCTCTGCTGTGCTGACATTTGCCCTGCCTATTGTTATGGACCCAAGGAGAAAGGCCATCGTTCTTTAGCCTTCTTTACAGAACCCGTGAGATTCCAGACCTTGCAAACTTCCTTATCCTCAGAATTCTTAATTTCCCCCAATGGTTAAATGCACATTACCTCTTCTGATTTCCCTACAAGCTCTGAGACTCATTGTATCTTCTACTTTGTTGTATATCCTATAAAACAATTGACATTTTTTACAACTATCCAATAAACATGTATTAATTGTTGATTCAAACTCATGTCTCATAAAACTGTAAAGGAGATTTTCTATTTGTGTAATTTTATTTGTACAGCTTGAACAAATAGTTCACACTTTAAATGCCTTCAAATTTGTTTTTCAATCAATCAATAAATATTTACTGAAAGGTTTCTGTGTACTCGGTAAAGCACTGGATGAATGATAATAGGGTTGAGCAAATCCTTGGAATCTAGTTTTATCCCAGTTCTGTAGAAAACATTCCTCTCCCTATATTCGTTCCAATCTCGAGATGACTCTCATTTTTGCAACAAATGTGACATTTTTGTAATGTGGTTTGAGATAATCATTTAATATTGTACACTTTTTAAAAAATAAAGTAAAATATTCAATAACTTCTGAAAACAAGAATAAAGAACGGTGCTTTGTTTTACAATATGTTAAAATATGTATGTAAAGTTGAGATGTTATGTACTACATTTAATCATTTAATTTGGTTACTAAGCAAATATCAAGGGAAAATTTAGTGACTAATACAATATGTAATTTAAGAAGCACTATTTTTTTAAAAATTTTTATTTATTTAT
The DNA here is from genome assembly GCF_029215605.1 of Mirounga angustirostris. Lineage (NCBI taxonomy): Eukaryota > Metazoa > Chordata > Mammalia > Carnivora > Phocidae > Mirounga > Mirounga angustirostris. The sequence goes on along the minus strand of NW_026991711.1, from coordinate 109,772,700 downwards.
TCATGAGAGACAGAGAGAGAGAGAGAGAGAGAGAGGCAGAGGGAGAAGCAGGCTCCCAAGAAGCAGGGAGCCCGATGCCGGACTTGATCCCAGGACCCTCAGATCATGACCTGAGCCGAAGGCAGACGCTTAACCATCTGAGCCATCCAGGCGCCCTAAGAAGCACTATTGTAAATGTTAATCCATGTATCAATTAAGCAGGGCAAAATACCAAATCCAGGTGTGTGCATGCATGTGGGTATGTGCATGTGGGCTGAATTCACATATATTCATATATTCTTACATGTATAACTTGGATATTTCATAAAATTGACATCTTAAACATATAGAGAAAGATTACTTTGTCATATGCAGCAATGACTTGCTTTTATTTAGGAAATAATAACTTAAATTCCCTTTTCACCACATAAATCAAAATGAATTCTAGATATATTTAATATATGTTACAATGAAATTTTATTTTATTTTTTTATTTTATTTTTTTAATTTTTTTTTTAAAGATTTTATTTATTTATTTGACAGAGAGAGACACGGCGAGAGAGGGAACACAAGCAGGGGGAGAGGGAGAAGCAGGCTTCCCGTGGAGCAGGGAGCCCGATGCGGGGCTCGATCCCAGGACCCTGGGATCATGACCTGAGCCGAAGGCAGACACTCAACGACTGAGCCACCCAGGTGCCCCTACAATGAAATTTTAAAGTGATTTTAAAAATAGAATGCATCTTAGGGTAGGGAAGTACTTTCCAAGTACATCAAGGGGCGGGGCATAAAGAAAAAGATTTACCACATGAAATTAAAACTGTTAATATGGAAAAGTTAAAATAACAGTCAAGAACTTTTAAAACTTGTGCCACGTATGTAGGGAAGATCTAGTAATCTTACTGCAAAATTAATATGTAAAATATTTTGGAGATCCATTATAGTTGAGAACAAATGCACCACCAAATATTAATTTTCTTTACTTGCATAGAAGGAGATGAGAACACACAAAGCAAATTTAGTCTAAATATTGATAAAAATAAAATAACTTCATGTTTGTTAATCATTTATTTTAGACTATCAAAACTTGCTAAATACATAAAAAGCAATTTGAATTTAGTAAAAAAATAACATCTGCATAAATAGAACAGTGGTTGAGGATACACACAAAGATAGTTCATAAATGTTGAACTGCAATTAATAAATATAGTAAAAGATGTTCAATTTATCTTGTAATCAAAATGAGGTATCTTTTTTCCACCATATTGACAAAAATATTGAAAAACAACAATATCCTATTTGGAAAGAATGTGGTGAAACACTGACACTCTTGCATGATACTGTTTATTTGTAAATTAACTCAGTCTTAAGAGTATTTTGACAACAAGAACATTAAACCTTAAAAATGTACATATTTTTTTAAATCAGAAATCTCACTTTCTGAGAATCAAGTCTTCAAAATATAATCAGAGAAATGAACAAAATGCCTCTCTCAGGTGCTCAAGAACACCTTAGTCATGGTAGTCATATTTTAGAAACAACATTTAATGCCCTCCATATGGGGTGTTTAAATGCAGCCACTAACCATAACAGTATTAGTGCATATGTGCTGATTTGGAAACTGGTTTGCAATATACTATTAAGTGAAAAACAAAACAAAATTTGGTAAAGAATGGTCTCAGGTTCTAATAAATGCTCATTTGGAGCACTGATTCCAGGATGAAAGCAAATCTCTTTAGTAGATCTCACGGAACACAGTAAAACATAGCCCAAATCCACCCCTTTCTTTGTTAATCTTCTTCCCATGGACTGGAATATTCTCATTAGTTCCTGATGTAGGTGACTTTGCAGATGTTGTAATTGTATTCTCCCCTTCTCTGCATAGCTAAATCCTACTTATTTTTCCTTCACTTTCCCCAATTTTTTTATATGATTTCGCTCCATGATTTATCATGATACCGACTGAGAGGGAAAAGTAAAAAACAGTGTGTAGAAATAAGGTATAACCAGAGAGTATGGAATTATACAATGCAATCAGGGAGGAGCTCCTTGAGAAGGTTACAGGTCAACCACAGGGATGAGAAGAAATCAACCAGTGAGTCAGAGAACAGTGTTTCAGGCAGAGGTGGTAGCAAACCATAAAGGGCCCAGGCACCAAAGGCCCTGTCCTGTTTATACTGTAAGGAGGGACATGTGGCCATATAAACCTGGAAATAACACAACAGTGGCTCTAGGTGAACTAGGGGAGGTAGGCAAGGGTCAGATCATGCAGCCCTTTAGATCAAGACAAGGCATCTGAATTTGTTCAAAGCATAGTGGGAAGCCATTATAGGATTTTATGGTTGGGGGGGGTGACTTGGTTTGATTTATGTTTTTAAAGATAGCTCTGGTAACGTTAGTTCTAGCTGTGAAGTCCTTGAAAACACTAACTATGACAAACTATGCAAAACAACTGTTAGAAAGCACTGGAGAGCAACTAAAAGAGGTTGGGTTGTAAGGCTCCTGTCCTTAGGAGAAGGGAAGCAAAAGTGATGAGAGGATTTGGGCTGTTTTCTCAAAGGTGTTTTCCCATTTTCAGCTCATGGGAATGAGCAACAGAAAATGGCCAATTTTATAGAGATGAGTTTGGTACTAAGAAAATGGATGAGACTTGAGATGGAAAAATCCTGGAGAAAGGCAACTTCATAAAAGTGAGTACAAAAAGCTGCATGCAAAATTCTCAAACATTTGGCTGATTCCCAAGCTATACCTTGGTAGAGCAAGATTTTCAGAAACCTGGCAGAAGACTGGCTACAAGCCAAACGGGTTAGCAGAGATTTACAGGTGCATTGACATTTAGATTCTCCCAAGATGGAGGGGACTTGTTAAACTCCAAGCACTTCTAGCTGAGACCCCAGAAGGGCTATGCCTAACAGGAGAATAGCCAGAGAACTCTGGGCAGGAGGATAGCCAGAGGACTGTATCTAGGAGTAGGGACAAATCCAAATATCCTCTTAGAAATAGATTTCATGGAGAATAGAGACTCAGAACCTTTAGAAAGGAGGAAGTTGGATTAGACAAATGTATGGGATTGACTGAATAAAACCTTAAATTTGATTTCCCTCATAGTAGGAACATTCAAGTTTCATAAAGAAAAATAAAGTGTTTTTGGCTATCTCAAGTGTGTTCTCTGAATCTTAGCCTGGAATGAAATCTTGGAAGGATTTCCTTGGAGAACTAGTATATTGTTCCTAGTGAATTTAATCAATGCTATTTTCTGGATTTGATGTATGTATTAGTCAATATTTGCCAGAGAAACAGAATCAATAGAATGTGTGTATACAGCGTAGGTTTATTATAAAGAACTGGCTCACATGATTATGGAAGCTGACAAGTCCAAAACTGTGGTATAGTCCAGTAGGCCGGAGTTCCAGGAGAGGTTACGGCACAGATAAAGTCCAAGGGCATTCAGGGGAGAATTCCCCCTCGCTGGGGAGGCCAGTCATTTTGTTCTATTTAGGACTTCGCTTGACTGAATGAGGCCTAACCACATTAAGGAGAGAATGTGCTTTACTCAAAGTTCACTGATGTAAGGTTAATCTCATCCAAATATATCCTCCATGTTGACGTAAAGCTAATAATCACAAGGTATAAAGTGAATAAAATGCAAAGATGTTAAGTGTTTAATGCAAAGAGTTTTGGCAAGTATATGCTCTTAGGTGATCACGCCACAACTGAAAATATTTCCATCCCACAGAATGTTTTCTCATGCACCCTTCATTCAATCTCTCACCATACCAGGCAATCGTCGATTTGATTTCTATTATCAGTTGTTTCTGGCCTATGGCTCTATATAAATAAAATTTTAAATAACTGGCTTTTTTTGCCCAACATGATTTCCATGAAACTCCTTCATGCTCTTGTGTACCCCAATTGTGCTTTTATTTATATTTCTGACCAGTGTTCCCTATATAAATATCCACAGTGTTCATTCATATTGTAGTTTGTTTCCAATTTTTGTATTATAAATAAAACTGTATTAAGCATTCTTGTGCAAGTATTTTGGGGACCATAGGTTTTTATTTCTCCTGGGAAGATATTCAGGAGTGAATTTGCTGGATTACAGGGGTAGGTGTATTTTAGCTTCATAGTAAACTGCGAAATAGTTTTCCAAGTGATGGTACCAGTTCCCTTTCTCCAGAAATATATGAAAGTTCCAGTGGTTGCACAGGTATTGTCATTCTTTTTAATTTGAGTCATTCTAGTGACATGATTTCTTGATGTAGTTTTACTTGCATTTCCATGATGAGTAATAACATTGAATGCCTTTTATGTGTGTGTTGATCAGTTGCATGTTCTTTGGGGAAGTGTCTGATAGTCTTTTGCCCATTTTTTGTGTGCTTGTCTTTATATTGCAAAGCTTTGGAGATTTTTAAAATATATGTTCTAGAAACAAATTCTTTATCATATATATGCATTGCAAATATAAATATCCAAGTCTGTGTTTTACTTTTTCATTTTTTTAATGATTCCTTTTGATGAGCACATACTATTTTGTCACCGTTGGTCTTATTTACCTTTTCTGTTATTGTTAGTACTCTTTGTGTTCTGTGTTCTGTAGAAATATTTGTTTACCCTCTATCACAAAGATATTCTTCTCTTTTATTCTACAAGTTTTATATCTTTACGTTTTACATTTCTTTCTATCACTCACCTTGCACTATTTTTTCACAGCTTTACTGAAGCATAATTGGCATATATTAAGCTGCACATATTGTGTAAGAAGCCAGGTATGGCATCTCCAGGGAGTCTCACATCTCAGTCTAATGGAAATTGTTATTTCATTTTCTCAGAGTTCTAAGTACATATTTTCAACATATACCTGCCATGCATTTTTTAATTCCACTAGTCTGATGTATACTTTCAAGTCTTTAAGCACTATTTTATTTGATCTTTTATCCTGAGCCTTTGAGTAAGGCAAAGTGGTTTCATCCCATTCTACTTGTTAAGCTGCAAATAAGTTACGGCCAGAGGTTGCTATGAGGCCCATGTTGCTTTTCAAAGATTGTATTACTTTTTCTTTATAATTGTGCTTTTAAAATATATCTATATTGATCATCTATCTATCTATCATCTATCTATCTATCTATCTATCTATCTATCTATCATCTATCATCTATCTATCATCTATCCATCATCTATCTAATCTATCATCTATCTAAAACATAAAATTGATCATTGTGACCATTTTTAAGTGTATAGTTTATTGGCATTAAGTACATTCACATTGTTGTGCAATCACAACTACCTATCTCCAGAATTTTTCATCAACCCAAACTGAAACTCCACATCCATTAAACAATAACTCATCATTCTTTTCTCCCTGGTAACCACTCTCCTACTTTCTGTCTCTATGAATTTACCTATTGAATTATTTTTTATGTATCATGTGAGATAGAAGGGAGGGCTCATTTTTTTGTCTTGTATGAATACTCAGTTATTTGCGCTCCTTCCACCTTGCCAATTTTTACTAAAAAGTGTCTGTTGGGATTTTGGCTGAGATGGCATTGACTTTGTAGACTAATCTGAGGATAATTGAAAAGCATTGAGACTTGTGATCTGTAAACAAGGGTAAATCTCTTATCTAGGTCTCCTCTAATTTTTCTCCGTAGGTTTTTGCATTTTTCTATGCAAGCAATATGCACATCTCTCATTAAATGTATTCTTTATTTTTGTTCTCTGACAGTATTCTAAATGGTATTTTTTAAGCTTCATTTTTGATTGCTTATTTCCAGGCAACTTTAAATCTTCAAATAAGCCTCCTTTAAGTACATGGTAAAGCATAGTTGAGGGTATTGGGAAACCATATCTTATACACATGCCTGGCACTTGAAAACCATTTTCTGGCCTATTTGGAGTAGCTATAATATGCTGTTATTGTTGCTGCTGCTGTTGTTTTTAATGTGAAATGATAGAATGGAGAAGTTAGATGGTATTTCTAGAGTAACATGTTACTCTAGCAACAGTGTCAAAAAGAATCCAGAGTTGTTGACACCCTGCCCAGGGTTCTCATGGGAGGCAGTTACGAAAATATCATTTTAAGTAATACTAATAAAACTGCCAACAGAGACGTGGTACTTATTTGCAGATGGAAAGGACTGAATTATACTTTCAATTATACTTATAAAGAGGTATAACATTTCCTATTATAAATATCCATAATATTTAAAGGTCGTTCTGACACAAGGTTCTTGGTTAAACACAGAAATGCATTCACAGGCCCATTATCACCAGGAGCTCTAACATCAGTGGTTTCGTGTTCAAGAGAATATTTTGAAACCTCTTTTACAAGAATGGTAAAAAAAAAATGGGATTGATTAATTGTGTACTACTTCACCTTACTCATGTTGCTATTTCTAAAATTTGTTGTCAAAAAGTACGTAATTTAAGTGTCTTGCATGATTTATCAGCAATCTCTTGTTTATTAAATGAATCATAATATTTTATAAGTTATAATTAATGATGTATAATCATAAAGAAATTTTGCCTTCCAGTGTCTCCATATACATTCCATAGGAGCTAGATCTTCAATCCCAGATTTTGTCCAGTTCCAATATATTCCTGTACAATATAAATAGTTTGTTAGCCTCTTTGAATTAAAAACAAAAAACTAAAAACCACCATCTTAACTATGAAAATAGTCCAGTTCTATTTAATAATGAAAACTGACTTTAATTTAACATAAGATCTTTGCTCACCATCCCAGCTGAAATCTATTTCAGCAAAAGACACATTAAAAGAGGGCGTGGCAAGCTTCCCCATCTGGCCCTTTCACATCCCTCCTCAGGGAGCTGGCTAAAAGTGGTTTCTGGTACTGGAGGTAGGATCCAAGGAGAGGAAGATGTGTGTGGACAGAGTGGAGAAAAGGGAAGCAGGGATGTTCTTACTACTTGATACTCTTATCAAATGGCATCTCATTTTCTGAGATTTGCAGATATTTAACCCTGCCTTTCTCTTCTGAATATGTTTGTGTCTTTTTCTGAGAATCTTGGATATCATGCAATCTCCTTCGATGTAGGTGACTGCATCTTCATGCAGATTAATATGAAGACCTTCAATATCTGTTCTTTAGCTTCCCTTTGCTCCACTCCATTACTTTCTAGCAGCCCTCTTCTATAACATCTAAGTCAATCTCACTGTAAGAAAACACATTTATAGGGCATGGGAATTAAAGACAAGGGCATCTTTGAGGGGCCATTATTCAGTCTCCCACACATATCAAATTCATTTTAAGACAATTGCAGAACTGACAAGTGGTTCTTTTATAGACACATATGCCTTCTCTCTATTTTTTCTGATTAATATTGTTCTGATACTTACGTTAATACTGCTCTACATATTTATTAAAAATATGTACTTAGTATTTATTACAGGGCAATGTTATAATCTAAAGGTAAAGATATGAATATGTTCTGCAGTTTATTTTTTAATAAACTTACACTCAAATATGTTTGGCTAGTGTGAAAAATTGTAAGGCAAATGAATAATAATTGAAAAAACAATCCATCTGGGTCAAAGGAATCATCTACACTGAAAGTTTTGAGCTAAACTGCTTTGTGTTAAAGATACAATGTGTTATTTTACTTAGAATAACAAAGGAAGATATATTGGAGGTCTCCTTATTCAATTTAAAGATCTGCTTATGGTAGTAGTTAGTATATCTTGGTATTTTCTCACATATAGATCAGTGTAAGTCCTCTCAAGTCAGATGTTTGAGATTTAGGACTAGTAAGAATAGCTAGGGCAATGGTTTTCACCAGCCACATTCCATCATAACAAAGTTTTCTATAACTGACAAAGTCATATCGTGTAAGAGAATTAATTATTGCATGGTAGTTCTTTATAGCACCATGGTCAAGATCTGGGATCTAGAGTTGGAAAGACCTGTGTTTAAAGGTCTTTAATCTGAGACAAGTTTCTTTATCTCTTGTGGGATAATAGAAGGTACATAATAAGTGATAATGAGAGCACTAGGAGCATCCCTTGCAAGCAGCGTTAACAAATTAATGGAACCCAAGCAGGGGGTCACAGGCACATCCAGGCTGTGGCCAAATCTCACAAAAGCTGTGGGTAACCTGGGGATTACTACTCGTATTTGGCATCTGCAGTGGGGTGGGATCAGTTTTGTGGGTTGGACGCTATCTCCAGGTAGATACTCTCAGACCTACGTTAAATTGTAGGATACCCAGTGGGTGTCATGGAGAATTGTTTGGTGTGTGGAAAGACTTACACACATTTGGCAACAAAAAGTGTCAGTGGTGTTCTGTGTAAAAGTAAAGTAGAAACACACAGAAAGAGAACTGTAGGTTTTTACAATTCACCTCTCCATATTGGCTTTCCTAGACTCTAAAATATTACCTACTTCATTGGGCTTTTTTGAGATTAAATGAGGTAATGTGTGTAGAATACTGAGTTATGCATAGTTGCCATACTGCTTAGTAATGAATAGTTAAGACATAAAAATGTTAATTGTTGTTATTATTATTATTATGGCCCGAATAGTTTAGACTTTTAGAGAGAGACAAGAAAGAGAGCAGTCAACTTCCGTTAAATCATTTAGATGATGCTTAAACTGTTAATATCCATCTCAGTAGAAGTAATCTTAGACCTTAGGATGATGCTAAATTTTGAAAATTCTAAAGATTAACTCACAGGCCTACTTTAATGTTCCCTCTGCATCAGATTGCTTAATTAGGGACAAAATCATGAAAAATAGTTGTTTGGTAATTTAAAAATTTGATCAATTCTGAAACTGTGATTAGGTACATATCCAGAACTGAAATGTACTTACCCAGTATTTATTATTTTAAAAAAACCCCAAAAACAAGAAAAACAAACTTCAAAGACTAAGTTTCTCTAATGTCCATATGTGCAAATTACTTATTCACTGATTTTTGCAAAATCATTTAGCTTAAGGTCAAATGTGTACTACAGACACAATAACATATAAAATTTTTAACAATTATTCCAAAAATGGATGGTACAGAGATCTAAATCTAAATTAAAAAGTTAAACAGCAACTTGTTCAAATTACATTGTTTAGAAAATAGATTAACAGTTTTCACTTAATAACCAAAACACATATTCCAAATTTCAGCAAAAGGCGGAACTATAAAGCAGTAAAAAACCTCTGAAAGTTTGTAATAGAAACACATAACCATAGCAATTTGAAAGAAAACAGAGTAATTTAAATTTCAGTAAGTATGATATAAAAATTACTCTCAAAATTCTTCTTAAAGCCATCACCAGATTGTTCCATGTCATAGAACATATGACATTAACATTTTTCTTAAATTATGTCAGGATGTGATGAAAACAAGAGAAACTGGAGAATAAAAGAAAGATCAAGTTTGATTTTCTTAACCCTTTCCTCATCCTTTAAACTGAAAACCCCCTTCCCTGGATATCATAGACTTGCCCCCAAATAAGCACAGCTATTAAACATGTGTCTGTGAAAATAGAGGGTAAAAATCATGCTCTCTTTAGTCTCATTCTCAATGATACATTGTGTTTATACAGTACTTGTTATTTTGCTCAGAGATCTTTCCAAACACCTAATTTTTTCACTCATTCCACAAATTTTTATTGAAAACTTCCTCTAGTTCACACACTTCCTTGGAGACAAAGAAGCTTGACCAGTCTTTAGCTCTCAGAGATTATAGTTTGGGGAAGGAAAAGAACCATAAAAAACACGTTAATAATATAAAATGCTAATCTAATAATGCAGAAGCAGATGATAGAGCATGACTAGGATGCTATTTTATACTTATACGTGGTAGTCAGAGAAACAACTTGACTAGCAGTGTCTATTTCATTGTAATAATTTTTATTTTTCTATCATCAAAGAAACAGCAAAGAAACATCCAAAAAATGGACACTTCTTTTGTTCTGTTTTTAAGATTTTATTTATTTGTCAGAGAGAGAGAGAGAGCGCACAAGCAGGGGAAGCGACAGGCAGAGGGAGAAACAGGTTCCTCGCTGAGCAGGGAGCCCAATGTGGGACTTGATCTCAGGATCCTGAGATCACGACCTGAGCCGAAGGCAGACCCTTAACCGCCTGAGCCATCCAGGAATCCCTTTTGTTTTGTTTTGATCTTCCAAAAGGATCATCTGAGCTCTGGTCCCTGAAGAAATAACTTCACTCACTTAAGAGCTGATGCCAAATTTGAGCTTTTTTAGATACTTAATTTGTAAGTTGCTATTTTGAACTACATTGACATATATTTGGTAAAAGGATTACTATAAATACAGGCCATGTGGATTATTGTTCTGTATTTAAGGAGCCAGGGCAAAAAAAAAAAATCATAAAAATATTTGGGGTGCTAAGTGAATTTGTACAATTACTTTTGACAGATAATTTATTTCCTAACCAATTGTTTTCATTTTTGCATTATTGACTGGGAAAAATAAAGGAAAATTTTATATTTACCACCTTATGTGTCCCAGCAAGATAGTGTTATAACTAGACCTCTTGATTGCCTACTGCATCATAGTTTCTTCTTTTTTTTTTATTTTTTTTTTTAAGATTTTATTTATTTATTTGAGACAGAGAGAATGAGAGACAGAGAGCATGAGAGGGAGGAGGGTCAGAGGGAGAAGCAGACTCCCTGCCGAGGAGGGAGCCCGATGCAGGACTCGATCCCGGGACTCCAGGATCATGACCTGAGCCGAAGGCAGTCGCTTAACCAACTGAGCCACCCAGGCGCCCCTGCATCATAGTTTCTTAAGCTAACTTGATCTTACTTCTTTTTTTTTTTTTGCCATTATTATTATTATTATTATTAACATATAATGTATTATTTGTTTCAGGGGTACAGGTCTGTGATTGATCTTGCTTCTGATAAGAAGCCATCACTGTAAAGTGTAGACTGTATTTCGTTAACTCTAAGATGCATTGTTACTTCTAAAAAAGATGTTGCTAGGGGGTCCTAGGTGACTCAGTTGTTGGACGTCTGCCTTCGGCTCAGGTCATGATCCCAGGGTCCTGGGATCGAGCCCCGCATCAGGCTCCCTGCTCTGTGGGAAACCTGCTTCTCCCTCTCTACTCCCTCCTGCTTGTGTTCCCTCTCGCTGTGTCTCTCTCTGTCAAATGAATAGGTAAAATCTTAAAAAATAAATAAATAAAATAAAAATTAAAAAGATGATGTCAATTAAACTGTAACTCAATGCTTATTGAGCATTGAGCATATGAGTTAGACTCATTTTATACTTTTATACTAAAGAGCTCTTTTAGATTTAAATAGACATAGAATTTTATCTTTTATCAATCTAATGCATTCATACAAGGAAAGAACATTCTTAGTAAATTGGTTGAGTTGTTTCTGAAATTTTTACACAGACTACAAGTTTTCTGAGAAATTTTTCAATTCAGTCAAGAGTACTGAGGAGACAGCATTTCTTAACATCTTACACAGAATAATCAAAATCTTTCAGTAACGGGCTCCTAAGACAACTTTGCAATTATGAAAGTCTAGCTTAATTTAAAAACCAGGTCAGGAAATTTTTTTAGTATTTATTTATTTATTTCATGCATGTGAGTGGGGGAGGGGTAGAGGGAGAGAAACTCAAGTAGATTCCATGCTGATCATGGAGCCCCACATGGGGCTCAATTTCATTACCCTGAGATCATGACCCTGAAATCATGACCTGAGCTGAAATCAAGGAAGAGCTGAATCAAAGGAAGAACAATTATTTGAACAACCCAGGCACCCCCATGTCAAGAATTTGTGCTAAACATTGTCTTTTCTGACGGTGTCTAAGAGTTTAAAAAAACACTCCAGTATTATCTCCAGACTTTCCTACAAGCCACTGCCATCTTTCTGCAAGTTTTCATCAGGCATTTTGATGGTTGCCCATGCACAGGTAATGCCAAATATGCCCCAGCTGCAACTAGGCTGATTATTGCTTTGAGACATTATTTATTTCAATACATATCCATTGCAAAGATGTCAAAATGTGAAAAAAAAATCAGCATGTCGAGATTGATGAAACAGAGTAATATAGTGAGCATATTCAAGTTTCAAGGGTTCAACAGGAATAAAGTAAAAATTTCAGTACACTTGTTTTTCTTCTTGTTCCATAAGTTAAATTAACCTAATGCTTAGCTCTAAAATATCAAGTTGTTACTTTGTCCTAATACACTTGTGTTCTCTGAATAAAATCTACTTGTAAAATCTACTTCCTTTTTTTTTTCTTTCAAGTTCTGTGAAAGCTCAAGAAAACAAAATTCTCAGTAACAACTGCTGTAGCTAACTACATTTCAATCTGGGATGAGCTTCCTTGGCAAAAGAAGCTTTGTCTAACTTGTACTTTGCTAAAGTCTTTGAAGCAGGAAAAGATAAATAAGTGGTCTGGGGTGAATGGAAATTAAACAGAAGGCAACAGAATGTGATAAAACTGCTTCCTTGTCTAACCCGCAAGAAGATGTATGTGAAAAGCAGTCAACCATGGCCAACTCCAAGTTTGTACACAGAGTTCCTCTTTTGCTACTTGCTTCTTCATGCTCAGTACATCTAAATAAACACCCTTGGAAGGTGCAGTCTGTGCCTTTGACCCCCTTTCTCTCGCAAGCTAAATAGTAGATTAGGTGCATCAAGTCACAGTAACATGTATTTTTCCATCACTGTCTTGACATTTGAAGGCAGGTAGACGCTGAAGCTTAGATGTCCCTAGAAAAATGTTACACAGTAAACTGGCTTGCTGGCTGCTAAGAGACTCCCCTGCAAAATCCAGTCCTTTTCTCTTCGTTATAATTTACATCCATAGTCATACCTGTGCATTGATAGTTGTGCAAACTTACAGAGAAAGAGAAACTAACCACACTCAGAAGCAAAGATATATTAATGAGGATTTTTACTATTAATTTACACTGAGAATTAGAGCAGTCATGTATTAAGAAATATGTAACTCGGGCACCTGGGTGGCTCAGTTGTTAAGCAACTGCCTTCGGCTCGGGTCATGGTCCCAGGGTCCTGGGATCGAGTCCCATATCGGGCTCTCTGCTCTGCGGGAAGCCTGCTTCTCCCTCTCCCACTCCCCCTGCTTGTGTTCCCTCTCTCGCTGTGTCTCTGTCAAATAAATAAATTTAAAAAAAAAATCTAAAAAAAAAAAGAAATATATAACTCAATTTTATCATGTTTAACACAGCCTTTTATTATCCATACAAATTTGATCCTTCTACAGTCTTATCCACTTCAGCTAATTGTCACAGGATGTTTATAACTTAAACCAAAAACCTTGGACTCATCTCTGTCTTCCTTGTTCTATAAACCTTTACAAACATCTTACAGCAAATTCTGTGGACTCTACATTCAAAACACATCTAGAATTTGACCATTTCTTTCCATTTCCCTGTTATCACACCAGTCTACATCTCCATCTTCTCTTGCCTGGACTATTGTAGTAACTCACTAAAATACTCATTATTTCTACCTTTGTTCTGTATTAGTGTATTCTCAACACAGTACCCAGACAGATCCTAATAAGATCTCCTTTGCTTAAAACTCACCAACTTCTTCCCAACTAACAGAGTCAGATTCAAAATCTCGAGGATAACCTAAAACAACCTAATAATGATTCTGTTGTCCACCTCTCATTCCCAATTACTCCTTTCTCAAATTTTGTGGCCCTCTTTTTGCTTTATTTTTCTTCATATAATTTACTACCATCTAACATCTTCATATATAACACTACTAGATAAGCTCCAGAGGGCAAGAATTATGGTCTTGTTGACTGTTATGGCCCATTGTGTAGAATAGTGACTGGTGCATGGTAGACATCCAATACTCAGGGAACAAAGGAATTTATTCTGTTGAGCTAAACATATTCTTTCCTTGGAGATAAAAATCAAAATTATAAGGTACTTGGTGAATATAGACTCAAAGGAAGAACAATTATTTGAATGTTTCATGTTATGATTTCCATGAAGATATAATATGTATTATATTTAGAGTCCAAGTTGAGTGTGTGATTCAACCTTCCACTTCCCTGAAAATGCCTCTTATTCAATGTTATTTTTGTTTAACAATTTTTAATTATTCAAGTAATATATTATTGCATTAGTCTGTTCATAGGAATATTCCATTTGAAGCTTACATCTCTTTTGATCACCATCCTTCTGTCTTTCCCTCCTTGCTGGAATTTCATGTGTATCCTTCTAACAGAAACCCAAAAGACTGTTTATACATCCAACTACATGAACAAAAAAATATAAGATTTTTGGTGCAGGTTTTTATTTTTACATAAACAATACCATAGTGCACATATTTTGCAGATTGCTTTTTTCACTCAAATATGTTTTCAACTTCTCTATGCTAACTCATAGAGGTCTAGTTGAGTCCTTATAGCTGCTATATATTATTCTATCAGATGAACAAACTAGATTTAACTATTTTCCTGTTTGGGGAGCTGTGGTTATTTTAGGTTTTAATATTTGGAAACATTTTTTCATAAAGCACTTTAGTTCATCTTCATACACATATGTGAATTTGCTTTTTCTGTCTTAGTTACTTAGAATCACTGAGTCACAATGTAAGTACATTTTCAGTGTTAACAGATACTGCCAAATTCTTCTCCGAAGTTGCTCTATTGCCTTACACTCTCCCATCAGGAAAAAAAGAAAACAGTATTTCCTCAGAATTTTTCAATGCATTATTGGCATGTTCATATTTTTTTTTCATTTTTTTCTAATCTGATGAGTGATAAAATATTTATTCTATAAGCTTAAATTGCTGTGATTACAACTGAGAATTACTAAATTTGTATATATGTGTAAATCATCTGAGTTTCCTCTTCTACACACTGGTTATTTATATTGTTTGCTGATTTTGCATTTCACTTTTATTTTTGTGTTTTATCAATTACATATAATACATTTCATCCTCTACAGTGTATCCTTTAAGATTATTTTTCCCCTTTGTTTATCAGTCTTTTGACACATGCATATGTGGTAAAACTTATTTTGTAATGAAAGATATGATGACAAAAAGTCAGGATAGGGATAAAATCAAGTAGGAGCCCATGGTTATAAAACATTCTAGTTGTTATGCTGTTGATCGGTTCAGGAGTTGTTTTTTTTTTTAATGTGTGTTTGGTGTGTGTGTGTGTTAAATATTACATAGTATTTTTTAAAAACCTCATTGTCTTTACACTCTTGGATTTCATTGCAGTTCTCAGTTTTTGAAGTACCTTCTAATTCTCAAGTTTTCTTAATATGTCTTAATGCCATCGTAAAATAATATCCAGTCTTTATATTTTTCTCGCTGTCTCCACTCTGAGAACATTCTTATCTCTGTGTTGCCTTCTGCAATACTGGTGGTAATGTGTTTTATTTACCTCTATTATTCCCAGAAAAAAAATGTATTTTTGTCTTGCTTTCTGTGATTTCTTTTAACAGCTGATAGTTGAGAAAAAACAAAAACAAAAATGAAAACAAAAAAACAGAGAAGTAAAGGTAAGTGAACTGCAGTGAAAAGATTTTTGTGCCTTACAGAGTCTTTAACACAGGTGAAGAGATCAGTTCTTCCTACCCTTAGAAGGTTTGCATTTCCATGGACATGAAATGAGTCTTGTGTCTCCCATTTCTGTTTCATCCCCATACTAACTGCCTGGGAATTCTATGTGTGACTTCTGCTCTGCCCTAGGTCACTTAAATCAGTTTCTTTAAGGCAAAATAAATGTTCTCACTCTGTAATCTCTTGAAGGACAAAGGGTGTATCTTGTAGTTTTCTTTGTTCAGTGCCTGGAACCGGAATTTTCTGTGGTTCCTCCTACTTCAGAGTAAATAGTGGTTATTAAGTCACCAGAAGTTTCTCCTCTCCTTTTGTTGTGAGGTATCCAGATACTTATCTATACAATTAGAACAAGGATATGAGTAAATATATGTGAAAAATGTCTTAGGAACTGGAAATTGATTCAAAAATAAAAGTTATTGTTGGTATACTAAAACAACAACAACAACAACCAAAAACCCAAAGGCCTTTATTCATATTTTTACTGGAAAATAGTCTGCACAAGTCATGCTTTTAAATCTCATTGCTGCCTTTATGGATTTAATACTAACAGAGTGTGTAAAGATGTCAGAGGAAAGATTTTATGAATGTCAAATAGCTTTATCCAATATTTATGAACTATATTGTGTTGGAATTCCCATGGAATTATTCAGCCATCAAACGGCCCTAAAGACAATATTTATACTATTTTAAAATCCAAAACACAATATAGGAGAAATTCAAATACTCCACTTTTTTTGAGGAGCCATATAAATAAAATGTTTTTCTATGTCCTTGAAACTCATCCATACGAGAAAAAAATTAAAAGTATCTTCTTCGTGTGTTCTAATTTATGACTTTTCTGGATATATTGGGTTATATGTACAATTATATACATATTATTGTGTTTCTATAGTATATATAGTATATTATATATATTAAATATACATGATATAGTATTATATTATATACACACATATGTACATATATTATAATATATTACATATAATATAATGTGATATGTAATATATTACATATAATATAATGTAATATACTACATGTATATAATTGTACATATAACCCAATTTATCCAGAAAAGTCATAAATTAGAACACACAAAGAACATGCTTTTAATTTTTTTCTCATATGGATCAGTTTAATAATATTATATATATTATAATACTATATATACACAATTATATATATATATACACAAAACAATAACACAGACATAAGCTCTACTAGTGTTTACTGTAATTGTCAGAAGACCAAAGGTCTTCACTCATCACCCTACCTAAAACAGCCCATGGCAGTATATTATAGATTTATTTATTTATATTTTGGAGTCTCTCCACACCTCTAGAATGAGAAGACGGATCTTGATTTGGTTTGCTGCCATATCACCTATACTGAAACAGTTATAAATGAATGAATGAATAAAAGATAACAAATTTTTAGTTTAAACACAGTACAGTGTATTTTTTTAAAGAAATGTTATATATTAAAAATGTTGGCTAAGTCTATTAGTTGTTTTCAGTGTTGTGCATGTCCTGAAAAATTAATCACATTTTCATTTTCTCAGGGCTCTATGCAAAACCACCAGATGTTATATAGCAGGTCACAACAGGTCAGAATTCTCAGGTCAGGGTTACACAGATATTGATTGCAGGTATTATCTATGTCAGCAATTACATGTAGAGAAGTCAACAAGGTAGGAAAGGCTAAAATATGATAGGAATCTATGACATTAGTAGTGTGTGCATATCAACCAATTGCAAAATCTCAGTGGCTAATGATAGCTTTTATTCTCATGTTTACAGGCCTGTGGGTTGACAAGGGCAACTCAATCTCATGTTGCAGGTCCATATGTATGTTAGGATGGTTCTGCTCCATGCATGTTCCCTCTGAGACCAGAAGGGCAGAAGCCAACTGAGGCAGGATGTCCCATAAAGCCAAGGCTTTTTTTTTTTTTTTAAGATTGATTGATCGATTGATTTTAGAGAGAGTGAGAGAAAGAGAGGGAGCGTGCATGCACGAGTGGGGGGAGGGGCAGACGGGGAGAATATTCAAGCAGACTCCCTGCTGAGCATGGAGCTCTGTGTGGGGCTGATCCACAACCCATGAGATCAAAACCAAGATTTAGATGGTCAACTGACTGAGCCACTGAGGAACCCCAGGGCTCACTACTTTAATGCTGTTAGTTATGTCACATGTCATAGGTCAAAAGAAATCACATGGCCATAACCAACTTCTATGGAGCTGAGAAATATATTCCCCATGCAGCAAGGCTGGGGAGAATAAATTTTGTTGAAAAATATCACAATTTACTTCAAGAATCTCTGGCAAACAAATGCCTAATAAACCCAAGGCAAACATTTTCTTCTGTTATTTCATAGACTAAACAAGAGCTGCCTGACTACACCAGATTCTTCTGGGAAGATGTTGTTCAGTCATGTCTCCCATCCCCAGTTATATTGAAGGATTTACCCATATGGTACTGTATTAGTCAGGGTTCAGTTAGGGATACAGATCAACTGTTGTAATTCAGTAAAGATTTAATCTGGAGAATTTATTATATAAGTGTTAGATGGATATGAAGAGCAAAAGAGAAAAAAGGTGGTTTTGTATTGAGAAATTGAAAAAAAAAAAAGATATGATACTCAAAAGTCCTTGTACTATGCCTGCTGTTGTTCTATTGGAACTTGTTGTACTTGTTGTTTTATCCACCAAGGTTTCAGTTCAACCAAGACTGACATTGAAAAGATAACTGCCTTTGCCAGATTGCTTAAGTCCAATATCACGCCCCAGCCCTGGTATCTTCAGCAATTTTCAGTAACTACCAAATCAAAGGTGCCAGAAGCAAGAAGCTTCCTCCCACTTTCTGATTTCCTATTTGAGTTCCCAATGATAAGAAAAGCCAGATGTCAAAGGGACCTGAGAAATATAATGTGCTGACCCCAAGACTCTTAAAATATATAGCAGAGCCAAGAATGGTGGACTTTGGAGGCCAACAGCAAATAAGCAAATGATTGACACTGAAGACTGGTTTTTTTTTGGCTGGAGGAAGATGGGGGACTTTTTTAGGAACTTGAGAGGAGAGGGAAGTGTCACAATATGAAAATGGGGATACCTGGGTGACTCAGCAGCTGCCTTTGGCTCAGGTCATGATCCCAGGGTCCTGGGATTGAGTCCCGCATCGGGCTCCTTGCTACACGGGGAGCCTGCTTTTCCCTCTGCCTGTTGCTACCCCTGCTTATGCTTACTCTCTGTCTCTCTCTTCCTCTCTCTGTGACAAATAAATAAATAAAACCTTAAAAAATATATATATATATATATATGAAAATGATGGGATATAATTTGTTGCCCTAACAGCTAGTTGGACAAGATTTGATCTCTGTTTAAAAAAACAAAACAAACAAAAAATGCTGCCTTAAGCTAGAAGTTGAAAGAATTCAGTTTATGCACTGCAATATGAGGTCCCAGGAATGAGCCTTGGGGTTTCAGGGTCCACATGATACTGTGCATGAAATATAGTGCTTACAGAGATTTCAAGCCCTGGCAACAAGTCTCAGGATAGATATGACTCAACGCCTAGAAAAGAGTGCTAGAGTAGAAAAAGTTATACTAAAAAAGTCATGTCACATGCAAGATACCACCAACCTTCATATTCTTTACAATAACAGATTGAGTAAAAGGAGATTTTAGAAGGATGAATTTCTTGCTTAAATTGATGAAAGTTTAAAGCCAATGGCGCTGATCTTTAATGTGGTATAGTGTTGCAATGCCCTGATGAAATTTGACAGAGTTTACAAAACTGTAGACCTTAAGAGATGGAATGAAACTAGTCCATCTAATCTAAACTTTATTTATTATGACCCACAAATGGAAATATATTTTATGGTGGGTTATATATACACAAATACACACACACAACATAAATAAAAAGTTTCATGAAACAACACTTAACCCTAACTATGTGGTTCACTTTGGTATTTTCTATTTATTTATTTTATACTATTTCAATTTGTGAAAGAATTTAATTGATTTCATGACTACTAATGGGGGTTTAACAGTCCTTTTAAAGTCTGAAAAACACTTATCATACTTAGTTATCACCCTTTAGTTAAGAAAACTCAGATTCTTAGGGCACCTTGGTGGCTCAGTAGGTTGAGTTTCTGACTCTTGATTTTGGCTCAGGTCATGATCTCTGGGTCGTGAGATCAGCCGTGTCAGGCTCCCCACTCAGCAGGGAATGTGCTTGAGATTCTCACTCTCCCTCTGCCCCTCTCTCTTCTCAGCACGTGCATTCTCTCTCTCCCTTAAATAAAAAAATCTTAAAAAAAAAAAAAGAAAACACAGATTCAGTTTGATCAATAACACTACCAATTTCCTAATGTTTCTTATGTACACAGTTGCATCATACTGCTTTGATGTGAGGCAATAGCTAGTTAAGTTGTATTCAACCACACAGGATTTTTCATCTACGCTCTTAGCAAATGTTTCACAATGATTACAATTTATGTATTTGAACTACACTGCTTCGTGGGTTTATCTTATCTCCCCAATGAAACTGTTAGCTCTTTGAGGAAAGAACCATCTCCAATATTTCTCTTTATCTCCTACAGCAGTAACATGATTCTAAGCAAAGAATTCTAGGATTCAATAAAGGCATACATAATTGAATAATAGAAAAAGAATTACAAAAGCTAGTTTTAAATTCATATGCTTCTGAGAGATAGCTGACAGGTGAGAGTTGTGGCACCCTTCCAAAAATAAAATATAATCACAGAGTTTTCGCAATAACATGGAAAACTTAACATTTCATTTCTCTGTTCAATATAAAGTGTTGGCACAGTGACTCAAAATAGTCTGAGTTTGAAGTCCGTTAACATTAACAAAAATCCTTTTTAGATTTAAAAGAACAGAATTTGGAATAGGCAAGCCTTGAGACAGTATAACCAGCTCATATTTTCTCAGACTGGTCGAGTGCTGGTATACACTAAGAGCTTAATAGTTATCTGATATTCGTATTCTGTTAAAGTGTTTGGATTCCATGAAGAAAACAAACACGTAGGCTTATCTTATATGAAAAGGGAAGAAAACAATCTCCACAGAGACTTTCAATTCTGCCTTTCTATCAAATAAAATTTTTATGGCTTTGGCATAAATCCTTGAAAAGCTGGGATTTTAATAGAAATGCCTATATAGTTTTAAATATAGCACCCCTGGGCTATTCTTGTATTACAGGAAAATTCAATGTCCTTCATAGCAGCCAAATATTGAAAATATCGATGGTGGTGTTCCATTCAATGCTTAGCTATTTGACAATTTTTCTTTTGATAAGAAATGTATTTGTCACAGTTCACATTTGCCAAGTACTGAATAATTTAAAAAACTGCTATAATCATTTCAAGCTTATGTACTTAAAACTACTACTTATGCAAATGTAAGTTTTAAAGTGCATAAATGTGCTGAGATATATTTATTACCCATGAACTGTAATTCTTCATATACTGTCAACATAATATAGTACAAAGAATACTATACACCATGAGAAAGAAAACACGATTGTTAGAACTAAATTTGACATTCACTATATGTGAGATATAGGCAAAGCACTTCATCAATTTAGGTCTCAGTATTCTGTCATGAAAATGGGAACAATAATCACATTCTTAAGTGGTTACTGTGCAATCAAATGAGAAATAAGTGAGAAGTGATTTTTAAGCATAGAAAGTGGCTTAACAATGTAAAGTATATGTATTTTTACATGTATATTCTTATTGTAAAATATATAACCATTGTATATGTAAATTTTACAATATAATATAAAGTCTATTAAAATAATGAGGTTACTAACTATGGAAAACATCCATAAATTCTGTAAATACTGCTATTTCATTTTTATATAATCATTCTTCTTTTCCTAGATATTTAAATAACAACTTTTTTGTTATTAGCATGAACAACTTTGTAAATATATATATGTGTATGTGTATGCAAATATATATGTGTGTGTTTACACACAGACACACGTAATTATTTCTTTAAGAAAATACTTGAAGTGCAGCGCCTGGGTAGCTCAGCCAGTTAAGCATCCGACTCTTGATTTTGGCTCAGCTCGTGAGATCGAGTCCTGCATCTGGCTCCATGGTCAGCGGGGAGTCTGCTTGAGATTCTCTCTCTCCCTCTCCCTATGCCCCTCCTCCTCAAATAAATAAATAAATCTTAAAAAAAAAAGAAAATACTTGAAGTGGATTTACTATCAATTTAGTGAAAATATTTGCAGTCAATTGCCCTCTTTAACTTTGTGCCAACTTCTGATCCCATAAATAGTATCACAAGTGCTGGATATTTACCACTTAAAAAAAATCTTTGATACTTTGATAGAAAATAATATTGATCTTTCAATAAATGTATATGTGCTTACTAGATAAGTATTTTAAAATAATTATTAGGCATTTTATTAATGTTTTTTCTCCATTTTTCTATTGGAAGTAATCTCTTTTTTATCAATTTGCATGAGTTGATTATTTGCTAAGCCTCAGCTTTCTTATATGGGAAATGGGAAAATAACACTTCATGGAATTTTTTATTGATAATATAAGCTACAGTGTAGATAAAATTATTAGTAGAATGTTAAAGGCATTGTAGTTAAAAATATATATATTTGAAAGCTTAATTATTAGGTTGCCCAGTCCATGTTCTTTTCAAAATAAAGCTCCATAAAAACAAAATTATGACAACAATCCCTATACATCACTTCACTAAATGAACTAATACAATTTTTCCATTTTTCTTTTCTGGGCATTTATTCAACCAGTAAATATTTATTAATCACCTAATGGGTCTAGTCATCTTGCTATGAAATGATGTTTTAGGGGAGCACATGTACTCTTATAATTTTAAAATATATACACATAACTTATATGTCACTTTAGTATTATCAAACATCAATTATTAAATATTCTTCTATGGCTGAAAGTATAAACAAGTTGTGATACCTCTATACAAGAGAATACTACTTGGCAATAAAAAAGCATAAACTATTGGGGCTTCCCACAACTTGTTCCTGAGTGAGAAAAGCCAATTTCAAAAGGATACATGCTATAGTATTCTGGAAATCATAAAATTATAGTTATGAAGAACAGGTCAGTGGTGGTCAAGAGTTAGGGTTATGGGGGAGATGGGACAATAGGGGTGCAGCAAGAGAAATTTTGTTTCAAGTGAGAAAAGGTTACCGTATTCTGATTATGTTGGTTATGGATCTATACATGTGATAAAATTGTATAGAGCTATACACACACATAAAGAATGACTATAAAACCTAAAGAAATCTAAATAAGGTCTGTAGTTTAGTTAATAGTATCATGCCAATGTCAATTTCCTTTTTTTTTAATTGAGATATGATTGATACGTAATATTGTGTTAGTTTCAGATGTATAATATAATCACTCAATATTTGTATAAATTGGGAAATGATCACCACAGTAATCCAGTTAACACATCACCATACAAAGTTACAGTATTTTTTTTTGTGGTGAGAACTATTCTTTTAGGGACCTTCAAATATACAATACAATATCATTAACTATAGTTGCTGCACTATACATTACATCTCCACGATTTATTTATTTTATACCTGGAAGTTTTTACCTTTTGACCCCTTCACTCATTTTGCCCCCCACCCCTAATCCCCACTTCTGACAACCACCATTCTGTTCTCTGCATCTATGAGCTTTTTTGTTGTTGCTGTTTGTCTGGTTTTTGTTTTTAGATCCACATGTAAATGAGATCATGCAGTAGTTGTCTTAGCCTATTTCATTTAGCATAATGACCTCAAGATCCATCCATGTTGTTGCAAATGGCAAGATTTCATTCTTTTTTATGCCTGAATAATATTCCACTGTGTGTGTGTGTATGTGTATTCACACACAATCAAGTATTATATATATATCTCATATGTGATACATATATGTATACAAGTATATGTATATATATCATATATATGTCATCTATCAAATTTTCTTTATCCATTTATCCAACTATGGACAATAGATAAATGTTTGCCTATCTTGGCTATTGTAAATGATGCTTCAATAAGCAGGGGGGCACATATATCTTTCAAATTAGTGTTTTTGTTTTCTTCAGAAAAATACCAAGAAGAAGAATTGTTGGATTGTATGATATTTTTATTTTTAATTTTCTGTGGATCCTCCATATTGCCTTCCATAGTGGCCATACCAATTTACATTCCCACAAACATGCACATGATTTCCCTTTTCTCCACATCCTTGCCAACACTTCTTATCCCTTCTTTCTGATAATAATAGCCATTCCAACTGTTAGGTGTTAGGCGATATTGTGGTTTTGATTTGCATTTCCCTGGTAATTAGTGATGTTGCACACTTCCTTATGTCCTTTTTGCCCATTGGTATGTCTTCTTTGGAAAAACATTGATTCAGAAACTATTCATTTTTAATGAGATTGCTTGTGTTTTATAGAGTTGTATGAGTTTTTTATATATTTTATATATTTATATATTTTGTTAATCCATTATCAGATATATGATTTACAAATATTCTCTCCCATTCTGTAGATTGCTTTTTCATTCTGTTGATGGATTCCTTTGCTGTGCAGAAGTTTTTTAGTTTGATATAGTCCCACTTGTTGATTTTTGCATTTGTTGACTTGCTTTTGGTTGTCAGATCAAAAAATCAGTGCCAAGGGTGCCTGGGTGGCTCAGCTGATTAAGCGTCCAACTCTTGATTTCAGCTCAGGTCATGATCTCAGGGTTGTGAGATTGAGCCCCACATCAGGCTCCATGCTGGGCTAGGATCCTGCTTAAGATTCTCTCTCTCTCCCCCTCCTTCTGTCCCTCCTGCCCCACTCTCTCTCTCTATCTCTCAAAAAAAAAAGGCATTTAAAAAATATATCAGTGCCAAGATTGATGTCAAAGAGCTTTTTTCTATGAGTTTTATGATTTCAGGTATTACATTCAAGTCTTTAATCCATTTTGAATTAATTTTTGTATACAGTGTAAGATAGTGGTCCAGTTTCAGTCTTTTGTATGTGACTATTCATTTTTGTCAAAACAATGTATTGAAGAGACTGTCCTTTCCCCTTTGTATATTCTTGGCTGCTCTTTCATAAATTAATTGACAATATATGAGTGGACTTATTTCTGGGCTATTTTGTTTCATTGATCTATAAGTCTGTTTTTATGCCAATACCATAGTGTGTTTGATTACTACAACTTTGTAAGGCAGTTTGAAATCAGGGAGCATGATGCGTCCAGGTTTGTTTCTCTTCACAAGATTGCTGTGGCTATTTGGGGATTTTGTGATTCCATACAAATTTTGGGATTGTTCATTATTTTTCCTTAAGTTTGTATTCAGGTAATCTCTACACCCAACATGGGGCTTGAACCCACAACGCTGAGATCAAGAATCACATGCTCAGGCGCCTCAGTGGCTCTGTTAGTTTAGCATCCAACTCTTAATTTTGGCTCAGGTCATGATTTTAGGGTCGTGAGATCAAGCCCCACATCGGGCTTTGCACTCAGTGTGGAGTTTCCTTGTCCCTCTCCCTCTGCTCCTCCCCCACTTTCTCTCTCAAATAAATAAATAAATAAATACTTTAAAAAAAGAGTCACATGTTCTTCTGATTGGGACAGCCAGGTGCCCCAGAAGAGTCTGTTCTATTTCTATGAAAAAATGACATTGAAATTTTGATAAGGATTTCATTGCATCTATAGATTTCTTTGGATAGTATGGATATTTTAGCAATATTAATTCTTCCAATCCATGAGCACTAAATATCTTTCCATTTATTTGTGTCTCTTTCAATTTCTTTCATCTATGTCTTATAATTTTTAGTGTAGAGATCTTTCACCTCTTTGGTCAAATTTATTCCAGGTATTTAATTCAACTTTCTGGCTTTAACAATTGTACTTTGGTTATGTAAAATGTTATATTTGAGGACAGCTGGATGAAGGATGAAAGAAAATACTATACACTATATTTGAAACTTTTATGTAAATAGTTTATTTAAAAAGTCAGTGACTCAATAATTCATAATCATTGTTCCATGTACTTGTGTAACATTGAAGAGTATTATAATTGATGATGACTGGTAGTAGTTAATTCCAACAAGACAGGAATCATGAACAATTTTGTTTTTTACCACTCTATCTCTAACACTTAGGACATTTTCTTTTTTTTTTTTTAAGATTTTATTTATTTATTTTGACAGAGAGAGACACAACTACAGAGGGAACACAAGCGGGGGGAGTGGGAGAGGGAGAAGCAGGCTTCCCGTGGAGCAGGGAGCCCGATGAGGGGCTCGATCCCAGGACCCTGGGATCATGACCTGAGCCGAAGGCAGACGCTTAACAGACTGAGCCACCCAGGCATCCCAAGGACATTTTCTTTTCTTTCTTTTTTTTTTAAAGATTTTATTTATTTGTGAGAGAGAGAATGAGAGACAGATAGCAAGAGAGGGAAGAGGTTCAGAGGGAGAAGCAGACCCCCCGCTGAGCAGACAGCCCGATGCGGGACTCGATCCAGGGACTCCAGGATCATGACCTGAGCCGAAGGCAGTCGCTTAACCAACTGAGCCACCCAGGCGCCCCCCAAGGACATTTTCTTGAATAGGGTGGGCACTCAATAAATGCTTGCGAAATGAATAAATTAATGCAAAAATTTCATCAAGTAGGTGCATCTGAAATAAACAAGCTAATTGCACAATATTGGAATTTTAGATTGTTTCTAGCATATGTGAATATAAATGTTGTCACTGAAAAGACCATCCTCATTCTGTACAGTTGATCTCCATCCCTCACAATTTTTATATATTTCCCTTAAGCATCAATTCTCAAGAACAAGATGAGTGCGTTAAAAATATGTAACTTCATTTGCGGCTTCACATTGCTTTAAGTTGATGAATTGCTTTACGAAATTCTTGTATAAATTTACTTTCCTTAAATTGTATAATTTACTGTAACGATTTCATTGAAACTGCCTCATTCCCCACTTCATCCTTGAATTCATATTCTATACCTGAATATTATTCACCTTACATCTGCTACTCAACTCTACCCTCAAATCCCTACCCAAATCTGAGTCTCTTTTCAGCACAATAAATCATGGTCAAAGATGCAATGAGGAGCTCTATAATGAAAATTACTTTGCTTTATATGTGTGTGTGCTTATGCATATCACGTATGGGGCATAAATTAGACAGATAATGGTGAAATTCCTGTATGAAGTGAACTTTAGGAATGTTTCCATTGAAACATTTGTTAACCAATTCACTTTGTGTGGTCAACTACTCTGTGCTGTTAACATACAAATTCAAATTAAAAATCCTGAGTAAGTTTTGAGGATGAATGCTTTTAATGCTATTAATTGAAAGGTAGAGGCATTTTATTTATTTATTTTATTTTTTGGCATTTTATTTTTTAGATAATTCACAAATTGTCACCCAGATTAAGGTAATATTGTTCTTTTCAATATTTGGTCAATTTTCTACGTTGTCTAATCCAGAAATTAGATTTTTTTATGCCAATTAACATATCACCTGTGCCAAAGAAACTGCTATAAAAATCATTGCTTTAATATTTTTAGCAACTTTAGAAAGGAACTGGTGTATATTTGAAAATTTGAATTTTAAAACCAGCTCATAATTTTTTAAAAGCAGGAATACTAACTTTTACTTTTTATTAAAACCATTCTAAATTGAATATGACTTTTACCTGAATCCACAGAAACCTCTAATTGTTGAGACTTCATTAATTTCAGGAGAAAAATTTACTGGAAATAACTTTTCTGTGTCACGACCCTGCAATATCTAAGGTGACTCTTTGTGGCTAGGACATTTCAATTAATAGCTTCAAGTGATAGATGTGCATACCAAAATGAATTTCTTAGTAATGTATTTAAGAGTTAAAGTTGATTCATTTCCCAGTAACATTGTGTAAGACCCTACCTTTACAAAAATTCATTATTACTTCATTTTAATGGTATTTTATAAGAAGTAAATTTTAAAATGTATTTAGTTTCTAGCATAGTCTATAGTAGATAGGCCATTTCTCTCCCTCTTTCTCTTCTTCTTCTTCTTCTTCTTTTTTTTTTTTTTTGTTTAAAAGATATTTAAGGAACACTCGACTATTTTGACAGCAATCATAGAACAGTTTAAAATTAAGCTCATTAAGCCATAGCACCCGACTTAGTGGCAATCTATATAGGCAAGATATACTCCTTTAATGATGATAATGTGCCTAGTGTAAGTTAACTAACTGTAATCTCAATGTATGTGCAATGTTTAATATTACAAAACGAGATAAAAACTCACAAATTATTATGAGAAGTCATGCTAATTATCTGCTCATTTTTAGCAAAGCAGTGATTGTCAGTCTGTTAATTAATCAATTGTCTCAGTTGGTTAATGTAGATAATTTCTTGCCATAGACTGTTTCTATCTCAGAAAAATGGTGTCTCAAAATATGCATTATTAGTCCAAAGAAATTCTAAGCTGGAATAGGTAGATAAGCTTAATGAATCAATATTAAATTTATCATTCACTATTTTAATGTTATTATTAAAATAGTATCTCAAAACTTTGTCCCATTTGATGACATCATGTTAGTTGTCATTTTTTTTTCTGATGGTAAAATGAAATATTAATTCTTAACAGGATGACAATATGGTTTGAAAACTGTTCAGCTAGAATATATAAGTATAAATACGTGTTATCATATAAAAATTTTTTTCTTCCCAGGTTTGCCACTGCAAAAAAAAAATTTTTTTTAAATGCCTAATGACTCAGGGCATCTGGGTGGCACAGTGGGTTTCGGCTTGTTTTTGGCTCAGGTCGTGATCTCAGGGTTGTGAGATGGAGCCCCACATAGGGCCCCGTGCTGAGTGCAGAGTCTGCTTAAGTTTCTCCCCACCCATGCTCTCTCTCTCAAATAAATAATTAAATCTTTAAGAAAATAAAAATAAATAAGAAATGAAATAAATTAAAAATGCCTAAAATCTTAAGCATTTAGCCACTCTATGAATTGAACTTTAAAGCAGCTCAGGACCAACATGTCTCACTGCCAAGGTATATACAGTCTGGAGTAAATAGTTTCATATTTTTAGATAAATAGGATTATAAGAATTTGAAATTGCTCCTGCTTTATGTAAAATATGAATAATACTACTTATAATATGACTACTTTAGAGAGATATTATGAGGAAAATTGATGAGTCCCTTTCCAGGGGTTCCAAGCTTCTTGGAACAAAAACTTCACATATATATGTTTTGGGTAATATAAAAATCATTGAGCATCAATTGTGGCATAGAAGATGTGATGTTGTTAGAGTATTTTAATCTTAAACTCTATGTTCTTTTGATCTGATTTGAGGATTTTGTCTATCCCTTTTTCCCTGTAAGAATTCCAGGTCACTTAACAAGCATTGCCAGTCACTGCATTATAATGAACTCTAAGCTAGTCTCCATACTATAGGCAACTTTATGCTATAACTTTTTGTTGTGTTGGAAGTAACAATGAATAAACATGGCAAAAATTGGCTTAAATAGTAGAAGGAACTTTCTGACTTGCATAACTAGAAAACTTGAGGTGGCATTTTTCTCAGGTAATGCTTAAGTTTGACTTAATAATGTTCCCTAGGACAAAGCTTCTTTCTGGCTTTCTACTTGGCCTTTAATGCTATTGCAGTCACCCTAGGATTTTTTCCCCTTCATGATATAAATACAGCTTCTAGCAGCTCAAAGGAGTATGCTTCCTTCTTCATATATTAGCCTCAGAAATTCTTAGAAAACTGAAAGATGATTGAATCATCTTGGGGCAATTGCCTATCCCCAAACCTATCATTTTAGTGAAGAGAATGTACTGATTGCCTTAAAGTACGTCACATGTTCCCTGGCACCATGGTGTCATAGATCATGGATCATGGACAACATAGATTGCCAAATGGAAATGGGGGTCTGTTGTGAGGGTTGAGTTCACACATACATATATATTCTTATTCTATTATTTTAATAACATTAATATTTAATTTTTTATATTGTCTGGTTGTTTACTTTTAAATTGGTGATTCTCTAATTTACTGATATTTTCACATTGGAATGTGAGTGTTATGAGAGACATTGCCTCATCCATCAAGAGTATTTTGTGCACCAATCTATTTCCTGCATCCAGAATAGTGCCTGGT
The DNA here is from genome assembly GCF_029215605.1 of Mirounga angustirostris. Lineage (NCBI taxonomy): Eukaryota > Metazoa > Chordata > Mammalia > Carnivora > Phocidae > Mirounga > Mirounga angustirostris. Next base: position 109,742,975 of record NW_026991711.1, on the reverse strand, counting down.
ATCCAGCAGATATGACAAACATTTGCAGAAAGAACAAGTAAGTATGTTGTCTCTGAATGGGTTTTTTTCTCTCTTGTCCTTTATCTCAAGCATGGGCATGATCTTAATCTTCCACTGAGGATGCTGAAAATTAAAATATAATAGAAACAAACCTTGCATGTAATTTATAATTAATATTAGATATGTCAGCTCAAAGTACCACTTAAACTAGCCTTACTATTAGGACCTTCCTAACAAAATGGCTTCTGTTTAGCTTCTAGCCTGAATGTTTGTGGTGATGGCCAATTTCCCTCCCTCCTTACTCCTCTGCCTCCCATACTTAAAGAGGTGTTCTTGAGCATGGCAATCCTACTACCCAGAGTAGAACAAATGATGTCTTTTATTTATTTTTTTCTTCTAATCTAAGACCTACCAAGTTGAATTTCTCTCCCCAGTTTCACCTGTTCCCAGGGTGGTTGTCATGAGCATTTCTACTTCTTTTAAGGAAGATTCTACCTCCAACCACAGAGGTGCAGTCTGGCCTGATGCCTTCAAAAGAACAGTTTCTTGGAAACAATATTCGTGCCTCAACCCCTTTCCTCTCAAGCAAATTATTTGTCTTGAATAATAATAGTGTGGGACATCAGCAGTTCAATGCAATAGTCTATTGTTTAGCCAAGCCCGATTCATTTCCAATGTACAGTTTCTCTTCAAGCCCAAGTTAATAGGGCTTTCCCGTCTTTAAGTCCAATGACGTCTCAATTGCTCATGTCTTGTGGCCATTGTTTTCATAAGGATTCCCCCCAGGGCTTGCCATAATTGTCAGAGACAGCACATTCTAAATCCATACTTGGAAAAAAAATTCCTCTGAGGGAAGCACAATCTGCAAATATGCAAGTCTACTTGCAACGTAGCCAACCTCTACATTTTCTTACAGAGCAATTGCATCCCTTGGAGTCACATCTCTGCTTTACATCTTCAAAATTAAAAAGCACATTTTCAGTGCATGGTTTTCCTGGAACAATAAAACAGCCTCTCTGAAAGTAGAATATAAGTCTCTAACAATTGGAAAGCAGAAAATATCCTGACTGCTTCAAAAGCACAGGTTTGTTTAGCTTAGTTTTTATTTGTTTGCTCCCCGGGCCTCTCAACTTTGTATCTACCAGCTTCAGATTTCAAAAAATAACGGCATGAAGTTTACATCTAAGCCAGAATGAAATATCTGGCATGCCCATCCTCCACAGACATCTCTACCGGTAGAAGATCAACTTCAAGGCCTTATTAAGCCTTTCCAGGGATCACACTACTTTTCTGTCCCCTAACCTGTTCTTATGTTGTCATCAGCTAGTTATGCCACCTGGGGAGGGAAAGTGGGAAGACCACTATGAGATTATTATGCCAATGTGAGATTGTCAATTGTCTTACAGGTCCAAGCAAAACTGGTTAATAAAAGTTTTACAAAATCACAGAATCTGTCTTACTTTCCTTCAACAAGAGAAAATGCATCACAGTTTTAGCTTTCATTACCTTCTTCCAAATTTATAAGCTAATTGAATTTGAAAGAGTGACAGGGATTATGGGGTTCTCATGTCAGGAAGAAAGAGTATCTCATGCATCTCAAAATGATTTTGGATACTGGTTGGTCTCTGGTGAAGAATTTATGCAAATAATCAAGAGCTGCTGCTTGTATTCCCTGATAAACCTGAGTTTCTCTAGAGGAAATTCAAATGTTTCTCCACATGTAAATTATGAGGACAGCTCTCCTCTAGGGAATATAGAGTTGTTAATGCTGGACCTGATATAATTTGGAGGTTAAACATGGAGACAGATTTAAGAATAGCTTTATTTCAGGCTTTTAATGATAAAGGCCAAATACTTGAACTTCAAGTTTGCTAACCTTTAAGGCCAAAGGTCTTGAGAGAGAAGAGCCTGTATTAATGGCTTAATGGAGAATAGTGGAGACATCTGACAAAAGGAATTCATTTTAGTAGCACTTTAATGAAGTGAGGATTTGGCAAAAGGAACTGAAAGGCTGACAAGTCAAAGGTTGAGGTGGTAATGGACTGGATGTCTCTTGAATTATTGGGACCTCAGTTTGGATGATTTAGTAAAAGATATACTTACGGCCATTATGAATAGAGCACTCAAAGGTATCATTATCTCAATCCTCTCAACTCAACTATTTCAATACTTCTTGAAATTGTTACTTCCTCTCACTTCTTACTTCCTTTGCCCTGACTACTTGCATAGACTATTATTGTATTAGCTTCTGAATTAGCATCCCACATATCGCTTTTCTTTGCCATGGTCCAACTTAACAAGGAATTATTTTTCTAAAACACAAATGCTTAAAGTCATACATGGCTGATGAGAAGGTAAATTGCTTCCACTTAATGGAAAACTATGAAGCATTATCAATCAAAATTAAAAATCCGCATATCACTTAACTAAGCAATTTCACTTTTAAGAATTCATCCTACGTCCATGTAAAATGATGAATGTGTAAAAATGTGCATTGTATGCAGTACAGATAGAAAAAATTTGGGAAAAGCTAAATATCTATCTGTAAAAGACTAGTTAAATCAATTGTGTCACATTAATACAAAGGAATTTATGTAACCATTAAAATGAAAGGAACAGATCCATATGTACAAAAATGTACTGTCTGCAAGATTTACTTATGTGGGGGAAAAATAAATAAGGTGTAGAATACTGTACTGGGAAAAATATAAACAAAAAATGGAAGAATAAACAACAAAGTGTTCATAGCAATTACTTCCCAGGAGGGGATCTAGGAGGAAAAAGTAAGAGAAAGACTTACTTGTCTTTATAAACATTTTGCTTTTTCAGAAATTGAACTTTGTACTATAATGGTCATTAAAACAATTGATTTTTTTTTTTAAGATTTTATTTATTTATTTGAGAGAGAGAGAATGAGAGAGAGCACATGAGAGGGGGGAGGGGCAGAGGGAGAAGCAGACTCCCTGCCGAGAAGGGAGCCCGATGCGGGACTCGATCCCAGGACTCCAGGATCATGACCTGAGCCGAAGGCAGTCGCTTAACCAACTGAGGCACCTAGGTGCCCAAAACAATTGATTTTTTTAAAGTATACAATGTTTTCAATAATCTCTTGGATAATCTTCAAAATCATTAGTATTATATATGTATATATACTATACCTAATACAATAAAATTAATATTATTTTATATATATGATGTCATATATATCTATAATGCCACATGTATCTATAATGTCCTGTATATGTCATAATACCATATTGGTATCTCCTATAGAGATCTCATCATATAGATATCAATATGATATTATATATTTTTTATCTGTTTATATAGTCTATCTAGTCACAGTGGTGTGTAGGAACATTTATATTGCCAGTTATCACTGAAAAAAATACATCCAAATTTCCACCAATAGGGCTTTCTTAATGTCCTTCAGGTCACGTAGTTGGGAAGTTTGGTGGTCTTTGTTATAAATTAGTTCTGTGTGATTCTGAAGATTCACTTCAAATGGAACTTCTTTAGGAAAACATTTTCTACTTGGAAGTAGGGGCCAAATACATAATGTATCTTTAAAAACAAATAGTCATAATATAATATACATACAGAAAATTGATAAAACCATAAACACAGAGCTAAATAAATATCACCATGCTTATCAATTTCATTTGACCACACACACACACACAATTGAGAACAGAACATAATTGGAACAAAGAAGGCTACCTTGTGCCACTTCCTAGTCATTAGGAAGGGAACTAACTTCTTTACTTCTAACACCATAAATTAGTTTTTCCTGTTTTAAAAATTTGTATAACTAGAATTATATAGTACCTTTTTTGTTTGTCATATTTCATTCAACACATGTTGGTAAGATTCATCCATTTACTTACGTGTCGCAATGGTTCATTAATTCTCATTAATGCTTAACATCCATTGTATGAATAGAGTACACTTTATTTATTTTACTATTAACAGACGTCTGAGCAGTGTCAGGTTTGGAGCTATTATGAATAGTGCTGTCATTTCAGTATATATTCTTTGGTTCAGATACGTAAGCATTTCTACTGAATAAATGAGCATTCTTTTGAATATATATAAACTACTGGGTCATAGAACAAACGTAGTAGCTACTTCAGTTTTTTGTAGTGGTAGTATGAATTTACCTCCTTACTAATAGACTATGAGAGTTACCATTACTTTTTGTCCTCATCAACGGGACAAATGGATCTCTTCAATGGATTTGTTATTTCTTCTCTTATTTTGTGACTCTGTGATTACACACACAATGATTTAGAACTGTTATATTTTCTTGAGATTTGTTTTCATTAAGGCATGTACTTTTTTCTCTATGATTGTTAAAAAGAAGATCCCACAGGTAATCACATTAAGTTAAGGCCCCACATCAGCAAATCAAGACTTAATACCTAACCTCACTGCCGTTTTACTCCCTCTAGGAATGTGACCTTTAACCAGACAACCTGGAGTTTCCTGGTCAGCACCAGAAGGCAATTTACTGATTGGTCCCTTCCATTCCCCTTAGGAGGGCAGCTTTGCCTAAAACAATGCATTCTTTGCTAATAATTTCCTTTTCTCCATTCTCTCCCTGCCTTTAAAAAACTTTTTCTTCCCTGCAACTCAACGGAGCTTTCTGTTTGCTGGATGAGATGCTGATCAATTCATGAATCATTGAATAAAGCCAATTTGATCTTTAAAATTTAGTTGGATGGATTTTGTTTTTTAACATAATGCTCTTGACTTAAAATCGACTTTGTATGATATTAATGTAACCATCAGTTTACTTTTGGCTAATGTTTTTATATATGCTTATGTCATTTTATAGTCAAACTTCCTGTGTCTTTAACTTATCTCCTGTAAGCAGCACAGAATTAGGTTTGTGTCCTTTTTTCATTCAGATTGATACTCAGTTGATCATTGGAGTATTTGGACCATTTACATTCAATGCAATTCTGATAAATTCAGGTTTTACTGTACAAACTTACTCTGTTTTCTGTTTGCCTAACTGTTTTCTTCCCCCAACCTCCTTTATTTAGATTAGTAATTCTTGCTGACTTAAGGCTTTATTTTAATCTTTGGTCAGTAGTTCAGTTATAATATGCCTACATGTGATTTTTTTTCTTTTTATTCCTGTTTATAGTTTGTTAAGATTCTGAAGAGTTTTTTTTAAATCATATTTGAGATATCAGGCATTATTCATTCATTTGCTTTTATATACTACATGATCTGCAAAATGAATAACCATCCTATCATTCCATAGTATTTATTCTAATATTTAATTGAACTTTTAAAAGAATAACACTTGTAATTTAATATCCATTAATTAGCAAAAAATAACCCTAAAAAGGAAAGCCATTCCCATTTATTTTATGTGTATTTTTTTTTCAAAGATTTTATTTATTCATTTGAGAGAGAGAATGAGACAGAGAGAGAGAGCACATGAGAGGGGGAGGGTCAGAGGGAGAAGCAGACTCCCTGCCGAGCAAGGAGCCCGATATGGGACTCGATCCCGGGACTCCAGGATCATGACCCGAGCCGAAGGCAGTCGCTTAACCAACTGAGCCACCCAGGCGCCCTATTTTATGTGTATTTATTGAGCATTTACTATTTGCAATAATGTGCTAGGTCTCAATTTTAAACATAAGCAAAAGATTTGAACAGATATTTCTCCAAAGAACATACACAAATGACAAGTAAGCGAAAAATGTCTAATGTCATTAATTCTAGGGGAATAAGATCAAAACCACAATGAAATACCTATTCACAACATTAGGATGGCTAAAATAAGTTAGATAAGTAATGTGGAGAAATAGGAATCCTCATACATTCCTGACTGGATTTTAAAATGTTATAGCCTCTTTGGAAAACGGTTTAGCAATTCACTGAAATGTTACGCATAAAGTTAGTATGTGACTCAGCAATTTCACTCCTAGGTAATATACCCAAGAGAATTAAAAACAGGTGTTCAAACAAGAAACTGTACACAAATGTCCATATCTAGATTATTCATAATAACAAAAAGGAGAAGTGACTTGAATGCCCATCCACTGATGAATTTGATTAAAAAGCAAACATGGTATATTCATACAAAGGAATATGCTTCAGCTGTTAAAAGAAATGAAGCACTAGTGCATGCTGCAATATTGCTGAATCTTGAAAACTTTAGCTTTTGTTTATACAATGGAATTGTATGATTCCATCTATTTGAAAACTCCAGAATAGACAAGTCTATAGAAAGAGACGGTAGGTCTATGTTCTTGTGTGTGGGGTGGAGTCGATGGGGAGAGTTGTTGAATAGGGAGTTACGACTAGTGCATACAGATTTTCTTTTTGGGTAATAAAAATGTTTTAAAATTAGATTGTGCTAAGGGTTAAACAACTTTGAATATACTAAAAACGACTTTATTGTACACTTTCAATGAGTCAAATTTTTGGTATATGAATTATCTCAGTAAAGTTATTAAAGACAAAGAAAAACAAAATAATGGTAATAGTGACAAAATTACATTTATTAATAATATGAATTTTGTTAAAGAAGTTTAAAAGCACTTGTTTTCTTAAAATATTTCCACTATTGCTCGTCTGACCTCTTTTGCTAATATTTTTATCAGTCTGTGAGTTTGAAACCCGTCTCCATTTGATATAATTAATAGCCTATTAATTCAATAAAACAGATGACTAAGAAAAACATTTTGCTATAAATAAACCAAAGAAACTTCTCACCATTATTTCTTAAAGACTAACAAGCTCATTCAAATTGCAGTTTGAAGAAAAAATATGGTGTGATTTGTGATAACTTCAAGAAACCTTTGAAAAATTATGTATTATTTTTTATTTAGTCTCTTAATGATTAGTTTATGAGGAGTAATACAAAAAGGTCATATAACTTGAACACATCATATTTACTGGAAGCTATAGAAATATTCTTTCTACGATAATTAGTAAAGAACTTACATATTTATAAGGTGAAATGTGCTGATGATTCCATGAAGACTTAAAAATAATTAGATTTTAATCTTAATTTTGTCTATCTCATAAATTTACCTTCCATGTAAATGGTAGTTCCAAATAATCTGTGACATATTTGGGATGACCATGTTTTTTTGTTTTTCTCTCAAAAATTATATATCATGAGGTTGGTTTTTCTTTTTGTTTTCTTTCTTTCTTCCCTCCTTTCTTTTTCTTTTTTTTTTTGATTCCACGTACAAGTAATACTATGAAGTATTTGTCTTTCTCTGTCTGGTTTATTTCACTTAGCATAATGACCTTAAGTTTCATCTATGTTGTTAAAGTTGTTACAAACAGCAGGATTTACTTCTTTCTCACAAATAATTTTCCATTTGTGTTTTGCATCATTGAAATTTTCTAAGAAAGTAGAACTTAAATGTTCCTAAATAAGTAAATAAATAAATAATAAATAAAATATGTGAGGGGCACCTGGGTGGCTCAGTCGTTAAGCGTCTGCCTTCGGCTCAGGTCATGGTCCCAGGGTCCTGGGATCGAGCCCTGCATCGGGCTCCTTGCTCTGCGGGAAGCCTGCTTCTCCCTCTCCCACTCCCCCTGCTTGTGTTCCCTCTCTTGCTGTGTCTCTCTCTGTCAAATAAATACATAAAATCTTTAAAAAAATAAAAAATAAATAAAATATGTGAGGTGATGGATATGTTAATTAACTAAATGGGAGGAATACTTTCACAATGTGTATATATATCAAATTATCATGATATATACTTTACATATCTTACAATTTTATGTCAATTATACTTTAATAAAGCTAAAAAATTATGTGCTAATTCCTTAATCTTATCTCTAGATATTACTTGTCTATTATAATACTTTTTCAATAAACCCATGTATATTTCTTTTGCCCTTCTACTTCTATTTACTATCTCCTTGAATTCCATAACCCCCACCAATGCCACCACTTGACATGTACACAAAACCACAGTTTTTAAAAATAACATTGATTTTTTCATTTAAATTAAATTAATTTACATATAGCATATTATTAGTTTCAGAGGTAGAGTTCAGTGATTCATGAGTTGTATATAACACCCAATGCTCATTACATCATGTGTCCTCCTTAATGCCCATCACCTAGTTACCCCATACCATAACTGACTCCCCTCCAACAACCCTCAGTTTGTCTCCTATGATTAATAGTTTCTTATAGTTTGTCTCCCTCTCTTACTTTGTCTTGTTTTATTTTTCCCTCCCTTCCCCTATGCTCCATTGTTTCATTTTTTAAATTCCACATATGAGTGAAATCATATGATAATTGTCTTTCTCTGATTGACTTATTTCGCTTAGCATAATACCCCCTAGTTCCATCCACATCATTGCAAATGACAAGATTTCATTTTTTTGATGGCTGAGTAATATTCCATTGTATATATATACCACATCTTCTTTATCCATTCAACTGTCAATGGACATCTGAGCTCTTTCCATAGTTTGGCTATTGTGGACATTGCTGCTATAAACATTGGGGTGCAGGTGACCCTTTGGATCCCTACATTTGTATCTTTGGGGTAAATGTTGGGTCGTAGGGTAGCTCTATTTTTAACGTTTTCAGGAACCTCCATACTGTTTTCCAGAGTGGCTGTACTAGCTTGATTCCCACCACCAGTAAGAGGGTTCCCCTCTCTTTGCATCTTCACCAACATCTGTCACAAAACCACAATTTTATGTCTCTTTTCCTGCTCAGACTACAAATTCTCAGAAACAGGATAAATAATTTATAAATTAATTAAAACAGCTAAAAGAAGATAAACAGTCTCAGAATGTAGCATAGAATAAAAAAGAAGAAAAAGGAACAAGGGAAATCATGTAGCATGTTTTTAAGAAATCATTATGGGATAAATTGAACTATTTGAAATGTTTAGTTTTCTGCTAAAATCAAGGAAGGGAAAGTAATTATGATACTTTCATAATGATTTCTACTTAAATAAGGATTAAATTAGTGGGTGATGTAGAGGCAAATACTAAGGATATTGGAGAGGAAGAAAAAATTCTGATTGATTAAATGATATGACACTGTTGAAAGTTTGTAAGGTTATGCCATATTTCAAATCTGATTGTTTCCTTTAATTGCAATATGCAGAATATATTAGTTTTGACAAATAAGACAATGATCAAAAATCACTTTCACAAGCACATGCAAGATAAATTATAAATATTGTAAATGATTATCAAAAGATTTGATGTCAATACAAAAGACACACTCACTTTTAAAGTTCTCTGATGTACTGTCAACTCTTTCAGAAATTTAGAGATCTACTCCATTCCTAGTAACATGAAATTCTATAGTAACCTAATTTCTTATGACAATATATGCATTGCCTAGTCTCATCTGCAACTATTTGATAGGCTGTCATATTGTTATAAAATGTTGATGGATACACCAAGAAAAATTATCTACATACTACTCATAAGCTAACAATAGGTTAGCAAAAATTTATATGATTTTTAAAAAATATTTAATATGTTTAAATCTAAGATTTTTGTAATTTTTTGAACTGGTAACAAATAACTCAAATAAACTAAAATCTACCTGAATTATTAGGTCTAACAAAATAAAGCTAGTATCCATTTCAACAAACTATATATGAGAGTCTTATGACAAATATTTATTGAATCCTTGATATTCTAATAGCTTATTTGTTGACATAATGGGAGTATTTTTCACAATAGACATTTTTCATTGTCAAAGTACAAAAGCAACTTGAGCAAGGAAGTATAATGTAGAATATTGGTAAATTCATTTAAATTTAATCTCAAACATTTACATGAAAACATGTAAATGTGGTTGGGTTAGTTGCTATAGCATACATCATAATTGCTCTCAGTTAAGAGACTTACCTAATCCACTTTTGATTTGTCTTCCTTTACTATCAGTGTTGGAAAACTAAAAATTAAATTTCCCATCTACCACTTAGGGATAGCCACTCCTTCCTACTGGAAGAGTGCCTTTCCTTAATTCATAAAGAACAAGAAAGTGGTAGGATCATTGGTATATCAGCACATTGTTCTGGCTGGTCAAGGAGGCTTACCTCAAGTCATGGTTAAGCATCTCATCTTTGCAGACAGTAAGAGTTCTTTGGTCAAAAAGATAGAGTTGTCCAGAATAAGATACATATATATGTGGCAACTCAATAAAATGTGTACAAGCAAGTTGAATTCAGGAAACTGAGTGTAGACACAGGATGGTGAAAGGCTGCAAATATATGCAGAAATCAGATCTTGAAGGCCTCATGTTCCATAACTAGAACGTTTTGAGTGTATATTTTATACTGAAATAGTCTCTATCCATGAAAGGATAGATTACCATACCATAAGTTAGGCATTTACTCATAAGAGGAATGATCTTACATATTTTAACTTACTGAATCAGAATATCACCTAATGGACCAAGAAAACAATAGTGATACAGAGAAGAAAGTCTCTGTTTTCAAGATGAAACTGGATTTTGTCATTTTGATATTATAAAATAAAATGGATCATAATTTGGAAAGAACTGCAGAGCTCAAGTACTCAATAATTTTTCAAATTTATAATGCATGACACACATTCATGCATGGGTAAAAATCTATTTAATATGCAATGTAGTCCAATAAATTTTAAAGAAACAGAGCATATAAAGTTTATTGATAAAATTTGAAATTTTACAGTGCAATGTACCTTTAAGAAATCACCACTTGTTGAATTTTGGTGTAGCATCAAAGAATATCCACAATTATCTGAAAAGACTATTTAAATACTCTCATATCCATGGGCGCCTGGGTGGCTCAGTTGTTAAGCCTCTGCCGTCTTCTCAGGTCATGATCCTGGAGTCCTGGGATTAAGTCCCACATCGGGCTCTTTGCTCAGCAGGAAGCCTGCTTCTCCCTCTCCTGCTCCCCCTGCTTGTGTTCCCTCTCTTGCTGTGTCTCTCTCTGTCAAATAAATAAATAAATAAATAAATAAATAAATAAATACTCTCATTTCCAATTATGCATCTGTGTGAGACTGTATTTTTTGAGATACGTCTATCAATACAACATTTAATAATAGATTGAAAGTCAAAATGTATGAAAATCTAGTTGCCTTCTGTTATCAGATGTAAAAAGAGATATACAAAAAATGTAAAATACTATTCCTATTTTCACTAACTTTTTTGTATCTTGGAAAATAGTTTTCTCATAAAAAATGTTAGGTTAGCATGTAGTGAAAATTATCACTGTTTTTAAGTGAATAAACAAATATTTTTAAACTTTCTCAGTTTTAGCTACCTATTGAGTAATATTGATAGATATAATCAGCATGAACAAAGGCCTTGAGTCCCTCAATTTATTTTGACAGCTTTATAGAGATTACTGGTATATAATGATCTCCACATATAAATAAGTACAATTTGAGGAATTTGGCATAAGAATACACCTATGAATCCATCACCACAATTAAGATAATACACAAAAGTGGGCATAATTACAACAGCAGAACGAAGCAACCCAAACATCTAACTATTTCTGTGGAATATAGAATGGATAAAAGGAATGTGCTAGAACATCTCCAACAAGCACATCAAAGAACAAAACATACAGCATTATTCTGGTTAGTAAAACAAACAAACAAACCTGGGAAGAATAAAACAGCATGAAAGTCTCCCTTTGAAAGAGACAAACCATAAGAGACTCTTAAGCATAGGAAAGGAACTGAGAGTTGCTGGAGGGGAGGTGGGGGGGATTGAGGTAACTGGGTGGTGGGCATGAAGGAGGACACGTGATGGAATGAGCACTGGGTGTTTTATGCAACTGATGAATCACTGAACTCTACCTCTGAAACTAATAATACACTATATGTTAATTAATTGAACTTAAATTAAAAAAAAAAGAAACAAACAAAAAAAAGATAATACACATATTCATCACCATAAAAGACTCCTCACACCACTTTGTAATCCTTTCATCACTCTCCAAGTCTGCTTTTTGTCCATCTATATTAGTTCTGCTCTGTCTTCTGCTGTGTATTAGACTAGCTCTAATGTCTTAAGCAAACCTTTGACATCTGTGAGTCTCAGAACAAGAATAATAATTTCAGCTCTCTGCATCAGGGATTCTGTAAACCTCAGTTGAGGCAGTATTATTTCTGTTTTTTTTTATAATTTTTAGGATTTATTTATTTATTTGAGAGAGAGAGAGAGCACACATGAGCAAGGGAGAAGGACAAGCAGACTCTGTGCTGAGCGCAGAGCCTGTCACGGGGCTCCATCCCAGGACCCTGAGATCATAACATGAGTTGAAATCAAGAGTCCGACGCTTAACTGAGTAAGTCACCCAGGAGCCCTGAGGCAATATTATTTTTATTTTAATCTTTTGGTAACTGGGAACCATCACTACTTTAACTGTCAAATATTCAGACGGCACATACATGGATGAAGTTTAGAATTAGGGAATTAAAGAATTGTTGTATAGTGAAGATCAGTTAATTCTGGACTATAAGATTATCTTGTCCATTGGGCTTTCTTTTGATACTAAAGGTAAAACCAAACCATTTTCAACTGTAAGATTAAATGACCTCAATATTGCAAATTACTGCTACAAAAACCAGTAAGAGGATCAAATCAATATTATGAAATTTAAAAGAAAAGAATGTCAATATCTGTCTTTACTAGTTAGGATAAAGATCAGGAAAAAGTGATATATAGCATCTTTGGATAGATAATTCTTGTGTTCTTTGTTGATTGTGACAAGCTCAGCAGGATTCAATACTCTGATCATGCCACTGAAAATATTATCATAACATAGCATTAAATTGTGTTAATCAAAGTCTCATATCCAGATAAAGAAAGTTATTCATCTCATCTACTATGCAGTTCACACTTGGAAAAATTTCTCTAATACTGTACATCACAATGTAAAACAGGTATTGGCGAATTAGTATGTGTTCAGAACAGTGAGGTGTCGGAAAACTCTGACACATTAAGAGAGATGAAAGGAACTGGGGGATTTTAGGCTAGAGATAAAAAAGGCAGGAGAGCCACAATAGATGCTTTTAAATATTTGAGTAGCTATTCTATTGAAGAAAGAATAAATTATATGTGTTTTTTTTTAAAGATTTTATTTATTTGAGAGAGAGAGAATGAGAGAGAGAGAACACATGAGAGGGGATAGGGTCAGAGGACGAAGCAGACTCCCTGCTGAGCAGGGAGCCCGATGCGGGACTCGATCCAGGGACCCCAGGATCATGACCTGAGCCGAAGGCAGTCGCTTAACCAACTGAGCCACCCAGGCGCCCCTATATGTGTTTTATATAACTTTCAGACCTCCTTGATATGTGTTTATTAAAGTTTTAGTGAAGCACTTGCAACTTCTTAGAAAGGAAGATCCTTGGAACGATGAATAATCTACCATGATAGACTAGGCAGACAGATTACACAGTGAGATCGCTGTTATTTGAAACCTTTGAGGAACAGCTAATTCATTGTCTGTATTGGATGACTGGTTAGCCCATGGGTTTGACAGTATCCATAATTTGAAAAGGAAATTTAGAAAAAAAGTTAAAATGCAAATGATAAAGTTAGTCATCTGCTAAAATTACATGAGCAGCTGTCCATTAATATTATATGAAGAAATATGGGGACATGCAGTCTTAATCAAAGCAGGATTGTAATGGGAAGAATCTAAACAAATCTGAGACGTCTGTTCAATATAGGCTTCATATAGGATGCTACCTAATTTACTTGATGACAGCATTTTGAGGGGCTTTGAGGATAAAGATAGATAAATAACTTTAGATTCAGAGTTAGTGATGAATAAATCATTTGAGGAAGATACAGACATGGAAAGAAAGAGATAAACACTCATGGAAAGAGGTAACAAGAAAAGGTGAGTCCTAAGAATGGCAAAGGAACTGAGGTGCAGACCTCTATATATAAGAGAATTAAAAAGCTGGGTCACAGGATCTTCTGTTAGATCACCACACTGATGTTAGACATGATGTCCTAAATAATGATTTGCAATTTCAATTTTCAGTAGCAGCTGTGCAGCAGTTGAAATTTATTTCTTTGCTTTTACCTCTTGAGTTGCTTAATACTTTCCTGAAGTGATTTGAGGTTGTCTCTATTATGTGCGATCTAAGAAATCCTTTGGGATATACTTTTATGTACAAATGTTTAAATTGAGATATGTGGAATGGGATACACAAGGTGTCGAAGAAAAGGAGACGGAAGACCCAGGCTTTAATGGATGCATGAAATTAATGCATTCCTTTTTTTTTTTTCTTTTCCTGAACATCCTCTAACTCCATCACTCCTCACTCAACATTTTTTTCTCAATAAGTAGTTTTGTTATAGTTATATCTTCTGTGAAAAATTACTCCTTAACAATATATTTACAAACGTGGCCCATGGACTACTTATATTGGAATCACCAAGGGTATTTGTTGAAAATACATATTCCTGGGCGCCTGAGTGGCTCAGTTGGTTAAGCAACTGCTTTTGGCTCAAGTTGTGATCCCAGGGTCCTGGAATCGAGTCCCACATCAGGCTCCCCTGCTTTGCGGGGAGGCTGCTTCTCCCTCTGCCTCTGCCTGCCACTCCCCCTGCTTGTACGCGCGCGCACTCTCTCTCTCTGTCAAATAAATAAATAAAATCTTAAAAAAAAAAAAGAAAAGAAAAATACATATTCTTATGCTTAATACCATCGAATCAGATTCTACTGAATCCTAATCTCTGGAAGTGAGTCCTAGAAGTCTGCATTTTAAGCAATATAACTTTTAACATGAAATTTGAGAACTACTGCCTTATATAGAAATAATTTGCTGACCAGTCAGTATGAACATGCCCTAGCTTCTACCAAATAATGTTGATCCCTGAGTCCTAGTCCTTTTATCTGGTGGTGGGTAATGTGGGACTTCCTACTGTGAATGTCTGGATTCTCTGTCTCCTGTTTCCTGGTTGCTGTTGTTTTGGAGTATTTCATCATTTGTCTAGCCAATTCTTTGCATTTCAATCCTTCTGGTTTATATATTCAGAGTGGCTTCATTTTTTCCTGTTTGTGTCCTGACACCACCTCTAGGATGGCCAGTATTCCCAGATGTCACAGGCATCTGATCTCTCTTTAATCAAAAAGATACCTGCTTGGGTAAAAGGCCATTTGAAAGAAACACTGGGGACAATTTTTAACTTTTAGTTTCTAGGAAGTTCTGCATATTTTCAATGGCTAGCCATTGAAAAAAGCTATGCAAGAAGGCAAATAATAAAGCCAAAATCCATGTGGCTTTTTGACTTGGTTGTATACAACACAAATCAGAGATTTACAGGTTTGAACAGGGGTAAATGTAATATTCTTCTCCTCGGTTCAGTGTCTAGCTCTTTAACACAATTATATAAGTTATCACTAATGCAAAAGGCTCTGTTTTTCCAATGAAAACAGAAAGAGGTACTTCATGAACATGAATGATAAATGGAAACATTTCAAAGTTATGAATAACTAATCAAAGTGGAGGCTATCTTGACATTTTATAAATCCTACAGAATGTCAAAGAACATTTAGTTTTCAAGTTAGATCTCAGAGTAGGTTGGAAGAATTACTTATTTCCCATAAGTGCTATCATGTTTAAAGATTTTACTGTTATTTCTTTTAACTCGGGGTGGAAAAATATGACAAATTTATTCTCAAATCACTTCTAGTTCATCAAGTTAAATCAAACATACTCTGAGAAATGTAAAACATTATTTTTTACAGGTTAGATTTCTGCTTGTCCTGAGAAGGATTAGGAACTATAGTAATGACTACTTTAGGGCAATCGAATGACCTCATTTGCTAAGAGTATATTCATTCTTTGAAGAAAAATAGTAGTGTCTTTTATTTCTATAGTGAGTTCAGTGGTAAAGTCACAAAAATGAATAAGACACGTTTCCTGTCCTGGGCAATTGACCAGTAATTGAAAGCATTAAGAAGGCCAACAGTGGTAATACAAATGAATAAATGAAAGGATTAAGGTTTTTGTTTTTGTTTGTTTTGTTTTGTTCTTTTTAGTTCTATGGGGAATGAATCAGAGGAAGGAGAGACACCAGCTGGAATAAAGAGGCAGTTTTGTTGGGTACTCTAGATAGTTTAGATAGTACTATTTTTATCTTTCATTCCCCAGCCATCTTAAGAAGTAGGTATCAACACCCTTACTTTACAGATGAGTGAACACGTATGGAGAGATTAAGTCATTTGCCAAAGGCAATTTTCAAGTTCCCATTGTAGGTCACATGCCATTTCTTTGATCTCTAAATACTGGAGTGTTTCTCTTCTCCCTATATACTTACTCCTTACGTCAGCCTTTCTCACTTTTCATGGCTTAAAATATCATGGCACAACTGTGTTGACTACTGTCTTCTCTGCTCTCCATATTCAAGTGTCCAACTGCCTAAATGACATTTACACTTGGGTGTATAACAGGCACTTAAACTTCATATATTCAAAATTGAACTTCTGATATCTCTCATATCTCAAACCATCTCCTTCAGTCCCTATTTGATTAAATATTAACTCCATCTTTCTCATTTTTCAGTGGCAAAAGTTTGAGTGGTTTTTATTTCTTTTTTTCTTGTAAAGCCCATATCCAAACTCCTTTGTTTCCTCAATATGTATCCAGATTTTGAACACTTCTCATCACCTTTTTTCTCTGAGATTTCTTTTACCTTTGAAGATGCTTCCCTAGATCGATCTATCTATCATCTATCTATCTATCATCTATCTATCTATCTATCTATCTATCTATCTATCTATCTATCATCTATCTATCTATATCTATCTATCTAACTATCATCTTTGTAATCAGGGCTGGCTTCCTACATATGTGACCTTTACAGTCTCAAAGGGTCCCAATTTCAGAAGGACCTATGTTTGGTTTAATGTTCTGCTGTCACCATCTTGAAATTCGTCAAAATTTTATCTTTGAACTTGTGTTTTGTAAGTGAAGTCTAATGGGAGAATGAAACATGCATATCAGCAGAGGAGATAAGTGCTATATGTATGTTTATTGCTAATCCTTGTCACCCCATTCACATACAGTTTTTGTGATGTCCCACGAGCACAGAATTCTGTTGGAATCACAATGCATAGAAGTTCAGTAAGACTTAAAGTAAGTACAAAGGAAGTATCTAAAGTATCTATGACTGTTTAAGTGGGACTGCTGACAGCCTTGAGAGGCCACACTTTGATTTAATTTGTTTTCAATACAAAATTAGAATACAGAAAGAAGATAACAGTATTCAAAGAAACAGGAATAGCTAAAGTCTCCTAACATATCCTTTCTTAGTCTTGTCACCTCCCTCTATTAGCCAACCACTTATGAAAATGATGACACTAAATGGGAAAAAATTGAAAAGGTTGGGGCAACCCATAGTTCTTTTGCCTTTTAACAGTGCCTTACTAAACTGAATTTAGAGAGTATTGGTTGAATATACCTGTATCAAAAAGTAAAATGAAGCCAGCTGAGTTAGTGTGTGACCTTTCCACCATTCTGGTAAGAATAAAATACATATGCATGTCCCAGTTATGAAATAAGAACTGTGTAATTTCAGTAATTCCACCTATTTATTAAATGTTGTTCTTGCACTTAAAACTGACTTTGTACAACACAAAGATGAACAGTAATGGTGCTGTTTTCCTTGCTTTTTAATGAATCCCCACGTTTCCATTTTGTACTAGACCTTACAAATTATTTAGTTGGCAATGATAAATGTATGTGTCTTTGTATATATTATATACTGTAATATATAAATAATGATTTTAATTAAATTTATAATAAATAAAATTCAATATATTAATATAATATATATTAATACTATAAGTACATATCTAATATATAAACATACATGCGTGCACACACACAAACACACACACATACACATCTTCCTTCATTGCCTTCCTGTAGTCCTGACCCTGCATTGTGTGAATATACTGCAGTACATTTATCCATTCCTCTTGTTGATGGACACTTGGGTTGTTTCTAGTTTTTGACTGTAACAGATGGCCTCTATAACATTCTTGCATAATTCTTTTGTAAACATAAATATTTTTTTCTTTGATAAAAATCTGGTAGTTGAATTGTTCAGACATAGGGTAGATACATGTTTACATTTATAATAAACCTTCAAACAGGTCTCTAAAGCAGTAGTTTTATTCTACACTCTCATGAGCCATGTATGTGGAATGTTCAGTTACTCCAGACAGTTGCAAATTCTTAGTAGTATCAGTATTTTATATGCTAGTAATTTTAGTGGGTAACAAATGTCATCCTTTTGTGGCTTAATGTGCATTTTCCTGATGTCTATGGAACCCACTGGCATTTGTAAATCTTTTATACTATATATCTTTATGATTTTCACCATTTTTATTGGATTGTTCTCTTATTGGTATAGATTTGTAAAAGTTTCTCACATATTCTGCATAAAAATTATTGGTTAGATGTATGTATTGTGAATACTTTCTTTCAGTCTGGCTTATTGATTGAGTGCTGGCTATGTGAAAAGTCTTTCAGCATTGTGAGATGAAGGACTCCAAGTTTTTTCCCTCAACAAGCATACAATCACTAGTGCTAAAGTGGAGGCCTGCTAGACATTTTTTAGGGAAATTAGTAAATACTTTTTTGTTTGTTTGTTTGTTTAGGAGAGTTGACACCTACCTTTTCAAGGCTGTCTCTCTAGTTCTGAACGTTGACACAATTCTTGATTATGTTTAATGCTTGCAACTTGTGACCGAACTTCTGACTTCCAATTTTCACATAGTTTCTATTTTGGAGTTCACATCAGAAAATTTAAAACTTCTTATCTCATAATAAATTTTGTATCCATTACATACGATATTTTTGCAGTTTTTGTTCATTTATTTGCATAGTGATGAACCTATATAAACTGGAATCTCTTGACATCTGCCAAAGACAAGTAAGCTGATCTCTACACTTAGGATGTTAAACTAAAACAAATAAATTTTTACATTAAATGTATTTATTTACCCCAGAGATGACAGATTAAGTAAGGATCATAGGTACTGAAGTCTAGCCACTAATGAAAAAATAGACTTCACATTACTCATGGCAGTCTATTTTTTCTTTCCTGGGAATTGTATGGTTTTAACTGGCAGTATTACTTAGAAGACGCTTTGTTTCCCAGGATGGATGGATATCTGCATAATAGAAAATATATATTTTGCTTCAGAAATCTCATCTAAAAAATGATGTTAGTTGTTCCATTCAAACTGGTTTTTAAACAAGATTTCTTTTTTTTTTTTTTAAGATTTTATTTATTTATTTGAGAGAGAGAGAATGAGAAAGAGAGCACATGAGAGGGGGGAGGGTCAGAGGGAGAAGCAGACTCCCTGCCGAGCAGAGAGCCCGATGCAGGACTTGATCCCGGGACTCCAGGATCATGACCTGAGCCGAAGGCAGTCGCTTAACCAACTGAGCCACCCAAGTGCCCTTAAACAAGATTTCAAAAGTGATAATCAAGAGCCCTCATAGGAACAAAAGCATTCTCTTTTAACCACAGGGGAAATGTGCAATAAATTATGCCATTCAGTGAAGTGTGAACCCAGAATGTAATTATTAGCGTTACCATTTAAATGGCAACTTTGTTGGATATTTTACTGGAAATTTATCTTAACAAAAATAGTCAACATGACTTCTGATTATAGGTTATTAAATGTGTCTATTACACCTGGATGCTTATTTTCATTAAATAGGTCACACAGCTTCTAATTTCATATCTGCAAAAAGTATCTGGAAGTGGATGGTTATGTTTTATATTTGAGGTATCTAAGTAAGATATTTTTATTTCCCTCAGAAATCACATTTAATCTCTTTTGTAACTTTATTGTTTACCAAAGTTTCATTTTAAGAAACTCTATGCATTTTTGTTCAATATTGACTTTGTGTTAGGATACCATAGTGAAAAGCTTGAGCTCTAGATTCAAACACTGGGCTCAAATCTGATTTTGCCACCTCCTCGTTTTATACCCTGGGCGAGTTTCAACTTCTCTATGCCTCAGTTCTTCATCTCTAAAACAGGGATATTGAATGTACTTATATCTTTTTTTTTTTTTAAGATTTTATTTATTTATTTGAGAGAGAGAGAATGAGAGACAGAGAGCACGAGAGGGAAGAGGGTCAGAGGGAGAAGCAGACCCCCCGCTGAGCAGGGAGCCCGACGTGGGACTCGATCCTAGGACTCCAGGATCATGACCTGAGCCGAAGGCAGTTGCTTAACAACTGAGCCACCCAGGCGCCCGAATGTACTTATATCTTGTAGGACTATTCTGAGGTCCGATAAGTTAATTTTAAAGCACAAACACACTAAATTAGTTTGTTTATATGTGTGTGTATGTTTATAATGAATTAAAAGATGGTTTAAAAATCCATTCCCCTGTATTAAAAAAAATTACTGAATACCCTTGGGCTGAAGGAGAAATTGGAACTGCCATTATCTTATACTTAGAATTTAACATAATGAAAATTTATGTTACGTAAACAAGGGAAAAAGGCAAACCTGATTAGAGATTTGGTAAAGATAAGCAGATGATTCACAAAGAAGTGCCACTGACTTAAAAGAATACGAAAATGCTCTCAAACTCACAATTAGTCAGAGAAAGCCAAACATCAGTGAAATACCTCTTTATGCTCTTAGTAGGTAAAAACTAGAAAATTAGATGAAAACAACATTGACAAGGATGTAAACGAGAAATTTTTAAAACCTTTTCTTATGATGGGAACATAAGCTGGAACAACCATTTTGGAAAGTAATCTGTCTATATTTAATGAACCTAGATATGTGTTTTCTCATGGCCCTGAAAGATGAGCTTTACGTATACATCCTAAAGAAATTCTTGGGCAGTACACACAAGTGCCCATGTTGAAAATAAGGTAAGGGAAATAAATAAATGATTTGCTATTGTGGGCACTATGAAATATTGTGTATTAGTGAAAAACAACAAAAGTCGTGCATACAGTATCCAATGCTTTTAGGACCTTTTGACAGCCAGAGTTTCCTTGACTGATGTCCCTGTTAAGGGAAAGATCTATGAATGCCAAAGAAGCCTCTCCATGAGTAAAGAGGGTGAAGCTGGTCCAGTAGCCTGATAGAGCTGTACATAAATTTGATAGACTCACTGGATATGGAGCTATTCTTATCACTGGATATTTTTATCACTGGATAAGGGCTAATTTTGATTGAATCCTCTCTTTGCTTTGAGGAAAACGGACAAACATTTCCGTGCAATAAAAAACTGAAGCTCCACTGCGAATACAAACATGAAGCAATCCTGGCAGAATTTTACACTGAAGGAATGAAAACCCACCTTGACTAACAAGGTTGTAATTTCTGCAGTGGCCAAGATACATCCTGGAGGATCTTTGGATTGAATCAACTCCAGGAACACTGGATAATGGTTGGGTTCGAGTGAGCCAATGCTTGAGTGCTTTCTTTTTTGAAAATAAAATTAAAAAAAAAAAAAAAGTAAACCTTCTTATATATACCATAAGCAGATGTTGCAAAGAACAGCAGATCCTAGTGTTTAAATAAGCAATAGACTCCTTTCCCTCTCCACCTACCTTTGAATTTTTTAACTGACCATGTTTTGTTTTTTACAATGACTGACAGAATGTTTAGAACTAAATTGATAGGTCATCTACTGCCAATGTATAGGTCAATTTTGTGCATTATTTTAACTTGTATTTACATTATTTTATCTAATTATTTTAGATCATCTTCCAGCTTTAAAAAAACTCCACTTCAAAGTTTTGGTATCTTCTCCTATTTCACCGTTTTCCCTAAATCATCTTAAGCCTTATCTGGAATAAGGCAGAGCATAGTTAAACAAGAAAATAAATAATCCAGTTAGGATCTAAATAAGAAAATTTACAGCTACTTAGAATTTACTGATACCAGTTGTGGAATAAATAAGTCAAAAAATGCTAGCTGCATTTGTGGTGAGTATATCATGAGGTACAGAGCTGTTGAATCACTATTTGTACACCTGAAACTAAAGTAACATTGTGTGTCAACTATACTTCAATAAGAAAAGAATTTACAACAGAGAGGATTTACTCTAAGGAATTGGTTGTATGTGTGGTGGGGATGCAGATAGAATGGTGAGGTAACAGATGCTAGCAAAAGTAGGAAGTCGTTACACCTGTAGGTTGTCGAGACAAAGGTAGGAGGACAATGTTAAAGTGTAGAGGCCAGTACTGTCCGACAGAGGCTGGATCCACTGGGCTTTTCTGGTGGAAGATGGAGCCATGGAGCAGATGGGAGCTGTTGGAGGAGTAGCTGAGGCAGGGGGAGGGGAGACATACCCTGGCTTCTCCTGATCTCCCATTAATAGAACCCAGTGAATCCTAGGAAATGCAGCCTGTGAACAGAGCAGAAGTCAGGAAGGGCAAGGAATAAATGTGAGGGCAAACAAACCAGGATTGTCTCAACCATCTGATAAATAACCCCTTCGGTATTTCTAGGAATTATTCTTTTTGCATTGATCTCTTACATAGAAACCAATAAGAATGAAAAAAAGGTCCCTGACATTAGATATTTTCCATAAGGAGTTCCCTCCATATTTAACCTAGTATCTAGTATCTATAGACTGCCTTCACTGAGGAAAATAAATAATGCATGGAGGGAGAGAGAGAGAGTCTTTGGGGTTTCTTCTATAAAAACATCAGTCCTATCGGATTAGGGCCCCACTCTTACAAACTCATTTAACCTTAATTACCTCATTAGAGGTCCCATCTCTAAATACTGTCATACTAGCAGTTAGGACATCAACATAAGAATATTGGGGGGACACAATTCAGTCCGCAATAGCATTCAAATTATATACCACGTCTTCTTTATCCATTCGTCTGTTAATGGACATCTTGGCTCTTTCCATAGTTTGGCTATTGTGGACATTGCTGCTATAAACATCGGGGTACACGTACCTCTTTGGATCCCTACATTTGTATCTTTGGCGTAAATACCCAGTAGTGCACTTGCTGGGTCACATGGTAGCTCTATTTTCGACTTTTTGAAGAACCTCCATACTGTTTTCCAGAGTGGCTGTACCAGCTTGCATTCCCACCAACAGTGGCGGAGGGTTCCCCTTTCTCCGCATCCCCGCCAACATCTGTCGTTTCCTGACTTGTTAATTTTAGCCATCCTGACTGGTGTGAGGTGGTATCTCATTGACGTTTTGATTTGGATTTCCCTGTTGCTGAGCGATGTTGAGCACTTTTTCATGTGTCTGTTGGCCATTTGGATGTCTTCTTTGGAAAAATGTCTGTTCATGTCTTCTGCCCATTTCTTGATTGGATCATTTGTTCTTTGGGTGTTGAGTTTGGTAAGTTCTTTATAGATTTTGGATACTAGCCCTTTGTCTGATATGTCATTTGCAAATATCTTCTCCCATTCTGTCGGTTGTCTTTTGGCTTTGTTGACTGTTTCTTTTGCTATGCAAGAGCTTTTTATCTTGATGAAGTCCCAATAGTTCATTTTTGCCCTTGCTTCCCTTGCCTTTGGAGATGTTTCTAGGAAGAAGTTGCTGCGGCTGAGGTCGAAGATGTTGCTGCCTGTGTTCTCCTTTAGGATTTTGATGGACTCCTGTCTCACATTGAGGTCTTTCAACCATTTGGAGTCTATTTTTGTGTGTGGTGTAAGGAAATGGTCCAGTTTCATTCTTCTGCATGTGGCTGTCCAATTTTCCCAACACCATTTGTTGAAGAGACTTTTTTCCATTGGACATTCTTTCCTGCTTTGTCAAAGATTAGTTGACCATAGAGTTGAGGGTCCATTTCTGGGCTCTCTATTCTGTTCCATTGATCTATGTGTCTGTTTTTGTGCCAGTACCATACTGTCTTGATGATGACACCTTTGTAATAGAGCTTGAAGTCCAGAATTGTGATGCCACCAGCTTTGCTTTTCTTTTTCAACATTCCTCTGGCTATTCAGGGTCTTTTCTGGTTCCATACAAATTTTAGGATTATTTGCTCCATTTCTTTGAAAAAAGTGGATGGTATTTTGATGGGGATTGCATTGAATGTGTAGATTGCTCTAGGTAGCATTGACATTTTCACAATATCTGTTCTTCCAATCCATGAGTGTGGAACGTTTTTCCATGTCTTTGTGTCTTCCTCAATTTCTTTCATGAGTATTTTATATTTTCTGAGTACAGATTCTTTGCCTCTTTGGTTAGATTTATTCCAAGGATCTTATGGTTTTGGGTGCAATTGTAAATGGGATCGACTCCTTAATTTCTCTTTCTTCTGTCTTGTTATTGGTGTATAGGAATGCCACTGGTTTCTGTGCACTGATTTTATATCCTGCCACTTTACTGAATTCCTGTATGAGTTCTAGCAGTTTTGGGGTGGAGTCTTTGGGTTTTCCACATAAAGTATCATATCATTGGCAAACAGTGAGAGCTTGACTTCTTCTTTGCCAATTAGGATGCCTTTTATTTCTTTTTGTTGTCTGATTGCTGTGGCTAGGACTTCTAGTACTATGTTGAATAGCAGTGGTGATAGTGGACATCCCTGCCACATTCCCAACCTTAGGGGGAAAGCTCTCAGTTTTACCCCACTGAGAATGATATTCGCTGTGGGTTTTTCATAGATGGCTTTTATGATATTGAGGTATGTACCCTCTATGCCTATACTCTGAAGAGTTTTGATCAAGAAAGGATGCTGTACTTTGTCAAATGCTTTTTCTGTATCTATTGAGAGGATCATATGGTTCTTGTTCTTTCTTTCATTAATATATTGTATCACATTGATTGATTTGTGGATGTTGAACCAAACTTGCAGCCCAGGGATAAATCCCACTTGGTCGTGGTGAATAATCCTTTTAATGTACTCTTGGGTCCTATTGGCTAGTATTTTGGTGAGAATTTTTGCATCCATGTTCATCAGGGATATTGGTCTGTAATTCTCCTTTTTGATGGGGTCTTTGTCTGGTTTGGGGATCAAGGTAATGGTGGCCTCATAAAACGAGTCTCGAAGTTTTCCTTCCATTTCAATTTTTTGGAATAGTTTCAGAAGAATGGGTATTAATTCTTCTTTAAATGTTTGGTAGAATTCCCCTGGGAAGCCACCTGGCCCTGGGCTTTTGTTTGTTGGGAGATTTTTGATTACTGCTTCAATTTCCTTAGTGGTTATAAGTCTGTTCAGGTTTTCTATTTCTTCCTGGTTCAGTTTTGGTAGTTGATACATCTGTAGGAATGCATCCATTTCTTCCAGACTATCTAATTTGTTGGCATAGAGTTGCTCATAATATGTTCTTATAATTGTTTGTATTTCTTTGGTGTTGGTTGTGATCTCTCCTCTTTCATTCATGATTTTGTTGATTTGGGTCATTTCTCTTTTTTTTTTGATAAGTCTGGCCAGGGGTTTATCAATCTTGTTAATTCTTTCAAAGAACCAGCTCCTAGTTTCGTTGATCTGTTCTACTGTTGTTTTGGTTTCTATTTCATTGATTTCTGCTCTGATCTTTATTATTTCTCTTCTCCTGCTGGGTTTAGGCTTTATTTGCCGTTCTTTCTCCAGCTCCTTTAGGTGTAAGGTTAGGTTGTGTATTTCAGACCTTTCTTGTTTCTTGAGAAAGGCTTGTATTGCTATATACTTTCTCTTAGGACTGCCTTTGCTGCATCCCAAAGATTTTGAACAGTTGTGTTTTCATTTTCATTGGTTTCCATGAACTTTTTAAATTCTTATTTAATTTCCTGGTTGACCCATTCATTCTTTAGTAGGATGCTCTTTAGCCTCTATGTATTTGAGTTCTTTCCGACTTTCCTCTTGTGACTGAGTTCTAGTTTCAAAGCATTGTGGTCTGAAAATAGGCAGGGAATGATCCCAATCTTTTGGTACCAGTTGAGACCTGATTTGAGGTCACCACAGTTTTGTGAAGGCTGGCAGAAGACCTTGTACCATGGGTCCGAAACAAAGGACTTCATTACTCCTGGCACTGCAGTCCTCATGAGTTTTGTGGTCACATCCTTTCCCCTTTCCCTTAAATGCCACAGGGGGTGGCCCGGATGTGGAAGTACAGTCAGTGGGTTTGCATCACAGCTGAGTACTCCTGGCTTAGCTACCCCGATCTTTTCAAGGGAGCTCCTGGTCAACGTGTCCAACCTGCCTAACCTTTGTAACTGAAGGAAGACATTATTTTGATAATTCTGATCGGGAAACAAATCTGTCACTGCTCTAGAAGGAGACACTATCTTTATTTTCCAATTCCCTTTGCTATACTAACATCCTTGTTAAGACATCCTTTAGTGTAGATGTCAAGGCCTTTTGCTCAGGTGACACATACCATGGAGAATTATCTCCCAAAAGACATAACACCTCAAGACCAGCTGAGTGAGGGGCAGAAGGGACTGGGGATATTAGTATGTTCTCACTTGTATCCGTAAGCTTCAGACTACCATGTAATACTAATAAAGGCAGCTGTGCAAAGCAGTTTTTAAATCTTTCATTTCCTTGGATTAACACTAATTTTTCTTCTCTTAACATAGAATCAGTTCTGAATATAAAATATAAAATAAATCTAAATAGTAATCTATGGAGGAAAGTGAGCAAATAAATGGACAAATTAATGCAGTATGTTCTTTTTGCCCTTTGAACAATTAATATGCCTAGTCACTGAAGAGACTGGGCAATCAAACGTGACAGTTTGTAAAGAAATTTCAGTAGGAGATGAATTTTCTAGCACTTAATCCTTTGCTTTTTCTGGAAAGTGCTGGTCAGGGAAGGAAAGCATTGGTATTGGCAACAGAGTCCTTGTTAAAAAGTACATCTGGTACTGCAGAGACTGGTAAGGAAGACTGTGAAGCTTCCACAGGCCTTTGAGAATGCCAACAATAGTGGTAAATCCCCCTCAGAGAGAGATGGCTCTTTTATTTGTTAAAAAAAAAAAAAAAGAAAAAGGAAAAGAATCACTTCAAAATGTCTGTTGTTATGAACAGGAGCAAGTTATGAATTGGTTCAAATCAATGAGTGGCAAAAATGTCTATGCCTGCTAATGATTTTTTTTTTTTTTTTTAAGCAAACTGATTCATTTGGGTTTTGGAGGGATTAGGAAGACACAAATTTAGGGATCCTGGAAATGGGAACCAAGAGTAAAGGGAGCTGGAATTTCTGATTTGAGAATCAATTAGGAAGTTGGGGCTATGTGGAGAGAGGACTTCTAAGAAGTCCTCTGAAAATATAGGTAAGGGATAGGAAAAATAATATGGCACAGCATTCTTTTTTTTTTTTTTTAAGTGAGGCTCATTGAAGTATAATTTACATTTAGCAAAATCCTTGTTTTTAGTTCTATAGTTCTTTGAATTTTGATAAATGTCTGTGGTCAAGTAAACATCACCACAAAGTGTCTGACACTTCATTCCATAAACTTTCATGTCCCTTTATGGTCTGTTCTCTTCCCCTACCCCGGCAACCACTGATCTGTTTCTGTCCCTATAGTTTTGTCTTTTATATTTCTATTGAGTTTTGCCTATGATATAAATTGGACCATACCTTTTGAGTCTGGCTTCTTTTACTTAACATCACGCATTTGAGTTCATCTATGTGGCTCTATGTGTTCATAGTTCATTACTCTTCGTGTAGCATCAACTATTTGGTTGTTTTCTGTTTAATGCTGTGGTTGCTCTTACCAACTTCCCACCTCACCCCCCAAATCTTAAATAAGTTTTGTTAACTTATACATTTAGTTTTAGCCTTGTGATTGCCCTGCCTTGGAGAACTTTTGTTCATGCGTTCTGGTTATAGAACATAGCATAGTGGGAGATGGTCACCTAGTTTTTGGGGAGAGAAATTTTCAGTGACGGGGGTTAAGAACGTAGTCATCTGCATTCCCCTTTCTAGCTCATCTTTATGAATTTTCAAGGCAGGATTCTAATTCCTGCAACAACAGAAGATCCAGTTTGAATTATTTTATTTAGACCTTAAAGAAAAGAGTAATTTTAGTGCCTAGAGTACTTGGGGCTTCTTTGGTTATAGGTGCAATTGGAGGTTTCTTAAAATTGAAGTATAATATCCCAAATCAAGTCCAAAGCATGACATTTAATCTCTGTCCTTTGAGAAGAGATACAGACAGAGTGGTATTTTCTAGATTTTACTTCTCCTTTTGTTTACGAACATTAAAACATGACCATCTTATTCCTAAGCAAATGCAATAATAAATGATAGTTCTTCAGAATAAAATTTATTTTCTTTTATATTTGGCTTCAGAACTTGTTATAGAAAATCTTTTTTTAACTTATATATGAAATTTAATAAAAGGAAAAAGAATATATACTAAGATTTCTGATAGGAAAAAAATGAAAAATATTAAGGAGATACTTATCCAAGTGATTTTATAAATTATCTCTTATGCATCTCACAAGTTTGACATCATTTCATATTAGGTAAAAGAAAAATACCTATATATTGTACTAAAATACATATATGCCACTCTGCTTACTTGTGCTCTCTCTCTCTCTGTGTCTGTCATATAAATAAATAAAATCTTTAAAAAAATGGAAGTTCTAATTCTGATGTTTTAATTTTTAAAATGAATTGTAAAAAAAATCTAGGCTCTGATTACAGAGTCATACTTTGTAAGTTGTTTAAAATGAATAGGACTTTTTCTACAATGACAAATGTTTGTATCATTTTAGAATATTCTAAAATAAGATCACATTGTTGATAAAACTACCAGAAACAAAGAGTTAATTCTTTCATTGGTGTGTGCCTAACAAAAATAAAATTACAGCAATCACTCATGGTAACACTGATCACTTAAAGTTGTAAAGGATCTTTGTCTTTATATTTACATTTGATTAAAAAATAAAAATCCACTCCCCAGATGCCACTTTTTTTTCCTTTTAAACCAGAATGACATATTGATTCAGGTGCTTAATTTTTAAAACATTTTCTTCTTGAGAAATTAGTCTTCATCAGCTCCTCCACTGTACACAGTTGGAATTCATACTATTCTACCTAGGAGCTTAGCTTTCGACTTTTATTCTATGGTCTTCAGCTGTGAGAAAAACTGCTGCTTGTTTTTCTTTGCAATCATTTCCTTCCAAGTAATCCCTTTTCCTTATCTTCCTAATACTGACTAAGCATTATATTTCTACTGTATTTTTTCAAACTATTTTATTTTTTGCTACATTGATTTTCTCTCAAGGCCATATAATATACTCATTAACCATGTACTATTCTTTGTTCCACATGGCAGGTTGGACTCAGTTTAGGTAGGGGATATACTTTGAGATACTCTTTCCAGAGCAGGCCTGCATTTTCTTTGATTCTGCTATCCTGTTTCACGCAGGTTCCAAGTGACAATGAGTCATTTTCTAGTTCTTTTGTTCAGGATTCAAAGTGTACATAGAAGTGGAGATTAATTCTTAAAGGGAGGTCAAGACTTTGGCCAACTTCTATCAATATTTCTTTTTTTTTTTAAAGATTTTATTTATTTATTTGAGAGAGAGAGAGTGAGAGAGAGCACATGAGAGGGGGGACGGTCAGAGGGAGAAGCCGACTCCCTGCTGAGCAGGGAGCCCAATGCGGGACTCGATCCAGGGACTCCAGGATCATGAACTGAGCCGAAGGCAGTCGCTTAACCAACTGAGCCACCCAGGCGCACTCTATCAATATTTCTAAGTAAACAGTGTAGATATTTATTAAAAAGTTGACGGCTTTTCAAAAATACTTTGCCAAGAAGATATGTATTATTTTATACATATCATTGATTTAATCTATAAGCACCTCAGTGATTATTCCTGATTTACAGATGAGTGTACTAAACCTGAAAGAGGTTAATATCACCCCAAGTTTGCACAGTTAAGAAGTAGCAGATTCTAGATTCATCCATGTCAATTGCCTTTGAGCCTGTATTCTTAAACACTGGGCAACACTGATTCCTCAGAATAGTAAATATGAGTGGTGATGCATCACTTTTCTACAAGATTCATCACTTAAAAAGTGATAAAGGCAAATAACACACACTAATATTTTAACTGAAAAAAAAAAAAAAGATTCCATTGTATAACTTTCATTTTTGTTTTTTTTCCCTGCTTTTGGCTTTTACTTTATTCTTTAAAATCTTGTGATCTCAGTCAACCAAAGCCCTGCTTTGTTTTATTTTAAGAATTTTTCTGTTTCTATAATAAAAGAAAAAGCTTTAAAAAATGGTTTGTTTGCCTTGACCTAAACAAATTCATGCTGCATGATATTGGAGGGGAAAACATAGTGAAGAGATTATTTCATTCTTACCAACCCAGATCATTTGTTCAGTCCAGCTGTAGAATGTGCCCATACGATACATGTGTATTTTAGTTTACTCCTATTTGGCTAAATAATTTTATCTAAGTTATTAAATTTGCTTAGTCTTGGGTGTGTCATTTGTAAAATGAGGCTAAAATTTCTTGTTGCACAGAGGATTGAGGGAGACAATATAGGAAAATCTCCTTAGAGGTATAGAAACCTGTTAATTGCTTTTATGTGTCCCCTACACTGACTTCCTGCTCCCTGTACCTCAAATGAGTCAGATGCCCTCCCCATAATGCACTACACAATTGTCAGCCCAAGCCACAAGCCATGAACCAGCCTTCCCTCCTCCAACTTCTCCACTTTCTGCAGACCTCCTCTCACTCTGGCCTCATTTGGCTTGACTTTGTACTTCTGGTGACCTTAGCATTTTGACTTTCTTGGTCACCATTTTTTATTTGCTGACTTTTCATAATTAAATTTACAGTGACTGTATATCACCCCATGGGATCCTGGTGGGAATTTCCTGTTCTTTCATTTTTAATTTGTCCCTGTGGATCCCAAATCTAACCTTCAATCCATGGGCAGCTCCCTCGTTAGGGCATCTCAGACCCTGTATCCATTGCCTTGTCAGGGAAACATTGAAATACCTATCCTTTTATGCCACCTTGTTGGTGTATTTTAACACTTGAAAAAGAAAAAAAGGCTTATCTTGATTTATTTCTAGAGTTTTCAGTACATAATTGTGTATTGTTTTCTTAGTGGTCCCTCGGGATAATATACTATACATTATGTGACTTAGAGTCTACTGGTATTGATGTTTTATCACTTTAAGTGAAGTGTAGAAAGTTACTTTCATTTAGATTCCTTTACCTTCCCTTCTTTTACAAAATCGTAGACTTAGTTGTTTCTTCTACATATCTTAAACAATACATCACATGGTATAATTTTTCCTTTAATCATCAAATATGTATTAAGACTCATGAGAAGAAGGATAGTCTGTTGTATCCAGTCTTATTTTCACCCATTCCAGAGTTTTTTTCTTTTCTTTTCTGAAAGAGTAAACCTTCTTCTGTGATAATTTCCTTACTGTTTATAGACATTTCTTCAGTCACTTTTTAATGATAGATTTGCTAGTGACAAATTCTCTTTGGTTTCCTTCATCTGAGAATGTCTTTATCCTAAAGGATATTTTCATCAGATGTAGAATTTGCAGTTATTTTTATTCAGCACTTGAAAAATGTCGTGCCACTTTTTTCTGGCCTTTATGGTTTCGGATGAGAAATCCTCTGTCACTTGAATTAGTGTTCTCAGATAAGCAGTGCATCATTTCTCTCTGCTGCTTTCAAGATTTTTCTTGTCTTTGGTTTCAGAGGTTAGATTATGATGTGTCTTGTCCTGGATTTCTTTGGGTTTATCTTATTTGGGGTTTGCTCAACACAACTGCACACAGAGAAACACACACATATATACATGTATGTGTAGTCACAGATCTCCTTGAAAAGGAAAACCACAGCTCAAGGGTATTGAGTCTAAAGACATTGTGGGTTTAATTTTCAATCTTTGTAAGTCATACAATTGGATAAACTTTAATAAATTAATGGCCTGTAAATTTTTTTTAAAGACTTTATTTATTTATTTGAGAGAGAGAGAATGAGAGAGAGCACATGAGAGGGGGGAGGGTCAGAGGGCGAAGCAGACTCCCTGCCGAGCAGGGAGCCCGATGCGGGACTCGATCCCGGGACTCCAGGATCATGACCTGAGCCAAAGGCAGTTGCTTAACCAACTGAGCCACCCAGGCGCCCAATGGCCTGTAAATTTAAAACTAGTCCAAGCTGAAAATAATGATTGCATCTGTACTACTTCTGAAACACAAATGACTCTAAGCATACAATTAAGCTCTAATACCGATTTTATAAATAAGTTATAGAGAAGTTGGGAAAATTTATCTGTAAATGAGTATTTGATTTGAGACTAATATTCAGTTTTGTAACTTTAAAAAATAATCTGGAGAATTTCTTGAGAAAGGATATCTTTTGGAATGAGTCAAAATTTATTTTTGGAAATTGCTGTCAAGACAAAATTGAAAAGCAATACTTTTATATGTAGTTGGTTGAATTTTCAAGACCATAAATTCAAATGTACAAAATGAGAAATTTCTTTATGTGTCTAATAGAATTTTACTTAGTTTTTGTACAGCATTTCCTCTATTGGTAGAAAAATAATCTACTGATTCAAAAGAAACTCATGGCTTCTAGTGTTTTCGTGATAAGTATTTAATCAGTTCAGTAATTTTGACCTTCACCTTTCCTCCTATTTTTGCCAGATGGTAGTCTAAACTCAAGATCAGGTGTTAAATGGCACACTTAAAAGAGTAAAGGAAGAGAATATGAAGATGGGATTATTTACAGAGGTATGGGTAAAGTTAAGGGGTATCAATAGGGGATGATGAATCACCAGGGATTCGGAGAGGGGGAGGTTTCCTATACCTGTTTCTTTAGAAACATCAGGAAAGGCAATACCTGGAACCTAGTGAAAATGAATAGTCATAGATCATGGAGAAGAAGGCAGTCACTGCCAAAATTTGTCTTATGAGGAACAGATAGAGTGAGTTGAGGTATGGAGGGAGTAGGTGGAGAATATAAGTAAAAACCTTGACCTATTTCTCCTTCCCACTCTCTCTCTCTCTCTCTTATGTCTTGCCAGTACTTATTGTCCAAATCCAAGCATGAGCCAAATGGCAACAAAGCCTAAATGAGACAGTCTATACAAGTAAACCTCTAGGTCCAAGGCAACACAGAAAAGAACAGATCTGGAGAGATAAATGAGAAATTTCAGTCAAGGGCTCACATATTATTCTCATATAAAGGAAAAATGTCTCATCCTCACATCAACAGCATCTTCTTGACTTCTACTGTGGTGTATAATTCCCACTGATTTTTTAATCATGGGCTCTTATTTCCATTGTTCAAGTTTTGGGTCCTGTGCCTTCTATCAGGTCAGGCTCCACACTCAGCACAGAGTCTGCTTGAGATTCTCTCTCCTTCTCTCTCTCTCAAATAAATAAATAAATCTTAAACACACACAGACACACACACACACACACACTTTTTTCAAACAGGTCAGCTATTCAAATTTAAAAGTGCCTTGGTTTAAAACTATAGGATGAGATAGGAGTTTTTAAAACAGTCTCTTAAGAAAGTTGGCTGGCACAAAATAAAATTAAAAAAAAGAAAAAAGAAAAGAAAGTTGGCTGGTTATTTTGCTTTCACTGTGTCCCCCACCTCCCAAGCCCCATCTACACAAGGAATGCATGCCATTAAGTTAATAGGTAGATCCAGGAGGCAAGAAAAAACCTATGGAAAAAAAATCAAGTCTGTTATCATTCCCTGGTATTGTTGTGTCACATATAGTTGAGCAAATAGGCTTACTTTGGCAAGTTTTACCCTTAGAAATTCAGAATGGTATACAGATTAAAATCTATAGTGCCAAAAGTGCTTAAAGTTAGTGTCTATTTTTTTTTTAAGATTTTTTTTTTTTTTTTTTTTTTTTTTGACAGAGAGAGACACAGCGAGAGAGGGAACACAAGCAGCGGGAGTGGGAGAGGGAGAAGCAGGCTTCCCGCGGAGCTGGGAGCCCCATGCGGGGCTCGGTCCCAGGACCCTGGGATCATGACCTGAGCCGAAGGCAGGCGCTTAACGACTGAGCCACCCAGGCGCCCCTTAGTGTCTATTTTTCTAAGAAATAATTCTGTAATAATGGAAGCAATTTAAGTACCCCACCACTTTACTTGTACACCAGTATTGTACATTTAAAAATGAATTAATAATAGTATCTGCATACATCTTCTGAATAAACATTTTGAAAATTTTCCCGTACTACATAAATCTCATCAACACAATACGTTCATTAGAGACTTTGGAATACTACAAAAAATGTTTTTATAGTTTCATCTCTCTTGAAACCAACTTTACATTTTACTTTGCTTTAAAGTGATTGTACAGAGAAATAAGTTAGGAATTATAGATTTTGGACCGCAGTCATAGAAACATAAGTTACAACTGTATTTGTGAAAACTGTTCTCAGAGAATTTTTTTTTTATGCTCTCAGAGAATTTAAATGTTCTATTGAAATTACTTTTCTCAGCAAGGTAAAGAAGAGAAGGTCAAAGCATGTTTACATTCTGGTGCCCACAGGAACACAGCGAACACACGGTACTGTGGTAAACAGGGCCATATAGGGCAAGGTTTCTTATAATTTCACTATCCATTTTCTGATCCTTGTTACCTTGACTACAGATCATCTTTCTAAAATTATTAGTTAATTGTAAGTAAACAGAGTCAAAAAATTTAACAGGTTGATTGCTAGTCTTTCAAATGTAATATTTTAACTACTTAAGTCCCCAAAATGTGTTTGTAATGGTTTGACTACTACAAATATAAACTATTTCAAATATAGTTTAACTGTTAAATATTTAAACTATGTAAATTATGAAATATATTAGTTCATCTAAATCATATCTATGAAAGAATTTACCAGCTTTGTGCCAATTATTCAACGATATTCATATAGCAGGGGATTTCCTGTTGAATAGAGAATATTTGGGCTATTTTTTGCTATAGTGTATGAAATAATAGTCTCCTCTTTCATATTTGATATATCTTATTCAAACACAATTCAATGATTGATTTTTTGACAATAACTAAGAGAGCTTCTTTAAATTGATGCACTAAGCTGAACTTAATTCAAACTCCAATCCCCTTCTCCTGAAACTAATGAAGCAACCAATCAGACAACTAGAAAAAACAAAGACAAAATTATCCACTGCATAAACAACCATCTAGAATAATCGTTAAATAAATAAGCAGTAATATCGTGATAGTCTCTAAATCTTAAGTAAGAGCAATGCCATTCTTAAGCTAAGTCATTTGGAGAGATTTTTTTCTAAAAATCAGTTCTATATAGATATAGATGTTGAATATAGAAATATATCTATAAAGATAGATAGATTTAGAAACACATGTATTTTATGTGTATTTGTATGTATCTAACTTCAGAGGGTTTCATTGAGTGATTTCCTTTACATAACAACCTGAAGTGACAAAGTCATAGTGATGGAAAACATAACAGTGAGTGCCAGAGGTTAGAGGTGGAAAAAGGGAATGGCAATTAAGGAGTAATATGGTAATATGAAGGAAGTTTTATGTGTGTGTATGGTAATGGAACAGTCTGTATCCTGAATGTAGTTTTGTTAGTCAAATCTATATATGTGACAAACTTTCATAGAACCATTCTCCCTACTCAGTGTCCACACACACACGAGTACGTGCAAAACCTGAGAAATTCCAATAAAGGTTTGTAATTGAATTAATAGTATTGTCCCAGTGTCAATTTTCTTTTTGACAATGCACTATGCTTGTATAAGGTATTATCATTGAACAAAGTTAGAGGAAGAATACATGGGAAATCTTTGCACTATTTTTGCAACTCCTTGTGAGTCAAACTCTTTCAAAATAAAAAATTAATTTATAAAATTGACCTGGGACTGACAGAGATATTTGAATTAGCAGAATGGTCATATAAAAAGTATTATAACCATATTTTATGTGTTAAAAAGTTAAGTAGAGAGGAGCGCCTGGGTGGCTCTGTCGGTTAAGCATCTGCCTTCAGTTCAGGTCATGATATGAGGGTCCTGACCAGGTCATGGTCTCAGGGTCCTGGGATTGAGCCCCATGTCAGGCTCTCTGCTCAGCCAGGAGTCTGCTCCTCCCTCTCCTCCCCCCACTCGTGTTCTCACTCTCTCTCTCTCTCAAAAAATAAATAAAATCTTTTAAAATAAATAAATAAAAAGAAAGTTAAGTAGAGAACAGGTAGATATAAAATTGACCCAAATCAAACTTCTAGAGAAATGAAAATGAGATAAAAAATACACTTCATTTTATAATTGTACTATGATTATGTAAGAGAGTATCTTTATTTTATGAAATTACTAGTTTCAAATTATTTTAAAATATTTTTAAAAGAGATGGGGCGCCTGGATGGCTCAGCGGGTTAAGCGTCTGCCTTCAGCTCAGGTCATAATCCCAGGGTCCTGGGATCCAGCCCCATTGAGGGGGAGGCTCCCTGCTCGGTAGGGAGTCTGCTTCTCCCTCTCCCTCTGTGCTGTCTCTCAAATAAATAAAGAAAAATCTTGAAATAAAAAAAGAAACAAACAAAACATTTTTAAAAGCGAAAGAAAATGGGCTTAGAATTAGTACATGATTTCCATGGTCTTATAAGTATTAATGTCAAAGGCTACCCAGCATTCTTGCCAGAACAATACACTGTCTTGAAGTGACTCCCTTTCTTTTTTCTTTTTAAAATTTAATTAGGTTCCTTCTCTTACATTAGATGACTTACTTTATTTCAGTTTATATTTTCACTGAGAAGTCATGAATCCATATACAAATTGAAGTTTTTCGAGTTGTCAGCTCCCTCTTATACAAGATAAGAATAGTAGAAATACGCTGGCTTCATTTATTCTCTACGATTTATTCAAATGAACGATCTAAGAATTTTTAGTAAATTATTGTATTGCCGATCTCCTGGCAAGCTTGTCTGATACTGTAAAATCTGAAAAACTGTTTCTGAACTCTGAGTAGAAATCTGGTATTGGTGGCAAGGAACTGTATGACCCCATGACAACACTCTCCTAAAAATGTTGACAAATACGACCCACATGATGGGGTACTTCAACAGGAACCTTATAGCATGTTAGTCTTTCAGTAGATTTGCTTTTAGGACAATTAAATTCAAGATGCAGTTTCATTTGATGCTGCATTTTGAATAAAAAATGTTATTTATGAGGTTTTTAAAAAATCATGGCCAGTCTTTCCCTCAGCTGCCGCTGAGGTGCTGGGTCCTTCCAAGGAAGCTAAGGCCGCGTTGCGGTGAGCCCCTCACTTCATCCGGCGACTAGCACGGCGCCCGGCAGCGTTCGCTCAGCGCTCGCCCGCCCTCTGGCCTCGGTCTCGGAGCTCGCTTGCATCTACTCGGCCCTCATCCTGCACGACGATGAGGTGACGGTCACGGAGGATAAGATCAGTGCCCTCATTAAAGCAGCTGGTGTGAATGTTGAACCTTTCTGGCCTGACTTGTTTGCAAAGGACCTAGCCAACGTCAACATTGCGGGCCTCATCTGCAATGTAGGAGCTGGTGGACTGGCCCCAGCAGCTGGCGCTGCCCCAGCTGGAGGTCCTGCTCCTTCCACGTGGCTGCCCCAGCTGAGGAGAAGAAAGTGGAAGCAAAGAAGGAACAATCTGAGGAGTCTGTTGATGACATGGGCTTTGGTCTTTTTGACTAAACCTCTTCTATAAGCTGCTCAATAAAAAGTTGAACTCTTAAAACAAAAATAAAATAAAATTAAAAAATAAAAAATAAATAAAAATCATGGCCATTAAAGGGAATAGAAATCAACTGTAAATAAGTTCTTTTAATAATCACACACTGTGGGGCGCCTGGGTGGCTCAGTTGGTTAAGCGACTGCCTTCGGCTCAGGTCATGATCCCGGAGTGCCGGGATCGAGTCCCACATTGGGCTCCCTGCTCAGTGGGGAGTCTGCTTCTCCCTCTGATCCTCCCCCTCTCATGCTCTCTGTCTCCCATTCTCTCTCTCAGATAAATAAATAAAATCTTAAAAAAAAAAAAAAATCACACACTGTGTATCAGGCACTGTTCTAAACATTTTATATTCATTATCTTGTTTAATTGAATGAATTCTTTCAACAGTGATACTCTTGGCCATCATGAAGTTGAAAAATCTGAGGCTAGAAACACTAAAGTGACTTGGTCCAAATCACACAGCTAGTAAATGGAAAAACTGGGATTTAATCCACAGTCTGTCTGACAAGAAACTCTGCCATTAGTGAATACATCCATGCTTCTGTACACTGTCTGAATGAACAGTTCATTTGGATGTTTCACTGGCAACTCAGATTCAACCAATAGTGTTGTTCAGGAAATGCCGCTGAATCCTAAATAACATTTTCAAAACTGAAGTTTGCATTTTCACTAAATAGCAACCCATCCCGTATTCCCTAATTCTGATTATATCACAGTCAACTTTCTAATCACACTAGTGAAACATGGCAGGTCGTTAGTTTTTCTTTTTCCTTGGGACCCCTATCTAATCAGTGCTATCTTCTGTGGATTCTGCTTAATTGGTAGCTCTTTTACTTTGTACTTTCTTTATTTCCAAACCTTTTATTTTCTACCATTCTGTGATTTCTGTTTACCCCACTTTTTGCATGTCTTCCAGTGTTCATATTGTCTGTGTTTTTTTGGGCCAATTGGGTTTTATTTATAGTCATAATTCCTTTCCACCAAACACATATCCACAGATTCATTCTACCAGCCTGGAAACAACAGATTTTATGTCTATACTTCAGTGGTTACCTCTAAAATGTAATATGCGTACATGGATTTAGGAAACTCTAAAACAATACAAGGGCCTTGGACAATTTACGTTCAGTTGCTTCTCTTATGTTATTGATGTCTTGCTCTCTTCCTTTGTTTATAATTTTGTCTGTTTTTTTTTAAATTACACTCCATATTATTCATCAAACTATTATTATTGTTTTATACTGTCAACCCTTATTTAGATTTGCTCATATTTGCAATTTTCTTGTTTACCATTCCTTTTGTCATTCCTTCCAAAGTGTCTTTTGAAAAACAGCCATGTGAATTGCTTGAAGGTGGGCCTGTGTTACCTTTCTATTTTTGTTTGCTGTTGTTTTGTCTCATTTGTAATGAAAGTCCCATGAGGTATATATGTGGCAGGCAGTCTCTAGATGATCTCTGCCTCCTTGTATTTACTCACTTATGTAATCTCCTCCCCTTGAATATGGACTGTACCTAATGTGTCTCTCTTCTACCATATAATAGAGTTAAGATGATGGGATATCACTTCCAAAATTAGATTTACCAATAGTATGTGGCTTCCATCTTGTCACATTTTCCTTTGACTTTTCATTGCTCACTCCAGTGAAAGTCAGCTGCCAAGTTTTGAGTTGCTCCAAGCAGAGGATCAGATAGCAAGGGAGTGAGAGAGACATTCAGTCATTGAAGAACTGAGACCCTCAGTCCAGCAGCCTGGAAAAAAGTCCTGCTGACACCAAGTGAGTGAACAAGTCATAGTGCCCACTACAACTTTATCGATAACCTACCTAGAATATCTTCTGAACTCTCATACCACATTATGCGTTTCTCCTTTATGGAACTTCTCATTTTCAATCATGCATTAGATTTGTATGCTGCACATGTCTTGGATCTCTTAGTAGATTCTAAGCCCCTTTAAGGTCAAGATTTATTTATTAATTTGTACAAAAACTTTTACACAATACAAATAAAAATATATAAAATATTTATAGAATGCTTAGCATATTCTTAATACTACTAGAACAAAATTTAAAAGGAGGAAAAGTAAAGGTGAAAACTAAGAAAATTGGGAAAGAAAAACAGGTAGAGTGAAAGCAAAAGCAAAGCAAATAATCTCAGATAATTGTATATAATGGGAGGGGATGGGACTCCAGTTGTTATGTTATCTGGATGGTGGGGGCCACATTCTATATAGATAGATAGACCTGTATGAAAGATACAGAATAATAGGGGGAGTTAATTAATCAATTAAATATAGATAGAACTGTATGAAAGATACAAAATATTAGGGGAAGTTAATCAATTAAATTAAATAAATCAATTAATCACTGAATATTTATTCTTTATCAGACTTTGTGTTAATCATGCAATATTTATTTATTTATTTATTTATTTATTTTAATCATGCAATTTTTAGAATACCCTTGTTGTTGAAGAATCCATTATTTAATGGAGGAGGTAGAAAGTAAAGAAATCATTATATTGCAGTATGATTTACAATTATAGAGTCACTGGATTCAAAGAAGACACTAACAACACATTGTAGGGTCTGAAGAGTTGAGATTTATAGAAGGCTGCCAAAACTAATTTATTTATCCAGGTGAAGAAAGGAAATAAGGAGAAGGGGTAAGAAATTATATCATAAGCAGAGGAAATAGCAAATGTGAGAACAAGAAGTCATAAGAGACAAAATTCTTATAGCTCTTACCATGTTACATGGCCATATGGGAAAACAGACTATGCTCAGGTTATAATGAACAATGAGAATT
Organism: Mirounga angustirostris; assembly: GCF_029215605.1. Classification (NCBI taxonomy): domain Eukaryota; kingdom Metazoa; phylum Chordata; class Mammalia; order Carnivora; family Phocidae; genus Mirounga; species Mirounga angustirostris. The sequence goes on along the minus strand of NW_026991711.1, from coordinate 109,702,537 downwards.
AAATGGCAAGATTGAGTGTCATTGAGGACAGTTTATGGCAGACATATTAAGGAGTTTGGATTTTATTCTGTATCTTATATATATATTAGCAAACTCTTGTCCCTGCTGTTGGATGTAGTCTGCACTGGTAAATTCATTCTTTTCTTAGAGATTTTCTCTCTGGCCCCCAGTTGGTACTTTCTAAAATCAGGTTACTATGTGTTCTTCTTCTCCATCAGACATGTCTGCATAGATCTGGATTTTTGCTGAGGTCCATGTTCAAGTTCTTTTCCCATGAAGTCTCTATGTCCCAGCAGCTCAGGGTATGTTGCTTGACTCCTGCTTGTGTGCTCAGGTGTTACATTCCCAAGGGCTATTTAATACTATTAACAGTGTTGCTGTCAAGGAATTAGCCAGGCAATCAAAAGATTTAAACAAGATGGAAAAAATAATAAATCTGTGCTTTAGACACATCACTATAGTATCGGCATAGATGACAGAATAAATACAGAGGAAGACTGGAGGCAGAGGGATCAGGTGGATTTATTGTCATAATCTGGTGAGAAATAATGATAGTTTGAATTAAAGCCAGGGCATTAGAAGACACCGCAGAGAGAGCCAACCTGAGAGAATTTTTTATTATCAAGTTAAATATGGGGCATGAGGAAAAGGAAAAAAATCTAGAATGCTCCCAGATTTCGGTAAGATTTATATAAATTTGCTCTCTATTTACCTCTTGTCTCCAGAAAGTTACATTTAATTAAGAGATGACACTGGTTTAGGATACCATATAGAGATCAAGTTGACCTCAGCAACCCAATGTACACTTTCTAAGACCAAAAGAAATTATAGCCACGCTAAGGGGATCATTTTAGGCCCTAAATAAAATGATGCAATGAAACTAAATAAGTATAATGCATTCTGCCTGCCCTTTCTACTCTGTTTGGCTCTTTGGGGGAATATTTATTTGTGAGGGAATGCTAACACATATTATGCTGCAAGTGTTTACTTCTAACACATACTTATGTCCTCTTAACCTATAACATAATAAGAAAAGAGAAAAGGTTGTGGAAGCAATGAAAATACACAGAATTTGTATGCAAGGCTCATGTGAATTTTACAAGCCAAGAAGATTGTCCATAGATATGAGGCTCTTCTAAAACTACTTCAGTATGGGATAGTTTGGGGTTTCACAAATGAGCCAGGATAAGTTTTCACAGGTAAAAAGAGTCTAATTTCTTTCATACAGTTGTGCACTAAAGTAGACAATTATGTCTGTAGGAAAATAAAAAGGGGGCAGAAATTTCAGACCTACCGGCTGCTCATAAAATTGATTGGTATTTGTATGCTCACCTCCAGGTGCCTGTCTTAATGGTGTTATAGTCAGGACTCAGTCCCATTTCTTAAAGGAAAAAAAAAAAAAAAAAACCCTACTAACCTAAGTGTTGATGCTGCCCCCTGTTTATAATTCCTCTAGAATAACTTAATCTTTAAAAAATAAGTCATTGTGCTTTCTCAAATCAGAATGCGAGAAATATTTTTTTGCCCAGTGAATGGAAATTAATAGCTGGTTGAATCTTGATAGTTACTCCCTCACTCTCAACTTGTACTGATAGTAGCCTCCATAATGTGTGAAAAGATTTTTAGTTTCAAAGAAGATCACCTCATTCTTTCCTCAGCTATGACAGGTTTACCAGTAAGCTTGTTATTATTTCTCTTTGCATCATGACACTTTGATTTAATCATTCATAAAATGCAATTGTCTGAGGTGAAACTGAAGATTTTGTAAAATGTTCCTGAATTTGACCCTTTGGGGCTGGAAGGTTGTTTTGTCATTCCCGTTGCTCAGCAATGGATCAATGTCTTTGAAAGCAACAATGCATACAGTGTACAATGTACTTGTATTTGTGAGATGCATTAAAATCCTGCCCTTTGAACTGTGATATTCCCTAACACATGTAGTGTTAATGCTTTACATTCGATAAATTCTGTGATCTTTACCTTATATAATGTTATTATTTATGCACATCTTCCATTTTCAGAAATGTGCTCTTCTTTTCTTTCCACATTGCTTGTCAGGATTTTAGAGGATAGTCAAGAATCTACTTGGACTTATTCTAGCAATGAGAAGGAAACTTCCCTAAAGGGAGACCCGAAGCTGTATTCTCCATGGAGTAAATCCCTGTGGAGTGAGAAATGGTGATTGGCAGTAGATGACCAGGACATCTTGAATTTTTTCAGTCACTTCTTTTCTGAATACACAGATTCCTTTAGCTGAGTGCAAAACACTGAGTATTTCATAAATGCCAAAGGTGCCAGTCATAGTGGGAATTGGCTTTTGAGAAATAGCTTACCCCTAGAGAATGCAAAGAAAGCTTATCATGCGCTTACCATTTGTGAAAATGCACCTTTCAAATTCTCTCTGTGTTGCTAGATCTCTGCCTTTGGACTTTTTGCTGGTAGATGCCCTATTGCCCTTTAGTATCCTAAGTGAGAGAAAAAAGAAAGTTTTTCTCTCTCTTATTAGCACATTAGGTATATTCAGTGTTGTGCTGCTGGGTTTTGTAGCTGTCTTAGGCAGCCACACATCAGCCTCCAGTGACTAGAACTAACAAGGGGAACCCCAGGATGGCTGTCAGGACCCCCATCTTCCTCTGTTACTCACGCTGGGAAGGGGCTGGCCAAAACCACAATCCTGTGGGAAGATTCTCCCTTAAAACTATCAGAAAAGGTAGTGGTGTTTTCATCGCTCTTCAAACCAAGGTTGAACCAATGACTCTGTATTTATTGGAGAAGTGCATTGTTTCACCTTTGGTTGTGGTTCATAACTTCTGTGCACATGAATAAATGTTGTGCTCTCGGTTCAAGGAGTAACCAGGTCTTAAAGGTAAAGTATAAATTAAGATGTGTCACGAAGTACTGGTTTTTTTCTGAAATCCAAACAAGATCATAAATAACAGATGAAATGCAATGGCTTAAAACTTAAGGGTAAATGACTGTATAGAGATCTGAATTTCCAATTAGATTTAGATAAGCATGTCCAAATTTGGTCCATCAGTGTATTCAAAACTGTGGTCAGCCTGACTCTGGGTCAATTCTATCACTTTAGTAACTGTCCATGGTGTGTGTGTGTGTGTGTGTGTGTGTTTTATGGCTAAATTGCTGGCAGAAAGGATAATAGTCTGTTATGGATCAACCTGACAGCCCATAATCTAAAATACAATCTTCTTTGTTATGCTGATGGTGAGTAAGGGACAGGCAGGGCTAGGTTGGGAGAGATAGGAAGGGGCCAAGGGATCAGGCTCACAGAAATCCCCAAAATTCTGAGGTGAAAGGAAACCAGAGTTAAGGGAACAAACCAGACTAGGCATGTGGGGTGGGGGGGAGGGTGTCTTTTTTATGACAGTCATCTGTGACCAACGAAGGATAATCAGACTTTCAAAAAGAAGTAAGCCATTAAAGATGTAATCACCAGTCCTTACTCCAGCCAAGACATCACAAGAATGAGAAGGCCACAAGCTCCCTGGTCAGTTCTAAATGAAAGACTGTCGGTGGAGGCCCATGTTGGCAACCCTGTCAAGACTCCTCTCACTCCTGAGAGCTTTTTTTTTTAAGATTTTATTTATTTATTTGACAGAGAGAGACACAGCAAGACAGGGAACACAAGCAGGTGGAGTGGGAGAGGGAGAAGCAGGCTTCCCACCAAGCCGGGAACCCAAGGCGGGGCTCAATCCCAAGACCCTGGGATCAGGACCTGAGCCAAAGGCAGACACTTAATGAATGAGCCATCCAGGAGCCCCACTCCTGAGAGCTTTTTACTGTATCTTTGCTTAATAAAACTCTATCACTTCACTCACTCTCCTTTGTCCGTGAGATTCATTCTTTGACTCTGTGAGACAACACCAAATTATCGGTTAAGCAGGCTCAGAGCTATCTCTTTATATGACAAGTTGGAGGCAGCCCCATGTTTCCTAGGCATTTACTCCCCTCGGAATACTTTGGGGATTAAGGAGGGAATTACAAACCCCCAGCCAATTCCTCAACTGATTGTATTAGTGGCTGGGAATTCAATGGGTCCTATAGTTGAAGCTTTCTTGTTCCAACAACAAAAATATGAAATTATGATGATGCTAAATCTCAGGGGTCTGCACCCTTCAACAGGGCCATGCTTACAACTGGCAGCTCAAGTATATAGACAGGAAAAGTACTCAAGGGGTAAGGTGAGGAAGCATAATTGAAATTGGTTTATAATTGGCCTGACTGATCAGGCATCATGGAGCTAGGAATACAAGCGAATTTATTTGACCAAATAATGAGGGCTCAATCAAGAGAGTTCTGAAGAATTAGGTCGTTAAAAGGATCCTCTGCTTTGTTTAAGGTTCATGTAGGGAGCGCACAAAAGGACTGGCAATCCAGCACTCTGAACCTGCCTTTTGGTTACCATTGGTGACCTCGGGGTCTCCTTGACACGTAAAAGGATAGAGACCAGCCCTGGGGGTTACACCTCGGGAAGCCTCATCCATAAGCAGCACACGCCTCCCACTGAGAGACCCTAACTGTTCCATTCGAATTCTTAACCTTCTAAAAAGAATATTAAATTTTAAACTATTAACCTTGTTAAACCCCTTATGATTAGGCCAGACTTTTTAGGGAAATCCAGAGGAGACAAGGAGGATTGGGTGACAGATGGGTAAGAGTGGCTACTCCCACTGACCTGAGCCCTCCTGGACCCAATATGTTAGGCCACTCTTTCACCTTGGGTAGGAAACCATGGGATGCCTGGGTTCACAGGGGAGAGCTGATATGTAGGGACACCTTCACAGTCACCTCTCTATAACAGGTATGGGGTAACTCTTACCAGGATCACAAGATGGGAAACAAACCATTCTCTGTGGGGACTCCTCTGAATTGGGTACTGTAAAATTGGGTAATTTCCCCTTGTAAAACTTTCCTAGTGTTTTGCATGGATTAAACATGGCGGGTTCTTCAAGGCAAGGTAAAATAAGGTGTGACCTTCCTGGCAAGGCATGGTCTCTTCTTCGGTTCCCAAGGACTCTCCCTTGGGGTGCCTTTTAACCCACTGAAAACAATTTGGATTGCAAATTTAGGAAAGGACTGAGCTCCTGTAACACTCATTGTATGACCTCAGTGGGACCTATCAGGAAACAGGGTGAATAGACGGAGGTACCTTAGATCCATCCAGGCTTTCAGGGCTCTCAATCAGGACCCAGACCTAAGGGCCTCTTGAGAACGTGTTTGGTGGTAACCAGACCAGTAAACTCCCTCCTGACATACTGGATAATTGTCTCAACAGGACTCCTCCAAATAAACCTAGGTTGCTGGAGGAAACACAGGCCCTCCCTAGCAAAAGGGACACTGACTTTCACTCTCACTCTCTCTTACTGTTCCTCCTAATAGATGTGGGGGCTTCTCTCCCTTACTCATTTCCCGGGTTAATGGCTATAATTGGAGACAACGGTGGTTAGTCTACCTCAGGAAGGGGACTTTAAGGAGTATTCCCAAGCAGCTGCTGAAACTCTCTTTCTTTTGGGAAAGTTACCTGTCTTCTCTGGCCTGACATGGACTGACTAATTCCACTTATTGGTGGAAAAACATGGTGTTTGCTCATCTGTCCAAGTGGATGAGCTTTAGAACCAGAAACCCTTTTCCTCTGCCTCTGGCTGCACTTTGCCTCTTTTGTCCTCCCCCCCCCGCCCCCCTCCTGTTTTTACACCACCTTGGATGCTGTCTGCATACACCACGCACTTCAGTTTTCCCCACCAGTGTCTCAGGTAAAAATTGACAATGGGGAACAAACTGATAGACTTTTTAAAGTGGACCTAGGTGAGACATATTCACTATTTAAATTAATTTAAGTTTGTTGGTTTAATTAAGATAGACATGTCTTTAAAATTATCAGCATTAAATATAAAACTTTTATTCTATCAAGGTTTGCTAAAGGTCAGGTAAGCTTGTGTTATCTCTGTCGCAATTTCTTAGCAAAAAGATGACTTAAAATGATGGTTAATTGTCTGTCTCAAAGTTTTCATGGGTAATCGTTAAGATAGCCTTCAAAGTCTTTGGTAACCTGAAACTTAAGAGTTTTGCGTGGATGATAAGTAGGATTCAATTCATTGGACATCTAGGTCTTTTACAAGTGGGATAAAGTGCTAAAGCATTGATTACTGGATGTAGGTTTGTGCTTTTGACTTCTTACTGCAGAGAAACTAAGGATATTTAAGTCTGTTGGAAACATGTTTTGTGCTTAATTGATTCATAAATTTGCCATCTAAAGAATTCTGGTGTGACGGTTCACAACTGGTTACTACTTAGTTTTCACTGGAGACTAATGTTTGTAAGAGTTAAAATCCTGTTAAAAATAATTAAGACTTGATGTGGGAAACTGGGGCGCCTGGGTGGCTCAATCGTTAAGCGTCTGCCTTCGGCTCAGGTCATGATCCCAGGGTCCTGGGATCGAGCCCCGCATCGGGCTCCCTGCTCGGCGGGGAGCCTGCTTCTCCCTCTGCCACTCCCCCTGCTTGTGTTCCCTCTCTCGTTGTGACTCTCTCTGTCAAATAAATAAATAAAATCTTAAAAAAAAAAAAAAAAAGACTTGATGTGGGAAACAAAAGCAGAAGAAAAACTCAAATTTCCTTACTACCTACAACCCATTGACAAGTCCTTGAAACAGGCAGAGTGGCATTCCTCTAAGGACTCAACTGCCTCATTGTTGACACTTCGTTAAGGGCAAAAGGCAATCTTTGTCCAACCCCCTCACCCCCACCCCAGCATCCTGTAAGCCTACTTTAACATACAAAAATTCTTTTGGAAACTTCCTTTATCTCTAAACCACCCAAGATACGTGTTGGCAACCATTCCCCAAGCATATGGCCCACTGATATATATCTGAAGGGTCTCATGACTAAGGTGTTATTAAACGGTAATAAATGACCTTTTCCCAACCATAGCTAGCCCCCTCGAGGTCCTGGAAACCTTGCTTCCAAAATTCCTTAGAGACTTAAGCTATCCCTAACCCCTTCCCAACTTGAAAGTATATAATGGGCCACTCCTCATGACCCCATTGCCTCTCTTTCTGCCCAGGGCTCCTCCCCCATACTTTAATGAAACCAACTTTTTGCACCAAAGACACCTGAAGAATTCTTTCTTGGCCACTGGCTTTGAACCCTAAGGTCTTTCCTACATCAGACTGATGGAAATAAGGGAAGCAAAGCTATATGTAAAAAAAAAAAAAAAAAAAAAAAAGATTCAAGACATGGGAATGGTTGTTTGGAGAGAAATGGCTTAGGACAAAATCTCAATGTAAAGGAAAGTTGTAGGTTTGTTGTAGGGAATTCTTTGCAAAGGAATTTTACATGTGGTCAGGATGGACTAAGATTAAAATAAAGGGATTTTAAAAGTACAAGGGTTGGGCGCCTGGGTGGCTCAGTCGTTAAGCGTCTGCCTTCGGCTCAGGTCATGATCCTGGGGTCCCGGGATCGAGTCCCACATCGAGCTCTCTGCTCGGCGGGAGGCCTGCTTCTCCCTTTCCCACTCCCCCTGCTTGTGTTCCTGCTCTCGCGCTCTCTGTCAAATAAATAAAATCTTTAAATAAATAAATAAACAAATAAATAAAAGTACAAGGGTATAAGATTGAAATTCTGCTTTTCTTTCTGTTCAAAAGACAAAGTTTTTTTGAATTATTGGTCTGCTCTTGATAAGAAAATGTAAAGTTGTTTGCTCTTTTCATTGTCTTCCCGGAAAAACCAGTTTCTATGTTTTGCCTTTATCAGATCTTTGATCACTTAATTAAAACTTCTCATGTTAAAGAAGCTAAGTTTTGCTAACAGCTATATACGCCTACATATTTGCCTTTGGAATCACTTATTGTCACCTTGGTTAAATTAAGTTTTGTAATAATCTGTAATCCTATTTAGGCATGTGCTTTAAACCTTTCTAAGGTTTTAACAAACTCCCCAAGATTTAAATTGTAAATGAAGTCTCTTTGACTCATTAGGCCTTTTTATTTGGTATTTTAAATAACTCCAGAAGCACTGTTAAACAAATGATAAGCCTTATGTTACATTTAGGTAAATGCTATGACTATTCTAGAGATGATATGCAATTCCTAAAGTTTTACTATGTTTTAATACAAGGTTATCACTTGATATTTTGATCATTGAAGTGTTATGTGTCACAGAAATAACCTGATTTCCTTGCCAGCTATATTGTAAACTCTCAATCTCATCAGATATTTAACCATGCCCATTCTGAGTTTTTGTCATTTATAATTGTTCTTATTCTCTTGCAAAATGATTTTCATCTTCAAGGAGGTTCATAAAGAGGATTTTAGGGAAAATACAGGTTTTTGAGATCTTTAATATCAAACTGAAATGGATAAAAATTTCCAAAACTAACTAAAGTTGCAGTCAAATTAAACAAGAATAGTAACATGGGACTAAATTAACTAAAAAGATGATTATAGTTTTGTGACTCTTGTTTGCAATACTGATTCTCTAATGTTTGCTCTCTCAGATTTAGGAAACATTCTCTTAAGATATCTATGACTTACAAAAGTGTGATAAAGTATTTATTTGTAAACAAATTGAAGCATTTAACTTTTCTCTCTACCTGAATCCTCTACCTGAATTCAAAAGGTCTCAGTAAGTATTCTTTCTTCCGTGGCAATCATAGTCATTTGCGTAAGTTCAAGAAGAATATGTTCTCCTAAAAAAAAAAAGAAGAAGAATCTGTTCTCCTTATAACAGGACACCGTTGGAAACATTGGTTATTTTACCAAAGCTTTGACTGGAATGTCATATCTGAGAGACATGCAAGACTCAGATATGACCAGACAGCTTTGAGGAACCAAGGTTGACTTTATAAAACATGGAACCATAAAGTCGTTGGAAATGTTGGCCTGATAACTTGCTTACAGAGTTCCCAGCAGCCTTACCAGGTGAGTAAAGAATGTCACTTCCTGGCAGGTGCAGGAGCCTCAGGATTTATTGGGGACCTCCTGAAGAGGAATCCTTTGTAATTATGTTTCAATAACATACATTTGTGGACGTTAAATTTTAGTTCTGATTGTCTTTGAATGTTGTTTGCCTACGCTAGACAACTTGAGGTAAACTTTAGAGAAATTGCCACAACAGCTCATGTATAAGCAGTCTTCTTGCTTGTTATTCTGTGGGGATAATAATAGGACCCCATGGGCATATGATTATTTAAACAGCTGGGGGAAAATGGGAATGATTCCCAACAGTTGTATAACTCAGCTAGCACCTTGACCAATTCTGTGTGGCTGGGATGACAAAATCATTTCTTCAAAGCCAGAGTGTACCACCACTGCATGGGGTTAATTGTAGACTTAGGGAGATAATGGATGACCCCACTTTCTTTTTGATTGGATTGGATGATGTACTTGGGGATGCTCTTATCATCTGAGACAAGTCTTCCCCCACTTGCTAGTGATTCCTTATAATTAGGGTATTGTTAAGGCTGGACCTCAAACAGAGGGCTTCTTTCTTGATGGTTTTATTCCTTAGTCATATCTATCCTAGAAGCCACCTCTGTCGAGGTACAATTGCAAACAAAGGCTTTAGCCAAGCATACAACAGCCCTCCTGGTAAAAAGAGCCTCAAAGCTCACTATGGGACTTCCAGGACTTGCGTTAGGACAGCAACATAAAATAAGCAAAACAGTATGCTTGCTCAGCAGGACTCTAAATGGTACTTCCCCTGCACTAGATCTACCCGGCCAAGAGTTAAGTGAAGTCAGAGAAGGACTTCTCGAGAACCGCACCACTATTGACTGTCTGCTATTGCTACACCATTTGGGGAGTGAGGAATTTCCTCACATGTGTTGTTTTAACATTACAGTTAACTCCCGCAAGGTGTCCCAATTAATGGGGGACATTTGTGATCAGTTATATAAGATCAAGATAACCACAGATCTATTTGACAGAATTGGTAATTGGGGGTCTTGTCTAAGGCATGTGATCATAATTTGGGGCCTAATACCTGTTTTATGTTTATCCTTTTGCATATGCTGATGCATGTACTGGTTGCTGTCCATCATGACCCCCTGGAGCCATACCTAAGGCCCCTGGACTGACCCCTGGATAGATTCTAACTGCCACACCTCCCACCACCCCATTTCAGCAGGAAGCAGTCAGAGCAGTTATCGTCCCATTCCCTAAGGGCAGTTAGGGTTAGTATTCCAGGGGGAGGAATGAGTAAGGGACAGACAGGGCTAGGTAGGGAGAGATAGGTAGAAGCCTAGAGGATCAGGCTCACAGAAATCCCCAAAATGCTGAGGTGTAAGGAAACCAGAGATAAGGGAACAAACCAGACCACCCTGCCCTAGGTGTGTGTTATGGGGGTGGGGGGTGTGTGCCGTTTTTTATCACAGTCACCTGTGACCAACAAAGAATAATCAGACCTTAAAAAAGAAGTAAACCATTAAAGATGTAATCACCAGTCCCTACTCCAGGCAAGACATCACAAGAATGATAAGGCCACAAGGTCCCTGGTCAGTTCTAAATAAAGGACTGCCCACATTGGCAACCCTATCAAGACCACTCTCACTCCTGAGAGCTTTTTTCTGTATCATTGCTTAATAAAAGTCTATGCTTTACTCACCCTCCTTTGTCCACGAGATTCATTCTTGGACTCCATGAGACAAGAACCTCGCTCTCCCACTTCAACAGTACATCATGTAATTGTGAGTTTGCCCCACTTCCATTCAGTTAAAATACTGGAAATAGAGACCCAAGATTCTCCTCTAGGAATTAACAGAAAAGCAATGTATAATTAACCAAATTGTGGTGTGCAAAGCTTTAAAATCAGAATGATATCTAAGACATAAAAGTCGATTAAAGAAGCTGTTTAGATTAAAAAGTAACTAATCAGCACATTTCATAATAGCCTTGCCTATTGGTCGAGACCTCCACTTCAGAAACAAATGCAAATAACCACACAAACCCTGTATGCGGTAAGTACCATAGTGACCCTCCTTCCCTAAAGATGTCCACACTCTAATCCCTGGAACCTGTGAATATGTTATTTTCCATGGAAAACATGGCTTTAAGATTGGATGATGAATGCAGACCTTGAGATTATCCTGAGATAGGGAGATTATTTTGCATTATTCAGTTGGCCCAATCTTATGAATCCTTAAAAGTGGAGACCTCTTCTGGCTGGGTTAGAAGATGATGAGGAAAGAAGGACAGATTTGTAGCATAAGTAGTACTGGGCCACTGCTAATGGATTTGAAGATGGAGGAAGGGGGCCACCAGCCAAGGAATCCAGGTGGAATCTAGAAGCTGGGAACGGCTACCAGCCAACAGCCAGCAAGCAAATTGGGATTTCAGTACTACAACTGCAAGAACTTGAATTGTGCCAAGACTCAAATAATCTAGGAAAGGGATTCAAAACTTAGAGACTCCAGAAAGAAATGGAGTCCTGCTGCCACCTTGATTTTAGTTCCAGTGAGTTTCATGTTGGACTTCCAGCAGGCAGAACTGTAAAATGATATATTTGTATTGTGTAAGTCATTGAATTTGTTGCAGTTTGAGTTTGTTGCAGTTTGTGAAAGGAAACTCTTACACTGCTGTACAGACCAGACATCTACCCATCTCATCTCTCTATCTGAATATCTGTATGTATCATCTATCATGGGTCTTGCAGTGGTTTTGAAACCTCACAGTCTGGCCCCACATATGGGCCTTGGAAATTTCTTTGCAGCAAGGACTGGAGGAAAGGAGGCAGCAAGCAATTGGGCCTCCAGGAGCTCACTGCATTTCAAACACAGTAATTCTCCTTTCACACGTCATTTGAATAATGGATGATTCTGCTCAAGAAAAACTTAAAACCACTGTTTTACTGCATTTTTTAAATTTATCTTATTAAATGAGTAAAAAACAGCCAATGAAAGTACTGATTTTAATGACGAGGACTACAGGTCTCATAACCTAAATACATTTGAGGTGAAAGTTTAAATTCATTAGGAGAGTTGAAAGTGGAGAATATTTTGACCCAAACAGATGCTCATTAGACTTAAGCCTGTCAGCTGTGTGTTCACTTGTGAAGGGAAAGAACAAAGTAAGAAATGTATGAAATGCTTGAAATATAACAGCAAAGATCACATCTAAAATGTGATATGCAATTAGAGATTTTATATTTTAAGCTTCTGGGAAGGGCTCTCCTTCTTTAAACCTGCAAGCCATATGACTTAGAAAGTTAAGTCAAACATATTTTCAGCATAATAATATATACGAGAGATATCTAAAAAGAGGGTGCTTCCATTGGAAGAGAGTTTTCCAGGAAAGCAGTAAAAAGACAGCAGTTAGAAAAACAAACAATGGCAGCGTGCCTAAGCTTCAGGGAAGAGAGAGTGTGCTCTGGGCTTCAAGTAATCATGCAGGCTTTGCAACAAGTCTGTCTTATTTGGGATATAAATCAGGTCCTTATGGCCCAATGGTACTATTACTTTAGACTCCAAGAACCATCTTTCTGATAATAATCAGCCCTTTTATGTAAGGTCTGCCTGCAGCGATTGAAAATGCTAATCAGTATCTGACAAACTCAATGGTCATATTTCTCATTATAAATAAACAACTTCTCTTTCTCTCTCTCAAGAGGAAAAAAGGACACATGGATAGATAGACACAAATATATAGGATATAGATAGATACAGATAAGTATATAGATAACTACATAGATATGGATAAAATACATAAACATAGATATATCCATAAATAACATATATATCAGTCTCTAGGTCTTTCTTTTTTTTTTAATGTTTATTTATTTATTTATTTATATATTTTTTTAAGATTTTATTTATTTATTTGAGAGAGAGAGAATGAGAGAGAGCACATGAGAGGGGGGAGGGCCAGAGGGAGAAGCAGACTCCCTGCCGAGCAGGGAGCCTGATGCGGGACTCGATCCAGGGACTCCAGGATCATGATCTCTAGGTCTTTCTCAACTGGAATATCATGAGAAATTTAGGTCCTGTTGCCCTAAGGAATCCATTGAAGGTTATGAATTTATCTTTTCACTTATGCATTTAAATGGTACTCACTGAAACAATTAAGAAAACAGTCACTCCAAACATTTCCTATGTTCTGTGGTTCAAATGTGGAACCGAGTTGAGAAACTGCAATTAAGATGATTGATTAGCATAAGTTACCTTGCCACCCACATACCTCAGATTTCCTGGTCTGCACACCTGTGAACCATTTCTGTATGTTGACTTATGTTATCTCTACCATTAAATATTAGATCATTAATGATCACATAGTTTTATTTTCCCCAAGTTCTGTACATTTTTCCTCCTTTCTAAAATCCTAAAAATCCAACGGACAAACATTATTAACTAGGCTAAATTATCCTGTGCTTATCAAACCTCATTGGGGATGCCCAGTGTGCCTGGCCTGGTGCTAGATGCTAGGTAGACAAAGCTAAATATCTTTATCCTCTTAAGAACTCATAGTCTTCAGATCTTCCTTGACCTAGAGGGGGATTACATCCTGATAAACCCATCATAAGTTTAAAATATTGTAAGTCGAAAATGCATTTACTATGCCTAACCTACCAAACAACCATAGCTTAGCCCAACCTACCTGAAATGTGCCCAGAACACTTGCATTAGCTTACAGTTGAAAAAAAAAAATCATCTAACACAAAGCCTGTTTTATAATAAAGTGTTAAAGATCTCAAATGATTTATTGAATACTATAATGAAAGTGAAAAACAGAATGATTGTCTGGGTACAGAATGGTTGCTTACCCTCGTGATCAGGTAGTTGACTGGAAGCTATGGCTCCTTGTAACTGCCCAGCAACACAAGAAAGCGTCATAGCGAGTATCACTAATCTGGGGAGAGAGCAAAACTCAGAATTCGAAGTATGATTTCTATGGAATGCATATCACTTTCACACCATCATAAAGTCAAAAAATCCCAAGTCAAAGCATCATAAACCAGGGACCATCTGTAGTGGGTTCAATAGCTAGTCTTGGCATTGCTGCCAATTTTTAATTAATCCACAGTCAATTTCTTAATATCATTAAAGACTTGTTTCTTTTTATAATAGAAAACAAAACCAAAAAATATAAAATGTATTCTTAGTCACGCATTATTTGGCATATTATTATTAAAAGTCATTACAAAATGATGTTGAACATTAAGCTCAAATGAAATTAAACTCTTTTTTTTAATATTTTATTTTTATGTATTTGATAGAGAGAGAGACAGCGAGAGCAGGAACACAAGCAGGGGGAGTAAGAGAGGGAGAAGCAGGCTTCCTGCCGAGCAGGGAGCCCGATGTGGGACTCGATCCCAGGACCCCAGGATCATGACCTGAGCCCAAGGCAGACGCTTAATGACTGAACCACCTAGGTGCCCAAAATTAAACTCTTTTAAGTTGCTTTGAATTTTGACTAATTTAATGGGTCATATCACACATGCATTTAATCATCCAAATTTTTTTCACCAAGACCTAATTATCAAAATGTGGAGACTCTACGGCATCTATTTTTTTTTTATATTGTTTGTCCAGAGTCCTAAGCATGTTGGGGGTTTAGACGGGTCAGCATTAGGATGCTTAATTATCTAAATAACTCTTTAGAAATATAACAAACATCCTTAAAATTACACATATAAGGACTTTTTGTTCTCAGAACTTTGCATATAGAAAAAAATGGGTGGGGCGCCTGGGTGGCTCAGTCGTTAAGTGTCTGCCTTCGGCTCAGGTCATGATCCCAAGGTCCTGGGATCGAGCCCCGCATCGGGCTCCCTGCTCTGCGGGAAGCCTGCTTCTCCCTCTCCCATTCCCCCTGCTTGTATTCCCTCTCTCGCTGTGTCTCTCTCTGTCAAATAAATAAATAAAATCTTTAAAAAAAAAAAAAAGAAAAAGAATGGCTTAAAAACCTGCGGTCTAAAGTGCAAAACCACTTGAAGATTATTGTAATTCACCAGAACTGACTAATCTTAACTTTTATTTCTTATTTTAGCATGTTATATAATTAAGCTAAAGACTACAAAAGAGCTTTGTTTAATTTTACAAAAAAAGGATTTTCTTTTTGTTTTGTTGACTTATTTTATGGGAATGGATTATGGTTATTTTGGGCCAATGCATCAAGGGGAAAATAGTCTTTAAAGTTATATTGCATCCTAAATGCATGCTCAGAAACAGTGAGCGATATGTATAGACAGTGATGTAGGCAGATCTTAAAAACATGGTACTGAGAGGGGCGGCTGGGTGGCTCAGTCGGTTAAGCATCTGCCTTTGGCTCAGGTCATGATCCCAGGGTCATGGCCCCATGTCAGGCTCAAAAAAAAAAAAAAAAAAGGTACTGAGAGAAAAAAAATTAAAAACACACAAAAACACGTATTTTATAAGAATGTATATAAATTAAAAGATTTATTTTTTATTTTTAAAGATTTTATTTATTGGGCGCCTGGGTGGCTCAGTTGGTTAAGCGACTGCCTTCGGCTCAGGTCATGATCCTGGAGTCCCGGGATTGAGTCCCGCATCGGGCTCCCTGCTCAGCAGGGAGTCTGCTTCTCCCTCTGACCCTCCTCCCTCTCATGCTCTCTGTCTCTCATTCTCTCTGTCTCAAATAAATAAATAAAATCTTTAAAAAAAAAAAGATTTTATTTATTTATTTGTCATAGAGAAAGAGAGAGGGAGAGGGAACACAAGTGGGGGGGCAGCAGGCAGAGGGAAAAGCAGACTCCCCACTGAACAGGGAGCCTGACGCAGAACTTGATCCCAGGACACCGAGATCATGACCTGAGCCGAAGGCAGACTGAGCTAACCAGGCATCCCTAAAAAGATATATTTTAAAAATAAATAGGTGATATTATAGCTCTATCTATTTATCTATTTATCATCTATCTATTTACCTCCCTACCTCACTACCTACTTAACATGTTAAAATGGTTGCCTTCTTCGGTGGGTAGAGAAATGGGAGTAGGGAATTGGCACAAAAGACAATTAAAATTAAGATAAAACAAAAGAGAAATCGCCCAGATCAATGTGAGTCCAAAAGGGAGGCATATGGTTAATACAACTCTCTGTTTCTGAGGTCCAGAAAAACAAATACATAAAAAAGAAAAAAAAAATAAGACAGTAAGTCCCTAATTCTTAAGACATATAAATTTTTTAAATCAATTTTTCTTTAAGATTTTATTAATTTGTCAGAGAGAGAGAAAGCACAACCAGGGGGAGCAGGAGATAGATGAAGAAGCAGGCCCCCTGCTGAGCAAGGAGCCCGATGCAGGACTCGATCCCAGGACTCTGGGATCATGACCTGAGCTGAAGGCAGATGCCTAACCGACTGAGCCACCCAGGTGTCCCAGAAATATAAATTTTAACAGAGTTAATTTTGGTGTGTTATCTACTGCACAATCAATGCAAATAGTGACAACTAGGACATTGAAACACACCTCAGCCTCTTCTTTTTTCCTCAGAAATGCAATTATACTCAATATTTTATGTTTTTGGGAGACACAAATTTATCAGCAACCTACTAAAATAGATAAAGGAGTTTCCAGAACACATCTCACATTAAACTCTGTTAATTCTCCTCTTAAGATGTGTCTGTCTGTGAGTTCTTTTCCTGTCAAGAGAAGACCTCCATCCATCCTTTCATAGTCCAGATTTAGTGCTCCACCTCTATACTCCATGGTTCCAAGTTCAGCTTCTGGCCACGAGGCAATGTGGTATGGCCAAGGGGTGGTGATGGTGGGGGGGGCATCAGGAGAGTGCCTTAGAAAGTGTGCTTTAGAGTCACATTGCCTCCATTCAAATCCCAGGTTTACTACTGACTAGCTGTGTGTCCCTGAGAAAATTATTTAACTTCAGCGTGTCTGTAAAACAGATGGATGAGGGGCGTCTGGGTGGCTCAGTCCGTTGTGTCTGCCTCTGGCTCAAGTAATGATCCCAGGGTCCTGGGATCCAGCCCTGAGTTGGGCTCCCTGCTCAGCAGGGAGCCTGCTTCTCCCTCTCCTACTCCCCCTGCTTGTGTTCCCTCTCTCGCTGTGTCTCTCCCTGTCAAATAAATAAATAAAATCTTTATAAAAAAATACAAACAGATGGAGTCGTTTTACTTATCTTACATTGTTCTTTTGAGGTTTGAGTCATTTTTGGTAGAGAAAATAGTGTGTGATGTAGAAAGTCTTCAGTATATGTTAGTTATGATAACTACTAATTTTAATAATAAACTTGCATCTCATTTAGCAAATCAAAAGCTTTGCAATTATTAAGACCAACCCTTTTTAGGAGACAGCAAAAGGAAGGTCAATTGCATTGCTATTCAAGCTGTGTTGTTCTGCAAATTGGTTGTTATCAGTCTGTGATAAGTGCAAGGGTAAGTGCTTTGAAACTTGTATAACAATGTGACATAATTTAATAAAAATAGTACATTTTAACACATCATTTTATTTCATTTTTCTATTGATTTACTTTATTATAGTTTTTTTTTTTTTTTTAAGTATTGGTCTATAGTGATTTGGGATTAAAAAGAAAATAGTAACACTGGTCTTTTACCACATATAGTTTGAGAAGCACTGATCTGTAGTTATTCTTTTGTATGAAGTAATTTTTATCAAATTCTTCCACATACTTGCAACTTCCTCTCAGTGTGTACAGAACTTACACTTTTCTCCATGTAATTGCATGGAGCACTGATGTCTACAAAAGTGAATTTCAGGACTTTTATGAATTGTAATGAGTGAATGATATTTCATCATATGAAAACATTACCACTTAGTAATTCTTTCTTATCTAATATTGAAATTGTTCATTTCATTCTCTATTATAAATGCTATATAAATGAGCATACCTGTATATAATCTTTTTTCACAAACCTGTAATGATTTCCTAAAGGTAAATTTTTATAAAAGTGAAATTAGGTCTTTGGAAATCCAGATATTTCTCCCTGAAACAACTATTCTAGTTTGTAATCTCTCAAGCAGTGCTCATAGGTGTTGTCAATTTTCCCTCTTATTTGTCTGCTTTTTCCTGATGTTGCATATTTTACTGTAAATAAATAACTAGATAAAACATTTAAAATATGATAAATGTCTCACTGTTTTATGGATTGATTCCTTGAATGCAATTTTAAGTATCTTCAAATGTTCATTAGTCTTCGTAATTTCCTCTTTTGTTAAGTAAAGGTAACTGTCCTGCTCAGAGTCCCTGTAAATAGCCAACAAATTGCATAATTATCTCCAGATATTAAACTTGTCCTGAAACCAGTCAAATAATTGGTGGTTCACCAGGATTTTTACTGAGAACCTAGACATATTATATCAGAAAGTAGTGTCAACCTTAGTTGCCCCTTGAACCAAAAGGTGATGAAATTTTACTTGAAGGTCGTTTTGAGGGACTATAAAAAAGACCACACAGGCTGTGACTGTGTAAAACAATTGTAATAATCTATGGGAAAATTATCATTGTTCTGTGGGCTTTAAAATTTGTTGTCAAACATTAAGTTTTCTTACTATTGTTTAAAATGTATGGATATTTGAAAAATTAGTGAAACTACACTAATGTAGTACACTGTAATTTAAAACATTAGAGACACTGAAAATTAAAATGTTTTATTTGTTTATTAAAAAAAGCTTATCTTGGGACGCCTGGGTGACTCCATCGGTTAAGTGTCTGCCTTTGGCTCAGGTCGTGATCTCAGGGTCCTGGGATCGAGCCCTGGTCAGGCCCCCTGCTCAGTGAGGAGTCTTCTTCTCCTTCTGCCCCTCCCCCCACTCATGCTCTCTCGCTCTCTCTCAAATAAATAAATAAATAAAATCTTTAAAAAAAGCTTCTGAGTTGCTTGAGCAACACTTTCTTTTCTTCATGTCACTTACCATATGAAGCGAGTATCTTGTCTGTGCTCTGGAGAATTATCTTACTCCTTTCGAAGTTTACCCTTTGTACTTCAGTGCTGTGAAATATCTTTGGGAGTTCCTTTGATGCGAAGGTTTTTGAAGGCATCACTTCCCCTGAGACATCTTCATCCTTTCCATCACAATTCCTTTACTCGTTTATGTTAACAAGTTCACCCTCTGAATGTGCCAGTGTCAAGATTCCCATACTCAGCTATTTCTTCTATAACTCCATTTACATTTGATTCAAATTTCACTTCCAGTGTTATTCCCTTCCTTCCTTCCTTCCTTCCTTCCTTCTTTCCTTCCTTCCTTCCTTCCTTCCTCCTTCCTTCCTTCCTTCCTTCCTCCTTCCTTCCTTCCTTCCTTCCTTCCTTCCTTCCTTCCTTCCTTCCTTCCTTCCTCCTTCCTTCCTTCCTTCCTTCTTCTTTCCTTCCTTCCTTCCTTCCTTCCTTCCTTCCTTCCTTCCTTCCTTCCTTCCTTCCTTCCTTCCTTTCTTTCTCTTTCTTTATTTCTTTCTCTTTCTTTCTTCCTGCTGCATTTTGATCTTGAAAATTAAAATGTTTTGTTTATTTAAAAAAGGCTTTCAATGTCTCTCTTTCAATTACCCATTTTGTAAAATACCATCTGGATTTACCACAGTGAGACAAGAAGTCAGTGTAATTACACACCTTGCTGTTTGCGTGTGGACTTGTTAACTGATGCTCAGAAATCAATCACCAACAGACTTTGAAGCAAGTAACACAGTTGGTCACTGATCATGACGCACAGAGATTATTTACTTAGTGATTTGTGGACTGAAGAGCTAGTAGTGAAGTTTGTACCAGTATGTAATTACTCACGACACCATAACTGAAATGTAAATTGTGTTGTTGGGGGACTGGGGTTATTTAACTAAATCATTGTTACTGAATTTTATGCATTCAGAACCATGTAAGGACTGCCTATATTAATCTGTTAAGACATCTTACCTTGGCGAATGCTGAGTTCTAGAGAGAATTTATGTGAATTAGAAAAAGGGGCCAACAAACTCCCATAGATGCAATCCTGCCAGGCAACACACTAACGAGGAGAGCATCATTCAGAGCACACCTACACAGCTGTAAGTTACAGCACCAGTTGTTACTTCATTCATAACTACTTCCTAAGAGACACTGTATCCATCCCATTAGTATTCCTTCATTTCTGCACAGAAGCCAGGGAACAGTGGCCTTATCTTTAGGTCGATCCTTGCTAGGGTGCTCCATCCTCAAAAGTGCATGTCACGTGTATGTCAGCTCAACTGACTGATAACTGCCTGTGGTTTTTGCTTAACTTGAAACCTAAAATAGCTACTGGTCAAGAATTAAAATCTTGGAATCACTGCTGTTTAAAATGAACTAAAGGCTTGGCAGAGAGAACTTTTATTTAAAGAAAAGAATCTTGAAGGAGCCTTGAAGTAAACTAGACCAGAGTAGAGCTTAAACACTTAGTCTCACTCATCTCAAATCCCCTTATCTAGCTGTTTCTCCTGAAATGAATAGTGGTCTTTTCCCATTTATCCAGAAGGAGCCTGTTACATAAGAAAGAGTGACATTGAACCAGTTGCTTTATTGCTATAAAAATCATTGTTTGGATAACACGGTATCCTTTTCCTGAGAATTCACAAAAGTAATTTCTCTCTGATCTTAGTATCAGGGAGGATGATACTTCTAAACAACTCTTCCTTTCTTCCTGCTTTCTTCCTGCTTCCTTTCTTCCTTCTTATTTATTCAACGTGTTTCTTAATTCATCTTAATTATTGGACTTAATTTCATATGAATTAATTAATTTAGGGTCAAATTTGTATTCTTCAGCCAGCAAATACATAGAACTCCTTGGTGAGCTTTTCATGCATTAATGCCACATTAATTTGACCCCAGCTTTCCTTGTGTCATTTTCCTTTGTCCTACTTTTCTTAATCATTTATTTTATTCATATTTGTATCCTGTTACATGCATATACACTGACACATATATCTCAAAATCTTTCAGACAAGATGGGATACATATAAACAAATGGATATAAAGACTGATTTCATAAAGTATCTTAAGTCACAAAAAAAGGGATTTGTGCTTAAAACTTTCATATTCAAGTTTGTCATATGTCCATCTGGTCAACAAATTCTGTGACGAATACGGGATTAAAAAAATCTTGATAAATTTAGGATACAAGAATATTTATTGATTTGTTTATGTAAGTATCAGGAGTGAGCAAATATGTGTTTGAAAGTCACTGATTTGTGAAGAAAGTAAAAATTACAATTTTACCAGATTAATTTGCAAAGAACCACATTCTGTTTTCCAAACAAGTCAAACCACCTTAGTAGCCCAGTTATTAGTTAGCCTTTATTTCCTTATACTGAAGTCACAACTAACTCACAGGGCGTGCAAGACAATTCAAGGGCGTAATACAGTTTTGTTTTATTTTGGTAACTAAAGACTATTGCAAGCAACTTAAAACCTGTAGTTTTTATAAATACTATGCAAGATGAGTATTACATAACTGCATTTGCAACATCAGAAACAGACTTGTGGGTGTTGCCAAGAGTGACTAAGGACACAAAGATAGAATTAACAGGAGTTGATCGATTAGGGCAACATCAGATTGGGACACCAAGACAGTAACGGAAGAATTAGAAATGCTTTTTCTTTCACCGTTTATAATGAGAGAAAGTACTTAAGAATGCACAAAAAAAAAAAAAAAGGAGCACATTACGTGGGCCAGAAGGCCATATCTTTATGCAATTAGTCTATATTACCCTTTCCTATTATGGTACTTACTGCACAAAAGATATGCTCTAGAAAATTTGCTTTTTTAAATAGCAGGTAGTATTTTATTTCTGGTATAAAGCCTTTAGAGACTGTTGTCCTTTCTTTAGCTATATTTTATATTGAAGATATGACTGAAAAATTAATTCCATATGAAATTCTTCTTTAATTCAGACCTTATTTAAACTACTTACTTAAACAGTGTAAGTGCATTTTTTTTAATAGCAAATTGTGTTTGGAAAAAAAAAAAAAAGAACTTAAAAATAAATTTCTGCCAGCTCCTACTGGTTACCTTTGTGAACTACCTATCACTCTAGCAACAAACTATAGAAATGATCCCTGAAAGTACCTATCACTCTAGCAACAAACTATAGAAATGATCCCTGAAAGTACCTATCACTCTAAACGCTAACATATAGCCATTTGCCTAGAACATGCTTTGCAGAACTTTACCACACGTCCTTCTGAATAATTTTTAAACTTATTTTAGGGACAGCTTTATGTAACGTAAAAAAGAGCATATGCAACATTATTTTCAGGAAGGAATAAAGACTTCGATTTTTTAGCATTTAGTTTTAAAATAGACTATATCTTATTTTGATCATAAAAGCTGGGCATGCCAATCTTAGAGAATTTATGAAATGCAAAGAAATTTGACAAAGGGGGGTCCTGAAATTCCCACTACCCAAATAAAATTACTAATTATATTTTGCTCTATTTTCTTTCAGAGAGACTTACAATAATATTTTTCTTATTTTAAAAGTTGTTATGGTTTTATTGTATAATTAGAAAAATACGTAAAAACAAATGAAAATATAAATCGGCATTCAGAAAAACTATACAGATTTCTGGTGATTTGTTCAGTTTTTTTTTTTTTAAGATTTTATTTATTTATTTTAGACAGAGAGAGAGCATGAGCAAGAGGGGTGAAGGGAGAGGGAGAGAGAATTTTGAGCACACTCTACGCTGTGCAGAGCCCAACGCAGAGCTAAATCTCATGACCCTGAGATCATGACCTGAGCTGAAACCAAGAGTCAGACGCTTAACCAACTGTGCCACTCAGGTGCCCCATGTCTTTTAGTGTTTTTGATTTATAGTCTTGGTTCTTCTATTTATAAAATGTTAATCACATAGTCTATGAAATCTCGTATTCTGATATTAGATAGCATGATTATAGCAAATATTAGTTTTAATTGTTAAATACTAATCCATTGTATGGATAAATCATAATTAGAACATCTATTCCCTGTTCTTTGATATGTCATTTGTTTCCATTTTTTCTTAGGATTTAAAAAAATGTGATAATCAATATCCTTTTGTATAAAATGTTCCCATAGTTTATTGTGTGTGTGGGGGGGAATCACTGGTGGGTGGGGAGAGGGTTGTAGCTCCTTAAAATAAACTGCCAAGGTGGAATTGTTAGGACAGAGGCTATCAATATTTTTAAGATCTCAATATAGATCTATAAATTGTTAAATTCCAAATATAATATGTCTATGAATAAAGTCTATGAAAAATTAACATTTGAAGGAAATCTTTTTCCAGTAAATGGTGAACTAGGTGACTCTGGGCACCTCCTGACAAAGGCACCTAAAAAGTTGGACCTAAAATCATCCTAATAAATTGCTGAGGTCCTCATCTAATAATAAGGGAGAGGATTAGTCACTTCTTAGGGGCATTTTTTTCAATCATATCAGGCAGCTGAAGGGCAGCAGATAACAGGGGTCAGAATCCTGGAGCCGCAGGAGCAGGGACCATCTCTGAGAACTAGAACACCGCTTACCACCTTTGTACTGAGAAATTCTGCCAATCCTCAGGACACATGAGAGAAAAATCTATCATTTAGGAAAGTCATTGAGTTGGAAAGATGCAAGTTAATATTAAGTGATTGCCAAAGATGGCAACTCTAGGGCAACATCCCTTGTTCTGAATTTGGTAGGTTAGCACATACTTCTGCCTGGCAAAAGAAAACAAACTCGTCTTTGAAAGAATATAGAAATATTCTAGGACTCAGATTATTTCTGAAGATAATTGTTCAAAGAAACAAAGATAATAAAGCCAATAGCAGAATGAAAATGCACAAATCAGAATTAGTAGAACGACATTGAACAGAAATTGGTTGAGACAAAGTCTGGTTGTGGGAATTGTTAGATATAAATTGTAATTCAATTATGCCCACTGTGTTCAGGGAAATAAAAATGAATTTAAAATTTAGAGAAAGGAACTGGAAACTATAAATAGTGATACTGCATATAAGAATAAGAATCAACTAGAAATTATGGAACCGAAAAATATAATAACTAAAACCAAGAAGACAATGAATGATTTTCATAGCAAGTTAGACACAGCTGAGCTAGAAGGAAGCAAAGAGAGGCAAAATATAGAAATAAAGAAGAAGGGGTAAGAGAGGATACAATGAGAAAGTCTAATACCTTTTTATCTGAAATTCTAGAAAAAAAGAAAAGCAAAAATGGGCCACCAAGAGATTTTTCATGAGGTAATGGCTGAGAATTTCCCATAACTGATGAGGAAAATAAAACATAAAATATTAAAAGTAGCCAGAGATTAACCTCAAACGAGAGACTGAGTGGCTACTAAATAACATTAGTGGCCACAGGATGGTAGAGCATCTTCAAGGATGCTAAAGGATACACTTGCCAAGCTTAATTTCTCCACTGCGGATAACATTTTTAAGAATGAAGGTAGCGTAAAAGCATCTGCATACAGAGTAAAGAATTCACTACCTGCACACAAACCCAAAAGGAAACTATAAGAACTGTTCTTCGGGCAGGAAAAAAATGATTCCGATGGAGTCTAGGAGATGAAGCAAGAGAAAAAAAAGGCAAATAATTGAATCTGGGAATAAATCTAAATGAATCCTGATGATATAGAGCGATTATAAAAATATTCTGGGATTTAAGGTATATAACATTAAGATATATAAAATATTAGTTAAGAAGCCAATAAATGGGGGCGCCTGGGTGCCTCAGTTGGTTAAGCGACTGCCTTCGGCTCAGGTCATGATCCTGGAGTACCTGGATCGAGTCCCGCATTGGGCTCCCTGCACAGCAGGGAGTCTGCTTTGCCCTCTGACCCTATCCCCTCTCATGTGTTCTCTCTCATTCTCTCTCTCTCAAATAAATAAATAAAATCTTTAAAAAAAAAAAAAAAAGAAGCCAGTAAATGGATTTACAATGTGCTAAAGTACACACATAGTGCAAGAGGAGGATAAATGTGCAGAAAAGTACAGTCTCACTGTTTAAAAGGCAGATTAAGAGCAGTAACTAAAACAACGATGTACATATATTTAACGAAACCATTTAGCTGGAGGTCCACCAGTTAAATGATTTGGTCTGAGAACAAAACAATATAAATTTGATGGTAAATGCAATGCAAGCTTTTGCAGACAATGTTGGTTTTAACTACATAAAAGTGACCTTAAATCAGCACTTACTTCAATATTAGTTTATCATAGAAAAAAAAATTTGCATGAGTCATGATTCCATGGAAAAAGTCACATGAAGATCTTTCTCTCCATTAAAACAGAGCTTCACTTTTTACTACTATCACAGGCTGCATAGAGCCAACTTCGTAGAGGAATTATTAAAAAAAAAAAAGGAAAAAAGGTAATGGAATCACAATTTACTTCTATCTCTACCATGTTGTGTGGAATTAAGAAATGTGGAAAGGAGAAAAAATAAATCTGAAACCAACAGCCATTATCTCATAAGGACTTTAGACAGATCTTTGACCTGATTATTCATACATCAGGGAAACAATGATGAAATTTAAAAACTGTCCACAAGAGTAATAATGTCTTATGTCACAAGACTAATATTCTGTAAACAGAGGAATAAGAAGCCTAACACATAGAGTATATGAAGAGAGCTAACATTCCTAACACACTTATGTAGAAGTATAAAGAAGTACTATGAAGAGTGAAAGGGGGTAAGAGCGATTTCAAATTAGTTTGTTTTTATGTATTTTTCTTATTAATTTGCAAGAAGAAAACTTATACATTTGCATCAAGATTAGGTTGGAGATCATAACAACTCTTAAGTGCTGACTATTTTATTTTTATAAATGTGCAAAACACTTACAATATCAAAACCAAATGCTGCATATTTTATCTAGTAAAAGGAGAGCTGACTATCAATAATTTATGGTATTACACCACATAATAAGAAATGAATGTTTTCATGTTCTTTAAATACATTTCCACAAACATGTAATTGAATGGCTTTTATCTCTGCGCTAATAAGTTTTGAATTCATTGGAATATGATTTGAGTTGAATTTTAGGGAAAAAAGGATGATGAAAACACTTATAGGACTATTTGGTCCTAAACTAGAAACTTTAACACTTCTAGATGTTAGTTAATAGATTCTACGTAAAGGGGCATGAATAGTTTGCATCTATTTGCTGTTTATGTTTATCTCAAGGGCCTCCCCGGGGCACATAGCATGCACCTAGTATATATTCCTAGCATATTTGTACTTGTTGAATAAATGAAAATGACTGAGTGTAAGTAAAAATAAAGCATGATTTTTAAAAAATCCTCATTTGTCAATAGTCTAACTTTATTTTTTGAAATTTGAGGAAATTTATGGATTTGTTCCCCAGAAAAAAGAAAATATGCAATTTATATCTGAAAATCTGTACATTTTAGATGGAATTTTAAGAGGATAGCCCATAATGAGATAACTCTGGGCTTCATGGAATACATGGAATACCAAAATTCTTAGTGAAGCCACAAAAATACTTAAAATTCAAAAGTATCAGGGCCAGATGTTAATGTATTTTAAAAATTTAAATCTCATGCTAGTTTTTTTTTCTTTTTTGATATTCTAATTTATTAGAATACTAATATATAAAATATTAGTTAAGAAGCCAATAAATGGATTTACAAGTGCTAAAGTACACACATAGTTCAAGAGGAGGATAAATGTGCAGAAAAGCTCTTCTTCAGCTCTTCTTTGTTGAAAGTTTTCCTTTATACTCCACACATGTGATGGCAAACAATTTTGTCTCCATGCA
This sequence comes from Mirounga angustirostris, assembly GCF_029215605.1. Classification (NCBI taxonomy): domain Eukaryota; kingdom Metazoa; phylum Chordata; class Mammalia; order Carnivora; family Phocidae; genus Mirounga; species Mirounga angustirostris. The sequence continues at coordinate 109,675,842 of NW_026991711.1, read as the reverse complement.
TGCCAACTGTGTGTTGTGCTGGAGATGTATTATGTGAGTACATGCACAACTTTTGGACATAAACAGTTGTCCAAAATGGTAGTGCCCTGGCTTGTGTAGGGATTAGATTCTATATAGACAGGCAATAAGATAAAGAATCACATTTGATCAAATAAACCACCCTTAAGTCTCTAGGACTTCGACTTTTGGAAGGTCAAAGTAAAAAAAAAAATACTAATTTTTCAACGAAGACATGCTTGGTGTCAGGTACAATTCAAGATGCTGGAAATACAAAATAGCAAAAACTTTTAACCTCAGGAAGCTTACATTTTATTGTGTGGGACAGGCAATAAACATGATAACTGCTTTTCAGCTTTCCCTATAACTAAGGAAAGGGCAAGAGAGTAAATAAAGGAAACTATGTTTCTTTCCTTCCTTTTCTCTGCCAATCTCCTTCTGTCAAATCCAGGTCCTTTTCAACTCTGGAGTTATACAGTCTTAGAGATAATAGATCTTTTGATTTCTAGATTCTGAAAGCTCAAACTACCTTGAACACCCTTATTAAATGGACATATTTAATCTGCAAAGTGTTTGAGGCACAGGCTAAAATAGGTGGTATATTTTGAGACTACTGGATGGAAAATTCCCTTAGCTAAGCGAGTGAGCCTAGCAGATCATATGCACATCTCAGTGTAGATTATTTTATTTTATTTTATTTTATTTTATTTTATTTTATTTTATTATTTTTACCGATGAGCTCCTTTTTTAGAATTTATCTTTTTTGGATTTTATCCTCTATTTCTTCCTGGTATCATTTCATAGAGGTTTTGTATCTTAGGCTTTAAAGATTTTCCATTCCTTGAGGTCTGTATCATTGTCAAGTTTTTGATTCCACTTTATTTATTAACACTGCAGTCTGGCCTTTTCACTTCTCTGAACAGAAAACCATCTTTCTCCCAATGTTCCATACATGAGCGTCTCCTATTTTCTCTAATCTATTTCCAGGCAATACCATGACTTCAATTTTTACTTCTCTGTCAGTGGGTATTATCCAAATCTTCAGTGATTCTCTCTCTCAAGATCCAGCACCATAATTCTATCTCTTGGAGACTTCTATCTACAGGTACTCTGTGTACTTCAAATCCAAAGTATCTAAGGATGAACATATTATTGTCCTTTCCACAGTTGCCACCTTTCCTATGTCCCTTTATTCTATTAAAATTAAAGCTATCTTTCAGAATTAAGGTTTTAGAATCATTCTCGATGTCTCCTTTCTAGTCCTTTGCATTAAATCATTAATTACTGTTGTTTGAAATCCATGCAATCTTTTCCTTTCTTTCTTTTCTTTCTTTCTTTTCCTTTCTTTCTTTCTTTCTTTCTTTCTTTCTTTCTTTCTTTCTTTCTTTCTTTCTTTCTTCTTTCTTTTCTTTCTTTCTTTCTTTCTTTCTTTCTTTCTTTCTTTCTTTCTTTCTTTCTTTCTTCTTTCTTTCTTTCTCCTTTTGTCTTTCTTTCTTTTCTTTCTTTCTTCTTTCTTTCTTTCTTTCTTTCTTTCTTTCCTTCTTTCTTTCTTTCTTTTTCTTTCTCCTTCTTTTTTCTTTCTTTCTTCTTCTTTCTTTCTTTCTTGTTATGCATTAGAGCCAGCATGTATGGTCACTCATGTTGTGCACTGCACAACTCCAGGGCTTCTATTCGTATATTCTATGTTGGGAATGGCACCCTCTAGAGGTGTATAGAATCATCTCCCTAAAGCATTTCACTGACCTGTTCTTTTCCTCTAATCGAAGAACAGACTATAACAGATTAAGTAGAAGGTACAGAGTTTGGGATCTGATAATCATGAAGAGTATTCCTGTAGAGTGATCTCTCTGGCAAGATGTTGAACATCTTTGGGACTCAAATCTTATCTTCTGTAAGAATAATTGTGAAGTATGCAGTTTTTGAAAAGCATAGCTCTACCTTAAGAGGAGATACTACTTGGGTATTACAATGGGGAATTCTGGATACCAATGAGCAGAATGAAGGTCTCAGGCACTTGATAAAATAATAAGCTAAGAAAAGGAAGGTGATCTAAGAATGTGCAAGGACATCAAATGTGAATCTTTCCCACATCAAAATTTACCAGCATTGGACTGGATAATCCACTGAAATTGGTAAATAAATATAAATATAGAAGATTAAAAGTATACTACCATTCCTCAACCTTGCTCACTTTGTAGTGAAGATGCAAAAGGAAACAAAGACACTGGAAAGAAAACATGATCAGTTTAGTCCTTCATGTTTTTAACTCTTCTCCTGACCCACATAATGAATAGGACCTCTGTTAAGATAGGTGATATGGTGGAATTGATAGTGACAAGAGAATTTCGTGCTAAAGAATGGTGTTCATGTAAGTTTTCCATTCATCTAACCCGTCATTGAAATTAGTTAACCAATTTGCTTGGAAAACAGTTAATTCCGTCGAAGTTTATAGAAGTTACAACGAAGAGACTTTCTTAATATAATGATCTTTCTCCAACTAATTGAGCTAGCACTCAACAGTTTCTTGTGATTATTACAATTGTTGCTCTTATAGATAAACTTGATCTTCAAAATCTCTCAAATTTTTTCTCACATTTTCTTCCTCAACTTTATACCAGTTAAAATGGTTTTAAACAATGCAATTAAATCAGCTGTTGAAGAAAGAAAATAAAATAGAAGGTAAATATATTATTTTGAAGATTGTGTCAGCTTCTCCAAAGATTTTGTTTTGATTATAACAGATTTTTATTTGCAAAAAAATAATGTCTTGAATGATTCAGAGAAATCTAATCACTTTCTTTTTAGAATAAAACAAATTAAAATGTACTTTTAAAATATTGATACTCCTGGAAAAAATATTAAGGGCTTAAAATACACTTTTGTATTAAAACAAAAAGGATTGAAATTAACATTTAACTTTAAACAAATATTTGCTCACTATCCTGCTTTCCCTGTCAACAATGAAATATATTTTAGTTAAATATTGTTTTTGATTTAGGGAGAAAATTGAAGAATGCTTTAATTTCTCATTAACTACAACATTAATCAATGGTTAATTGTAATTATTTAGCCTGTAGAAAAAGTGAAAGTAGAATTAGAATCTGACTACAAGTCAAATAAACTTTGTCTTTCTTATTGATTTAAGCATTTTTAAGACAGATATTCAATAAGGTTTGCTTAGCAAAATTTTGGTAGTGCTTGATCAGTGTGTTGAATAATAATTGAAGTCAGTTACTATGTCAAACTCTGTATTTCTGTGTTAACTTGTAAACATTAATATTCTTCAATAATACAGGACAACATTAGTATGTTTTTTTCCAATATCATTGTATAATTGCAATTAAGTATTTCAAGTAGTTATAGAATATATTTCTTTGCTTTGTGAATTTCAAGTTTGATATGGAAATCAATTATTTTTCCATTTTTGAATATAACCCCTTATATTTTATTTAGAACCATTTAGAGTGATATAAATTCTCTCTATAGGTTTCCCCAGCACTATCAATATGTCTAGCTAATTCTTAACATGTTATTAAAGATACAAATGCTGAATCTTATCAGTTTTGACTCCTCTTTTGCATTTGCGGAGTACCCTTTTGTTTATAATACAGGAGAGAAAATTGAAGACCTAACCTTGTCTCAACAGAATGTCAGGAAATAAATAAAAACCCCATTTCAAAATGTGAAAATGTTAATAACATGCCATGTCTAGTTTCTCAGTTTAGGAAAGTATGGTGGTTCTAGGGTCTCATGCTTTTCCTAATAACTTTACTCAGTCATTTCTTAATAGAAATTGCTCATTGAAGGAGCAACACCTGAATTTGGCATTCTTCAGCTTCCCTTTCATCAGTGTCTAAGTTATCCACATTTTCTAAATCTTATGCTAACCTCTGCAGGCAAATGCTAAATGTTATTAACCTCCAACAAATTGGATTCCTGATGAATCCATGTTCTTTTTTGAAATAATGTCAGTAAGTCATCACAGTGCCCCAGCCGGAGCCCCAAACGTGGCTCTGAGAAAGAGCCCAGGCTACTGGGTCTATGCATGTGAAGATCTTGAGGCCATCTTTTAGTGGTTTATGAAATAATTACAAACATTACCATGCAATGTTACTTTCTGTTCAATAAATATTTATTTGGTATGAGTTAAGGCTGGTGCTGTGCTTGGCTCTGTTGGCTCTAAAAAAACAGGTACATCCACAGTATTGCTGTATTTATTCAGTACATTGAAGCTGGAGTGGTTTTACAAAAGTAAATTTCACTTTTCTGTACCTACCTCAAATTGGGGACATTAGACAGAATTTAATCTTTCTATTACTTAAGTTAATAATGAGCCAGTGAATTTTAATATAGTCTATTAATTTTTATTTTGTTTTTCAGATGTCTTTTCCTACTTTCCTATATGTGTGTATGTGTGTCCTCATTCTGTGAGATCATAAAAGAGAACTCCACCTTTTGTTTTCCATAGCCTAGGCATATATTGGAAGTACATGGTTAAGAAAAGGTAGCAGCTGCAAGCTTTGGACTAATAACAAAAAGACCTACCTCTGCAATTTCTTACAAAGTACCAAATGTAGCTCTAAGCAGCCCCAAATGTTGGGCTTGTCTCTGTGGTTTTTGCTTCTCTTGACTTTCAGAAGATTTCTAATTCTTCACTCTCTTATTAACTCTTTAATGTTTGTCTGATGAACTTTATATGCTGCCCTACCTTCTTAGAGCTCCTAAGCAGGAGCCTTGGTCTGGATACCTAATCAGCCATTTGCAGAGTTAAAGTGGGCTCCTGCAGTTAGCAAGCCCTTCTCTGAGAGCCTCCTCACCCTCACATGCCCTCTTTGAGCTTGATACGTGAAGAGCAACGAGACCCCCAATACCTCCTCTCTTGCCATTTGTATTTTTCATAGCAGTGTTGACAACAAAAGAGCAGTCCTCTTCAGAATTGTGATTCTTAGCAAAGTTTTTACCAAAACTTCCAGTTTCCAATCATTCCTCCCCCCCCTTTTTTTTTCTTTTTCTTTCATTAGTCTCTGCTTCTTCCCTTGGTGGTATTTCAGCTTTCAAGTGTAGAACAGCATGGTATTACTGGCTGAAAGGTAAGAAAATGTTTTAACTGCAACATCAGAGGCAGGAGGAAGGAAAGGGAATAAGAGACTTTGGAAAGAAAAATGAGTTTGTAAAGTATGCTACCTCAGAGAAAAATTACAGCACATATGGAATTTTTAAAGACTTTCCAGACAGGGACACCTGGGAGGGAATGGATTGAGGATCTATGGGGGGAAAATATAAGAAATATAAGACTATCTAGGCATTAGGAATGGGTGGGATTAGGCATCGGAGTCAGGAATTATGGCTTTTAGGAAGAGGATCTGGAATGTCTGGCTTGTAAGGAATTTACATGTCAGGGTTCAAATGAGGGTTGAGGGCTAAACTGTACATATCACCAAAGGACGTTATTATGCAGTGCTATTTATACAGGCATGCATGAACAAAACTGTGAGAAAATTCGCTTTATTTTTTTAAAGACTTTATTTATTTATTTGTCAGAGAGAAAGAAAGAGTGAGCACAAGCGGGGGCGGGGGGGGGGTGGCAGACACAGACAGAGGGAAAAGCAGGCTTTCCACTGATCAAAGAGCCTGATATGGGACTCAATCCCAGGACCCTGGGATCACGACCTGAGCTGAAGGCAGACGCTTAACTGACTGAGACACCTAGGCATCCCCAAAATTCACTTTAATAATGAAAATCTGTATTGTGGTATAATCACTTCTTTAAATTACTTCTCAAGTATTATATTAGTTTTAGAAGGGATGCAATACAAATTACCACAAACTGGGTGCCTTAAAAAAATAGAAATTTATTCCCCACATTTCTGGAGGCTGTCAGTCCAAAATCAAGGTATCAGCAAGACCATGCTCCCTCTGAAAGTTCTAGGGAAGAATCCTTCATTTCCTCTTTCTACTTTCTGGTGGCAGTCTATGCCTTAGAGCTGCATCATTCCAATCTCTGCCGGACTTCTTCCCTCTGTTTCTCTGTCTCCTATCCTATTACAAGGACACTGCCCATTGGATTTGGGTCCAACTTAATCCAGTATGACCTCCTTTTAGTTCAGTCACATTTGCAAAGACCCCATTTCCAAATATGGTCACATTCTGAGGTTTTAGTTGAGTATAGAGTTTTGAGGGGCACCACTCAACCTACTGCAGGTACAAGTGTTACATTAATATCAGTAGTTAAGTATGCATTTTGTTACATTTGCCATACTGCCTTTGTTATTTTGTTCTAATTCTCTCCTATATTCATATGCCTGGTCTTGGTTTATCTCTTTTTTCAATTTTAAGGATTGCATTTGATTACCCATTCAACAAGCATTTATTTTGTGTCTGGAAGGTGCTATACACTTTACTAGACACTTAGGATATAATAATGAATAAAACATAATAAATGAAAAAACAGAACATAATGGGATAGCCAAGGTTCTAAATATGCAGCAATCATAAGTTGAGATTTTTAATGGCTATATTGTATTAGAAGTGATACACTCCAATTAGAGGAAACAGCATGATAGAAAATGACAGCTTTGAAATAGCATGGTGAGTTTTGAGAACTGCAAGCAGTTCTATATGACAAAAGAGTACAAAGAAAGTTTTAGTGAGAAGTGAAGATAGGAATTCAAGAGCCAAATCATGTCAATCTTCTATAGCCTCCGAGACAAGCTGACCACAATTCTTTTGATATTAAGGAGTCATTGAAGGGTTTTAAACTGGTTGAGGAAGATAAAAGGATTTAACTGGGATTTCAAATTTTTTTCACTTTCTTCATATTTCTATGAATTAAATTATTATTGTCAACTAACTTTTAGATTTGCTCATGTTGCTTTTTACTTCGGGGAGAATATTTCTAAAAGGGTTGATGAGTTTGTTAATCACGACTCTCACTCCGGTAGCTGACTATCCACCACAGTAAATTGTGAAGATTTGATTGTTACATGGGGCTTTCTGATTGGAATTACTTAATTGAAATTGTGTTTGTGATATTCAGTGACTCATGGATACCCTTCAGTGATAGCAGAAATCACAGAATTTTCCTGAATCTTTATTCAAGGCTGTGGGAAGTGTAACCGTCCTGCTCCCTACCCCCAAAATTAGTGCTCTTGGGCCAATTTTATTTTATTTTAAAGATTTATTTATTTATTTGAGAGAGAGAGAGAAAGCAGGGGGGAGGGGCAGAGGGAGAGAGAAACCCAAGGCGACTCTGCGCACTGAGCTCGGAGCCCTACCTGGGGCTCGTTCTTACAGCCTCGAGATCATGACCTGAGCCAAAACCAAGAGTGTAACACTTAACCAACTGTACCACCCAGGTGCCCCTGTTGGGTCAATTCTAAAGTGAAAACAGAAGATTTTTTTTTTTTGATCCCATAATATGATACTGTCTTGTTCAGAGTATCAATTACACACACACACACACACACACTATTCTTTGATCACTGTTTTTTAATTGCCTCACTCTGGTAAACCTCTTTGAAGAAGCTGGCCTTAAGGAACAGTAGGATCTTTCCTGTTGGCTATAGATGACTAGAGCATTTCAGGTCAGTCATCCATGGGATATTGTCAACAGATCCCAAAAAGGGAATGAAGACCTATAAGCCATCAACCAAGAATTAGGGTGAAGATACTCAGAGAGAGACACACACAAAGAGGAAAGGCACAGAGATGAATTTTGCAATGTGGCTGGAAGCCCACAGGTTGTTGATACTGGGAAAACACGGCCTTGGAGAGTCATGCAGTTGTGGGAATACTATATACACAGAACTTTACAACTGTTTCAGAAATACAGATTTCTATGAAAGCAGTCCCATCAACAAGGAATCCAGAGATGCACCTCTCTTTCAACTGGCTCCAAAGTAATAAATAATGTTAAGACCTTTCTGAAACCAGTAGGAAATTATAACAAGCAATAATTACTATTTTAATACATAAAAATGCATTCAAATAGCACTAAACTGGAAAATATTTTGTTTGTAGATGATAGAAGTTTTCTAAAAGACAATAGTCTTTGACTAAAAAACTGTAAATATATGCTCCTGAAAGAAAGCGACTTCAGATTGAAGGACTGCAGGTAAGATAAACAGTCATATTAGAGCCTGAATCATTGGTAGGAATCAGAGCATGACTGGGTGGAGAAACCCAACACTAGACTGGGTTCCAGAGAACAATAAAGAACCAAGTTCATATTCTTTACAGAAATGGTCTTGGCACAGTAAGTTTCTCTTTTTCTGCCTTATCTTTGCTATGTTACAGTAAGAATTTACACCCTAGGATCTAGACCTGAAGCAATTTTATCAGCATTGATGCAACAAAATGGGTGGTTTACTATCTAATTATGATAATACAGAATTTGTGGATCTGTTAGGAAATAAAATATTTTCTAAAAACTGAAGACTTTGAATTATATGAATACTTAAAAATGGATAAGGAAGAATTTTTTGTCTACTGTTAAAAAAAAGTCAAGCTTTTTAAAAACATCTATGGGAAATACTGAAATCTGGGTATGTAGGTTGAAAGAAATCCAATCAATATGGACCTTAGCATGTGAGTTGGAATGTCACCCTTGAAGCTTAATTACACAAAGACATTTCTTAAATAAACAATTTTTGTGTAAGAGTCATTGGCATATATAAACTTATAGCCTCAGAATTTTCTGGTAGAAAAAATCAAAACAAAACATCATACATCATAGAACAGAATCTGAGCTCATTTCATAGAAATTCTCTTGGTCTAATATTATATAAAGGATTTGATACACAACAAACTCAGGTGGACTTTTTTGGGCATATATGCATTCACCATTTTTCTGATCATAGTTCCAGACTCTCCTTAAAAATCCACTTCTACAGCATTGTGTAGCATCATAAAACAAGAAAATACTGAAGAAAATCCCACAATGTTGGAATTATGTCAAAAGGACACAGGAGCCAATGGAAAGAGCTCTCAGTGGCGACAGCTGGAACTATTTGAACAGCAAAATAAATAATGTATTATTAGACTATAACCTAAGTATAAAATAAATATCCATGGGTTTATACTGATACGAATAAATGATTGAATAAATAAATGAATGGGGGAGGATAGACAAATATCCTATGCAGAAGAATATGAAATAATTTATAGAGATACACTGTCTTCAAAAAGGTGGAGCATCATAAGTCCCTACAACTTAAGTCTGGGCTGAGCATAGTGACTTCCTTAGAGCACAGTATCTCAAACACCACCTCAGCCAGGTGATCAGGGTAACAGCAATAGTGGTATGTTAGGTTGATATTATATCCCTTGATATGATGTATTGAAATGGCAATTTACCTCTGTGGTCTTCCTTCCAGTAACCTATATCCCCATTCTGATCACGAGAGAATATCAGATAAATCCCAGGTGAGAAATATTTTAGAAAATAGTTTATCAGTGCTCTATCAAGGTGATCAAAAGAAGACCTGAGGAAATGTCTCAGTCAAGAGTAGCCTAAGGAGACGTGATGACTAAATGTAATGCACTATCTTGGATGGGATCCTGGAATGGACTAAGAACATTAGATAAAACTGAAGAAATCTGAATAAATGTGGACTTTATAATGTATCAAGGGGCGCCTAGGTGGCTCAGTGGCTTAAGTGTCTGACTCTTGATTTCAGCTCAGGTCATAATCTCTGGGTTGTGAGATTGAGCCCCACGTCCAGCTCCATGCACAGGTTGGAGTCCACTTGGGATTCTCGCTCCCTTCCCCTCTGCCCATCCCCCTGCTCTCTCTCTCTCACTCTCAGAAATAATAATAATAATGATAATAATAATAATAATGTATCAGTATTGGCACATTAATTGTAACAAGCATACCAGATTAATATAAGATGTTAATAACAGGGGAAACTGGATATAGGGTGTATGGGAACTCTCTTTACTATCTTTGCAATTTTTTTTTAATCTAAGACTGTTTTAAAATAGAAAGCTTATTTTTAAAAATTCACTTGTTCCATTCTGAGATGATGCCACTTCAGCAGAGCTTGCTTGATGCCCAACACCAGTAGAGAATGTGAAGCAGGCCTGGTTCAGTTGAGCATTGCCTCTTACATAAACAGAAATTGTTTCAGAGATGGACATAGATATTAACTCAATCAGAGCAAATCCTGAAGTGTTTTCTGGAGGAACTAAAAAAAAAAAGAGGTGTTTTATGTTTCTTCTTTCCACCAGATGAGCTGTGTGCATGAAGGCCACCACAAGACAGTACCTGACTTAGGACAGAATGAAAAAATGAGCTGAGATTTGCAGAGTGTTATGCTTATTCTTATTCACATTTTTTGAGCTCCTGGATCTAGTTGATTAATTTTTAAATCAACTATAACTTTTGTTCTTCTCCACTAATAATAGCCAGCATGATCCTACTTTTGCTGAAGCCAGCTCAAGTTGTGACCCTGGCAATCAATTATTCTAATTCTAACTGATAGAATGTATTTGAGATAAAGCAGAGAATTGTCAGGGGAGTACAGAGTTTCTAACAGGGTTCTCTCCTTGGGAGACACTCTTTGCATAGCTTAAACTATGGACCTAGTCGCACAGATTGACAATATAGTCTATTGAAGAGAGTTGTCTGATTTATTCCTCAACATTTGTATGAAATACAACCGTTCTATTTAATAAAGCAGTTAGGTATTTTCCTTTAATAAATGAGTTAATTGAAGACAATGTGGTACATATGTTCATTCATTATTATTTTTTAATGAATGCTTGAGTGCCTGTATGTGAGAAGTTAGCAGCAGTGAACAAAACAGACAACATCTCTGATTTCATTTTAATAGGAAAAGATGGGCCCTACACAAAAACTAACATACGAAAAAACAAACAAGTGGGTATATTATCGGTGAAGTAGGGATAAGTACCATGGAGCAAATAGAGGATAGAGAAGACCAGAAGAGGAGGGAGGGAGTGTGTTGCACAGATGGATGGAGAAGAAATATCATGGTTATAGGGAATGGTGCAATGGTCATGAGTGGGATATAACAGATGTGATGATTAATTGTTGTGTCAAATTGGTTAGGTAACAGTGCCCAGATAGTTGTGATCTGGGATCACAGATCAAATGTGATTCTAGATAGATCTGTGAAGATGCTCTTGGATGAGAGTTACATTTAAATCAGTGGACTTCGAGTAAAACCTATTATTCCCCATGTTGTGGGTGGACCTCAGCCAATCAGTTGAAAGCCTTAATAGAACAAAGACTGACCTCCCCAGAAAGAAGGAATTCTGCCAACAGATCTCCTTTGAACTTAAACTGCAACTGTTCCCTGGGTCTCCAGCCTGCTAATCTACCGAAGATTTTTGATTTGCATCTCCACAGCTGTGTGACCTAATTCCTATATATGTGTGTATACATATTTTTGGATTTTTGGTGAATTCAAGAAAGCAATGAGATCAGAGTGGTTTGGGCAGAGGGAATGAGGGGAGAGAGAATGATAGGATATGATGTCAGCATTATTAGCTTTGCCTCACAGTCAGACTTTATTTGCAGGGCAGGCTGGGGCAAATTGACAATCATTAAATCCACTAACAGTTTCCATCTCCCTGAGCTCAGTATTGTTACTTCCTTTAGAATAGTCTTCATGTGTTGATATCTTTACAGATAAAGTGCACATATCATTTCTATATTTTAAAAGTCTCCAATTAAGTCTGGATCTGACAATGATAAAACCACAGACTAATACGTCAAATAAAAATAAAAGTAAAATAAAAAGAAAGTTGATTATTTACTGTTTTCTAACAAACAAAACAAAGTCTCTAACACCCCTCCCCTGTTCTCCCCTGACAATTATTTCAATAAATTGTCATTTTCCCTGTGGCTTCCTGGCAGTAGGAAAACATCCCCTAAGAAATTAAAATACAAAATGTTTCTAAATTTGCCAATTCCTCACAATTGAATCTTAGAATGAAGCTTCCAAAACTCTGATTCTTCAAGTTGACACTGAAAGTTTCAATATTTTCTAAGTCATATGAATTGTGACATACAGTGTTGTTTTTAACAAGAAAGCCCTCTGCAGAATATTAACCACCCCCCACCCCCCCGCAACGGCTAAGTAATTCTGGTCTTCCTATATTTCCATATATTTTCATGAATTCTAGCTCTGATTCCTAATAACTGTACTTTATCTTCTTCATTTTTGATTTTAGGTGCAAAGCTAATGACATTTTGTTAATTTGAAAAAAGAAGAACCCTTTATTGTGTCTAATGTACTGGATCTCATTATCATCATCAGATTTCAAAGCTCCCTTCCTCTACCAGAAGTTGTTGAACAACAACAAGAAATCTTTGATATGATTAGCAGACAGATCTAGGCCATCATATAGGGTAGAATTCAAGAGAAATAAAATAGCTTTTAAGAAGGATGCTTCTACTTACACATTCAAATTAATGTTTTCCTCTAAGTGGCCACCTTTGGAGGGGTCATTTACTTATTCTAATGACACTGTTATTATTCAAAATATGTTTTAAAGCCTGTTTTGTTTTGTTTTCATTCAGCTTCAGAACCCATTTATGAGTCACCTAAGAAAATTATTTGTCTCTGTGTATTCCTCATTTAATAAACACTTATATTGGCTAAATTGATGCAGCTATTGTCCTAAGACGATGTCCTTTCTAAACGTTCCTTTACTTGATCCTTATGCCAACCTCATGAAGCAGATAATATGATCATCCTAATTTTATCAATAAGGAAACTGAAGTATCACCCAATATTACACACTTAAGAATTTAGGGAGTTAGGGGCGCCTGGGTGGCTCAGTTGGTTAAGCAACTGCCTTCGGCTCAGGTCATGATTCTGGAGTCCCGGGATCGAGTCCCGCATCGGGCTCCCTGCTTGGCGGGGAGTCTGCTTCTCCCTCTGATCCTCCCCCTCTCATGCTTTCTGTCTCCCATTCTCTCTCAGATAAATAAATAAAATCTTAAAAAAAAAAAAAAAGAATTTAGGGAGTTAGACTGAACTCAAAGCCCTCATAGTACCCGATTAACCACCACATTACATTACCTCTCACATCTAACTTTTATTTCCAAATTAGCAACCACATTTTTCACAAAGTATAAAATACCTCTAAATGTTATTTTTGTCTTTAATGTAAAGTGGCTTCTTTAATGGCTCTTTGGAGATAAATTGAGAAACTTGAAGCAAAACAAGAACCTGAGTCATGAAAGATTAAATCATTTATACACTTACTGTGGAAGGAAAGTGGAAAAATCTCTGCTAGAAAAAGTTTTCTGCTTATCCTTTTGCTAACCAGAAGAACTGATATGGACATAGCCTTCTTTCCTTTAATGTCTAGGGAATTGAGGTTTTACTGAGGCAAATGTAGCATCAATTCCACCAATTCAAAATGATCATTCTTGAGTTTAAGATGTGCTATGTGCTGTGTCAGCACTATGTTGCCTTTCACTAACTTGGTCGGACCATTACTCAGTTGATCTTGATGAATCTCTACTAGTGGGATGATTTTGATGAGCTATAAATCAGCCTCGATGTCTTTTTGTCCCCTTATATTTGTCTTGGTAGACTGTAGAAATAAGTTAGCTGAAAATTTTTGTCCAAATATAGATCCAAATAATACAAAAAATATAAATAGTGTGTGTGTGTGTATAGTATTGTGATTTCTATTCTTTTATTCTTCTACATACTGTCATCAAAGATCTAATCCAAATAAGAAAATTGAATGACTCTAAATTTCTTATGGTTCTATGAATTGTTCATAGGCCTAAATTAAAAATATAATTGCTCTTCATAGGAAAACTTATTTCTCATGGGGGGCTCATTTAAGTGAAATTCTTATAAAAGTGTTTGCTTCACCATGAGATGTAACCTCCATCAAGGTAATGATTATGTCTATTTCATTCACCATCATACTCAGCAACTAATACAATGCATGGTACCTAATAGTAGGTGTTCAATAAATATTTATTGAATGAATAAAGATTTCATTCTTACTCCTATAATTAAGGTCTTTTTCTAGCCTGGCAGGAGTAATTCATATCCTTAGAATGCTCTCATAATATTTCAGGAATAGACTCAAGTGGCCTCAATGTAGAGAAATAAGTGATTTGGAATGCCAAGATTAATCCCATTATCTTGTGTTTTTATAAAATTTTAACCTATTCCAGCTGTATTGTATACATCCTTGTTATGTGCAACAATATCCATAAGAATAGCAAAATAGATTTTGTTGCTTCTGCTTTTACAGATGATAAAATAGACTCAGGCAGTTTAAGACACAGGCTCAAGGGTCGCACTCTGAAGTCAAAAACCTAAGCAAGGATTTGAGCTTCTTCCCACAGAGTTCAGAAGGGTGTAAATTAGAGCATAAATTATTTAATGACCTAGATTCATCTTTTTGCATCCAAAATGAGGCTACTATATTTGCATCTTTGTGACTGCTGAGGAGAGAGAAAACTCATGGCGGCTGGCAAGAAGGGCAAGCAAATTAATCAGTTTATAAAATGTTTATAAACTCACAAAAATTTCAGGAGTCCCCAGTCTGATTCTGCTCCTACTAATTCTACATATGGAGTTTCTTGCACAGCTTAGATCTAATGGTCAGTTCAGATTTATTCTGTTTATGTTTTAGATATTTGAGGTGTGAAACATATTGAGTATCTCAAAGCTGGTTATCAAAATCAATGGTATTTGTGAAATGCATTATGAAAAGGCTAATTATAATTTATTATGAAGCCTCCCTACATCTATTGTGCATAAAGTAATGTGCTCTTCACAGCAGGCCCTAGTTTCATTAACCTTCTCATAGAAGCAGTGATCTCATTCAGAAATCTTATTTCTGAATTATGTGATCATACCAGACCCTGATTCCTTCATACCTGGGGGGCAGGGGAAAGACAAATGTGCAGCTGTGAATTGGTTTCACAGGTTTACATTGCTAAGGGAGGTAGGGAAAGATGAAGGAAAAAGGTAGTCATTTCACTACTAAAGCTACTAATACTTCTTTTCAAGGCATTATTTTCTACTTTCTTTTTTATTGTTCCCTTCATTCCAAAAAATGACATTTTAAAAGAAAAAAAAAATCACAGTAAATGAAAGAGTGACACAGAGTGATAGAGTGATGAAGGTATATAGTGATGTGTATTTAGAGGGGAAGGAAAATGACCACAAGGGTCTCTGTCACTTTCTGTCTTTCCCTCTCTCTTTCCTTCAGTTCCTTTTTCCAGGTAGTGAGTTCATTCCCTTGATAATTTTATTTATTTGAGAGAGAGAGAAAGAGAGAGCATGAGAAGGGGCAGGGTCAGAGGGAGAAGCACACTCCCTGATGAGCAGGGAGCCTGATGTGGGGCTCGATGTTGGGACTCCCAGATCATGACCTGAGGTGAAGGCAGACGCTTAACCGACTGAGCCACTCAGGTGTCCCTCCCTTGATAATTTAAAGACAATGAAAATGACACTTCCATTATTATTCTACTTCAGGTACAAATCTCTTCTCTATCCAACACTCTATCTTGTTGAAAAGGCCAGAAAATTCATGATTCCTTTGGATTTTTTGTAAAACAAACAACAAACAAACAAAAATAAAACAAAACACATTGCAAACTAAAGGTATGTTCTTTCTGTACACTTTCACACAAGGAACTCAAGATAGCCTCTGAAGCCTTATAATCTCTTTCTCCTCTGTTTTAAATGGCCTTAGCTTTTTATAATTTTCATGGAGGCTGTAAATGCAATGAATGCTGAGTCTGTCAAGTTATCAGCTCTTAACAGCCCACTGACCCTTTCTGCTGGTGTCATTTCAATTCCTCATGTAAATTTAGCTCTTCCACAGGATCTAAAACCCTTGGGTAGGTGTTGAGGAGCAAGGATTTCCTGACTTTGCAAGGTCCTTTTAGCTGGAATAAGAATCAAGTTGGCATGAGGCAGATTAATAGAAGAAAATCAAATTTAATTTCCTACATTATGAGGAAGCCACACAAAAGTGGAAATTCCAAAGACAGGCCACTTGAAAGTATATATGTCATTCTGAACTAAGGACAAGGGGGTAGAGCTCCAGGGCTTCAAAGGGAAGAAATGCAATTCAGAGGAAGAAGAAAAAGAATTAATGTTTGGTAAACAGATGTTTGCTGGGCCACTCAGAAAAACTGGGACATAGAGAACTTTGATCAAACAGGCCTTGCTAGGTTCCTCCTTATCTACTGTACCTAGATCATGTCCTAGTGTATTTACCTATGGTGATAGCTCTCATCTCGGAGCAGGTCCTCGATCTAAATTCTTTTTGGCAGTTGTGGAGGTAAAGAGTTTTTCCTGAATCTGCTGGGATTTGATTGCTTTTTAACTCAAAATTATCTTCATGACAAGGTGGCCTGTCTTGGGGCCTAGGGTGGGTTAAAAAAAATCTCTGGGCTACTATTTATCTTTTTAGGATCATGTCAGCCAGGCTTTTGATCTCACTTAGACGTTAACACAGCAGGACTAAGAACAGGACTTTTCACTGACTATGACCAGGATTTTGCTTTATGTTACATTTCTAATTGTTGCAACCCTTTTGTATCAGCATACAGTTGGGCTGTTCCTCAGTCCTTTGGGTAATATTCAAGCTCTACTGAACCCAAATCCTTCATTCTCCTGTCCTTTATTTTTCCAGGGAAATAGCTTCTTTCTTGTTCCTCCTCTTTATGGTAGAGTCTTCACTACTGGCTTTCAGATCCCTCTGAGGCCACTTGCCTAGCAAACTCCTTAAACAGAATCCTCTTGGAGGATAAGTGCCTATTTTCCATGGACTTTCCCAAATATTCTAACCCACCTGTCTCCCAGCTCTTGGTCGTTATTGATGGGACTATTCTCTTTCCGACCAAGTCCTAGTTAAAATAGTATACATAATATAGGCAATCCATTTTCATAAATGTTTTAATCATACTTTAAAGTCAAATAATTCTATATCTGATGTAAGCATTAACTATGAACAGTTTTGAAATTGTCTGAAAACAAGTCACATTTGTTTGAATAAGTATACACTTAATTTAGACAATATACATCTTCATATTCTTCCATAAATTTTTTTAAAAAACAATTACAAAAGATATTACAGTGAAATCTGAATTCTGTCGCTTAACCACAAAAGTGCCCTGGCTTAATAAATCATGAAGGGGATCAATGAGGCTTGCACTGAATGCCTGAAAGAAGGCTGCAATCATTCATAGGGAGTAACTTTGGATGATTACTAAGTTCTCTAAAGTAGTCGAGACTGCAGAAAACCATAAATGCTTTGTCCAACAATTATCACTATCTCATATACTACTGGAGCCATTTTGAAAGTATTTCCAATAAATCCACAAATGCCTTGACTGGAATTTACATGGACTATTTCTGCAGATCTCTATTGTAACTCTCAGTTACAAGGGTTGCTGTCTGAACGGAATAATAATGTTCTTTTGTCAAGATGATAAATATTTGTTTATAATTGTAGATCTTTTGGTCAAATGCTTCTACTCAAGAGGAAAAACAACAAAAGGAATGTTGCTGCTATGCAGAACAATGTAATGACATAGAAATATGAAAAATCACAAAACTGATTTAGTGTAGACTACGGATGATTAAGGAGCAGCCATTTAGAGGCTTAATTGAGTTAATTTCTCTTCTTCATAGCCAAGAAAATACATTTCTTGAATATGTTGTTCTATGTACCATGCACTGTACTAGATCCTAGAGGAAAATAAGGATGACTAGATTTGGTCTCTATTTCCAAATTACTGCAAATATGGAGAGAGTTTATGATGGATAAGCAAGAATACAATAACATGGTTATGACTGAAAAGAAGGTGTTTTCATATAGCTATTTACATGGCTAATTTACACTTTTCACCATTAACATAGGGATTGTGCCTGAGTTTCTAAACAAACTATTTATTGAAATATTAAATATACAACAACTGCTATTGTTGAAGAGGATTTCCCAGCTTATTTGAAGAGAAAAATATACAGATGCACAATATATAATCCCTAAAGGGGGTGAAGTTGCTTAAGGGACAAGCCTATGTCTTAGCCTAAGCATAGCCAGAGGACATAGAAGGTCTTCATTAATTTGCTGGTGACTGAATGAACCTAAAATAATTATAAAACCTATACGAGAACTTATTACTCATGTGGTATGGCCTGGGTTCATAAACATTGAATATATAAAAATCAATGATATGTTTAGAGAAGGAAAATGTTAGAAAGCGTTAGCAAAGAGAAGCTATTAGGTATGAATGAGGGCCAATGTGTTGTGTAATTAAATCATGAATATCTAGCCAGTAATCATTTTAATGATTGATGGATTCACAAGGGCAAACTTTTTTTGCAGTATGTGTCTATGATATATGAAAACATATTTACTGGAGTACATTGTTGAGCGTCAGCCTGCACTTCCAATTCTTTCCTAAAAATAACTTATCTTGCAAAGTGTTTCAAGACATGAGAATGTTTGGCCTTAGTTCATGGTATCCCGAGTGAAGGCATCTGTATCTGCTCCCAATGGCAACACTACTTCATTTACATAGTTCTCTGAATCATTTTCGCATCTTTCTTCATACACCATGGGTAAGAATGCAAGTGCTGAGTATTCTCTGAAGTCAATGGAAATCTGTTATTAGGTTAGCTTGATATGGGTGTTGCAAAAAATTAGAATTTTTTCCTTATGACTAAGGACCAAGAAAAACAGATGGTTGGGTGAGGAATGTGGAGTTTGTCGGATAAAGCTCTTGCCAACAAGATTTGGTGCTAACATAATATATTCAGTCAATTGGAGCATCTTGATGATACCAAATATAGAAAAGAAAGATGCTTCTGGTTGTCTTTGTAACTTATGTGATGATTGAAAGAAAACTGGCTTAACTTGGACCCAGTGATACTTGCTTATTTAGGACAAAGGTCACATTTCTAATGTAATCCGACTCTGTAATCTGACTTCTACAAGTAAATAATAATTTTTCACTTTTAAACCAAAGCAATTGTTAAAAATTAATCTATGATCAAATTAAACATATCAATTTTACACATAGATAGAAAAAGGGAGATAGATTATAGAGCTCATGTACAAAAACAATTTGATTGTTACATGATAGAATTAATAACCAATTTTAAGTTCTGAAAAGGCCTTCCTAATCCAACTGGGGAATCTAATACAAAATACAACAAAGCAGTTATCCTTGCATATAATCCTTATTGCATTCCAGTAAAAAGTGGGCAATCTATGGTGCTATTTATGGCACAAGAACAAGCTTTAATGCCACTTAACTTCTATATGCCCCTCTTTAGTTTCTTTTCCTCTCCCTTTTATTGGCCTACATTCCAAGGTTACTTTTCTCTTGGGCAGCCCGTCTATATCTTCTTTATATCCCAGTCTTTCTTCTCATAATTGTGTTGTGTGATTATAGTCCCTTTCCTTACTCTTTAAATTTATTTTCCTTAATGTCTTGACAGACACATCCACAGACATTTTTAGTGATTAATACCCTTGTCTTTGGAACTAACACATTTGGCAACTCTCAACATTTGGTACTGTAGATGTCATCTTAGAATAAAATTAGTCATTCTATGATATTTTCTGATGGGCATTTAGGAAAGACTGGAAAACAGGTAGCTTTCTCCAGGGCCGAATATGATTGTCTTCAGGGAAAGAGAGACATGGAACATCAAAGACAGGAGAAGCAAATCATCTTTTCCACACCGGTTTTTATATAGTCGTGAGAAGAGGATCCATATGCTAGGTATGAACATACCACAGGATCTTGAAAAAAATTTGGAGTAAGAAAAAAAAAAACAAACAAAAAACCTAGTAACACAGGCCTGAAATAAAACTCATTCCTTTTCCTTACTGACTATCTTAGGCCAGTCACAGCTATGGTAAACCTGCTTCCTCCTCCCCAAAATGAACAAAATGGTACAAGTCTTTAAGATGGTTGAGGAGCTAGAAATAATACATATAAAGAATCCATCACAGGATTGAAATGATTATTGTATTTATTTTTATAATTCCCCATACATCGTTATTGATCAGAACAGTGAGATAAATGACAGTAGTATGACCCCTCTGATGAAGGCCAGATGCTTATTTTTATGGTTACGTTTATTCTTTCATGTTGTCAATATATGCTTGATATACTAACATAATAACATCAGAAAAGTTATTGCTAGGTTTCTTTTTATCTTTCTTTAAATTTTTCTTTCTTTTTCTTTTTATTTAAAAGAGAGAGAGAGAGAACATGAGCTGGGGGAAAGGCAGAGGAAGAGGGAGAAGCAGACTCCCTGCTGAGCAGAGAGCCTGATGTGGGACTCGATCCCAGGGACCCTGGGACCATGACCTGAGCTGAAAGCAGACGCTTAACTGACTGAGACACCCAGGCACCCCCTTTCTTTAAAAGTTTTATTCAAATTCCAGTTAGTTAACATAGGGTATAATATTAGTTTCAGGTGTACAATATAGTGATTCAACAGTTCCATACATCACCCTGTGCTCATCATGTCAACTACCCTCCTTAATCCCCATCACCTATTTCATCCATCCCCTTTAACTATGGCAAGTTTGGTAATTTATTTTTTATTTATTTTTTTTACTTTAAACTTCTTGTGTGCCTAAAATTCTGAGCATTTGAATCCCAAGATGGAAAGCAGTTTCAGAAAATTATTCCACTAAACCGGCATGTACCTCTGAGACTTTATTTCTGTAGTTACACTAAAGTAATAATAGTACCCTTATTCTTGCATAGTGATTCATAATATGCCAACATCTTTGTAGAAATATAATTGATCAGAAGATATTTTATCTACAGTTTTTGAGGGGAAAAAGTTGGAGGAAAGGGCAAATTAATCAAGGTCACAGGGTTTTTGAGTGGAGAATGCAAGACACAAACTCAATACCTCATTAGCTGTTTTCTACACTGCATGACTTTCTTATTGTTTGGACTTCTGTAATTCTGTCTGTAGATAAATAACTTCTGGATTAGTAGTTTGGTAGAATGAAACTTACATATTTATTTCTAGAATTTAACCAAATATCCTTAGATTTCAACACATTCCCTTACAAATAAGTTAGAAGAAAATGAGGCTCTATCTACACTAAAACAACTTCGCGTATGCTTTATCCACATGAAAGGGAAATTGTTTGAAAATCAATAGAATGCTAATTTCATACTAGTCATAGCTTGCCTTGCATTTTGATTAGGAAATAGTCTTTACAGCACTTTCTTGAAACCAGAATTATTCTTCACATGAGAGGAACAATTTGCCTTATTTTAAAAGATCATTAAAACAAATAAAGTTCTGGGGCACTTGGGTGGCTCAGTTGGTTAAACGTCGGCCTTCGGCTCAGGGTTCTGGGATCCAGCCCCAGGATCGGCTCCCTGCTCAGTGTGGAGTCTGCTTCTCCCTCTGTGCACCCCACCCCCATGCTCTCTGTCTCTCTTTCTCTCTCAAATAAGTCTATAAAATCTTCAAAAAGAGCTCCTTTATTAGTCACATTTAAAAATTCCTTAAGGCATGCTGCTATTTGAGAACAGTAAAATTTGGTATCAATATCAACCTATATAAATTGCTCCTAGCTTTTGAAAACTTCATTTATTTTCATTCAATTTCTTATATTCCTTTCTGTTTTGATGAGGCAACTAAAAATTCACTAATTTTTTTCTATGTGTAAAATATTACAAAAATTTGTCTTTCACTCCTGTTAACACCAAAGCTCCAAAGCTGGACACCAAAGTAAAAAGATTTTTAGGGTAACTTTATTTTGTCGTTATTTTTCCTGCAGCACTAATATAGCTTTCTAAGTAAGAGAAAGGGTATTTGATATGTCACAAAGTAGATTTTTGAATACTGCATAAGTATATTGTGTGGGTTGTTAGCAGTTTGCTGATCCTCCTTCTTTTTAAAATGAACTTGTAGAATATGTTTCAAAAGGGTAGGTAGGTATTCTTTTTTTTTTTTTTAAGATTTTATTTATTTGACAGAGAGAGACACAGTGAGAGAGGGAACACAAGCAGAGGGAGTGGGAGAGGGAGGAGCAGGCTTCCCACTGAGCAGGGAGCCCGATGCAGGGCTCCATCCCAGG
This sequence comes from Mirounga angustirostris, assembly GCF_029215605.1. Lineage (NCBI taxonomy): Eukaryota > Metazoa > Chordata > Mammalia > Carnivora > Phocidae > Mirounga > Mirounga angustirostris. The sequence continues at coordinate 109,653,750 of NW_026991711.1, read as the reverse complement.
ACCCTGGGATCGTGACCTGATCTAAAGGCTGACGCTTAATGACTGAGCCACCCAGGCGCCCTGGGTAGGTAGGTATTCTTTTTTTTTTTTTAAGTTTTTTATTGTTATGTTAATCACCATACATTACATCATTAGTTTTAGATGCAGTGTTCCATGATTCATTGTTTGTGCATAACACCCAGTGCTCCATGCAGAACATGCCCTCTTTAATACCCATCACCAGGCTAACCCATCCTCCCACCCCCTTCCCCTGGGTAGGTAGGTATTCTTAAACCAATTCACTCATCATGGGAAATGACCTTAAGGGCATTTAAAATCCTATAAAATGTAGGAACTTCTGTAATATCATTAAAAACACTCATTTAACTTTGGCTTGAAGATATCTGTGGTTCTCATTACTTCAAAGAAAGCCACTCTCCTTTGTTGGATATGAAAAAGCACCCTATTTCTATACTCTTTAGGGAGTTGTTTCTTATATTGATCTGAAATTTATCTCCCTGTAATTCCAATTTATTCGTTCCTCGTTCCTATCTCATGTATGGAACTATACAGATTAAGTTTTATTCTGTTTCTACATGACATTCCTCCAGACATCAAATAGTAAATATATAGATTTCAAAATTCTTCCTAAAGTATCACAGCCGGAACTGAACACCTTACTGTGCATTTCCTAACAAGAGCAATGCATAATGGAAATACTATTTCCTACGGACTATGAATATGTATCAGGTCATTGTCTCCCAGCAGTGCTACTCTGCTGGTCAAACTGGGTAAATTAACAACTACACTCCTCCTCCTCCTGGTCAGTTATTAAGTGTCAGGTACTATGTTAAGCAGTTTGCTTTATTTATATAACAACCATCTTAGTTGGGTATTTTTATTCATGTGATTCAGACAAGAAAACCCATGTCGTGCCCAAGCTTACATAGCTACCAAGGAGACAGGAAGCCTGAACTATCTCATGTCAAAGCTCATATACTTAGCCACCAGACAAAACTGCATTGCTAAAGTAAAATGCTGGCGACTCTTACCACATGATCAGTGGGCTCAGATGGGTACTGCTGGTGACAGTGATTTCCTCTGAAAACTAGACCTGTGCCTTGGCTTTGGGCGAGACTCCTTGTACCTGGTATTCAAGTCTGATTCGTCCTCTCTCTCAAGAATTGTGATTTATGCTTTAGCCTTTTGGAAAAAGTGGTTTCCTTCTAATCAGCTATTTTTAGGGTAACCTTTATACTGGTTTTGTTTTTGTTGTTTAATCAGCCAGAATTAGATTCTGTTGTTTACACTTAAGGCTGACACACTCATCTGAAGGATGTTATGCCACTATGGAATCTCGAGCTGTGATTAAGATGTGTTATGTTGTGGCACTTTTCTTATCTTTCTATTCAGTAATCTTATGAAACATGAGGTTAAATTTAGTTTGTTGCATAAGAACTCCACTCTTTTTCAAGTACTTGCCACCTCTCTGTTTAATAAATCAATTCATCTATAATTTTTCTGGGGATTATAATAACATTATAATTATAATATCTTAGTATCTTTAATATATCACTGACCCATTCTGAAAATTATGAAAACATTTAGCCACTCCCAGCCTTCTGTTGGTAATAACTGAAATAATATCGGTGACATTTTATGTATGGGATTATGACATTTTCATGCCAAAAACCATTTTTTTTTAAAGATTTTTATTTATTTATTTTATTTATTTATTCATGAGAGATAGAGAGAGAGAGGCAGAGGCAGAGGGAGAGCTCCGCGGGGAGCCCGATGCGGGACTCGATCCCAGGACCCTGGGATCATGACCTGAGCTGAAGGCAGACGCTTAACTGACTGAGCCACCCGGGCGTCCCCCCAAAACCATTTTTATTGATACTAAAAATTTACTTTTTTTTCTGATTGTTTTAGAGAAGAAAACAATGAACCGTTGTGCAATCAGTATATCAGTAGAATTGCCCTCTCAACATTTTCTCCGCAATGACTCATTATCTCTTTTATTCACTGTCCACACAATTTTCATTCCCACCCTGATAACACTGGTCTTATTTATCCTTATCTCCCTTCCCTTCTTGTACTGTCAATCCTACACCTAAACAAAAGGCCTGGGTAAAGTCTGATCTTCAAGACAACTCTTATCACCTACATTAATAATTGATTTCCCTGATTTCTAGTAATCCTAATTCATATCATACTACCTCGCACTGGACTTCAAACTGGGGAATATAGTTCTTGTGTTATATCAAATGTCTCACACTCGAGCCCAAGTGCAAGCACCTTTGAAAAGAAGAAACTGTTGCCTGATTTCCTTGTATTACTTCTGCATCTATTTCTCTATGGGAACTACAAAATCCCTGATCTTACATATTAGCCCTCTATTTCCTTAGGCTGCTTGGTTGGGACTTTTTCCTGAAGAAGCTACAAACTTATCCTAGTCATATAAATTCAGAGTCTGAAAACTGACTTGCATCAATATTCTTTTTGACTATAGTAGTTCTAGAAATGATTTCTTTTTCTTCTTTTTTTCTTTATGACCTAAGACTGCTTATATTTTTGATACATCGTGAGAAAAGACTTTTTGGTTTGTTTTCAGATGGTGTAATGAAGACCTTTCAGATTGTCTGCCAACCTAACAGTGGGGGTCCTGGCACTGTGGGTGATGCTCTGAGTGACTTCATTTTCCTGGACATAGCTATGTGCAATCGGTTTAGACACCTGGATCAAGCAGAAATTTTGATTGGGAATTCAGAGATACTAGTCAATTTTGGCTCTTTTCTGAACTGAAACTTCCAAACTGCAAAACAGTTGGGCCAGCATTTTTCCCATATAAAAGAAGAGCAGAGAAAGACTTCACTGAGAGTGGAATTTAAGATACTCAGAATGATTCAGACTTGAAGGACACTGTGATCCAGAGTGAGGGAGGAGAGAGAGAAGGAGGGGGACAAAATGAATGAGAATAACTGGAGGGACTCTAGAGGAACTGCCTTAATTCCTGATGCTTTTTTAGTCCTCTCTCCTGAAGGCTGGCATCTGTACCTTTTCCTGATGTTCGTGAACTACAGCTTTAGCTTTATCCTACATTTCCTATTTTTTGTAAAGTTAACCTGAGTAGGTTCCTATTACTTGAAAACTGAAGAAACTTAGCCTAGACACACAGCTGTGGATATGAAAAGGGGAAAAAAATTCAGAGTTAAAGGGAGATAATTTAATAGAGTTACACTGATATTAATAGGGTCATAACTTGTTTGATTTGGAAAATTTTTCAATCTGAATCATAAAGCAAGGGGCTATAGAACTTTTCCTCTTCAGCAGGTGGTAGTGGAACATGGAAGTGATTGCCCACAGACACACAGTTCAGAGAGACACGCTTGAGGATCACAGTGGTGCACAAGGACACTTCTTAAATTTAAAAGTCAGTTAACATTCTGCAACGTGAAAAGAAAGCAAGGGACTTTGTTGTATTTAATTGGAATTAAAACAGCATTTACAATGTAAATTCTGAGCAACCCAAAGTCTAGAAATTTCTTTCAATTATATATAGAATAGATATAATAGATTGCACTGATACAATTCACCCCGTCATTCCAAGAGAGAACCCACTGGCTCTAGAAAAGCACAAGATGTCGAGCTAATCAAAGAGATAATCCAGCTTGAGCCATTAGAGAACATTTCTTTAGCCTTGTTAAGAATTTTGCTTATTTCTTAACGAGACATAATTACAAGTCACTTCCAATATTACACTGCACAGCATTAGTAGTATTTCAGAATTTGAGTTGTTAACTACATGGTTGATACTCTATAGAAAGAAGATAGTCTTTCTCAAAATTATTTTGTGTTTTTATATATGAGGTTTTTCTTTTCTTTTTTCAAATGCATCCAAGAAAAATGAGAGTTGTCTAGGTGAATTCAACACATGATTTGCCTTTAGACTGTTGATCCTAGGAAGGCAGACATAACAATAAGTACTCTTCAGAGTAGTCTTCGTTAGACATTATTCTTATTGCTTGCTTTATACTACATATGTAAACCTCTTCTGCCTTCACTTTTAAGGAACCAAGGGCAGTACTAAAGTCAAAAGGTCAAGCGAATGCTTTGATAGCCCTAGAGAAGAATTTTGTCCATACGCTTGATTCATTGTTTCTTAATCAGGAAAATACCAAAAACTGGGATACAGAGCCATAATACACTTGCAAATGGTGTAACACTTTGGAGTATTAAAATATAGTTACCTGTGTGGTTTTGCTCTCCTGCTCTCTTGTAATCTGAAGGCAACAGTTACTTCTCATTAGTTGGCCTCACTGTTACAATGCTTGAGGCTATTCACAGCCCTATGGCATTGTTCAGTCTGCTAGCACACAGGAATATTACTGCAGTTCACAACTGATGGCAGGAATCAGGCTATTTTCCATTTTTTACACCCATCCCCAGTCCATCCAAATTGATTAGGGACTCTAAGTCTGATGCCAAACGATTTTTTTTAACTTTCTGCAGACTTCATTACAGTTAATATTACCCCAAAGCATCCATCTTTTTTAGAGGGCTGGTGAAGGCAGGAACGACTAAAGAGTAAGACCTTTTTGTTCCCCCAACTTCTTTCCGATAAACAAAATTGTTGTACCTGAACATGTGATACATGATACATGATGGAATGGTATTTCAAGCAGAGAGGTGGGAGGATTGCTAATTGAGAGAAGATTAAATGAGAAGAATGGAATATGGAAACCATTTGTGGAGACCAGGCCAGTAAGGTGAAAAAGGGAGATGGAAAAATGCCTTTGGAATGTTTCTCATTTTAAAAGGACAGGGAAGGATTCTAAGCCTTAAGCTAAGTATCTGAAACATAATCAATGTTTGATGAATAAATGAATAAATGATAAATGTGAAAAGATGAATGTATGAGTGTACTTCTCTGGTACGTTCAGCTAAAAGAAGTATCTAAGCATTGAATTTCACCTATGTTGAATGACAAACGTTTGCATGGAAACTGAACACAGTATTAACAATGAAACGTATAACAATACTTTTTAGCTGTTAATTCATCTTTTTTGTTTGCTTATCTGCAATTTTTCAAGGCAATGTTTTAACATTGTGAGACCTATGTAAATGAATAAAACAGTCCTTAACCTGGAAGAAATTTCCATTCTAAAGAGATTATATAATTGTATAAAAATGATAGAGGGCAGTAATCAGAGAAGAAGGGGTGGCTGATCAGAAGTGAGTTGAGAAATATGTAAATATTGAAGTAGTTAAATTTGTACTATAAAGAGACTTATTTTTCAAGCTTTTAAATTAACCTTTAAATTTTTCTATTACAAAAGTAATATGCATTTATTAAATAAATTTTTCATAAAATGGACAGTGTAACAAGGGGGAAAATCACCCATCCCTTGTTCAATCCATAGATATTAACACACATGTATATTGCCTTCTAGAATATGCACAACTAGGAGGATTACCCCAGCAATATCTAAAACAGCAGAACACTTCTAATAGCTAAAACATTTAGTGTTGTGTACTAAAGAAGTAGTTAGTAAAACAGAAACAACCGTAAAAAAGATATTTCATAAGCATATTTAGCTATAAAGAAATCCAGACAATAAATGCCTATTATACTTCTGGTTTCATACATTTATATTTCTATCAATCTCTATATATTATCTATGTATCTATCATCTATCTATCTTTTTACCTATCAATCGAGAGTCAACACAACACAAAAAATAACTTACTAGAAGTAAAAGAACATGCTTCTAAACCATCATTTCAAAGAATGAATAAAAAGGAAAGATTATCACTGTTGATATTTGAATTAGTGGTCTGGGAAATCAAGTAGAAGAATACCTCAAAACACAAATGCAAAAATATAAAGAGATGAAAATCATTAAGTAGAGAAAAGAGGCAAAGAAAACAGATACGAGGGGCGCCTGGGTGGCTCAGTTGGTTGGGTGACTGCCTTCGGCTCAGGTCATGATCCTGGAGTCCCGGGATCAAGTCCTGCATCGGGCTCCCTGCTCAGCGGGGAGTCTGCTTCTCCCTCTGACCCTCCCCCCTCTCATGTGCTCTCTCTCTCTCATTCTCTCTCTCAAATAAATAAATAAAATCTTTAAAAAAAAAAAAAAGAAAACAGATACGAAAGACATAAGATATGAATAATAAAGGTCTCCAAAGGAGAAAAAGAAACAGATGGAAGAGAGACAGTAATTCAACAAATAAATAAGGAAATTTCCCTGGTGTGAAGAAATACTTGAGTCTGCAAATTACAGTTATTCACTGATTTCCAGACAGCGTTGTTGAACGCAGACCTATGTATATCCAGGAAAAATTCCTGAACCCTAAGGTTAAAAAAAAATCTTATAGTCTGCCACATAGAAGACTAAAGTTATAAGCAAAGGAACATAATTTTTCCTCAGTGACCTGAGATATTACAAGATAATATAGATTCTTGAGACAAATGGACTTCAACCCAAGAATCTTCTACCCAGCTAAGAAAACTTTCACATGGCTGTGAAATGTTGGAGAATACATAAGCTTTCATAACATATATTATCCTCATATTTAGTTTTCAAGCAAAACGCAGTAAACATTAAATGAACCAGATCAGTGATCTCAATGGGAAGAAGAGAAGAAAACAATGCAATGATGAGTGGCAGGCAAAGATAAAATAACTAAAAATATATGAGCAGTCCAAGTTATGGTTTCCTAAAGTAGAAGAAACAAACTTTTATAAGAAACTTAAAGTGCTAAACCATCACAGCAAACTACTGAGTGGAGATGGAGTAGAGAAATAAGGTACTTCCCAGAGTTTTGTCGCTTGGTGGGGATGTAAGGAAGTGAAAGTATTTTCAAAGTCTTACTCTCTTTGTGGTAGGGAAAGAGTGTAGGAAGAAAGAGAGCTGATGTGAATAAATAGTTGGTGGTTTTTATACAGCGACTGAGGATATGTGTTTGGTCAGGAGTGTTAGTTGAAAGAAATGCAATCACCAATGGAAAGCAGTCAAGCCAAGCATGATTCATTGTTACAGCAAATGTGAATAGGCACCATCTGTATTGAATGGAGAGTCCTACCTGGCCTCCTGCATTATCTGCATTTCTATTTTTAAAAGGGAAGAGAAAATAAAATCTGAACTCTGATTCAACCTCACTAAGAGAAATCTTGTGGAGTTATTTTTGTTTACGTCCTAAGAAACAATATTTGTTAAGACATTTCTTAGAGTTTTCTGTCCCTTACTTCTCTTAAAAATCTCACTAAAAATAAATTATTTCTTTACCATCCTATATACACTATCTAAATAAAGACAGAAAATTTAATAAAGAAGCATCTAACTTTCCTTTCAAAAATGAAATCCTAAGCAAGGATCTCACTCTTCAGATAGAAAAGGATCACTAATGTCCTTTCTCGAGTAGAAAAGAGAGAATGCTCATGCCTCATCGTTTTCACAATGAAACAAGGAAAATTTAAAAAAAAATTTCTAAAAAGGAGCTTGAATGTAATCTGTTTGATGGAAGTATAACTGTGTGTATAGATTTGATTTAGTTAAATAATTATTGATTCAACAGTTTCATTGAATGCTGGTTATATACATCTCATTGTGATTGTTACAGAAGAAACAGAGATGAAGGACATAATCCTGCCCCTTCAGGAATATACAGACAGGCTGATAGTCACACACACACACACACACACACACACACGTATGCACACACACACTAATCTTATAAAATAAGTGCCAGAAACAGTGGTGGCTAAGGGCAAGCTTTTTTATAAGTAGGTTAGGAAAGTCTTCAGAGAGGAAGATCCACTTGGAAAGGAGAAGTATGGAGAGGAATACTCCATGGAGTCTACAATGGAAGAGCATCTGTGAAGCCAGAGAAGTAAGATACAGGTTGAGGGACTGGCTGTTACCGTGTATGGTGGCGATAGAGAGCGCAAGAGAGAAGCTTAGATGAGCTGTCATAGGGGAGGTGCAAGGTGTGGCTCCAGCTTGCATGTAGACGGTGCTGAGGTTTTGCGCTTCGCTCCTGTAGGCAATAGAGAGGCATTGATAAGCAATGATTAAGACCCTCCCTATTTTTTTTAAAGATTTTATTTATTTATTTGACAGAAAGAGAGCGCAAGAGCAGGAACACAAGCAGGGGGAGTGGGAGAGGGATAAGCAGGCTTCCCGAGGAGCAGGGACCCCAACATGGGACTCAATCCCAGGAGCCTGGGATCATGACCTGAGCAGAAGGCATATGCTTAACAACTGAGCCACCCAGGCGCCCCAAGACCCTCCCTATTTAGAACTCTGAGTTAGCCCCAGATTCTAAATTGCTGATGAGCTACTGTGGTGTTTTCAGGTCTGAAACTTAAAATAACTCTTTTTGACAAAACATTTTAGTAGAATTGGTTTTAACCAATATAAAGTAATGAATTAAACTAAGTTAAAAATCTGAATTGAGCAGTTAGATACTGTTCTAATAAAAAGTTTTCCGAAAACATAATACCCTTTCTAGTAGTAGTGCACTCTTAATTTGCATGAGCCTTTCTTATTTCTGAGTAAAATGCCAAGAGGAAGGGAAACATATATAATAGAGTTTATTTTATCACTCTAGAGCCAATGTATTTACACATCTTAATATCTCTAAAATCAAGATGCCTTATAATCAATGTCAACTTGCAACTTTAATTCCAGATTTTATTTTTTTTCAGCAAGATCTAAAATAACACATTATCTCCAATTTAGTGGAGTTGCTATTTCCAGTGAGTAACCTTGATGTACTTAGCCTCCACAATCATGAGTGAAATTTTTGGCTCCAGTGTAATTTCTGAGTTTTGGCTGGAGAGAGTAGAGTCCATTGTTAATACCTCTGCAAGTCTGATTCCTTACATTTTTGCAAACAGAATAATTGTATATTCTTCAAATGTGCTAGCTAAAACTTTAGAAAGACTCTTACTTTTTAAATATTTGATAATTTAACAGAAAAACAAAATTGAATCAAAACATGGAATTCTTAAAATTGAGCATGGGAATAATACTACATTAGGGAGAAATGTATAAGCAAATATGATATTTTTAACCTAATTTTTAATCCAGAAATTTTGAATTTAATCTCACAAATTCTAATATTAACATATAACAAATTCAAAGTGTTCAAAGCACTATTACCTGCTGGGTACAAGAAATATAACAAATAATTGCAAACTTGCAAGTTATTAATATCCTTCAGTTGCAAATTTCACTGCATATTCATACCTCATGAATTGATAATGATTCATCAGCTAGCAAATGTCTCACTTTTTGTGTAAAGAGTATTTGTCAAAGGGGTTGGGAAATAAGAAGCAATATGATAAAATTAGTTTAAATATTTCAGTAGAATTAAAATAAGCCCAAAGTTAACATTTAAATTTGCATGCATGAAAATCATTGTTGTTTGAGGATTTTTACAACTTTTTTCTTCTGTTGAAAACACATATTGGTTGACATATCAAGATACATATTTTATAAAATATTTGATTATTCTGTTTGATGTCCTGAAAGCTTTAAAGTTTGCCTTTTTTCTTTAACTTACAACTCTTTTAAAGAAAATAACTGTGATCCTCCTATCTCTGTAGGGAAATTGTCAATGAAGTGCAAATCTGAACTTCTGAAAATGCTTCTCACCCTAGAAGCATTATCACCAGTGACTCCCTCCGGGAGTTCATAAAAGTTGACAGAAACCACTGAAGGGATTATAGATTAGTAGACTATTATTTTTATCTGTACATGTGCTCCAACATTAAACCATTCCATACTAAGACTATCACTGTTGTTTGATTTCATAATAAATCAATGATGAGGCAATGACTCTCTTCAAAGAAGAAGCCTGTGGCCCTAAGAATTTTGGACCTAAGATTAGATTCCTTCACCATAAGATTCCACTCCTACTCATTTACATTGAAGGGGGGTATTTTTGAACTGTTTTAAGAAAAAATGCAACATAATTAGTGTATACCATAGAGTCAGGCATATAATAGATGCTCAATAATTGCTGGTAGGATCAGATAATTTATTTACTCACTTCTGTTTGAAATATCTCTAGCTTATTTTATCTTAACATAATCAAGACAAAAAAAAGAGAGCCATGTTTCTTTATGATTATTTTCACTACAAGTTTTTTAAGGCAAACATAATATAATTTAATGACAATGTCATATCAATTTTCTACTTTAATTTGTGTGTTATATGACCACTCTTTATAACTTTTCTGTATTTTGCAATGCATGCTGTAATGTAGGTAATATTTAAAAGGGGGGGGGTATTTTTTAAAGATACAAAGGAGAGGGTGAATATGACAGAAACACTGTTGGTTTCCTGTCCAATACCTGCTCCCTCCATTTCTTTTTCATATTAGAATATTAGTTTTAGCTTTATAGTATCTGGCTGTAATAAGTACCTAACTCGGGTATTTATTTGATGACTATGCATTGTAGGTTAGGGATCATGATTGGACTAAATCCACAATTTTCAAACTTTAACATGCACTGTATTCACCTGGGAGACTTGCTAAGACATAAATTGCTGGGTCCCACCCTCAGATTTTTCTAATTCAGTCGGTCTGAGATGGCAGCCGAGAATTTCCATTTTTAACTAGTTCCTAAATAATGCTGATGTTGTTGGTTCAGGGAATACAATTTAAGAACCATTAGTCTAAGCCAAAAATAAGTACTTCCTAGTGCCATACACATAGATAGTAAACACCTAAATATTCATACATACTGGTTGATGACCATTGCTCATTCTAATTAGTAATATTCTGGTTTTTCTTTTTAAAGATTTTATTTATTTATTTGACAGAGAGAGACACAGCAGGAGGGGGAACATAAGCAGGGGGAGTGGGAGAGGGAGAAGCAGGCTTCTCGCCGAGCAGGGAGCCCGATGAGGGGCTCGATCCCAGGACCCCGGGATCATGACCTGAGCCGAAGGCAGACGTTTAACGACTGAGCCACCCAGGCGCCCCGTAATATTCTGTTTTGATAGGTGATTATGCTACACTGGCTGTTGAATATTTAAATATCACTCCAAATAATTCATTTTGTTTTTCCTTTCTTGGTTTAGAAAGGTGTATGAGAGCTGATTCTGGCCAAAGGTAGTAAGAGCTCTACTGAAAACTTCTGAAAAATATTTTCTTGTTTTTGGAAAAAAAAAAAAATGCATCTGAAGAAAGAGATTTTCTGGATCTGGATATAGTCTTCTATCTACATGTGACACCAGAAAATAAGGTAGCTATCTTTGGATAAAAAAAGGAGTATGTTTTAGAGGATAAGCCAATCATTGCAAAAGGCTGAGCAGAGACATGAAAGAAACCTAGGACCTTAATGATATTGCTGAGAGGTCCATTTTGGGGGACTACACAATCTTAATATTTTTTGTTATATGAGATTACATGTGTTGGTTTTTAAGCTGCCTTTTTTTTTTTTTTAAGATTTTATTTATTTATATGACAGAGAGAGACACAGCAAGAGAGGGAACACAAGCAGGGGGAGTGGGAGAGGGAGAAGCAGGCTTCCCCCGGAGCAGGGAGCCAGATGTGGGCTTCCCGCTGAGCAGGGAGCCACCCAGGGGCCCTGTAAGCTGCTTTTCATAGATTTCTTTCCTTGCAGCCAAAGCATCCTGCTACAGTGGATAATCCATATGGCATAGTAAGTTAAAAAGTACTATATCTCTTAATTGGAGGGCAAGATGTGACAGAAGAAAACAGGAAGGTAATTTTTAATTAGTTTAAAAGTCATCAGTTTAAAATAATCATACATGTGTTCAACAGGAAAAACATTCCAAGTTAATCATTGCAATGCTGTGTGATTTATTTTAATTTTTTTAGATTTAAAAAAAATTAACAAAGTCTAACAAATGTTACCATTGTCTTTTTGATGGAAACCAGGTAGAGTTTGTAAAATAGCAGTTATTATTTAAATCAGAGATTTTTGTTTGTCAGAAAAGTTCTTTACTGCTGATTACTTTGGAGTAAGATGAATTTAGGAAAATAAACATTTCCTTTTGAACAAAGTATTGACTTTTCATAATTTGAATACAAATTCAGTTATATCTATTGCAACTTTTTAAATATTGCTCTCAGACCACCTTCTACTAGAAACCAAACTCTCCTTTTTACCTGTTACCATTCATGTACGGTTTTGATATTTCTAGGCAGGAGACATTAGGTTTTGCACTGATTACTGTCTGTCATTAAAAATGTGATCTTGAGGGAGCGCCTGGGTGGCTCAGTCGGTTAAGCGGCTGCCTTCAGCTCAGGTCATGATCCCAGGGTCCTGGGATCGAGCCCCACATCAGGCTCCCTGCTCAGCGGAGAGCCTGCTTCTCCCTCTCCCTCTGCCTGCTGCTCTGCCTACTTGTGCTCTCTCTCTGTGTGTCAAATAAATAAATAAAATCTTTAAAAAAAAAATGTGATCTTGAGAAAATTAAAGAATAGATATAGCACTGAGCTGGAAACAATGAGACTTCTAGGGTATAGGGAACTAGTAAGCCCAATTAGTTGACACATAGTACCAAAACGTCTGTATTTTATCCAGAATAGCAATAACGTCCCCACTTTGTCCTCCTGAGTTCATAACTGGTTGAAATGTAGACATGGTTCAAACATTTAGAGACTAGACTTATATTTACATTTATTGCTAGTTAGGTTGATGGAAGAACATGGTTTTGGATCAGCGTGGGAAAAGTGAGCTAACTCCCCCAGAGTTAGCAGATTGATCTACTCAGTTATTGACCCACCTGGATGACCACATCCTGCCCTGAAAGAACAAGCAAAACACAACCTCTTCACAGGAAGGCAAATATAGAAAAAGACAGAATACAAGGAAATTAAATTTCTTCTGCCAAAAGCATTAATCAAATAAAGCATTCCTTCCTGGGGCAGAATGAGTGAGGGCACAATGCAGCTGGAAATGTTTCCTCTATTATTTTTCCACTTGGGCAGTTGAGTAAAATTTTGCTCTCCTCTACGCATTCAGGAGGAGTAATGGATGAGTGCCCTTCCCCCCATACACTCACTCAATACTTCGTACTTTCCTGTCTCTCACTAGACTTTGACAATTAGATTTGTAGTCAATGGAACATGGCTGGCCCCACCAGGGGAAGAGATCAGCAACTGGCCAGGCTTCCGCACCATACCTAGGACTACTCTTTCTGTTTGTTTTGTTTTGTATCTTGGTGGGGGAGACACTAGTGTTCAGTTTACCTCTAACATGAGGAAATTTTAAATTAGGTCATAAAATAACATTAATATAATTAACTCTAAGAACCAAACGGTATCCTTTATTCTAATTCTCCTCCCAAATTGTGTCCAGGTACCTTGTGCAACAGAACTCAACAGAGGTTATGCAACACGGATGCCAACCACAGAGAAATTCCTATGATTTGAATTAAATTCTGAGAAAGGAATTAAAAACCCAAAATGTAATCGCCATTCCCTCATAAGTGAAAGTAAAATATGATCAATGTCCAGAGTAATTAATTACAGATTTAAAAAAAATTAAATTCTGAGAAAAATCCCTAATTTCTTATTCTGCTCACACTTAGCCAGGACAGGATTTTTTTTTTTCTTTTTTTTTTTAAACCTGGGTATATCTGGAGTCCTTTCAGCAGCAACAACCTAGGCTATCTTTAAAAGCTCTGGATATGGTTTCTCTCACATTTTCAAAATTTGAACTAATCCAATGCAAATTCACGTTCTTTAATTTTTGAAGAGTACTAACAGTATTAACTTTTGGAATTGGATACACAAATGAACAGTACAAGCTCCCATCATACATTTTAGAAATGCAAATAGCTTTCCAGTTGCTAAGGTCTTGTCTGAGGCAAAGATACTCAGTACCCAGAAATCAGTACTTCACGTAAACCATGTAATTGATGCTCCTGCTAAGAACCCACAGGAGAGCCTCAGCAATATCTGTGGGAAGAAGCAAACTCTTCTCTGGCACAGCCTCATAGGTCAGCTTATCACAGTTGTCCATAGATAGTGAATTGTGAACTAAACTCAGTGAGGAAGAAATATCTCATCAGACCGTGACACAACACTTACCTTATTTCAAGTTTCCTTGGGGGAAAGCTTATCTTTGTATAACGTAACCTGCTCTGTAGGTGTAGCTACTGGGACATTTCCGACTTTCTGTAAAATTGAGATGGTTGTAATTTGGCAACCATAGTTAGAAGGACTTACTTGACATGTTCTTCTTCGTATTTAACATATTCCAAAATCTCTTACGATCCATTTTCCTATTGGTTCTGTGTATCTGGTACCCGGGCCTGTGCTCAGTCACTTGTCTCCTCACTGAAGTCTTGCCTTTCTTTTTCCGTTTTAGAACATTGATCCCCATGCATTTTTTTATACATAATAATAACTAAAATAATTCCCCCCCTTTTCTTATCACATCTTCACTAGCAGTGGACTCAGGCACATCTTTGATACTTCTTACCTCACCTCAGGCTTGTCCTATAACATTATAACCTTTCTTTTAAGAAAAAAAATAACCTTCTCTTTCTGATATTTCTATCATTCCCACATTGCTTCTGTTCTGAGAGTTGTACTGAAATATGTTTTTAAAACCAATCCAGGGGCGCCTGGGCGGCTCAGTCGTTAAGCATCTGCCTTCGGCTCAGGTCATGATCCCAGGGTTCTGGGATCGAGCCCCCCCCTCTGGTTCCCTGCTTGGCAGGAAGCCTGTTTCTCCCTCTCCCACACCCCCTGCTTGTGTTCCCTCTCTTGCTGTGTCTCTCTCTGTCAAATAAATAAATAAAGTCTTTAAAAACAAAAACAAAAACAAAACCAATCCAGTTGCCATTTATATTCCAGCAAACTTGTTTGATAGAGACAGAGCTTTTCAAACACAGGCTTCTGTAATTACTTTTTATCTTTGAGCGTGCAATAATTCCATTAAGCTATTTCCTTCCTCCATCAAAGAAAACTGAGTATTTTCAGAGAATCTCAGTATTTCTGAGAATACTTGGTATTCTTTATCTTCCCTGTATTTGTATTCTCAGTACTCTGAGTATTTTAAAAAGTCAATGGTCTTTAAAATGGGATGTGTGAACCCCTGGAGCTACACAGAAATCTTCCCAGGGGCACAGTTTCTGCCTCCTCAACTTTCATGTATTCTTTTCCCTAGTGAGTTCATAGTAGTCCTCCCACTTTACAAAAGGGATAGAATTTCTCAACCCGAATTTTGCAGTTATGCTCTGTTCTGGAAGCAAAAATGAGAGATCCTAACCATGAGACAATTAAAACAATATTTTTTGCAGAAAACTTTTAATGACCATTCAAAGTTCCATAAATCTATACTAGTGTTTTAAGAATTCAGTACCTTTTACATAATGCATTACTTTTCTGAATTTAAGTGACAATTTATAGGAGGCAAATGGAATTCAAAATTAGAAAGGGGGAGATATTCTAAATTGGATGTTTCACATATTGTGAATGGTAAAATTGATGGCAGTTTTCACTTAGGGACTTCATGAATTCCATGGTCCATATATATGCAAAAATTTGACAAAAATCTGACAACATTGGTTTAAAAATTATGAATGTAAAAATGATTTTATTGTCTTTAATTATAAAAATTATTTTCAGTTATTTTAATGCTTGGTCATAGGACTGGCTATTTGCCAGAAACTTCTAACAGAGGAAACAGTACAGCTTATGATATTGATTATTTTAAATAAAATCAGAACATTTTCCGAGGACCATCAAATATTCCAAGTTATGTTTGAGAAAACTCACAGACATTTTGTATGATTCCACCAGATTCAGTGAATGTGTTATGATCAGATATTTTAAATCTATTTTATCAAACCTTATCATGAAATGCTCATTCTATTTACAATCATGTTATCATTTTATTTTATCATATAAAATGCTTAACAAAACTAAAAACACATGTTAGTCTTAAACTGTGTACATCTTTTTAAAAAATAGCATACATTTGTCTTTTTTCATTAAATACATACAAACGGTTTGGTTGTGATGTCTTAATGGGGTTATTTCTGCGTTGGTTCTTATTTTTTTAACACAGTTCTTATTTATTATACTTATAACTTATAAAAGTTGAACCCCAGAAGTCAACACAGTTATGCACTGACATTTACTCAACAAACACAGTACCTATTATGCTCTTCATTTCAGAAAAAAAAAAAAAATATATATATATAATTTTATCTATACATTATTTTTAGTACTAAAAATTAAATTATAGGAAACAGAATGTTGGATTGTTTATGTTTTTCAACCTATCTATTTTTTTTTAAAGATTTTATTTATTTATTTGACAGAGAGAGACACAGTGAGAGAGGGAACACAAGCAGGGGGAGTGGGAGAGGGAGAAGCAGGCTTCCCGCTGAGCAGGGAGCCCGAAGCGGGGCTCGATCCCAGGACCCTGGGATCATGACCTGAGCTGAAGGCAGATGCTTAACGACTGAGCCACCCAGGCACCCCTGTTTTTCAACTTATTATGGAAAATTCTAAATTAATTATTTTAGACACTGTTTATTTTAATCTTGATTTAGCTAATTTTAGCAATGTATGTCACAAATTGGATTCCATAATTTATATATCATTTTTTATACTTCCCTAAATCATATTAACACATTTATTTACATTAGAAAATAATATTAGATTCTTTTTAAAATCAAAATTAATTCTGATTGGCTGGTTAGCTTGATAATGGTAATGGTTAATTTTGATAATTAGGTAGGGGGGGCTCATGTTCAATAAATGAGATGACCCAAATCTGTGGCATTGGTATTTTGATAAAAATATACTTTGAGAAACAATGAAACTATTTATTATGTATATTTCTTGGCAAAATGTGTTGAAATGAAATTTAGACAGTTTTGACAACTTTGAAATGTAATCGATTGGCAAGGATCTCAAAGCAAAAGAGAAAGAAAAAAACAAAAAAGAGAAAATAAATGAATAGAATCAACTAAACAGGATAATTATTATTTGATAAACTTATTTTAATGCCTCATTGGTTTATTTTCCAGTGAGTTAGGATATATCTTTCAAGACAGTTTACCTAGTCATTTTTACAAGTGATGGTATTTCTGATTCTCTTGTTTCAGTAAAATTAAAGGTGAAAGTAATCCATTTGTCAGAAGATATATATCATTAATAATGGCAATCATAGATGACTATGCGAATTTTGGCATGCATCTCAGAAGAGAATTGAGTGTTGCCACTAACCAAAAAAAAACAAATACAAAAACAAAAAACTTCCACAAAACAATACTCCTCCTCTTCCCTTGCATTTGTTAATACAACCACTTTTTTCAGTGTGTACATTAATAATAAACTATAGAAATGGAACTTATGTTAAATCTTTAAATCCTGCTTTATTCTAGACACAAATGAGTCATCTGTGTATGCAAGAACTACTTAAAATTACAAATTACAATTATCCCAATAAAAGATTTAGTACTTTTTAACACGGTTTAAAGAGTAGCTGCCAATTTTTATAATATATTTCTATTGTTTTGATCAATTCAAAAAAGAATAATTATAAGAATAATTTAATTAAAAATTTTAAACTTAGAGCCTATGGCAAGTAGAAATTTTTCAGTTAAAAAAATTTAATTATATGTATGTTTTTGTTGTTGCTGGGAATGCAGTGGATAACCTACAAGAGTCTTTCAAGCATGAAAATATGTATATTGAATAAAATTATATGGCAGAAATTGAATGGGAATCAAGTTCAAAGAAAAAAGAAATGGTGTAAAATTTTTCATTATTAAAATCAAGCTTATTTATTTTATATTTTTTTAAAAGATGATAGATATTAAGTCACTACAGTACTATGGTGCTTAGATCTTATTGGTTCTGTTTAAACAAGGTCATTTTATTTTAAAATGCCAGTGCCTACAATATAACTGAAACTGTGGTCTTCACAATTATTTTAACCAATAAACAGATTCTAAATATCAATCTAAAATTTTATTTGAGGGTACATAGTTCTCAAAATTCTTTTGGACATACAAGGACAAAAGTAAAAAAAAAAAAACAAAAAAAACGAAGACCACTGCTTTATGTAATAATATCCCCGTTCTTCTCATATGTTCACTAGTAAATTTTTTCTCTGGTTTCTGGATGAAGCCATAGACTGAGTCCCTGAAATCTAAAGTTATTGCCAATGCTTATGTATTTTATAAATATGGAACCAACTTGAGATCACATATGGAGCATAACTCTTAAACCTGTGGATGAGATACATAATTCTAAGAGGTTAATTTCTCCACAGTTCTTTTTACTGATCCTGATAGCAGTTCTAAACATTAGAGGAACAGAATTCGGACAGCTGGGGGCGTCTGGGTGGCTCAGATGGTTAAGCGTCTACCTTCGAGCTCAGGTCATGATCTCAGGGTCCTGGGATCGAGACCCACATCGGGCTCCTGGCTAGGCAGGGAGTCTGCCTCTCCCCCTGTTCATGCTCTCTCTCTGTATCTCTGTGTCTCAAATGAATAAATAAAATCTTTAAAAAAAAAAAAAAGGATTCGGACAGCTGATATAGTGCTGATTAACTAAGCCTGGCATGGAGTACCATATTGCTTTGTAATTTAGCTACTTCGGCAAGTTAAGGTCCAGACCTGTAGGTCTAACTGAGGAGTACAATAAAAGTAGCTGAAAATTATTCCATTCATTAATGCCTAAAAGGCTTTTACATAAGAGCTTTTAACTAAGACTTTAAGACTCCATTCTGTGTAACTTAATATTGTCCTCAGGAGTATCTATTTTGGTATGCATAAGAATCAAGTGAAGGTCAGTTGAAGACATCCATCTCTTCTCCCCTTATTTGGATGTAGCCTTACTAAGGCCAGTTTCTATTTATTAATAAATGGCCCTGGGTACATGATGATAGTCACTCACCAGTAGACAAAATGTCTGTAAACTGCAATGACCCACTGAGACAATCCCATGTCAGCTGTACTAATTTTGGTGAAAGCCTAAAGCAACCCACATGACTTCTCCATGAACTGATGTCCACTTGTTATTGTGGTTACCAAGAGCCAGTCTTTGTCTATTTCTCAAGGTCCTAGACAACGACCAAGTTGCTTTGGTTTTAGAACACTAATAAATACACTTTTTTCTTTTCTGAATTTAAGTGACAATTTATAGAAGGCAAATGGAATTCAAAATGTCAGCTGCAATGTTAATAAAGCTGACTAAAGAGCAGGTCTTTATATCTGCAGTGAGAAGAACTTGCTAACACCATGCATCTCTCTGTAGTCTAAACACTAGACAAGAATTGTCTCGTATCTGAGATGGAGAAAAGAGAGAGAATGAGTCTTCAGTATTTTCAGATTTTTAATATATTAATTCCATCAGTGAGAAGCATAGAGATACTCATGCCTTTGGCAATCAGATTCTTACTTCTTTTCTGGAAACTAAATATTAGGGAAAGAAGATAGATGCACTACTCTAGCAGAAATCCCTCCACATAAAATTATTAGCACAAACACTGTAAATACAGAGATTGCATTTCAGCTAGTGTGATGGTTAATTTTATGTGTCACCCTGGCTAGGCCATGATTCCCAGTTTTGGGTCAAACATCAGCCTGGAAGTGGCTGTAAAGGTATTTTTTTTTTAGATGCAATTAATATTTAAATCGGTCGAGTTTCAATAAGGCATATCATCCTCCATAATGTAGGTAAGCCTCATCCAATCAGTTGAAGGTCTTGAGAGAAAAAACTGAAGTCCCCCGAGGAGGAGAAATTCTGCCTCTGAACTGACAGCCTTTGGACTAAAGATGCAATATCAACTATTCCCTGCATCACCAGTCGGCAGCGTGACCTGCAGAGTTGAGCCAAAGGCAGATGCTTAATGACTGAGCCACCCAAGCGCCCCATTTCTTGGATTTCTGTCATCACCATTAGGTGGTTGTGATTGACTGTACAATGACCTTTTAGATGTCCTTGTTTTGGGAACATGCAATTTCACTGGAAGAGCATTTTTGAATACTAGACCTTAAAAGTTAATAGTGTTCTTCCTATGACCTACTTTTAAGATAGCAATGTGACACATGGGAAACATACATTGATAAATGAGGATCTTTGTTGAGCATTAGAACAAAAAGAACTAAATTGGGTCTCCAGATATTAATTATTCTCAGAGATGCAGTCCATCTTGGGGATCTTCAAATTGAGAGACAATTTTACACTTTAAGATGATTGAGCATAGAAACATTTTAGACTTGGAGCGCACTAAGCAATATTACAAATGGGTTGAGAAGAAGAAGGGGAAAAAAACCCCACTTATGAACACATTTATAAATTAAGCTGAGAATGGTAATATTCCCTGCCCTGAGACATTGTGGCTAAGCAAGGCTATCTAATTCAAAATCTGAGAAGAAAGGATAATTTTACCCTCTTCTCTCGGTCTAAGAATACCCTAGGGGTAACTTGCTTTGTAAAACAGATCAAAGCACTTTTATAAACAGATGTAGCTTGATCAAAGTCAACATAAATGATTTGGATTAATGTTCCCCATAGGTAAAATAACAAGCAAATGTGTCCTTTGCCTTTTTATTTTTGCATAATATTAGCTTATTTTAATCTTATGTGTAAAAGTATATATAATCAATTTATCTTGCCAAATGGATAATATTTATGTTGATTATTGTAGATCCAGGCTTCCTAGGAGATCAGATTAAATAATGTATATAAAAACGGTTTCGGAAAATATAAAGCATTATACAAATGGACATGATTATTATAATCATCATAAATCGTGAGAGTAACCGCTGTGAACATCTGAAAATATGCTTCCAACTAGGATAATCAGTCAGTCTGTCAGTCAATTGCATCTATTTTGTGAGTACACACACAGAATTCTCTATTATGCCAACTGGTGAGATAGAAACAAAGACGATTCCATGATAAGTGATTTTTGAAGACTTCACAATTTAAAGAGAGCACATGATAATCTTAAGTGAATATGTGAAAGATAACATATGCACATTATATATGAAATACCAAGCATATAAACTATGTCAAGATCAAGACAGAGTATCTACTATTGAGTAACAGTAAGAAAAACAAATGCAACCAAATAATTGCAATAAAATGGGCTAAGGGGATTAATACAGGTTTGCACAAAACATGTGTAACACAGATCAGACGGTTTGGCACAGTGGTGGCAATTTAGCAGACCATAATCCCAAATCTGATTGAAAAACATGTTTTATTTGGCCAGTACACTGTCCCATTTCCCTCCCTCCTTCCCTTCGTCCTTCCCTCTCTTCTTCCCTCCATCCCTCCCCCCATTTCTTTCTCACTCCTTCCCCCCTTCTTCTTCTCTCTCTCCTTCCCTTCCTTCCTTCTGACAGAAGATGTGTAAACCCTTTATACAGAAAATTATAAATTTGTGTTGAGGGTTAGAAATCTTCAATAAATAAAATATATGCTGTTGGTTCTGAGATTTTACTTTACCCCACTTAAAACCTGCCAAATTACTTTGATACTATTTCATAGATTCTGGCAGAAGACACAAGGCTCCTGAGTTGGAGATCAAACGATTACAGCCAAGGAAGCAGCATGAACATTGCCGTATTTGTTTTGGTCCCTTTGCCCTCATGACCCAAGACCACAGAGTTGATATGACAAGTAGATGCCTGCACACACAGTGGGCTGAATTATAGGAGAAGAAAACTCAGTTTAGGGATCCACTGCTTTCACTGGAAGCAGTAAGCAAAACTTTTTTGTTTGTTTTCGTCTTTAGGGTTGAAAGGAGGCATTATCTCTTTTCTCAAGGTTACCAGCTACATAAATAAATAGAAGTGACCTGTTTCCAGTCCACTGGAAAGCAGTCAGGGCCCTGCATTCTTGTCACAACCACAAGATATGTAGCAGGAATGCAAGAGGCCCAAGGAGGACTGTCCTCCCAACATGTATCATGTTCATAACTATGGAACATATACATCATATAAATATGTTAATTATCCCTAGATTAACTTATGAGTTTATTTCAATTCCATTCAAAATCCCAACAAGTTCATTTGAGGATAGGGAAAAATATACATGGTTGGAGGGAGTGTATATTAACACGATTATTATGGATTTTTATTTGACATTGCCTAGCATACTTGATGATGGTCATCTTGCATAATTCAGAATTTCTGTTTGTAATGTCCCTACCTTGGTGAAACGCTGCCACCTGTACATTTTAAGGATGTTCATGGTGTTCCTTATGGTATTGTTTGTTTTGGAAAAAAATTGAAAAAAATAAAAAAAATGCTTATCAATACGGGAGTGAAAAATAAATTATTAAATTTTTATTAAAATAAATTAGCTAGATCCAGCGGGTTAACTGGGATAATCCTAAAAGCCCTAATGTGCTATAAAATAAGTCACAAAAGGATATATGCCATTTATGCAAATTAAAAATGCAGAACAATATAATCTATTATTTATAAACATAAAATGCTAGAAATTTGACACCATACCTAGAAAACACTCCCACAAATTGAGGATAGTTATTACCTTTGGATAAACAGGATAAAGGGAAAATAGAAGAGTGGGAAGCTTTAACTGTTTATGAAATATATATTTCTCTAAAATGAAGACTGGAGGCAGCTATGGAAAAATGATGGCACTGTTAAATGTGGATGGTGGGAACATGGATATGTCACAATATTCTTTGTTTCTGTCTGTATGTTTAAAACATTTCAATATGAAAACTTAAAAAAATACAAAAATACAAACACTTTCCCAGCCTGCCTGTCTGAATAAATTAATGCATGCAAAAGAATTAAGAATTTTCCTCAATAGTTATACTGACTAGATGTTAGCATGATTTGTTTTTAGCATGAGCTATGTTTTTGTGCTCAAGTTTATGATTTAATCTTAATACTGTAAAAAATAGACGAATATACAATAGTTGAAAGATAATATTTTCCTGGAAGTAAAAGAATGAGGATAAGCAAGACAAGTTCTGGCTGGGAAGGTTATTTGAAATACGTATTAAGTATTTTGACCCAAAACAATGACAGTGTTAATACTGAAAGCTATGCACTGAGGAGTGAACTTTCCGGGAGTTGTTAAAACTGTAATTTTATGTCTTAACATCAAATTGTATTGGGGCTGTGTGTGTTTTTATCATTTCTGAGTCACTATACCTTATTTGATGCACATATCCATGGGTGTTTAATTTTATTTTATGAAGTTTATGATTTAAAAAGTAATATATGCTTATTGAATAACAAAATCAAATTCCAAAATAAAGAAACAACACAACCATATTCCATAACACAAAGACAGTTACTAACATCAGACTTCTTTTAGTACTTTTATATGCATACCTTTATTTTTAACTTAATTACAATCATAACATATATAAACCATTTTTCACAGCTTCTGAAGTTTATTTTGAGATTTATTTCCAGAAGATAGATTCTAGCTATTAAATATAGTTTTAAAATATATTTTTTTAAGACCTGCATTAAGGGGCAAAAAGTACAGAAAAGTTTGAATCGGAAAACTACATAATTATTTATAGGCACTTAAATATTCAGAAAGAACTTATTTTTTTTTTTCACGCTAAGGAAGTACTGCTACTGGAGTCTTTCTCTGACTTTAGGATGGAG
The DNA here is from genome assembly GCF_029215605.1 of Mirounga angustirostris. Taxonomy (NCBI): domain Eukaryota; kingdom Metazoa; phylum Chordata; class Mammalia; order Carnivora; family Phocidae; genus Mirounga; species Mirounga angustirostris. The sequence continues at coordinate 109,630,144 of NW_026991711.1, read as the reverse complement.
TGCAGGGTGGACTAGGCAAAGTAGGTGTGTGCTTCTGCCCTTTTGGTCTTCCTGGAAGGGTTGCTTAGGAATAAGAGTGGATGAAAAAAATCAGACAAATTAAATGTTAAGTCTGACTTCAGATTTGAGTTGGAGAAAACTTTTGTATCTATCAGAAACCAGAACATTTTTCCTTACCAAATACTATATAAGTGACCAAGTGATTGTACAGGCTGCCACAAAGACAGTGCAATTCTGTACTCTGTGTGAGTAATTGTAGAACGCTACGACAAGCACATCTATATCCCAAGGATCCCTAGTCTTGATTGATCTACATTGCCTCTAAGTTTGATCTAGTTGTAGTTTTAGTTTCCGCGTACAATTGTTTTGTAAGAAGCCTTACAAATGTTGGGGAACAAAGCTTTGTGAATCAATCAATGCAATAAGCTTCAATATATTGATAAAAACAACTTAATGCTGAATTACCAACTGTGCTAAATCTCTCTGAGACATTTTAAGCTGCTCTGACGTTGAACAACTAGTTGTGTTGCAGGAAATTTGGGGAAAAAAATATAGTTAATTTTTATGAGCTCAGATTGCATGGCAGGTAAATCAGTCCACAGCATCTGTTCTTTCTCTTCCAAAACAAACAGACAGACAAACTGTTCATCATTTCACTTATTTAAATATTTATTTAACTACATATTAAATACATAATTATTTTTGCTAAATAACACCTAACCAAGAAAAAGAAGAGGATTGATACATAGATGTATATGTGTATATATATATATATATAGAGAGAGAGAGAGAGAGAGAGAGAGAGAGAGAAAAAAAAATCACCCCAAACATAAATCAGTCAAAAGCATTCAATTTGAATTTTTCACTCATTTTGGTTAGTGAAGGTTTTACTTTCATATACCCATGTGCATGTGTGGGTATGTGGGTGTGTGTCTGATGTTTTGATATGGTATTCTGTTAAGGATCTATACCTCTGCTGTTATCAAGTGCAGTATCCTCTAGATACATATGGCTACTGCACATGTGAAATGTGGCTAGTCCAAATTGAGATAAATGTAAAATACCTGTCAGACTTTAGGAAAAGTAGTAAGAAAAAATTAATATAGTATTTTTCCTCAATGTTTTATATGGATTACATGTTAAATGATAATATTTTGGATATATTCAGTTAAATATATTATTAAATTTAATTAGATATTTTCTTTCTACCTTTTTAAATGTGACTACTAGAAAATTTAAATTGTAGGGATTTAAATTTTAAATACGCATTTATGGTTAGCACTATATTTCTATTGATCTGGAACACAAACAATCACAAGGGTACACATAAAATGCTATAGAATTTTCTTCTTTTTTTGAACATAGAATTCTAAAAATATTTATGTCTTTATGCAAAATTAAAAGATTATTTTATTTCTGAATTAATTTTGTAACATTTCTGCCAAGACATGTACAGCATCTAAGTGCTATGCTTATCAGTAGTCACTAAGAGATACTTAAAACAAATTTCAACGATTTGCTTTTATACATTTTGTTATTTTTATTTCAACTTACCTTTGGAGTTTATGGTATATTCTATTCAATATCCATGTTGAAAGCTTCCACCTGGTACTGAAGAAGAGAATTATTTTTTACTTTATTTTTTTTATTGAGGTATAATTGATATTTTAAAATATAAATATGGATGCCGAATTGTCACTTTATATCTGATAATGCCTGATTTGTGGGAAAGACATAGCATGTGTGCCGAATCAGTCTTCTCAATAAATCCAAGAAATATGCAGAATCTCCCAGCCAGACACAGCTGTTCTGGATCCAGGCAGGACTTGCCCTGCACAGTAGCTCTCCTAAACAACCCCCCTCAAAGCCCAAAGCACAGAGGGGCAGAGAGAACTCACTCTCTGGCAGCAAGAGGAAGAAAGCAGGTAGGGCGTGGACAGCCATATCTACTTAGTCTTCCTAAATTTAACTACCAGTTAAGTCACTTTATCTCCAGAGAAGAGTGGACACATACGCACAAAGAGTCTGGGAGTTGTGCTCATTCAGCAGTCTTAGTAAGAAGAAAATTCTTGGAGTGAAGTGTATTCCCACTATCAACCCATAAAATGGGAAAAAAATAACTTTTTCCTTAAAATTAATAACTATCATTTATATATCTTTACAGATCTCATAACATTTCTCTTAACTGTGCTATTATATAATGCTCACAACTCTTTGATTTCAGTAGTTATTTCATTTTCTTCTAGAAGATAAGAAATAGAGTCTCTGAGAATTTAAACCACTTGCCCAATATGACCTAGCCAGAAAGTAAAAGACACTTTTACCAAATTTTGCTGTTCTGTTTGTTGCATCTTCAGTGAAATTAAACATAATTTCTCAAAAATTCTACAACCAGTTGGGTCCAAACTTGGGAATGAAATGTCTCAGGATGGTGATTACAATTATTGAAAACAAAATGAAGAAAAACAGATTTTTTTTCTCCTTTGGTTCTGTGTTACAATGGTGAAGAGAAGTTCCAAAACTTTTTGAACATTTGTTTTATTTCTAGAATTGGTGCAAAATTTACTGAAACAACTACTTTTAAAATAATAGTAGTAATATTAATACTAAAATCTAGTAAGTTTTTCTTAAAAAATTAAAATCTTAATTTTCCACAATTACTTACAGTCATATTTCATATTTTTATTATTTTTTTATTACATTGTTCTGCATATGGGACATCATCATGGCTATGATTTCATAGATGAAACTGAATACTGGCAGAGCAAAGCAAAATATTTTACAACGCATTTATTTTTACTTAAGGATGGCAATACAGATAATTTGAGGTTAAAGAAATCTGCAGCTTCTCTGTTCATCTACTGATGTTTTGGAAGGCTGTTACAAAATTACCTTAAAATCTTTGAAGTTTAATCCAAAATTTTCCATTCTGTTTCTTTCCAGAACTTTAATTAAAGAAGCTATATTTAAAATACATACATTTTTTATTTTATTATTTGTTAAGATATTTTGCTTCCTCTGTTGCTGAACTATGTACTTTCAACAGCAGTATTATTTTAATTTATGTGTCCTTATAAGTTAAAAAAATGCTGCATATTATTTGCGCAGTCTATTGGGACTTATGTTGTAGTTTTTACTCAGGCAAATCCTTTATCGACTTCAATTTTTGCATGATTAAGAACTATAGAACCATTCCTATTAATATCACTGTACAATTAGGTCATAGATCAGGAGGATTTTTAGTTTTTTTTTTTTACTTGAGTATAAGAGCTTAAATTTCTAAAACCTTTGTTATACCAGGAAACCTATTTGGCACTTATTTCTTTTCATTTCATACCATTAGTGATGTATAATTTAATGATGGAAGATTCCTAATGCATTTGTTGATAAATAGGAGACCAGCTTTTCTCTCTATAGGATTACTGTGTTTTATCTTTTCTTCATTAAATTGTCAAGGCTTCTCTCCTCAATCACAAGTACATCCTGTACAATAATGTACAACAATGATTGGTGATAGAAAAGTGCAGTGGAGAGCATTTCAATTTTTGAACTTCCTGGTTTTTGGTTTTAGTTAATTATTCTACAACTGATGTGCATGCGGGGATGTCATTGATCTCCAGCTCCCAAATGCCTCATTTACTGTCTGATATTAGACAAGGCATTCAGGGTGGTATGTTAACTCTCTCAGGCCAAAGGAACACTACTGAGTGAATTATAATGGAGCTGTTATTATATTTGGGTTTTCTCTATTCAGGTCATTTATGGCAAGCTTCAGAGATGATGCCACGACCCTGTATTACTGGCCAATTATTCTATCAATGTATGCCCCAGCCAGACTCATGATATCACAGAGTTACAAAGCAGAATGAGAGCTTCTACTCAAACAGTTTCATTTTAGGGAGGCATAAGTTGTAGTCCAGAAAGATTAAAGATTTTGTGACATCATAAAAGTAATGACATATCTGGGGATAAAGAGATATGTGACCTGACCTTTAATACATTGTTTTTGGAGAATCCAAGGTTCTTGCAGTTACTGGCTGTGTGATATTTGGCAAGTTATAATCTATTGGGTCTCAATTTCTTCATATACTCTTTATTGTTACTGACTACTTCATAGGTTTGTGTGGGGACAAAAAGGCAGATACACAGTAATTAAATTTCCTTCTTTTATTTTTGTTGTTTCAGAGAAACCCACCATCAGATCTTGAAAGTTATTCCTTAATTCTGGTCTCTTGGAAATATTACTTTTATTAGTAGCAGATTTTGTTAAAATTATTCTTTTTAGTCAAAGAGTTAAAATACTCTGAAACATTTCATTGTTGTCAGTGGTTGAGCGGAGAGAGGAGCAGAAAGGATTTGAGGAAGTTTGCCTTTCAATCTCACTGAATTAGAAATAAACCGCAGCTAGAAATATCTCAGCCTGTGTATTTCTTTGAGTGGAGGACTTATTGTAAGTTTCCATTTTTTTCCATTGTATTTCCATGAACAGAAATGAAAGTGAGTGCTGATTCACTTGTCCTCTATATAGCCCCCTTTGCCTCTTCTCTATTTGATCTTGCAAGCATAGGATCCTGAAATCCTCTTATAATATTTTTTTCCCACAGAGAAAAAACTTAGTCCTGTATATGATTTCACCTGCATATTGGTGAAATAGTTCAAAAATGTCAAAATTCAATCATTTGATTGCTGACTTGGATTGCTGTTCAAGAAATACAATGTAATTGTTGAGGTCATCTATTCAAAATGAAACTTTAAATCTTAGGACTATTTGAAAATTAAAATATTTTATGAATCAAATCACCTTCATTCCTGCTGTAGCCTAATTCTAGAGGAGAAATCTCAGAAGCAATACTTATAAAATATCAGACAATAATGGTTAACCTCAATCTAGACCTGTGGGTTGTTTTTTGTTTTTTTTTTTAAAGATTTTATTTATTTATTTGAGAGAGAGAGAATGAGAGAGCACATGAGAGGGGGGAGGGTCAGAGGGAGAAGCAGATTCCCTGCCGAGCAGGGAGCCCGATGTGGGACTCGATCCCAGGACTCCAGGATCATGACCTGAGCCGAAGGCAGTCGCTTAACCAACTGAGCCACCCAGGCGCCCCTAGACCTGTGGGTTGTTGAGACAAATATTTGGATTGAGGCACCAGAGAATTAGGAAGAACACTAAGATGAATGCGCCTGCAGAACTCTTCCTAATAAGAAGCAACATGTTTTAAAATAAAAGTTAAACCTTCTCAAAAATTTAATTTTTGACATAAAAGAGTTTGTTATAACGGCTAATATGGAATACACACCATTTTTTTTAGACAATAATTATAAACAAACTTTATTTGGATTAGAAATTCATTAATGATAGGTTTGTTTTGAAAAAAAAAGGGCAATAAAAACATGTTAGGATAGCATTAGAAACATTAATTTATGATCCCCAGTGGATTATTTACATAAGAGCAACAAAATTGCCTAAAGGTAATTCTTATTTTTATAAATTTAATGGTTACATAGTAATTGATGGATAGCCAAATGTTATCATATCATCTTCGAACCATCCCTTTGAAATAAGATATTACAATTATCCTTATTTTATAGATGAGGTAATAGGTTCAGAAAGATTGCATTTCCCAAGGTTATCCAAGCTGGAATTTGAACCCAGCTCTTCTAGTTCTAAGTCTTTTGATTTTATATCATACCACAATACAATAAATAAGAAACATTTGATAATGTAAAGAGAGACGTGAAATGAGAATTTAAAATCTGGGTTTTGGTCCTGACCGTGTCATTAACTCGGTGCTGAATGAGCACAAGAACTTTTGGATCTGCACAGAGAAAACTGAAAAGCCTAAAGTACCTACTTTGTCCAAGTCCACTGTTTGGGGTTTCATAGAATGTCCTTACCTGGTGATATAAAGAGGGAATACTAACTACAAATTAAAGAAAATAAAATGATTCTTTGAAGCAAATGAGTTATATCAGGAAAAACTTTAAAGAAATATATCTAGGCAGTAAAAAAAAAAGTGATATATTGGAGCTCAAAAAGAAAAGAAAAGAAAACGAAACAAAACCACATTCTTTTATTATATGCAGATGACCAAAGCAATTATCTTCCTAGTCTTATTTTTCCACCATATTTTCTCCAGAAAATGGATTAATCACCTTTTTCTGATTCACATTTCTTAATTCTGCCTTCCTTCTCAATGTTTTCAATTTCTTATCTCTTCTTAGGACCTGCTGTTTTTCTAGATATTCAGGAAATGGCCTACAAAAAGGTAGATATTTTTTAGCTAAAATATCAATTGCCAGGTAATTTCCAGAATCAAGGCTCAATTTGTACGGTTGGCAAATGACTTTTGGTGCAAAGTATTGCCATAACAGAGCATGGATTTAATATTGTTTCTTTTTTTTTAACATTTTATTTATTTATTTGACAGAGAGAGAGAGCGAGAGCAGGAACACAAGCAGGGGGAATGGGAGAGGGAGAAGCGGGCTTCTTGCCGAGCAGGGAGCCCGATGTGGGACTCGATCCCAGGACCCTGGGATCATGACCTGAGCCGAAGGCAGACGCTTAACGACTGAGCCACCCAGGCACCCTTAATATTCTTTCTGATCCCACTGAGATTCTGGGTCACATATCTGCTTGGGCACATATATGAAAATCTTTTCCCTGTCTTCATGCCTCACTGGTTACTCCCAAGCTTTCTGAGTGTCTCTTATCATTTGCTACTCAGAGTGCAGTCTACTGGCCAGCAACATAGGCATTTCTTTGTCAAAGGCTTGCTGAAAATGCAGAATCTTAAGACCCTCTATACTTAATGAATCAGAGCAGTATCTCCATAGTTCCCATTCCCATTAAAGTTTGAGAACCACTGTTCATTGTTGTTCATCATCTCAAAGATAGATACCCTTTCTTTTTTTTTTTAAATTTTATTTATTTATTTGAGAGAGAGAGAATGAGAGACAGAGAGCATGAGAGGGAAGAGGATCAGAGGGAGAAGCAGACTCCCCGCTGAGCAGGGAGTCTGATGCGGGACTCGATCCTGGGACTCCAGGATCATGACCTGAGCTGAAGGCAGTCGCTTAACCAACTGAGCCACCCAGGCGCCCCGATAGATACCCTTTCATTATTATATCTCCTTGGACCCATTTCTGGGTCCTCCATGTCTTGTTATATGGATAGTATTTCTGTCTGACGGACATATTTCACTTAGCATTATATTCTCTGTATTCATCCATGTTCTTGCAAATGATAAGATTTTGTTTTTATGACTGAATAATATTCTACTGTGTGTGTACCACGTCTTTATCCATTCATCTATCTGTGGATAGTATTTTTGAAAATATTCATTTAGTCCTCATGCTTGATTGATGTTCTAATGGGTATTGCAGAATGTAGAATGGGTTGAAGAGAGGGTTGATTTTTTAAGCATAGGGAGTGCTGGTTATGCCTCCTTTCACTGGTTTCCACTTTGCAGATTAGAAAATGAGAATCAGAGGGATGCCTGCCTGGGTGGCTCAGTCGGTTAAGCGTCTGCCTTTAGCTCAGGTCATGATCCCAGAGTCCTGGGATTGAGCCCCTCATTGGGCTCCCTGCTCAGCAGGAGGCTGCTTCTCCCTCTCCCTGATGCTCCCCCTGCTTGTGCTCTCTCTCTCTCTCTGTCAAATAAATAAATAGAATCTTAAAAAAAAAAAAGAAAAGAAGAGTCAGAGAAATAAAATGCAAAGTTATTATCAAGTTTTCTGTTGAAAAGTTAAAAAGACTTGAGTAGACACTAAATGCCCTTCTGTGCTAACAATATGGTCTCTCTTGGAATATTCCATGTAATCTCTGCAAAGCAGGTAGAAAAACCATGAGAAGACTGCTTTTTAGAGTGTGGGGCTATATTACCAATGCAACCTCACATTCATTTCATGATAGAATTTTACCCAATATATTTTTATTGGGTCATAAATACTATCCAGCTGAAACCTATGAATTTAAAAATAATTGATTATGTATGAAAACTTTGTATGGTGACAGATGGTAACTGCCCTTATTGTGGTCAGCATTTCATAATGTATATAATTGTCTAATCACTATGTTATACATCTGAAACTAATATAATATTGTATGTCAACTATATTTCAATTAAAAATAATAAAATAAAAATAATTGATTATGAATTTTACATAGGAGGAATGGAAAATTTTTAATTATATCATGAGCAATTAACAAACACCTTCGGCTTCTTAGGCAATTTCATCAGAATTCCATAGATGACCATTTTGAGGTTCAATACGTATTAAATTCTAGAAAGTAAAACCTCTCCAATTTTTGAAGAGTTTCGTCAGCTTTTCCTGGCTAAATGCAAAGCATTTAATCTAGATAGCCTATGTAAGTCTGAAAGCTGTTTGCTAAAAGACAAAAAGATTACACTGGAAAGAAAAAACAATTGACTGTATTGTGAAGCTCAACTAAAATGAAGTCGACTCCGGGTTTGCAATATTCTCTTTAGTCAAATCTAACCAAATAAAATTCCGAACCTTAGCTAAAATAAAATTACTTATAATCAAAGAAAACCTAGGGGAATTTGCTCATTTTGATAATCAGTTTTCTGAATGAGAGTTGTCTATATGGAAGATTCGCCAAATTAGAAAGCAGCACAATAAAGATACTAGCAGTATTTCAAAGTGAGGAGTAAGTTAACAGTCCTGTAATTCTGACTGGAGAACAATACACAGCAGCCACAGAAAGAGCTTCTGGCTCTAAAATATATTCAGACTCCTCCTTACTACCCCAAAGGATAAATCCCATATTCTGTTCCTGCATCTTCAAAAAATACGTTCTGGTGTTCTTCCCCTCCCATTCATAACTCTTGTCTGAATTTTGTGTGTCACCAACTAAAAGCTTACACATTTGTTAAGAGTCCTCTCAAAAGCTACATATGCCATGATTGAAGCATTTCTCCCCCGAGTGGATTCAAAACAATTCCCTCTGTGGTTCCACAGCTGCTGCTTTTCTTCTTCTTCTTCCTCTTCTCCTTCTTCTTCTTCTTCTTCTTCTTCTTCCTCCTCCTCCTCCTCCTCCTCCTCCTCCTCCTCCTCCTCCTCCTCCTCCTCCTCCTCCTCCTCCTCCTCCTCCTTCTTCTTCTTCTTCTTCTTCTTCTTCTTCTTCTTCTTCTTCTTTCTTCTTCTTCTTCTTCTTCTCCTCCTACTTCTCCTTCTTCCTCTTCTTCTTTTTAAGATTTTATTTATTTGAGAGAAAGCAAGAGAGTGAGAGTGAGAGCTAGCATGAGCAGGAGGTGGGGAAGGGCAGAGAGAGAGGGAGAAGCAGGCTCCCCGTTGAGCAGGGAGCCACATGCAGGACTTGATCCCAGGATCCTGGGATCATGACCTGAGCCAAAGTCAGATGCTTAACCAACTGAGCCACCCGGGCACCTCATCACAGCTGCTTCTTTATTATACAAAATTAAAACATTTTGTTGGTCAACAGCAAATTAGATTTTGTGATATGTATATATTTATATCTATATCTGTATCTGTATCTATATCTATCCCCTTTCAATATCCTTGAAAGCAAAGAAATTACCTGGTTAATATTTGAAGTTCCTACACTATCCAACCTATTCTTAGCAATACTATGTTTTCAATAAATGTTTGTTCTGTTGAATTCACACTAAAATGTATATGGCTATTCATATGTTTTAATATAAAGTTATTATGCTTAGAAAATAATCAATTTATAAAGAGGTAGAATAAGATCACCCGGGAAATGATGCAGAAAAATGTGCAGAAATAAATGTCATGAGGAGTGAAAGTAATTTCCTAATTGCTAATTTATAGAAGGTAGGCAATTAGCAGGTCTGCTGCTAACTCATCTCTAGTGCATGTATGTAGATGTTTGATATTTTCTGCTATAGAATAATTTGTGATATTATTGTGTTTTCCAGTTCTGGAAATGACATAAGTAATTGAATTGTGACAACTCTATTTTCATAATTCCTGAAACCTATTGAAGTTACATCTTCAGATCTGGAAGATTATAAATCTTTCTTAACCAGAATTTTGAGGTGGTTTTTAACTTGCATTACACAGACATGAAATTTATTACTACATACACACACACACAAATTCCCAATGACTAAATAAACACAGTCTAAAATCTTTCTATTTTAATTCCCTCATCAAGCCAGATAATTTTAAATATCATTGTTTACTTTTTATTCTATGTGCTATATAAGATTTCTTCTCTGATCTCACTATCTTGTTATCTTCTCATCAGAATAACTTTAACTTTACATTTTGAAAAATTTTAAAATACACATTAAATTTTCCAATGAAGAAGCCATTATTTTTTTTAAAGCTTTTTATTTATTTATTTGAGAGAGAGAGAGCATAAGCAAGGGGAGAAGCAGAGGGAGAGAGAAAGGGGGAAACAGACTCTGCTGAGCAGGGACCACGATGTGGGACTCAATCCCAGGACCCTGGGAATAGGACCTGAGCTGAAGGCAGACGCTTAACCGACTGAGCCACTCAGGTGCCCCAATTCAATGTAAATATTAGTAATAATGTGATAATGTTTAAGACGGACAACAAAGCTCTGTGTACTATTTAGTTTTAGTATCCTCTCAGCTATATCTTAATGCCCCAACAGCCAATTTTCAGTTATCTAATAATTAAAACATAAGATAGGCTATCTTCATCAGTGCAATAGGGACCTTTTCCCCCTTGGCTGTCTAATCAAAGCCACTTTCCATCTGTTGAAATATTCCCTACAGAGACTACAAGTCACAGAATGTATGAAGATTGCCCTGACATCTGCTTCTTCCTCAGTATAGCATTTCTGCTGGAAGAAAATCATGAATTACAAATTTTACTGAAGAAAATAAAGGAGTTGTGAACTCACTAAATCTTACCCACATAAGAAAAGAGTTGTCTGTTTAATTATACCAGAGAAGAACCTTAGTTGCTCTCTTCAACTAGGCCCTCATCTATAGTATCTTTATTATTTTTTATTTTTTTAAAGATTTTATTTATTTATTTATTTATTTATTTATTTATTTATTTATTTATTTGAGAGAGAGAGAGAGAGCATGTGTGTAAGCAGGGGGAGGGGCAGAGGGAGAGGAAGAGAGAGTCCCAAGCAGATGGCTTGCTAAGCACAGAGCCCACCTGAGCTGAAATCCAGAGTTGGACATTTAACCAACTGAGCCACCCAGGTGCCCCATTAATTGTAGTGTCTTTAGGTTCTTATCATTGTGATTGCTTTAAGTCACACAGTTTTAAATTAATAACTAAACATTCACAAAGCCTCTGGTAGGTTTCAGACATTGTGTTATCATCACATTTAATCATCCTATGTGGTAATAACCCCCCATCCACACCCACAGTAGGTTTTATTATTCTGTTTTAGAGAAGACAAATTGAAATGACTTGGCTTAGATCACTGCAATAACAAGTTTTATAATGAGAATTCAAATATAAATTTATCTTTCTTTAAACTCACATTCTTGACTAAACCATGATGCCTCCACAAATCCTCTCAAATATAAAGTGTGAACTAATGGCAGTTTTTTTTTTTTAATTTATGACTTTTATTCGTTACATTTCTACTACTGTGACAATTGGAAAAATTAGGTAATTCCCATTTTGGAGTATTAATTTTGGAATCTAGAGACAGCCAAAGGATGCAGATATATCTTGTGAATATGTTTTGACTTAGTTTTCTAGGTCAATTGTTGACATCAATTTTACCAATATAGATACCTTTAAATCTTTGGAAATGAACATAAATACATTATTGATCAGTTTTCAGCTTTCACTGTCATTTTTATTTGGGACATATCATTTATAATCTGACATTTTGATTTATGTCCTTAAACAGCTACAATATATGTCACATTCAGTCAACATAGACACTATAATCAGATAAACTGAGTAATTCTCTTCATCACATTGTATTGATGCTGATAATAACTCAAAAATATTCTGAGGTTATTCTGTCTAAGCTCGATAAAAGTATTGTTGCTGTTTTTTCACCATGTGACAGCATCTAAATATTTTTCATTCATTCACTCATTGCTCATGTTGCTTGTAGGACAATAATTCTCAAACACTGTTGACTCACAACTCATCTGGAAAGTTTATAATTGGTCCCATCTCAGAGATTCTAATTCAATAATTGACAAATCTAGTCATTCTGAGGCAGATTAACACAAGGACCACACTGTTATAGGGAATACAGCCAATTAATATCATTCATTTAGCAAATAATATTTATTTAGTGAAAAACACTGTATTAGTTTCAATAGCATATATTCCTGTCCTTGAGTATTTTTAAATGTATTTAGGGAGATAAAATATTCACAGGTTTTAGGATATCTGTGAGATAATAATCACGTAGTATTTGTTGAGTAGTTTCTAACAACCATAATTTCCAAAACATATATTCTTCATTACCTTTATTTCAACATTATTTTCCCTGACCATTTTCATTTAAGGTGCATACAGAAAGGTTATTTTGCATCTTTTTCTACATGTATCATAGAATATTGACAGCTGGTTGAAAAGTAAATAGTCTATGAATAGAAATAAATTATTATTAGGATCAATTAAATATCTTATAATTTTGTTTAATTTATAGATTTTTTTTTGGTCTTTTAAAAATGATTCTATCCTTAGAATTTTGAATTCTAAAGAATTAAATTGCTATACTTAATTAGCATAAAGCCCAGAAAATATGTGGTTTATTCATTTTCAGTTTATTCCTTGTTCTAATTCTGGGAATAAGTCATCAAAAATGTGGTAAAATATTAACTTGGATTTTATAATTATATGTATTTAGTTCTGATATATGCATACCATCTGGGTTTATTTGGCATGCGATATGAAAAGTTAAGTAATCTTTACCAAACTAAAAGTTATTGAAATATTTATGAAGGTTGACATGCTTCTTTCATCACTAACAAAACGAATGCAAGTATCAAAGAAAATATCTGAGGAACTCACTATGGGAAAAATAAACCAATGAATAGTTAGTTATGGGAGAAATAAGCAGGATTAACAACTACAGACATGTAGAAGACCTTTGTATTAATTATAGCCAAGTTTTGATGTGTCTCATTAAATTTCAGTCACAAATTTTTTTCAGAGGAGCTAATTTAAATTGGTTTTGCATTGAGCATTGTTGAAATGTTTAAAATCTGGACAATGGGCTTGATTCAGAATGATGGTAAACAATGTCATGTTTTCTGGGTGCCATAGGGATGAATGTCAGCCTGGTCTTATTTGGAACCTCATTAATGATGTGAGAGTTGGAGCAAATAGTGTACTAATGAAATTCTGAGATGAGCTCAGATTGGTAGGTAGTGAAAATATGATTTAAAAAATGGTCATCGTTTGAGACAACCTCAAACAAGTAGAATCTTGGCAAGAAAGTTAAAACACATTTAATTTTTAAAGTGGGATACAGCTGAAGAAATTAACGGAAACTACAGTGTGAGCTCAACCTTTAAAAGGCAGTTTGCAGTTAAACAGCAGTAAATATTAAATTAGAACATGTTTTCTAATTTCACAACAAATTAGTTCCATAGATAGTACAGCATGACATTCAAAAGTTTAAGAAGTTAATAGTTTATATTACATATACAGATAGCCACATTAACTATTTGAAAATCTACATGTGCTTTTCTGTACTTAATACTCTGGATATATGTACATTATAGCTCCTCAGAGACTAAACTTTAAATCTTGTTACTGATGTTGGCTAACTCATTCCAAGAAAGTTGTAGAGGAAGTGGCAGGAGAGAAAGAAAAAGACCCATAAAAAGCAATTAAGAGGGGGAAAAGGAATAAGAATTAGGAAAGAATAGCATTGGAATGACACCTTTGGGAAAAGAGAGAAGAATGCCTTCCTGGAATCATTTATATGAAACAGAAGAAAGGAAATAAACAGTAGAACATAAAATTTAGAAGAAATATCATGAAAAGAGTGGTAAAATAATGGAGAGTAGTATTTACAAATGAAGTGAGTTTGAAAATAACTTTCACTACAAAGATTACCTTTTCAGAGCAAACAAATCTGTCTCTAAGTTATGTTCTAAGCTCAACTGCCCTGTTTATTACTATCTTAGAATCCTTTCTGCTCTACTAATTCAAATATTTCTGTGACATAAACCTAGAATAATTCCCAAATGCTACACATTAATTTTTTTAAAGCCTATTTAGAGCCTATTGGTACATTTGTCAGTTACTGAGCACTTTTTGCCTTAGGCAACTTCTAAATTTATTTGATGTTCTAGGGTTTGGTTCAGTTTTAAGAAAACCATGTACTAAAAATGCGTATGTTTAGGTCATGGGGAAGAGCTTTATTTTTGGTGTCATAGCAAATATATTTGAAAGCGTACTGAATTACAAGTCTTGTCACGCAGATTCCATTAGTTAAGTTATCAACCAGGTTGACCTTGGGTAAATTCCTTAAACTCTTCTATTTAATTGTGAAATCGGAGAGGTGGAATTAGATGATCCAATGACTCTAGGATTCTGTAGATAGGAAATAAGTCCTTTGTCCCTCTTATCCTCTAAGATCTAGGAAATATTTTCAAGAAGAACACTGAAAAGAGGGGCCTGGTATTACTAATCATAACAGATTCTACTGTACAAATTTAATGGAAATTACTCATCAGCTACCTAAACACTGTATCAAGACAGTATAAATAAGGTTTTAAAAACAATCTAGAATTCTGAAGATTAATGGGGCTTACGTGTGGATATTTAAAGATACTTAGGAATTTCCTCTAAACTAGATTATAAATACGAAGAGTAGATCCTAAGTAAGCAGAAAAAGAGTGATAGTGTTCCTTTAGGGTCTACTGTCACTAAAGCTTAAATTTTAGCTTTTGTTAGTTTTTCATATGGAGTTTTGATGAATGCCACTTGGAGGCACTCTTATACTATAGTACTGTACAATTTATATTATCAGGATATCATATATTGAAACTTTCAGTTTTTATTTCCTTTTTTAATTCTAATAATCACTTGGGGATGGGTAATTAACACTAGTTGTGGTATTTAAACTTTCACAAGATTCATATTTATCACCTTGTAATTTTTACTGTTGTAAATAATCTCCTGTTCATCTAATAAAACAGATTTCATTCATTCCTGTAAGGAATGGGAGGTTTTAAGACAACACCAAAGAAATAACTTGAGGATAAATTTTGGTTTACAAACTAATGTCTATTTTTCAAATTAGAAATTATTACTACCTTCTTTAAATTAATATTCATTTAAATTTGTTATTATCCAAAGCAGAACAACCAGTGAGAATCCAGAGACACTCTTGATGAGAACCAATTTCTTTAATCATTTAAAAAAAAAATTATGGGAAATATAGACAGTTAACAGGATTATATTAAAATATCTAATGAAATACAACAACATGTACAGGAATATACATTAAAATTGATTTGCACAGGAAAACTAAAGTTCATAAGAAATTTTTAAAGGAATGGAATCATATTATTTGACATGTTCTTACTTTCATTCATTTTTATAATGTTAATTTATTTTAAAATTATATGAACATTATTTCTATATATGTGAAGAATATGGATTGTTCATACTTTCCTTTGTTTCAAATATATTTAGAAGATGCTGATTGTTACATGAGTAAGTATATATATTTTACGTCATTTATACTTTAATCTGAAAATGGAATCTATAAAATAATGCATTAGAAGTAATTATTTTTCCTATTACTTTTGGATAAGATATTGTAATATTTTTATTATAAGTGATGTTATTGTAACATTCAAGCTACAAAATGAAAATGTTTATTTTTATCAACATTTTAATTAATTGGTAATAGTACTGATTAAAATAGTATATTTGACTATGCATGAAATGAGTAAACAGTAACAGAACTTATGTATATGTTAACAAGTTATATTTGAAAATATTAAGATTTTATTTCTTTACACTCTTGTTCAACGACATATTGAAAAGGATGTGTTATTTGGATAGCTTCAATGGGAAGGAGGTGCTTCACTAACCTGACTTGTTGATTAAATCCCCACCCACAGTTTTGGGCACTGGCTCACTATTCACTTTTTTGGCATTCATTCCTTCTTAAGATGGTTATTCATCCCCAGGGTCTTAACAGCTGAGGCATTCATGTTTGTCAGCACTACAAATCTTGTTTTGCCCTATTCTTGAAACATTTCTTTAACTAATCTAGAAATTTGGGTAATATTTGGACAGAAATCTCTACCCTATCTTTATCTCTGTCTCTGTCCAAATATCTCTATATCTATCATCTATCTAAATCTTCTTTTTATTAGTTGGGGTTTTATTAGTTGAAGTTAATATATCAAAGAGTAAAAACTAATAATTAAGGGCAAAGCTTATTCAATTAAATTCACACATGAGCTATAGTTCCATATAGTCACCAAAAATGTACTCTCTCTAGGAACTTAATGGGAAATTATATTTAGAGCTAAGAAAACCAAAACCACTGGTCAATTGACCAAATTTTCCTCTTTGCAAGTCAATGGGTAAGCACTGTATAAAGAAAGCATGATAGTGAGATGTCTGTGTGTTCTGGTTGTTTATTTTTGTGTAACAAACCACTCCACAACAGTGGCTTAAATCAATAGCAGTCATCTATTTGTTCACAAATTTGGGGATTGGGACTCAGCTAGGCCAGTTCTTTCTCATCTCATGGGGTAGTAGTCAGACATTGGCTGGAACCGGGACATAGAGAAGAATTTTTTACTCAAGCATCTGGTGCTGGTCCCCCCTCTTCCTACATGGTATCTATCTCCATATGGCAGCTGAGGGTATTTGGAACTTAGTACATGATGGCTTAATGCTCCCAGACCAGTGTCCCAAGAGAAACATGCATGGCCTTTTCTAAACTACCCTTGGAAGTCTATGAAGCATCACCTTCATCACATTCTATTTGTCAAGGCACTTGCAAAAGCCCATTCAGTTTGAAGGGGAGAAGACATGGATTTTACCTCTTGTTTGAGGAATTAAAAAAAAAAATCATTTTTAATGCAGCTCTTTTACTAAATTTTCTAATCAAAAATAGACTCTAACTTTACCTAAATTGCAAGTATCAGCACAAAATATTTTAATTATAAATACATATAATTATTGTGTGGTGGCTCAGTCAGGTAAGCATATGACTTCGACTCAGGTCATGATCTCTGGGTACTGGGACAGAGCCTCCAGTCAGGTTTATTGTTCAGCGGGAAGTCAGCTTGTCCCTCTGCCCCTACCCCCCGTCCCACTCCTGCTGTCTCTCTCGCTCTCTAGCAAATAAATAAATAAAATCTTAAATAAATAAATAAATACATTCAACTTAGCATTTTGTATGCTTTGAGATTTCGAATCCAACCAAGTATATATGTTCATTCAAATGAATAGTGGTTTATTTTTAAAGAGTACAGCATGATGACTGGACTTACATAGTGTGAAATGACTACCACAGTAAGTTCAGCTAATATCCATCTTCTCGTACAGATACAATAAAAAGAAAAGAAAGAAAGAAAAGCAGAAAAAAAAAAAGTTTTCTCCTGTAATGCTAAATCATAGGATTTACTCTCTTAACTCTTCTATATATCATATAGCAGAGTTAGCTAGTCATCATGTTGTATGTTATATCCCCAGTACTTATTTATCTAATAACCCAAAGTGTGTACCATTTGACTACCTTCAATTTCCCCTCCCCTCCCAACGTCCATCTCATAATCACAAGTCTGATCTCTTTTTTTATGACTTGAAGATTCCACTTAAAAGTGACATCATGGAGTATTTGTCTTTCTCTGAATTATTTCATATGGCATAATGACTTTCATATCCACCCATGTTGTCCCAAATGGTACAATTTCCTTGTTTCTTTTATGGCTCAATAATATTCTATCATATATATATATGTATACATATATATGTATATGTGGAATATTATTGAGCCACATATATATATGGCTCAAAGATATATATATATCTTTGTCCATTTATCCACTGATAAGCATGTAGGTTGTTTCCATGTCTTGGCTGTTGTAAACAATGCTGCTATGAATATGGGGGTGCATACCTTTTCAATTTAGTGTCTTCATTTCCTTTAGATATATTCCCAGAAACAGAATTGCTGGATGATATGGTAGTTTTGTTTGTAATTATTTGAGAATCTTCCCTCTGTTTTCCAATAGTGGCTGCATCAGTTTACAATCCCACGAACAAGGCACGAAGGTTCCCTTTTCTCCGTGTTCATGCCAACATTTGTTATCAATTGTCTTTTTGATGATGGCCATTCTACCAAGTGTGAAGTGATATCTCATTGTGGTTTTAATTTGCATTTCCCAAATGACTGGTGATAGTCAACATCTTTTCATGTACCTGTTGGCTTTTCATGTATCTTCTTTGAAAAAAATGTCTATTCAGGTCCTTTGCCCATTTTTTAAATTGGATTTTGTTTGTTTCTGTTGAGTTGTGTAATTTCTCTAATATTTTGGATATTAATCCCTTATTAGATATATGACATGAAAATATTTTTTTTCCATTCTGTAGGGGTTTTTTTGTTTTTTTGTTTTTCCACATTGTTGATGCTTTCTTTTGCTGTGCAGGAGCTTTTTAGTTTGATGTGGTCCCACCTGTTGATTTCTGGTTTTGTTGCTTGTGTTTTAGGTGTCATATCCAAAAATGCATTACCAACGCCAATGTCAAGGAGCTTTATTTCTCTGTTTACTTCTAGGAGTTCCATGGTTTCAGGTCTTAAATATAAGTGTTTAATCCACTTTAAGTTATTTTTTTGAGTGGTTTAAAACATAAGGTCAGTTTCATTCTTTTACATATGAATATCCAGTTGTTTCAGCACCATTTATTGAAAAGACTGTCTTTTCTCCATTGAATATTCTTGGCTCCCTTGTCAATATTACTTGACTATAAATACATGGGTTTATTTCTGGGCTTGTGATCTGTTCCACTGTCTATTTTTATGCCAGTTCCATACTGTTTTGATGATTATAGATTTATAGTATACCTTGAAATCAGGAAGGGTGATACCTCCTGCTTTGTTCTTTTTGTCTCAGGATTTCCTTGGTTACTTGGGGAATTATGTGGTTCCATATGAATTTTAGGAGTTTTACTTTTATTTTTTTGAATTCTGTGAAACAAAAAACAGTCACTGGAATCCCTTGACAGGGACTGCTTGAATCTAAGGATGACTTTTTTGTACAACTGACATTTTAATAAAATTAGTTCTTCTAATCCATGAACATGGGATACCTTTATACTTATTTGCATCTTCTTTGATTTTATTCCCCAATGTCTTTTAGTTTTCAGAGTAAAGATTTTTCACATCCTTAATTAAATTTATTCCTAAGTATTTTATTTTTGGTGCTATTGGAAATGTAATGGATTTCTTTATTTCCTTTCCAGAAAATTCATTGTTAGTGCATTGAAATTCTATTGATTTTTATATGTTAATTTTGTATCATGTAGCTTTACTGAACTCATCATTGGATCCAAGAGTTTTTTGGTTGAGTTTTTAGGGTTTTTTATATATAAAAATATCATGTCAACTGCAAATAGAGATAATTTTACTTTTGCTTTCCAAATTTGATATCTTTTATTTCGTTTTCTTGCTTGATTGTTCTACATAGGACTTTTACTACTATGTTGAATAAGAGTGGTAAGAGTGGGCATTCTTGTTCTGTTCCTGATCTCAGAGGAAAACTTTTCAGTCTTTCATCATTGAGTATGATGCTAGCTGTGGGCTTGTCATACATTGTCTTTATTATGCTAACATGTTTCTTCTATGTGAAATGTGCTAAGAGTCTTCACCATGCATGATGTGGAATGTTGTCAAATTCTTTTTCTGCATCTATTGAGATGATTATATGATTCATTTCTTTCATTCATCAAGTATCACATTGGTTGTTTTTGTATGTTGAACCATCTTTGCATCCCAGGGATAAATCCCATTTGATATGGTATATGATCTTTTTGGTGTATTATTGAATTCAGTTTGCTAATATTTTCTTCAGAATTTTTGCATCTCTGTTCATCAGGGATATTGCCTCATAGTATTCTCTTCTACTTGTATCCTTTTCTGATTTTGGTATCAAGATAATATTGGCTTTGTAAAATGCATTTGGAAGGGTTCCCTCCTCTTTGATATTTTGGAAGAGTTTGAGAAGGATTGGTGTTAATTCTTTAAATGTTTAGTAAAATTCACCAGTGAAGCCATCAGGTCCTGGGCTTCTCTTCATTGGGAGAGTTTAGATTATTGGTTCAATATCATTACTTGTAATTGGACTATTCAGATTTTCTATTTCTTCCTGACCCAGTGTTGGCAAGTTGTATGTTTCTAACAGTTTTTCCATTCTTCTAGGTTGTACAGTTTGTTGGTGTTTAGTTGTTCATAATAGCCTCTTATAGTCTTTTGAATTTCTGTGGTACCAATTTTTTTTTAAAGATTTTATTTATTTATTTGACAGAGAGAGACACAGCGAGAGGGGAACACAAGCAGGGGGAGGGGGAGAGGGAGAAGCAGGCTTCCCACGGAGCTCGATCCCAGGACCCTGAGATCATGACCTGAGCCAAAGGCAGACGCTTAACGACTGAGCCACCCAGGCGCCCCTGTGGTACCAATTATAATGTCTTTCTCATTTATAATTTTGTTGATTTGGGCCTTTCTTTTTTTTCCTTGGTTAGTCTAGCTAAGGGTTTTCAGTTTGATTTTGATATTTTCAAAGAACTGATCCTTAGCTTGGTTAATCTTTTTCTATTGTTTTTCTGTTCTCTATTTTATTTACTTATACTCTAATCTTTATAATTTCTTTACTTTGCTACATTTATTTTCCCTTTTCTTATTCTTTTAGGTGTAGATTTAGGTTGTTACTTTGAGATCTTTCTTGTTTCTTACTATAGCTATTTACTGGTATAAAACTTCTTTTTAGAACTGCTTTTGTTGTATCCCACAAGTTCTTTTTTTTTTTTTTTTAAGATTTTATTTATTTATTTATTTGTCAAAGAGAGAGAGTGAGAGTGCACAAGCAAGGGGAGTGGCAGGCAGAGGGAGAAGCAGACTCCCTGCTGAGCAAGGAGCCCGATGCAGGACTCGATCCCAGGACTCATGAGATCATGACCCAGGCCGAAGGCAGACACTTAAGCAACTGAGCTACCCAGGCGTCCCCCCACAAGTTCTGATATATTGTGTTTCCATTATCTTGTCTCAATGAACTTTTATTGCCCCCTTAATTTCTTCTTTGATCCATTGGTTGTTCAGGAGAGTCTTATTTAATTTTTTATGTGTTTGGAAATTTTCCTGATTTCCTCATTATTGATTTCTAGTTTCATTCCATTGTGGCTAGAGAAGCTACTTGGTATGATTTCAATCTTCTTCAACTTGCTAAGACTCATTTTATGGTCTAAAGTATGGTCTATCCTAGAAAATGTTCTATGTGTGCTTGAGAAGAATATGTATTCTACTATTGTTGGATACAATGTTCTGTATATGTCTATTAAGTCCATCTGGTCTATAGTGTTATTCAAATCCACTGTTCCTTTACTGATTCTCTCTCTATATAATCTATTCATTATTGAGTATGAGGTATTAAAGTTCCCAACTATTATTGTATCAATGTTATTTTTCCCTTTAGCTCTGTTAGTTTTTGCTTTATATATTTAAGTGCTACAATATTGGGTGTGTGAGTATTTACAATTGCATCTTCTTTATGTATTGACAACTTTATCATTATATAATGACCTTCTTTGTCTCTTTTTATAATTTTTAGTTTAAAATCTATTTTGTCTGATATAAGTGTAGTTACCCACACCACCTTTTATTTTGTCACCATTTGCTTTAAATGTCTTTTTCCATTGCTTTACTCTTAGTCTATGTGTGTGTCTTTAAGGCTAAAGTGAGTCTCTTGTAGGCACGTTTTTGGATCTTGTGTGTGTGTGTGTGTGTGTGTGTGTTTTAATCCATTCAGCCATTCTATGTCTTTTAATTGGAAAATTTAATTCATTTACATTTAAAATAATTATTGATAGGTAAGGACTTAATATTGTTGTTTTCTAGTTGTTTTGTAGATCCATTCTTCCCTGTTTCTGCTGGGGTTTTTTTTGTGTATGTGTTTTGATGTATTATGGTATCAGTATGCTCTGACTCATTTATTATGTTTTTTTTTGTGTGTAATTACTCCAGGATTTGCCATTGTGGTTATCATGAAACTTACATAAAATATCTTAATTTTCTCAAACAAGTTTTCTATTTGGGTGGGGTCAAGAGCTACCCTGAGCCTTGGTTATGAATTATCCCCCTGCCTGTGTGGAACATGAGAATGCTCCATGCTTGTACTATATTTGCTCTGTGGGCAATCAATTCTGTGTGTCCTCCTCTCAGCTGAAGTGCTGCTGGGATGCAATGCTTCCAGGAGTTGTCACCTGCCGTTCTGATCAGACAGGGTTAGAAAACACTTTGTATAGTGAGTTGGGCTGTAACTCAGCTCCTTGGCTGAAGGTGGGCAAACAGGGCTCTAGAGCCAGCAAAGCTCATCACTTGAGGATCCAAATCAGGAATATCTACACCCTGACAAGCTCCCTGGGCAGGGTATGTCCCCATCTTAGTTCTGCTGATGAACAAATCTCCCAGTTGGGATTATTACGGGGGCACTGCAGGTATGAACTCGGTATGCCAATATCCATGTGCTGGTTGTTGCCAGCACCTTCCTTCTTCTTTGTCACAGTCATAGTCTCAGTGGCTGAGCCCCCAGATTCCTCTGCAGTACCCACGGTGCAAGATCAGAGTAAGGGTGCCCACAGAGCAATCCCAATTCAGGGACAGGTGGTACCCCCTGAGTTTTCTTTTCCCACTGGAGAAACTGGAGGCTCAGGGGAGACCTCTCCACATGGTGGTGTGCTGGCCTAAGGGAGGGGACAATGTGTTCAATGTGTAGCCTCTTCTCTTACCCTTCCAATGCAGTCTTTCTTGGCCTCTTTTGTGCAGGCAGGTGCAGGGGGAGGATTACTTCAGCCTCACCTTTGTGTTCTAGGATCTCAGTGGTAACTTATTTGTGAGTAGTTGTCAGTTATACTTGTGAGTGAGATAGAAGTCAGGAACAACCTATGTCACCATCTTTGTGATGTCACTCCTTCTTCCTTAATGTAAGCCACCTCCTGCCTGTTTCTCTATCTTAGATTTAAACTAGTGAACCTGTACCTGATGACATCAGTGCACATGTAAGTGTGAACACATCCTGGTGGTTCCTTAGAACTTTGCATTATTTAAGATTGTGAATTCCTGGTCAGGTCACCTGTATCAAATAAGTCATCTCTACAGTGTAGATCAGGCATATACCAAAGCTACTTCCCATTCAGCACAAAGATCCACTTAAAAATTCTTGACTCTGCTTCACTCCTAAACCCCCAAATCAGTAACAACTTTTGCTGGCTGGAAAAACATCCCACTTAAATGAAACAATAAATGTAAAAGACTGACATACAAACTTGACACCAACAATGTGGGTAGTAAATAGAAAAGTACTTGGTTTATTACTCTGGCCCAGAGGATGATTCAAGACTTGGGGAGTTGAATAAAAGCCACGACTCTTGTTACATTAAAAGACTTTGGGTGTGCTCTTTGTCCCAATATCCTTAAACTGAAAATTCTATTACAACATTGGAATCTGTTCATCTTGTTATGTCTGAGGTGATGGAGAGGAGATGACTACTCTTTCCTCTGCACTCATGCTATCTCCTTTTGCCCTCTTTTTTGATTGAAAATTGAAAAGTAACAGTAAATATGTTTTCAACCATACACAATTACTACCATATCTAGTATTTAAAAATTCAATAAAAATTCATTCAATAAATATGTATTTACTGAATAAACAAATTAGTAAGTATTTGAAAACTCTTTCTTTGCCAAAAATGTAATTGACCTCCAGTTTAGAAACAAAAAAAGAAATTTTCACAAGAGAGTCTTTTCTGGAATAGAGAGAGGATTATGATTTAACTAGATTTAGCAAGATACCCTTTCCCCCTTTTAATCCCAGGATATAGTTCATTTTATAATTTTTTGGTATACATGTAAGAGAGATATCCATTCTCACAAACTCCATCATTCTCCAAAAACATGTGTACCTAGCCTGAAGACAGCTATGCTCTCTGACTTTTCCCAAGTAAAGAAGAAAAAATGCAGAGGCCAAGTCTAGGGAAATATTTAAACAGTAATTCTTATGCACTGCAAACTTATTTAAAAAGCATGTCAACTGGTGGGCTTACTGCTGGCAAGGGTAGATAAAATCCCTATTCAAGTTCTTGAAATGATAAGATTCTAGCAATGGAGACTAGATTAGTAGTTGCCAGGGGTTGTGGAGGAAGTCAGGGCTAGAATGAACTAGGTGTGGCTACAAAAGTGCAGCAAATGCTGTTTTGAAAAATGTAATTATTAGAGGAAACTGGTGAAAAGATACACAGGATCTCTAAGTACTATATTTTATAGTTATATACAAATTTATAATTATCTCAAAATAAAACCTTTATCTTAAAAAAATCCCTATTCAATATGAAGGTGAATAGTATGTCAAGGAACGAGGAAAGGAAGGCATGCAGTTTTTATTGATGATGTTTTTATTTGCTAGAGTACTAAATATTCTTATGGGAGAATCATTACGGGACTGAGGAAAAACACATTTAGAATCAGGTAGAAGTGATCAAATCTCTGCTTTAACACTGACTTTGGAAAGCTACTGAACTTCTCTGAGCCAGTAAACTCATTTGTCAATATGGTTGTTTTGAGTATTACATCATATAACGTAAGCAGCATAGGTACAACAGTGTCTCTCCCATTCTCTTCTTTTTGTCATCAGTAGTTAATCCTGGATAATTACCATATCTAGGGATTTATAACTGTGGTGTGTATGTTAATCAGTAATGAATGCCAGATATCTGTCAGAAACTACTGAACCTGAGAAGATATACAGATGTCCAACAGATACATGAAAAGATGTTCAACATCACTAATCATCAGGGAAATGCAAATCAAAATGACAATTAGATATTACCTCACACCTGTCAGCATGGCTAAAATAAAAGATACAAGAAACAATAAGTGTTGGCAAGGATGTGGAGAAAAAAGAACACTTTCGCATTGTTGGCGGGAATGCAAATTAGAGCAGCCACTGGAAAAGAGCATGGAGGCTCTCAAAAAATTAAAAATAGAATTGCCATATGATGTAGCAATTCCACTAATGGTTTTTTATCCAAAGAAAATGGAAATACTAGTTCAAGAAGACATATGCACCCTTATGTTTATTGCAGCATTAATTATGATAGCCAAGATATGGAAGCAACCTGAGTGTTCATCGATAGATAAATGGATAAAGAATGGAATATTATTCACCCACAAAAAAAGAATGAAATCTTGCCATTTGCAACAACATGCAACAACCCTGATGATTTAGAGTGTATAATGCTAAGTGAAGTAAGTCAATTAGGGAAAGACAAATACCATAAGATTTCACTCGTGTGGAATTTAAGAAACACAATAAATGAACAAACTAAGAAAAAAAGGCCAAAAAAAAAAAAAAAAAGGTATCAGACTCTTAAACACAGAGAACAAAATGGTGGTTGCCAGAAGGAGGATGTGTGAAATACATAAAGGGGATTAAGAGTACCTGATGAGGGGTGCCTGGGTGGCTCAGTTGTTAAGCATCTGCCTTCGGCTCAGGTCATGATCCCAGTGTCCTGGGATCAAGCCCCACATAGAGTTCCCTGCTCTGTGGGATGTCTGCCTCTCCCTCTCCCACTCCCCCCGCTTGTGTTCCCTCTCTCGCTGTGTCTCTCTCTGTCAAATAAAAAATAAAATCTTTAAAAAAAAAAAAAGACCACTTGATGAGTACTGAGAGATGTATAGAATTGTTGAGTCATTATATTGTACACCTGAAACTATTATACTAGTATATGTTAATTTTACTTGAGTAAAAAATAAAAACAACTACTGAACTTGGACCTGATGACATTAGCATATACATGAGTGTGAACCCAAATTAGTGCCTCTTTCGACCTCTGGAATATAGAAGACACTAAACTCCTGGTCAGAGCACCCATATCAAATACATAATCTACGTAATATAGATCAAACATACACCAAAAATCCGTGTTGCTTGACCTTAGGAGTTCTCTATCTTGTGGATGAGATGAACATAACATGGAGATATTTTCAAAGTATAGCACAAAGGGAGCAAGATATGAACACAGGGCTTGGATTCAGTGCACATAGAGCCACTGTGTGGTTAAATTCAAGAGTATTGGCAATCATTTAAACTATGTGCATTTTCATGAGGGGAGGAGCAAGATGGCAGAGGAATAGGAGACCTAAATTTTGTCTGGTCCCAGGAATTCAGCTAGATGGGGATCAAACCATCTGAACACCTACAAACTCAACAGGAGATTGAAGAAAAGAATAGCAGCAACTCTCTGAACACAAAAGCGACCACTTTCTGGAAGGTAGGATGTGCGGAGAAGTGAATCTGAGGTGATATTCAGGAGGATAGACGGCGGGGGAGGGGGCCTCTGTCAACCGTTACCGGCAAGTGATAGAGCAGCAGAGTACAAAATTGGAACTTTTAGAAGTTTTCTCTACTGAGGGACGTCGCTCCAGTGGCTAAGCGGGGGGTGGAACCCCCGCAGGACAGTGTGGTCTCAGGACCCTTGGGGTCACAGAAAGACCGGGGGTGCCTGAGAGTGACAGAGCTCCCAAGGATCGGAGCAGGGAAGCCGGCTGCAGAGACGGAGCTGAAGAGCGGGCTCTCAGCTCGGGGTTGCCATAAACCGTGATCCATGGCACAGTTGGGCCACTGCTCTTCCAGCAGGGACCCAACAAGCACCAGATCTGGGGAGACTCCCCTTCCTCCCCCAGGAGGAGTGGCGTGAGTGCACCACAGGGATCTGCTGGGTTTGGAGACTCCATTCAGGGTTGTATGCCAGAGATAGAAACGCTCCCTCACAGGCTGGGTGAGCATGGAGTGCGGCCAGAGACCGGGGAAAAGGGAGTGATTGACTGCTTTTCTCTGGGGGCTCACTGAGGAGTGGGGCCTCGAGTTCTCGGCTCCTCCAGGGTGGAGATTGGGAGGCCACCATTTTCACTCTCATCCTCCAAAGCTGTGCGGGAAGCTTTCAGGGAAAAAAAGCTCTTGAGAGCAAATCCGAGCAGATTATTTAGCCCGGACCCGGAAAGGGCAGGGCAATTCCACCTCCAGCAAAGACATTTGGGAACCACGGCAACAGATCCCTCCCCAGAAGATCAGAAAGAACAGCCTGCCAAGATCAAGTTTACTGATCAATGAGAACGGCATAACTCTAGCGCTAGGGGAATACTGCACATAGAATTCAGGGCTTTTTTCCTATGATTCTTTAGTCTTTCAAAGTTAATTTTTTTAATTTTCTTTTTTTCTTTTTCTTTTTTTTTTTTGAATTTTTCTTTTTCCCTTTTTCAACCAACATCTTATCAATCCTTTTTTTAAAAAATCTTTTTTATTTTTCATTTTTAGAGTCATATTCTATCCCTTCATAGTAGTTAACCTTATTTTTGGTATATATATATAAGTTGATGTCTTGTCAAAATTTTGGGATACAGTATCTTCTAACAGACCAAAATATACCCTAAATCTCTAGTGTATGGCTTTGTTCTAGTCTCCTGCCTGATCACATTCTTCCCCCTGCTCTTTTTTTTAAATCCTCTTCTTTCTTTTTCAACCAACTTCTTATCAATTCCTTTTATAAAATCTTCTATAATTTTCATCTTTACAGTCATATTCCATCCCTTCATTGTATTTACCCTTATTTTTGTACATATATAAGTTATTTATTTCCTTAAATTTGGGAAGCACTTTCTTCTAACAGACCAAAATATGCCCCAAATCTGATCTATGCACCAGCCTGATCATATTTGATCATATTCTGTTTTTCTTTTATCTTTTTCTTTTTTCTTTCTTTCCCTTTCTTTTCCCCCAGTTTCAGGTCTCTTCTGATTTGTTTACGTATATTTTTCTGGGGTCATTGTTACCCTCTTAGCATTTTGTTCTCTCATTCATCTATTCTCCTGTGGACAAAATGACAAGATGGAAAAAATTACCTCAAAAAAAAGAACAAGAGGCAATACTGACTGCTAGGGACCTAATCAATACGGACATTAGTAAGATGTCGGAACTAGAGTTCAGAATGATGATTTTAAAGATACTAGCTGGGCTTGAAAAAAGCATGGTAGATATTAGAGAAACCCTTTCTGGAGAAATAAAAGAACTAAAATCTAACCTAGTCAAAATCAAAAAGGCTATTAATGAGGCGCAATCAAAAATGGAGGCTCTAACGGCTAAGATAAATGAGGCAGAAGAGAGAATTAGTGATATAGAAGACCAAAAGATGGAAAATAAAGAAGTTGAGAAAAAGAGAGATAAACAACTACTGGATCATGAGGGAAGAATTCGAGAGATAAGTGATACCATAAGATGAAAGAATATTAGAATAATTGGGATCCCAGAAGAAGAAGAAAGAGAGAGAGGGGCAGAAGGTACATTGGAGCAAATTATAGCAGAGAACTTCCCTAATTTGGGGAAGGAAACAGGCATCAAAACCCAGGAGGCACAGAGAACCCCCCTCAAAATCAATAAAAATAGGTCAACACGCCAACATCTAATAGTAAAACTTATGAGTTTCAGAGACAGAAAATCCTGAAAGCAGCTCAGGAGAAGAGATATGTAACCTACAATGGCAGAAGCATTAGATTGGCAACAGACCTATCCACAGAGACCTGGCAGGCCCGAAAGGATTGGCATGATATATTCAGAGCACTAAATGAGAAAAATATGCAGCCAAGAATATTATGTTCAGCTAGGCTGTCACTGAAAATAGAAGGAGAGATAAAAAGCTTCCAGGACAAACAAAAACTAAAGGAATTTGCAAACAGGAAACCAGCCCTACAAGCCCTCTAAGCAAAGAGAGAGCCTAAAAGTAACATAGACCAGAAAGGAACAGAGACAATATACAGTAACAGTCACCGTACAATACAGTGACACTAAATTCATATCTTTCAATAGTTACCCTGAATGTAAATGGGCTAAATGCCCCAATCAAAAGACAGTGGGTATCAGATTGGATAAAAAAACAAGATCCATTGATATGCTGTCTGCAAGAGACTCATTTTAGACCCAAAGACATGCCCAGATTGAAAGTGAGTGGGTGGAAAACCATTTACCATGCTAATGGACACAAAAAGAAAGCTGGGGTGGCAATCCTTATATCAGAAAATTTAGATTTTTCACCAAAGACTATAATAAGAGATGAGGAAGGACATCATATCATACTTAAAGGGTCTATTCAACAAGAAGATCTAACAATTGTAAATATCTATGCCCCTAAGATGGTTGTATATATAAGCCAATTATATAACCCAGTTAATAACAAAAGCAAAGAAACACATCGACAACAATACAATAATAGTGGGGGACTTTAACACCCCCCTCACTGAAATGGACAGATCATCTAAGCAAAAGATCAACAAGGAAATAAAGACTTTAAATGACACACTGGACCAAACGGACTTCACAGATATATTCAGAACATTCCATCCCAAAGCAACAGAATAAACATTCTTCTCTAGTGCCTATGGAACATTCTCCAGAATAGATTACATCCTAGGTCACAAATCAGGTCTCAACTGGTACCAAAAGATTGGGATCATTCCCTGCATATTTTCAGAACACAATGCTTTGAAACTAGAACTCAATCACAAGAGGAAAGTCAGAAAGAACTCAAATACATAGAGGCTAAAGAGCATCCTACTAAAGAATGAATGGGTCAACCAGGAAATTAAAGAAGAATTTTAAAAATTTATGGAGACCAATGAAAATGAAAACACACCTGTTCAAAATCTTTGGGATGCAGCAAAGGCAGTCCTAAGAGAAAGTATATAGCAATACAGGCCTTTCTCAAGAAACAAGAAAGATCTCAAATACGCAACCTAACCCTACACCTAAAGGAGCTGGAGAAAGAACAGCAAATAAAGCCTAAACCCAGCAGGAGAAGAGAAATAATAAAGATCAGAGCAGAAATCAATGAACTAGAAACCAAAACAACAGTAGAACAGATCAACGAAACTGGGAGCTGGTTCTTTGAAAGAATTAACAAGATTGATAAACCCCTGGCCAGACTTATCAAAAAGAAAAGAGAAAGGACCCAAATAAATAAAATCATGAATGAAAGAGGAGGGATCACAACCAACACCAAAGAAATACAAACAATTATAAGAACATATTTTGAGCAATGATATGCCAGGAAATTAGATAATATGGAAGAAATGGATGCATTCCTACAGATGTATAAACTACCAAAACTGAACCAGGAAGAAATAGAAAACCTGACCAGACCTATAACCACTAAGGAAATTGAAGCAGTCACCATAATCTCCCAACAAACAAAAGCCCAGGGCCAGATGGCTTCCCAGGGGAATTCTACCAAACATTTAAAGAAGAATTAACACCTATTCTTAGGAAACTGTTCCAAAATTGAAATGGAAGGAAAACTTCGAAACTCGTTTTATGAAGCCACCATTACCTTGATTCCAAAACCAGACAAAGACCCCATCAAAAGGAGAATTACAGACCAATATCCCTGATGAACATGGATGCAAAAATTCTCACCAAAATACTAGCCAATAGGACCCAAGAGTACATTAAAAGGATTATTCACCACGACCAAGTGGGATTTATTCCTGGGCTGCAAGGTTGATTCAACATCCGCAAATCAATCAATGTGATACAACATATTAATTAAAAGAAAGAACAAAAACCATATGATCCTCTCAATAGATGCAGAAAAAGCATTTGACAAAGTACAGCATCCTTTCTTGATCAAAATTCCCTTCAGAGTATAGGGATAGAGGGCACATACCTCAATATCATAAAAGCCATCTATGAAAAACCCACAGTGAATATCATTCTCAATGGGGAAAAAGCAGAGCTTTCCCCCTAAGGTCAGGAACACAGCAGGGATGTCCACTATCACCAGTGGTATTCAACAGAGTATTAGAAGTCCTAGCCACAGCAATCAGACAACAAAAAGAAATAAAAGGCATCCGAATCAGCAAAGAAGTCAAACTCTCACTCTTTGCAGATGATACGATATTTTATATGGAAAACCCAAAAGACTCCACCCCAAAACTGCTAGAACTCATACAGGAATTCAGTAAAGTGGCAGGATATAAAATCAATGCACAGAAATCAGTGGCATTCCTATACACCAACAACAAAATTGAAGAAAGAGAAATTAAGGAGTTGATCCCATTTACAATTGCACCCAAAACCATAAGATACCTAGGAATAAATCTAACCAAAGAGGCAAAGAATCTGTACTCAGAAAATATAAAATACTCATGAAAGAAATTGAGGAAGACACAAAGAAATGGAAAAACGTTCCATTCTGATGGATTGGAAGATCAAATATTGTGAAGATGTCAATGCTACCTAGAGCAATCTACACATTTAAGGCAATCCTTATCAAAATACCATCCACTTTTTCCAAAGAAATGGAGCAAATCATCCTAAAATTTGTATGGAACCAGAAAAGACCCCGGATAGCAAGAAGAATGTTGAAAAAGAAAAGCAAAGCTGGTGGCATCACAATTCTGGACTTCAAGCTCTATTACAAAGCTGTCATCATCAAGACAGTATGGTACTTGCACAAAAACAGACACATAGATCAATGGAACAGAATAGAGAGCCCAGAAATGGACCCTCAACTCTATGGTCAACTACTCTTCGACAAAGCAGAAAAGAATGTCTGATGGCAAAAAAACAGTCTCTTCAACAAATGGTGTTGGGAAAATTGGACAGCCACATGCAGAAGACTGAAACTGGACCATTTCCTTACACCACACACAAAAATAGACTCCAAATGGTTGAAAGACCTAAATGTGAGACAGGAATCCTTTGAAATCCTAAAGGAGAACACAGGCAGCAACATCTTCCACCTCAGCCACAGCAACTTCTTCCTAGAAATATCACCAAAGGCAAGGGAAGCAAGGGCAAAAATGAACTATTGGGACTTCATCAAGATAAGAAGTTTTGCATAGCAAAAGAAACAGTCAACAAAACCAAAAGACAACCAACAGAATGGGAGAAGATATTTGCAAATGACATATCAGATAAAGGACTAGTATCCAAAATCTATAAAGAACTTATCAAACTCAACACCCAAAGAACAAATAATCCAGTCAAGAAATGGGCAGAAGACATGAACAGACATTTTTCCAAAGAAGACATCCAAATGGCCAACAGACACATGAAAAAGTGCTCACCGTTGCTCAGCATCAGGGAAATCTAAATCAAATCCTCAATGAGATACCACCTCACACCAGTCAGGATGGCTAAAATTAACAAGTCAGGAAATGACAGATTTTGGTGGGGATGCAGAGAAAGGGGAACCCTCTTCCACTCTTGGTGGGAATGCAAGTTGGTGCAGCCACTCTGGAAAACAGTATGGAGGTTCCTCCAAAAGTTGAAAATAGAGCTACCATACGACCCAGCAATTGCACTACTGGGTATTTACCCCAAAGATACAAATGTAGGGATCCGAAGGGGTATGTGCACCCTGATGTTTATAGCAGCAATGTCCAGAATAGCCAAACTATGGAAAGAGCCAAGATGTCCATCGTCAGGTGAATGGATAAAGAAGATACACACACACACACACACACACACACAGGAATATTATGCAGCCATCAAAAGGAATGTAATCTTGCCTTTTGCACAGACGTGAATGGAACTGGAGGGTATTATGCTAAGCGAAATAAGTCAATCAGAGAAAGACATGTATCATAGGATCTCATTGATATGAGGAATTCTTAATCTCAGGAAACAAACTGAAGGTTGCTGGAGTGGTGGGGGGTGGGAGGGATGGGGTGGTTTGGTGATAGACATTGGAGAGGTATGTGCTATGGTGAGCGCTGTGAATTGTGTAAGACTGTTGAATCTCAGACCTGTACCTCTGAAGCAAATAATACATTATATGTTAAAAAAAAGAAGAAGAAGATAGCAGGAAGTGAAGAATAAAGGGGGGAGATCAGAGGGGGAGATGAACCATGAGAGACTATGGACTCTGAGAAACAAACTGAGGGCTCTGGGGGGAGGGGGGTGGGAGGATGGGCTAGCCTGGTGATGGGTATTAAAGAGGGCACATACTGCAAGGAACCCTGGGTGTTATACGCAAACAATGAATCATGGAACACTACATCAAAAACTAATGATGTAATGTATGGTGATTAACGTAACATAATAAAATAAAAAAAAATAAACTATGTGTGCTTTCTTGATTTTCTCACCTAGAAAGAGTCATATGATCATAAGATATATTGAGGGTCTAAAAGTCATGATTTACTAAACCAATATACAAAATGTATGCTTTCTGAAATAAACGCAAATTTTATTCTTTAAATTTTTGTTCTATGAATGCAGTGTAAATGAAAAGAGGAGGGAAGTGAGGTCTGTAAAGTCAAGTGGAGGATTTACATGTACTTACTATCTGATTTGTTAACATTTTCTAATTCTCCAAACAAAAACAATTACTTCCTACTGTAAAAAAATTATAAGATCAATGAATCAAAGGGGTCCCAATTTACCAAGTAATAATTGGTTTACCTCTGAGTTATAATCTACCATTGTTCATTCACACTCCTTTCTGAAATGTTAGCACAATTTTTGTTGTTGTCATTGTTGTTATTAAAAAGGATGAATATTTTCAATTTCCCACTATGGCAGCAACAATTGTACTTGCCAAACATTTCATCTGCACCACCACATTTCTGTTCCCCTTGACCCTGTAACTAGTAGTGGCCTGTGGACTTTGCAATGATGTGTGTCACCTCCAGCCAAAGCTTGGAAAAGCCAACAAACAACTCTCAAGTTCTTTCTTCTGCTAAGGGAAAAGCAGACAAGGCCTCATGCTGATATGGTAAAGTCATAGATCAGTTCAGTCTCAACTGCTGGGGCCCTGCTGTCCTAAACAGTTGTCCTAATCCATAACAGATTATGTACAAGAGAGAAATAACCTTTTGTTTTGTTAAACCAGAGAACCCTTGTGATTGTTAGCATAGTGTACCCTGCTCTGTACTGACTAATTCTTATCTGAGGTATCAGTTTTATCTCCTCCCTTCAGTACCACTTGACACTTACTTTACCCATATAGACATCCAACAAATATATCTAAGTATAATTGGGGGGCTAAAACAAGTTAAAAATTAGGAAAGTATATGTGTATATGAATAAGTTGCTTAAAGGGACTAGGGCTTTTGGAAGACCACAATAATGGAGGACCATTACTAGCCCTCAATAATTATTCTATCATTAAATAATTATGCTGAAGGAAACTAATAAGGATATGAACGGAAAAGCTGAGAAGTGGTACAAGGCATATACCTTTTTACTCTGAATCCAGCAGATCCACCAGCAGACTGAGGTAACCAGCAACATGCTCAGAGAAGTCTAAACCTATCCATTGCCTTTACTTCTTCCTAATTTATATAAAAGAGCACTAATAACCAATAACTTATGACTTAGCCTATAGGACAAGGTTAAAAGTTCAAGAGTCTTTTTGTTTTTTTTTAAGCAAAATTATGTAGTATGGTAAAACTGAAAGCAGCAGTTGGGAAAAGCTTAATCTAAAAGGCTTCATTTTTATAAAAAGGGTTTTGAAATGAACTATAATGAAATTGAATGGATAAATTCCTGGAGCTTTTCAAGTTTCTAAGAGAAAATAACTGGATTCATAACGACATTTCAAATTTGAAGTTTTTTACCAGAATTATTTGAATGCAAATGTTTTTGGCTGTTTATGGGAGGGGATGTGTAGGTAATGCCAGTAGTGTTCTAAATGTGACGTTTGCACACTATTAAACCCAATGAACTATGAATATGTTAGTTGAAAATATCATTTCTCGGGGCGCCTGGGTGGCTCAGTTGTTAAGCATCTGCCTTCGGCTCAGGTCGTGATCCCAGGGTCCTGGGATCGAGCCCCGCATCTGGCTCCCTGCTCCGCGGGAAGCCTGCTTCTCCCTCTCCCACTCCCCCTGCTTGTGTTCCCTCTCTTGCTGTGTCTCTCTCTGTCAAATAAATCTTTAAAAAAGAAAAAAGAAAAAAAGAAAATATCATTTCTCCAGTTATTTCAATTGATTTAAATCTGGTGTTGAGGCATTTCAGTTCTAACCTCAGAACATTTTGAAGACTAAATCCAAAGGACTTTGATTACTTTGGTTATTTCTGATTTGTTTAAAATGTTTAAATGACTAGTTTTAACATAGACCTGTATATAATAATTGTCACTGGCTAGGAATTAAAGCAATGAGAAACTTGTCATGCTGCTTTCTGAAATCTTAAAGCACTATGTTCTCTATTAGAAAGACTCTTGCAGATATAGTTTCACTTGCTCATGGGTCACTAGGTGGATTTATACTTGTGGTTTACACCTTAACTGGTGCCTATCGCTAATTTGACAAGCCAACTGGTGGAACACTTAAACACTTCCTTGTTAAAATGACTCAACAGAGGTAGGATTATGCACTAGAGCATTAATCAAAAGACATCTGTTCCAACAAGAAATTTTGCAGTTTTCTAGTTGTTCTCTGAAAATTTAGTGAGATATCTAGGTTACAAATCTCAGCATTTGCATAATATTGACACAGATTATAGATTAGTCTGAAGTATTTATAAGATAAAGAATGTATAATATGTATATATAAAGATAATTTTAGCTCTTCTAAGATGATATCCAAATTTAAAATCTAATTATTTCAACATTAGTCACTCTTCTACATTTTAAAATATAGTGCTTAACTGTATAGTTACCAAAGTTGGATAGGAATTCCTAATTTCAGATTTAATACCTAAAAAACAGTACATATTCTTTCAGAATGTGCCCTGTAGCTCTTCACCAATGGTTATGTGGGAGAATGTTTGGTCTCTCTGAGAGCAGGGATTTAACATTTCCTTTCAAAAATTCAAGATCCTGGAGCTAAAGTGAAAGCAAATAATAAATATGCATGGGTCCTAAATGTAAGATGTTATCAATTAGAATTGTTCCAGCCGCAAGTAGTACTATTCCCAACTCAGAACTTCTTAGACAATAAGGACCACATGACCTCATGCAACAAGAGTCCCAGGGGAGGAGTTTCCAGAATTCATTAAATCAATGGCTAAATGAAATAATCAAACATCCAATTCCTCTAATCTTTCTGAGCAAGCATCCCCTTCCTGTCAGCTAATGTCCTTAGACTTGACCCTTTTTGGTGTTACTGATGAGCTTTCCGCATCCCATCCTCACACAACCATTGAAATGTCAAAAGAGGCAAAGGGGATGTATTCCTAAGAGGGATGAAATCTTTTCCAGACGCCCCTAGATTTCCTCAACACTGTCCTTATATAACAAAATCCTTCTTAAATCCTTCTTAATTCAGGCTTGAGAGGACTAGAATTGCCATGATATTCAGTAATCAAGATTCATCCTCTAGCTAGATCTGAGGAGGATCCCCTTTTTCTAAAGCAGGTGGCCACCTGAGGTCTAAGTAAATTTGTGGTTAGATTAACAAAGAAAAATTGGGGAAGAATGACTATTAGGTAGGTGACCGATAGTGCTTGCCCTAGAGCATGAAAGGATTATTCAAAGGATCTAAAAATAAATACTAAGAGGACTGTGATGAGGGGCAAAATGGGATGTTTTGGTACTATTTCCCATTTGCAGAAATATCATTATTTTTTACTTGCTAATCCTTCGGATGATTAGTATTGTATAATTAATATAGTTATGGATAATAAGACTGAGCATTTGAATGGAAACATCATTAAAACCATGAAAGACTGGAAAATATATATGGAGAAGAAAAATAATGCTTTTTAGCGTTAGCAAGGGACGTACCCGAGTACCCTTGATGCAGGTAAAGAGAATAAGAAAATTTTAACATATTGGAACAATAAATAACTTCAACATAAAAGAAAGGTTTTTTAAAAAAGATTTTATTTATTTATTTGAGAGAGAGAGAGAGAGAATGGAACAGAGGGAGAGGGACACACAGAGCACAGAGCCCAACACAGGGCTCTATCCCATGACCCATGAGATCATGACCTGAGCAGAAACCAAGAGTCAGTGCTTAACCAACTGAACCACCCAGGTGTCCAAAAGAAAGTTATTGTTTAGGCTACACTGAAATGCTATTCTTTTTTTTTTTTTAATTTATTCATTTGAGAGAGAGAGCATGAGCAGGGGTGGGTAGGCACAGGGAGAGGGAGAAGCAGGCTCCCCACTAAGCAGAGAGCCCAATGTGGGGTTTGATCCCAGAACCCTGGCATCATGACCTGAGCTGAAAGCAGACACTAACTGACTGAGCCATCCAGGCACCCTTCAAATGCTATTCTTAAAAATCTATCAGTGTGTATTAAGTATACTAGTTCAAAATTAACTCTAAGATGTTCAAAACTAGCATATTGTTGGTAAGTTGTTATTAAGAAAACTTAGGATCATTAACTTGAAGGGTAACTTTTAGGTGTGGAAGTTTTAGCACACAGAATCATAAACAGCCTTTTTCTTTAAAAAAAAGGGGGGGACGTTCTCTAGCTAATAATTTTTGCTTGTAATTATAACAATAATATTTTGAGATTTAAAAATGAACAAAGAATTCAGTAACAAGAAAATGCTTCCTCCATAATATCAGTTAAATACTGACAAATCCAATATTAATGTGGTAGAAATTTATCTTAACTCACAGACAGACCTGAATTATTGTTATCTCCTGAGATCACCTGGAGGGAATCCTTCAGGCCAGTAGACATAGCTCTAGGGGCATAATAGAGTACATTTGTTTGAACAACAGATGACTGAGGTTGGCTCACTTGGAAACTCCTTACAGCCAACAACTGTAGTAAATTTTCCATCACTTTTTATTTTCCATTTCCTCAACTTTAACACCTGTATGTTAATACCAGCAAATGGAGTACAAGTCTTTGATCTATTCAGAGTTTGTTGCACACTTTGCACATTTGGTTTGGATGAGTCACTGACTAGGTGGCTATTGTTGTAAGACAGATAATGAGTAGGTATAGCAAAGTTATCTTAATGTCTGGAGAATCTTCTTTTTATCCCCTGGAGTGCTAAGTGCATTTTCTTCTCTGATCCTCAAATAGGTTCTAAAATTCCACCCCTTAATAGAAGACTTAATAATAGGAGGAAAACCAAAAATTCAGTTGTGACCTTACCTAGTTAAACATTAAACCCTAATTAGCTGTCATTGTTCACGGTCTCAAAAAATTAAACAGAACTTTTGTTTTAGATTGTATATTCTTCTATTCTTACTTTTTCTTCCTAATCTCATCTTTTTACAGAGTGATGATTAATATTAGTCTGTAGGCCAGATTTTTTAGGACACTTCAGATATCACATCCTGCCTCATTGTCCACATAAATATGTGCTTACTGGTCAGATGACACATCATACATGTTTATCAAATCACTCCCTCATAGAACAGAATTTGTCCTTACCCTTCATGCAGAAGACTCCTCCTATATAGACACAATTTGGGTAAAATTATAGTTCTCCATGTTCATAAGTGAAGTTAGTG
The DNA here is from genome assembly GCF_029215605.1 of Mirounga angustirostris. Taxonomy (NCBI): domain Eukaryota; kingdom Metazoa; phylum Chordata; class Mammalia; order Carnivora; family Phocidae; genus Mirounga; species Mirounga angustirostris. The sequence goes on along the minus strand of NW_026991711.1, from coordinate 109,591,503 downwards.
GAACTTCTAGTGTTTTGTGTTTATTGCCATATGGAAAAATGATACATCATTTGTATCAATACATCATTTGTATCATTGTGTCAAAGGGAAAAATGATACATCATATAGGATACATGAGGGTTAATTTTCCCATAGAATATGAATGCCTTGGGAATTAGAACAAAAGTAAGAAATATTAACTTTGTAGAGTAATATTACCTTTGTTGAGATTCAGACATACCTGGCTTTCTTAGAGTCCTGGTGGGACATTCCTAAGAAAATTTTCTTTGCAAGGCATCTGAAGTGATCCTCAGGAAAGAACTCTTCTAGGGAACAGAAATATCTGAAGCATGTCTTGGAAAAAGAGTGTAACACACCAACCTGCCAGTAACAGAGGGAAATAACTCATCCCAAGACAAGTAGCCATGCATGAGAGTTAACTGTTTAAACTAGAGTCATTGTTGAAGGGGAGTCACGATTCCAATTACACCATGATGAGTACTTCCAGCCCAATCTCATATATCCCAAGGAGAAAAAGGACTGTAAAAAAACTACAGAAAAACTATGTAAAACACTGGGTTACAAGCAGGTCTGCTTTGGGAGCTCTCCAGCAGAATACTGCATGAGAGGGAGTGGCCTTTTGCTCCAGTTTGTCATACATCACCGTGTAGGTATGCCACCATGACAGGCTAGGTCACTGGTATATTAGTCAGGGTTCTCCAGATAAGGAAGGAAGGAAGGAAGGAAGGAAGGAAGGAAGGAAGGAAGGAAGGAAGGAAGGAAGGAAGGAAGGAAGGGAGGGAGGGAGGGAGGGAGGGAGGGAGGGAGGGAGGGAGGGAGGGAGGGAGGAAGGAAGGAAGGAAGGAAAAGAAGAGAAGAGAAGAGAAAAGAAAAAAAAAGAAAAGAAAAGAAAGAAAAGAAAAGATTTATTATATGGAATTGTCCAAATGATTATGGAAACTGAAGTCCAAAATCTGCAGTGTGGGAAGGCAGGCTGCAGACCCAGGAGAGCTGATGGTGCAGATGAAATCCAAAGGCAACATACTGGAGAATTTTCTTCTGCTTAGGGAAACCAGTCTTTTTGTTCTATTCAGGCCTTCTGAAAAGGCCTACCTACACTATGGAGGGCATTCTGCTTTACCCAATGTTCACAAATGTAAATGTTAATTTCATTCAAAAACACTCTCAAAGTTGACACATAAAATTAGCCATCACAACTGCCAATATCTGAGGGGAGAAGATTGGTTTAATGAGCATATTTAACACCCTTAGGGATTCCTGGAAGTAGTGATAAGTGAAAAGAGGACCCTGTAGGTTGTTAGTCTATTACAATAGCAGGGGAGATATAAGTCAGTGGAATTTAAATCATTGCAATTATTTAGTTTCATACGGTCATGTAAAACAAGCTATTTAGGCCAATACAAACTCCACCTACAGGTTGTTCTTCATTTGCGCAATGGGCATTTTGGGCTATAAACCATTAAAAGGTTAGACAGTGTCTGATTTAGAATACTTAGCAAATTATCATGTTTTCAATAATATTTAATGACTATTTTTGCAAACAGGGTGACATTATATTATGGTATTTAGAAGCATAGTGGAATGAGCACATTGTTTCAAACCCTGGTTCTAACTGCTTACTGTGTAGCTTTCTGTAAGTTACTTGATGTTTCTATACTTCAGTTTCCTTATGTGAAAATACAAATACTTACATAACCTATACATAGTTGTTAAGAAAAATAAATGAGATCATATTGAGCATTTAGCACAATTTTTACTGCATAGTCAATACATGTTAACTATTGTTCTTATTATAATTTTAGTAGTGTGATCAAGCTATAAGTTTTCAGCTAATTATCAATCCATCCATTTGTATGCATTTATTATGCAGCCAAAGGTTTGCCAAAAGTTAACATTTAACAGTAATAGAAAGACTGGTTAACAACAGCATAAATGTAGAGCAATTACAAGTGAAGGAAATGGTTAATAACATCTGTACTTTATGCTTAATTGGTTTATCATAAGGGAAAATAAAATTTTCTGTGTGAATATGTTTTATAATGGATTATATTCAGTGGGCGCCAACATACAAGAAAGTTCCTTTCTTTTTTTTTTTTATTGACTATTTTTTTTATTCTTATGTTAATCCCCATACATTACATCATTAGTTTTAGATGAAGTGTTCCATGATTCATTGTTTGTGCACAACACCCAGTGCTCCATGCAGAATGTGTCCTCCTCAATACCCACCACCAGGCCAACCCATCTTCCCACCCCCCTCCCCTCTAGAACCCTGTTTGTTTTTCAGAGTCCATCATCTCTCATGGTTCGTCTACCCCTCCGGTTTCCCCCGCTTCATTCTTCCCCTCCCGCTACCTTCTTCTTCTTCTTCTTTTTTTTTTTTTTTCTTAACATATATCGCATTATTTGCTTCAGAGGTACAGATCTGAGATTCAACAGTCTTGCACAATTCACAGCGCTTACCAGAGCACATACCCTCCCCAGTGTCTGTCACCCAGTCACCCCATCCCTCCCACCCCACCCCCCACTCCAACAACACTCAGTTCGTTTCCTGCGATTAAGAATTCCTCATATCAGTGAGATCATATGATACATGTTTATTGACTATTTTTTAGAGTAGTTTTAGGTTCACAGCAAAATTGTGCAAAGAGTACCAAAATTTCGCATATACCACCTGCTCCAACACATGCATAGCCTCCTTGATTATCAACATTCTGACCAGAATGGTACATTTGAGCCACCTGATAAGCACGTTGCTTCACATCTTCACCAGAATTTGGTGTTGTCAGTGTTCTGGATTTTGAGTATTTTAATAAGCGTGTGGTGGTATCTCATTATTGTTTTACTTTGCATTTCCCAATGACATATGATCTTTTCATATGCTTATTTGTCATTCGTATATTTTCTTTGGTGAGGTGTCTGTTAAGGCCTTGGGCCCATGTTTTAAAAAAAGTTGTTTGTTTTCTCATTGTTGAGTTTTAAGAGTTCTTTGTGTGTTCTGAATAACGGTATTTTAGCAAGGAAGTCTTGTAAATATTTTCTCCCAATCTGTGCACTGTGGCTCGTCTTTTCTTTCTCTTCTTTTCTTCTTTGTTTTGTTTGGTCTTTTCATTCTTTTGACAGTGTCCTACACAGAGAAGTTTTTAATTTTAATGGAGTCCAACTTACAATCTTTTCTCTCATGGATCTTGCCTTTGGTGTTATATGTAAAAAGTCATCACCAAATGCAAGGTCATCTAGGTTTTCTCCTATGTTCTCTTCTAGGAGTTCTATGGTTGTGCATTTTGCATGCAGGCCTAGGATCCATTTGGAGTTAATTTTTGTGAAGTGTGTAAGGTCTGTGTTGAGATAACTTTTTTCGTGTGATTTCCTAGTTGTTCCAGCATCATTTATTGCCTCTTTTTTTTTAATTGTAATTTTTTTTATTGGAAAACAAATATACAACTTGGAATGGATTTGAGGCAAATTGTGCCATAAGCAGATTTTCTTTAAGTGGCTAAACAAAGTTTAAAAAGCAAGTAACAATAAAATAAAATGTTTCTGGTACAGGACCAGCAGTACAAAAAAATAGTGTATGAGTACCTAGATAATACACCCATTTTGCAATAGTGCAACTTTTAAGTACATATTGTTGACTGTCTATAGTCCATGCAGAGTTACAACTCCACACTTCAACAACATGCTGACAATTCTTAAAGAAAACTACTTAAAGAAAAGGCATAATCCAGATGTTCCCTCATTTGACCTCATTGATAAGTTTAGATGTGCAGAAGGGCTTAGATATATCAAGAGTAAGCCACGTGCAACATGTTACTTGATCAATTTTCTAAAATAAGGTTTCAGGACAATGACAGTAAGATAAGGGAAGAAAACATGGAGGAATGAAGTCCTACTTACTATACATGCATATTTTTTGACAACAGGGGGGAACCTTTTACAGATAAGTTACAAACAAAGAAAAGGCAAACAATTTTGTACAAGAAATTTAACACATTCTGTACAATGTCTTCACTTTGCTGTCATCATTTGTACAAACCCTTCATAGTTTACTTGACCTTCACCATCAATATCCTGCTTCCCTGATCATTTCATCAACCTCTTCATCTGTTAACTTCTCTCCCAGATTTGTTATCCCATGGCAAAACTCTGCTGCACTAATAAAGCCAGTGCCTTCCTTATCAAACACATGGAATGCTTCTCTAATTTCTTCTTCACTGTCTGTGTCTTTCATTTTTCTTGCCATCATTGTCAGAAATTGCGGGAAGTCAACTGTGCCATTACCATCAGCATCTACTTCATTAATCATGTCCTGTAACTCTGCTTCTGTGGGATTTTGCCCAAAAGACCTCATTAGAGTTCCCAATTCCTTTGTTGTTATAGTTCAATCACGATCCTTGTCAAATAGTGAAAAAGCTTCTTTGAATTCTGCAATCTGCTCTTCAGCCAGTTGGTCAGCCATGCTGCAAGCGCTACCGGTCTCCAAGAAGCGACCACACAACCACTCAGCTCGCCCGCCCCACTCGGACTCTATTGCCTTCTTTTTTTTATGTGTGAATAAGTTTTTTATTAAAAAAATATCTATTTATTTATTCATCAGCAATCAATTTCTGAATGACTCATACATACAAGATACCATGCTAGACACTAAACTTTCATAAGACATATTCTTTGTCCACAAGGAACTCTATCATAAAAGATACAGAGGAGTAAATCAATAATTAAAATAAAATCACACACATGTATATATTCCTGTAAGGCAAATGATTATTCCTGTGCATTGGTAAATATAAATTATAATGCACACATCTATCACAATACGACACTGTAGATAGCTTAAGTACAGAAGGACTTGGTGGGAATGATCATCAACAAAATTGTAATATATATTGTCTCCTGTTTAGGACAAAAAAAAAATCTGTTTATTTACCCATTCAACCAGTACTTATTATACTACTACTAGTTGGAAATCACTGGGGTGATTGGGGTGGAGCATGGAGTAAAATCAAATATAAATCCTGACTTCTGGGAGCTTGGGAATATGGCAGAGAGAGAAACATAATTAGTCATAATTCAAGGGTGAGTAAGCTACATGCACTAAAAGAAGTACACTGAAAGATCTATGGGAGTACAGAAAATAAATTATGAAGAAAAGAAATGATAGCTAAAAGCAATCGTGGGTAAAATTGCTGGTGCCTTAACAGGATTCAAGGCATATACTAATAGTTAAGTAAGACTGCAGTAGTAAAAAAAAAAAAAAAAAAAAGACTGCAGTAGTGACTGCTACAATTTGGCAATAATACAATGGCAATTTCAGTTATAAATGTCTTCAGTTATAAATTACTAAAAACTACTAGTTTTATTAAATATCAGCTTTTGAGTACCTATTTCTAATATAGTGTATGACCAAATGAAAAGTGTGCATACGGTACTTCTGTAGCATACTGAGTACGATGGTTGCCTAAAGGAAAGCCCTTGTGTGATTAAGTTGTGAACTGAATTAAAAACTTCATGAAATATTATTTTTCCTTAAAAGAATGACAAACTGGTATTTGGGTATTCGTCAGTTATTTTCTCAAAAATAAACAAGTGGCAGGGTGCCTGGGCGGCTCAGTCATTAAGCGTCTTCCTTGGGCTCAGGTCATGATCCCAGGGTCCTGGGATCGAGCCCCGCTTCGGGCTCCCTGCTCAGCGGGGAGCCTGCTTCTCCCTCTCCCACTCTCCCTGCTTGTGTTCCCTCTCTCGCTGTGTCTCTCTCTGTCAAATAAATAAATTAAAAAATCTTAAAAAAAAATAAACAAGTGACTAAAGCAACTGACAATACATGATGCTAAGGGAAAAAACAAATTGAGTTTTCAAGAGAAAATTAAAATTTTGGAAAACTTTTATCTGCCACTATGTGCTTGTCAGCTTCATAATATTTAAAGACTTTTTTGGTGAGATCAAAGGTGCTATTAATGAGTGTGATTTTTTAATATTATGTAATGAAACATGTCAATAATAGATGTGTAAAAATCAATGAACCTGTATTTACCAAATGATCAACACATTGTTGTAAAATCATGTATTGGTAACATTCATTCAGATTGTAAGATTGATCAATGAATATTAGTGCAATAGAATGTGAAAGCTTCATTGATATGGTTTCAGGTTTTGCAGTGTAATCAATATTTAAGAAACTACCTCTTATCAATTTTTGGTGTTATTTCAAAGAAAACTATCCATGATCATATGAAAAGACTATTAAATATTCTTCCATTTTCTAACTACGTATTTTTATGAAGGTGAATTTGATTTTTTTCAATATACTACAACCAAAACAACATATTGTAATAGATTGAATGCAGAAGCAGATATAAGAATCCAATTGTCTTCTTTCAAAGCAGACATCAAAGAAATCTGTAAAATGTCAAACAATGTTACCCTTCTCTCTATATTTTTAAAATATTTTTTCATAAAAAATATGTTTATATGTAAACATGAAGTGGATTTTTTATTACCAATTTAAATAAGTTAATAAAAATATTTTAGAAATTTTACAGTTTTAATTTATACTAGATTTAACCCACATAAACAAAACTCCTTTGGGTCTTGTGCCAGTTATCACTTTATGGTCTCTCAGCTCCAAATTCATTCTTTTTGCCTTCTCTGTGATAATGGAGTTGTTCCTCTAAATATTTCCCGTTTGCCAGTCAATGGGAAGTGAAGCTTGGTCTATTAGAACACTGGAGTGACACTAGAGGTGGAGGAGGTTTTCCTTCCTGCTTCTGGTGTGGCTTCATTGCCAGACTTGTGGAGAACATGCTTTCTGCGGCTTTCAACATTAAGGAGCAATGGTGTAGCTAGGACCCCCAGACACTGCAGCATCTGCAGCCCAGCCTAGATCACTGCTCCTTGCATTCTCTCTTCAGTTCTGCACATACGTGTGCATGCCAGAGGTCCCATCAGGCTGCCATTTAAGGAACAGACCACCCTACCTTCATCCCACACAGCCCAGGCCATGCACAGAGTATTCTAGGTTTGTAAAGAAGGAGGTCTGGCCAGCCCCTGTTTTCAGCAGTTCTTGCAGTGATGCTCTGAGTCCCTCTAGGAGCCTGGCTACTAACTTCAGCTCACTTGATCCTCAGAAGGTTCTTACCCCTTGTCCAGTGACTCTGGACCAGCTCTTCCAGGCAACTCAGCAAAATTTTTTACCATCTAGTCAGCTGTTCAGACCTTCTTCAACAAGGTCTGAGCCCCAACCCTGAGGACAGGATTCCCTTTTCAAATTTGTCCTTTTTTTTTCAGGAACTCCCTCTCAGCCCCAAGGTACCCTTCTGAGTTACCTTTCCATCCTTATATTTATTCTACTATAAAAGCTTGATAATAATTATTTACCTGATTATTGAACCTAATTATTACCTAATTATTGATCCTCCACTATTGAAAATACTGTGTGGTTTCTGACTCCTTGTTGGACCCAGAGTCCTCAATAATTTCTGAGATGGTAAAAGTGTTCTGAGATCAAAAAGTTTGAGAATGACTGCTATAGGGGGGTGTAAAAGTAAATGAAGGTGATGGCCGCTGCATAGAGGCACTAGGCAACAATATCATTCAAAGCACTTGTCCTTCTAGCAATCATTCCATTCTAATAAAGGCTTGGAAATTGAAATGCCTTCTGAAATGGGAGAGAGACATCTTCTTGTGGTTATAAGAATTTTAGAACACTCTCCTTTACCTTTATGGTTTCAGTTAATAAAATATATTACTTTGGGGACATTTAACAAGCACGTACTGATCTTTTTCCAAAACCTGTTTCTCCTTTCATCCTTCATGTTTCTGTGAATAGCCCAGAATCTGCCCACTTCTTACCACTTTTATTACTATTGCTCCTGAACCAAGCCTTCTTACCTGTATAATGACAATGACACCCTAACTGGATTCCAGGCTTCTACTCTTACCGCTTCCAGGCTAATATCTACATGGCAGGCTGGCCTCTACATAGCCAGAGCAATATTGCTAAAATAGAAGTAAAATTATATCATTCCCCTATTGAAACCTTCTTCTGGTCTCCCATATAGCTCAGATTGAAACCCAAAATCTTCACAATGGCCTTAAAGTTTCTACCCAATCTTTCCCTCACAACCTCTCTGCCCCCACCGTCCTGGTATTGTTCTTGTCACTCCTGTTCCAGCTATACTTGCCTCCTTGAAAACATCTCAGTGCTCTAACACATATGAACTCCTTGATGATGGGATATTTTTTCATTTTGTTTATTTCTATAAACTCAGCATCTAGAACAATACTAAAAAACATTAGTCTTTATAAATCCTTTTTTTTTTTGAATGGAGCAAAATGGAGCTTCTAATGGAGTTGAAAAGCTGTAGAAATTTAGATTGAATCTAAAACTACAGTTTTCTCTGAAGTAAATCTTAATTCCCAAATTTATCTCTGGTTATGAATGTTTTCTCATATTCTAGATCCAAGGGGATGTTGTGGTTTCATTTCAGTTTAAAACTATATTTCCAAGATGTCAGAATTAAACCATGAGTTAGAACTATGATACTTAATTAGATCATTCAAAAAACATTCATTGAGCATTTACTACATTTAAGATACTCTTTTAGCTACTGTGAAAGCCAAGATGATGAAAATATAATCCTTGTCAAGTATGTGGAAGATAACATAAAGTATACAGTGGAAAATTTCACTAAAAAAATGGCAGATGGGTCACACACTGAAATCACTGCTTGCCATCTCCAATCTACAAAAATTACAAGAAAAGAAATGTAAAAACTGGTTAATGAGCATATAGTCTTGACCAAAATAAAGAGGATTTTTCAGAGGCACTGAACTTGTGCAACATTTTTTTGAAGGTATCCAACTGGAATTTACTATAACAGCAATAAACTAAGGACCCAAATAGGATGTCATAGCCCACAAGGCAGGTCACACAGCCCAGAATGCAAATGGGAGAATTCTGTTCCGAAACTAAAACACACAACTAACGAGCAGCAAACATCTGAGGAAGATCAACACCATGAATTAGGAGAAAAAAAAAAAATCAAATACACAAAAATGTCCAACAAACAGAATTAATTTATTAATCCAGAAATAGATTTTAAATAACACAAAATTAATAGGAATGAGTATCTCATTCTCATTTAGCTAACAGGGTATATGATTAGAAAACATACATGCCATGGAGACTTAGAAATTCAAAGAGAAAGATCTGTGAAATAGTGGGTTAGGACAATCTTTTGGGAAAAGTTAGGTTTTTAACCATTTGTCATAGCAAAAACATGAGTTTTAGATTGATGGAGAAGAAAGACAAAATCCATTTCATTTAGGCATTATGAAGGCATTTGGGAAGGACTGAACTCTCTAGAAAAGAGGACTGGTGTTAAGAAGAAGAGGAAGATAAGAATCAAATTTCAAGGCAGAGACAAGGGAAGTTTGAAAAATTTGGATTTGAGGTAACATAAGGGGAACTACTGTAGGCTCATTAGTAGAGAAAAAAAACCATGTCCCTGATAGTAGAGAAACTTATTTTTTTTTTAAAGATTTTATTTATTCATTTGAGAGAGAGAATGGGAGAGAGAGCATGAGAGGGGGGAGGGTCAGAGGGAGAAGCAGACTCCCCACTGAGCAGGGAGCCCGATGCCGGACTCGATCCCGGGACTCCGGGATCATGACCTGAGCCGAAGGCAGTCGCCTAACTGACTGAGCCACCCAGGCACCCGAGAAACTGTTTTAAAGAAAATTGCTTTCCTGTACTGAAAGGGTAGTAGTAGCATGTGATAGAAAGAAGAACCTTAAGTATAGGAAGGGTTAGTGAATAACTTTTGTAGGTCTGAAAATTCTCCCTAGGCTGTTAGTTAGCTTCATGCATTTTCTTTCATTAATATTACACATTTTCAAAAACGGTAATCAGTTGATAAATATTTTCTATGGGCATTTTAAGAAGTGGCTCTAATTTTGTTGGCACTTTTCTTACTGAGCAGTAGGGTCTATGCACTGCCCCTTTTAATACTGAGTGGGTTTGGATCTACTTCAAACATGAGAGAAAAGCAAAAGTGAATGCATGAACATAGTAGAGTCTTTGTTGTATGCCCTTAGTTTGAAATGGGTTCTTATGCAGCAATAACAATTGAAGTGGAATGTGGTACCTTGAGGTGGCCTAAAGTCATAAAACAAAAATAAAATACAAAAAACAAAACACAAAAATTTAAAATATAAAGTGAAAATTGGAAACATATGTTATTAGCCTTGGAACCGGGTCATGGAAGATGCTTCAATAGGCCTTGAGGAGGCTGTTGGAAAGGCTTAAAAATAAGTAGAGAAGCTGTTATTGGAAGCTGGAGGAAAACAGATTTCTTGTTACATAGTGATGTGGAACTAAGCACAACCAGCACCTGCAGGAACATGGAAAACAGACCAAGTACCTAATGACCTGATAGAGCCAGCTAAGGAGATTTTTAGGCAACATGTTCAAAGTGTCAATTATATTCTGGAACTATGCACCATAAGATGAGAAAAGAATGAGTGATGAGCTAAAGAGAACTTACTTAGTTTTTCAAGTAGAACATAGAGAAACTACGAGAATCAGGATTTTCTGGTTATAAAATGCAACAACTCACCCCCAGTGCATTAGTTCAGGTCGTCCAAGAGGCAGATGTCAAAACAAGATTAGACTGTACTACATTTATGGTGGTGGGCGGGGGGTGGAAATAGCTGTAAGGTAAGAAGAAGAAAGAGCCTAAGGAGGGAGAGAGAGGTGGTAGACCATGATGCAGGCACGATACCTATAAAGGAGAGAGAAAAGGATAGAAGACTGCATAGACAGAATCTTAGACTATAGTGCAGTTCTAAGAAATTTTAGCCAGGCCAAAGTTGCTGGGAATTAAGACTGTGGTACAAAAATAGTGGAACAGACAGATGGCGGTCATCTGTCAATTAGACTCCCTGCGGCAGGAAATCTGGGTTATGAATTTTCTGAGCAACCACAGTTCACTGCCTATACTGAACAGTATACTTCTCTATGCATGTGCCAAGAGCAGCTTCTCTATGGTTCCCTGGGACCTCTTTTCCTGAGAGGAAACTTAGAAGGAGGGGTTATTGAGATGAAGACTAGCCCCCATCACAGTAGCTTATCTCTAGGAGCCATCAGCATCATCCTCTCCCTCCTCTGCTATCCATTCTAAACTCTCTCACTCTCATATGGGGTATAATTCTTTGCTGGAAATGGCATGGCCTTTTCCCATAATTCCAGGGTCTGCATTTTTATTCTTTCACTGGGGCTTACCATGAGCTCTATCCTACATTTTTCCCACTGCTGATGCCGACAACACCTCCGCGTCTGCCAGATTTTATTCCCCAACTAGGATGACCAACCACGTTGGTTGGTCTAGCGCTTTCTTGGTTTTAGCACTGAAAGTTTCATGTCCCAGGAAACCCCTTTGTTCCAGTAAAACTGAGGCCACACTACAGGTAACAGAGATGCTTGCAGGCCCCATGAAAAGTTAAAGTCTTCCACGTTATTCTGTAGATGGAGTGAAGCAGTAGTCCTAAGTCTGACATATGTTGTCTCCAGAACCCAAAGGGACTTTTTACCAAATGCTGTGATTCTTTGTGGTGGAGTTCATAAGATGCAGCAATGCATCTTTTATTTTGAAAGAAATATCCTGGCATGTCTCTGAAGACTCCTAAAAATTTAACTGAAGTGGTAGGTCTCTGAATTTTATAGCATTTATCTCTCAGCTTCTGTGGCTTATGGGTCTTTACGTGGCCACCAGTCACCTCTTAATCATTTTGTCCACCAGTGTGATATAATCAGTGTAATGATCTGTGTAATGTTCTTTGGGATGTCCATGCAGAACTGATATCTTCAGACTATATTATGGCAAAAAATAAGAGTATTAACATAGTCATGAGAAAAACTGTAAATGAATGTTGTTGTCTAACTGACATTAATGCAAACCATTTGATAGCCCTTTGTAATCTGAGTCTAACACAGCTGTCAGATTAGTGGTCACGTGCACTGTACCTGAAGTCTTGCTAATTTGTTCTTGCAATGATATCACTTCTTTTTTTTTTAAGATTTTATTTATTTTTATTTGACACAGAGACAGAGATAGAGAGAGAGCATAAGCAGGGGGAGCGGCAGACAGGCAGAGGGAGAGGGAGAAGTAGGCTTCCCGCTGAGCAAGGAGCCTGATGTGGGACTCGATCCCAGGACTCTGGAATCATGACCTGAGCTGAAGGCAGCCGCTTAACTGACTGAGCCACCCAGGCACCCTGCAATGATATCACTTCTGGTATAGCAGCTATAATCTGGGTTACTACTTGGTTAAGCCTTCAGTAGTCTATAGTCACTATTTAGAATCCATCAAATTCTTGCAGGGGTCATATTGGTGAATTAAATGGAGGTTATCTATCATAAAACCATCACCTTTGCATCTTTTAGGTCATTAGTTCTCAACTCTAGTCACTCTAGGATATGATGTTGTTTTTAGGGAGATAATTTCAGAATTTTTTACCTGGCCTTCTCCACTGTGAAATTCTTACTTTCAGTATCATGTGTGTTAGTCAGTTACTCTAAGGATCAAATGTGCAAGAGATTTACTCAAGTAAATACTGTGAAGGAAAAAGAGTGGGGAAGCCAGAGGTGGTGGGAAAAAACATTTGGTTGTGATGCAGGTCTGTCTACCTTGAAGGGGAGAGAGAAAAAGTGTTGGATAGGCACATTACTCAACTACAGTGCAGTTCTAAGAAATTTCTACTAGGCAGATAAGGAGTCCTCAAGCCCAAGTCCCCTGTTGGGGGAGTCTTTCCTCTCACAAGAATGTGCTTAATTTAGTACCCTTGCCACACTTAGTTGCTGAGAACAGCCCATGGGAACAAAGGCTTATTCCTTACGTAGCAGATTCTGAGTACAACAGCTGGGATTATCTGTCAATGGGCTTCATCAAGCAAGACATCTGAGTGGCATGTTTTTAAGGCCACCACACCAACTATTGCCAGCAGACTATTTTCAAGTAGCGAAAGGCCTCAAGGCAAATCCAAGATGCAACAGCAAAGTATGGTTTCAGACTAAAAATTAAACAATGGATGACTATAACAAACTTTGTAGGACTCCTGAAAGATTTAAGATGTGCATCATGAACCCTTTCAGCGTATAAAGTCTCTCTCAGACCTGTTTTGTCGAACACCAAGGATTCTAGGACTCTTAGGGTTTTTATTTTTTCCTCATAGCATCTTTAAAGCAAGTGCAAGAGAGAAAGATTTGTAGGTGTGGCTTTTGTCTAATGAAATGAATGATAAATCGGCACACAAGAAACACATAAAATTTAAAGATTTTTATAGCAGCTTGGATGGTAAGAGACAGAGCAAAATGAAAAAAAAAAGGGGGGGGGTGCTTTGAACTCCCTATTTCTCCAGGCAGGATTCAGGTTGCAGCAGCTACACAGCTGCAAATATGGGCTGCCTTTCACAGAAAAAGACAGACCGCAGAGGAAACAGCAAGGGCCTGGAGGGTGGAGCTCACAGCCATGGAGAATTCCAGAGCCAGGAGCCAAGGGATAAGACTGGGCTCTAATCGGGTGCCTGGGTGGCTCCGTTGGTTAAGCAACTGCCTTCTGCTCAGGTCATGATCCTGGAGTCCCGGGATCGAGTGCCGCATCGGGCTCCCTGCTCGGCAAGGAGCCTGCTTCTCCCTCTAACCCTCCCCCCCTCTCATGTACTCTCTCTCTCTCATTCTCACTCTCTCAAATAAATAAATAAATAAATAAATAAATAAATCTTTAAAAAGGAAAAAAAAAAAAAAGACTGGGCTCTAATCCAGAACCTGGCCACTCATACTGGCTGGATCTTAGAAATGCAATGGGACAGTGACTGCTTTGTACTTCCTGTCCCTCCTCCTCTCCCGTCCCTACATCTGTCTCCTAGCAGGACTGCCATTTGCAGTTAGCTGCCTACCTCACTATTGTACTTTGGGTGTGTGAAGCAAGATAACACATTTCTTTAGTTCACTAGCTTTAAGACCAAGAGAAACTAAACTCCAGGACTATACTAGAAGGATCACACTGAGGAGCATCATCCATACCTGGACCATATTTAAATGACCAGATCTTGGCTCTTGAATTTGAACCTAATTCCATAAAGAGTTTTCCGGAATTAATAAATCAGGTTTATTTTGTAGGTGTGATAAAATATAAATAATTTGTGGCCAACTGAAATTTTGTTGGCTTTTTTAAATAGTGGTAAATTATTTGAGCCTCCTCCTAGGAGAGATCGTTCTATGTCCCTTTGCCTTGTGTATGGGTGAGGTTTGCATTTGCTTCAACTAATAGAGCCCAGCAGAAGTGACCCTGTGTAGCTGGGGTTAGTTTATGAAAACTCATATAGCTTCTTCCACACCCTCATATCACATTATTTCTTGGAACCCAGCCATTGTATTGTGAGAACACCAAGCCACACAGAAAGCCTCTTGTAGGCATTCCAGTTGACAGATCCAGCTATGCCTACCTTTGAGTCATCTCGTCCCTGATACAAGGAAGGCATGAGAAGAAAGTTCTAGATAATTCCAGTCCCCTGCTGTTCAAACCTTCCCAGGTGAGCCCCAGACACTGTGAAGCAGTGCTCCATCCTATTTCTTGGCCTATAGAAACCTTGAGTGTAGGAAAATGGTGTGGTTTTCTACTCTGAATTTTGGGTGATTTGTTTCACAGCAATAGTAACTAGGATGTCATCCAGTATTCCTTATTGGAAAAGCTGAAAACAAAAAAGTTAAGTTCAAAATCTGTCTCTAACTTAAAGCCTTTCTTCCACATTCCAAATCAGTTATTTGGTGCCCCCCCTCCAAAAATATTTGAAACTACAGCAGTTGGCAGCCATCATGGCCGTAGAGTTCCTAAACCACATACTTCTCCTAAACCATACTCTTGACTTTGGAATTTGAAACATACACCTAAAACAATGCTACTGGAAAGCTTGTTAATCCCCAAAGAGTATGTTTGGGGACGAAAAACAATGTTTAATAATTATTCTTGAGTCATTAAATAATTATTTAAATAAATAATTTATTTTTATTTAATATAAATAATATAAACCATTATTAAATCAATACATAATGCAACTCATTATTAAATGGATATTTAATAATTAATAAATAATTATTGACTTGACAATATTTCATCCTTTGGAAAAGGAGAAAAAAGAATACTTATGTAGCTAGAACATATTTAGAAATACAAATATCCACTGAATATTTTAAAATTCTAAAAAGACACAAAGCAAACTTCAGTGTATGAAACACATGTGTCTTCTCACAGAAGTGCAAGTGTTTACACATGGAGAGAGTCAACAGGGAGAGAGAGGTGGGGAGGAATGAGAAGGGAACCATATGAAGTATGGAAACGGAAATTTTGCATGTTTTTAAGGATCATATTTTCCCAAAATTACAGAATGTGAAGCTGCAATGCGATGTGATTTCTCATTCATCAATTAAAATTTAGTCAATTTCAATCTACTACATATTTTCGTTTGAGTAGCAATATTTCTAGAGCTTAATGTTCCATTTAGGTTCTCAGAAGGGCCTTTGAACAGCCTGCAGTGATAGAACAGACCTTCATTCAGTGAAATCTTGCTGACAGCTGAGAGCAGAACATTGCATTTTGTACCCTTAAGATAATATAATTGCTGGGATTCAATTGCTCTTTCATCTTATGGTGGTAATCAATCAGTAATTGACAAGTCTAATTAGAAGCCTTGGTATGTACAACATGATAGCACTTTCTAACAGCACTGTAGCCCAGAACACCTTTTTAGCAATGCTATAATAAAAACATAATATTTTATAGATAATTCAGTTTGCATTGTTGCCATTATTGTTTGCATATATGGAAAGGTTTCATCGGGGTAGAAGAATACCACCTTTAGAAGTATAAATATACCACCCTAATGGTTTTATGGTATCTCCCAAGACCTCGGTATTTTGGCTGTAAAGATTTGATGATTTTTCAAATTGGCAAAGATAAATTATTGTATGTGTGCATTTTTTTATTATCTTCAGAATATAGTGTATTTCAGGTGCATAGATTTATTATTTATTTTTATTATTATTTTTTAAAGATTTTATTTATTTGACAGAGAGAGCAAAACAGCGATAGAGGGAACACAAGCAGGGGGAGTAGGAGAGGGAGAAGCAGGCTTCCCGCTGAGCACAGAGTCTGATGTGGGGCTCGATCCCAAGACCCTGGGATCATGACCTGAGCTGAAGGCAGATGCTTAATGACTGAGCCACCCAGGCGCCCCGATTTATTTTTTGATGAAAAGCCTTCCCCCTCCTCTTCCCAACTGAGGTAATTCATAAAGGGATACAGTAATCAGAAGAGAAATGGCATCTGTTAAAAAATATGGTGCTTGGTTACAAAGTCAAGATAAAATACCATATTTTGTTAGGCACTGAAAATATCTAGAAAAATCAGTGCTCATTTCTTTCTATAATATGACATGTGTTAAGAAGTCTTTGAACAGATTTTTTCACATTGAAATATCTTCAAAAATGTTAAACTTCAAACTGGATAATTACACTGTATATTTGTCTTTTAGCATTTCAATTAGGATCTGTTAATCTTGAACTTGTGCAACTTACTTTGTATGCAGAAGGAAAAAGTGGAATTCCAGGAAGTATTAAACCATTCTTTTTGTTCTTGGTAAAATGATAAAATAGTGTACAAAGTGCTTTCGTTCACTTTTCTGATATTTCTTTCAGAAAATGAGGCTTTCCATCATACAGAAAGTGATAAATTACTGAGACGGCATACCATTCTTGCAGTATGTGGACTGCATCAGAGACATGGATTTTCCTAAGATGCCAAAGGAAACGACAGCAGAAAAAATAAGATTACAGTTTTGCTCCAAATATCCCAATACAGTAGTTTGAATTTAAATGCCTCCTTAGACATTGTGTAATTTAGCGAACACATATTTTCGAAACAAAGTTTAAAACTGAAAGGTAAGCACGATATCTGGAAAAGTGCCAAAAAATAGTCTTTTAGCAACGTGTGGGTGTAAAGGAGACTGGGGGATCCCTTTGAAGCTACTTCAAAGGGATCAGATGTAAAGCACCACAGAACAAATACAACTCAGCAATTCATTTTTTAAAGATGATTTTTTTAGGGCGCCTGGGTGGCTCAGTTGGTTAAGCAACTGCCTTCGGCTCAGGTCATGATCCTGGAGTCCCGGGATCGAGTCCCGCATCGGGCTCCCTGCTCGGCAGGGAGTCTGCTTCTCCCTCTGACCCTCCTCCCTCTCACGCTCTCTGTCTCTCATTCTCTCTCTCTCAAATAAATAAATAAATAAAATCTTTAAAAAAAAAAGATGATTTTTTTAGATGTTATGCAAAGTATGTATCATTTTTCATATTTTATAATACTGCAACTGTTCTCTTTGATATTGCCACTCCACATACCATTGCAGTGCAGGTAGAACCCAATAGAAATACCCTGCTTTTGATGGCTTTATCTCAGCTCCATCAACCACATGGTAACTTTTAAATTCAAATTACAAATACTATCTGAATATGATATTTGAACATACGATTTAAAAAGCGTGTTAAAAGAAAGCAAAACTAAGTTTATTTTGTTTAAGAAAAACGTTCAGAGAACATTCTTGAAATTTTTCTCTGCACTGGTAAGAAAATCACAACTAAGATGCACTACCTTATAAAACCACTCCAACATATTTATAAAGAAAAATGGCTAAAATTTGTACTGCCTTGACTTTCTCCATCATGATATTTTGTGGGTTTTGTCCTTTTTTTCCCCTATTTTTTTCCCTATTTTTCAAATATTCCAGTGACTTCCTCAGTATCTTTGGTTTTATCCCTGTCACTGCATAGTGATTTTATGCATCCTGCATTTATACACAAAGTAAGGCTCTGCACCATCACTCTACTTACCACTATTAACTAGTGTGCATGAAACAGTAAGGCCAGGGAAAAACAACGTCACCTTGCAGATTATTTAGTTTGGGTCCTGGGTGCTGTAGCCTAAAGTAGTTGCTGGTGGAGAATAACCGTGGGAAAAGAAGGGAGAACGGTAATGGAGGGCAGTATTGTACCCACCATTCATTCCAAAAGGTATTTGCCTACCTGCCTAAGCCTGGGAAGCTTGTAACAGGTTTCACCTTGGTACAATTCACAAGCAAGGAAGTCTATCCAGTATGCTCATATTTAAAAGCATTATTTGTTTCCATCTCATGGAATCCATTTTTTTTTGTGGGGGGGGGCCTGGCAGGGAACTAGTCTAATGACAACTGGAAACAAAACAAGCTACTCAGTAGTGGCAGCAGAGATGTGTTTCAATCGATGTTGAGATGATGCAGAAAGACTTGTACTTAAGATATTAACTTTTGATTAATTGCAGTTGGAAACGAAAGATATTGGTGTGAATATTGATGGCAAACAATTATCACAAGTAATTGATTCATGCTTGCGGGGAGACAACAGAATGAAAAGAAGTCACTCCTTGCTTTAGAAATATTTTTAAAAGGTTAGGGGGAATTAACATGGGATCCACAGTGTAATATAGCTATATTTGTTTGGAGTTTGCCACTGAATATATTTTTTATAAGCTCTTTATTTGCTACTGTGACTTTACACCTTTTTAACAATATTTCTTTCTAGGCTCTATAAGATCCTGAGTTTAAAGGAAAAATAAATTTCAAAACTTTTAAGGAGTGCTTTCAGAACTAGAAGGACCTCTTGAATGTTCCCAGTATTTACTTTATCTCCATCATCCTGTTAGTTATTCCAGCCTTTACATGAGCTTTAACTATATGCTCCATCCATCATCAATCAGTATCATCATCAGTATTTACATGTTGTATGACTGACCTCCAAAAGAAACCAGGTATAGGAAAGATTTATTTAGAAATATCATGTTGCAAATTTAATTGAGAAGATAAGTATTTATTGGAGATGTTCTTAAATGTTCTATCTACTCCCTCTCAACTATTTAACTTTTTTTTCTCTTCTATTTTATAATTCAACTTACTGCCTCCATCTGAATTTGCACAGTACATAGACTTACTTAAAAATATTTTTGGATCCAATATTTCAGTTGAACCTCATAAAAACGTAAAGCAAGGGGCGCCTGGGTGGCTCAGTTGGTTAAGCGACTGCCTTCGGCTCAGGTCATGATCCTGGAGTCCCGGGATCAAGTCCCGCATCGGGCTCCCTGCTCAGCAGGGAGTCTGCTTCTCCCTCTGACCCTCCTCCCTCTCATGCTCTCTGTCTCTCATTCTCTCTCTCTCAAAAAGATAAATAAAATCTTAAAAAAACCCCAAAAAACATAAAGCAAATAAATTTTGCTACATATTTGACCATGGAGGAAATGATGTGTGCTAGCTCATGCAGCTAGTTATGCCAGAGAGAAAACTGGAGAGTTTCTTGATTTCTGGTCCATTCCTTTTCATTGGACTATAGTAACATATATATCATAACAATATATATTTAAAAATGTGTTATATATAATTATAATATATACTATAAACATAATATATAATACAGATAGATAGATTCAAATTTAATTCCTGCAAGTGAGCACTGCTTACCTTGTAGCACGAGTAAAGCAAGAAAAAGGGGCAAGTGACCAGATAGTATGAGACTTACTGTCATTTCCTAACTTATCTTGACCTTCAAGAGCACTTTACAATTTTATTCTGAGGTCCTAAAACCTAAAGAGAGAGAAAGAGAGAGAGAGAGAAACAATGAATTCTATGTCTGATTAAATCAAAAGAAAACAAAAAAAAAATCAACAAAATTGGACATGGGTTTATTGTCTGTCTTTTCAAAAAATGGAGAAAATAAAGTATAATATAAGCCCCAAATTTTATTTTAGTAGATATATAGAGAAAATATACCTAGCTGGATAAAGTATTGGAGGAGTCCTAAGGGGTTTTCAACACATATAATCAAGATTCTTCTAGGAGGAAAATGTCTCATTGGTTTAAGAGAATGGAAAGAAAGTACATTTTCAAGAAGATTTTTTCCATATGTGCTTGTAATAAAGGGTGCTCTTATTAGTTTGACATCTTTTTTAATTAGCTGACATGTTATAATCCCCTCTGTTTATGAACAGTGAGATTTCATCTCTTTAACAAAAAAATTCAAAGATTGTCCATACCATGAATAAAATACGCTGAAACAGATTGGAAAGGAACACGCCAAATATCCACTTTGCTTTTCTGAGTTCATTGGTGAAACTGCACTATATCTGAGCATAAACCGTAAGCACTTAGATGCCCAAAGCAGAGCTTGCCCATCTCAATTCCTTATGTATGCTGTCTGCTCAGCAATTTCTCTTACCAAATGTTGACTTGGAAAACTACAGAAGACATCTACTACACTAAACCCATCAAAAACAAAAACAAAAACAAAAAAAACCCAACAAACAAAAACCATTCCAAAGAGCCCATGGTGTCTGAGTGGAAGGGTAGCTAAATTTAATTTTAAAATTATTTGAACACTGAAAGACATTGGGTATCTCAAGGAAAACCTGAGAAGAACCATTACTGATAATATTCTTCAACTGTATAAAATAAATAAATGACTGATTTTGCATTTAAACTACATTTCTTTATAGCATCCATCTATAAATAAATAAAGATGATCCTCTTAGACTCAAGTATTATTGAAGACAATGAAATACTGTCTAGACAGGAACTGCTGCCTACAACTTTTCATATATAGGTTGAAGCTGTTCACCTAATGGGAAATTATGCTCAAACAGAAAGTATAAACCTTTTGGGAGAAATGTCAGAGAAACAAAGTTTCAAGATAGAATAAAACAAAAAGTAGGGCCTCCAAGTGCTTCACTTTGATCTATTTAATTTAAAATGGGACACTCTTTTATTAAATACTTACTTAGTAAGTAGATAACAGAGGGAAGCAAAAATGAATAAGACATAGTCCTTGATCTTTAGAAGCTGTGATCTAGTGGACTATTAGAAACAAATGATTACAAAATCTCTCTAATGTAAGAAAGAATAATAATGTATAAGAAAAGTAAAAATGTAGTCTTCTGAGAAGTCAAAGGAGGGATAAATGATATCCTTCTACTAAAGCTCCAGAAGACTGCATGGAGGAGGTGACATTTAAATGGTCTTGTAGAGTGATAAAAATTTTAGTAGGCAAGAGATAGGAAGGGAAATTACTCTAGGAAAAGGAACAGAATGAGTAAATCAAAAAGTGTAAAGTTAATTAAGAGAGCCATGAGTGGTATATGAAGGAGATTAGTAAGGTATTGAACGTTCTTGAAAGTTCAACTATGGGTTTTTTTTAAAAAAATATTCATTAATTCAGTAGAGCCTGTGAAGTTAAATAATATTATTTGAGTTATACTTTAAGAAAATGAATCTTGTGGTAATGGAGACAATTTATTGGATATTCCAATTCAGGGATTATTATAACTTTTTATGCAGGATATAGTGAAATTTCTTATCATAGTGATAACATTAGGAATGGAAATCAAATGATGTTACAGCAGATACAGAAAAATAGAAAGTAAGCCTTACTTTGATGGGAAAAGAGATGCAAGGAAGAAAGGAGACAAAAGAAAAATAAAAGGTACTTTGAGGATATTAGCTAATTGGAATGATGGCATAGAGATATCTTAAGGCATATGAGAACAGGCATGGAAAGCAGGTTGGGGCCAGAGGAGATTATAAATGATAAATTCTTTAATAAAAGGGCAGTTTGGTGCCTAGGATGAGTCTTCAGGGGAGACTGAACATGGTGTTAATAAGATATGAATATAACTTATACATCCCTCCTTCCTTGCTTTTCAAGGATGAGACTAGCCCTCATCTTTAGTCAGTGCAAATATCACTGTATCTCAGGAAATTAAATTTCTCATTGCAAATTAATACATTGACACTTTGATGTATCAGAGATATTTTTATAAATTTGATTAGCATGAATGAATTTTTATGCCAGAGAGGATCTGGTCTGATCATTTTCTGAGTGAGCTAAAACACTGAGTTCTTGAACTTATTCAGATGAGGGCCAGATTCATACTTGAATAGTAAGGAGGGAGGGATGCATAAATTGTGTTCATATCCTATTAACAACTTTACATTTCAAATCCTAAGTTAATTGTTTTTGTCCAAGAAAAGCTTGAGCAGAGTTCATCTATTCTAAAATGACTGAGGGTTTTCAGGAAATAGAGATGTGGGAAGAAAAATTGGAAATCTTGGGGCGCCTGGGTGGCTCAGTCAGTTGGTTAAGCATCTGCCTTCGGCTCAGGTCATGATCCCAGGGTCCTGGGATCGAGCCCCATGTCGGGCTCCCTACTTGGTGGGGAGCCTGCTTCACCCTCTCCCTGCCTGTGCTTGCTCTCTCTCCCTCTCTCAATAAATAAACAAAAAATCTTAAAAAGAAACAAAAAAAATCCTGTAAATCTCTATATATTTTTCTAATTTGTGCAAACAAGAGTAGTAATAGCAACTACCTTGTGTAGATATGAATAGTAAATCAAATAATACATGAAAGCAGTGAGAACAGTGTCCAGAACATGGTAAGTGGCACAATTAGTGTTGGTTATGATGATGATTGAGATGAAGATGCAAGAAAGTGACAATAGAAAGAAAAGTAGAAGAAGAATGAAAGAAGATGTAGTTTTCAAAGGGGTTAGGTCCAGCAGATAGAAAAATTTTAAAACGAGCTATTTGATGGAATATTCAACATTCCCTCTTACTTTCTCTTCTGGAAAATGATATATCCTACAGAATTTTAGTTCACTATTAAGTCCATTTTAAGTTTTGCTTACTTATTTTCCACAGAATATTAATATCCATTGGAAAGGGAAAGAATTCACACTTCAGAAATAAAGTACATTCAAAATAAAATTTTAATAACATCAATAAGAACAAAATAGGCCTTATTGTGATGTGCACATTCAATATGATGACAAACAACAGAAATTTTGGCTGACCAGATTTTACTTATGTTATTTCTAATCTGTGGAATGTTAGATTAGGGATGGTGCATTTGAAAAATGACTCTGAATTGCATTTAAGTATTTTTTATTATCTTCACCAACTAACATGTAACACATTTTATAATGAAATTATTTTATAACAGCTTTCAAAGAAGAAACAGACCAAAAAAAAAAAAAAAAAAGTCACCAAGCTTCAAAAGGAGATAGTAATCCATGAGTGAAATGTTTTGTTTTCCCCTTAATCTGAATGGGCTGCTCAATAACTTGGTATTAAAAGTTCTAACTTTGGTCTAATTACCAACTTTTTCAATTTTATGGTTATCTATAAACCTGGATTTAGTATGTGACTCTTTCCCAAAAGCTATAATTTTGGACTTACTGTAATTAAATTTAAGTTCTTATCTACTAGAAAGGATGGTAAAATATCTTTCAAATATGTGTAGGGTCAGGTCTTCAGAAGGTTGTGAGCAGGGGTGGTGAGGGTATCTGTGATAAGAGCTCACATTTTCGCTCACCTCAGGAGTAATACTTACAGGATAGTAACTATTCACATTTAGTTCACCGAAGGGAACCATTAACTATTGGTGTATTCAAGTAACTAGTAAAAGCCAATTTTAAATCAAATTAAATTGATGGATGCTTGTGGCATATTGACATTTGGGGCCATGATTTTAAAGTTCCTGAGGGTTAATTGTTCTATGCTTTCAACCCATAGTGCAATGTCATCAATTAGCAGGGAATTAATAAGTGCTAATTGAATTGGACAGTTAAAAAAGTGAAGACAATAGAGCCAAGTATAAAACATAGAATTTTAGAACAGATGAACAACATAGATATAGGTAATTTAAGCTTAAGTCCTTTTATATTCTGAGACAATATGTAATTTCTAGGTTCCAAATAGCAATAGATGAAGAGTCTCCTAGATTTTTCATTGGTGGGCACTGTAAGGAGGAAAAATCTAAAGGCAAACTGATTGAAATGAAGTAGAAAGTAAATATGTATACAAAAAGCTGAAATAAAAGTAATAAAATAATGGAATCAAAGTGAAATCAGGGAATAAATCTGTGAGTTCATGTTGCACAATACCAGTTTGTATCAAAAGGTAGATTCTTAAGAAGATATAAAAGCATGACATTTTTCTGTTAAAGACTGGAAATAAGGAGTGACATAGTATCTCGTTCTGATATATGCAGGACACTTAACCTGAAATACTCTGAACATTTTTTGCAGCCTATGATTGTGAGGAAAAAATCCTTTTGGAGAGAGAAGGAGAAATAAGAATGAGACTCTGGAGGCTTTTCTTAGTCTCAAAAATTTATGATTGTGTGAAATAGAAGTTTAAAAAATAGCTTGATAGTAATTGATACAATGAACCTAGCAGACAAGCACAGAACAAAAAAATACAGACAAAGAGGCACAGACATTTTCATTTCCAGAGGGTCTTAAATTTCTCTATCAGGTGAAGATGGAATGTGTCTATGTTCAGCTCCTTCTTCTACATTGGAGATGAGATTCTAATAGCTTCTGATTCCCCATTAATTCAATCATATATGTTTCATTTTCAACTTTAAATTAATTTCCTTGGTGTAAAGTGTGAAAATATGATCCTCAACTTGACTTTTTTGATCAACTTTAATGATTTGTGCAAATTCAACAGGAATTAAAGAGAATTTGGAACTACCAAAGGCAGACTCAGATGCATACCCTATGCGAATGCTCATAGCTAGATATAGGGAGGGAAAAAGGGACAGCCAGAAATAAGATCAGGATGACATATATAGCTTCATGTCAGAGATTCAAGGCATGAGAAGTTAGATATGTGAAATTTTTTTTTTAAGAGAGGGAGGGAGAGGGGATAAGGGGCATAAAGAGAATCTTAAACAGGCTCCATGCCTAGTGCTGAGCCTGACGAGGGGCTTGATCTCAAGACCCTGAGATACGACCTGAGCCGAAATCAAGAGTTGGACATTTAACCAACTGAGCCACCCAGGTGTCCCTAGATATGTGTGATGTATATGTCAGTTTCCCTCTGCTCTTTTCCATTTTCTGAGACTAAAAATCTCTACATTTTATCCCTCCTTCAAATAATTTAATTACCTGGTTAATTAAAGATTTTCTTTCATTTTCTGGAGTGACAACAGCTATGTCTTCTATTGTTAGGTTTTAAGATTTCTGGAATCCAAGACTATCTTCTCCTCATCTATTAAACACAGTAATAATATTTGTAAGATTATTAGTGTATATCTTCCTTACTATATTGCAGATAGAAGAGATTGTAGACTGATAATTCCTCCTGATTGCAATTTGTAAATTAAAAGACTCAAAAATCCAATGGAATAATAGTAAACAGGTATATATTATGTAATAACCAACTAATGAAACTTTTTTTTTATACTTTTAGGTAATGATTTGAAAAATGCATTTATATCTTCATTTAGAGGTATATTTTTAACAGAAAAGGTAAAGGAATCAGGAGTCTATACCCTCTAAAAGAATCATATTCAGGATTAGACTTGATGCCATTTTTTAGATTAGATTATATGGACTTCATTAAGGAAGAAAATGAGGATACAAAATGCCTTTAAGGAAAGTGTCTATCTATGGCTTCAAAATCACTTAAAAATGGAAGTGCATTTTATTATTAAAAATTATATGAATTAAATTAAATATTTATTCTTGACTTCTCAATTTTAGGTTAAATATGCTACTGCCTATTTGTAAAAAAACAAAACCAAACCAAATGTATCGTTTATACCTGGAATATTTTATTTTCTAAAATAAATCATAGAAGTATAAAACTCTGGCAGTGGAAATCAGTTGTGCGCATTCTGATTTGTTAAGATGCTCCAGTGACTAGAGTGTGCACTGCAAGTTGAGAATCACTGCATAAAATTATTTGGCCAAAGGCTCACTGTTTCAAAACCTGAGGTAGACTACAGCTTCCCTGCATCCAGAACAATAATTAACCTGATGACTACACACAATTACCTATCTTTTTTTTTAGATAACAGCACAATGATTTGATAGATGTCATTTATCATGTAATCAAGAGTGGAAAATTAATGGTAAATTGAGGTCCAGATATGAAGAAACTGGCTTGTTTTCTATATTTACACTATGCTTGTCAGTGACTATATCTGCTGGGTCCAAGTAATAACCGGAAATAGCTTCCTCAGGTCGGTAATATCAGCCAAAATAATGAAATAGTAGCCGTGTCAGGAAGCAACCTCACCTGACTCCTCTATTAGTTGGGAGAGAATATAAAGTGACCTGCCCTCTCTAACATGATCTTAGACCAATTATTATAGTGCATCTTCCTCAAAAGGCCAAGATATCTTAAACCAATGCCCATCGATAAAAGCTTTTCCCATAAACTCCTCCTATTAATTAAATCAAATGTAGCTTTTAAATTGATGAGACTGCAAAGATAAGTTGTTCCCTAAGCTTAGTATATTTATCAATAAAATAATGTAAAACAAAACAATGAGTAAGAATACTAAAACACTTAAGAAAAGACTTGTGCTATCCACATTCAGTTGTCACTGTATGTTCCTATAATTGAAAGAACAGAGTTACTGAGGAAAATTTAAAAAAAAAGAAAACAAAAGAAAACAAAACAAAACCCCTAGGAGCTGGCGAATATCCAAGGCATATAAGGTGGTTTCATGTCATGTCTATTTTGGCTTTTACTGGAGAGAAGGATTCTACACGTGAACTTATGGAAAATGAAGGGTCATTAAGCTAATATCAAAGACTCTAGATAAAAAGATCTACTATTGTTTTAGAAAAGTGAGATTTATAGATTGATGCATTGAAAACATGTGGTTTATTTTCAGCATCAACTTAGACACAGAAGAAACCCCCTGAGAAGCCAAAACATACATTTCTGTTGCTTCCAAAAATTAATACAAATCCACTTTTATATGCTGGTTTTAGAAAACTCATTTTTATAAAAGGAAAATAACTTATTTTACTTTTATTAGCTTTGAGACATCCTTAAATCCAATGTGTAGTTAGGACTGAATTCCTGATACTTACATATACTAATTCCGAAGGTTCCTTGGAAAATTCCGATGCCTACCAATATTTATTTAACAATGACAAGAAGCATTTAACATATTTTTGAAGCTTTGTGACATTCAGAGGTTGCCTTCAATTTCCAGAAGGACATGTTATAAATAGAGTTACTTTCACAAAGCCCTTGAGTAGAGTGTTTCATTAGAACTGAATTTCAGACAGACAATTTTATTTATCTGGAAAACTAATAGAAAGTATCTCTGAATTTAATGTAGGCCAAAAGTATTCTCTATCTTCCAAAGATATTTTAAATTAATTACATAAAATTAAGAGCTTAGGGAAAACTATAGTTTAGATCAAGGTAAAATTCCTCTAGTTAGAGGGTTCAGATTTCAAAATATATTTTGGTACCCATAATATTAGCATACCTATAATACAATTTAAGGCCCTTAGAAATATTAAATTTTTATTGAAAATTTTTAATGTGACTTCTCAAAACCAAAGAACATGTTCTAGTGAATAAAAACTAAAAATTAATCTTTTTGATCAATCACATTCTCTCTTGTGAGCATCATTAAAAACACTAGAATATCACCAAACATTGGACTCAGTTACTGACACATATGTGGTAAGACAAAATACACACTGGAATCGAACAGATGTAGAGTCACCTCTTGGTGACTTACAAAATGGGCAGTCATGAGTGAGCTTATAATAAATGGTAGTCAAATTGGTATTAACTCATAATATCTCATTCACTCAAAGTCTCCTTGTTGAGTGCAAGACTCGTTGGGTATCTACCTGTAAATAGAACAAGATATAGTTTCTGCCCCCATGGAGCTTTTAATCAGGTGGGTGTATTTTATAGTTTTTGTCTCTTATGTTTTATTGATATAAATATTCTGAAGTTCCCCTGGTTTTTAGGATCATACACCCTCTTTTGAAATTATATAATATTGCCGGTTACTAGTCTCAGCAAAACCACCCAGATTTGGGGTAGCAAACTAAAGTTAGAGACCAGTTTGGCTTACAAAATTTTATTTATTTATTTACTTATTCATTTATTTATTTATTTTTACTCTGTGCTTCCTAGGACATCATAGGAATAGATGAAGCACCACTTTAGGCTCACCTCAAAAAGATTTATGGAAAGGTCCCTTCTTATTCTTGTTCCTAACTCTTTGAACTAGTTTCCAAGATCTTCAATTATTATTTAAAAATAAAAATATTAGAATATTTTCTTTCTCCCAATCAGTTTTTATTTAGATGTCCCTTGTCATCTTTTCAGGGTGAGGGGATCACCTAGGTTCAAATCAGAAGATGGGGCACCTGGCTGGCTCAGTCGGTAGAGCATGCAACTTTTGATTTCATGGTCATGAGTTTGAGCCCTACATTTGGTGTAGAGATTATTTAAAAATAAAATCTTTAAAAAAATCAGAAGAATAATACTAGCAATGTTATTAAGTTATAAGTTAATATTAAGTTATTATTATTAATGTAATAACAGATTAGTAAGGTTTAAATGAATAATTGTTGAATTCTCCCTACCTGCCAGACACCATATTAAGGAATATATATCGTATTATCTTGCTTAGTCTTGAAAACTACCAAATGAAATAAGTATTATTTTTATCTTTTAAAATTGAAGTACTGAGGCTAAGAAAAGTTAAGAAAATTACTAAAAGTCCACCAGTTAGTAGGATGATTAAAACTTGAACCCGGAACATCTCTCACTTTTTTTTTTTACTGCATTCTTGTTTCCTGATTGTACTCTGGCACTGGATTTGTCTTTCTCCCTTTACATTCACTCTTTCATCAAGGCCAGTCAGCTTTCTAAGTTTCCAATCATTTTTTAAATCTGTCACTTCCTTTGTGCCATCACAGTCACCATCTTTACAGATTTCATCAGCTTACCACTTCTATGACTTTAGTTCTCTAACTTACCCATCCTTCAATCACCACTAATTAATCATCCTATAATCCCCACTTCGTATAGGTCCCTCCCATCTGCTTTGCCAGAGTCGTAGCTCCTTAACTGCCTTTTAATGACCCTCTGGCTTTACCCCTGCCTATATATACTTTCAGGTGCCTCCATAATGGGAATGATCTTACATGATAATAACTGCGAAAACAATACACATCTTAGTGTGATGATACTCAGTTCAAGAATAATCCTGTGAGGAAGAAAACATAGTGTAAGAGTGTGTCTAGCTGGGTGAATCAGTGCAGGTATAGAATTAGTGGCATTTCAGATAGACCTTAAGGACTAGGTACACTATTAACTTGTATCTAGGCCCAGAGATGTGAAGGTAATTGGACAGTCCTATCTTTTCCCGCTAGGGAGTGTGTAATTTCTTTCAGAGCAAAGTCCTTGCTCTAGTCTTCTTTTTCAGATTCTAAGTATTCATTCAAATATTAAGGCTCTCTATAAAGTTCTTTTAAGAAAATAAAGGTCTAGGGCGCCTGGGTGGCTCAGTCGTTAAGCGTCTGCCTTCGGCTCAGGTCATGATCCCAGGGTCCTGGGATCGAGTCCCGCATCGGGCTCCCTGCTTGGCGGGAAGCCTGCTTCTCCCTCTTCCATTCCCCCTGCTTGTGTTCCTGCTCTCGCTATCTCTCTCTCTGTCAAATAAATAAATAAAATCTTAAAAAAAAAAAAAAAAAGAAAAGAAAGGTCTAATAAAATGAATTTGACATCATGCTGAAAATTACTAGAAATGTGTACATCAGTAATTATCTCTATAAAATCATCAGATTTTCAATGGCAAGTCAATTAACATGGGTAATAATGATCTGTGCACCGTACCAATTTCATAAAATGGAAAAAAAAAGTTTGTATTCTACCCAGGCACAGGACTTTTCACTCTCAAATAACAGTCTTTTTAACATGAGAATTTAAATAAACTAAAAAATTAATGGTAAAGTTCAGAACCAAACGCAAAGGCATTTTATTTGCCAATATAATTATAAAAGAGGTGGAATTAGAAATTCCACTGTCCCTTTACCAATGGTATCTTAAATACAATTTACCAGAAATAGAAGTAAATGAAAGAAAATGTGGGTACCCATATACTGTTCTGTAGAACATTTTAATTTTATTTCCTGCTTTCTACTCATTAGAAATCGCCCATCATTTGGGATGAATGAATCGTTTCCATTAGTCAAAACCAGACCTTTTGCTAAAATTTTGACCTGGCATATTTTTTCTAGAGAGCTAAAATTAAAAATTAAGTACAGGCATATATTTCTTTTATGTAAATTTCTTAATATTAGCTGCAATTAAGGACAAAATTAATAAATAGAAATCCTTTCTGCTTTTCTACATCTTTTCAGCAAAAGTGTCCAAGTGTACCTTGTACATTAAAAAGCTAATACAGCTCCCTTACTTTCAGTTTCCTTATAGAAATATTATCTCTCTTACTTCTTTAGGAGTTAACATCTTAGGCATGCTGAGTTCTCAGAAAACTTAAGTGGTAATCACAGACAAAAATGAACTAAAGCTCACTCACCAGTTCCTTTGCTTACCTCCAGTAAGTAAGGTGAAGTAAATGAGAACTGAATGGTGCAGTTTCCTTACATATCAATGCCAAATAAGTCTTAGAACACGGAATTATCTTTATAAAATTATTTTATAACAAACATTATTTTGTGCACAAGTAGAATATAAAACAGGATTTCTTAAATACTATGATGATTCATTTTAGCTTATGACATTTAAAATCTTCCCCCCAGAACTGGCAATATTTTAGAGATCCAATAACCCTTTATTCTTTATGTCCTAATAGTATGCAATATGCAGGACAGTGCCTAAGAATGTGAAATCGAAGTTGTCATCATTGTATGTAATAGAATATGCCCATTAGAATGACCAGTTGACTCTGTTTGTCCAAAGCTTATACAACAGATTTTTATCATGATGATCTGTAGTCCCATTTTAGCTTTGAAAACTAAATGCTAAGCATGAATTATTTTTAAATGTATAGAAAATGACCCATAATTCTTATTCTTGATGGCTGAAAATGAAGAAGACTGAATATTATCTTTCTCTGAAGAAATGGATTTAAAGGAGATATTAGGAATCTCATAACAGGTGTCAGAATTTTTTTTAAAGATATATACTTTGTTGCTTTTGTCAATGGATTTTGATTAAGTCACAAATCAAGCATAAATATCTTTTGGCTACTTTAAAACTTTCTTTGCTAGATTAATGTGGCCTCCCAAATGCTACTTTATACCAAAACAGAGAAAATAAAATCAATTAGAAAAATTATATGTATATCAATTTTCAGAAATCGCATTCAGATTTACAGTGCATATTCTGGTACTGTTAAATTTGCACAATTTCCTTCTCCTGCAATAAATTTTAATCAGATACTTTGTACCCAGTTGTACTCTTGTCTGAAGCCTTCCAAAGTGCTGTTGTTGCCAAGGAAACCATTTCCTTATTATCTGTGCACTCAGCACTGTCTCACTGTCTGGCTCA
The DNA here is from genome assembly GCF_029215605.1 of Mirounga angustirostris. Classification (NCBI taxonomy): domain Eukaryota; kingdom Metazoa; phylum Chordata; class Mammalia; order Carnivora; family Phocidae; genus Mirounga; species Mirounga angustirostris. Next base: position 109,560,027 of record NW_026991711.1, on the reverse strand, counting down.
TTTTTCTCCTCTTTTTCACCCTTTCCATGACTCAACTGGAAATTTTATGTCATGTGTTAGTTAAAATAAAACACATTGCTTCCCTCCTCCGAATACAATGCTCATTTGAAGGATGCAGAATGCAAGTTTCAACAATGGCTTCCTAGCCATATTATTATTTTTTGTGTGAAAAAAAGAAAGAAAAACAAACAAACAAAAGATATAACTTTTTCACGCTTTTTTTTTTCATGCTTTACTCTGCATTTGATAAGCTGAAACATGTATGAAGTCTTTGTTTTGATCTCCTAGCTATATACGAATGCTATGAAAGTCTGGAACAAGTGTTCTTTGAGTAATTTTGAGCCCTGACTCTTTGCATACAGTGTAAGCAGGAAGAGGTGGGAAAGGTGTGACAAACATGAAAGAGAACTTAAAGATGGTAAACTGGTTTAAGGTCAAATGTTGCCTCTGACACACTTCTCCACTCCCCAATTCTTACTTCGTATGCATATGATAAAATCTCTTTAATTTTTAAACAGACAAAAAAATGTATAAAACTGAAAGAAAAATACACAATAACAGTGGGGGAATTTTAACACATAGCTTTCAAAGTAGGGAAAAAGAGAAAAAGAAGACAAAATAATCAGTGAAACTGTGGATCTTACATGCATCCAATTTGTTTTGTTTTTTGGTTTTATTTTACTTAAGTTTCTATGATAAGTATTTATCAAACACCTGCTGTGTTCTAGGCAATATTTTAAGCTATCTAGTAATACAATGATCAAGAACATAGACAACTACCTTGGTTTATATTCTTTGAGGGAAAGATGAGAGATAAAAAAATAAACAATTTACCAAATAAGATCATTTCAGATGATAACTGCTATGAAAAAATTAAGATCGGGGCACCTGGGTGGCTCAGTTGTTAAGCATCTGCCTTCGGCTCAGGTCATGATCCCAGGGTCCTGGGATCGAGCCCCGCATCGGGCTCCCTGCTCAGCGGGAAGCCTGCTTCTCCCTCTCCCACTCCCCCTGCTTGTGTTCCCTCTCTCACAGTGTCTCTCTCTGTCAAATAAATATTTAAAAAAAATTAAAAAAAAAAGAAATTAAGATCAAATGGCATGACAGTAAATGGGTATGTGGTCGTGGCCTACTGAAAATATAAAATTCAGGAAATAATTCCCTGAGGAGATGACACTTAAGGCAGAGACCTTACGAATGCAGAGAATGAACTAGACATCTTTAAGAGAGAATACACTAAATATAAATGAGTATTTGAAGCCTCGAATGAACACATTTTATGAATATGGTTATGACACACTGCAGATGTTATTCTAATGCGTCTGTGACACCATCTCACCTATGACCTCTTCCATGCCAATCTCCCACAAACTTAGTACCAACCACGATTACATTGTTGTTGTTTTGTTTGCCAGGACAGAAGTGGGTGCACAGATACTCTGTAGGTCTTGAAGTACAGTTGTTATTCTCACCTTCGCATATACTATTGAAATGTGTTATGTCTCGGGAGCTATAAAGATTTACGCTTTGGAGGTGCAATTGACTATTAGCTTCTACATCTTCCACGTGATTAGGCTGAGCACAGCTGCAGGCAACATGGAGAGTAGGATGGGGAACCACGTTCCTTGGGAATCAATATATCTACGTTGCGTTTAGTTCTCTTATTCTTCCCAGCTAAATAAATCTGCAAACCTTCATTGCTTCTAATTGTAGCTTCTCTCTTTTTTTTTTTTTTTTAAAGATTTTATTTATTTATTTGACAGAGAGAGACACAGCGAGAGAGGAAACACAAGCGGGGGAGTGGGAGAGGGAGAAGCAGGCTTCCCGCGGAGCGGAGAGCCCGATGCGGGGCTCGATCCCAGGACCCTGGGATCATGACCTGAGCCGAAGGCAGACGCTTAACGACTGAGCCACCCAGGAGCCCCTGTAGCTTCTCTTTAGTTATTTCTGTATTATGTGATGTTGATGAAGGATATAGAAATTCCCACCCTTTGCATCTCCCTCGTTTTTGTTTTTGTTTGTTTGTTTTTTGAAATGTATGTAAGATGAAGTCTCTACCTGAGATGAAGTCAACTAATACTTAAGGATCTCAGTGTTTTGGGGGAGAAATATCAGGAACATACCAAGGAGCAAGTGAAAACATCTATTAATATTTTTTTTAAAGTGGCTGTCTTCATGTGGTAGCAATTTGTATCTGTTTTCTTTTTTGTTTTCTCATAGGTGTTTTCTACATTTTTATGAGAAATACACAGCACTTACATTATAGAAAAAAAAGTGAGAATGTTAAAATTAGAAATGATGAAGTTACCCAGGGAGAAGTCATTACACTGATAAAAGAGAGAAGGCAAGAACAACAAGATAAAAACATAAGTAAAAACAAACACCAAGAGGTTGATGTTGGTGGTGATCACAGACAATCTCTTATCTCAGATGGTCAGTTTGACTGCTTTCCTAGGGCCTGAAGGTGAACACTTTTCTGATGTAAAGGAAATGAAGCCTCGGGATTATTCAGCCCCTGTTGTCTTGTTCTGTGCTCTGTTTGCCCTCAACAGCTCTTGGCTGAGAATGCTTTCCTAAGTTTTGCCAGTGAATCTACACACTTTGAGTCTCTTGCACAGTGAACTAAACAATAGCTGTCCGTCAAGTTTAGCATAAGGTTCTTTGATGCCTGGCGGAACTGTATGTTCCACGGTTCTCAAATGTTGTTTATCGGCCAAAAAAAGTTTCTTTTGTCTTTTCCAACTAATTCCAGGTTCTGACCTGATCCCAGATCTTGAAATTCCCAAAGGCTGATGTCTGAAAAGGCATGCCGTTTAACTTATACACACAAACACACAGATGTGTATCCTTACAGACAGACTCTGATTCTTGGAAGAAAATAAAAAGAGGAAGGAAAAGAGGAAGAGGGGGAAGGAGAAAAAGAGGACTAGGAGAAGAAAAGTGTCAGATGGGCAACGTGAAACATGGGTATATCTAAAATCAAACTGCACTTCTAAAGTGGAATTTAGATTATGATTTTGTGAATTTATCAAAAGGATAAAGTATATTAAGAAGAAAAACGGAATAAAGCTTTTGCTTCTGTTTAGCTTTCAAAGGTTTCATTTTTGTCTCCTCTGTTAAGACAAAATACAGACAACATGCCTCCTTTGTCATTCATTATTGGTGTCACTTCCAACTAATTTCAGATAAATAATGATTTTTTCTCTAAAGCATATATGAATCACTTTAGATTTTTATAAGTACTGACTTTTAGTTCTTAGCTGTTACCTTCTTCCTATAGGCATTTTGTAAAAAGGGGTAAAGCTGAAGAAATAAGATATCAGAAATACAGACTCTACGGTGATGGAAACTCCCCACTTTGACTTTTCCAAATTAGAACTTCATTGCTGTTATCACCTAGAATTCTACGAGTTCAGTTACTCCTGCCTTATTCACTTTCTCTGCGTGAGTATGTTCTCATGAGTAGAACAACTGAACCCTCTTTTAAAAAGTTTTAAAAAGATACTTTGGCCTATAAAAGCACACGATGCCTTTAGAGTCAGGCACTGAAAAGCTAAGGAAAAGGCGATCTGCCGAGACAAGCACAATTATAAGTAGATACCTTGTAGGGCTTGATTGTGAACATTCTTTTACTGTGCTCAAGGGGACAGAGCTACTCTCAGAGCCTAAGTGTATGCCAGACCTGGAGAGGAACTTTGAGCCTGGCCAGACAGACCTCTGTGCTGGAGCCATTTTCCACTCAACTGGATCAGGATGGGATTTATTTTCTAGCATTATTATTTAAATTAAGACACAAGCTGAGCTTTGGAAGAGTTCATTGGTGTAGCTCTCCAGCAGGAAAAAATGAATACTTCAGGCATGTGAATTGGCACGATGGGCCTGTTTACATTTATTGACAAAAAAAGGAGGAAGGGGGGAGTAGAAGATGAAAGGAGACATGGGAATATGTTGATTTGTTATCTTTTATTTTTGTACTGAGAGCTGAAAATAAATTTTCAATTTTATCTGTCAGTTATACCCCAGTAAAGCTGGGGAGAAAACTCAATTGTGCTGATTTGGGGTTGGACCAAGGGCTATTGAATCAGCGTGCAGACTATGTGTTGTTAGGAATGAGGGGATGGAAGAAGAGGTTGTACCAAAGGGACAAGAGCAAGGACTGAGAGAGAAGAAAGTGTTAAATAGGGAGAACTATAACTTTATAGTAATCGGATTCTTGATATAAGGCTTAATAGCCAAATATCATTCTCCAGCTATTCTCATGCTGACCTAAGTCGTCTCAAACACTAAACGAGATTTTGAAATTCATTTTTTTACAAAGCACTTAATGTGATACCTGACATGCAATAAACACTTACCAAATGGCAGCAAATATTGCTATCCACGTGTATTCTGGGGTCCGCATTCAGAAGCTGCATTATACATGCATAACACCATTTAACCAGAAGAAATGGAAACGTCATTTCAGAGTTATCCATATATCAGGTGTCTACTTAATAAAACTACAGGTGATCTATTTGCTTCCTCCTCTGGAAATATAATAATAGCCTTTCCCCTTAGATCAATCCTTTAGTAGTTAATTTCTACAGACACATTTTCCTTTTACCCTTCCTTTTTCCCTTCTCCCTCTCTTTCTCTCTCTTTTTCTGCTTACCATTTTAGGAAGCTAACCTCTTTTGCCTTAGCTAACAGATGAAGGACCTGTATGAAAGCAATCATTTGTAAATGGCCATTTTCAATTTATTGTTGAAAGCATCACTCAGATCAGCAGATGGTTCCTTCATGATGCTTGTCTAGGGTAGCAGAGCAGAAATGACTTAATTTGAAAGCAAGGGAACTGTTCCCTGAGCTGTAAGTCAACAAATTAATGGAAAACATTTCCTTCCTTTACTCTGTAGTGATCTGTCTACTGCTTAGAACCTTCTAACACCTTGTTCCCTTCAGATACGTGGATTGTGGCCTCTTTCAAACCCTAATCACTTGACTTTTCTACTATTTGAAAAACAGAACATATGTGTCAAAACTTTATAGTTGTATTCTAATGGAATCTAGGTGGTAGTGGGTCTGGACTTGAGAAACAGAATGTCAGAACTTGAATAGTGATGTGAGAGAAAGTGCCCTGGGGCCAAGCACAAATTCATTTCAAATAAAAGGAAAAATTCTAAAAGAGACAATTCAGAGCATATTTGTCAATACTCATTTTGACACTGAAAGTTATTTTTTGACCTATTTCTTGACAAAACCTTGTTCTTTAGGAGGAAAACAGACCTAATGGGTGTGAACATCATAATTGCATCTTTACCTAAGATCTTAAATACCACTGGGAGGTCTTGCCAAGTTTCCTATCAGGAAGCATTATTATTCATTACACGGCTTTTCACTAGGATGTGTATGTTACAAACTAAAGAAAAATAAAAGTCATTATGGAAACCTGGCGTAAGGAAGCGGGATCCACTCAGGAGGGACATCTGTTAAAAATGTAATTAAAGGATTGTTCTCCTATAAAGCTGGGCTGGGCTAAGCTGGTCATCTGACATGGTTGCCTAGCTTATACAGAGATTTTGTGAAATCTGTGCTAAGGGCATTCTTTTTTCTACAATCATTTACATTACTATGTGTCTATTTACCAGAGCCAAAGGGAAGCCAAGTGTTCAGACTAATATGAAGCCTTAAAGATTTCCTCTGTGTGATCTTGTCTAGCTTTTGCTTTAATATAATTTCCCCCCCCACTGGGTAGGACAGATGCAGGGCGGGAGCATGTGGCTGGGCGAAAACATGGTTCACTTAGTGTCTCTGTGTAGGAAGTTTCTAGAGGCTCAGCTAAGTGAGGGTAGGTCCGAGCAAATCTCCCCAGCGGGGTAACTTTTGGTCAATTCTGCAGCACTTCACTATCATAATATTAAAACCACAGAAGGTCGACAAGCAATATCTTTTGTATCCTAACGACTACCCAATTTCACCTCTGCTTCCACTGGTCCAATTCTCTCTGATTAGCTGTTTCAGTGGCAAATGAAATAAAAATCCATGGTGTTAACCTGTCATATTAAAAAAGCCTTTTTGCTCGTGCGCATACATTTGGCAAGCTGTGCATTTTGCATTTAAATATCCCTCCACCAGCGGGCTGCTCGAAACTATTGCTTTTCTATGGGAAATTAAACAGGGAGCTGCTTAATGCTCCTTGTTAGTTTTTTAATAAAAATGAAAGTGAGAAGCCAGCAGTATCGGGAGCAAATGCCTGTAGGACCCATGGCTGTGCTAAAAGCAAAGAGGGGGAACCAAAGTGCATATTACTTTCACCTGCCCGTGCACCGGCTTCTTTGCGGTACCCGCTCCCCGGTGACCCTCTGCGCTCGCCTCTCAGATGTTGTTTAGAGGTTATGTTAAACTGGGAGAGGCTTCTCCTGGGATCATTAGGCAGCTTTCAGTTTGGGTTTCTAATGAAATATCGAAATTCACAATGTAGAAACAAAGCCTCAGCGATGGAATTTGTGTGGCTTTTGTGAATTAGGGAGTCAAGAAGAGGGTGGCGAGAGGAAGCAAAGAGATTGGGAGAACCAGATGCGGGAAGAGAAAGACACAAAAAGAAGGCAAGAGGGACTGAAGCAGAGACTGAAAGGCAGAGACAGTCGGGGGTAGGGGGGAGAGAGAGAAAGAGAGAGGGAGAGAGGGAAAGAGAGAGAGAATGGCCAAAGCTCTGAGCGTGGGTGTCTGACGTGGCATTGAACAGAAACAATTTGTATAGGCTTCGCTGTTGGTCTCATCAAACTCACTTCTAGGGCCAAATACTAAATTTTCAGGGAAAATAATTGCAGACTGATCTAACTGCAGCATCCTTATTTCAATGCAGACCGTGTCTGGTGGAGTGTCGTAGAGATTTGTAATTGTAAACATGAAATTAGTCATTAGCAGCAGTGTCCCAAAGCAATAAAGGTTTGATTTCTTTTCCTTCCTTACCTTTATCATTTCTATGCTAACATGCATACAATTAAATTTATTGAGACGACAAAACCTAATTATCCAATTTTAAAAACAATTATATGAGCTAACTTTAAAAAGTTTACTGTGCAATAGACAATGACAAACTTTCTGTAAAAGGCCAGAGAATCAAAATTGGCTTTGTGGGCTCTAGGGTCTCTGTCGCAACTACTCAACTCTGCAACGCAGGGTGAAAACAACCACATACAACTGTCAAAAATGGGGGTGGCTTTGTTCCAACAAAACTTTGTTTACAAAAACAGGCATTAGGATGGATTTGACACCAGCATCCAGTCCCTGCTGTGCAGGAATGCTTTTTCAGTAATCCAGGAAACATATATAGTAAGCTTCTAGGCTGTGCAGTCCAGTAAAGAAGCTTTTCCTTATAGTTTGCATGAGAGAACAAATGTCCTTAAAACTTCTGGTATTGCAAAAACACTCATTTAGTACTCTCAGACTACTTATACCTGCATCTGACACTAGTGAAGATTAATCTTCATCCACCTCTTTAAAAGTCAATATCCATGCTTTCATTCTAATTGGAAGAGTGATAATTTTGACATTTTATTCATCATTTTAATTTCTACCAGTTTTAATACTTCACTAAACTCCTTTGATATTTGGGTTTTTTTTGGGGGGGGTTGGGTTTTTTTTGTTTGTTTTTTGTTTTTTTGTTTTTTTTTTGTATTGCTTTCAAGCACACACTTCAGTTTTCCAATCTATGGATTTTTTTTTTTCACTTAGAATGTTTATATTTATTTAAATAACCCCTTGAGACTTATTAGAACTAGACTTTTTTTGGGGGGGGGGTACATAGGATTTCTGCTCATGCACGAAAGGGAAAATGTAAGCAAAATAAATTTAACAAAGATTTTAATTTATTTTTTCAGTAATGCCTTTATGTATGAATTTCAAATAAAGATTTTTATTTTTGTATTTATTTAAGATTTTATTTCTTTAAGTAATCTCTACACCCTACATGGGGCTCAAACTCATGACTCTAAGATCAAGAGTCACATGCTGTACTGACTGAGCCAGCCAGGCACCCCTTAATTAATTTTTTTTTTTAATTCCACAAAATAGCATACATGAGATGTGCATAACTGGAGTGTATATGACCATAGTACTTCAGAATTAGGGGTTATATTTAAAGACAATGTCCAAACACTTCACTCATCAATCAGGAGGGAACCCACAACTCCCAGCTTCTCTCTGAGGAATGATGGGTTTGGACTCCACACCTAAAGTTCCAACTTTTAAGATTCCCACCTAGGAAATGTCTCCCCAAACCTAGCTCTTAAAGCCAACAGAACTTGCATCCAGAGACCCACAGATGACAGAAAACATCGTTCTTAATGGGCTCGCAAGGACATGTTGTTGCAGGATTTCTTTTCCGTCAGTGCCTGTGGTTCTTGGTCATGCCGCTTGGAAGAATGAAGAGGTAGACCAGATGAAGAGTGGTGGGCAGCAAAGCAAAGTTTTTTGAGTGATAGTACAAAGCTCCCAAAGAGGGAAAGGACCTGGGGAGGTTGCCATGGGAGTTTCTAAGTCTAGGGATTTTTATAGGTTTGTTGGTGGGCTGTTTTAATCCCGATTAACCCTCCCTGCACCTGTCATCCTATCAGGTTTTTGTCATCTACCTATCATGTGGGAAAGGGTGGAGGGTTCCTTCCAGGGTGGTATAAAATCCTTTTTAGGGTGGTTTCCTCTTAGGTTGGGGGCCCCTTGTCCCTGCCTGCCTTTCTTCGGACTATCCTTCATTAATATGGCTATGCTCCAAGGCTTCAGCACAGAGAAAGCACACAAAATCCCATTTCCTACTCTTTCCCTGAAAGAGGACTATTTGCATACTTTAAAAGCTGCTGCCTGAGGGTCAAGCTTCTAATTTAGCACACACCTGGGAGCTATCTGTGATCCTCCCTGGGGACCAAGGAAGCCAGCAGACACCATTTTTGCCTCTCATTCAAGCCCACTCTTAATAGCCAATATCTCCCTACGAGGAACTTGTACACACAGCCAACAACCCAGCTTTCGTGGCTGCCACTTAAGGGACAGGCTTCTAGGTCATCTGGCTCTAAAAGTCAATGCAGCTTGCTCTCTCAAGTCTCATAGGACTACAGCAAACAAAAAAGACTATTCCTGGGCACAAGAGCACCCTCCCTCCCCCTAGACGATACACCCAGACCCAGCACAGAGGGAGCAGACGAAGAAACCCTTCAGCTTGCCTCCAGGTGCTGACTGTGATCCTCTCCCGTGGGACACTGACAGGTATTGGTGCACCCTCAACACTGGGAGTCAGTAAGAAAAAAGATGGCTTGGACAAACACAAAAATTTGAAATGTTCAGAATAGGCAAATATAGTCAGAAAGTAGATTAGTGGTTACCTAGGGGTAAAGGTGGAAGTAGGCACAGTTGAAACATGATAGCTAAAGAGTTTTGCGTTTCTTTTTTGGGTTGATGAAAATATTCTAGATTGATTGTGATGATGCTTGTACAACTCTGAATATATTTAAAAACCTTGAGTTGTACATTTTAAATACGTGATTTTTATGGTAAATTGTACTTCAACAAAGCCCTTAAAAGAGAAGTTGTAGTCATCTCTTCTTTTTTTTTTTTAAGATTTTATTTATTTGAGAGAGAGAGCAAGCATGAGCAGGGCAGAGGGGCAGAGGTAGAGGGAGAAGCAGACTCCCTGCTGAGCAGGGAGCCCAAAGTGGGGCTTGATCCCAGGAACCTGATATCATGACCTGAGCCCAAGGCAGACGCTTAAGGGACCAAGCCACCCAGGTGTCCCTGGAGTCATCTCTTCTAAACCCTCACTTCAGTAAGATGTTTATTTTATAATTAAAGATATGAATATACTCTAAATTTTTTTTTAAAGATTTTATTTATTTTTTAGAGAGCGAACGAGAAAGAAACAGCATGAGAGGGGAGAGGGTCAGAGGGAGAAGCAGGCTCCCCCCTGAGCCGGGAGCCCGATGTGGGACTCGATCCCAGGACCCTGGGATCATGACCTGAGCCGAAGGCAGACGCTTAACCATCTGAGCCACCCAGGCGCCCTATACTCTAAATTTAATAATATTTTCTAGCATTTACTCTAGGAAAATAATGTGTGACCTTTAAGTGTCTCTAAAGACAGGTATTTGTTAAAAGGGAGGGCGAGAGACCAATGCTCTTATAAATTACTTCTATGGAAAAATCCCTGCATACCTCACCACTTCCTTACCTACCTCTCTGACTTGGTTAATGCTTTGAGTCATAGAGACTAATGAAGAAGCAGTCAGTTTTCAAATGACTGGCAAAATTTTGAGTTTAACTTAAAAATTGAATGTGAAATCTCATAATCAAGCATTTTTATGTGTATTAGCCTGCACTGTGAAGAAAGAGTAAAAGATGAAAAAAACTTTGATTGAGACCCAGGGTTTACAGAGAATGGAGCAGTGTACTCAGAGGGTCGAAGATCCTGAAGTCAGGGTCTTGCCTTTGGGCTTCCCAGAGAAAGGACACCTCAGATCAGAAAACATGAAAAAGAAAAATGACCAGGAGAGTGTACTGGAAGGAGGTGATCAAGAAAAACTATCAAAGAAGACAATCTTGAACAATTCATACATATTTTGTTCTTCCTTTATCCTGTAGAAATTAAAATCTATTTGATTAGAAGACAGAAAATCAGGTGACATAATGTGACTCATATAATTGACCAACTAATGACCAGAGAACTCAAAGGAATCATAGGTTTGGTGGTGATAAAAAGTTTCAGACAACTCTTCAATATACTTTTGACATATCTCAGCCTCAGTTCTTTCACATTTTCTGGTTGTGTGATAAAGAGATTTATCTGATTTCAGTGTTCCTTTGGCCTTTTTCTATCTCCAGTGCATTTTAATGTTTCAACCGAGTTATGCCAATTTTATTCAAGGAGCACAATTCCTAACCTATGTCATTTCTCTATATTTGCTGCCTTCTCCCTCTTTCCCCACCTACCCACAGACTAGCAAACTTATGTATCCTTTATTTGATCTCCTTGCTAGTAATTTAGAGTATGTTAGGATTTGTCAGGTTGTAATGTGGTATTCAAGTTGTCTAACTTAATATCGTAAGGTACGCACTAAGAGAATTTTGCAAATGAAATCTCTTAAAGACAAGCTGATGACACATCACAATTTTCCTTTCCTAGTTGCAAGCACTACAATGTATGAGGTAGAAATTATCAATGCTTCAGGAAGACACAGTAACTCAAAACTGCTAAAGCTTAGTAAGGTGCTATAATTGATGGGGGAGGGAATAAAACTGCCAAAAGATCATCAGGGAAGTTGAGAAAATGATAAAGTCTGAAAATGCATTTATGAATGACAGTAGATGGCTTTTTATCAACTTGTAGAAAAGTTGAAAAAAATGCTAAGATTGGTTTTTTTCTCTTTTTCCCTTTACTATTATTATTATTGAATGATTCCAGCAGACTTTTTTTTTTTTTTAAAGGAAGGTCCTAATTTCATTAGGAATTACCTGATTTCATGTCAGTCAGTTATTTTCCTCTCAAGCCAGCACACAATAGCAGCTGATACCTGGTGGCTAACCTTCTGGTAACTGCTGCAGCTTCATTTGGTGATTAATTATTCATTGAGCACCTACAGTGCCCAAGGAAAGCCTCATGCTCTGGCTAGCGACTTGCAGCTTTCTAGGCAAACACCAATCAAATGAGGCAAACAAGAATGTGACCAAAGTGTGACAAATTTACAAATGTGCATTCTCAATCCTCTAAAGGGGAGTATATTTCCAAGATGGAATTATTGTCTGCATCATCTTAGAAATTCAGCAAAATCATTTGAAAATAAATATTTATATATATTTTTATATATGTAATTATATTAAATATATACATATATAAAATTCAGAGTTTTACATGTGTATATCTATCTATTTATCTGTCTCTCTATATAAATATGAGGTCCACAAGGGCAAAAAATATTCACAAGATAAAACATTTTCAACCTTTGCTTATGATGAATGAAAGAAAATTGGCATGGTATTTTTGTGTGGCTTTTAACACAATACCCAAGCATTAATACCATTTATAAATAAAAGTGTAGCCTAAAAACCGGGAAGAAGATGATTTAATTGTGAAAATCTCAAACTGAAGGATAGAACTCTTCTGAGACTCTTGCTAGAGGGGACACAGTTAATTAATACATGTGGCTAGGGATTCAGGGAAACTTAGTTCCAGTTTCGAACCTCATTCTCCAGACCAATAGCTGAATGCTTTGTCAATCTCTGAGGCATGAAGTCCCACCAGTCTTCTAATACAGATTGTTGTAACAAGCCACCTTGGTGTCCTGCCTCTCTGACATGTGCTTGCAAATGTTTCAGAGAAACCCATGAACGTCATGGAATGTACCCAGATTTGACATTCTTTCTATATTGCCTACCAGTTTACCAATGAAAAAATGGGGATGAGGGCAGGGTGTTGCTCTTAAATTTAGCAAATAAGTGTACGTTCATAAGCGTAAGACTGGATAGCCCTTGTCATTTTATCTCTAGCTAACCCCATTCTTATTGTCTAAAGCAACTAGGGTCATTGAGTTTTTCGAAAATTTGCCCTTTTTGTTCATTTTCTCATCTGCCAACATTACAAAATGTAAAGGCACAGCCATACACAAAAAATCAGGAATCCTATTTAATTTCTAAGTCCTAGAAGTCCTTTGAAACAAACCTTATGCATACGTAAAATCACTGACCAAAATTAAGTCTGAAGTCAAAACTAAATAAGTGTCAGCCAGTGCCTCTTAGTAATAAAGATTAGAAAACCCAGGAGATGCAATGGATGTGATATGTGAGCCTCTGTATCTTCAGCAAGTAAAGCAACATCATTTATGGAAAGCACTGCATTTACCTCCACAGAACTGGGAAGTGAGTAGCCACCTCACCCTTATTTCAGGGAACTGACATTTCTTTCATGCCTAATAGGCTTTGGCCTAGAAAAGTGGTAACTCATAGGCTAATATACTTGATTTTATTTTGATATATCCATTCTTCTTCCTGAAGTGTTATTGAGCTATCATCTTATTTTCCATATTCCCCAAATGTCTTCTAGTCGATACATTTTCTAGTAGGGTTGACAAATAAAACATAGACTCCTTCGATAATTTGAATTTCAGATAAACAATAAATAGTTTTTTAAAAATATAAGTATGTACCATTAAATATTTTTGGGCATACTTCTACTTAAAAAATCATTCATTGTTTATCTGAAATTCTAATTTAGCTGGGCATCTTGTAGTTTTGCTAAATCTGGCAATCTGAAGCATGGTGATTCTTTTAAAACTACATACATTTTTAAAGGAAATGTTTATCTTAGCCAAACCTATCATTCCCTCCTTAGCATTCCTGATTAATGATTAACAATAAGAAGCTCATTTGTACATGAATGATGAAAACAATATTAACATTTCTTTCCAGCCCTGGGACCCCCCAAAGAACCAACTTTTCCACTTCCTGTGCTGCAGATCTTTTTAGTAGGACTAATTTGATGTGGAAGCCACTGCCTTCTATGGCTGCAAAGCCCAGAGCCAGGAGTTCATTTGACCTCTTCACCAACCAGAGCCATCAGTGCATTTCCACTTCGTTTATTTTCATTCCCTGAAGTAACAGCACGAATAGAAAAACTTCAGTAATTATGTGGCAGTGGGTACAGAGGAAGGGGCCCAAAGTGACATGCTTTGGAGTTAAAAATATTGTGATCAATGAGACTTCCTACTCAATGATGTGATTCATTTGTTTTTAAACATCTTGTGGCCACATATGGTCTTACGATGGGAGGCAGAATCATAAAAGCAACTTTTAAGATTTCATAGAGGCTTGTGATTTTTATCTCTTGGGAGAATTGTTTTTGACTAGTCATTGCTGATTTCTACCTATGTAAGTTTCTGGGATAAAGTCTCTTACTTTTGCAAAAAAATAAAAATAATAGAGATACTTTTTTTCCCCTAGAAGTTTAGAAATCTTTGTCTAAGAGGTCCATTTCCTTCTTCTTGATGTCCTCTGCCTAGGTCTGTTTCCTTAACGCTTTGACCCATTTTTTACACAGAACGACCTTTGGCTTCAGTTTTCTCATCTGTAAAAAGAAGGTAACAACAGTTACCTCCCTTAATTGTCCTGAGTATTAAATGAGAGAACATCAAAATTCTTGGCTCTGAACCACAGTAGCATATTGTTTGACACTGGTTGATTAAATGCCTTCTCATCTGCTACTCATACCATTTTGCAACTTACTTATTAACATGTTTTCTGTATAATGTTAAATATAACTCTCCTGCTTCTTGCCTCCACATGGAAGACTATATTCTGCCATTTGGGGGGCACAATTTGAAGGGATAATTGTTATAATTTCAGTATTATTATGTATTAGTCCTAAAGAACTTCATAGCTTGTTGGGGTTTCTGTTTTCTTTTGTTTTGTTTTTGTGTTGCTAAACTTCTTTACTAAGTTGAACATAATTCATAAAATTCCATTAACAAATTTAATACACATTTAGATTTCCTTAACTGACAGAAACTTTAAGTGGGATCAATATGAACCTTGTCTAATTGTTACCCTTTTATTTTTCACAACAGTTAACACTTTTCAAAGACCATCTCCACAAAGTATTGACAAATATCATATGTCTACACCAAAAACATGATCTAAGGAGGGTGACTGGTTGAGAGGAACAACCATACTTATTATCAACAGTAAATCAATAATACAAAAGATTACTTAATAATACTCCCACTCTCCTATAAAATGATAGCAAACCCATTATGGTAGGTAGCATTTTCAATAATACAAGATTCTTAAAACCTCCACTGCTAGGAAAATGAATAAATATCTCAAAGTTAGATATAACACTGAGTTTTGTGTTATGTGACTTGTGAATTATGTAACATCAAGTTATTGTGTTGGAGAGAGGGGGGAGAAAAAGCCAAAAGGGGCAGAAAACTTAAAAAAAAAAAAAAGAAAGCTAGCTATTTCTTATGAATTCATTTACATTTTGAGTAATTAACAGCAGTTTTCGTTTTTTGAAATTTATCTCCTACACTAGCCATGTTTTATGATTTCATGCAATTAACCTAAAACATATGTTACAACAACTGAAGAACATTAAAACAAATTTAAAACTTATATTTACAAAGGAATAAGATGAATACAGCATCCTTAAATATTAATGAGAAACCTGTTTCCTAGGATCTCAGGTGACAGGAAAAAAATACATGGAAAAACTTGCTGAAATATGGTAGAGTATTATAGAATGCAACCTCAGTTAAGACTTTTGCTCTTGGCCCAACTGCACCAGATGTCAAGGTCTGTGATTATAATGTATTTAAAATATTCAGGTGCACAGACAATTTATTAAACCTGGTCAAACAAAAAGAATGAGTGATTACTTCATACTTAGCCTTTAATTAAAACAGAATTCTTTCTTGAAGGGGTAACTCATTTTTAAAAATTATGTTTGTCCGTCTCAAAGGGGTAAGGGTTATATTTTCTCTTTCTATGGAATTAATATTAAAAGCTAATGAAAAACTCTATGTGCATCACAAATACAGCACACCGATGCAGCAGACCTGGCTTTTATGAATATGACTTATATAATGTGGTCCTGATATTGCCCAAATTTGTTAAAGATATCATTCAACTCATAACTATAGGTATGTGGAATCACAGGGCAGTACATCATCATGAATACATTTGAAATTTAAGGGAAAAAACAATGGTGACTCATTTGGATGAGTTATTAAGTAAGGGAGGACTCAAGGAGAATATTTTGACATAAGGTGTAAAGACAAGGTATTGAAAAGAGCCAGGGAAGATGTAAGAGAAAGCAGGTGATATTAAATAGGTGAGTGGAGGCAGTCTTGTATAGGAGCAAGTGTTCCTACACGTAACATAATGACTAAGAACATGGACTTTGGATTTAAACATGTCTTTGTTCAAAACTTAACTCTTCCCTTGACTAATTGTGGGACTCATCACAAGCTCTAGTCTCAGGAATTTCATCTCTGTATTGATGATGGTGGTGATGATGATGATGATGATGATAATGACACATAGGTTTTTGCATCAGAAAGTCTGAGGATGCACGCAGAGAACATAGCGCTCGGTACATGCAACAAATAGCAGATCTTTCTATTGCATGGGCGGACAGATTTATTTAAATAGAACTGGACTGAGCCAATTATTTGTCACTATATATAACACAAGAAGAAAGTAAAACTGTGCGAAGGTGAATAGTAATGTGCATTTAAAACAGAATTCAATGTGGAAAAAAATTAAAGACAAAAACGATGAGACTAATATGTATTCAGTATGAAAAATATCCAAACAAAAATATTTAAAATTATATAATATAGAAAATTAAAAATCACTTCCATAATCCCAACATCTAGATATAATCCCTTTCAACATTTTTCTTTCACCTCAGACTTTTTTTTTTTTAAGGAAAAAATCATTTATTAGGGAGAACTAAACACACAACAGATTACATACATTTTACTATAGGTTAACTAATGCTCAGACTTTTAAAAATATATTCACAAACACGCATACTCATTCACACACTTTATTTTACTTTATGTTTTGGTAAAAATTAACTTTACTAAGAATAAGTATCTTGCCTTTTTGGATATAGATATCTTTCCATGTCAATATATATGTTGATATAATATGCTACATATTACTCCATTGCATAAAATTTCATCCTTTATTTAACCAATCACTAATGATGGACATTTAAAGTATTTTCAAAATTGTGTTATTATAAATGATGTTAGAATAAAATTTTCATGAGTCCATACTAATGTAAATAAATTATTGAAAAAATAAATGGGAGAGAATAGACAAATCTCCTGTGCAGAGAGATTCCAAATCATTTACATAAATGCTCTGCCTTTGAGGAGGTGAGTTGTACAGAGTGACTTCCTTCCAAAGAGTCCAATATAGGAAGAAGAAAAACAGTCACTTTATAGTAAAGAAACCTGACCAATACTGCTTCATCCAGATGATCAAGTTTAACATTATAGTGGTAAGTTGTGCCGATAGTACATACCTTTGTAATGAAAAATGGCACTTTTCCACTGTGATTTTCCTCTCGAAAAAAGTGTAACTCCAGTCTAATCATGAAAAAAAAATCAGACAGATATTAATTGAGGGACATTCTACAAAACACCTTAACAGTACCCCTCAAAACTATCAAGGTCATGAAAAATAAGAAAAGTCTGAGAAACTCACAGCCAAGAGATACAGCCTAAGGAGACATGATGACAAAGTTTAATATGGTAACTTGGAAGGGATTTTAGAAAAGAAAGGAGACATTAGATAAAAACCAAGGATATCTGGGGGTGCCTGGGTGGCTCAGTCGGTCAAGAGTCTGCCTTCAGCTCAGGTCATGATCTTAGGGTCCTGGGATCAGGCCACATTGGGCTCCCCGCTCAGCAGGGAGTCTGCTTCTCTCTCTCTCTCCCTCTGCCCCTCCCCACCACTCCTGCTCTCTCTCTTGCTCATTCTCAAATAAATAAATAAAATCTTAAAAACAAAACAAAACAAAGATATCTGAATAAAATATGGACTTCAGTTAATCACAATGCACCAATATTAATCACAATACAATATTAATTGTAACAAATGCACCACACCAAGGAAGATGTTAATAATAGGGGAAAATGGGTGTGGGATGTATGGGAATTCTATCTTTGTAACTTTTCAAAAAAAAAAAAACTTCTCATATAAATTTTTCCTATTATCAAAAATAATACGAATTTCTAAGAATGAAAAAATTGGGGGCCAGAGAATTCACATTTGAAATACTTTGAACATATATTTTTAAATTGTCCTTTAGTAGGTTGTACTATGTACCTGAACTGAGTTTGTAAGTACATATTTACCTCTATGAATTTACTCAGAATATTATGATCTTGTTAAATATTTTCATATGCTAGGTTAAAATTATATTGCTTTTTAAATTTGTAAACATGTTTTTAGTAATGAGTTGACTATCTTTTTATATATTAATTGGCCATATCAATTTATTAGTAATTATTAATATGTACATATGTAAATTAACAGAAATATTTTAACATTCAGAGTATTTCCATAGTTGATATCATTTTCATTCTTGCCTATACCTTTGTTTAAAACTGTAACTTTTTGGTACCTCACGGTATATTTGAGACGAGACAAAAATCTCAGTAGAGTGAGTGTTCATATACTCTTATTTTTCATATCGTCTCTATCTCTGGGAAAGACACTTGAAGCTGTCTTCAAGCTATAATCCTGCTATAAAAGGTAAAGGAAGATTGTACAACCAACTGATGACTGTAGTAGATTTTTGTGCTATTTAAATTTAGAACAAGGGAACTATTAAGTATTTTCCAATACATCTATATTTTTGGCTTGCAGTGGATAATTCTTTTCAAGAACAAACTAAATATAATAACCAATTTAAAATATACCAAAAAAACACAAGATAATTGTGAAGAGCAAATAATTTTCAGAGCTATCAGATAAAAAGATGCAAAATACCTACCATGTTTTATTACAATTCAACTGTTATATAAATTGCTTCTTATTCTGGTTATCTCTAGACTTTGTAATGATTTTTTTTTTTCAGAAACATATTGATGTAAGCTAGAAAATTCTGCAACTGTAATAATCCTCATCAAAATGAATATTCTATTTAAAAATCAAGTCTAGAATAAACATGTTCTTTATCGAAACCAATTAAGTAATTTTAACTGTAAGTTTCATACCCAAGGCTACAACTTAAAACATCTGCATAGACGTCAAGCATTTATACAAAAGATGAATTGCTGACCAGTATTTTGTCATTTTTCTCCTTAGTAGGGCCTAAAGATCTGGGATAGTGTCTTTTTCCTGTATACCCCTTAATGTTTATGAAAACTGCATCATTACTGAGAAAAAAATAGTTTTGTAAATTAGTGTTTTGGACAGATTCCAAATTCCTACTACAAAACTCTTTCTACCAACCAGTTCCTCAAAAATAGAGTATCTGCCCCCAGTATTGCCCTGTATATCCCTTCAAATTTTCCAATGAAAAATACGATTGAAAAATTTGCTAATATTTATTGAACATATATCATGTGCTTTTCCAAGGGCTTTAAATAGAAAGTTTTATTTAACTTTCACATAATCTTATAAATCAATATTAATTCACATTTTTACACATGAGGAACTAAAACAGAACCATTAAGTAGCTTAATAAGTATCTCAAAGCTAGGAAAGGAGACAAGTCATTTGAACCACACAGCCCTTTTCAGAAAACATATCCTTAACCTTGTGTTATGCTCCCTCATAGATCATTGAAGACATTGAAGCAACATTGGAAAAAAGATGCTATTAAAGTAAAGTTACCATGTGGAAAAGTGGGAGAACACAGGGAACATGGAGCAACTGTAGTGATGCAATTCAGCTTGATGATATGTAAAATAAACCAGGTCGTTCCTTTAGACATTCAAAAAAAAATCTTGAGCATCTAATATGTATATTTCAGGCACTGGGTTATCATTCAGGTGAATACAAGTAGATATAAATGTTACTATATGGACCTCATCATCCAATTTGGGGCACATGTACAATTATTAGGTATAATAATTGTGATAAAGAGGAAATGATTGTGAGTTATAAGAGGCTAGAATGGGGCTATATGAAGTGTACAAGGGGCTAGGCTCACCTCAGGGAAAGATGTTGGATCTGAGAAGATGATAACTTGCTTAAGGTGGTTGCCAGGTTGGAGCTGATGCAATGGCATGAACAGAAAGATCAAAGTGGAATTTTTAGATTTAAAGATTTTTTATAGATGAAATAGAGAAAGAGAGAGGAAGAATGGTCTAAAATCACCTAAAAAGGTAGTCAGGAGTTGAATTTTGAATGCATATTTGTCACAAGAACAATGGGCCATTTTTGGAAGAGTTTTAGTAGAAAATAACAGAAATAAGTTTATTTTTAAAATATATCACCATGGCTTCCGTGGAAGAACAGATTCAAGGTGGTCCAGAAGCGAAGGGGAAAGACTAGATGGAATCTATTTTAGTAGTCCAGGTGAGCCTAATAGGAGCCTTTAACCAGAGTGGTGGTGTTAGGATGGAACACGTATTTAGAAAATATAAATACAGAAGGGGGAAATTGATATGGTATGGAGAATAAAAAAGGAGGAAGAATTAGAACTGCTGAATTTCTAATTTGCTTAGCTTCATAAGGTGTGGCCGCATTTATTTAAATACAGAATGTTAGAGGAGGGCATGAAAAACTGAGTTCAACTTTGTGTATGATGAAAAGGAGTTACCTTTGAAATATTCAAATTCAGTTGCTCTACAGAAACAGGGTGATATGGGTCTAAACTCAGAAGTGAGTTCTGAGATAAAGAAATTAAAAAGCAAAACCACAGTTGTCAATGGATTGCCAAGGAAGAAAGAACGCAATAAAAAGATGAGAAAGAGGACCAAATCTTAGGGCCTTCTGATATCTAAAATCTTAAAAAAAAAGAGAGAGAAGAGGGGCCCCTGGGTGGCTCAGTTGGTTAAGCATCTGCCTTCAGCTCAGGTCATGATCTCAGGGTCCTGGGATCGAGTCCCGCATTGGGCTCCTTGTTCAGCAGGGAGTCTGCTTCTCCCTCTCCCTCTGCCCCTCTCCACCGCTCATGCTTGTGTGCTATATCTCAAATAAATAAATAAAATGTTAAAACAAATAAATTTTTTTAAAAAGGAGAAGAAAGATTAACATGGATTGCTCAGAAAGGTGGGAGGTGTGGTAGATTGGAAGAGTGTATTGTTCATGAAAGACAAGGAAAGGGGAATTTCAAGAGAATGGTTAATACTACCTATGCTACTGTGAGTTCAAATAAGAAAAAAACTTAAAAATATCCATTGAAAATATCAACCTAGAGATAACAGGTAATCTTTTTTTTTGGATAAGCTGCTGGAATAATTTCATTATTCCTGCACTCCCTCACTGTCTCCTCCTGTTTTTTTTTTTTTTTTCCATTAATTGTGTGTTTTGTTTGTTAAGAGATATGAAGTAGAGGTGGGTGGAATAAAAGAATATGATCAAGGGTGTAGTCTACTGGCTTGCACAAGGCAGAATCTATCAGGGCTCCAAGTTAACTGGATAATCTTAACGTTTACTTAAGTCTTCAGCCTTAGAGAAATGCGCTGTCTCACATTAGCTCCAAATAATCTGTAGACAAGGCATTTAAAATGTGATTTTCTCAGTTTGCAAAAATGAACCACACTTACTCTTGTAAAGAAAATCATGCTGTCCATCAGGTGGGTGATTGAGGGGCCATCATGCTTCTTTGCTGTCTAGCATGCTGCTCGTGGTCAAAAGTTCGGTGGGGATTTAACATGAAAATTTGGAGAATTACTGTGCCCAGGAGAGATGATTTAGGCAAGAGAACACACTGAGATGAATTGCAGCAACTGAAAATAGAATCTTTTATGGGGGTTAGTATGGCTTTTTGTGATGGTTCCAGAGACAGTAGTGAGGTTTGCCTTTGAGCTCTACCCTGATTGTAGGTTAAAGGATTGAGTTTCCTTTCACTTCTTTATCCCTCTAATCCTGACCATGCATGCTACTCTTATCAGACATGATCATTACTACATATATATTAGTCATTTTAATTTACTGGGACTTGGCAGAAAATTTAATAAATATATTACACCAGTTAAGCCCCTCAGTCCTCCACAAAATAGACTAATGTCAAGAAATGATATATCCTCATAAACAAAATAAATACGGAGCTTGGGATTAGAATTCAGGGCACTGGTTTTACAATCCTTTTCTCATCATTTAGCTACAAAACTAATGTTACAACTGTTCGTGGCCATTTAAAATAGCAGAGAACATATTGCCAAAGGAGGGTGTGGGTGTATGTCAGGCACTGTTTTCTGGCCAAATTTCAAGTTGTATCATTCTTTACAAACTTCCTGAATTTCCCATTACTTTACTGGAGCAATATCCATTCCTTTTCTCTCTTATTAATCAGCGTTGTTTGCTGTTAAATATTTGCCATGGTATATTTCAAAGCTGATTCACATAAAGTGGTAAGTCCTAGTTAGTCTTTTGAAAAGCAATAAAGCAATCTCATGTACATAAATTGAGTATCTTTCTTGAGTAAGACACTTTGAATCAATTACAACATCTCAAAGTTTGTTATTTTAAACAGAATTTCATATTTAGCTAATGAGCTTTTCAACAGTGCTTTAACTTCAGACCAAACACTAACAATCCATTGCTATCAAGCAGGGGCTTACTGGTTGGGGCATCTGTTTTGAAAACCCTAACACTGCACTAACAGTATTTAAAGTCCTATTTCCAACTTAAACCTTTCTACTTCTTGGCTTTACTGCCATCCTCATCTCCTTCCTGCTATATACTTTCAACAGAAGCACTCAAAGCCACTTGGATGGAAAAGCTGTCTTGACTTCTTATGAAGACCAACATCTTAAGTGGTTTCCAAGTTGTTTTGATGGATATGGTTTATCAAGTCATTTCTGTCTCTCTGTTTAAAATATACAAAACCAAATGTACTTCGAGAGACAGTAAAATAAATCAAATAATATATATTCAGTCCTTTCCCAAATGCCTGAAAGAAACAAGTGCAGCACTTACAAAAAAATGACAAGTGCTTCGCTGCCTTTATCTTTTTCTTTCTTTATCAGGCTTGAAATCATTTCTGAAAGGAAAAAAGAGTCTAGTGTGGACATTTCTATTTCAACAAGATACCTACCTATTCTGCCTTAAGTAGCATCAGCAAGGTAAATACAGAAAATAACTTTAAATGGACGCATTTAACTGCAAGAACTTGAATACAACTGTTACACTTCTAAGAGGCAAATTCTGAAGTAGAAAAAAATATACAATTACTCCTCTTTCCCCAGGAGAAAAAGGAATATAAGTACAAATAAAACATTGGCTTCTTTATGTTAAAAAGATTTAAAATATTTCATTGACTGGCAAGAGATTCATTTTAAGAATTATTTAGTATTTTTTTAATCTACCACTATTTGGCAATTATACAAAAATATTATGTATTTAGTTATTAGAATAAAAACAGCAAAGTACACTACAAAACCAAGATGTTACCCAAACATCTCTATATAACCAGGATATTAATACTATCCAAACCCCGTGTTAGTTCACATCCTCTTTGAAATATCTAAGTGAATTTCTAATTCCAGTCAATAGAAACTAATGCAATATTCAAGTAGCCAGAACATGCTAGTTTGTTGGCCTCTAGCCAGCTGCTTAAGTCCAGCTCCTTTATTATCCTATGGTCTTCAGCCAACTTTCGCTTGCTCACCTCCAACATTTGTTCATTTCACCCTCTCACTTGCTTAAAGCCCAACTTCACACATTCTTCTTTCTCTTCCTCCTCCTCTATCTCCTTTTGCTCCTGCTCCTTCTTCTCATTCTTCATGTTCCAACCCCACACACTAATAATACTTTCTTTACTTCAAACAATCAAATATTTTCAATTCCTCCTTGGACACTTTGAAATATTTCTCTATGAAAACTAAAACAGGGATTTACCATGAGTCCTCTCTGCCTGCAATTATAATTAATTAAAATCATTTTTTGAATTGTGTAACTGGTTGTCAACATCCTCTGTGGACCTATCAGTTTATATGGGCTGATTACACCCGCTTTAGAGTATTGATGATATTTCTTGACATGCCATTTGAGAATATTTTTTCTTGCTCTTTTTCTCAATCTATATTAAATTCAGATACCTGCTCTGGCAGATTTAAACAGTTAAAGCTTTTAGCAACTAAGAGGCCTCTTAGATTTGCTGTCTTCAACTGATGATGAATAAATGAGAGAGGACAAAGTCAGGTCATAGACAAAGACAGCACATCATAGGAGTTAAGAAATGCTGAGATCGGCCTGCTTAGCCCACTGTTTGGAAAGGATCCTGGATGTTTGGAACAGAGATTCTGCAGAATGGAATGAGAAGTTCTATTATTTTTTTCTGGTTTTATATCGAAGAGGAACTAAGAGAGGAAAAAAAATGTTGGAATAATAGATTTTTAAAAAACTGGGGCACTCGCGTGTTCATGAACCCCAATCCCATTACCAGTAGACCCATTTGAACAGTTCCCGTTGTTTGGGAGTACCTACTGTTGAGAAGTCTGTAGAAGCAAAACAAATGGCTGACGGTGGTGCCAAGTGGCCCAAAGAGAGAACATCGTATCAATCTACTTACCTAAGGGCTCATAGTTCTATAGTGTTTAAGTGTCTTGAGGCGTCTATTTGATTTGATCCTACCCATAAACAATACGTGATTTTTATTTATTTATGTATTTGGATCTGTATGTATCCATATATAATCAAAGACCTATATCTATATCTATCATTACAGCTAAATGTTTAAGCTTCGTGCAGTCATAATCTTACACAATACCATTTCTTTAGTTTTATTCATTTGGCTGAACACTAGCACTGTTTCAATCTTTTTCCTGGTCTTGGACATGGAAATCTTGCTTTGTTTTCCTTGGCATCGTATTCTGCATATTTTTATTTCCCAGTTAAACATCCATACAGGTCTCAGTGAGAAACGCTGCAGTGAGCTCCCCTCAATTTTTAATCAGTATTCTTTAACTAAGTCTTGTAACATATAGGAATTGTGCCCAGCTGCTAGTAAAAAAAAATAGAAAATCATAGCAAGTCAACTAAAATTGAAGTTTATATTGTCCTGTCATAAAAGAAGTACAGAGTTAAGCCCTCCAGGACTGATAGGAAGGCTACATATTGCCAGCAAAGAGCAAACACCTTTAATAGTTAGCCCCAAGAATTTAGCACTCAGCTTCCATCCTTAAAGTCAACGCCCAAAATAACTACAGATCTTCATCTACTCAGTCTTCATCAACTCAGTTCTAGACAGGAAGAAGGAAATGGAAGGGAGTGGTGGCAGAAAGGTACTCATTAGCCCTCTGTCCCATCCTCAAAGAATTTTCTCAGAAGTGCCATCTGTGAACTCCCACTTATGCCTAATGGACCACCTTAGCTGCAATGGAGCCTGAGAACTGTCTAGAACTGCTCCTCCAATTTTCTCTCTTCCTTTTTTAACGTGAATCCTCATCCTTTCTCTAAGTTCTCCTATTAATAAAGAAACAAGAGATGAAGCTTAGTAGAAATCAAGCAGAAGGCATTCAAGCGGGACTTTCATTCTTTCAGAAGTAGTTGAACTAAATCAAAGTTGCCCAAGGAAGAATAAAAATGTGATTTTCCTCTCATTGTAACCTTACTACATTGTCTGAACATGCCCCTAACCATCTCATAAACAATTTTGCTGCTACTAATCAAAAAATGAGAGAAAAGTTACTGGATTTTTTTTTTTTTTTTTTTTGGCTTTGGGGGTTACCAAATGAACTGCTTTAAAAAATCTCTGCATAAGTTGGCAGGCTACGTTTTATCAGAATTCAAAACAACTGCATTTAACATTAAGAAAAGAGATGAATTAAGAAAATACTTGTGGGTACTAGATTTAACTCTTTGACAGGATATATACACACACATTTTTCCTTCTTTTTCTCCCACCCTGATTCAACTTCAGTAATTCAATCTTCATGTAATTCAGAGAGCTGGAGTTTTTGGTTGTTGTTGTTTGTTTTGGTTTTTTTAGAAATAAGATTAGGCAAACAAAGGTAGAAAAAGAGATCTAAGACTGAGTAACTTAATAAGCATTCCAAAAAAATAGCAGTCATATGATCTTGAAAAGGAAAACATTTTAGGGAGAACGTATAAAGGAAAGACCCCACCAGGCTATCACTGGAGCCATAGTTTCCATGATGAGATACTGCCTTAATTAGAACTAATCACTTTCAGAAACTAAACTTCTTTGGGTAGAGTTCATTAAAGAGATAATTTATATTAACCCTCATGATATAGCAAGCTGTAGTGGAAACGATGCCATATGCTTGTTGTGGTGGCAGAATATTGGCTCTCCAAGCTATCCATGCCCTACTTCCCCGGACCTGTAAATCCATTACTTTACATGGCAAAATGGCCATGCAAACATGATTAAAGACCTTAAAGTGAAGAGATTATCCTGGTTTATCCAGGTGGGCAAAGAGAATCACATGGGTCCTTGTAATCTTTTCCAACTATGGTCGGAAAGAGATATGACTGGGGAAGGATCACCAGAAAGATGCAAAGTAGGAAGTTGGAAGAATAGCCTATGAGCCAAGGAGTATGCTGGTCTCTAGAAGTTGGAAAAGGCAAGCAGATTTTCCCTAGAATCTCCAGAAAGGAACACAGTTCTGCCAACACAGCTTGATTTTAGCCCAGCGAAATTCATTTTAGACTTCTGTCCTCCAGACTATAAAGTAATAAATCTGTATTATTGAAGCCACTATGTTTGTGGCAATTTGTTGTAGCAGCCTTTGTTTGGTCATAGACTTACCAAACTCCATTGCCTTTTCCTGCTAGATACAACAGTTGAGCCACATTTCTCAGATTCCCTGGAACTTAGGTGAGACTTAGGGCCATCTACAAGGGCATGTGGACTGTAGAGTCCCGTATGACCTACACTTAAGAAGGCCATGGGCTTGGCTTAATGCTCTGTTGTTGTAGTCATGAAATTCTCAATAATATTTGACCAAGAGGCCCCACACTTTCACTTTCTACTGGGCCCCCAAATTATGTAGATGGTCCTGTTGAGACTATAGGACCCAGGTCTGCCCAATGACATTGACAGAGATGATATATGCAGCTTTGGGGGATGGACCCTAAAATAAAATAATTAAATTAAATTAAAAACTTCTCAATTCTTATGTTTCTCTTTTTTCATTTGCTACCAAGAATTAGAGGATCCAGTAAGGATGCAGAAGTCCCAAGAAATGCTGGGTCCACTAGGCTGGGAAGGCTAACGGGAATTCTGTGCTCATTGGGCACTATGAACAACAACACGTGAATGGAAAGGTGCTGCTGGGAAAGGAAGAGACACACATATTGTACATCAAACCTCTGTACGGGCACTTGCTCTACTGGCCCTCTGACTTAACTTATATGACACCAGTTCAAAGACAAAATGTTTAAAAATTTCAAGATGCCAAAAGCAGAACTGAGCAGTGCCTTTTTGACTGGGGAGCCTAGTTCATCTACATAGGTCATAAGCGCATGAAGCTAGCCTAGACTGCTTTTTCTTTTTCTTTTTCTTTTCTTTCTTTTCTTTTCTTTTCCCTCCCCTCCCCTCCCCCCTTCCCTTCCCTTCCCTTTTTTCTTTTCTTTTCTTCCTTTCCCCTCTCCCTTCCTTTTTTCTTCTTTCTTTTCCTTCCTTCCTTCCTTCCTTCCTTCCTTCCTTCCTTCCTTCCTTCCTTCCCTTTCCTTCCCTTTCCTTTCCTTCCCTTCCCTTCCCTTCCCTTCCCTTCCCTTTCCTTTCCTTTCCTTTCCTTTCCTTTCCTTTCCTTTCCTTTTTTCTTTCCTTTCCTTTCCTTTCCTTTCCTTTCCTTTCCTTTCCTTTCCTTTCCTTTCCTTTCCTTTCCTTTCCTTTCCTTTCCTTTCCTTTCCTTTTTCCTTTCCTTTCCTTTCCTTTCCTTTCCTTTCCTTTCCTTTCCTTTCCTTTCCTTTGTTTTCTTAATGAGTAAAGGGAGAAAGTTCGCAATCCTGCTGACCATGGCCTGACATTGAAAATACAGCTGAGGAAAAAAAAAACATATTTAGAATTACAGGTGTTTTGGGGCGCCTAGGTGGCTCAGTCATTAAGCGTCTGCCTTCGGCTCAGGTCATGGTCCCAGGGTCATGGGATCGAGCCCCCCATCGGGCTCCCTGCTCAGCAGGAAGCCTGCTTCTCCCTCTCCCACTCCCCCTGCTTGTGTTCCCTCTCTCACTTTCTTTCTCTGTCAAATAAATAAATAAAATCTTTAAAAAAAAAAAAAGGAATTACAGGTGTTTTGTTACAGAGCTAGAATTTTGGCTATCCTGATTATCAGATTGAAATAAAACCTTTTAAGAAAGATACTAATGATCAAAACAGGTACTTCCTTTCTTCCCTTCAACCACTTTCAAAGATGTATTTATAAAAACAAAACAAAACAAAAACCAAACAAAAAAATGGATCCCCTGAATGACACCATGGAGCAAAGCCCTTTGATTTGGACTGTGATATTAGCTAGAAATAAATTCTTATTATATGAAACCCTGGATACTTTAAGATTGTTTATTATAGTAGCTGGCCCCTCTGAATAAAACATAGTTTATTCTAAAACAAGAGGTTTTAGCTTTATTACCTGAGCAAGAAATAGTATTTCTAGATATAAAAATAGAGGTAACACCAAAAATAACAATTGTTCATTCAGTTGTTGTAGTTAAGAAATAAGAATAATCCTGGGGCACCTGGGCAGCTCAGTCCATTAAGCACCTGACTCTCAGTTTCGGCTCAGGTCACAATCTCAGGGTTGTGAGATTGAGCCCCACATTGGGCTATGTGCTCAGCAGGGAGTCTGCTTGAGATTCTCTCCCTCTCTCCCTCTCCCTGTGCTCTCCCATACTCTCTCTCTCAAATAAATAAATAAACTAATCTTAAAAAAAAAAGAATAATCTTGAAAAATATTAGAATAACCTAGACTCTTTTCCTAACCTACCCTGGTTCCTCCAACCTATAAGGTCTACCGGCAAGATAAAATTAAATTAGGACTTTATTTTTCTATAATCCACACCATGGGAAATAAACCATTCCCTGGTTTAAGCCTCACTGTGAGAGAGTTAGACCTTCACAGTGATTTTGTAACTACAAGATTATATTGACTTATTGCTTTGCCTTGGGCTTTTTTTTTTTTTTTTTGAGCTATGAAGAGAAACAAGAGAAAGTCACCATGTCAGTGTTTAGTTACTCAAAGTCAAGCTACCTTAACACAAAGTTTTCTGTTCTCCTCTTCCTTCACTGCTAATTAAATCTTAATAGTAGTTCTCCAAATGACAAATAATATTATATGCTAACATAAGCCTTCACAAAAAGTAGTTAAATCAGGAGTGTATTTTTAAGTGTTTCCCCTGGTTATTATTTTCATCATCACCTTTCTTCTCATCTTCTAATCAGGAACACAGAGCTACACAAAATGGCCTCAGTGAGAAATAGGACGTCAGGAAGAAGGGAAAAAAAAAAGTACGTAATTGAAATTTTGTAGCTGTTAAGAGATTGAAGGGCTCAGAAGATTTTTTGCTATTATTGGCATGGTTAAGATGACTTAGATGTTTTGGTTCTTGAACTAAACGAAATAAATGTATAATGTGCCAGTAGTTCCCAACGGTGATTCTGCTTTTACTTTTCTGCTTCACTGAGAAGAGTGACTTTACTGTCAGTGAAACTTATGACAAGGTTGGAAGGGAGGTTGATTTGGGGGTGGGGGCGATGATGTTAGAAGACCAGCGGAGATTCACAGAACACAAAACTGCACATCACTGCGCATTAAAATTACACTTGTGGTTTTCTACAAAGAAGTATTAATTGATTGAATACTGTGTGCCTAGCATTGACTCAGTAAAATATAATATAGGAAAACACTTTTCTATAAATAAACGAAACTCTTTCTAGTTAGGATTTTAAAACACTTTGGAAGAAACGAATTTACTTATTTTAATCATGAAAGGCTGGTGGCTAAAAATCACATGAAACATGAGTTGTAAAGTAAAAGAAATCCATGATTCAATTACTTGTTAGCTTGGCAAAATCTAATTATGGCTTTAGTTTTTTATTATATTTCTGAGTGTAAAGAGAAATTTTTATCGATTTTTAAATTACCATTGGTAAAATGTACAACAGTTATATTTTTACTTTAAGACTATTTTAATGGTGACTAATGTTTGAAAATTGCACACAACACAAATGCATATTTCCTCTTTATTGTGACACATCATTAAAATAATGGCAAAACAGTAAGTAGTATAAACCACTACAATAAAGAATACCAAATGGAGGCCATGAGAAAATGAGAAATGTGAGTAAGTTTCTAGAAGACAGAAAACAGTAGACACAGTATTGACTGATGACATGAGAAAGCCGTAGTTTAGTTGACAAGCAAAAGGGGTTGTAACTGATGAGTTAGCTAAACTCCCTGCCAGGCTACAGAGGCAGGAGTGCAAAGTAGAGTTGATTGCAAGGTCACGGGAGTGGCTGTCCCTGCTGGTCTGCAACTTCACCCCACAAATGGGAAATCTAAAATTAGGTTTCATTGCTTTAAATAAAACTACGTTAGGGATGACTTACTTGGGCAGAAATAATAGGCATTAGTGCCTCCATTCCTATTCTTGCACTTAAGAGTTCCCCAGCAAAATGAACTTGTGCTGGACCCTCACCCGGAAGATACATTCTCCAGGTGCCAAAACTCAAACAAGTATACACAGCTGCAAATCAACCTTTATTTGGCTTGCTTAAATATGAATAATTAACTGTCGGTCCCATGTAAGACTCTAACATGAAAAACAAAGACCAAGATAAACACAGGAAAACCAATTCTGAAGGAGAAAGAAGTTAGGAAACGGAAAAAAATAAAACTAAATAACACGAACCAAAATTCTAATTAAAATCTTCAGATAGAGCGAGAGAATATATATTTCCATATACACATATACATACATATGTGTGTATTGCATCCATTAAAGAAGGTACTATGAAAAAGAAATAGTCACAAAGTAAGTTTCCTGGAAACTAAAAGCAAAATATAAAAAGATTAAAAGATACATCTGAAGAAGTCTCCCTGAATATAAGACATAAAAATAAATTTAAGTAAAAATATGACAGAAAAGATAAAAGAGAAAAAATTTTCAACTATTAGAAAGGTCAGAGAAAGTTATCAATAATAACGATAATATTAATACAAGAAAATTTCTCTGAGTGAAATACTTTCACGTTAGAGAGGCCCGAATCAAACACAGTGAAGGAAAAATTATCAAAGCTTAGATACAGAGGAAATCCTAAAATTCTTGGGGATGGGGTGGGGGGGAAAACCCATTGCAGGTGAACCCAGCATCATTGTTCTTATAAGAAAATGAGTGAAGTTATTCCTTTGTGGCACTAAGTGAACAATGATTTTCAATCCAGAAT
Source organism: Mirounga angustirostris (assembly GCF_029215605.1). Taxonomy (NCBI): domain Eukaryota; kingdom Metazoa; phylum Chordata; class Mammalia; order Carnivora; family Phocidae; genus Mirounga; species Mirounga angustirostris. The sequence continues at coordinate 109,528,967 of NW_026991711.1, read as the reverse complement.
ATTTTTCATGACAAGCCTTCTGGACTGACTGACTTTTATTTTCTAGTTTTAATTAAAACTTTTATTGAGATAATTGTATATTTGCATGCAGTTACAAGAAAGATACGGAGAGATTTTTTGAACATTTTGCCCAGTTTCTCCCAATGGTAGATGTGTCTATATTTAGGATCATATGACTTCCTGGTATATTAATTCTTTCATCAATATGTAATGACCCTCTTTGTCTCTAATATTCTTTTGCTCTGAAATCTACTTTATTATATGTTAATATAGCCACTCCTGCTATTCTTGTTTAACGTTTGCATGAGTATATATATAGAGAGAGAGAGAGCGAGCGATTTTTACTTTCCAATTACTTATGTTGTTGAATTTGAGGTCATTTCTCATAAGCAGCATGTGTCGGGATTTCTCAACACCATACCTTGTGTGAAGATTTGTTAGCAGTATTCAGCATATAGTCAGATTCAAGCTACGATATATTAGAGCAAAGGATTTATTCAGCAAAGGGAAAGTCATGGAGTAAAATCCAGAGAAAGACAGGTGCAGCTCTTGAAGAAGAGTCCTCTCGCAGTAGAATCACACACTAAGTACTCAATTCCTCTGGCAACGTGTTATGATAGCAAGTGCGGAAAATTTTTCCACTAGGAAACTTCCTTAGAAACTCAGCACCCAGAGTTTTTTATTGGCAACTGGTCATGTAGGCATCTTCTGCTGGGCATGTACCAAAATTCCAGAGTCCGCCCTCCACCCAAAAAAAAACAGGTGTTCGTTATGGACCATACTGTTTACATAGTTTGGGCGCAGAGAGACATTCTTATTAGAGAAAACCAAGTTCCCAGACATCAGGTAGGGGTCAATCTTATAAGCTGGTTCTTTTAAGGATAACAACCTCAAACCTGCTATGTTAGTCCTTTGCTGAAAAAAGCATGTATTTAGAGCATTTACATTTAAGATAATTATTGATATGTCAGAGTTTCAATCTCCTATTTAATTTGCTTTCTATTTGTTTCTTTTAGTTCTCATACCTGGGTTACTCTTTTCCTGCTTTATTGTGGGGTTGTAGGGATATTTTTTAAGGTTCCATCTTGATTTACTTAAAATGTGTTTGAGAGTATCCGTTGGTATAGTTTTCATAGTGGTTACTCTGAGTATTAAAATACATATATGTGACTTCCAACAGGCTACTGGCATCAACATTTCACCAGTTCAAGTGAAGTGTGGAAATCTCACTTCCATTGAGGTCCCACTTTTAAATATCATTGCCTTGAATATGAGATGATGTTACAATTTTTGCTTCAATCATCATATATGATTTATAAAACGCAGGAAAAAAGAATGGCTTATTGTATGTACCCCTATTTCCTCTCTTCCCACTGTTCCTTCTTCCTGATGTTCCATGATTCCTTCTTTTATTGTTTCCTTTCTGTTTGAAGAACTTCATTTAGCCAATCTGTAGGGTAGGTCTGCTAGTGACAAATTTAGTTTTGCTTTGTTTTAGAATGTTTTTATTTCCTCTATTATTCCTAAAGGAAGGTATTTGCCAGGTATTATAATATTAGTAACTACAGTCATTTTCTTTCAGCACTTAGAAAATATTGTGGCACTTTCTTCTGGACTCCACAGTTTCAGATGAGAAATCCACTCCAATCCAAACTGGTGTTCCCTATGGATAATGTGCCATCCATCTTGGCTGTTCTCAATATTTTTTAATCTTTTTCTTTAGTTTTTAAAAGTGTAATTATGGTGTGTCTTGACATGGATTTCTTTGGGTTTGTATAAAATTTGTTCAACTTCTTGTTTGTAGGTTTGTCTTTTACCAAATTTGAGGAGTTTTCAGCCACCATTTTTTTTTTAAAGATTTTTATTTACTTATTTGACAGAGAGAGAGACAGCGAGAGAGGGAACAAAGCGGGGGCAGTGGGAGAGGGAGAAGCAGGCTCCCCGCAGAGCAGGGAGCCCGATGCGGGGCTCGATCCCAGGACCCTGGGATCATGACCTGAGCCGAAGGCAGACACTTAACGACTGAGCCACCCAGGCGCCCCACAGCCATCATTTTTTAAAATGCCCTTTCAGTCTCAATTTCTTTCTCCTCTTCTTCTGGGATTCCAATGATACAAATATTGGACCTTCTGTTATGTCTCACAGGTCCCTGAGTCCCTGCTCGTGTTTTTGTTGCTGTTGTTTCTGCTTATTTTTTATTTTTCAGATTGCATCAATTATATTGTTCACTCATGCTATTCTCTGTCATCTCCACTCTATAATTGAGCTCATCCAAGATTTTTTTATGCTGTTATTGTATTTTTCAGTTTTATAATTTCAATTTGGTTTATTTTTATGACTTCTATTTCTTTGTTGAGATTTCCTATTTTTTAATTTGTTTCAAGTTTTTGTAATTGTCTGTTGAAATATTTTTATATGACAGCTGCCTTAAAAATCTTGTCAGCTAATTCCACCATATGATTATTTTGGTGTTGGCTTCAGTTGATTGTCTTTTTTTAATTCAAGTTGTATTTTCTTGGTTCTTGTTATGATGGGTGATTTTTTTTTATTGTATCCTGGACCTTTTGTATCTTAGGAGAATCTGGGTTCTATTTAACATTTTTTAAATTTTAGTGGACAGATCTAGCACGTGGGGCTTGGCCTATTATTTATGGGCTTTGGTACCAATGTCAGTTTAATTATCAGAGCCTTTGTGGTATTATTTTGATCAGTCTGGTTCAGCTGTTGTTACAGTGGCTCCAGGCTATTTCCTGCTGGTGCTGCCTCAGGGAATGGAAGGAGTTTCCCTAGTCCTGACGGCTGGGTATCTCTCAGCAGGGAGGGCGTAGTGGGACTGCCCTATGGGGGTTCCTCTGCTCCATGGTATTTCTGGATGGGAGAGGAAAGTCTTGTGCCTGTGGGGATACAGGGACTTCTCAGACTGAGCCCCTTGATGGAGCTGTGTCCTTCACCCCACTAGCGCAACCCAGTGACTCTTGCAGAGAGGAGGAATCTGGGTTCCACTGAAGCAAAAAGACTTCCTGGACCAGGCCACTTATGGTGGCTACATTCATTTTCCCAGTTCCAGCTGCCCATTCCCCTTTGCTGGGCAGGGGAGATGAGTGTGGGTACAGCAGGTACAATGAGGCTTCCTGAACCAAACCACCTGCTGTATATTGGCTCTTCTCCCAGCTCTGCCTGCCCAGTTGATTATCCCTTGGTGGATAAGGGGAGTTTCAGGCCTAGTGGGAAATGAGAATACCTCTCCTGGCTGTTTATTTCTGGCAGGACTTCCAACTGACTCTCTTTTTTAGTAGTACCATGCTTCCTGGCTTTGTCAGAGGGAATTCTGTTTGGGGAGAAATGACTTGCCTCCCGTTTCCACTTTAAGATTTGGGAAATGCTCGTTCTGGGTGGCCTTCTTCTGTTGGGTGTAGAAACAAGATGCCCTGCTGCTGTTGTGTTTTTCCCCCAGTCCCAGTACCCTTCAGAGTTCTTTGGTTGTGTCTTGTATCATTTCCAGGATATAAACTTGTCCTTAGAGGAGAGATGCAGGGAAAAACAATTCTACACCATCTTGTCCAGATTTGAAGTCTCTTAATTGATTTCTTAGTATGTATTGATATATAATACTTTGGAAAAATCATCTTGTGAAAAACTAGTTGAATGACTTTTTTGGGAAGTAATTTAAAAAATTTTTAACTTTGACCTGTTTTAAACCCCATATATTATATATTTTTTTAAGTTCACATGGTTCGCTAATATCTTCCAGTAGTTTCTTGGATTAGAATTTGATATTGAAATAGCAATAACAACTATCATCTTTACAAAACTCATGCAGTTAAACAATGTTTTCCTTTCTGAAAAAGGAAAAAGCTGAGCCCCAGAGAGATCCACTGAATGAGAGGAGTGTAAGGCTAGATAGTGTTGTCATGGACAGAGACTCAAATTTAGAGTCTATATTGTTTAATAAATTGTTTCTTTCCTTACATTCTGATTTTATGATTTTAGACTCAGCCTTCTAAAATTCTATACAGTTGTATAAGAAAACGTTCACTTGGAAATCCTCAATATGCAAGAGTTTGTTTGTTTTTAATTAAATCTATTCAGCAAAATATGAACCTGCAAAATGTGGTTTGAAGTCAGACTTTTCTTTCCACATATCCAGGTTTCTCCGTTTATTAACAATAAAACCTTGGATAAATTATCTTATCTTTCTGATTCTCAATTTTCTTATTGATAAATTGAATTTAATATTATTCATTTCATCATGCCATTCATTGTAGTGATAGTTTAGTGACAGAAAAACATTGAAAACACCTCTAATGAGTTCTGACCCATAAAAGGTACTTAATAATGATATATTATTATTATCATTTTATTATTGCTATTGATATATGGTGATGATAAGAATGGTGAAGATGAATAGGAGGAAGAGGAGTAAGTCTCTTCAAAATTATTGAGACATAGAAAGGAAATAATCTAGCCTAACAAATCAGCTACAGCTAATTGTATCAGTGTGGATGAGAGATATCAGAAATTGGAATATATAATGAGAAAAGGTATAGGTTAAAATGACTGAAGCGAATAAAATATAATTTATAGAGTCAAATCAAATTTTTCTCATCAGCATTCACTTTTCCAGGTAAAGGCAGAAAAGGGAACATCATATTGGGAATTTAAGGGGAAGGAAAAGTATGAGTTGAACACATTTAAAATATTCACAAATTCTTATAAATGACTAGTTGGAGGCTAAGAATGGATCACTGGCTCAGGTTTACAGTTGTGGAAATTTCATGCATATCCTGTTAAGGTCTTGAAACATGAAAGGCACCACCATCTTGGAAGAGCTGAAACATTTTAAAAGTATTTCCTTTAAATATGGAGCAGAAATTTAAATGCTGATGGTAAATATAAATGGGGAAAATAACACCCAAAATCTGTGGCTGCTGCCACAGATTACATGCAAATGCCCAGCACATGACACATATTAAGAATTAAATGGAACACTAGAAATCATCTGACCTACTCAGGGTCCTGAGATGAAGCCCCTTATGGCGCTCAGCAGGGAGCCTGCTCAAGGATTCTCTTTTCCTTTCCCTTGGCCCCTCCCCCTGCTCTCCCTTTCTCTCAAATAAATAAATAAATCTTTAAAAAAAAGAAATTATTTTACTGATAAGGTAAATGAGGTTAAAAATGCACAAGATGAAAAATGTGGCATTTCCCATTGATGTAAATTGCTAAGGAAAAAGAGGAATAAAACAAAGCAATTCATCTTATTTCTGGAATCAGGTCCACTGGTAATATGAATTTCAGAAGCATATTTGTAGTACTGGTAGTATAGCTGTTCCAGTCATGCTGATACAGATATTCTGAAAGTAGATTGTAAATAAAGTCTGTTCTAAAATAATGAAACTTTTGCCAGGACATTTCAACATAAAAACAAGTCAGTAAACAAACAAAAGTACTATGTAGTTAACCTCTTCTACATTTCATAATGTAGAAAATAAATTCTAAATAATCTCTTTAAAATTTTAATTTTCATATTTTTTCTCTTTTTTAATTTAAATTCAATTAGATGACATATAGTATATCATTAGTTTCAGATGTAGAGTTCAGTTATTATTCATCAGTTGCATATAACAGTGCTCATCACATCACATTTTCATATTCTTTTAAAGATTTTATTTAATTTGACAGAGAGAGACACAGTGAGAGAAGGAACATAAGCAGGGGGGATGGGAAAGGGAGAAGCAGGCGTCCCCCTGAGCAGGCAGCCCGACGCGGGGCTCGATCCCAGAACTCTGGGATCATGACCTGAATGGAAGGCAGACGCTTAACGACTGAGCCACCCAAGCACCCCCACATTTTCATATTTAATGAATAAGTATGTGCCTGGTATGTGCAATACATGCTTGGACATGGAATACGTATAAAGATATATGGTTCTCCTACATAAGAAAGCAGTTTAACAACTAGTGAAACAGATATATCTTTAACTATAATGTTTAAACCTCACACATTTTCCATGCCATTTTCATAAGAGAGAATAGAAGAAATGCTAAGATTATGCTGGGGACATAGTGATTCCTAAAAGGCTTTCCAAAGAAGTTGATTTCCAAATATGGTGTAAAGAATAAGTGCCAATTTTGTGGTGGAGATGGAGGAAGAGAAAGATGTTTCAGTCATGAGTAAAAGTACAGAAGTACAGAAGTAATTGTGTAAATAACCTAATAAATGGTCAGAGTGGTGTGAACTGAAGGTTTAAGGGAACAGAGGGCATTGATAACCTGAGATAATGCTAAAATCCTAGGTTGGAACCAGTATGTAAGGTGTTTGATGTCATTTTTAGGAGTTAAGATTTATACTAGACACAAAGAGAAGATAGTTTGTAAGGAAGAAATGGCAATCTGATTTTTGGTTTTGGAGGACAGCTGACAGCTACATGATGGATTGATGTGAGAGGGTAAGAAAGTGAAGACAAGAGTCCATTTTGAAGTCTACAAGACAATTCAGAAATGATTCCAAAAATAATAAGGACCTAAATTCAAATAGCTACTGTGAGAATAAAAAGAAGTGGGTGGCAAATGATACCATCAAGAAAATAAAAAAGTAACTTACAGAATGTAGCTGAATATTTGCAATTCATACATCTAATAAGGGACTTACATTAAGAATATATAAAAAATACTTAAAATGCAATAATAAGAGGATAAATAACTCAATTAAAATACCAGAAAAGTTATCTGAATAGCCATTTCTCCAAAGAAGATATGCAAAAAAGACCCCAAAAACCAGTGAACACATGAAAAGATGTTCATCATTAGCCATTACAGAAATGTATATCTAAACCATAATGAGACATCACTTCACACCTATGAGGTTGGTTATAATAAAAAAGACGTATAATAACATATGTGGGTGAAGATGTGAAGAAACTGAAATCCTCACACATCACTAATAAACATGTAAAGTGGTGCAGCCACTTTTGGAAAAAAGTTTGGTATTTCTTCAAACATTAAGTATAGAGTTACCATATGACCCAGTAATTCCAATCCTACATATATACCCAACAGAAATGAAAACATATATCCATGTAAACACTTGTACACAAACGTTCATAGCAGCATCAGTCATGATTACCAAAAAGCATAATAAACAACCAAAATGTTCACCAACTGATTAATAGATAAACAAAATATGATATCTCTATATAAGGGGGTATTATTTGAAAAAGGAAGAAGAAATACTGATATGTACCACAACATGTATAAACAATGAAAACATTATGTTACATGAAAGAATTGAGTCAAAAAAGGACACTATATCATAATGAAAGGGTCTATCCAACAAGAAGATCTAACAATTGTAAAATATTTATGCCCCTAACATGGGAGGAGCCAATTAATAACAAAATTAAAGAAATACACTGATAATAATACAATAATAATAGGGGACTTTAAAACCCTACTCATTGCAGTGGACAGATTATCTAAGCAGAAGTTCAACAAGGAAACAAGGGTTTTGAAGGACACACTGGACCAGATGGACTTCACAGATATATTCAGAGTATTCCATCCTAAAGCAACAGAATACACATTCTTCTCTAGTGCCTGTGGAACATTCTCCTGAATGGATCACATCCTGGGTCACAAATCAGGTCTCAACCAGTACCAAAAGATTGGGATCATTCCCTACATATTTTCAGACCACAATGCTTTGAAATTGGAATTCAATCACAAGGGGAAATTTGGGAAGAACTCAAATACATTGAAGTTAAAGAGAATCCTACTAAAGAATGAATGGGTCAACCAGGAAATTAAAGAAGAATTAAAGAAATTCATGGAAACAGGGCGCCTGGGTGGCTCAGTTGGTTAAGCGACTGCCTTCAGCTCAGGTCAGGATCCTGGAGTCCCAGGATTGAGTCCCACATCAGGCTCCCTGCTCAGCAGGGAGTCTGCTTCTCCCTCTGACCCTCCCCCCTCTCATGCTCTCTCTCTCCCTCTCTCTCTCTCTCAAATAAATAAATAAATAATTAAAAAAAGAAATTCATGGAAACATATGAAAATTAAAACACAACTCTTCAAAATCTTTGGGATGCAGCAAAGGCAGTCCTAAGAAGAAAGTATATAGCAATACAAACCTTTCTCAAGAAACAAGAAAGGTACATAACCTAACCTAAAGGAGCTGGAGAAAGAACAGCAAATAAAGCCTAAACTCAGCAGGAGAAGAGAATTAATAAAGATTAGAGCAGAAATCAATGAAATAGAAACCAAAGGAGCAGTAGAATAGATCAACAAAACTAGGAGTTGGCTCTTTGAAAGAATTAATAAGATTGATAAACTCCTGGCCAAACTTTTCAAAAAGAAAAGAGGAATGACCTAGATAAATAAAATCATGAATGAAAGAGGAGAGATCACAACCAATACCAAAGAAATACAAACAATTATAAGAACATATTATGCGCAACTCTATGCCAACAAATTAGGCAATCTGGAAGAAATGGATGCATTCCTAGAAATGTGTAAACTACCAAAACTGAAACAGGAAGAAATAGAAAACCTCTACAGATCCATAACTAGGAAGGAAATTGAAGTAGTAATCAAAAATCCCTCATCAAACAAGAGCCCATGGCCAGATGGCTTCCCAGGGGAATTCTACCAAACATTTAAGGAAGAATTAATATGTATTCTTCTGAAGCTGTTTCAAAAAATAGAAATGGAAGGAAAACTTCCAAACTCTTTCAATAAGGCCAGCATTACTTTGATCCCCAAACCAAAGACCCCAGCTAAAAGGAGAATTACAGATCAATATCCCTGATGAACATGGATGCCAAAATTCTCACCAAGATACTAGCCAATAGGATCCAACCTTCCATTAAAAAGATTATTCACCACGACCAAGTGGGATTTATTCCTGGGCTGCAAGTTTGGTTCAACATCCAAAAATCAATCAGTGTGATACACTACATTAATAAAAGAAAGGACAAGACCCATATGATCCTCTCAATAGATGCAGAAAAAGCATTTGATGAAGTACAACATTCTTTCTTGATTAAAATTCTTCACAGTGTAGGGATAGAGGGAACATACCTCAATATCATAAAAGCCATATATGAAAAGCCCACAGTGAATATTATTCTCAGTGGGGGAAAAACAGAGCTTTTCCCCTAAGGTCAGGAACACGGCAGGGATGTCCACTATCACTATTGTTCAACATAGTAATAAGAAGTCCTAGCCTCAGCAATCAGACAACAAAAAGAAATAAAAGGCATCCAAACTGGCAAAGAAGAAATCAAACTCTCACTCTGCAGATGACATGATACTCTATGTGGAAAACCCAAAAGACTCCACCCCAAAATGATAGAACTCATACAGGAATTCAGCAAAGTGGCAGGATATAAAAATCAATACGCAGAAATCAGTTGCATTTCTATACACTAACAATGAGACAGAAGAAAGAGAAATTATAGAGTCGAACCCATTTACAACTGCACCAAACACCATAAGATACCTAGGAATAAACCCAACCAAAGATGCAAAGGATCTTTACACTGAACACTACAGAACACTCATGAAAGAAAATGAGGAAGACACAAACAAATGGAAAAACATTCCATGCTCATAGATTAGAAGAACAAATATTGTTAAAATGTTTATACTACTTAGAGCAACCTATACATTCAATGCAATCCCTATCAAAATACCATCAACTTTTTTCACAGAGCTGGAACAAATAATCCTAAAATTTGTAAGGACTCAGAACAGAACCCAAATAGCCAAAGGAATGTTGAAAGAGAAAACCAAAGCTAGTGGCATCACAATTCTTCAAGCTCTATTACAAAGCTGTCATCATCAAGACAGTATGGTACTGGCACAAAAACAGACACAGAGATCAATGGAACAGAATAGAGAGCCCAGAAATGTACCTTCAACTCTATGGTTAACTAATCTTCGACAAAGCAGGAAAGAATGTCCAATGGCAAAAAGACAGTCTCTTCAACAAATGGTATTGGGAAAACTAGACAGCCACATGCAGAAGACTGAAACTGGACCATTTCCTTACACCACACACAAAAACAGACTCAAAATGCTTGAAAGACCTAAATGTGAAACAGGAGTCCATCAAAATCCTACAGGAGAATGCAGGCAGCAACCTCTGTGACCTCGGCCACAACAACTTCTTGCTAGACACATCTCTAAAGGCAAGGGAAACAAAGGCAAAAATGAACTATTGGGACTTCATCAAGATAAAAAGCTTTTGCACAGCAAAGGAAACAGTCAACAAAACCAAAAGACAACTGACAGAATGGGGGAAGATATTTTCAAATGACATATCAGATAAAGGGCTAATATCCAAAATCTATAAAGAACTTATCAAACTCAACACCCAAAGAATGAATAATCCAATCAAGAAATGGGCAGAAGACATGAACAGATATTTGTCCAAAGAAGACATTCAAATGACCAACAGATACATGAAAAAATTTCTCAACATCACTCAGCATCAAGGAAATACAAATCAAAACCACAATGAAATAACCACCTCACACTGGTCAGAATGGCTAAAATTAACAAGTCAGTTAATGACAAATGTTGGCGAGGATGGGGAAAAAACAGGAACCCTCCTACACTGTTGGTGAAAATGCAAGCTGGTATAGCCCCTCTGCGAAACAGTATGGAGGTTCCTCAAAAAGTTGAAAATAGAGCTACCCTATGACTCAGCAATTGCACTACTAGGTTTTTACCCCAAAGATACAAACAAACACAGTGATGCGAAAGGATACCTGCATCCCAATGTTTATAGCAGCAATGTCCACAATAGCCAAACTATGGAAAAGAGTCCAGATGGCCACTGACAGATGAATATATAAAGAAGATGTGGTATATATATACAATGGAATATAAGTCAGCCATCAAAAAATGAAATCTTGACATTTGCAACAACATGGATGGAGCTAGAGAGTATTATGCTAAGCTATTTCAATCTAAGCTATTTATTTCAATTAGAGAAAGACAATTATCATATGATTTCGTTCATATGTGGAATTTAAGAAACAAAACAGAGGATCATGGGGGAAGGAAGGGAAAAATAAAACAAGATGAAATCAGAGAGGGAGACAAACCATAAGAGACTCTTAATCATAGGAAACAAATTGAGGGTTGCTGGAGGCGAGTGGGGTGGGGGGATGGCTGACTGGGAGATGTACATTAAGGAGGGCACATGATACAATGATCACCGGGTGTTATATAAGGAATCACTGAACTCTACCCCTGAAACTAAAAATACACTATACGTTAATTAATTGAATTTAAATTAACAAATAAAAATATCAAGTGTGAGTGGAGTTGAATAATATTTCAGAGGTAAAATTGGCAGAATCTAGTAATTCATAAACTTAGAATGTTGATAAATAAGATGGTCAATAAAATGTCATCCTCTGACTGATCTGTGTGACTGTGGTGTGTGTGGCATTGCCACTATTTATAATTTAAAAAATCAGATGTAGGGCGCCTGGGTGGCTCAGATGGTTAAGCGTCTGCCTTCGGCTCAGGTCATGATCCCAGGGTCCTGGGATCGAGTCCCGCATCGGGCTTCCCACTCCTTGGGAGCCTACTTCTCCCTCTGTTTCTCTCTGTCTCTTATGAATAAATAAATAAAATTTAAAAAAATAAAAAAATAAAAAAAATAAAAAATCAGATGTAATGACATGTTTGGGGAGAAAATAGTCAATTTCATTCCAGGCATGTTCAATTGAGGTATTAATTTCTTCAGTTTTTCTTTGTGATTCATGACATTGATAATTTTGTAGAGAACAGGACATTTATCTTGTAGAATATGACTTAATTCTGTTATATATGTTTTTCAGGAATAGTACAGAAGTAATACTTTGTTCTTGGTGCATCACATGAAGATGCACACTGTGTTCATTTGTCCTATTACTGACATTAAAGTTAACTGTCCTATTAAAGTTAACTTTAATCAGTCACTTGGTTAAAATGGTGTTGGTTAGGTTACTCTAAAGTTTTTATTTTTTTCCTTTGTAGTAAGTACATAGTGGGGAGATGCTTCCATTGAATTGATATGATTTCTTACCTTATATGTTTGGCTGAATTCATCAGTAAAACCATTTGGCATGGAGTTGTTATTGTTTTAGGGGGAGGGAAGTCAGAAATGTTTAATGATAAATGCAATTTATTTAATAGACAAAAGTAACTCAGGGTATCTATTTCTTCTTGTGTAATCTTTGGTAGTTTGTGACTTTCCAAAAATGTCTATTTCATCTAAGTCATCACATTTTTTGACATAAAGTTTTTTTTATAACATTACCCTATTGTCTTCTAAATGTCTATATAATCTGTAGTGACATTCCCTTTCCCTTCCCCTCCCCGACATTGGTATTATTGGTATTCTATCTCTTTTTTTCCCCCCTTTTTGCTCTAGTCAGAGGCTTATCAATTTTGTTGTTTTACAAATAATCTGTCTTTTGTTTCCTGACTTTCTCTACTGGTTTCTTGTTAATTTCATTGCTTTTTGTTCCTATCATAATTGTTTTATTCCTTCTGCTTATTCTGGGTTTAGTTTGCCCTTGTTTTTCTACTTTCCTAATGCAGAAGTTTAGATTACTGATTTAAGACCTTTTTGTTTTCTAATATAAGCATTTAGTGCTACAAATTTTCCCTCAAAATTTAGCTTAGTCCCTCAAATATTGTTTTATTTTCATTTGAATTATTTTCTAATTTTCATTGTGATATATTATTTGATGCATGCATTACACAAAGGTGGTTTTTATTTATTTTTATTTGAATACCATCAGTTGATTGCATGATTTATATCTTTTTGAATTTGTTGATTTTTTTAATGCCCTAAGATTCTGCATATCATGGTGAATCTTCCATGTGCAGTTGAAAAGAATACGCATCCAGTTCTTGGTGGGAAGTGTAAGTATCGGTTAGATGACATTGGTTGATAGTATTGTTCAGGTTGTCTATATCTTTACTAAATTTCCATATGCTTTTGCAATCAATTAATGAGTGGGGTACTGATTTAGCCAACTGTAATCATTGATTTGTCTATTTCTTATTTTGCTCTATCGGTTTTGCTTCCCGTATTTTGAAACTGTGTCTGATACACATTTATGATCCTAAGTCTTCTATGTTAATTAAATTTTATATCATATAATGCCCTTCTTTATACCTGATAATATTTCTTGTTGTAATTCTACTTTGCCTGTTATTATTATAACCAGGCCACTTTGTTTTTAATTAATGTTTACATGGAACATAGTTCACATTAAAAAAAAATTAACCAATCTGTATTGACATTTAAATTGAGTTTCATATAGTATATATTTGGGTCTTGCTCTCTTTTGCAATCTGAAAATCTCTGTCTTTAAGAGGATGTTTAGGGGCGCCTAGGTGGCTCAGTCATTAAGCATCTGTCTTTGGCTCAGGTCATGATCCCAGGGTCCTGGGATCGAGCCCCGCATCGGGCTCCCTGCTCTGTGGGAAGCCTGCTTCTCCCTCTCCCACTCCCCTTGCTTATGTTCCCTCTCTCGCTGTATCTTTCTCTGTCAAATAAATAAATAAAATCTTAAAAAAAATAAATAGAGGGTGTTTAGATTATTCAAATTTTTTTTTTTAAAGATTTTATTTATTTATTTTGACAGAGAGAGAGAGAGACAGTGAGAGAGGGAACACAAGCAAGGGGGGTGGGAGAGGGAGAAGCAGGCTTCCCGCCGAGCAGGGAGCCGGATGTGGGGCTCGATCCCAGGACCCCGGGATCATGACCTGAGCCGAAGGCAGACGCTTAACGACTGAGCCACCCAGGCGCCCCGATTATTCAAATTTAATGTCAACTAAATTGCATCTTAATGTAATTTAATGTAATTATAGTTGGATTCGAATCTACCACTTTTCAAGGTGTTTTCTATTTTTCCTATCCATTCTTTATTCCTCTTGTTCTCTTTTCCTGACTTCTTTTTGGATTAATTGGGCATAATTATTCATATCCCATTTTATCACCACTATTGGTTTTCTATATATGTTACTTGAAAAAATTTTTTGGATGATAATTCTTAAACAGCATTTGTCACCTTATTACCAACAACATTTGAGTCAGACAATTCTCACTTTCTTGTAGGGTTCCATCTTCTGCACTCTAGGATGTATAACATATCCCTGGACTATACCCAGTAGACACAGTAGCACATCTCAATTTCAATGACCAAAAATGTCTTCAGACATTGCTGAATATACCCTGTGTACGTGTGTGTAAGTGTGTGTGTGACAAGAGGTGGAGGAGTAATCATATTCATCTGAGAAAAACTGTTCTGGGGTTATTATAGTGAAATTTTGAGTAATACCATATCATTTCCGTACAGTATAAGAATTTTAGAGCCATCCATTCCTGGTACTGTTGTTGGCAAGTGTTTTATTTTTACATGTGTATAAATTGCATAATACATGTTTATAGTATTTGTGTCATCTATCAATTATTCATAGTATAATTAAAAAATATATTGATATAATTATTTATGTATTTTGCTTTTTCTAGCCCTGCTCATTTCTTTCCATACATCTAATTAGCTTCCTTGATAATACTTCTGACCAATGAGCTTCTCTTATTAATTTATTTTTTTGAGTTTTTAAAATCTTTATTACTTTTAGAGCAGTTATAGATTCACAGCAAAATTGAGGGAAAAGGTATAGAGATTCTGAATATACACCTGCCTTCACACATGCATAGCCTCCCTCATTATCAACATCCCCTACTAGAGTGTTAGATTAATTATAGCTGATGAGCCTACTTTGACACATAGTCACCCAAAGTCAATAATCTGCATTATTGTTCCCTCTTGGTGAATCCATATTATGGATTTAGACAAATTTATAGTGACATGTATTCATCATTATAATATCATAGAATATTGTCACTGCACTAAAAATCCTCTGTGCTCTGCCTATTCATCCCTCCCTCCTCCACCTCCTCCCTGGCAACTACTGATCATTTTACTGTCTCCATGGTTTTGCTTATTTCAGAAAGTCATATATTAGAATCCTACAATATATAGACTCTTCATATTGGCTTCTTTCATTTTGTAATATGCATTTAAGGTTTATCCATGTCTTTTCATGGCTTGATTGCTCATTTCTTTTTAGTGCTGAGTAACATTCCATTGTCTGCATGTACCACAGTTAATTCATTCATTTACTGAAGGACATCTTGGTTGCTTCCAGGTTTTGGCAATTATGAATGAAAATGCTATAAACATCTATGCTCCTCTACTCTCTTGGCTCATTCTCCATCTTAGACAGGTTTTGTGTTCCTGGGTCTTGGAGATGGGGTTTTGTCTGTCTGCATCCCTGAGTCTTTCCTTTAATGACACCCAAACTCTGCCTTGTATCTGTTTTGAGTATTGAGCAAGAGACAGTTTCTTGACCGACCTCCAACACTGATAAACATCTAAGATTTCCTGAAGTTGAGAGGCAGAAGCCTTATTTAGAGAGGACATGAGTTATTCAATTTATCACAGCCCCTTCCATTTACTCAGTGTATACTCAGACACCCAATAATGGACATATTCTCTCACTTTATTTGTCCTATTCTTCATCAGCATTTCAATATGGAAACTCAAATATAAATAAACCCATACCACTATAAAATTCCATTAGATAAAAACTGCCATATCCAATACATTCCTGTAATTAATGAAATTTATGTTGAGAGAGGAAGTCTGGCATAATAATACTACTACTGTCTAGGATCATAAAATAAAACTCTGAAGCCCAGCTATACCTAAGTCTCTATTAGTCACTGGATAAGTTGTTTAATTTGTTGGGTCATAGTTTCCTTATTTTTAATTCAATTAAAATAAAAAATTAGGTACACTTGTACAAAGTACTGTATTGACTTGAAGATGAAGAAAATGCAGTATTTAATCCAAATGAGTTTGTACTCCAACCATGTATTGTTTGGTTGTCTCTCTGTGCTCAACAATTATATGACTCTAGATTCTTATGTACAAGAAAAAATGAACTCAGATAAAAATAAATGAAATCATTTAACCACACAAGAAAATATTTGAAGTTAATAATACAATATTGCTTAATTCAGCCTGACAGAACCCTATTGATTTTAGTTTATATGAGGAATTTGATTTATGCTCTTTTTGTCTCTTTTGATTAATACAATATCTCAGCTTATCCAAAGATTCAGTCATCCAAAATCCTCCTGCGTATTCCATTTCAAATAAATTGAAAGTTTTGTTCCAATGAAACTTGGTTTAATAAATAAAAGAACCTTTAAAAGTTTGGAGCACAGAAACTCCAGATTTTAGGTAATAAATACTTTTTCATATTAATAGATGTATTTCACAGAAATTATCATTATCTCAGGTCTTATTTTAACTGGAAAGAAAATAAAAAGTGTTATGGAGAGTCACAGTCTACTACTTTTTGCTATAACTTTTAGTGAGATATTTTCTTAGTGTAGTTTATCTAAGCTGTTACACTTTTAAGACACTAAAATGACAATTCATATTATCTTGAAATGTAATAATTGACATTAAGTAAATTATATATATTAATAAAATGACATCTTAGTCCATTAAAGAAACTACGCATTGACAGTGAAAAAGTCTGTACACTATGATCTCAAACTATTTGTGTGTGTAAATATGTTTGAAGAAAGAGTAAGTGTATGTGTATCTATATATCTATGTATCTTAACTATCTGGGGAATAAGAAGGGTTGGGCCATTTTCTTATTTTTTGGCTCTCTGAGGGGTTTCTTTTTCCTCCTGACACCAACACTGATTCTAATAACAACTGAATGTCCTACAATTCAATTCTGACACTATCTGGAATTAGAGTCAGGCTTCACAAGTTTAAGGGCTCCATCCCACAAAACTGCACCCTGCCTCAGATGCCAGAAGTATGGACACCATACTTCTGATTGGCTATAATTTGGAGGTTCTCACAATTACCTCCTCGGGTTTGATGACAGAGTACTTATATTTACTGATTTATTTTAAAGGATACAAATGAATAGCCAAATGAAGAGGTATATAGGGCAAAGTCTGAAAGGATCCCAAGCATAGGAATTTTTACTGCTCTGCGGTTGGGGTGTGCCACGCTCCTGACACATGAATCTATTTGACAAACTCTCTGAATCCCATCATTAGGGGTTTTTATGAAGGTTTCATTATATAGTGTGATTGATTAAATTATTAACAATTGGTGACTAACTCAATCTCCAGTTTCTCTCTATTTCCTGAAGGTTGAGGCTGAAAGTTCCAAACTTCTAATCAAGATTTGGTTTTTCTGGACATCAGCCACCACCCTGAAGCTATAGTAGCTAATCAAGGGAACCTCATCAGAACAAAAAATCCTATCACCCTTATCACTCAGGACACTCCAAAGGTTTTAGGAGATGCCAGGAACGAGGGACAAAGACAAAATACCTTTCTATGATACCACACCCTCTATCATTTTTAAAAAAATATAGTATGTATATTTACATACACATTACAATTATAACTAATTGCTTAATTTCAGTGACAGAAAAATAAATAAGACATAATTTTGCCCTCAAGAAACTCACAATCTAGTAAATGACAAAAGAGCACAAACATAACTTTAATACAGAGAGAATAAATGTCATAATCTATCATGCATCAATTTCATAGTTTATTAGATATATTTATAGGATTACTTGGCCTTGTACTAAATAGACTATTTATGGAATAAAACAAAAGACAATTATATTTTGCTTTCCAGGAGAGGCTGGGCAAAGATTCAAAGCAGAACGTGTTTTCTGAGAGGATAAAAACAGAAATTAGAAACAGAAAAAGTACACCATACTCTTCTGCTTGAGTGGAAGCTCAATGAAGGAAAGGGGTAAAGGCAGAAATGTCAGTGAGACTGGATGAGACCTTGGATTCTAGGATGATATGCCCAAGATAGAGATTGATGTATACATGCCCTGTCAAAGTCAGTTGGAGATAGTTGAGGGCTGGAATAGTTAGTTAAAAACACTCAGGTGTTCAGCTTCACTTGGTCACTGGAAATGGTAGACCATTTAGCTTCACATTCCCAAGCTTTTTTTTAAATAGCCTTATCAAAGTATAATTGATATACAGAAAATTGCACATATTTAATGTATAGATTTTAACGATTTTTTACATATAATCATGAAATCATCACCTCAATTAAGGTAATAAACATATCAA
The DNA here is from genome assembly GCF_029215605.1 of Mirounga angustirostris. NCBI lineage: Eukaryota > Metazoa > Chordata > Mammalia > Carnivora > Phocidae > Mirounga > Mirounga angustirostris. The sequence continues at coordinate 109,510,757 of NW_026991711.1, read as the reverse complement.
TCATCTCCAAAAGTTCCTCATGCCTCATTGTGTGTGTGTGTATCTGTCTGTGCTAAGAACATTTAATATGGGATCTACACTCTTAACAAAATTTTAAGTGCACTATAGAGTATTGTTGACCATAGGTACTATGCTATATAGCAGATCCCTACAACTTATTCATATTGCATAACTGAAACTTTATGCTTGTTGGAAAACAACTCTTCATTTCCCCCTCCTCTCAGCTCTTGGCAACCACCATCATACTCTCTGCTTCTATGAGTTTAATAATTTTAGATACCTCATAAAAGTGGAATCATGCAGTATTTGTCCTTCCATGACTGGTGCATTTCACTTAGCATAAGGTCCTCCAGTTCACCCATGTTGTTGCATATGGAAGGATTTCCTTTTTAGAGACAATAATATTTTACATTATATGTATACACCATATTTTCTTTATCCATTCATCTGTCAAGTTTGAGTTTTTCTACACCTTGGCTATTGTGAATAATGCTGCAATGAACACGGGAGTGCAAATATCTTTCTGAAATCCTGATGTCAATTATTTTGCATATACCCAGAAATGGGATTGCTGGATCATATGGTTATTCTATTTGTAATTTTTTACCTCCATACTGTTTCCATAGTAGCAGTATCATCTTACATTCCCACCAACAGTGTATAAGAGTTCCAATTTCTCCATATCCTTGACAATTGTTATCTTTTTTTTAATAAAAAAATCTTAACAGATGTGAGATGATATGTCATTGTGGTTTGATTCATGTTTCCCTGATGATTAGTGATGTTGAACACCTTTTCATATACTGAGCTTCCTTTAAGAAGTTGGTAAATCAGTTTAAATATTTCCAACAACCCTAAGAAAAGCACAGAAAAAAACCAAACCAAAACAAAACAAAAAACCAACAGACAAAACAAAAAATAAAATAACAAAATCACTTTGTGATTTTCACAAAAAGTGCTTTTCAGTGGATTATCACAATGTTCACCTGAAATCTGGGACAACATCACCAAGACTACTGCGAGGAACATTCCAACTCCAAAATCTGGAACAGCCAGCAGCTGTGAAGCCAAGTTTATGGGGCTTACTAGGGCAACAGCTGGGCATGGACTGAACAAAGAGCATAATTCCAGTGCTTTGGAGAAGAGTGTGATGAAAAGCACAGCTTAATCTGCTTTTGGTGAAGCAAGAAAATCATATTTTTTTATAAAAAATCATTAAGTGATCAGCACTTTAAATAACAATGTCATTTTTAAGGCACTCTGAAAAGTTCATGTTCTTCATCTCCCCCACACTCATTACTGTCATTCACAAATCATTGCCACGTCAAATTTTCATCTCCCTTTGATTTTTAAACCGGGCATTGGAGTAACTTAAATAATGTTTCAATTTGTTGGGAAATTTTGATTTAAAATAGAAAAAAGCAAATGAGGTCCAAGTTAACAGCACAACCTTTGGGAAAGAGGGATTAGAGGATGTGGCATTTCCTGTGTGTCCCTAACATTGGACTTTAGGGCAAAATGCTGAAAATAGACTCTGTGAGGAGGAAGTAGACAGTCTGACAAAGATGTGTTAAAGTTTACCTTGGTTAAATTACCTCTTCAATTGTTCTTTCACATAATATTTCAGCCTTATGCTGATTATCAGAGGGATCTTGAAAAAAATTAAACGTATTGTCACATGATGTTAAAAATAAATCAGATTATGAATGAATAAAACCAGGGAGTATATGGCTGAAGAGCAGGAGTGGTCTAATAAATCTTATAGAGTAGGCAAAGCTTTATAATTTCTAAATGCTGTTTATATGTCTCCTGTAATACTCCCTCCCTCCCCTCCCTGAGAATACTCAGGATCCTTATGTTTACTTGGAAGAATAATCAACAACAAAAAAATTGAATTTAATTCTTTCAAAGAAGTAATACAAGTCAAAACAGATTTGTATGTGGGGAAATAGATTTCTCCATTTTATTGAGGTATATAAGCAGTCTCATTTTTATGAGAATCTGATGTTTGTATATATGTGAAATGATGATTGCATGCTTCATCTGGGCATGATAAAACTTCTGAATATGAGCTGATAGATAATGGTAGAAACCGACAACCTGACAATAATAATGGAAGAGGAGATTCATCCAGGACCCAGGATGTTCTCCTGTCCTAAACGTCATGTATGTAGAAGCTACTAGGCAAACTAATTCCACAAGTATTACTGAATGCAGGCAAAGTATGTTTATATATTATGAGATATATTAATCAATGTTTACATGCATGAGATGTGTGTAGGGTATGAGTTTGTGGGATGTCAATAAAAAATTATCCAACACTTGGAATTGGACAAAAGAGATCTATTGTTAATATTGATGTTCTTCATTCCAGGGGTCAAGTTTGGATAGAAATCTCAGAATAACCAAAAATCTTCATAAAGATTATGAAATTACTGCCTCAACAACTGTATGGAAAACAAATCCTTATATTGAAAAGAAAACCCTGAACCAAAAGTTACAAATCACTTTCAGTTCTTTCTCTTCTTAACTATCAGAGGAAAAGGAAAGCATTAAGAGGGAAGGGGTGCGGGGGTGGGGGACACTGATGTGTGTTTCGATAACAGACTAACTCTCTGTGGAATTCTGTAGTTGTCACTTTATGTTATTTTCTTTTATTAAAGCTTTCTTTATTAAGGCCTGCTGGGACCAATATTGGTTGGACTGGCTGGTAACCTTCTCCAGGAAATGAAGCTGATTCTAAAGGGATGATGGTATAGTGGCGAGAGAAGTGAGAACAATAAGTACAGATATTGAGTGTACCAGGCTCAGGGTCTTTGACTGGAAGATAAAGTGAGCTTCAATTCTAATGACTCACAAGTTGACAGAAATCTATACTCCTTATTGTATAAAGATTATCCCCATGTTAAGAAAATGAGATATAGTTCTACTCATCTTAAAAATCAGTCATTTGAAATTTTTATGCTTAATTATTTGAGTAAATGTATCATAAAAGGCAAAATTTGGGAAATTTCCTATGAGTATGTAGGTCAAAAATTTTAATGCCAATAAAAAAAAAACACCACAAAGAATGTTTTACTAATTTTAATCAGAAATTGTTATAATTTTCTAAAGTCTTAAAGTTCCCAATGAGAGCACACCAAGTTGCTGGCCAAGATGATCCACACCAAAGAACTTAAAACAGTTTAAAGTCTTAAAGAGGATGCATTTTATCTATAAATTTGAGCAGCAGAGCTCCCCCCAAAATAATCTCAATTTGATTTGCAATCTATCAATCAAGTAGTTTCTTTCTTTCTTTTTTTTTTTTAAAGATTTTATTTGACAGAGAGAGACACAGCAAGAGAGGGAACACAAGCAGGGGGAGTGGGAGAGGGAGAAGCAAGCTTCCTGCCAAGCAGGGAGCCCGATGTGGGGCTCAATCCCAGGATCCTGGAATCATAGCCTGTGCCAAAGGCACTTAACAACTGAGCCACCCAGGTGCCACAGTCAAGTAGTTTCTAAGAGTGGCTTTACTCTGCAATGAACCAAATGACTCACTTTCACTATCATTTACTCTCCCCAAGCTCCAGTTTCTTTGTATATAAAGTAAGAACAGTGACAAAACCCAATATCCAAGGCTGTTACAAATATCTGATATATTAACCTTGCCCACAAAAGTGCTCAGTAAATGGCATTTCCTATGTAAATAAATACATGCAATTAATGTGGACATGCAATGATGACTCAAGTAGTAGAGTACCATATTTAAATTTTTATTTCATTAAGGTGACTAAGGCATCAGTTTGCATGATCAGGGTTGATATGCATGATAGTAGCCACAGAAATGTGTTAAGAAGACTATTGTAATGGTCCAGATAAAAGATTATGAAGCACTAATTTAAGAAAGTAAAGATTGAGAAAAAGAAAAAAATATACCTATGAGAGATATTAAGTATCTAAAATTGCCAAAGCTTGATCAGAGATGGTAGAACAAATGAAAGGAATAAAGAAGTCAAGCATATCCAGATTTTTGAAATGGAAAATGTTAATAGGGAAAATCTAAATACCTTAAAGGTTCTTAATGATCTGCTTCTTCCCTACTTCTCTGACCTCCTTTTACAGCATAAATAATAGAACAGAGAATTTTTAAAAATATAAACCAAAGCACATCACTAATCTACTTAAATCACACCAGTGAATCCCATTGCTTTTAAGATAAAGTCCAAAATTTCCATACGGTCTAAAATTGTCATGACTGAGTTCCTGTGCTTATATCTCTGAGATTATTTTATGCCTCACCCCTCCCCCCCTCAATTTCTATGTCTAAATCACACAGCTCTCTTTCCATTTGGAAAACACAGCAAGCACTTTCCCGACTCAGATTTTCCCATTTGCTGTCCATCTGCCTTGAAGCTACTCTTCACATGCCTGGACAATTCTCCATCTGGCCTCACCTTAAATATTATCTCCTCAGAAAGAACTTTCTTGGCTACCCAGTTTGTTTGTTTGTTTGTTTTTCAATTGAAAGCTAATTTTTTAATTATAGCATTGTATTTATTTTTCTGAAAGGCATTGCTTACAATATGTTAAGTACATTTATTTATTTGTTTATTATATAGCACTTCCAAAAATTTTCAAATGCATGAATGCAGGGACTACATCACTTTACTTTAGCCACTGTGTGCCTGTCAGTTATCATGGCACCAGGCATGTAGTATGCAGGTAATACATGTATCTCCATGAAAAGATGAATCTCCAGTAGGAAATACAGATATTTGTGGCTTGAAAAAATATCTAAATGGAAATATGGATTTGTAATCATTGCCATACAGAAAGTAATTAAAACCTTTGGATAGAATGTGACGACTAAAGGAAAACAAATAGAAGGAGATGTGAACTAGGATTAATCCTGGGGCGTGTCAATACTTTTATTAAAAGCTTTTTTTTTTTTTTCAGTTTATAAAAGTGATACATGTTTGTTGGAAAAATAATAAAGTCTCTACTATGCACTATCCCAACTGGTCTTATAGATAGCTACTGTCAATCATTTTGTAAATATCTCTGAATATGTATTTTAAGAATATGCAAACCTATAGTTTAAATAAGTAAATAGAGAAATTGACATTCACCAGAGTTTCAGGTAGATCATGATTTTTGTTCTGGAAAATATCTTTCACTTGACAACTCACTATGGAAAGTAAGACCCCCTAAGAGACTGAAAGAACTGAAGTATGAGCAAAATAAAGAAGGACTTTCAGTAAAGGAGAGGAATAATTTGTGTTTACCTCTGAGGAAATAAGAAGTTAAAAACTGAGGTGGGAACAGGATGTTGGCCAAAATTTTGGGGGCCCTGGATTTGCGTTTCTCTTCTACCTCCTTTCAAACTTCCATAGTTAAAAAAAAAAAAAGATTCTGGGGTGTGTGTGTGTGAGTTTGTACTTCAAATCTATATTCATGCTGGGGCAGAGATAGGGAAAAAAAAAAGCCTGAGAAATAGAAAATGTGGAGAGGACATTTGTGTCCCAGATAATGGAATTAGATCATGGCTGAATTTTATAAAATTTCCTAGTAATAGCTGGATAATTTACATATATTTTCTTTGTTTACTTTCATAGAAGCATACTTACTATCTGTTCTGCAACTTTTTTTATATTCTGTCACAAAATTCATTCCATGTTAGTAAAGGTAGATTTTATTAATCTTTTCTTACATACCTGAATCAAGTATTTTCAATATAGATTTGCCTCTTTTCTCAAAAAACTTGTGCTAATTATGGATTTCACCACAGTATCCCACGCAACATTACATCCAACCAAAGGACATTGTGTGTGTGTGTGTGTGTGTGTGTGAAAAGCATGTGGAGTGGCTCAGTCCTATGGTATATACTGGCCTTATGATAAGGCCACATACAACTGACCTGGCAGAAAGTTTGATTGGGCTGCTGAAGGCTTAGTTGCCAGTATAGGACCCAACTCAGCAAGTTTGTGGTGAAGTCCTACAGAGTGGAGTATATGTCTCAACCTATTAGTCAATATTTTGTGCCTTCTCCCCCATAACCAAGATGTAAGAACTAGGAAGCAAGTGGTGAAAGGAAGCAAGAGGTGAGAATGGCCTACCACAAGAATTTGTTCCCCTTTCCTCATGAGTTTTGGCTCAATGAATTTGGCGGTTCTTATGCCCAAGGAAGTAATGTTTCTATGAGGGAACATGGTCATGCTTTCCATAAATTGGAATTTGAGACCATCTTCAGATGATACAGTCTTTCACAAAACTGAACCATTAGGAAGAGAAGTATTTTATTGGCCAAGAGGGTTGATCCCAATTATTAAAGGTCAATGAGTTGCTGCTATAAATTTTTGCAAGAGGACTATGTCTGAAACTTAAGGAATTTATTTGGAGTACATCTTAATAGTCCCTTGCTAAATAGTTCTGGTCTTTGGAAATCTGCAGCAATTCAGTAGAGATAATCATCAAGGATTCAGATCTTATAAAAGTAAATATCTGAGTCACACAATCAGGTAGAGAATCCATTTAGATAAACTAGGGGCAGAAGATAAGATGACCTGGAATGAGTTGAAGTCAGCTATGTTATTTAATATAAATCTTGTGATCAACTATAGAAGCAGTTTCTGTAGTAGTTGTGTTTTATGGAATTAAATTGTTTATATTCTCCCTGTTTTATCCTTTGCTTTATTTAGGTTTTAGAATATGATTAAACTGGCAACACTTTACAGTGATATTGCAGTTAATGGGACTTCATGCATTCCCCATGTTAGGGACACAAAGTTTACTTGGATGAAGGACAAGAATGGAAGCTGAAGTATAAGACAGGAGTGATGATTGAGAGGCAAAAGGACTGAAATTTACTGAAGATCTTTTATTTTATTCTCCAGATCCATGGTCCATCTTTTCTGCCTTGTAATCTGTCCAGAGATGATAACAAATATGGATTACATCATAGGGATTGCCAGAGAGAGAGAGAGCGCTGCTAAGTGTTGAGGTGGTCAATTAGGATAATAAACTAAACTGAAAGTAACAGCTAAGTTTTTATTCATTTACTGAGACAGTTTAAGAAAAAGACCAGAAGGAAGTTGCTGGCTCCTCCAGAGTTCCATTTCTCCCCTACAGAATGGCACTGGGGTGAGGGTTAAGTGAATCAATGCAGACAGAGGGATCATTTCATTGCCAAGAGAACCTCCAACCCAAAAGGCTCCTGTCATTCTACAGACCTGGGGGAAGGGTAATTGTTAGGAGTGGAGAAGTACTGGGTACTGAGTAAGCACAGGTAGAAGTGTCTTAAGGCCTTTGCCTGCTTCAGAGGCCTCTAAATGCAGGCACCTGAGCTAGGAATGCAGATATACGTGAGAGCATGGCTAGCTGACCAGTGGGAGTTGGCAGGGAGGAATAAAATCTTTACTGTAATTCCTTCCAGAGATTGCAATGTAACTGGCTGTGTACAAAGTCTGATATGAGGTGGGTGGCTTCTCCCCATGAGAACCAGGAAAGACTTTATAAGTGCCCATAGTTGGGCCTGAAAGATCATACAAAAGATTTTGGCTTTCATCTGGACCTCTGAGATCTCACATTCTCTAGCTTCTCATTGGATTCACCTAATAGGGATCCCAAAAGAAGAGAAAGAAGAAGGAAGGAGGGTAAAGTTCAGGTATTTATTCCCTGGTAATCTCTTTCCCCACCATGAGGCACCTTAAGCCAACTGTGCCCCTGAACTGAAGGTCGCAGCTCCTTTGAGGGCAATGGAGCTCTCACAGCTAATTCTCTGTCCATCCAGGTTCTGGCAACTTAGAGCTTAGGTTTGGGACTAAATGAAATTTTACTAAACCTGGGGGTCTGTACCTGTGTCATGTGTTTTCCCTACACCTACACCTCATAAAGAAACCCTCTTTGTGGGGCTCCTGGGTGGCTCAGTTGGTTAGGCGTCTGCCTTCAGCTCAGGTCATGATCCCAGGGTCCTGGGATCGAGCCCCCATTGGGCTCTCCACTAAGCGGAAAGCCTGCTTCTCCCTCTCCCTCTGCTTGCCACTCTTCCTGTTTGTGCTCTCTCTGTGTCAAATAAATAAATAGAATCTTAAGAAAAAAAAAAAAAAGAAAGAAACCTTCTTTGTATTGTTACATTTTGAATGTTTTCATTACCTTGCCTGAGACACTTGCTCATGTATATTTCTTCAATTTTCAAAAATTCGACTGTCTTTTTTTCCCCATTTTTAAAAATAACTCTGTATTCATTGATTTATTACATAAATATTTATTCTGCACTTACTTTGGTCAGGCTTTGTTCTGGGCTCTGTAAGACTGTGTATGAACAATCCAGCAAACTTGAACTTACATTTAATGGGGGGAAGGAGACAGAAAGTAAATAAATAAATATATCATATGGAAGAAGAACATAAAGAAGACCAGAGGTAATGGTGATGGAGTTGCTGTTCTATATAGGTTAGGGAGCTATGCCTTAATCTATTATGCAGTATTTGAGCAGAGACTTGAAGGAAGTGAGGTAGTAAGAGCCTGGGAGGTAACTGGGAGAAAGTCCTTATAGGAAGAGCATCACAGCAAGTGAAATGGCTCTAAGGGGGAAAATGTGCTTGGCATGTCAGAGGAATAGCCAAGAAGCCAAAACACTGTAGTGAAACAAGCAAAGAAGAGTGGCTGAAAAGGCACCTAGAGTGGTGGCTATGGGCTGGACCATGGGACAGTTGTTCTCAACTTAGGTTGCACAAACTTAAACAACAAAACAAAACAAAACAAAACAATGAAAAAACCAAAATCAAACGAGCAAACAAACAAACAAAAAACCAATACCTAAGCCTCATCCCATACAAATTAAATCAGAATCTCTGGAATAAGGCTCCAAAATTCATATATATTTTGAAAGCTTGCCAAGAAATTTTAGTGTGTAGCCAGAATTGAGATCCACAGGTAACAAAATAAAAAGTATTGTATACCTTCAAAAAACTTTGGTTTTGGGGGCACCTGGGTGGCACAGTCTGTTAGGGGTCCGACTTTTGGTTTCCGCTTGGGTCATGGTCTCAGGGTCCTGAGATAGAGCCCCGAGTCAGGTTCTGTGCTTAGCACAGGGTCTGCTTAGAGTTTCCCTCTCCCTCTCCCTCTGCCACCGCCCCTGCTCTCTCTCTCTCTCTCAAGTAAATAAATAAATCTTTAAAAAAGAAAACTTTGGCTTTTACTCTCAGAAAGATAGGAAGTCACTGAAGGGTTTTGAGGAAAGGAGAGATGTGATCTGACTTCTGTTTCAGAGGACCTCCCTGTCTGCTGTGTTCAGGATAGATTGTGCTGGAAGGTTGATAGGAAGAAGCAAAACAAGAAAACCTACTAGGAGACAATTGCCACCCACATGCCCACAATGATGGTGAAAGTGAAAAGTGAAAGAGAGAAGTAGTGAGCTTCTGAGTGTATTTTAAAGGCAAATTGCCCTAATTTGCTGCTGAGTTTGTCTGTGAAACATCAGATAAAGAGAGGACACAAGAGTATCTGCAAGGCTTTTGATCAAGGCAAATAGGATAACAAAATTCCTAAAATTACTGAAATGAGGAACATGATCAGTGCAAATTTGGGGATTGAGTGGGATTTTATTTTCAATTTAATACATATTTTTTAGGCTTTTTAATTTACTTCTTTATTGAAACATCCATTTAAGTTGAGATGCCACTGAGCCTTCAAGTGAAGATTTCCAAGAGGTGATTTTATGTGTAAAAATGACATTGAGAACGGTTGACCACAGATGTAAGTCATGAAGTCTTCGGCATATAAGTAGTATGCTATTCCCTGAGCCATGACGGAATGATCTAGGAAGTGGGGGTCCACAAGAAAGCAGAGACACCTGAGGACTGAGCTCTAAGACACCCAAATGTGAGAAATCCTAGAGTTGAAGACAAGCCAGGAAAGAGAATGCAGGGTTTGGGGAGGTGGGTCAGGTCCCATGGGAAGAAGAGATCCTGCAGAAAGTGCTATCCTAGGCGTGAAGTGAGGAAAGTCTTTAAAGAAAGAAGAGTAAGTAACTATGTCAAAGGCTGTCTATAAGTTACAAACAATGAGGACTTCAAAGTCTCATTAGATTTAGCAAGATAGATGGCATTGGCCACCTTGGTGAGAGCTCAGTGGTGGTGTGCTATAGGCAAAAGAAATGACAGAAAAGAACTGGAGACTGCAAAATAGGCAACTGCACATTTATTCTAACGGCAGGAAGAGAAATGCCCTGACAATAGCACAAGAGCTGTGAGGTCATGGAAGAGATTTTTTTTTTTTTTTTTGACGTGACAGATGTTACAGCATGGTTGATGGAAAAGATATATTTAAAGACTTACTCCTTTGTCATCAATTCTGCAAATATTATTCTTAGTGTTTGTCTTTTGATATTGTTGCTGAGAGCACTGATATCTAAAGGGTAGGATAAGAAGAAGAATTCAACAAAATCTAAGAATTCATCAGCCACTACATAGAGTAAGGCAGGAGACAGCTCAAATCAAGCATCAGGAATGTATCATAGTTTAAAAAAAAGAAGAATGTAGAAGAGTTTAGGAAGTCAAGTCAAGGCCAAGGTATAGAAGCTACAAGAGATTTATATTAATTGCAGAGGGATTTCATGAGACTAAGTATTTGGTAGAATTCTTACATAAATCTCTTCTCCCAGGCCACTTGGACCTTCAGGGTAGGGTGTGTGTGTGTGTGTGTGTGTGTATGCGTGTGTGCATGTATACAAACTGAAGAGGAAACAGAAAAAGAACCTTAGTGCTTCAAACTGGAGATGTTTAATCTTTCTCTCTATAAGTGAGCCTTAATGCTCTTGGATCACTTGAAGAAGACACCAACATGTACATCTCTTTTAAGACAGACATGGTATATATTTTGAAGATCTGATATATAAAAGTAGTATATCTTTAAAACCATTCTGCATTTTGTCATCAGACAGACAACATGTAGATTTCTAAAAATAAAACAAAACCTAGGTTGGGCGCCTGGGTGGCTCAGTTGGTTAAGCGACTGCCTTCGGCTCAGGTCATGATCCTGGAGTCCCGGGATCGAGTCCCGCATCGGGCTCCCTGCTCAGTAGGGAGTCTGCTTCTCCCTCTGACCCTCCCCCCTCTCATGTGCTCTCTCTCTTTCTCTCATTCTCTCTGTCTCAAATAAATAAATAAATAAATAAATAAATCTTAAAAAAAAAAAAACAACCTAGGTTATGGAAGTCCTTAGCCAGAAGTTTGAAGGCATTTACATATGCATTTTAATATAGAAATGTAGTCACTTAAATGCATACTATATCCATCACAACTCAAAGCCCTCTTAAACTACATAATTGCAACAACTCTTCTATTGCCATCTGCCACGAAGACGGTATTCACTGAAAAAGAACCAGATGTGGGAAACAAATTAACACATGCACCATTGTCAAACGTTGCTGTTCTACAGTGTACAAGTGACATGGCAATTAATGCCTGTGAACAGCTGGTTTTAAAGAGTATGAAAAGTGATTACTTTGCCCCATAAATGGACAAATCCACAGATGTTTCAGGTTGTGCTCAGTTGTTGGCATTTGTAAGATACATTTTGGAAAACACTGTGAATGAAAGCATGCTGTTTTGTAAAACTTTGCTGGATGGCATAACAGAAGAAGAAAACTTTCCGAAATATTTCAAGTGATAGCACAGACTTTAGGGTAATTGAGATGCAGTGTGCAGTTCTTCATAGGGACTCCAGCAAATCAAAGATCAGGGGTAAAAAATAGCCTTTCTTTGCTAATGTCTTCTGGATATATTATGCTATCCACCACAATCATCTAAATGATCATGTCTTTGGAGAGATGAGAATAAATGCCATCACTTGTCGAATCTCTTCTACTTGCAGATCTTCAATGGCAATGATGGAAAAATTTTAAATCGGCTAATTAAAATGTGCTCAAGTGTTACCTTTCTTTCTTGATCAAAAATTAAACTTGGCAGACTAATTAATAATCCATTTAGCTTTACAAGGTCAGCTTCTCAGAATATCCTTTCTTTCTCACCTTTTGAATGATATAAACATTTTTGAGACAAAGAGAAATGCATCCTTAATCATTGCTGACAAAATTGGAAGCTGTCATAGAAGTTAGTCAGTAAAATTAGAAGGCAATATTAGGTTTATCTTCTGTAAAAAAGAAATATATATATATATATATATATATATATATATATATATAACCACCCACCAGATTTATCATTCAATAATCACTTATGAACCAAATTGGAAAATATTGTATGATAAGAAAATAGAGTTGAGTTTCTCAAAATAATTATTTTCTTTCCAGAATCACTTTATAAATATGAGGTTATTTTCCATATTTATCTTTAAATGTGAGTTCTTTATTGTTTATCAAAATAGAATCTCAGCCTTACTATTAACCCAGCATCACACAACCATTTGGTTATTGACTGTATTTCAAATGCATCAGAAAATATATTCAGATTATATATATAGTGCTAGTTTGGGAAAAAACAATTTGAGTCAACTGCTTCATATGTCAAAGAATTATTATAATTGTGGTAGTTTAGTGGCATAAGTTCCCACCCATGATTGTAAATTAAAGAAAGAAGAGTCTAGCATTAAAATCCAAGAGGAATGTGGGCTGTTTGCTAATTCACCAAAAACCACCAGAGTTCATAGATATAAAATCAGTCACTTTCAATCACATTCTTAGGTAATACAGATAGAGATAGTGATGCATTAAGAAGCCGATTTAAAAGTACCCAAAACAAACCAGAGTCCTATCTTTCTATTTTTCTCCCCCTTTGACAACACCTGCAAATTCCTAGCCACCCTGCAACTTCAGCTGCTTTCTCTTAGGATTCCAGTTTTTAAAAAAATCACAATGGGTCCCTTTGTATTTTATGTGTCCGAAGCAAAGAATAGACATCAATTGATTGAAAAAAAAAATGTGAAAGAAATGGATTAGTGGTCAAACACATCTAAATTTTTTCTTTGTATTAGTATGAAAAGAAGAACTAAAATATCTACATATCTAATACCTTTCCTTATGGACACAATAGAACAATAGAAAGAAGATTTACTCTTCTACTTTAAAGAACTAAAAAACAAAATTCATAAAATGATGGACACCAGACCACAGGCATAGCAGGATGATAATCTTGGAGAGAAGGAAAACAAAAAGAAGGGAGCTCTTTGATGACTCCAGGATACTATGTAGACAGCATAGTTAGAAATGTGAGTTGAGAGACACAGTTTAGATTTCAAGGAGGCCAAGGCAAGTAGAATTGCAAGATAGAGTGTCATAGAGGACAGAGCCGAAGATGGAGGGAAAGGGAGAGGGAGAGAGATGTAGAGAAATGCAGAAGTTTTCCCTTAAGGCTTCACCTGAGTATAATCCACACATGCTAGGAAAAGAACCCCTGGAAAAGAACTTACAGTACATTCTCAGAGTTTACACAGGGATAGAAACAGTTTATTCTCATTAGACAATAATTTATCTCACTAGAAAGATCTTCAAATGATGTGATATTTAGTAGAATCTTAGAAAGATGTTGTTTCAGTAATAAGGTCATATTAAAACAATAAGGTCATATTAAAACAATACTGTTCTAGATCCACCTAGCATAGCAAACTTCAAAAGGATCAAATTGCTTCCAACTAACTTAACTGCATGCAGAATAAGATTTTAAAATCCATAAAGGCATACAAAAATTATAGCACCCCATTCATGAAATTCATAACTGGCATAAGAAAGAAAGAAAGAAAGAAAGAAAGAAAGAAAGAAAGAAAGAAAGAAAGAAAGAAAGAAAGAAAGAAAGAAAGAAAGGAAGGAAGGAAGGAAGAAAGAAAGGAAGAAATAGAAAAAGAAAGAAAGAAAGAAATAGAAAAAGAAAGAAATAGAAAAAGAAAGAGAAAGGAAGAAAGAGTGGGAGGGAAGGAGGGAGGGAGGGAGGGATGAAGGAAGGAAGGAAGGAAGGAAGGAAGGAAGGAAGGAAGGAAGGAAGGAAGGAAGGAAGGAATTACCAGGCATACGAAGAGCTCAAGCAAATACAATTCATAATGAGAAGAAAAATTAACCAACAGAAACAGAACAGAAAAAGGAGAGAGACACAAATAGAATAGTAGACAAAGTAAGACCACTATTATAAATATGCTCCATATACGCAAAAAAATATAGTAGGAAGCATGAATATAAAAAGGAGAGGCATGTAAGATATAAAAATGGCCAAAATGAACTTCCAGTCATAAAAAATAATGTCTGAAATGAAAAGTGCTTTGGATAGGATTATAGTAGGTTATATTCAGCAAAGAAAAGATAAAGGAAGTTACATACACATGAATAGAAACTACACAAGATGAAAAACATACAGAAAACATAATTTACAAATGTACCATACTAATAATGTAAGATGTTAATAATAGGGAAAACTGGTTGTGGGGTATAGGAAAATTCTCTGTACTATCCTAACAACTTTTCTATAAATTGAAAATTATCCTAAACTGTATATTGCATTTAAAAAGTTGAATGGAGACTAGTGAGCTGAGGACAGAATCAAGCAGCCTATATTTATGGAATTAGAGTCCCAGCAGAGGAGAAAAGAGCTGGCAGAGGCAGGAAAAAATATTTGAAGAAATAATGGTCAAAATCTTTCTAAATTTGATGAAGCTACCAACCTACATATTCAAAAAGCTCACTGAAGCTCAAGTGAAGAAACAGGAAGGAAACCATTCCAAGATGCATCATAATCAATTGCTTAAATAGTCCATGATCCATGTGACAACAAGAATGTTGTTAAATCCTTTTCGTTTTCTGCACATCCATTCATACACTGACCTCTGACTTCCTCTCCAGAGTCATATTTTGCCACAACAACACACGCTATTGTCTAGATTTCTTGTACGACTAAAATTTTCAGGAAAACTTGACAGTTTCATGTGTCCACTTCTTCCTCATTAAATGCATTAAATGATTTTCCTGTTCTTACACAGTCCATGACCACATATTTGTTTCCAAACATTCTGTTCAAATGTCACCTCTTAAATATCTTCCCCTAGCTTCTTCTATGAGCTCTGTAGGTGCTCAGAAAATGCTTACTGAATGAATGAGAAGATGGATGGATAAATGGAGTTCTTTAAGCCTTAAAGCAAGGGGAAAAAACATGTTAAATGAGAGCAAGTTGGATTATAAATCTAAGCCAGTACATGGGTACAAGCTTCCCTGGAATTCCTTTGAGAAATGGGCACCATTGGACTAGTGGGTGATTATTGCAGCCTAACAGGAAAAGATGAATTCTTATGGGGAAAGCTTTCTCAGGCTTCTCCCATTCAGTTTCATTGCTCTTATAATGGGGTGAGAATGGAGACATTTTCTTACAGTTCCTTCAGTTTCTGCAGAAGAATCTATACACAAGCGTATGCTGATGTGTGCATTGTTTCAGCAGCCATGGAGACAATGATGTCAGGGTGCAGTCAGGTCTCATGATATGGTTTTGAAAATCTAGAGTTCATGGAATAACAGTAGTAACAAACCCTATTTGTTTTGTAGCCAAGCTTATTCTAGAGCCCAAGGCTAAGACTAGGTGACACAATGAGGTTACTTGTCTCAGCACAAAATTTAAGGAGGCACCCAAAATCTCAGTAATCATACTAATTTTTTTTCTTTTTTCTCAGTCCTTAATATATCTTAGAAAGATGCTTTCACTGGTTCTGGTTAAAAGTCATGATTTGACCAACCAAAAAAATAAAAAAAAGAAAAAAGAAGAAAAGTAAGAAAAGAAAACAAAGAAAAAACTATGCCAACAGCCTTTAGTTGAAGGCCCATTTATTTTTTTTAAAGATTTTATTTATTTATTTGAGACAGAGAGAGCACATGAGAGGGGGGAGGGTCAGAGGGAGAAGCAGGCTCTCTGCCGAGCAGGGAGCCCGATGCGGAACTCGATCCAGGGACTCCAAGATCATGACCTGAGCCGAAAGCAGTCGCTTAACCAACTGAGCCACCCAGGTGCCCCTTTGAAGGCCCATTTAAAATGTATACTTGTTACTTAGCAGGGAGAGTTACCACTTTCTTTAATGCGTCCCCCCCTGTGCAGCATCAAGTTGGAAACAAATGCCACATCAGACATCAGAGTCAAAGTTCATGGTAAGATTATAGTTGGATAGTCCCAGCAAAAACCTGAGAGGATACAGACTCTTGCCTGACTCTGAGTTTTCTTAAGGAAACCAATTGTCTCTCTGGATCTTAATCTTTTAAATGGTTAGAAGTAGTACTATGCAAACAAACAAGAAATACAAACAAAAACTCCCACCATATTAATCTTAGAGTGTTACCACACTGTGAAATAAAAATTAAAAAAACGATTTTGCCTGACCTTTATTTACTTCAAATGTAAGTGTTCTTAATTTCAAAGTTAAGATGGATTTTCCAGGAAAAAGTTTTGGCCTTAGCCAGCTCACTGATCTGAAAGCAAATACTTGGCAGAAATACATCTCTGCTTGGCTGAGTGTGCGCACCAGCGTCCGACAGTAAGAGTGAGGTGGCTTTAGTCCACTGTGCTGAACAGAACTGGAAGGAATACCGTAGTCGCAAACTTACAGCCCCCTTGACCAGATGGCACAGCTGTGGAGTGTGATCTATGTCAGACCAACAGAAGGGGCAACGGAATCAGAATTGAACTGATGGACTTCGAACAAAAACACCAGGAACTTTGCAATACACTCTAAGGCTACAGGCTGAGCACAGCTCAATCATGGCACTTCCTAAGAGCTGACTCTTCTATGCTGCTTTACCGTCTACAGAATATTTTCACAAACAACCCCTTTGAGCCTCCTAGCTCAAATAAAAGAACTGATGTAAATAATGTAAGCATTGATATCACATGCAACATGAAGAAACATGAGACTTGAAGTAGACTTGTTCAAGTTCAAAATAGTGAGTAAGATTTGGAGTAGCTCCTGACGCTATCTGGTCCAAAATTCAGGATTTTTAAAAAATATTACATCCTTTTTGGCATTACGCTGTCATATGCAGAGTGGAAAGAACATCAAATTCCTTTTTCCTTTTCTCACATCAGTATATGTTGAAAATGCCATGCCTTTATTTTCATAAACTTTAATTCTTTATTATTTTGAAACAAACTCAAAAGTACAAAAAATTGCAAGAAGAGCACAAATATTTGCCCTTCATTATTTGAAGGAGTTATTTACACGATGCCCTCCCAAATGTGTAGTTTTAAAACAAGAACACTGGGGCGCCTGGGTGGCTCAGTCGGTTAAGCATCTGCCTTCGGCTCAGGTCATGATCCCAGGGTCCTGGGATCAAGTCTCACATGGGGCTCCCTGCTCCTCAGGGAGTCTGCTTCTCCCTCTCCCTCTGCCTGCTTCCCCTGCTTGTGCTCTCTCTTCTCTGTCAAATAAATACATAAATAAGGGGCACCTGGGTGGCTCAGTCGTTACGTGTCTGCCTTTGGCTCAGGTCATGATCCTGGGGTCCTGGGATCGAGCCCCGCATCGAGCTCCCTGCTCAGCAGGAAGCCTGCTTCTCCCTCTCCCACTCCCCCTGCTTGTGTTCCCTCTCTCGCGGTCTCTGTCAAATAAATAAATAAATAAAATCTTTTTAAAAATTTAAAAAAATAAATAAATAAAACAAGAACATTTTTTCTACAGAGCACAACAGAATCATCGAAATAGAGAAATTAACATTGACACGTCACTACCATTTACTCAACAAAGTTGAATTCAAGCTGCCATCTAAGTTTTACCAAATGTTCCAGGAATGTTCTTAATGGCAAAATAATACAATTCAGAATTCTGTGGGGGTGTTTGTATTTAATCTTCCCCTTCAATATGAAACCTTTCCTCAATCTTTCATTGGCTTTTATCTTCATAGATACAGGCCAGAAATTTCATAGACCATACCACAATTTGAGTTTATCTGATGTTTACTTACAACTAGATTCAGGTTGTGCATTTTAGGAATACCACAGAAGTAGTATTGTGTTCCCATTGCACCTTATTAGATTGCCCAAGGTTTCAATTTGCCTTATTACTGGTAATGTTAATTTTGATCACATGGTGAAGGTGGTATCTATCGTGCTTCTCCACTACACAAACTTTCAATTTATTCATTCATTTTTTGTGTATCACTCTGAACCATGGTTACCTGTTTTATTCAGTGGGCTGCAATCCATTAACATCATTATTTATTTTGATATTCAGTTGTCCCAGAATTGGCCAATTGAAGTCCTTCAAGCTGCCTTCTACGTTCTTTTGGCATGTCCCTTCATTGTTTGAGACTTTTATTATTCCTCGTACATGATGTTCTAGGCTCATGTTGTCCTTTTCTGGCCTACCTCTGGAATGAGACTTTTCTGCAAGGATTCCTAGTTATTTTGGGGGAGAACAGAATTTAGAAACCAACACCTGGGTTCAAGATGTGCTTATTACTATTGGGATGTCCTTGCTTCCAGACTTTCCACATGGAAAAAAAACTAGAAAAAAAACCATACATAAAGACATACACATTTACACCTCTATTCCTATATTTATTTCTATATTGAAAATCACAGGTTCACACTAATGTCTTTAATTTCAATGTAATACTGCTGAGTTCATGTTAGGTTCCCCCCTTTCCATATTTGTAATTTCCGTCTGTGATGATGAGACATCCAGTTCTCATTATCCCTACCTGACATATTTATTTATGTGATCAATCCCCCTCTATGTAATTGATCTCCTCCCTCTATGCAATTGATACTGTCAGCCTCTTCATGCACAGATTCCTCTCTCATCCCACTTTGGCTCCAACACTTTGAACTAGGATGCACTGCTCCCCACCACATATGAATGCCCTTCTCACCACACTTTGCTCCAACTTCCTAGGTGGGATTTCCCTATCATATGGAAAATGTTCTCACTCCATCCTCATTACCCCACCTAGGGTCCAATACCTCCTGATGATATGGTCTCCCAGGTGGAAATACTCTCTCCCAGCTACAGTTATGATAGCCCTGTTGGACAGTCATACCACACAGATGCCCTTCTCAACCCCCTTGGGCTCGCACACCTATGAAGAGATAACCCTTCTGGAGACATCTTCTTCATACCATTCACAATCTGATCCTTCATGCCAAGCCTGGCATGGACTTCTATTGTTCTTAGCCCCATGGTTCAGGGGCTCATGAGAGCCCTCTGTGGCTAGTAGACTAAATTTTTCAAGATGAAGCAGAAAATGGAATGGGAAGAAGAAGAGTAAAGCATTGTATTAAAACACAGACAGGGGGCACCTGGATGGCTCAGCCGGTTAAGTGTCTGCCTTCGGCTCAGGTCATGATCCCAGCGTCCTGGGATCGAGCCCCGCATCGGGCTCCCTGCTCCATGGGAAGCCTGCTTCTCCCTCTCCCTCTCCCACTCTCCTTGCTTGTGTTCCCTCTCTCGCTGTCTCTCTCTCTGTGTCAAATCAATAAATAAAATCTTTAAAAAAAAAAAAAACAGACAGGATGACTTTCTCTTACCATTGCCCTCCTTGTTTTTCAATAGGCATTTTTATTCACAAAACTGATTTCCAAGTTCTTTCATCCTGATCAGAGGCCATAATCTCAGGTTGCTTACTGAGTCACATCAGGAAATGATGTAAATAAACGAAGTGCAGGAACCACACCTATAATAAATCAACAAAATAAGCACATGTAGAGGAATATTCTTTTAGAGGAATATATTTTAAAAGATGCCTTGGAAAGAATCCTTTTTTATGACACCAAATGATTAGAAACCATTTTCCATGATCTTAATTCACTTAAAGAATAATTGCCAATTGACAGTAATTAATTAGAAAACTTTTGTGTTAATTGGACAAAATTGTCTTTATAAATGAACAAAGCTGATTGGTTTTTTGCTCTATCCAAAAAAATTATGAAAAACAATAGGAAAAAAGCTTTCAAGTTGTAACACCAGCGGGGAATTATTTTGACAGCACATTTTATAAGGAAAAGTATGTTTGAAATATGCTGGCCTAGTTGTTCTTTTTCAGAACCTTATTTCTTTTTTATTTTTAGACTCTTTCCTTACTGCGTATGCTCTTGGCCTTTGAAATACACTATATTGCTTTCTAAAGTGTGTGTATATGTACCTTACTTTAAAGAAACTGAATATATGTGAGAAACAGATCTCAGAGTGAAGACCTAAAACTTTTTGGGTTGCAAAGTCTGAGGTACTGGTATGGTTTGTAGGGCCAGATTAACGAAGACCATTTGTGGGATGATGCATGGCAACTAAGTAGATCCCTATTACCAAGTCACCAAGACTAAGATGCCTAACCTGCTTCATTATCAGGTCACTCTTCATACTCCAGACAGCATACTAGAAAGGACAAGAAGGCCTAAAGTGTGACGTGTATGAAGACAACCTCAGCATCACCTGTCCGTACACAATTTTTTTCTCCCACATCAGCACCTTTTGATCAGGGCAAAGAAATCTGGAAGGAAGGAGGCTGAGATATTTAAAGTACTGTATAGCCAAGTCTTCTGAATAAAATAAAGGGCACAAACCACTATTGCTTTTATGATCAAACATAGAAAAGTGCATTTGTAGCAATGGTTACAAAGGAAATGCAAAATATTCATATGCACAACGCTAGAAAATGTTCCTAGTAATCAGGACAGACGAGTGCTGCATTCATGCCACTGCATATGATGCATGAGGTTTGCAGCAGAGGTGGCTGTAGCAAAACATGGCACCTAAAAATGATTGCAAGTGGTACAAACCCAATCCTGCAGTTCGGATCTCATACGGGAATCTTCACAGCACTCCATCTACATACAACTGTGAAAGATTTAGAAAGGCCTAGGGGTAGAGATTCCAAGTTAGGGACGTATCAGAAAGTTTCCACTTTATTCATGCTCTTGAGTTTGTTTACTGGTCACTTTTACTCCAATTATATCAGACTTAATTTGCTGTGGCCCAAGAAATACTTTTTTATATATGACCATCCAGATTTATTCAAAACATAAATTTATGAGTTTATAAAATTGCTATATATATTATATATATAATATATATGTGGTTCCCCTAAGTAACATATATGGTTATATAAATTGCTATAATATATTATATTTTATTTGGTTCTCCTAAGTGATGAGCTTCCTTTTGACATCTCATAGAAATCAGCATACTCTGATCCAAATTTTGACAGCAGTTATCTCCCACTATCTTCTTGATTTGAGTGCTATCTGGCCAGACTTCTCTAGACTTCAGCCAATCCTCTTGGCTTGCTTGACTTGAAAATCTGTCAGCTTCATCACAACTCAAAGCCTCCTGACCCATGCCTGGTCTTCCTCTCCATGCTTCCCTTGAGGGACGAAGGAGTAGAAACTTATAGTGCTGGCTATTCTTCTTATTAATGTCAAATGAGGCTAAGTAGGATTTTCCTTGTTTTCCAAAACTGAGACCCAATCAGAGGAGACTGTATAATAAAGAACCGAAATGAGACAAGCCCTTAGGGAATGCTGTAAATGTTATTAGAGAAAAGTATTCTCTTTTCCAAAGCCAAGGGATCGCTTCTCAAGAATGGGTGCCCAAAATAAAGGGAGAGAGTTTTGTTCCCCAATGGCTGTCTGCTTAGGCAGTGAACTTGCCACTGTACTACAGAGGCAGAAAGAGAATTAGGAAGAAATGGTGGAGCTAAGAAAGAGGAAGCTGAATGGAGCTCCTTGTCCTTCACCATTTGTCAGTGTCTGCTGTGAACAGACAGAAGGAACTTCATCAGTAAGAGGCTCTGGGGTAGATTGATGCTAGTGGGAAATGAGTGGCGTTGGAATAGGTCTAGCCAGAGCCTTATCTCTGATATCAAGAAATTGTGCTATTTAACACCTCTTTGGAAGGGAATCTTAACATCCAATAGGTGTCCTTCCAAAAAAGCCAGTATTTAAGTAACTGCTATATAAAAAGCAAGAGTAACCAGTTTCAGTTATCTAGAGAAACAACTATAATCAACCTAGCCAACTTGCCATCAATCCCAGTTAAGTCAAGGAACACTCCCATTTCCCCCTCTCTATTCCTCCTTTTAACTAGCCCTAGAAAATGAAAAGAAGGGAATGTGTAAATAGTGATCCTGTCAGATTTTCCCTCTTCCTGCTCCTCTTTCAAAACACTGAAGCCGTAAGAGACTTTGCCTGGGATGGTGAGAGGAAGAAGAAAAGTTTGAATCTAATTTAATATGAATGTTTATTAAATAATGGGACAGCACAATAAATACTGAAATGAAACTCTTCTAATTACTTAGAAATGACTAAGTTTATTGAAAATCCCAAGATATTAAAGGACTCACTGCATAGCAATATTTGGATAAATAAAATTGTTACTTGTTTATATCAAAAGTTGACATTTCCTAATAAACTGTTTTACTAGTTAAATAACCTTGACTATTCATTTATACTTTTTGAATTTTGGAGTTGAAAGCATGACTTTAAATTTAGACAGCTAAAGTTATAAACAATGGAAATCCATGAAGGATAGCAAAGAGCTGACAGTGTGTAAATGTTTTTCCTTCTGCTTTTAGTCAGTAAGAAGAAAAAGGGCTCTACTGCATGGATTTGAAGGTCAACGTTGTATGGTAAAAAGCTTTAACTGAATTTAGGATAGAAGGAGAATACTGAAAGAAGACCTATCTCAGGCATTAGGAGGTAGGAAATGACATTAAATGGCCAAAGCTGGATAAGACAGGTCACAAACAGGGAGTGGGATATGACAAACCTAAAGCCAAATGTCAAAAGAGAACAATTTTTAGAATTAAAAACAAACAAAAAACTAAAAAACAGAGGCACAAGGCCTGAGAGGTCCATAGACAATTATACTGAAATATTGTTGAGGCATGTTTTCATTTCACTAAATAAGTATCAATGAGTATCAAACCTGCTAATTAATGGGACTGTAAGAGTGAACATGAGTTCAGTCATTTCTTGTCCCCAAATTGCTTATAATCTAGAGAAACCAAAAGATCCTAATGTTTTCTCCCTCCTATTTCTTATCAATTAAAATGTTTTATAAGCTTTATATTACTAAAGTATTTCTGATTCTCTCAATGTGGTTTATTTTTAAAAATTTCATTTCAAATTGAGTTTTTAATCTTGTTAACAGTTAAATTCTCTCAAAATCTTGTCACTGGGGCAATGGTTTTTACAGGCAATCAATCTAAAGAGAATTAAGTCTAAAACTGACTTGGAAAGCTATAACTATATGTAGAGTCTACTGATTTTGTCTATCTGGACAACAGAATACTGGTTGCCACAACCAGGCAGAGTTGGCTTAGCAGGGTTGCTAAATATAAGTATTTGATAGTCATTCATTAACTTGGGGATTGTTCAATATGGATATATGTTGATAATTCTATCTGTCCAAACTCTATGGGTGGAAGAGGACTGTAACCATAACCCTTCAGTGAGGTTCTATTTCTGATTTCTCTTCTACAAAGTATATGGTGAGAGCTCTAATTGGGCAGGATGTCTAAGGGTTGCATTTCTTTAAAGCTTTGGTTGGGCTACGTTTTCTCTTAGAATTGCTCAAGTCTATTATGTCTTTTTTGGTTTCCATACTGTTTTATGTTGTCATGTATGGGACATATTACTACTTAAAGACAACTTTTGGTTTTTATATTTGCATTTGTTCACAATAACATCCTTGAAGTACAGAAGTTTTGCTTCGTATCATAAACTTCAAAATGTTAGTTGTTTTTTCTTTACTTATTATTGGAAATGACTACAGTTACTGTCCTCTAACACTAGTTTAGTTAAACATGCTATCTGTACTCTAATTGCTACAGATTTTCACCCTGCCACCATCACCATAAGATATCTCCTAGTGAAAAGATCTTTCACACAGTCATTTGCAACTTAGAGTTCCTTGCTGAAAACAGATTCTCCAGTGAATATGTGTATTACCATTGAATGACCTTCTTTACATACTTTGCAATTACAGTGTATACCTCTCAAATTCTCCTTCAGGATGGAGATATTCATTCCTCCAATAGACACGTGTATTGGCTGCAGATGGCTTATAATTGGTTCATTTTGGAAACTGCTCTCAGTCTGAGGAAGCTGCCTCTCCCAAGGTCATGGCCATTGCTGGTGTCAGTGACTGGTACATGCATGTCTCTGAAGTCTTGGCCTTGTAACTTTAACTTGGGACAGTTCTGAGGGAACAACTCATTCCATAGATGCCCACGGGGCTGGTTGAGTCTTCTGTTGCAACTGCATTACAGTTCAACTTCTTCCTCTGTCCTGTCCTGTTCCCTTCACTTTACTACAGTTGTTGTTCCAGTATGTCTTCCCCAGTACAACTTCTGCATACAAATTCCTATCTTAGATACTGCTTTTGAAGACCGTGACCTAAGCAATTGGTGTCAAGAGTGATTCTAAAGAGTGAACTATAAAATGGGATATTAGAGCTAGGTGACCCACTGGCCGGCCACCATGGTGAATCCTATTATTGATAGTAAAGGGGGTACTGATAAGCCCTGGTACGCTATAGCAATGCCATTATTAAACTTTAAACAGTACCGAACAAATGAAAATAAATACACTGAGTAATACAATATCTCAAGCAATTAAGAAATAAAAAAGAAGTAGTCATTATAATGTAGGAATTAGGTGTCTCTCGCGGGGTACCATCAATGCACTGGAAAAAGACAAAGACTCTGATTGATCACTGTTTTAAGGCAGTATATTAAAGTCACAATGCCTCCTTGGAAATACATAAAAAAATATTCATATTTTCTGGTGCTAGAGAGCAGAAGAAGTCTGGCTTCGATAGGGAAGAGTGGAATCCTGAGATTAAGGATGTTGATATCTGGGTCAATGGTCCCTAGAACCTTGACACTTCAGATAACCTTAAACTCTCAGGGCTTTCAGAAATGTCTCACTCCTCCCTGCTCAAAGACTACCATTGTATCTGTACTTAATGATGATGCAGACACCTCTGCTTGCAAGACAACACATTCCTTTCTCAGGCTATGCCTCCACTTCTGCTCCTTGCCAGATTAAGTTGGCTTGGGAAGTGCTGGGTCTGCTAAAGGAGAAAAAAATCACTAAGTGCCAAAGAAACTGCAGGACCTAGCCAAGATTACAGATAGGACCCTGGACAGTATAGATGGGATTAGATCTGAGGGTGCTAGATCAAGGATAACAGACTATATAGTTACATAAGTAAGAGTTTCCTCACATAGAAACACTCCCCTGTCACATAGAATTTAACCCTTTGACAAAAGACACTGGAAAATGGTGCCAATTACTATTGGGTGGCTTGTGAAAGGCTGGAAAAAGTGATTGCCCTCACTAAATAAAGAGAAATTGCAGAGATACCCTGGTAAACAGTGAAGAAAAGATCAAATGCTCACAAACATGGGCAATTAGAGTGCATATAATACATAAATCTGTGAAACCTTATGGGAACCCTGAGTGCAATTCATTTAGCAAAGTGGGAAGAAAAGTGTTAGTGAAGAGTACACCGGTATCGTAAATATCCATGATGGCTATCCCCTGTAGGCTAGGAATGATTTTAAAAGATGATATTATCTGATTGAAAGAAAGGTGATGGAATGCCACATTAATAGAGGCCAGGTGGCAAGGCTTAATTGTCAGGAGAAAGATGAGTGAAATTTTTGAAATATGTGTCAAAGTCAGAGAGGAAGCCAGGAATTGAACCAACCATCACTATGGTAACTGTTAATAGAACACAGGGCTTCTGGAAAAAAGCTATATGGTAGCCAGCAGTGACACTGCTGGATTTATAAAATAAAACAAAGTAAAACAAACATTATCCATACTGGTTGAAAAGGAAATCAAGAAAAACAGCCTCAATAAAAGTCATAATGTTTTGCCCAGTTTGTACACTCATCAGTTTATAGACCAAGAACTCACAGAGTGAATGGGAGGCTGGGTCTCCAGTACCCTGTAACATCATAGGAAATATGTAATGATTCTCTCAGTTCTTCCCCAAAGGAATCGGCGAATATTAACTCAATAATCATTTCCTGGGAGTATATGGCAGAGAGATAATAAATGGATAATTAACGAACCTGGCCCAGGTTCATTTCACTCTGGTTTCACTTGTTCCACAGACACACCAGTTAGTAATTTTCCAAGTCCTCAAACATATAATCAAAATGCACATCTTATTTGCTAGTTGGTATAATCCTTTGTTCTGGTTACTACTGCTATAATAAATTATCCCAAAGCTTAGTGGCTTAAAATAATCATTTTATTTCTCTCCTATTTTGTGGATCAGGAATTCAGGAAGAACTCAGTTGGGCAGTTTTTAACTCAGGACTTCTCGTGCTGGTGTGGTCAGATGCTGGCTGAGGTTGTAGTCATCTGAAGACTCAACTCGATTAGATATCTAAGATAACTCACTCACCTGGATACCATATGATACAGGCTATTGGTTAAGAGCTCAGGTGAGGGGCGCCTGGGTGGCTCAGTTGGTTAAGCGACTGCCTTCGGCTCAGGTCATGATCCCGGAGTCCCGGGATCGAGTCCCGCATCGGGCTCCCTGCTCAGCAGGGAGCCTGCTTCTCCCTCTGACCCTCCCCCCCTCATGTGCTCTCTCTCTCTCATTCTCTCTCTCAAATAAATAAATAAAATCTTTAAAAAAAAAAAAAGAGCTCAGGTGAGGATGTCATCTATAGTAGTACATGCTGACACTCTAGAGTATTTGGAATTCTTACATGATAGCTGTTTTTTCCCAAGGCAAGCATTTCATGGGAAATAGGTAGACAGTGCATGGCCTTTTCTGACATAGCCCTGAAAAGGATAAAGCATTACTTCCACTACATCATCTAGTGATCAGGGTTAAGTACAGGCAGCCTTTGCTTTGCATGGTTCTGATGTGCACAAATTTCAGTTACCAGAGTTTATTTAGATAAAATCAATCTCCCAAGAACATGGCTCAAGTTTCAGTTACCATGTTATATTAACTGTAATTCCGTAAAGCACAAACTTTGCTGCTAGCTCTTCAGTCCCCAAATCACTGTGTAAATAACAGATGCATATTATAACCAATGACCAATCAGCAAATGATCTTTGAGCATCAATTATTCAGTTCACATGCAGACATAAAAGCATGTCGTTGTGTTACCTCCTACTTTCCTAGTGATAAACTCATGGTATTTTTTTTTTTAAATGGATCATCGAGAGAGAGAGACTTAGGCAAAAAAGATGAAAGTGTTTGAAGTAATAGAAAGTAATAATGCTTGATGTGACATTTGAGTATACGTAAATAAAGTTAGAGAAGCGATACCTGACCATGAGAATGTTAACATTACTGTCATTAGAGAGACTCTAGATATACACCCAGAGAGGAATTTGATGAAGGAGAATTTATCAACAGAGTAAGGAAAGTGGGTGTGATGAAAAGATGAAGATGTCTCAGAGGAAGTGATGCTGGCAAAATCCTCACAATAAAGGAAAATTTCAAAATATTTTATTGAAATTGAAAGACCAAAGGATAAAATATTGGAAGCTGATGCAAACTTAGAAAGAAGCATGGCAATTCACCAAGGCACAGAGAAGATGCCCATTCCATATATTTAGTTATACACTAAGAAGAGAGCAAGTATTGTTCAAACTACTTCTAAGTTTTTTTAATCAATCTTTTCAGAGAATTGTAGATTCAGATGCAGTGCTATGAAATAATCAAGACGGGGCCCCTGGGTGGCTCAGTCGGTTAAGCTTCTGCCTTCTGCTCAGGTCACGATCCCAGAGTCCTGGGGTTGAGCGCCGCATCTGGCTCTCTGCTCAGTGGGGAGTCTGTTTCTCCATCTCCCCCTGTTCATGCTCTCACTCTCACTCTCACTCTCTCTCTCTCTCTCAAATAAATAAAATCTTAAAAAAAAGAAATAATCAGACAGATCCCATGTGCCCTTTATCCAATGGTAAACATCTTCCGAAACTATATAATACACTATCACAACCAGAATAATAAATTTAAAAAAATTTAATTCTCTGAAATATTTCCATTCAGCGGAGTATGTCATCTGATAGAATCCTACATTTTTTATGAAAAATCATTAGGAACTGCCAAGAAATTCACATCTAGAATATAAATAAGCAAGAACTTAAAGGTATTTGAAGCTATAAGATGTCTAGCATTAGAGAACATTATAGCCTTCATTAAAGGGTGGATTCTAATGAGGGGTTGAATGAATTGTGTCTCTCCCATCCCACACACCTCAACCATAATATGTCTGGAATTATTTTGTTTTTATCCTTCCTGTCATGTTTTACGAAAAAGAAAACATGGTAAGATAAAAATTGCATGGTACTGAGATTTCAGGACAGTTCTTTTAAACTTACTTTTTTGTTTATCTGTCCAGTTTAATAAAAGTGATTATATTTTACTTGTACAAGTGTTCTAAGATGGAAAGGTTTATGTTTCCCCTACTTTGCCTATATAATGTCTTTAACAAAGAAGCTCATTTTATTCACTTATATTAAGATACTGTGAGTAATTTTAAAAGTAGAAAAAGATTCACTTCACAGAGCAGATTTTATTAGCTCTTATTTTTCAGTATTTAGGAATAATTAATTGTATATGAATTTACATTATTATTTTGGAATTTTGAAGAGCACCACAAGTGATGATATTAGTTTTACAAATTTAAAAAAATGGAAATTGGAGCTGTAGAAGGACAGGAGAGATCTGAGTTCTGTGTTACCATCTGTGTGCTCCTCTCTATCCATGATGACTTACTGTCACCATTAGAATGTCAGTGCTCAGGAAAGCATAGGATACAAATTAATCACCATAAGAAGGTATTACTCAGGCAACTCGTCTTGAACAATATCAATATTGAGTTGAGTCTGCAAAAAAATGATGAAGACAAAGGGAAGAGACTCTACCAATATGCTTTTTACACCCTTAAAAGACCTACTGAAACTTTTACTTTCATTTATTTTCACCTTGCTGTGTGACTTTGGCCAATGTACTTAACACCTTTAGTCAGTAGTTTTCTCATCTGTAAAATAGAGGTAATAATAGTATTTACCTCAAATGTTATCTTGAGAATTAAAAGAAATATTGCTTGTGAAATGTTTAATACAAGGCTTGGCAAAAAGTGTTCTGGTAGTTATTGCAGCCTATGAATGAGCTCTGAGTTCAGCCAGCAGTCACTTAAAAAAAAAAAAAAAAGCAAACTATAATGTGATATGATAAGTATTACAAAAACCATTTGATGTAGTACACAGCCAGAAGCCACTTTACCTATTGACCATGATCTGCTTTCTGAGGCAGCCAAGTGAATAACCTCTCATCTTGGCTTTTAAAAAAATCAAATTGGTGCCCACATTATCATAACGATGCAAAAAATATCAGGGTCAAAATAATAGAGGAAAATTATAGGTTGGGAAGTCATTAAGAAAAACTGCAAACACAGATAAAAGCCAAGGGAGTAGTATACTCTGTGTGTCAGCTTTTCAAGCACAGTGCCTAGTAAAGAAAGACCTAAAAGAATATATTCTTTTCCATGGTCATCAGTCCTTGGAAATAGGAGCCCTTTCCTCATTCTAACAGAATCATCATTAGAGCAGAAAAATTTGGTCTGCAGTTGCCTCCCTCAATGTGTCCTTTTGCTTAAACTTTGAAATGTAGGAAACTGAAAAGATTCAATAAAAATTCAGCATACAGGCTTTAAGAAGCATTATCAACCTAAAATGTGGGAGAAAGTACATGGTATTGAAAAAGATTCTGCTAAATAATTTTGGCACAAGGCAAAAAAGACAAGCATCATTTGGAACAATATTTTAAATTGCCATTTTTTTCCTTTTCAGTATATTGAATTAATTATCTTATTAAATTAAATAAGAGATGGAAGGTGAGATGACATAATTTAATGTAGAAGGAAATGTGACTGAGGGAGTGAGCTGGATGAAACATACTTATTTAAGGAAAATAAAAGAATTAATACCTGCATTATAGTTAGGGAGGTAGAGATAAACTAAATAATCAGACAAGTAATGTGGAAAACAAATCTGACACACTCTCCCATAAAGATAAGTAATTGGCTAAAGATACTTCAATGATCAGAGAGAGAGGACTTCTATAAATCAGTAATAAAAATACAGACATCCCAAAATAAAAATGGGAAAAATAAATGAACAAGCACTTTCCAAAAAGATACATAATGATCAATACATATTTGAAAAGATGCTCAATATTATCATTCATCAAGGAAATGCAGATTAAAACTACAAAGAGGTACTACTGCACACCTTTTGAAATGACTAAAATTTATAAAGCTGGCCATACTAAATATTGGCAAGGATGTGAAGCAAATGTAATTCTTATACACGGCTAGTGAGAATATAAAATGGTACCATTTTGTAAGACTATTTGACATTTTCTAATAAACACAAACACAACACATATGATGTATGCAATGTCCATGACATAGCAATTCCATTACTAGGTATTATGAAAAAATATTTTTATATACACAAAAAGCTGTGTACAAGAATGTCATAGTGACTTTATTCATAATGGTTAAAGACTGAAAGCATCCCAAATGTCTGCCAAGAGAAAAATGGATACCTAAATTGTATTCATACAATGGAATACCACTTAGTAGTAAAAAAATTATAAACTACACAACATGAATGAGTCTTCTAAATATCGTGTCAAATAAAATAATACAGACACGAAAGAATGAATGATATATGATTTCATATATATATATATATATATAAAGGTCAAGAACAGGCAGAACTAACCTATGGTGTTAGAAGTTGAAATAGTGCTAACTTCGTGGATATGGTTGGGATTGACAGGAAAGGTCATGAGGGAACTTTCAAGTATGATGGAAATATTCTGTACTGTGATTTGGGTGGTGTCTTATGCTGAGTATAATGCAGTATAATAAAACTTATCATTTTAAGCACATCATTTGGTAAGTTTTGACAAATGTGCTAGATCATAAAACCATCACCACAATCATGACTTATATCTATTCTGTTCTATATGGTGGTCAACAGCCACATATGCTAGTGAGGACTTGATACTAAGAAATGCTTTAAGTGTAGAATATACTCTGGGTTTTAAAGATTTTGTAAAAAAATGTGAAATACTCATTAATAATTTTTACATTGGTTATATGTTGAAGTGATAATATTTTGTGTATACTGAGTTGCACAAAATATATTATTAAAATTAGTTACACTGGTTTCTTTTTTCTTTTTTAATATGGCTACTACAAAATTTACAATTCCATATATGGCTTGCATTACAGTTCTAATGAGAAGTGTTACAAGAACATTTAATGATTTCATTGATATGGTTTGTTTTAGCCATTATTTCCCACCACCTATCCCCTGCATTACAGAGATCATGTATTTTACTTCTACATATGTTTACTTCTACATAGTTATTGTTTTTTGCTATAAGGAGGCAGTTATATTTTACAGTACATTTAAAAAATAAACAATGTCTTTTGCAATTAATTGCATAATTACTGTATAGGGTGCCCCCAATTTTTCTTCTGCCAGAAAAACTTTTTAAACATATTCTGTGATGCAGGTCTGCTGCTCCACACATTTTTTTTTTCTTTGTCTGAAATGTCTTTATTTTGCTTTTATGTTTTAAAAAATTATTTTTGCTCACTATCAAATCTGAGTTTGGCAGTTATTTCTTTTAGCACTTTAAATATATCACTTCATAACTTTAATCCTTTTCTGTTCTTACCTTTTGTTCTCTGACTACTTTTAGACTTTCTCTTTATCATTGGTTTTTAAAAGTTTCATTTCAGGGTGGCTTGGTGTGGTTTTCTTTATGTTTATACTGCTTTGATTTCTTAGAGTTTCTAGGATATTTGGTTTTATAGTTTCCATCAATTTCTTTTCATTTATTTTTTTATTTTTTGCTTTTTCCTCTCTGCTTTCTTTTCTTTCCTCTCTGAGAATTAAATTATGAATATTACAATACATTTAATATCATTCCTCAGGTCACTGATCTGCTAGTTGCTTTGTTTATATTTCTTTTCTATGTACTTCATTTTGGATAGTTTCTAATGCTAAATCTTTAAGTCTATTGATTTCTTCTTCAGTATCTAATAATTGCTAATTTCATTATTTTTTTCCACTTCCAGTATTGAATTTTATCTCTCTGGAATTTCCCTTTGTGTTTTTTGTTCATTTTTATTCACTGTACTCTCTTAGCAGGTTTGTGTTTTCCCTTTACTTTTCTGAATATATGGAACACATTTTATTTTTTTGGATCTGTTTTAAATAAAATTATAATTAGAACTTACAATTTAAAAATTACTTCATCTATGTAATTTTTGAGTTTGTCTTTATTGATTGAATTTTATCATTATGGGTCATAATTTCCTGTTTCCTAGCAAGTTTGGAAATTTGGATGCTGAACGGTATAAATTTTATGTTTTTGAGTTCTTGCTGTTACTGTGTTCATGTAAATAGTGTTGGACTTTTTTGGCACATTAAGTTATTTGGAATTTGTTTAATACATCCCGAGGTTTACTTTTACGCTTTGCTGGCCAGTGCTTGCATTCTTTAATCCAGGGCTAATTGAGCTCTACTACTAAGGTGATATTTTCTGAGAATTCTGTCTGATGCCTTATTTATTGAGATTTTTCCGTTTTTGGCTGGTAGTAATATGAACTATTACTAGACATGTGTGAGATTTGGAAATTGTTCAGTTATCTCTTTTCTGGAAGGTCTTTCCCCGACCTGTGTAACTTCCTTTATCACATGCATTGAGTTGTACTCAGCTGAAGAGTTGAGGATCTTCTTCAAATCTCTTTACCCTTCCCTCTGTGCAACAACCCCTCTCCGTTATTGAGTCACAAATTATAGGCACCATGGCCTCCATAAACTTTGATCTATGTCCCCTCATATAAATGACCACCACATTCTTTGTAGGTTTTCTCTCTCTCCCTGCACTCCCTGCACTACAACCCCAAAACTTCTTCTAGGCAGGAAGCTGAGGTGATCAGAGGGTTTACTTCATCTGTTTTCTATCACTCAGGCATCACCATCATATGCTACCTGTTGCCCAGTATTTGAAAAATATGGTTTCTCATATTTTATTCAATTCTCCTGTTGTTTGAGGCAGGGACATAAGTCTTTTTATTTCATACAGACCTAAGTTAAAATCATAATTATCCTTTGATTTATTTCCATAGTTAGCAGATTATACATTCAGGTACTATTTTTAAGAGGTTCAGAAATTCTTATTAATTGATGTACAGAATGCAGAAAAACTGTGCCCCAAAAACTGTAAACATTGAATAGAGAACCATGAAAATAAATAAAAAGTTGAAAAATAAGCTGGTAAATATTTAAATATTTGCATGGATAATTTATCAGCTTGTCACTTGGCAAAATTTTGGATTCAATATTAGGAAGTGCCTTTTGAGAGTAGAGATTGTTAAGAGATAATGTAGGTTACTGAGAAAAGTTGTTCTAATATTATTTTCCCTAGAAATAAATGTTTTAAATAAAGTTTTGTGGAAGAATAAGACTGAACAGGATAAATGAATTTTTTCCAATTTCTCTATTTTTGTAACATGCTTTCTCTCAGTCATCTAAGAATGCTTAATAAGCTAATTTCCATTTTTACTGATTAGCCTTCACTGTGCCTGGCTCACTAAATAATCCAGTCACCATCTACACTTTGAGAATGATGAATTGTGACACATATTCTTCCTAACCTTCTTCTCCAGGATTTCATTTTCATCAAAGTCTTCTTAATGAAAAAAATAACTTCTTTATCAAGGTATGACATTATATAAAACTTCAGTGAAAATGAATATTCTGTATGATTGAAACTTCTCTTTGTTTATCCACACTCTAAAATGTTAAGCAGTTGTATTTTGCATCTTTTTTTCTGTTTAATTGTTAAACACAAAGCTATTTGATATCCGTGGTATCAGAGTTACTCATTTGTGAACACCAAAAGCTGTACAATATTCTCAGGTACAGTGTGTGGGGCTCTTGACTCCTTTCCAGAGGGCTAAGATTATGGAAATTAGATTTCTGGATGAATGTCTAATTACTGCTGAGGTGAATGCCTATGAAACTGTGTGCAATGCTTTAATCAGAAAACTAAAGATGATATTAAAAGTTTTATTCATTAATTCATGTGTTCAATAAATATTTATTGCATACTTACTATGCTTCAGAGACTGTACATCTGAGTCTTTAATGATAAATATAAATGTCAATTATAAATATTGAGGCTTGGTTAACATTAACACCCTTATTCTCTGCATTTAATTTTCCATAATGGGTCAGCTATATTATATTTAATATGTAGTAGTAAAACTGAATTTTTTGTCAAGAACTCTTTACTACTCTAATTTACCCTATTTACTCTTCTAATCCTAGGTATAAATTATCGAAGTGCTTGAAGTGCAGTTCTGGGTAGTTTTGAAATAATAAATTTAAATAGTGATAGAATGTAGCTTACCTAGTATGGTTTAAAAAAAATAAGCATGATTGATTTGACTGCAGCACAAATGAAGCCTCACTTTTCATTTTCCTAAAGCCCTAACTTTACACTGGCTCTTTGGATAGTATGAGTCCTAAACATCACTACTAGAGTAATACTAATGAGTGAAGGTGTTTTTTACAACTACAGTAAAAGGGGAGACTCAGAAAGAAGCTTCTTCCAGCAAACCTCCTCCTACAGATGTGATCTGGTTTATGGTGGCTATTTGGCATTGCACATTTTTTACTACAAGTCTCAAAAAAACATCTTGATAGAGTATTTCTGTAAGTAGTTTCAGAGGATTATTTATGGCTCTGCAAAGATGCCAGATTGCCTCATTTTGAGACAATTAAAACAGGCCTTTAGGCAGCCATTATTTGCATCTTTAGGAGAAAAACCCATTAGCACAAGGCCAGGGGTTCATTGGGGCTTGGAGAAGCTACCTTGAATAATAATCCTGGACCCCAGTCAACTCCAGCAAGCAAAGCCAGTGATGTCTGTTAGAGCAGTCTGCATGTAGACAGACGGGCACAGAAACAGAAGCTGGGAGTCTTTTAGGATGATAACTAATATATTTTTTATGAGGCAGACTGAAATGAGACTCCAGAGAGAGCAACGGAAAAGACTGATCAGAAAGAGTAAAATTGGTGACAAGAAGATTGGAAAGTAGAATTCATTGTAAAACATATAAATCATGGGGAAGTCTGTGCACAGAAACAGACTAAACTCCAGAAACCCACATTTTGCTAGAGGTCAGCTTAATGAATTATCAATGTGAGCACTTAAAATCTTTAATATTTTACCACATATGGGGGAAGACCAGTTGTTGACTAGAAAGAAAATATCATCTCTGTCAGTAGATTCAACGTCGTATTAGGAAATATCCACTCGCAGATTTGGAATAAAGAAGACAGGAAGAATTCTTTCAAAAGCACAATTAAAAAAAAAATTAACAGTTCTTGGTCTCTGTGTTAGCAGCTAACATACAAACTGACCCACTCACATAGCCAATATTGACATCGATATTCCCACTTCCTGAAATAGACTTAACTAATGTTAGATGAAATGCAACCAATGTATTTTAAGAGTCAAGAGCTAGCTGTTCTAGTAGGGATAGACATGGTGAGGGGGACAGATGAAGTGAAGAGACCATTTTTCTTCTTTTTAAAAAATGTTCCCTGTTCTTGGCCTAGCCACCTCTTCTCATATAAAGTTCTACAAATAAACTATTCCAAAATCTGCTATGTTCAGGTACTATGCCAGGCACTGGAAAAACAAAAATATTAAAAATTTGGTCTTTTTCCTCAAAGAGCTCATAAATGAGGAAAGAGACAAACAGTGGGAATTGTGTTTGATAAGTATAATGCATGTCTTAGGTTCTTATGCCAGCAATATAGAGGTGAAATATGAGATAATATATTTCATTCCTTCTTCATGAGTTGGAATACTTGCCTGAAGAAACAGAATGCTAGAAAATTTCATCCGTTCAATCTCCCTAGCCCAAATACAAATGTAAAATAAAGTCTAAAAACTAGTGTTGTTTATTTCTAAAAAAATCAGAGAAAATGTGACAACTTACAAAGCTATTTATTCTAAAGACTATATATACTTTTTAATTAGGAATACTCACCTAAATCTCATCTACTGTAACAGGTTCATTTTGTGCTGTTCAAACTTCATTTTAAAAAAAAAGGCAAAATGAACCAACCAACAATAAAACACTTGATTACAGATGCAACCTAGATGGAATAGGATTTTGTAAATAGTTTTATGGTGTTTTCATGGACATGTAAGACTCTAAGAACAAGTATCTCACTAGCAAAAGAATATATATATAATATTAGTTTTTGTATTTTGAAACAATGTAATATAAGCTATGTATACGGTATACAGTATATGCACAATATATACTCATATGTAAATATGTATATCTTTATGCATATACATACACACATATACACAGACATATTTATGAAATAGAAGGCTGACATAGAAAACTAATGAAGTTATTGCTCATACCTATCAAAATTTAAGGGGCATACTTCACAGAACTAGAACAAATAATTCTAAAATTTGTATGGAACCACAAAAGATCCTGAATAGCAGAAGCAATCTTGAGAAAGAAGAACAAAGATGGAGATATCATGCTCCCTGATTTCAAACTATACAACAAAGCTATAGTAATCAAAACAGTATGGTATTAGTACAAAAACAGACACACAGACAAAAGAACAGAATTGAGAGGCCAGAGATAAACTCACACACATATGAAAAATTAATCTATGACAAGGGAGCCAAGAACATACAATGGAGAAAGAGCAGTCTTTTTAATAAATGTTGGGAAAAGTGGACAGTCACATGCAAAAGGATAAAATTTGACCATAATCTTACACCATACACAAAAATGAACTCAACATGGATAAAAGATTTGAATGTATGTCCTGAAACCATGAAAGTCTTAGGGAAAAACATGGGTGGTAAACTCCTTGACATCAGTCTTAGCAACATATTTGTGGATCTGTCTCCAAAGTCAAGGGAAACAGAAGCAAAAGAAAATAAATGGGTCTACATCAAACTAAAAAGCTTCTATATAGCAAAAGAAACCATCATCAAAACAAAAAGGTAATCTGCTAAATGGGTGAAAACATTTGAAAGCCATAGATTCAATAAAGGGTTAATATCTAAACTATATAAGAAATTCATACAACTCAACACCAAAGGGGGAAAAAAAACCTGATTAAAAAATGGGCAAAGGGGGACGCCTGGGTGGCTCAGTTGGTTAAGCATCTGCCTTCGGCTCAGGTCATGATCCCAGGGTCCCGGGATCGAGCCCCCAGTTGGGCTCCCTGCTCAGCGGGGAGCCTGCTTCTCCCTCTCCCTCTGTCTCTCCCCCGGTTTGTGCTCTCTTGCTCTCTCTCTCTCACGAGAAGATGTTCAATAGCACTAATCTTCAGAGAAATGCAAATCAAAACCACAACATGATATCACCTTATGCCTGTCAGAATGGCTATTACAAAAAAGAAATAACAAGTGTTGGTGAGGATGTGGAGAAAAAGAAACCCTTGGGGCACCTGGGTGGCTCAGTTGGTTAAGCGTGACCTTTGGCTCAGGTCATGATCTCAGGGTCCTAGGATCTAGCCCTGCACTGGACTTCCTGCTCAGTGGGGAGTCTGCTTCTCCCTCCCCCTGATCTTGTGCTCTCACTTGCTCGTGCTCTCTCTCTCTCTCTCTCCCCCCTCAAATAAATAAAATCTTTTACAAAAGAAAAAGAAAAAGGAACGCTTGTGCACTATTGGTGGGAGTATAAATTGGTACAGCCACAGTGAAAAAACATGGAGGTTACTCAAAAATTAAAAATAAAACTACCATATGATCCAGTAATTCCACTTCTAGGTATTTATCTGAAGAATACAAAAATACTATTTTGAAAAGATATATGCACCCCTATGTTTATTGCATCATTATTTTCAATAGCCAAGATATGAAGACAACATCGTGTCCATTGATGGATGCATGGGTAAAGAAGATGTGGTATCCATATATACAATAGAATACTGTGCAGCCATAAAAGAGGATGAGTCCTTGCCATCTGAGATGACATGGAAGATCTAGAGGGTATTATGCTAAGTGAAATAAGTCAGGCTGAGAAAGAGAAATACCATATGATGTCACTTATATGTGGAATCTAAAGACAAAGCAAAAGGATAAACAAAAAATGAATAAAAAACAAAACAAATGAATAAACAAACAAAAGGCAGAATCAGATTACAAATAAAAAGAACAAACTGGTGTTTGCCAGAGGGGTGGATGGTGGGGGAGATGAGCAAAACATGTACAGGTAAGTACTCGATACAGGCTTCTAGTTATAGAATGAATAAGTAACAGGAATAAAAGACCCAGCATTGGGAATATAGTCAACGACATTGTAATAGAGTTGCATGGTGACAGATGGTAGCTACACTTGCAGTGAGCATAACATAAAGTATAGAGAGGGTGAATCATTATGTTATATATCTGAAACTAATGTAACATTACTTGTCAACTATACCAAGTTTAAAAAAAAATGAGTACAGGGAATATATAAAATGCAATGGTATAAGAAGCTGATTTTTTAAAAGATTTTATTTTTATTTGAGAGTGAGCAAGAGAACACAGAGGGAGAGAGCACACAGAGGGAGAGGGAGAAGCAGACTCCCTGCTGAGCAGGGAGCCTGATGTGGGGCTCAATCCCAGGACCCTCGGACCATGACCTGAGCCGAAGAAGACCTGAGCAGACACTTAGCCGACTGAACCACCCAGGTGCCACAGAAGCTGATTTTTTTTTTTGATTGAACCCATATTCCACAATTCTCCATGTCTTCCTACTCACTTTTCAATTTCCAACCTCAAGTCCTTTAAAAAAATATTCTTCTGCCTTTTTAATGTCAACTACCAAACCAAAGCTGTTGAACTCTGTATGGCTTCTAGATAAAGTACATCTTACTATTTGGGAGTAGTAATATAAATCCAAATGTTTTGCCTCCAACACCAAGGCTGAGAAGATTTTGTCAAGATGACTGCTGATATCCTGATCTCTGTTCTATACTAAACAGGACATACTGAATATGAATAGCACTAGGGAAGGGAACAACAAGAGCACTATGAACCAGAGACCCAGATCCTAGTGGGAACTGCTGGCACAGACAAGCAAGATCCAGAATCAAAGGCAAAAATAATGGAACAAATATTAATCAGCTTTTATCATAAAGGAAAGGAATTTTTCTTTCCAACTTGTTTTATAGTCAGACTGTGTCTTGAGT
Source organism: Mirounga angustirostris (assembly GCF_029215605.1). Classification (NCBI taxonomy): domain Eukaryota; kingdom Metazoa; phylum Chordata; class Mammalia; order Carnivora; family Phocidae; genus Mirounga; species Mirounga angustirostris. Next base: position 109,471,503 of record NW_026991711.1, on the reverse strand, counting down.
GGCAGGACCTGTGTGGCTGTGGCTTAAGATAATTCTAACAGATGTCCTGCAGGTGCTGTTGATGTAACATAAAATAGAACAGGTATTAGAACATAGAACAGTATATTAGAATCAGGGTTCTAATACCAATTTTACCACTTATTCGCCATAAATTTAGAAAACCATTCTTCGAAATCAGCTTATTTTTTTCAATAGGCAAAATCTCATGAGATTGTGATGACAATCAAGGGGGATATTAAAAGTAAAACAAGTTATCAGCATTTAATACATTCTTTGTCTTCTTCTTTTCTAATAAATAGTATACAGAAGAAGGACTGGGATTTTCAGGTGCCTCCTCTAGCTACTAGCTGCTGATTTATTGATGTGCTTAGCAACATTCAAAATGTTGTGTTAGAGAAGTAGAAGATGCAATAGGTACACAGAATCTGGTTACAAAGAAATGGCATCTGGGATGGATTGCTACATCACCCAGTAAGATAATTCCTTTTTATTTGATCCCCAATGTTTGTGGGTTTCACACTTGTGATTAAGGGGATAAGAAAGTGCTTTAGAAACAAGGAGAGAGCTGCTCAGCACAAGTAAAGAACACCTGCCTCATCTTGCCACCAACTTGCTTGCACCACTCATGCCATCTCGGTGGTTCTTGGCCCTCCTTATTTAATATACCTCAGCACCTCACCCTCTCCTGCTGCTGGTAAGAAAAACGAATTTTTGTTTAAATACCATCTTAAGTAAATTAGTGTGTATAAGCATGACTTGTATGATTATAGCAGTTAGTAATTAGTGTAAATAGAGATGTCACAATTAGCAAACATCATTAAAGCATACAAGTATAGAAAAACCTGTATTTTTTTTTTAAAGATTTTATTTATTTATTTGACAGAGAGAGACACAGCGAGAGAGGGAACACAAGCAGGGGGAGTGGGAGAGGGAGAAGCAGGCTCCCTGTAGAGCAGGGAGCCCGATGCGGACTCGATCCCAGGACCCTGGGATCATGACCTGAGCCAAAGGCAGTCGCTTAACCAACTGAGCCACCGAGGCGCCCTGTATTTTTTTTTTTTTTGCAAGAAAAAAAAGTGCATTACATGACTTCCCCAATCACCTTTTGGAACAAACTTGACATCAAACATATTGTACTTCTATCTAGAGAAAAATTATTACACAGGAATTTGTTTAGGAGTATTTTTCTTAACAAATTTTAAATAATTTTTAAAATCCAGAAAAATAAAATGCCAAAAACAAAATTTTTCTCCTCCTTTCTTCCTGTTTCCATGTGAAAGAACTGTCTATCACTTATACTGTCTCTCGGAGGGAAGTTTTATTTATGGTTTCACCCTTCTTAGTGCCCTAATGGAAACTGACTTTTTGTGTTTATCATATACTACCTTATATTGCTATTAAAATGTATGAATGCCAAATTTTTCCACCTACACTACAAGCTCTTTTGAGTATAGGAACCTTATACTTTTATATTCTTTATGCTCACAGCCCCAAAGATGATGCCTTCCAAATATCCAGTAGTAGCTGAGTCAATTTAAAAAAAAAACAAAAAACTGAGTAAAATGTTTATGCTAGTAGTAATTATTTAAATAAGTTTAATTTGTCTCAATAGATCAAATCTATATAATCAAAGAATAACTGTATATTTATATATATAATTTATATATATATAGATAACTGTATATCTATATATAGATAACTGTATATATATAGATAACTGTATATATATAGATAACTGTATATATATATAACTGTATATCTATATATAAAATCTATATAATCAAAGAATAATCTGTTCAGCATTTTTAAAGTACAAAAAAATATTTTGTTGTACACTAGCCCTTTGTGTCTTTATAACTGCCTCATGAAGAAATTATTTATACAAATGTTGAGGGCAAAAACTCAAAGAAGTTAGAGACAATGTGAAGTTATAGCATGTCATTCGGAATGCAACTGGTGGAGGTACAAATTAAATTCAAGAACTTCAGTTATTGAATACCTAAAAATCTGATTCTATTTAATTACACATTAACTATATTTTTAAAAATATATGAATGAGAGTTTATGTAAAAAAAGGAAGTCTAACTAGCTTTGTGAAAAATAAATACATCTTTGAAAGAACACTTTTTCAAGAAAATATATACGTTTGGTTCTCGTCATGTTCTGTAAAGTTGCTGCAAACGGTGAATTAGGAAATCCTGAATCACTGCTCCTTGAAAAAATGCAGTGTTAGATGCCTACAAGCCATGGCCACAACATTTTTGCACACATAACCTTGTTTTACATGTCTTTTGTTTAAAAACACCTTATTTAATACATATTGTTGATTCATTGACATTGAACCCACAGTCAACAGCACAATAACCCATGCCTGAACAAAGCTTGCCCAACACACATAGTCTCAGTAAGCACATCACAGCCTTTTGTAATTAGGAACAGTAGACAGCACTCAACACTCTGCTAGGTGGCCATTTTAAGCAGTGACATTAATAATAAAATATGAAAAATAACATGGCAATAAATAACCCACAAAAAGTACACTTGTTTATAATTTAAGAACCAAAACAAGAAGGCAAACTATCTCCTGATTTGATCTTAGATGGGAAAGCACATGTTGGGTGCTTTTTTTTTCTTTAATTTTCTCAGAGAATTGTTTTTCCTTTCAACTCATCCTTTATATTCTCTACCCCATCTACAACAAAACAACACCAACAACTTTCATAACTATTTAAAACTCTATTGTTCATGTAAATAAGACTTGATGTTAATTATCTTTGGCAGAACTCTATCTTTTGTTGGGAACCTCTCATTCATTTAACCTTGCCCTTAACACCAGTGCCTTAGATGCCAAAACATGGTTTAAACTCATCGCTTCCAGTTAATAACGTTTAAATTTCATAGTGAACCATGGACCCCTTTTAACCTGTCCCAATTTTAAATTGCCTCTCATATTATAAGTGTGTAGATTTCCTTTTCTTACATTTTTTTTTAAGAAAGAAAGTTGTTTTTAAGATTTCATTTATTTATTTGACAGAGAGAGCAAGAGAGCACAAGCTGGGGGAACAGTAGAGGGTGAGGGAGAAGCAGGCTCCCCGCCAAGCAGGGAGCCTGATGTGGGGCTCAATCCCAGGACCCTGAGATCATGACCTGGGCTGAAGGCAGATGCTTAACCATCTGAGCCACCCAGACGCCCCTCCTTTTCTTACATTTTTGTATGTCTATTAAATTAGCTCTTTTTTTCCACTGCTCTACCATGAAACCTCTCTGAGTTTGCATTCTCTGAATTTGAAATTAACCTTCAGCTATTATTTGAAAAGTATTTATTTAGGTGAATTTGAAATACATATTTACTTTCTGTACTAGGACACTGAAACTCCAAAAGAAACTATTTTACCCCCAAGTCTGTATGTTACCTAAAGCACTTTGAACATTACTCTCCTCTGCAACTCAACAGTGCTGTCACTTGACCTCATTCCCTTGTTGAAATGGGATTCATTTTGGTCAGAATTAAAGTTCTTTTAATTGATATTTATATAAATTTTCAATTCGATTTGATCTCCTATGATCACCCTTGTGGCATAGATAGAGATTATACACTTTGGTGAAGTTTGTTCTGTAAAACCTCACAGATTATTATCACTACTCTCTCATTTAGAAAATTGGGAAAATTGTTCTGGGATGTGTCGGCAGCAAAAATATATTAATATTTTATAGTTTTGTATCATTAGAGGAAATAGAAGCTTTTGAAATATCATTTTGTTAATCAGTTGATCTTTCCCCTCAATAATTGGGTCTTTCAGTTTACTTCTAAATTTACTGGTTATGGTTTTTCAGGTAATATAAAGTAAAATTCATTTAATAAAAAATGACATTTGAAAATAATAGATTTTTTTCTTGTATTGAATTCAATTCTCTCAATACTCTTAGTGGCTAATTCATTGCTACTATCATTTAAAACTTTGATCTTCTAATTTTTAATGTTTAAAATTGAGATAATTAGATATTACATGATAATGACTAATTAGAATATGAACAGCACTATGCCTGAAGCACAAATAATGAGTGGGAATGTGCTGAATTTCTTTAATGTTTGGAATTATATTGGTATTTGAGAAATGCAATTATCATTTTTAATAGCAATTTAAAAACAGAATTGTAGCTTGAAACCTCCAAATTTGTACAAATATGTTAAAATCTCACTTATGTCCTTTTAATTTTGATATATATAAACTGTGAATTTGAAGCTGAGATTTTTGTCTATTTATAAAAAGAACATTTGGGGTTACATTAAAATATGTATCTCATCTCACTTATGAAGTTATTAGACAGCAGGCTAATTCATTATGGGCCAGTTGGTTGGCACTGGTGCGGCTACTCGATGAATATTCTAAATACAACCTCAGCCCAAAGTCATTTGGTAAGAGAGTAAATAGTCAGAACTTTAATTTAGTTACCCTCTCACCAAATAACTCTGAGCTGAGGTTGTATTTATAGAAGCTATATCACATATTGTTTATGTAATATATTATGTAGAGAGATATTTTACCAAAAAGTTAACCAAAAAGTTACCCTCTCACCAAATAACTCTGAGCTGAGGTTGTATTTATAGAAGCTATATTACATATTGTTTATGTAATATATTATGTAGAGAGATATTTTGGTAAAACTGTAATAGTAAGGAATATGGAAAGATTTTTGGATGAATTATTAGTTATTAATAAGGATGGCTAAAATAACTGCAGTTGGGTTGTGATGATTGCTTTGCCTCTATTTCCATCTTAAAATTTTTTAATTAGTCAGATTTTTATTAGTTCAGGGTCAAGAGCAGACTCATTGGAAGAACTAACTTTACACATTGTTCAAACACCTCAGTTATTTCTAATTTAGAATACCTCAACTTTCTAACTTTTTCAGATGATATCTGTTTTATCTTTGCAACTTCACTTAAGATCATAAAATACAACTGGAATTATCTTAGAAAAAAATGTGAGGCTCCAAATTCCAGATAATTTTATGTACATGGAAAAACTAGATCATTTATAAAATATCTATAATACATTGCAGTAATCCATAAAAATATTTACTAAAACCTGTGTAAAATATGTGTATAAAAATTTGCAAATAAATTTTAATTATACAGAATGAAGTAGCTTTAGTTTGTCCAAATATGAATCTCAAAATTAAGAAGAATATTTTCTGAATTGGCCAGATAACATTAAATTTCATACCCCATTTCAATTTGCAAACTGGCCACATTGCCTAAGTTGTGTGAACATGAAGAATTTTCATGAACCTAGAAACAATGAAACACAGAATGTGTACTATAGTGCAAACTGAGGAAGAAATGATAACATCACCACCTTTGATTTCTTACTAAGTTCTAGCTAAAAGAAAGGAGAAAAAGATGCCGAATCAAAGAGACTTCCTATGCTATAATCATGGTCAAGAGCTATTACAAGGCTCATTGGAAGTGACTACATTTTCTTGGAAACCTAAATTTGATTTATAAAATGTATGCATACTTAGTGTGAAATTTTGAAGACATGGCATGTCAAATATAACACATTTAACACGTTGTCTATCCAGTCTCACTGCTAGAATGAACAGAGGAAATCAGTTTGATAATCTAGATAGACAGGCTTATCTCACATCCCCAAACCAAACCATGGAATCTATAGATCTGAAAAGTAGCAATATCTTAGAGCAGTGCTGGAAAACAAGGAGGGATCTACAGAGAAAATATAGATTTCAATGGGGTCCCTGAATAAAATTAATAATATCTAATTATTAATTATCTAATTAATAATATCTAAAAATACAAATTATCTAAATTTATTCATGAATCAAGAAAAAAATCTGTATAACATAATAACCATAGGGGGGAAAATGTAGTTCATGTTTTATGCAAAATATACATTAGTCCCCAAAGGTTATGTGGCTGAGTTTTATAAAACTTTGAAGGAACAGAAAATTCCTGTGTTATATAATCTCTTCCAGAAAAACAAGGGAATCTGCTTTATTGTAGGGCTTGTGAAACATCAGCTTAATGAGTCAAAACCAAATCACTATCTCTCTATATATACTTTCATAATCAATAAATAAAAATTGTAATTTCATAGTTACCCACCAACACTTGATGTTGTTTTATTTTTTATTTATTTGACAGAGAGACAACCAGAGAGGGAACACAAGCAGGCAGAGTGGGAGCGGGAAAAGTGGGCTTCCCACCAAGCAGGAAGCCCAATGCAGGGCTCCATCCCAGGACCCTGGGATCACGACCTGAGCCGAAGGCAGATGCTTAACCAACTGAGTCACCCATGTGCCCCCACTTGCTGTCATCATACTCATTCACTTGCATAAAAAGAAAAAAATTATATCCTGTTATTTAAATTTATATTTCCCTAATTACCTGTCAGATTGAGAATCTGTTCATGTTTATTAGTGATTACTTTTGTAAACATGGATAAATCTTGAAAAGAACATGTTATATAATATAGTTCATAAACACATGTATTATATTTGTTGAGTAGTTACAAAAACATATATAGCAATGATATTTACCAAATTCTGCATCATGACCACCTTCTGGGAGGGCTTAAGCTAGAGTGAGCTAAGACTAAAATTGAGTAGATCGGATTTTTGTTCACAAATATTTACTCCTTTCTTCCCATGACATCCATGAAAAGAGTAAGTTCAGCACCCTATTGATTTGGAGCTGGTCCATGTGATTGGTTTTGAGCAGTAAACTATGGATTGAAGTGAAGGTATATTAACCCTGAGGAGAAATCCCGTATTTCCACTCACCTCTCTGGGAACTTCCATTTCCTCCATGAAAAGGAAATGTTCCCAGTTTCTGCTGTCACTCAACCAAAGCCCAAAATTGGTACAGGTCGAATGGACCCAAACTCAGTGGCAGTCTTTATGAGAGCTGACCAAACCATCCTTTAGACACATGAGCCAGAAATCCATATTATATAAAATAGTCCTGCAAATCAATGGAAAAAAATGACAAAGGATATAAACAAATACATTACAGAAGACTAAATGTAAATGAGCACCATAAGAAAGATGCTCAAATTTGTTAGGAAAATACAGGAAAAAAATCAGGGAAGTTATAATTAAAATGTCAAATAAAGAAGCACTTATCTCTTACCACATTGGTGAAATTACTAGCTTGATCATATATAGTGTTCGTGAGGGTATGGGGAATTGAGCATCATATACCTTTGCTGGAAATGTTAATTATTATAGCATTTTTGGAACACAATTTGACAGTACCTCTTAACTTAAAAAATATACAAACATAGAGCCTCAGAATTTCCACTTCTATACATCATAGAAAATATTGTGCACATACATGGAGAGTCATGCAAAACTCTATTTATTGCAGCAGTATTAGTGAGAAGTTAAATATACCTTCCTGTCCCATTGTTAAATAATTATCAAGAACAGACAAAATAACTTAGATACTTGCTCCAGGAAGATAAGACTAAGAATCAATTATAATAAGCTTACTCATCAAGAATAACATTTCTTGTAGGGGAGGAGCAAGATGGTAGAGGAGTAGGAGACCTAAATTTAGTCTGGTCCCAGGAATTCAGCTAGATAGGGATCAAACCATTCTGAACACCTATGAACTCAATAGGAGATTGAAGAAAAGAATAGCAGCAACTCTCTGAACAGAAAAATAACCACTTTCTGGAAGGTAGGACGTGCGGAGAAGTGAATCCGAGGTGATATTTGGGAAGATAGATGGCGAGGGAGGGGGCCTCCGGCGGCCGCTTCTGGCAAGTGATAGAGCTGCGGAGCAGAAAATCGAAACTTTTAGAAGTTGGCTCCGCTTAGGGACATCGCTACAGTGGCTAAGTGGGGGGTGGAATCCTCACTGGGACTGTGTGGTCTCAGGACCCTTGGGGTCATAGAAAGACTGGGGGTGCCTGAGAGCAGCAGAGCTCCAGGGTATTGGAGTGGGGAAGCTGGCTCCAGAGACGGAGCTGACTGGGCTCTCAGCTTGGGGTTGCTATAAACTGTGATCTGTGGCACAGTCGGGCAACTGCTCCTCCAGCAGGGACCCAACAAGCGGCAGATCTGGGGAGACTCCCCTTCCTCCCCCAGGAGGAGTGGCGCAGGAGCGCACCGCAGGGATCTGCTGGGTTTAGAGACTCCACACCAGGTCGGGTGTCAGAGATAGAAACGCTTGGTCACAGGCCGGGGGAGCATGGAGTGCAGCCAGAGACTGGGGAGACGGGAGTGACTGACGGCTTTTCTCTGGGGGCTCACTGAGGAGTGGGACCCCTAGTTCTCGACTCCTCTGGGGCGGAGATTGGGAGGCCGCAATTTTCACTCTCATCCTCCAAAGCTGTACGGAAAGCTTGCAGGGAACAAAAGCTCCGGAGAGCAAACCCGATCAGATTATTTAGCCCGGACCAGCAAGGGCGGGGCAATTCTGCCTCTGGCAAAGACTTTTGGGAACCACAGCAACAGGCCCCTCCCCCAGAAGATCAGCAAGAACAGCCAGCCAAGACCAAGTTTACCAATCAATGAGAATGGCAGAACTCCAGCGCTAGGGGAATAATGCACATAGAATCCATGGCTTTTTTTTACCATGATTCTTTAGTCTTTCAAAGTTAATTTTTTTTTAACTTTCTTCTTTTTTTTTTTTTGAATTTTTCTTTTTCCCTTTTTCAACCAACATCTTATCAATCCCTTTTTAAAAAAATCTTTTTTACTTTTCATTTTTAGAGTCATATTCTATCCCTTCATAGTAGTTACCCTTATTTTTGGTATATATATGTTGTTTTCTCTTTAAAATTTTGGGATACAGTTTCTTCTAACAGAACAAAATATACCCTAAATCTCTAGTGTATGGCTTTGTTTTAGTCTCCTGCCTGATCACATTTTCTCCTTTTTTTTTTTAAACCTTTTCTTTGTTTTTTCAACCAACTTCTTATCTTATCAATTCCTTTTATAGAATCTTTTATAATTTTCATCTTTACAGTCATATTCCATCCCTTCATTTTATTAACGCTTATTTTTATACATATATAAGTTTTTCTTTCTTTAAAATTTTGGGAGGCACTTTCTTCTAACAGACCAAAATACGCCCAAAATCTAGTGTGGGGCACTGATCTATGCACAAGCCTGATCATATCCCGTTTTGTTGTTGTTGTTGTTTTTGTTTTTGTTTGTTTTTATCTTTATCTTTTTCTTTTTCTTTTTTTTTTCTTTTTCTTTTTTCTCTTTCCCTTTCTTTTCCCACCGTTTCAGGTCTCTTCTGATTTGTTTAGTGTATATTTTCCGGGGACATTTTTACCCTGTTAGCATTTTGTTCTCTCATTCATCTATTCTCCTCTGGACAAAATGACAAGACAGAAAAAATCACCTCAAAAAAAAAAAGAACAAGAGGCAGTACTGACTGCCAGGGACCTAATCAATACAGACATTAGTAAGATTTTGGAACTAGAGTTCAGAATGAAGATTTTAAAGATACTAGCTGGGCTTGAAAAAAGCATGGAAGATATTAGAGAAACCCTTTCTGGAGAAATAAAAGAACTAATATCTAACCAAGCCAAAATAAAAAGGCTATTAATGAGGTGCAATCAAAAATGGAGGCTCTAACTGCTAGGATAAATGAGGCAGGAGAGATAACTAGTGATATAGAAGACCAAATGATGGAAAATAAAGAAGCTGAGAAAAAGAGAGATAAACAACTACTGGATCACGAGGGCAGAAATTGAGAGATAAGTGATACCATAAGATGAAACAATACTAGAATAATTGGGATCCCAGAAGAAAAAGAAAGAGAGAGGGGGGCAGAAGGTATATTGGAGCAAATTATAGCAGAGAGCTTCCCTAATTTGGGGAAGGAAACAGACATCAAAATTCAGGAGGCACACAGAACCCCTCTCAAAATCAATAAAAATAGGTCAACACCCCGATATCTAATAGTAAAACTTACAAGTCTCAGAGACAAAGAGAAAATCCTGAAAGCAGCTCAGGACAAGAGATCTGTAACCTACAATGGTAGAAACATTAGATTGTCCACAGACCTATCCACAGAGACCTGGCAGGTCAGAAAGGACTGGCATGATATATTCAGAGCGCTAAATGAGAAAAATATGCAGCCAAGAATACTATATTCAGCTAGGCTGTCACTGAAAATAGAAGGAGAGATAAAAAGCTTCCAGGACAAACAAAAACTAAAGGAATTTGCAAACACGAAACCAGCCCTACAAGAAATCTTGAAAGGGGTCCTCTAAGCAAAGAGAGAGCCTAAAAGCAACATAGACCAGAAAGGAACACAGACAATATACAGTAACAGTCACCTTACAGGCAATACAATGGCACTAAATTCTTATCTTTCAATAGTTACCTGAATATATATGGGCTAAATGCCCCAATCAAAAGATAATGGGTATCAGATTGGATAAAAAAACAAGACTCATTGATATGCTGTCTGCAAGAGACTCATTTTAGAACCAAAGACACCCCCAGATTGAAAGTGAGGGGGTGGAAAACCATTTACCATGCTAATGGACACCAAAAGAAAGCTGGGGTGGCAATCCTTATATCAGACAAATTAGATTTTAAACCAAAGACTGTAATAAGAGATGAGGAAGGACATTATATCCTACTTAAAGGGTCTATCCAACAGGAAGACCTAACAATTGTAAATATCTATGCCCCTAACATGGGAGCAGCCAATTATATAAACCAATTAATAACAAAAGCAAAGAAACACATCAACAACAATACAATAGTAGTGGAGGACTTTAACACCTCCCTCACTGAAATGGACAGATCATCTAAGCAAAAGATCAACAAGGAAATAAAGACTTTAAATGACACACTGGACCAAATGGACTTCACAGATATATTCAGAACATTCTGTCCCAAAGCAACAGAATACATATTCTTCTCTAGTGCCCATTGAACATTCTCCGGAATAGATCACACCCTAGGTCACCAATCAGGTCTTAACCTGTACCAAAAGATTGGGATCATTCCCTGCCTATTTTCAGACCACAATGCTTTGAAACTAGAACTCAATCACAAGAGAAAAGTCGGAAAGAACTCAAGTACGTGGAGGCTAAAGAGCATCCTACTAAAGAAAGAATGGGTCAACCATTAAAGAAGAATTTAAAAAATTCATGGAAACCAATGAAAATGAAAACACAACTATTCAAAATCTTTGGGATGCAGCAAAGGCAGTCCTAAGAGGAAAGTATATAGCAATACAAGCCTTTCTCAAGAAACAAGAAAGGTATCAAATACACAACCTAACCCTACACCTAAAGGAGCTGGAGAAAGAACAGCAAATAAAGCCTAAGCCTAGCAGGAGAAGAGAAATAAGAAAGATCAGAGCAGAAATCAATGAACTAGAAACCAAAACAACAGTAGAACAGATCAACGAAACTAGGGGCTGGTTCTTTGAAAGAATTAACAAGATTGATAAACCCCTGGCCAGACTTATCAAAAAGAAAAGAGAAAGGACCCAAATAAATAAAATCATGAATGAAAGAGGAGGGATCACAACCAACACCAAAGAAATACAAACAGTTATAAGAACATACTGTGAGCAACTCTATGCTAGCAAATTATATGATCTGGAAGAAATGGATGCATTCCTACAGATGTATCAACTATCAAAACTGAACCAGGAAGAAATAGAAAACCTGAACAGACCTACAACCACTAAGGAAACTGAAGCAGTAATCAAAAATCTCCCAACAAACAAAAGCCCAGGGCCAGATGGCTTCCCAGGGGAATTGTACCAAACATTAAAAGAAGAATTAATACCTATTCTTCTGAAACTGTTGCAAAAAATAAAATGGACGGAAAACTTTGAAACTCATTTTATGAGGCCACCATTACCTTGATTCCAAAACCAGACAAAGACCCCATCAAAAGGAGAATTACAGACCAATATTCTTGATGAACATGGATGCAAAAATTCTCATCAAAATACTAACCAATAGGATCCAACAGTATATTAAAAGGATTATTCACCACGACCAAGTGGGATTTATCCCTGGGCTGCAAGGTTGGTTCAACATCTGCAAATCAATCAATGTGATACAATACATTAACAAAAGAAAGAACAAGAACCATATGATCCTCTCAATAGATGCAGAAAAAGCATTTGACAAAGTACAGCATCCTTTCTTGATCAAAAGTCTTCAGAGTATAGGGATAGAGGGTACATACCTCAATATCATGAAAGCCATCTATGAAAAACCTACAGCGAATATCATTCTCAATGGGGAAAAACTGAGAACTTTCCCCCTAAGGTCAGGAACGCGGCAGGGATGTCCACTATCACCACTGCTATTCAACATAGTATTAGAAGTCCTAGCCATAGCATTCAGACAACAAAAAGAAATCAAAGGCATCCGAATTGGCAAAGAAGTCAAACTCTCCCTCTTTGCAGATGATATGATACTTTATGTGGAAAACCCCAAAGACTCCACCCCAAAACTGCTAGAACTCATACAGGAATTCAGTAAAGTGGCAGGATATAAAATCAATGCACAGAAATCAGCGGCATTCCTATACACCAACAACAAGACAGAAGAAAGAGAAATTAAGGAGTCGATCCCATTTACAATTGCACCCAAAACCATAAGATACTTAGGAATAAATCTAGCCAAAGAGGCAAAGAATCTGTACTCAGAAAACTATAAAATACTCATGAAAGAAATTGAGGAAGACACAAAAAAATGGAAAACGTTCCACGCTCATGGATTGGAAGAACAGATATTGTGATGATGTCAATGCTACCTAGAGCAATCTACACATTCAATGCAATCCCCATCAAAATACCATCCACTTTTTTCGAAGAAATGGAGCAAATAATCTTAAAATGTGTATGGAACCAGAAAAGACCCTGAATAGCTAGAGGAATGTTGAAAAAGAAAAGCAAAGCTGGTGGCATCACAATTCCGGACTTCAAACTCTATTACAAAGCTATAATCATCAAAACAGTATGGTACTGGCACAAAAACAGACACATAGATCAATGGAACAGAATAGAGAGCCCAGAAATGGACCCTCAACTCTGTGGTCAACCAATCTTTGACAAAGCAGGAAAGAATGTCCAATGGAAAAAAGACAGTCTCTTCAACAAATGGTGTTGGGAAAATTGGACAGCCACATGCAGAAGAATGAAACTGGAACATTTCCTTACACCACACACAAAAATAGACTCCAAATGGTTGAAAGACCTCAATGTGAGACAGGAGTCCATCAAAATCCTAAAGGAGAACACAGGCAGCAATCTCTTCGACCTCAGCCGCAGCAACTTCTTCCTAGAAACATCACCAAAGGCAAGGGAAGCAAGGGCAAAAATGAACTATTGGGACTTCATCAAGATAAAAACTTTTGCATAGCAAAAGAAACAGTCAACAAAACCAAAAGACAACCGACAAAATGGGAGAAGATATTTGCAAATGACATATCAGACAAAGGGCTAGTATCCAAAATCTATAAAAAACTTACCAAACTCAACACCCAAAGAACAAATGATCCAATCAAGAAATGGGCAGAAGACATGAACAGACATTTTTCCAAAGAAGACATCCAAATGGCCAACAGACACATGAAAAAGTGCTCAACATAGCTTGGCATCAGGGAAATCCAAATCAAAACCTCAATGAGATATCACCTCACACCAGTCAGAATGGCTAAAATTTAGAAGTCAGGAAATGACAGATATTGGCGGGGACAAGGAGAAAGGGGAACCCTCCTCCACTGTTGGTGGGAATGCAAGTTGGGGCAGCCACTCTGGAAAACAGTATGGAGGTTCCTCAAAAAGTTGAAAATAGAGCTACCATACGATCCAGCAATTGCACTCCTGGGTATTTACCCCAAAGATACAAATGTAGGGATCCGAAGGGGTACATGCACCCCAATGTTTATAGCAGCAATGTCCACAATAGCCAAACTATGGAAAGAGCCAGATGTCCATCAACAGATGAATGGATAAAGAAGATGTGGTATATATATATACAATGGAATATCATGCAGCCATCAAAAGGAATGAAATCTTGCCATTTGCAAAAACGTGGATGGAACTGGAGGGTATTATGCTGAGTGAAATAAGTCAATCAGAGGAAGACATGTATCATATGACTTCACTGATATGAGGAATTCTTAATCTAAGGAAACTGAGGGTTGCTGGAGTGGTGAGGGGTGGGAGGGATGGGGTGGCTGGGTGATAGACATTGGGGACGGTATGTGCCATGGTGAGCACTGTGAATTGTGTAAGACTGTTGAATCACAGACCTGTACCTCTGAAACAAATAATACATTATATGTTAAAAAAAAGAAGGGAGGAGGAGGAGGAGGAGAAGAAGAAGATAGCAGAAAGGGAAGAATGACGGCGGGGAAATCGGAGGGGGAGATGAACCATGAGAGACTATGGACTCTCAGAAACAAACTGAGGGTTCTAGAGGGGAGGGGGATGAGGGGATGGGTTAGCCTGGTGATTGGTATTAAAGAGGGCATATACTGCATGGTGCACTGGGTGTTATACGCAAACAATGAATCATGGAACACTACATCAAAAACTAATGATGTGGGCGCCTGGGTGGCTCAGTTGGTTAAGCGACTGCCTTCGGCTCAGGTCATGATCCTGGAGTCCCTGGATCGAGTCCCGCATCGGGCTCCCTGCTCAGTGGGGAGTCTGCTTTGCCCTCTGACCCTATCCCCTCTCATGTGTTCTCTCTCATTCTCTCTCTCTCAAATTAATAAATAAAATCTTTAAAAAAAAAAACAACAAAAAAAACTAATGATGTAATGCATGGTGATTAACATAAAAAAAAAAAAAGAGTAACATTTCTTGTCAAAACTTGCTTCCAGTACCTCACTTCTCTGTTCCCACCAATCCAAAAGGGTTACATTATAAATTCTGCTCAATCTTACTCAGTTCTTTACCATGTAAAACTTTCTTAAAAAGTTACCCTGCCCAAACCTTAAAATCCTGATTCCCTTTTGCAGGACATCCCTAAGACCATGTCAACTTGATATTCTCTCTTATTGAAGTCAATCTAGTCAACCTACCATTGCCTGGTTACAGATTTTCCTGGTGGTCTTTTGAGGAACTGAAGAGGAACACTTGAAATTGCAGTACCAAAATATACAAAATAGCAGTAAAGAGCACAGTTCTGGGCCAGATTTCCTGAAGTTGAACCCTGAAACCACATCTTACTAGCAATATGACCTTGAGGAAATTATGTTCTCTCTCTATTCCTTGTCTGTAAAGTAGGGACAATAACAGAAATTATTTTTTCAATTTTTGTGAAAAATAAATTAATTTATTTAGATCATATAGGGTGAGGGCACAGAGTAAGGTCTCAAAACGTATTATCTATATATATTAATATATATACAAATATTAATATATATATATTAAAATTTTGATGGACTCCTTTCTCACATTTAAATATATATAAATATATATATTAAACAACAATTAGTAAATAAATGACCTAAATCTCTATCAACAGAAGAATGACTAAAAAATCTACAATACATTCTTATTTACAGTTTAAAAAAAAGATTAATAATTGAAAAAAATCAAATTATGACACAAAACATGTGAATTATTAAGTAAAATTATAATATAGGTATATATTTTACATTTAATCAATATACAAAATTGTTTTTGGAGGATGTCATCAAACCAAAAACTGTGTTCATTTCTGGGGGAAAAGAACTGGATTGCAGATTATTGAAAGGGATTATAGCCTTTTTCCCCCCCAAAAAACATATTCATGTATTAGTGATTTTTCTTAAAAAGGACATATTTGCATTGATCATTTTTTAACATTGTGGTGATGAGAAATTGTATGTATAGCATATGGAATTGTAAAAATGTATATATAATGCCTACCTTTTGCAACCAAAATTTCCAAATAATTTATAAATGAATATACAAAATACTTTCAAATACTGCTCTATTTACAATTTTTGAATAGTTCATAAGCAACTTTAAGTCGTGAAGTGAGGAGTAATTCCTTAACCAATGAAAATGTCAAGAAGAGTTTGGGTAGGCAAATATCATCCTGCCCAGATGGTTAGATTGAATATTGCTTCATTTAATTTTTGGCAAATTGATCCATTTTGTTTTAGTGAATACATTTCTAGAAATCATAGGATATTTTACATTAGCTCAGAAGGAAATATTTTCCTCAGTAAAACCAAGCAGCATATTTTATCTGGTTTTTACTCAGAACAAAAAGAAAGAAATTTCAGTCATTGAGATTTAAGGATTAAAACAGAACACCTTCCTATACAACTTTTGTAAGTATCAACCCCATATAGTCTAACACCATGTTGTGGATAACAGCTACCCTCAAAGTCAGTTAATAGATTTCTTTACAATGCTGTTTTAAAAAGTGATAATTTATTGCTTTAGACTGTACAAATCTCATTCAGAAATTTGTCTGATTGGGGTGCCTGGGTGGCTCAGTTGGTTAAGCACCCCACTCTTGATTCAGCTCAGGTCATGATCTCCAGGTGGTGGGATTGAGCCCCACATCAGGCTCCGAGTTCAGTAGGCAGTCTGCTTGGGATTCTCTGTCTCTCCTTCTCCCTCTGCCCCTCCCTCCCGAGCTTTCTCTCTCTCTAAAATAAATGGATAAATCTTTAAAAAAAAAAAGAAAAAGAAATTTGTCTGCTTTTTAAATATAGGTAGTGCCACTGAAACACATTTACAAAGACAAATGAATTTAAGAAAAAGAATACTGACCAGGGAACATTAAGTACTATATTTTATTCTGCTAATTACTAGCTCTAATATGTGATTAATACTCTTTTCAGTTTTATTGATATATAATTGACACATAGGATTATATTAGTTTATGGAGTATAGCATAATGATTTGCTATATGTGTATATTGTGACATGATTAACACAGTAACTATAGCCACCATGCTGTACATTGCATTTCCAAGACTTATTTATCTTCTTACTGGAAGTTTGTACCTTTTGACAACTTCACCCACTTCCTCCACAGACTACCCTCCCAACTCTGACAACCATCGATCTGTTTTCTGTTTTTATGAATTCAGGTTCTACAAATAAGTGTGATCATACAGAATTGGTGTTTCTCTGTCTGACATACTTCACTCAGCATAATGCTCTCGAAGTTCATCCATGTTGTCAAAAATGGCAGTATTCCCTTCTTTTTATGTCTGAATAATAATAGTAATCACATTTCTTTATCCATTCATTTGCTGATGAACACTTAGGCTGTCTCTATGTCTTGCTAGTTGCAAATAATGCTTTGATGAACATAGTGATATAAATATCTCTTCAAGATAGTGACTTTGTTTCCTTCAAATATATGCATAAATGGAATTGCTGGATCATATGGTAGTTCTATATTTAATTTTTTGAGGGACTTCCATGGTGTCGTCCACAGTGGCTGCACCAATTAACATTCCTACAAACAGTGCACAAAGGTTTCCTTTTCTCCATATACTTACCAACACTTATCTCTTCTTTTTGATAACAGGTATTAAGTGATATCTCATTATAGTTTTGATTTGCATTTCCTCGATGACTAGTGATGTTGAACACCTTTTTATGTCCTTATTGCCCACTCATATGTCCTCTTTGGGAAAATGGCTATTCAGATCCTCTATTCATTTTCTAATCATGTTAGTTTTTTGTTTTTTTTGTTTTTGTTTTTGTTTTTTTGCTATTGAATTATATGAGCTTTTTATATACTTTGGATGTTAACTCCTTATCAGATACATGATTTGCAAATATTCTCTCCCATTCTGTAGGCTGCCTTTTCATTTTGTTGATGGTTTACTTTGTTGTACAAATACTTTATTGATGTTTAACTTTGATGTGGTCCACTAGTTCATTTTTGTTTTTGATGCTCTTGCTTATGGTATCAAATCCAGAAAAAATTCATTGACAAGACCAACGTCAAGGAGCTTACCACTGTTTTCTTCTAGGTGTTTTATGGTTTGGGTCTTTTGTTCAAGTCTTTAATCCATTTTGAGTTAATTTTGTGTATGGTGTAAGATAGTGGGCCAGTTTCATTCTTTGGCATGTGGCTGTCCAGTTTTGCCACCCTCGTTTATTGAACAGACCATCCTTTCTCCATTGTATACCCTTGTTTATTTGTCATAAATTAATTGACCATATATTAATTGGTTTATTTCTGAGCTCTCTGTTATGTTCTATTAATCTACATGTCTTCTGTGCTCTCTATCCTATACTACTAATCCATTGTCTACTTTTATGCCAATACCATACTGTTTTGATTACTAGAGCATTGTAATATAGTTTGAAATCAGAAAGTTTAACACCAGGCGCCTGGGTGGCTCAGTTGGTTGAGCGACTGCCTTCGGCTCAGGTCATGATCCTGGAGTCCCTGGATCGAGTCCCGCATCGGGCTCCCTGCTCGGCAAGGAGCCTGCTTCTCCCTCTAACCCTCCCTCCTCTCATGTACTCTCTCTCTCTCTCTCTCTCATTCTCGCTCTCTAAAATAAATAAATAAATCTTTAAAAAAAAAAAGAAAGTTTAATGCCTCTGGTTTGTTCTTTCTTAAGATTGCTTTGGCTATTTGAGGTCTTCTGTGGCTCCATACAAATTTTAGAGTGGTTTGCCCATTTCTGTGAAAAATGTTATTGGAATTTTGATAGAGATTGACTTTAGTATAGAAATTTTAACTCTTCCAATCCATGAACATGAAATGTCTTCCCTTCATTTTGTCTTCTTCAATTTCTGTCTTGATGTCTTAGAGTTTTTAGTGTACAGATCTTTCACCTCCTCAGTTAAATTTATTCCTAGGTATTTTATTCTTTTTGATGAAATTATAAATGGGATTACTTTAATTTTGCTTTCTGATAGTTTGCCATTAATGTATAGAAACACAAGAGATTTTTTTATGTACTGAATTTGTATCCTACAACTTTACTGAATTCATTTATTAGTTTTACACTGTTTGGTGGAGTTCTTGGGGTTTTTTATATATGATAATATTGTCATTCTCCAGAGACAGTTTTACTTCTTTCTAATTTGGAGGTCTTTTATTCCTTTTTATTGTCTAATTGTTCTGGTTAGGACTTCTTTTTTTAAGACTTATTTGTTTATTATTTGAGAGTAAGAGAGAGGGAGAGAAAGAGAGAGGGAGAATCTCAGGCAGACTCCCAGCTGAGCTTGGAACCTGATGCAAGGCGTGATCTCACAATCCTGAGATCATGGCCTGACCTGAAATCAAGAGTTGGACATTTAACCAACTGAGCCACCCAGGCACCCACTGGTTAGGACTTCTAATACTATGTTGAATAAAAGTGGCAAGAGGGGCATTGTTGTCTTATTCTTGATCTTAGAGAAAAAGCTTTCAACTTTTCACCATTGAGTACGGTATTAGTTGTGGGCTTGTCATATATAGCCATTATCATGTTAACGTAAGTTCACTCTATACCCAGTTTGCTGAGGGTTAATATCATGAGTGGATGTTTAATTTTTGTCAAAAAATCTATTGAGATAATCATGTAATTTTCAACCTTCATTTAGTTAACGTGGTACATCACACTGATTTGTGTTTCTTGAACCTTGCTTATATCCCTACAATAGTTCCCACTTCCCACTTGATCCTTTTAATGTGTTATTGAATTCAGTCCGCTACTATTTGGTTTAGGACTTTTGCATCCACATTCAACAGGTATGTTGACCTGTATTTTTTTTCTTATAGTGTCCTTGTCTGGTTTTGATAAGAGGATGATGCTGATCATAAGATCAGCTTGAGAGTGTTCCCTCCTCTTCTATTTTTTGGAAGAGTTTGAGAAGAATTGGTGTGAATTCTTCTTTAAATGTTTGAATTCACCAGTGAAGCCATCTAGTCCTGGCCTTTTCTTTGTTGGAGGTTTTTGATTATGGGATCAATCTTTTTAGTAGTAATTTTTCTGTTCAAACTTTCTATGTCATGATCCAGACTTAGTGGGTTTATGTTTCTAGGAATTTATCTATTCTTGGTTGTCCCATTGTTGGCATATAATTGTTAATAGTAGAATCTTATGATCATTGTATTTGTATGGTAACAGTTGTACTGTCTCCTCTTTCATTTCTAATTTTATTTGAGTCCTCTCTATTTTTTTTTTTCTTGGTGAGTCTGTCAATTTTGTTTATGTTTTCAAAAATCCAGATGTTAGCTTCATTTATCTCTTCTGTTGTCTTTTTAGTCTCTATTTAATTTATTTCTGCTCTAACCTTTGTTATTTCCTTTCTTCTACTAACTTTGGGCTTCATTTGTTCTTCCTTTTGTCTTTCCCTGAGGTGTAATGTTAAGTTGTTTATTTGCATTCTTTCTTTTTCCTTTTTTTTTTTTTTTTTTGAGAGAGAGAGAGCATGCATATGTGAGATGGGGTGGAGGAACAGAGGGAAAGGGAGAGAGAAAATCTTAAGCAGACTCCACATCCTGCATACAGCCTGGTGCAGGGCTCAATCTCACAACCCTGAGATCATAACATGAGTCAAAATCAAGAGTTGGCTGTTTAACCGACTGAGTCACCCAGGTGCTCCTCTTTTTCCCTAATGTAGGCATTTATCAATATAAACTTCCCTCTTGAAACTGCTTTTGCTGCATTCCATAAATTTTGGTATGTTGTGTTTCCATTTTCATTTTTCTGCAGATTTTTAAAAAAAATTTAAAAGATTTTTATTTATTTATTTGAGAGAGAGAGCACATGAGGTGCAGAGAGGCAGAGGGAAAGGGAGAAGCAGGCTCCCCACTAAGTGGGTAGCCTGATGTGGGGCTCAATCCCAGGACCCTGAGATCATGACCTGAGCCAAAGGCAGACACTTAACCGGTTGAACCACCCAGGCGCCCCTCTGCAGATATTTTTTATTTCTCTTTTGATTTTTTTTCCTTAACTCATTTATTGTTTAATAGCATGCTGTTTAATTTAACATTTTTGTAAATTTTCCAGTTTTCTTCTTATCACTGACATCTGGTTTCATAACATTGTGGTTGGAAAAGATGCTTGATAAGATTTCAATCTTCTTAAATTTATTAACATTTGTTTTGTACCCTGATATATGATTGATCCTGGAGAATGTTCTATGGGCACTTGGAGATGTTCAGTAAATGTCTGTAAAATTCATCTGGTCTAATGTGTAGTTTAAGTACCATGTTTCCTCATTGATTTTCTATCTGAATAATCTAGCCATTGTTGAAAATGGGGTATTGAAGTTCTCTATTATTGTATTTCTGTACATTTCTTCCTTTGGATCTGTTAATATTTGCTTTATATATTTAGGTGTTCCTATGTTGGGTGAATAAATATTTATAATTGTTATATCTTCTCCTTGGATTGATGCCTTTATCATTACATAACAACCTTCTTGTCTCTTATTACTCTTTTTGGCTTAAATCTATTTTGTCTGATATAAGTACAGCATTAGGTTGAGAAAGGTGATGTTGGGGAATTTTCTGAGACCAAAATAAAGACTAACTGAAGATTGAGACAATGACTGAAGATGAGGCTGAAGAGGTAGACTACAGCTAGAGTATTACGGGTCTTATGTACTTATGAACTTGGGAACAAACCTATGGGAAAATCACATGATTTTTTTTTCCTCTTAAGGGAATATCCCAGACAACAGGATGGATGAATGCAAATGGACCAAATGCAGACAGACTGCAAAGAAACTGAGAGGTATGAAATGGGCCCATGGGATAGAGTTAATCATATGCCTAAAATCTGAATATAAAAGTATCACTACATGTGGATTTTAGACATTTTGAAAAATACAGAAAAACATAAGAAATAAATATATCTTTAATCTCACAACATAGAAATTGGTGGTTAACATTTCAGTATATTCATTTCTAGATTGTTTTCTCTCATACATGTGCATTTTAAAACAAAAATTTGTGAGATCAATGTGAAATACTCTGTAGATAAACAGTTTCTGAGCCATCAAATAACAGAGGCATAATTTATGTGATACACCATCAGTTACTCCCATTATCAGAAATGCAGAGATTTTAAGATTTAAAAAAACATTTGTAAATGTGCTTGTGCCTACACATTTGTGCCCTTCCCTGATTATTTAGAAAAAGCTATTAGATGTAGAATTTCTAGGCAAAATATAATATACATTTAAAGGTTTTTAAAAATGTCTATTCAAAATTCACTTTAAGAAAGCAATTGATATTCCTACCAGCAGTGTCTTTTCCCTGAAGCTTTTAAAACAATGAATATTTTTATTTTTTCCTGACAATAGGCAAATATGATATCTCTCACTGTTTAATTTGCATTCCTTTGATTACTTATGAAGTTAAATCCTTTCATGTTTATTGTAACTTGCCTGTTCTGTCAATTTTTCTATTGGGGTGTTTGTAGCTTTATGTTTGATTTACAAAGGTTCAAGGACCTATCTGTTTAGGCAAAATACAGCATAACAATTGGAATTCGTTATTCAGTCATAGAGAAGCTGTAAAAGCATCTCAAAAATTCAAAATGTATGAAAAATAAGAACACAACAAAGCTTCAGGTAAACAGAAATATGTGCAAATATTTGGTAGAAAAGTCATAGTTATGCAAACTTACCAACTGCGTGCCATTATGAAGTTAAGACAGAAGAATTGGCTGTTTTCAAGGTTCCAGAAGAATGAAGCAATGGAATTGAGAGCCTTTGTCCATGTGAATGCAAAGAAATCCCCTTGGGTTTTAGAGACGAGGGCTACACTGAGGTGTGGATGACTGCTAGTTAGCAATGTCAGTTTTTTTTTTTTTTTTAAGTGTAAATGAGAGTAAAAAATGCCAAATTACAATAACCTTGAAAACTAGTCATAGGTATCAACAACCTATTAAACTTCAAAGGAGACAGAGGAAAACTAGTCAAGGAAATATTGTACAATACTAACTCACATCCAATCTGAGTATCAGTCCCTTAAATGCAGGCATCCTGCTCCACAGAAAGTGAACAGCCTCTCCTAAAATTTGTAGGAACAATTTTCCTGACATGACTAAGACAATACAATAAAACCCACTCATATAACCACCATCATGATCAAGATGTAAAATATTTTCATCACACCAAAAGCTCTTTCATTTCTCTGTTTTCTCTCATTATGGGTAAATTACCTTCTTCTAAAATTTCATATAAATGGAATTACAAAGGATTATTTTTAGTATCTACTTTTACTCAATGCAATGTTCTTTGAGATTCATTCATGTTGCCACATACATCAGTAGTACGCAGCAGAATTCTTTTTCATTGCCATATGGTATTCCATGTGAAATGTTATTTCATATCCATTAATTTGTTGATAAGCATATAGGTTGTTTGCCGCTTGGGGCTATTATGAATGAATTTGCTATGTACAAGTTGTTATTTACAAATCTTAATGTGGATATATGTTTTTATTTTTCTCAGGTATTTACTTATAAATGTAATGGCTAAGTCCTGTGTTAGATATAGGTTTCACTGTTCAAAACATATGCTAGCTTTTACAACAACAACAAAAAAGGGTAGTCTTTTAATTATAGCCATTCTATTGGCTGTATAGTAGTATTTCATTTTGGCTTCAATTTACATTTCCCTGTGATTAATGGTGTTGAAAATCTTTGTTGTGTGAATTGGTCATCTCTTCATCCCTTTGCTTAATATTTTCTAAACCATTTCCCACTTCTTTATTTTTTGTTTGTTTTTATTATTCAGATATGAGTTCTTTATAAAATCTGGAAAGAAGTCTTTCATCAGATATACATATTGCAAATATTTTCTCTCAGTTTGTGGCTTGCTTTCATGTGTTGTTTTTTCATTTTTGTAATGGTGTCTCTCACAGAGGAAAATTTAGTTTTGATAATATCAATTTTATCAGTCTTCTCCTTTTATACCTTTTTTAAAAAGATTTTATTTATTTATTTGACAGAGAGAGACACAGCAAGAGAGGGAACACAAGCAGGGGGAGTGGGAGAGGGAGAAGCAGGCTTCCTGTGGAGCAGGGAGCCCGATGCGGGGCTTGATCCCAGGACCCTGGGATCATGACCTGAGCCGAAGGCAGATGCTTAATGACTGAGCCACCCAGGCGCCCCTCCTTTTATGCTTTTTGCTTTAGTGTTCAATTTAAGGAAACTTTCACCTATGTAGGAGTTTGATAGTTTTCGATCTTGTAGATCTATAATCAATTGTGAGTTATTTTCGACATATGGTGTTAGTTAAAAGTTCAATATTTGTTCTTATTTTAGTTTTGGAATATCCAGGGCTTTGAGCACAATTAAAAAAAAACAACAACACTATCACTCTTCCCATTGCATAGCTTGGTGCCTTTTTCAAAATTAAATTGATCAATTATGTGTAAGTCTATTTCTGAAACCTCTATTCTATTTCATTGATATATATCCTTATGCCAATACAACACTGTCTTATTATCGCTTTATAATGATCAAAAAGTTAGGTAGCATAAGTCTTTCAATTTTGTTCTTTCATTTTAAATTTGTTGAACTATTTCATGTCTTTCATATTCCTTTATGAATTTTAGGATCTTGTCAATTTCTAAGGGGTAAAAAAGTGACAGCTGAGTATTAAATCAGATTTCACTGAATTTATACATAACTTGGATGAAAAATCTTAACAGTTTAAGTTTTTAACTCAGAAACCTAGCATATTGCCCCATTTAGCTGTTGTTTTTAATTGCCCTAAGCAATATTTTATACACAAATTTTGTTAAGTTCATTCCTTAATACTTAATAACTTTTCAAATTGTACTTTCTGTCATTTAGAAATAAAATTGGACACTTCTTCCTAAACTTCTCTACAGTCTAGAAGGTGCCTATAGAAGATAGTCCAGGTTATCATTGTGCTCACCTATTTTGTATCCCTTTTCTCAGGGATAACAATGGGCTGACTACTGACCAATGTAAAGACAGTTGTTTTCATCATTTCTTTTAGTGTTCTGATTGTTCGTTGTGGGATAGCAAGTTTAGCCCCAGCTACTGCATCACAACCAAGAGTAGAATTCTTTAATATATTTATTTTTAATGTGATGCATTTTCAGAAAATTAAAAAGGCACTCATGCTCTTTGCATTTGAGTGTGAAGATAGTGGGAGGAATAAGGACATACTGGCAGATTCAGAAGAGTGGTGTAGTCTGAAAGGGATGTACTTTTTCATGACAAGATAAAAACTACAAAATTCTACAAATTATAAATGATAAATTATCTCCCACATAGTCAGGTAAGTACAGAATTGCTACAGGAGTTCCATCTTTTGGCAACTATCAAACCTTGAGACTTTACTAAAGGCTTTTCTCTTCAACCTCTATGTCAGCATAAGAGCTAAAAGGATGTGAGTAAATGAGGGGAAGGGGGCAAAAGAAATATACCAAAGTATCTGGCTTTGCTAGAATTTTCTGCACTTAGTAATTAAAAAAAACAAAACAAAACCCAATCACTTAGGGAACAAAGAATAAATATTGCAATGTAGGGAACCTTAGTATTGCATCATGGATACAGAGGAAAAGAATACTGTTGAGCATATTTTTATTTGAGAAAACACAAAATAATTTTAAAATTTTAACTTTTAAAATAAAATTCAAGAAATCTTGGACTATAAAACAAAGTGAGATATGACAAAATTCAAGAGATTTTTTTAAAATTTTAAAAAATGGATTTTAAAAAATGGATGAGATAGAATAAAATGTAAATTTATTTTTTAATTTTTTAAAAAGATTTTATTTATTTATTTGACAGAGAGACAGCGAGAGAGGGAACACAAGCAGTGGGAGTGGGAGACGGAGAAGCAGGCTTCCTGATGAACAGGGAGCTCTACACAGGGCTCGATCCCAGGACCCTGGGATCATGACCTGAGCCAAAAGCAGACGCTTAATGACTGAGCCACCCAGGCACTCCTAAAATATAAACTTAGAGAAATAAGGATCCCTGAAAGAAATAAAAGCAAGTCTAGAAGAGAATTTTGGGTAGTCTGCACAACATTTAGAAGATATTAGGACAAAGAAGAGATAAACATTATGGAAAATAAACATGTACTTTATTTACAAGTAGAGTACCTAAGCAGACAAACAAAAAGAGTTATATTATATATATGACAACAGGATAGAATTGGTATACTTATGACAACCGAATAAAAGTAATAATTAGAATCTGGAAAGGATAGCTTACCTAGGTTGAAGAATAATTAGAATTTCTGGGTTTATTAGCTTAAGTATACCAATACCTAGAGAGCCTGACGAACTTTTTGAAGTGCATGGATTAAGAGAATTCCAAAGGATGTTCAGGCAGAAATAAAGTTTACATACAAAGGAATAATATCAGTTTGACCTTAAACTTTTTCTACATCACTAACTCTAGAAGACACTGAAATATTAAGAGAGTTTTGAGGGGAAGTATTACCACCAAGAACTCTATAACTGTGTTATGCTTAAAGGAAAAAGAAGAAAATTCTCAGATACACACACCTTAACAGTGTAATTTCCACACTCTTATAAGGTGGAAAAAACCTTCACAGACATATTCCTGTTTGAAATACGCAGCGATCTGAAAGCCCAATCAAAATAAAGAAGTTAAGAGCATTTATAAGAAAATTCTCATGGTCAGCACAATGTCAAGTGAGCATTGGGTTAACATAAATGAATGGTTAAACAAACTGAACATAAATGCCATGTTAATTTTTGGACAAAGAAACACATAATTTAAAAAATAAAGTAAATCTATAGTGAAAATATTAAATTATATTAAAATTGGAAAACAACTATGGGTAGAAAAGGAAAATAAACTTGCTAAACTTTTCTTCTTTGAGAAGAATCAATATATAACATATGAATGTAACTGATAGTAAAAGAAATACAGGTTCAAGTTTGTTATTTAAAAAGTTTAAAGTAATCTCTAGTAGGACAAAGATTTTTTTATAGCTATCAAATAAGTGAAGAAAGAAAACAGAAAGAGTTATACCTTACATATCAAAAGAGAAAAAATAATAATAAAAACACTTAACATACTGAAACAAGATTATAAGATTAAGTAGATAAATTTGATAATGCAAATACACTAAATTCCCATAACAAAAAAGCCCAAAGATTCTCATTTTTGTGTACAAAATTCAAACACATTCTGATGCAGTTTCCTGAGATTTGGGATTATTTACATTTACTTAAAATTTAAGAATTTTTTTGCTACAGACACAGGCTAAAGGATTTAACAAGAAGCCTACAATACAGTGTCCAAATGTCTTTTGTCACCAGCTAGCTATATACAATAAGCGAGTTAGAATACTTTTCTGCGTTATGGTTTCTTTATCTGTAAAATGAAAATAATAATAGTATCTACCCCACAAGATGTTCTAAGGATCACCTGAGTTAAAGGATACAAAGTGCTCAGAATATTGCCTATTTTTAGGAAATGTTACATTAATATTTTTATGTACAGAAATTCAGCAGGATAAAAACTGGAGAGAGGAGAGTACTCTCAAGTGTGAAAATATCAAAGCTTTGCTTGAGTTGGGGCTGCCTGGGGATACAGTTTTTGCCAGCACGTGCAGACACTTGCTACTAGGTAGGCATCCAAGGCTTTGATAAGATTTTCCCAAGCTTATTGGATATCCACCTGAAATAGCGCCGAAAGTCAAGGGCTCAGAAGGGGAAGACATGAAGTTAGAAGGCATCATTTAGCATCATTCAGTCCTGATTATACTCAGTACTGTTAGTCTGTTCCACTGAGGGACTTTTTAGAGTAGAAGCAGTCAACTTTCAAGGACAAAAATAGAGCTGTTCAATTGACTGATGAGAAATCTAAATTTTTTTCTAAAAGGGAACAGAGAATGGCTATTTATTATGTTTGAATGAGCAAATAATTATGTTCTTCTTAAGAAAACACAAAGCTTTGCTGAATGATGTCGTGGATGCAAAAATGCTCTGTGTGCCAGTGTAAAAGGCGGTCCCCATCTGAGTGGGTGGGTGGGGAGAGAGATAAAAGCCAGTAGGGCAGTGAGGTTAAGCAGCCCACTTAACTTCTCTGATTATGGATGGAATGCTCCCTCTGGGGGAAATGCATTCCACACTGGAAAGCAGTACAGTGCAAGATGAAAAAGAGAAAGTCGTAAGCCAGGTATGTTCACGATACAGGCTTTTGGGCTGACAATTCCCTAATTAAGAAAAAGAAAGGAGAAAATATATACATATATATGAAAAACCATGCCAGAGAATTTTGAATGAGAGTCAACAGAAGAAAATCAGAGTCAGAAATCTGATATGGTAATTTGATAAAGTCGGAAGGTTTATTAAAGTTGAAGACAGAGCCGTAAAAATACTTGTCATGCATGTTGACAGGGAAGGTTTACCAGATAAATTTGAAAAAGAAAAGCATGCTGAGCTTTTTAAAATTGGTGTATCACCTGTGGTTCATACACACAAGCATTAATTGTCTTGAATATTAGTTATGGATGATGAGTATCAACCCCATGCAGAGTCCTTCAGACTCTCCCTTCTGGAACAGCAGGAGAAATTCAAGCAAGCTTCAGCTTCCGTGCCTGAC
This sequence comes from Mirounga angustirostris, assembly GCF_029215605.1. Classification (NCBI taxonomy): domain Eukaryota; kingdom Metazoa; phylum Chordata; class Mammalia; order Carnivora; family Phocidae; genus Mirounga; species Mirounga angustirostris. Next base: position 109,442,983 of record NW_026991711.1, on the reverse strand, counting down.
ATCCTAGGTCCCGTCTGCGTGCCTGACGACATCCTAGGTCCCGTCTGCGTGCCTGACGACATCCTAGGTCCCGTCTGCGTGCCTGACATCCTAGGTCCCGTCTGCGTGCCTGACGACATCCTAGGTCCCGTCTGCGTGCCTGACGACATCCTAGGTCCCGTCTGCGTGCCTGACATCCTAGGTCCCGTCTGCGTGCCTGACGACATCCTAGGTCCCGTCTGCGTGCCTGACGACATCCTAGGTCCCGTCTGCGTGCCTGACGACATCCTAGGTCCCGTCTGCGTGCCTGACATCCTAGGTCCCGTCTGCGTGCCTGACGACATCCTAGGTCCCGTCTGCGTGCCTGACATCCTAGGTCCCGTCTGCGTGCCTGACGACATCCTAGGTCCCGTCTGCGTGCCTGACGACATCCTAGGTCCCGTCTGCGTGCCTGACATCCTAGGTCCCGTCTGCGTGCCTGACGACATCCTAGGTCCCGTCTGCGTGCCTGACGACATCCTAGGTCCCGTCTGCGTGCCTGACATCCTAGGTCCCGTCTGCGTGCCTGACGACATCCTAGGTCCCGTCTGCGTGCCTGACGACATCCTAGGTCCCGTCTGCGTGCCTGACATCCTAGGTCCCGTCTGCGTGCCTGACGACATCCTAGGTCCCGTCTGCGTGCCTGACGACATCCTAGGTCCCGTCTGCGTGCCTGACGACATCCTAGGTCCCGTCTGCGTGCCTGACATCCTAGGTCCCGTCTGCGTGCCTGACGACATCCTAGGTCCCGTCTGCGTGCCTGACATCCTAGGTCCCGTCTGAGTGCCTGACATCCTAGGTCCCGTCTGCGTGCCTGACGACATCCTAGGTCCCGTCTGCGTGCCTGACATCCTAGGTCCCGTCTGTGTGCCCGGCTCTGCTGGGACAGGCTTGCGTGCCTGACGCGGAAGGTGTGAGGTCCGGCAGTACCAAAAGACTTCTGTTACAGTTGATCACCCTTCCTATTTCAACATTTAAAAGGAGGATAACATTGGCTAAAGGGTAAGTATCTCATTCTCGCTCCTCCTGTTGAGCCTCTGGTGAAGGGAGTACACTCTGCTGAAGGCAAAGTTCACAATGCAAGGAAGCACGTATCTTCGAAAAGGGTTTTGTAAAGACGAGAAAGTAGAAGTTAAAGGAAGAAAGAAGTGGGCACAATTTCTATATTGGTAGCGGTTAGGAAAGAATCATGTGAGGAAGTGGAACTTTGTAACTAATCTAAGAGGAAGAAGGAAATCAAAACTAAAACCAGGCTTCTTAAAATCTTGCTAAAGTTGGATTTAAAGAAAATGTGTGAGCTTGAGAGAAAGACTGCAGGGAGCGGTCGGTGGGAGAGGGGATAAGGCAATTCTGCCTCTGAATGTGAGAGCGCATTAAGACTTTAGCCCTAGTTACTTTAATGGAAAAGAATAAATAAACTATACCTACAAAGAAAAGTATTTAAGGGCGGAAGTAAGAATATGCTAATTACAATTCGAGAATAAATACTCTTGAGTAGCATATACATGCAATAAAATGCCTAGAGACAAACGTTCCAGAAATAAAGTAATTAATTAACTAATAGAACAGAACAGGAGAATAAAAAAGGTAAAGGGAAACAAACTTTTGGCATACAGTTATTCAGGTTTAAGTAATTGATATTCAATTTCTATAGAAACTTTGTTGGACTGGCTTTTGGGAGTTGGACTGTAAATATGTATAATATGTAAATAACTTTTAATATACTTGAAGGATTTAAAAAGAGGGATAATAGATATGAAAGTGCTCTACAATGAATATCATTAGACACTTGGAATGTTGAAAGGAATACCCAAAGAACATTTCCAATTCTTGTCTCATATCTGCTTACATGTATTTAATTTCCTGCATAGGGTCACTTACAAAATATAAGCCCTTCCTTATTGAATTTATTTTCTTTCAACTTATCTTCTTTCAAGGCATTGCCTCTCAGAATTTCTATATAGTGGAGATTCATTTGTCTGCTTTTCTATGTTTATTGTTTTTGTCATCCATTTTAGGCCCAAAGATTCTCAAAGGCAGGAAACATAGCCATTTACATGGTCTGATCTGGAAAGAGTAAATATTATATGATAATGCTTTTCAGAGATTAATTCACTAGGCGATATTTTTAAAAATTCCATTTTGGAAAATAAATTCCATTTTAACTTTCGCACAAACAGCTTGTATCTTCTACTAAAATTCATGGTAAAACTGGGTAAGTCTTTTTAATACATAGCCAACTTTCAATTACTAGGCAAACCTTGTTTGCAAATACTGAATGTTCTTCCAGTAATATCACTTTCATCATATTTCAAGAATCTTAGTTCCCGGTCACATAGTAACTATGAATCCAGCATTGATAGCTTTAAAAAATGCCACCTAGGGCGCCTGGGTGGCTCAGATGGTTAAGCGTCTGCCTTCGGCTCAGGTCATGATCCCAGGGTCCTGGGATCGAGTCCCACATCAGGCTCCCTGCTCCTTGGGAGCCTGCTTCTCCCTCTGCCTCTCTCTCTCTCTCTCTGTCTCTCATGAATAAATAAATAAAATCTTTAAAAAAAATAAAAATAAAAAAAAAATAAAAAATGCCACCCAATATCACCATAGTATAACCATCAAATTCCTTTTTTGGTTCTGCTTTGGTTAAATTTTGCCAAAACTACTTATCACAAATTTTCTTCAATCAGTCTGAAGTATTATTAACTAGTGTACAATATTATTAACTATAGGCAAGTATTGTTGAGCAGATTTCTAGAATTTATTCATCTTGCATAACTGAAATTTTATACCCATTGAATAGCATCTTCCCATTTCTTTTTACTCCTAGGCCCTGGCAATGATCATTTTACTCTTTGGTTTTTTGTTTTTAAGATTTTATTTATTTATTTGACAGACAGAGCACAAGCAGGGGGAGCAGCAGAGGGAGAGGGAGAAGCAGACTCCCCGCTGAGCAGGGAACCTGATGGGGGGCTCGATTCCAGGACCCTGGGATCACAACCTGAGCCGAAGGCAGCCACTTAACTACTGAGCCACCCAGGCGCCCCTACTCTGTTTTTTGTTTGTTTGTTTGTTTTTTAGTTTGATTATTTTAAGTACCTCATATAAAGTAGAATGATACAGTATTTGTTCTTTTGTGACTGGCTTACTTCCTTTAGCATAATGTTCTCAAGGTTCATCCATGGTGTCACGTCTGGCTGGATTTCCTTCTTTTTTAAGACTCAGTAATATCTGATCATACGTATATACCACATTTTTATCTTTCTCTATCTATTCATCTCTTGATGGGACATTTAGGTTGTCTTTACATCTTTGCTATTGTGAATAATAATGCAATATTTCTTTGAGATCTTATTTCAACTCTTTTGAATAAATACCTAAAAGTGAGATTACAGTAGCTCTATTTTTAATCTTTTGAGAAAACTCCACATTGTTTTCTCTAACACCTGCACCATTTTACATTTCCACTAACAGTGTATAAGGGTTCCAATTTCTACACGTGAACACCAATAATTTTTTTTTTTTATCATAGCTATCCTAGATGTGAGGTGATATCTCATTGTGATTTTGATTTTCATTCCCCTGTTGATTAATGATGTGGAGCATCTTTTCATATGTCTGTTAGCTACTTGTATGTCTTTTTGGAGAGAGGTCTATTCAAGTCCTTTTCTCATTTTTTCATAGTTATTTGTTGTCTTGTTTTGGTTTGTTTGCCATTGAGTTTAGGAGTTCCTTATATATTTTGGACAATAAAACCGTATCAAATATATGGATTACAAATATTTTTCCCATTTTATGGGTCATTTTTTTCACTCAAAAGAGTGTTTATTTTACTGTGCAGAAGCTTTTTTAGTTTGCTATTGTCCACTTGTTTATTTTTACTTTTGTTTCCTGTCCTTTGGTGTCATATCCAAGAAATCATTACTAAAATCCAAGCCCTGAAGCTTTCCCCTTAGGTTTCCTTCTAGGAGTTTTATAATTTCAGTTCTTATGTTTAAGTTTTTAATCTATTTTGAGTTGACTTTTTCATATGGTGTAAAATATAGGTCCAATTTTATTCTTCTGCATGTGGATATCCAGTGTTCCCAAGACACAGTCTACCCCACTGCATCCTTTGTCAAAACCAGTTGACAATATATGTGTGGGTTTATTTCTAGGCTCTTTATTCTGACCCAGTCTATATGTCTGCCATTGTGCCAGTTCCAAACTTAGACAGATTTTTAAAAAAGATTTATTAATTTATATGAGCAGGGGAAGGAGAGAGGGAGAGAGAGAATCCTGAAGCAGACTCCCCACTGAGCATGGAAACTGATACAGGGCTCAATCCCAGGACCCTGAGATCATGACCTGAGCCTAAATCAAGAGTCAGCCACTCAACCCACTGAGCCACCCAGGCGTCCCAAGACAGATTTTTAGAATCTGTTTTTGTAGCAATAGACCTGTATGGAAGTAATTTGTTAAGATTTAATATTAATATTTTGCTTTACCAATAACCTGCAACAACCTAGGCCTTTCAAGTAACAGAATCATAGAAAAGGAGAGCTCCACAATACTTGACCAGGGCTATTCAGCTAGTTGGTAATAAAGCAGGAATAAGAACCCTGATCATGTGAGATTTTGCCCAGTGTTCTTATAACACATGACTGACCACTCTTTCATATGATTATGAAAAACTTATTGTAGTTGTAGGATATTGCAAAATTTTCCACTTTTCTGGACCTAATTTCATAATTAAAGTGTAAAAATAAAAACAGCAGATGGGAGAGAGAATGGAGGCAGCCTACTTCAGCAGCATTCCTTGGACAGCTGGACGAGCAGATTGTGGGAACTGGAAAACAGTGATAAAATTGCTAACGATGAAGTCACCAATCAGTCATAATCAATTGACTGTCAAACCACAATCTTGTTCAGAATTCTTATAGACCTCAGTCCCTTTCTTATTTTTGTGAATGAAATACACAAAAGTCAAAAATTTTTTAAAGATTTTATTTATTTGTGAGAGAGAGAGAAAACATGAGTGGGAGGGGCAGAGGGAGAGGGAGAAGCAGACTCCCTGCTGAGCAGGGAGGCTACCGCCCGGCTCGATCCCAGGACCCTGAGATCATGACCTGAGCCAAAGGCAGATGCTTAACCAAGTGAGCCACCCAGGCGCCCCTCACAAAAGTCAAAATTTTTGAGTAAAATAGACTGCAAGTCAAAGATTTAGAAATTCCCTTTTACCTCAATATTTCTCGGTGTCTTCAATCTCTTGTCTTTACATTTTATAACATTCTTGCTTAATTAAAAATGCAAATATTTATAGTTTGGAGAAACAGTCTTATTTGAGTGTAATTTAAGATTCACACATTACTGTGGTAAAGAAGAAAATTAAATTCTTTTACCTAAAGAAGGCTACAAAAATTTGCATAATATATAAAAGAATAAAAGGTAACAAGGCACAGCCAACTGCCTGATCCTAAGATTTACAGAAACAAGTTCTTCTAATTACATATTTTTAAATATGTTCAATCATTTATTTAACAAAATTTGTAAAATTCTTAATTATACTCATTAGGCAAGGTATGCTTCTAGACTCATATAACCAAACTAAAACAATCAAAAAGCTGAAAGATCCAAAACAATTTACAACAGCTTTGGATGAATTGCTAAACTCAAATAAGATTCCTATTGTTAAACTAAGTGTGACCAGATGGCCACAGGCATATAAGAATATGGCAAATTCTCAAGAAAAGTTGTTGATAAAAATGGCAGGAATGGTAGATCTGAGAAGAGGGATGCTAGCCTGAGAAGTATGGGAGCAGGGTAGACACAAACCAATAGATGTACACATTATATGTTAAAGAAAGTTCATCGATGAGGTAGGCATTGTCAAAGGATTAGGGGACAATGGGATAAATGCACTTCTTATACTGGATACCAAGAATGATAATAATAGTGATAATTAAAACATCAACCACTATATAGTATTTACTTAGTTTACTTAAACTTCGTAGTAACTTGATGAGTTAGCATTATTCCCCAATTTTACCAATAAAGAAATGTATATTTTTTGAGGTCAAGCCATGTGCAATTGTAAACTAAACAAATCACAGAACTCAGACCCATCTCAAAGTCTTTTCATTTAACATATATTTCCTGCTTGCAGATATATGGTCATACTTTTGAGATTGCTGAAGAACCAGGTTATGTTTACAGTGTATGAATAGAGATGGAATAGATATTAGAGCAGATTAATAAATATCAGAATGGGAGAAAGGTGGACAGTAGAACCAGAAAGCTAGACTCAGGCAGTCTTGTTTGTGAATTTCTATTTTTTATAGTTGAACAGAAGATTGGATGTGTTCTCAAAAAAAATTTTTTTTTGCTTCCTTGTATGGGAAGTTTATCTTTAATATGTAAGCAACACGAATGTGTTTCTTTTCCAATAATCTACAATCCCTGACCTATCCTTTTGCCTCCCATCTTGGCAACAAGTTCTTCATTAGTGTTCTCTATAATGCAAAGGTCATGAGAAATAATTGATGTGAAGTATACCATATTAAACACAAGCAACTCTATTTTTATTCAGAATACTAAAAATTCTATTTGTTTATAGTGATCTAGATAACATACAACAAAATAAAAGCTTTCCCTTGGATAATTAAATACTTTTATTCAATTACCTGATTTAGCTGTCTAACCACTTAAGAAAAAAGTCTTTCTGCAATGCACACAGAATAGATGTCTCAAAAATGGCTAATGAATAAATCAATAGTTGAACAAATGTATTTTAAAAAGGAAGCACTTACTTGGTTAACCTCTCAGAGCACACTCGAGATAATGCATGCTTTCCTTGATTAATCAAAGTCTTTATATTGCAAAAATAATTATTATTCATTTAAAAAGTGTGTCTTATTTTACTGCCAATGTGTATGTATGGACCAATAAGAAATTATGGTTGCCAAAAAAAAAAAAAAAAGGCTATTGCAATCATAAGATGAATTAATACAAGCATCATGAAATCTAGCAGAGGAGGAGATAATTCCATTTTTCATTCTGCACCAATCAGACAATATATAGAGGGATACACAATATGTGGGTTAAAATTTGATTATCATAAGAATTTTTTAGCTAGTATAAAAAAAAGGCACAGAGAAAAAGGAAAAAGAGGGAAAAATTCCTATTGAAATTACATTACAAGAAATAGAAGGTGGTATTTGCAACAGATACCTTAATACAAAATGTACTCATTCTGAGTTACACTCTAGGGAAGGGGCAAGAGTTAAGAATAACATAAATCATAGGGATATCTGAAGCACATTTTACAAATAATAAAAAAAAACCACTATATATTTTCAAATGGAGAAATGCATAGATGCTTTGCATTTAGAAGAGCATATTGGTTTATAGCTGCTTCATTTTAAGAAGGGGATTTTTATAAAGTGGAGTATGTGAAAGCTGAAACAATCATGACAATATGGGTCTTCAATAGCTTTTCATGCAAGGGTACATTTAAAGAATTGCAGGCCTTATGGTGAGGAGAGGGAGATGAAAAGGGGAGCCACTCTAGTTTCTGCTCATTTTAATTATGAAATGGGAAAGATACTAACTGAACTATCAATTCCTTGAAAGCATAAATTATTATGAGTTTTACATTGATATCCTTCACTAAATTAATTTTAAATATCAGTAGCTCAGTAATCACCAGATGGATGGATGGCAGTAGGCATTTAGAGTAGATGAATTCTAAATAAAAAAATGAGCATAAGAACTATTCTCTACCTCTAAAGGTAGAAACTTTAGTTTGTGAACAAATTTCAACTGAGCTAAAGAAGTTTTTTAGGGCCGGTTCTCAAGTATATTTTGATAGGTAGACAATTGTGGTCATTTAATTGTAGGTAGAATTATATAACTAAAGTTAAATTGCAGGGTAGCAGAAATGTTTAGTTTTGTTTAAAAAAAATTCTGTTGCTGAAATTTACTCAGAGGATTAAAGTTAGAAAACTTTATGAAGTTCAAAGTAGTTTCATAATATGTAAAAAATATAAATGTTTCATAAATGTTGAGTATTATTTATTTACTCAGTCAACAAATTTATATGAACTTAGCATATGCTAGGGTCTATTCATATAATATAACAATTAAAAAACTGTTCTGTCTTCTAGGTACATTTCATTTTAAAGTGGTTATATAGCTACTTTCATGGGAATTATGGGAAACTGATACCTGCTGGAATAAAATTGGAGTGAAGGATACATCAAAGTTTGCTAGGACAGGTCAGCAAAGGTTCCCCAGAGGAGACGACATTTAAATGAAGTCCTTGACCACAAGGAGTTGGTGTTCACCAGATGGACATTTGAGAATAACAAGTCAAGACAAGAGTGAGGGTAAGGAGTAGCTGCTTTCTCATTGTGGTGGAAATAGCATGACTCCTGGCAACAGATAAGAAATCTGGGTTTTCAGGAACACAAGGCAAATGGAGAAGAGGAGAACAACAGTGTACAAATGCAGTAAAGAGCTAAACGAACAGACTGTGGAAGACTTCGCTCAGGAGTTTTATGTATGCTAGTAAAAGGCAATGAATGATTTTATTTATGAGAGTAACATGGTCAGATCTCTGCTTCGGAAAGATAAAACAGTGCAAGGGTAGTGGTTAGATCACATGAGCAAAGAATCTTGTTAGAAAGCTCTTAAAACAGTCCAGATGAAGAACGCTGAGGGCTGAATCAAGGCAGGGTAAACATGTCAATTTCAACTGGTCTTGTACTCAATAGGAAAGAAAAGTTAGGGGAGATATGAAAACTTTTGCACTGTGTCTCTCTTAAATAGGGAAACCGTGGCATTCACACCAGAACATAATTAAAGTACAGTCTTTTAATTATGCCCGAGTGGAAGCCAGATTCCTCTGCCATAGCTGGTAGCTAAGCATGTGATATTGGGCTCCAGATATATCTCTATTTTACAAAAGAATGAACAACATCAGCAGTTCAACTTTTCTAAAGGTGATGTGCTCAATGTTCTTATTATAGGGGAGGGGGGCACCTAATTACATTAATCAAGATACAGTTTCTCCCCTTAGAGATCAGTCAGTACACCTTGACAAGGTAATAACATCTTTTTGTTCCTATCACCTTTTTCCTCCCCAGGCTGAGTTCCTTTGTTTCTGCCAATTCCAGGTGCTCTTTCCACGTAGCTCAGCATTGGTCTTCTTAAAGTGTTTCCAAAGTTTCTGAACATCCTTCTTTAAAGTTTTTGTAACTCTTAATCTTCCCTATCCACCTACCAAATATTCTAATTTTCATAATTATCAGGAATTCAGGCTATTTCTTCCTTAGCACAGATCTGATATTACAAAGCATAAAAGAGTTCTTACCTAAGAAATGTGTTTCCTTGGCTCAGTCAACTAGTATTGTGCTGCCCCTAATTCCCAGTAAAATATCATTTTTGATGTTTAGCATTTATAGCCTGCCCACAAAACTTATCAGGAAGAGAAGAGTCTGAATTTATTGCCTGTTCTTACTTAAAAATTGCTATCAATGAAATTAAGTCTTAACTACTGGATTCAGTGCTACCTAATTACCCATTTCTTCATTTTATAACTTTACTACAAGTAATTTTACTAATGGGGATTCAAGAAATCCTAATTATAATAGAACATGTAGAAATGCCTATTTTTATGTGAAGTAGGCTGAGAATTATAAAAGTATATCAATATATATTAGTTAACACCCTGCTTATTGGGATGCCTGGGTGGCTCAGTTGTTAAGCGTCTGCCTTCAGCTCAGGTCATGATCCCAGGGTCCTGGGATCGAGCCCCGCATCGGCTTCCCTGCTTGGCGGGAAGCCTGTTTCTCCCTCTCCCACTCCCCCTGCTTGTGTTCCCTCTCTCGCTGTGCCTCTCTCTGTCAAATAAATAATAAAATAAAATAAAATAAAATAAACAAAACAAAAAACCCCCCTGCTTATTGTGAAATAGCTAGTACCTTCTAACGAATGCCATGGTGGGCGATGGGCATTTATAGATTTTCTTTTTAGAGACTATGGAGATAATCCACAAATTCCTCCATAATTAACATTTTCTAAGAATTCTTTCTTTGCTCAGTATTTACTTCTATAATCACACTGAGTCTATAGTCCCTCAACATGGAAATATGGTTTCAAATATATGATGTCATCTCATTACTTTCTCATTATTATTATTTTTTAATTAAAGGATAGTTGACACAATGTTACATTAGTTTCAGGTGTACAACATAAAATTTGACAAGTCTAAAAAATATTAAATGCTTCACAGATTTGCATGTCATCCTTGCGCAGGGGCCAGGGTAATCTCTGTATCATTCCAATTTTAGAATATGTACTGCCAAACTGAGCACTACTTTCTTATTATTTACTATAAATATGGTGATGAATTATTTACATGGAAAGTACTCCAAGAAAAGAGAACAGGTTATTTGTGTTGAAAGACCCTGAAATAATAAAGACATAAAATGATATACCACAATGAATTGCACAATCAAAATGGGAAATAATAGTAGAAGAGGAAACAGGAGAAGAGAAGACAGGGCTAGGAGAATTATTAGGTAATATGTATTTTCTGAGGCTCTGGTACCAGCATTTTACTATAACTTTATAAGGTAGTTTCGTCATTATAGCAAAGATTTTCTGAAAAACCTCATTGTTTTTTTAGAAAAGCACTTAAAATATTTAAATAATAGGTATTTCATTGGTTAATGTCAGATATTACCATTTAATACAAAAAAAATTTTAAACTTAATTGCTTCATCTATATTTTGTTTCTAACAGATGTAGTTAACCCAAATACCTATATTTGAATATTAATAGATAAAATAAGAATTAACATTTTATTTTCCTGAGTATTTAAATATAGTCTAAGTAATTTAAGTTAAAAGGCATATACTTTCCTTTATTGTGTAAATGTTTCCTTTATTAAAATTTTTAATTTTCATATAAATAGATCTTTTCTGAAATATATATTTTTCTTCCACTGTTTTATTTTTCAATCTTTGTCCCATTTCCATATTGCTTAAATTATTGTATGAGCTGAATATCTAGAAAGACAAGCCACTTCTTCTTACGTACTTTTTTGAAATATTTATTTATTTATTTTTTATAGTAATCACCTTTTTCATTTAATAATGTTTTAGGGCATTTCTTCATGTCATTACTTTTTTTCTTTTCTTTTGTAGAAGTGAATATTGAAGAGATCTAGGATCTCTATTATGGGAATGTGACATTATTGGTTTAGTCAGTTTGTCATTATTTTTAAAAATTTTTTATTGTTATGTTGATCACCATACATCACATCATTAGTTTTTGACGTAGTGTTCCATGATTCATTGTGAAATATTTATTCTTTATTGTCAACATTTAACAAAATTCCTTTCACAAACCCCTCATCCCCGCAAACGCTGTTGGGGTTTGAGTTGGTCTACAATTTTTATATGACATATATATAATTTTGCAATTTTAAAAACTATGAATATCTGTGAAAAGCATGGTAACACATGAATTTAAACATGTTTTCCTATACAAAGTGATTGTAATTGCTCTTCAACTCCTTTCAATCTCTGATTGTACCAGTGTTGCAATGAGCTTACTTCAAGAGTATATGTAACAGGAACTATTAGTATATTTTCTTAAACCTAATTTCCTACATTATATTAGTGATTTAAAAACATACAAGCATATTTCTTCAATTTTTCAATCAATTATCTATTATAATTATCAATTATAAGTGTAGTGTCTATATATTTTTTGAGATAAACTTTTTCTATTCTGAATCAATGAATATGCTGGAATGTTTCTTAAGTGGCAACTCCTCAAACCTGGCATCTTTATTAGTTTGCATACTTCTAAGCTAAGCTAGGAACTACTTTTTTTTTGCATTGCTTTGGTAAGTTCCAATATGTGGCCTAGAGCATATTTTTACAGCATTTTAAAAAAGATTTTCTTTATTTGAGAGAGAGAGTGTGGGAGGAAAGGGAGGGTAGCGGGGGGAGAAGGGAGACCAGGAGGAAGAGGGGAGGGAGAGGGGGAGAGATAGGAAGAGGGAAAGAATCCCAAGCAGATTCTGTGCTGAGCATGGAGTCCAAGGCGGGGCTCAATCTCAAGACCCTAAGGTCATGACCTGAGCCAAAACCAAGAGTCGGAGGCTAACCTATTGAGCCACCCAGGCACCCCTATTTTTATAGCATTTTTGTTTTGCAAATCAGTCTTAGACATACTTTCTATAAACAGACTCAGTTCTTCTCTGAAAGAACATTTTTGTGGGTGGGAGGGGAGTTGTTATGGATGGCAGTCAAATCCAGAGTGGGCTTTTTGCTGCAATGTTTTTCATATGTGAATATCTACTTATTTAAAAAAAAGCCTCAGACTGAGGTCTGTTTACTTGCTCATTTGTTTATTTTTGAAGAAAGGTTTGGGAGATAATCACTTCTTCACAGTGAAGTCATGATTCACCACAAAACAATACCAATGCATTGTTATTTCCCATTTAAAAGAAGTAATCAGTAAATTAGTCTTTGTATTTGGAAATTTGATAGAAACATATGTCATATCATACACCAGAAATTTAAACATGAGCCCTCAAATGCTAGTTAGTTAATAACAATTCAATAAACTCAAACAATTAAGATAAGCTTAGCATAGGTAAGTATAAATTCTGGAGTCACATAGACCTGCCTTTTAGTTATAATCCTGCCATTTACATGCCTTTAACTGTGAACCACCTACCTCAAATCTGTTATTCTTAATTCTATTATCTTTAAAATGTGGGTAACAACAATATCTACTGAATTCAATTATTGGAGTAATAAATGAAATAGTTTTAGTTTATGTGAAGCAGTTTGAACAATGCCTGATGCAGAGTAAAAGCTCACAAAATGGTAGTTAAAAACAAGATGAGATAAAATTGTATATTTTCCCATAGTTACAATTTCAACACAAAAACCCATAAATTTCAGTGTTAAGTATTCTATATTAAAACTAAATACAAAAACAAAATAGTTTAAGTAGAAATGCCCACAGGGGCACCCAGATGGCTTAGTCGGTTAAGCGTCTGCCTTTGGCTCAGGTCATGATCTCAGGGTTCTGGGATGGAGCCCTGCATCATATCCGGCTCTTTGCTCAGTGGGGAGTCTGCTCTCCCCCTCATTCTCCGTGTTCTCTCTCTCAAATAAATAAATAAAATCTTTTAAAAAAAATGTCCACACAATGCTATCACATTCACCAAAAGTATTTTTTTTATAACAAAAACAGCAACAAACCAAAAGCCAAAACAAACAAAAACAACAAAAATGCACACCAATAAGTAAAATATGCATTTGCAACTTAAATTTCAATAAGCGTTTTAAAATCATAGAGTCCTGTTCATCTGATTGAAGGAAAAGGTCGTTAATTTCTCTCTGTTTTAACTCAATTTCTAAGAGTAGTTGTTCTTGAGCTTTGGTGAGTTGAAGGAGCTTTGAAAGTTAAGGATAAAGCACAAATATTTAAGACAAAGAAAAAATTTGCAGGTAATTGCAGACTCTATTAAAGTCTTAATTAAAGGGCACTAGGAAAGCGAATTAGCACATCTGAGATTTTAATCAAACTGCTATTTCAACCAATTTATTAATTGACTCCAGGATTAGGCTGTAATGTGCACTGTTAAGATTATGTTCGTGATCTGAAAACCATACAACTATATCTCACTATTCTTATCTCAGGAATAACCAAGTTGAAATGTGCATTTAAAAGGGACCTCCTAGTTTTATAGAGATACTAGTAGATCTTGTAATGAACACTGATCATTCTATGCCTACCATAAACCTAAAAAAAATAAATAAATAAGGTAATGCGGAATTCAGCAGACACTTGTTGAGTGGCTGAATGCTTATATTTTGATTCATCTAAAGACAAAAACCACGTTCTTGATTTAAAATACAGTTCAAACAAGAGTTACAGCAAATGGTCTATTGTGTAACAGAGCACTTATAGTTAACTTTACAGTATGGTACACTTCAAAATTTGTTAAGAGAAAAGAGTTCACGTTAAATTTTCTTACCAGAAAAAAAAAAAAAAAGCAAAGTGACACAAGGAAACTTCTGGAAAGGATAGATACGTTTATTACCTTAATTATGGTTATGGTATCATGGGTGTATTCATATGTTCAAACTCATCAAATTGTATACATTAAATATGTGCAGTTTTTTAAATGTGTGTATCAATCACACCTCAACAACACTATTAAAAAATTAAAAAAGAATGTCTATCTGCATTCTCGGCAGGAATAGAAAAAATTTATTAGATAGATAAAAATAAAATTCATTTTTTTTTTTTAAAGATTTTATTTATTTATTTGACAGAGAGAGAGACGGCGAGAGCAGGAACACAAGCAGGGGGGAGTGGGAGAGGGAGAAGCAGGCTTCCTGCCGAGCAGGGAGCCCGATGTGGGACTCGATCCCAGGACCCTGGGATCATGACCTGAGCCGAAGGCAGACGCTTAACGACTGAGCCACCCAGGCGCCCATAAAATTCATTTTTTTAAAATATTTTATTTGGGGCGCCTGGGTGGCTCAGTCATTAAGCGTCTGCCTTTGGCTAGGTCATGATCTCAGGGTCCTGGAATCCAGCCCCGCATTAGGCTCCCTGCTCAGCGGGGAGTCTGCTTCTCCCTGTTTGTGTTCCCTCTCTCGCTGTGTCTCTCTCTGTCAAATAAATAAATAAAATCTTTAGAAAAAAATATATATTTTATTTATTTATTTGAGAGAGAGAGAGCATGAGCGGGGGTGAGGGGAGGAAAGGGGCAGAGGGAAAGGGAGAAGCAGATGTGAGGCTTGATCCCAGGATCCTGAGATCATGACCTGAGCTGAAGGCAGATGCTTAACTGACTGAGCCACCCAGGCACCCCCTTAAAAATAAAATTCACATTTAAAAATCTTAAAGATAATTGTAGTAAAACTAAAAGGCATTTTCAAACTATATAGAACAGTCGTATAAATTCCAAACTCAATGTCGTGTCATGGCCTTGTCTTAGTCTGTTTGGGCTACGATGACAAAATACAATGGGTTGAATGGTTCATAAACAGTAAACATTTATTTTTTCACAGTTCTGTAGCTTGCAAAGTCCAAGATCAAGGCACTGGCAGATTCAGGGTCTGGTGAGGGCTCCTTTCTATCTGTCCCTCTTTTAGTGATAACCTCACATGGCAGAAAGGATGAAGGATCTTGCTGGGGCCTCTTTTATAAAGGAACTAATCCCATTCATCCTCATGATGACTCTGCCCTCATGACCTAATCACCTTTCAAAAGTGCCACCTCAGGGTACCATCACTTTGATGATCAGGTCTCAACATAGAAATTTTGAGAGGACACAAACATCCAGTCTATACTGGGCCTATCTTATCCTGAAGTCTTTAATCAATAGATTGCCCTTCTGTATTTTTGGTCATAAAGTAGAGAAATACAACCTCACATAGTCTTCTGCATATATATGTGTGTATTATAATAAAGTTATTATCTGCTTCAGTGTGAAATGCATTCCTTCTGTAAATAGGTTATGTGTTATTCTGCTTGAAGGCAAAGGTAGCAAACGGAATACGCTTATAATTTTTTTTTCTCCCAGGTGATTTTTAATACCAGCTTATATTCTTATCTCACTAAATAAGTAAAGAAATACTTCTTTACCTTAAATACAGTTTTTTTGAATTCCTGACATGTTTTAAAGTCTTTGGAAAACACAAGCAAAAGGCCATTATGAATTTTCTAGTGGCCAGGCTTTTTTAGCTTTAACAATAAGAGTAGTACCAGCTCAGAAGTCTAGTTGTTAGTGAGATTAACCAGTGGGGCCTATTGTAAGAACAGATTTAGGTTTTTGTTTTTGGTTTTTTTTCCATTTTGGGCTGAGTAAACATAAAGGCTTTGACATTGACAACTGTATTAATCATGCCTCTTTATTTTATTTTATTTTTTTTGTATACTTCTGAAGCTTTGACATCTGGGGCCTTGCTGACCCCAGAGACACTACTCCCAGGGCTAGCCAATTCCTAGAGATAGTAAAGGACTCAGCCTGTAAGGGTGTCTTTCATATGCAAATCAACTAATCCAAGCCCACACTCCAATACCTCTTTTATCACTCTCTAGGGCTCTTAAGCTCCAGGCTACGATCCCCAGCTCCTAATCACTCAGGGCCAGGCACCAGACATCTAGAGAGAGCTGCTATACCCCAGAGCCCACTGAAGGTATTCGAACTTGCCAATCCTAAATCTGCTTACTTGCCTTGTCCTTTCTTTCCCATGGAAACCACAGTAAAGGTTTTTGTCCATGCTTTCCTCCTGTTCCCTTTGCCTCCTTACTGACTCTGGGGCTTCCCTATGTGACACCTCCATGTGTGGTGTGCCTCCTCCCCTTAGAACCTCGGAGTAAAAAACTCTTTTCAGTGGCACTTGTCTCCTGATCTGTTGGCCTCACCACACCTGATTGATAATAACATCTAAATTTTAAAACAATAAGCATAAAATGTTTGTACTATTAAGAACACATATATATCTTGCCATTTCTAGGCATGGTGTGACTTTCTAGTCATGCCTAAGAGTGAAGTAAACAAAAAAAAAAAGTTGCTTTAAGTAAATATCTTTAATAGTTTCATACTTTCCATCAACCCATCAAATGGCTAGAAGGCCTGCTACCAATAGAGTTAGTTTATGTATATAGCAACAGTTCAAGTTACACCTGGCTAGAAGTAGCCTGATAAAAATATTACCTTATGTCCCCCAATAACCAATCTTTTTCAGGTTCTTACCTTAAGAATTAAAGGTTTTTTCACTTTTACCCATAAGGAAAAATGGTTGAGGTACACAGGACCAGTGAGTACTTGTTTATATATAAGGATTCTTTAATTGAACATTGTAAAAATAACTTATAGACTTCCAATCTGTCACAATTTTTTTAAAATTTTTAAATATTTATTTGAGACAGTGAGTGAGAGAGAGTGAGAGACAGAGATAGAAGGAGCAGGGGGAGGGGCAGAGGGTAAGGGAGAAGCAGACTCCCCACTAAGCAGGGAACCAGATGTGGGGCTGGATCCTGGGACTCCAGGATCATGACCTGAGCCAAAGGCAGACGCTTAACCAACTAAGCCACCTAGGCACCCCTCTGTCACAATTCTTTAACATGAAAGTAAACATGCAGTGTTTCATTTTCACTTCACTATTATAAAATCTCCCCCTTTCCTCCTTTCTCCAATGCAAGTCCACAACCTTTCTGTTTTTTAAAGCTAAACTTGGTCCAACCATATTTAGGTGCAGATTTCTAATAGAATGCATGAGCAAAAATGATTTTCTCACCTCTCAATGTGCCATCACACACCAGCATGACAAAATAGATAATTAAACTTAATATAGGAGACATCATGGAGTAGACTATTTTATTTATTATCTTTTCAATAGGTTTAAGTTCAAGACCTGACTGACAGTGGACAGTGGCTGACATTGATGGATATAAAAACTACCTATGGATTATTTTAAGTACTTTTATAGCCACCATTTCTCTTCATCATTAACTACTCTCTTCATGGCCATCCATTTCTATATAGTCAGTTAAATAAAGAAAACTGCATGTGGTTGAGTAGATCAATATTATTGACTTATCAGATAAGATTGATATGTCCATAATGAGTTTAAAAATGTTTTAAGACTAATATATTATGAAAATAATTGCCTATCATCATTACTTTGGGTAAATAGCACAATAATCATCAACCAACCACCTATTGATAGTGATGTGATAATTGCTCCTTCACTTTGACCGTTTTTATCTTAATGATTAATCATTTTTTGAACTGTCTTAATTCAACTTCCTCAATTTCTCTTGTTCTAATCCTTCCGTTTCTATTAGGAGGTCAGGCTGTCTTCGAGCTCCTCTGAACTGCCACAATAACTTTCTAGCTAGTCACTTTACCTGTATTCTCATCCCTTAATAAATCATTCTTCAGAGTGCTGCCACAGAAATAGGGCTAACGTGTAGTGAGGAACAACTTTGTCCCATGCTCAGTACTCTTCAGTGATTGCTATTACCTAAAGGGTACTGTAGTAACTTTCTATAATGGCATAAATGGCCCTTCAGAATCTACTGTTTTCACACATTTTATACAATACGGGCTAACCATACTAGACTTGCAATTTGCAAACATGGCATGCTCACTTACATCTCTTCATATCTGAACAACACAGGTTTGAACTGCAAGGGTCCATATATACATGGATTTTTAAAAATAAATAAAAGACAGTACTCTAAATGTATTTTTTCTCTTCCTTATGATTTTCTTAACATTTTCTTTTCTCAAATTTACTTAATCGTAAGAAAACAGTATATAATACATATTAGATACAAAACATGGGTAGGCGCCTGGGTGGCTCAGTTGGTTGAGCGGCTGCCTTCGGCTTGGGTCATGGTCCTGGAGTCCCGGGATCGAGTCCCACATCAGGCTCCCTGCTCGGCGGGGAGTCTGCTTCTCCCTCTGACCCTCCTCCCTCTCATGATCTCTGTCTCTCATTCTCTCTCTCGCAAATAAATAAAAAATTAAAAAAAATATATGGGTAAATCAACTCTTTATGTTATCTGTAAGACTTCCAGTCAACAGGAGGCTCTTAGTAGTAAGGTTTTGGGGGAGTCAAATATTATATGGGAATTTTCATTTGTGTTGGGGGTGTTAGTGCCCCTAATCCCTGCATTATTCAAGGATCAACTGTATTATAGTTTTCCTTTGCAAACGTCTTGTTACTAACTTATCATTGACTCAAGAAGCCCTTCCATGACATTTTGCATGACTTGTCTATGCACACATAGGCATGCTCTATACTTCCCTTGCTACCTGTGCATACTGAATTGTAAGTATTAGTGTCATTTTTTCTTATAAATGTGTGCATGTTTGCTTCTCTAGCAGGCTACAATCTCTTTGAGTACAGAAAATATAAATTATCATATATATGACTTATATAGAGCCCATACATACATGTATTATTAATTTACATAGTCATCTATTTCAAGGAGTTGAATGAATGAGTGGATATGGAGCCCCTGAGAGTCATAGTAGAAGGACAATTTTGGATAAAATTTTCCATCACTTTAAGTCTGATAGACTGCTATCTAGATAAATGTTAAGATACCACATGTTCTTAACTTCTAAGTTCCTTAAAGGCGGAAACAATGTGTGAACAGTTTACTCCCCTGAAACACCACCAACAAACCAATTGTTTCAGGAAAGCTATGTTTATGTTTATGATACTTAATGCAGTAAGGGAGAACACCACCTTGACTGAGTCTTATACTATCTTAGAACAGAAGGTCATGGAAGGATATTTATCGTATTTTAGGTCCTGGGCTGGCTGGTTGACTTTAGGTGTGTCTTGCAAGACGTGGAACTCATTGGAATTGGGCAGAGATTATGGCAAAATAGCTTTATATTGATAGGCACACAGAAATGAGGGTCCTGAAGTACTTTTTGATGAGGAAGCTGTTTGCTTATAAGTAATTTGTTTAGTTGTTTTATAGTGTTATCTTCCAGAAGCAATTGTTTATGGAGAAGGAACCAGGTTGTTTTTTGCTTAGTCACAATGTTAACTTCAAACACATATAGGAGTATATGTTCAGCCTCAACACTGTTTAAAGACTGAAATGACGTTGGTTTTTATTTTTAATTACTTCTTATAATTTGTATCCCCAGTGTCTATCACAGGACCTGGGTCATGAATAGATTTAAATATTTTACATGCTTAAACTTCAACTAACTTGAAGAGTGTAAGGCATAGGAATTTTCCCTGAATCACAAAGTTCCTTTTATGAAAGCAGGATTGGCATAATGCAAAGGTTTAAAATAAAAGGACATCGTCCATAAAACCCATCAATTTCCCTGTTTAGTGTGCTCTTACGCCTCTTACATCCCCCTCTAGCACCTTTCCTATTTATCTTTCTCTCAACTATGTGCCACTCCCCAACCTCACCTATCACTTGTGTTTGCACTCTACTCACCTTATAATGAGATCAGTCTCCACTCTAGTTGAACATTTTCATTGTAAAAATTCCAGAAATTCAAAAAAGTATAATATGAAATTGCTAGAACCTTCTTTTCACTGTTCACCTATTAATGTGCACCCTCCTAGAATTTGTTTTATGCACATACAAAAACGGGTCTTTGACTGCCTGGACCTATCTGAAATATCCATATGCCAGCTTTCACAGGAAATCTTAGAGATTTTGCAATGTTCATTTTGATTACTTAACCATCATATTGTGCATTGCATTTTCAAACATGAAAACAGAATCCAACTAAATTGAACAAGAATAATTGTGCATCATCCACGTGAAAGACATTTCTTATATTCCAGGGAGTTAACATAAATAAAATACTCATTTCTTTCAAAGGTTAATAAAACATGCAGGGCCTTACCATCTAGCAGAGAAGGCATCTATTTATATATAATTAAAAGAATTGTTAAATAGAATAAAATGGATACTAAATTGTTATATAAGGTATGTGTTCTAAGAGTTTAAAGGAGGAAGAATGTACTTCTGGGTGGAGTCCACTTCAGTTGAACACCATTCCTAACTTCAATCACTTTCCTTCACCTTTTCATTTCTTATCAATTGATATGCATATATACATATGCATAGAAGAGCTCTTTCTTTCTGAATGTATCTTAAAACTTTTTTATTCTATCTCTTTCCTTTGACAGGGGACCAAACTAGAGAAATGTTCCAGAGTTTTAGTCTTAAAAAGATACTTGGGGAGTTGATCTCAGAAAATAAAGAATTGTCATTCTTACCCAAAGCTGGCATGTAATTTTTCCTTATGGTCCCTCCTTAGCCAGCTGATAACTTATAAGTCTAACCAGTGAGGACTTGTAATTACAAGTCATTCCAACTGAGTTTGGCCAGTCATTCTTTTTGCTGCCATGGCACCCAGATCAAGCTCTCTTTCCACTAAATAAAAATCAACCAAATATCTAACTCACTACCTGCTCCCCCAAAGGCTTACTGGCAACTGCAACAGTATGTCATATTTATCAAATAGACAACTGCCTATGGGGCTGAGTTTGTGTTTATTTTGGGGTAGAGGTTTGAAGTTATGCACAGTTTGAATGGCAACCACTTAGTTTTACAAGACTTGGAAAATGACACCAAGGATATTGATGACTTTCCCAGGTTAAAAAGAGTCAGGCAAGATCCATTTGCACTGAGGTTAGTAGAACACAAAACTCTGATTGCTTTTTTCCTAAGTGTATCCAGAAGTGAAATTAAGTAACTTTGATGACTGCATAACATTAACTTAAAGTATATATATATGTCTATACACTAACAACAAAGTTTGCAAGAGAAATTAAAAAAAAATTTTACAAATGCTCCAAAAATAATAAAATACCTAGGAATAAACTTAGCCAAAGAGGCGAAAGACCTATATTCCAAAAACTATAATAGTGATGAAAGAAATGGAATGAAGATGACACAGGCAAATGGAAACATATCTCATGCTCATGGATTGGAAGAATTAATGTTGTTAAAATATCCATATTACCCAAAACAATCTAGAGATCCAGTGCAATCCCTATGAAAACACCAATGGCATTTTTCATAAAACTAGAACAGATAATACTAAAGTTTGTATGGAACCACAGAAGGCCCTGAATACCCAAAGCAATCCTGAGAACCAAGAACAAAGCTGGAGGTATCACAATACCAGATCTGAAGATATACCATAAAGCTGCAATAACCAAAACAGTATGGTACTGGCACAAAAATAGACACAGAGATCAATGGAACAGAATAGAGACCCCAGAAATAAACCCACGATTATATGGTCAATTAACCTATGATATAGGAGGAAAGAATATATAATAGGAAAAAAACGAATGAAATCTTGCCATTTGTAACAATATATATAGATCTAGAGAGTAAAATGCTCAGTGAAATAAGTCAGTCAGAGAAAAACAAATACCATATGATTTCACTCATATATAGAATTTAAGAAACAAAAGAAAGAAAAAAAGAGACAAGAAACAGACACTTAACTACAGAAAACAAACTGATGGTTACCAGAGGGGAGGTGGATAAGGGGATGGGTGAAGTAGGTAAAGGGGGATTAAAAGTACATTTATCATGATGGGCACTGAATAATGCATAGAATTGTTGAATCACTATATTGTACACCTGGAACTAATATAGCACTGTATGGCAAGTATACTGAATTAAAATAAATAAAAAGAATATATAATGGGGAAAAGACATCCTTTTCAATAAATGGTACTGGGAAAACTGGACAGCTACATGTAAAAGAATGAAACTGGATTACTTTCTAACACCATACACAAAAATAAACTCAAAATGAATTAAAGACTCAGACATGAAACCATAAAAAATCCTAGAAGAGAACACAGGCAGTAATTTCTCTGGCATCAGCCATAACAACATTTTTCTAGATATGTCTCCTAAGGCAAGAGAAATAACAGCAAAAATAATCTATTGGGACTACATCAAAATAAAAAGCCTTTGCATAGCAAAAGAAACCATCAACAAAATAAAAAGACAACCTACTGACTGGGAGAAGATATTTGCAAACGATGTATCTGATAAGAGGTTAATATCAAAAATATATAAAGAATTTAGATAACTCAACACCAAAAAAATAAAGAATTCTATTTAAAAAATGGGCAGAGGACCTGAATAGACATTTTTTTTCCCAAAGAAGACACACAGATGGCCAACAGACACACAGAAAGATGCTCAACATCACTAATCATCAGGGAAATGCAAATCAAAACCATGATGAGATATCACCTTACACCTGTTAAAATCATTGAACTTTTCATGTCTTGTTTTTATGGCCTAAGAAAAGGGAGTGTTACCTGCCTCATGATGTTATTATAAGAACTGAAGAAAGAGTATACTGCATATAGTAAAAGCTTACTGAGTATGATCCAGTATCACGGTGCATATTGAAGAGATGGTGATATGGTAACTGGAAAACTGCCTGTGACTTTTGGAAAGGAGTTCAGTGGGATGATATTGACAAGAGGCAAGTTGCTAAGGGTTATGGAAGAGTCGTAGTGAGAACATGGGGATAGCGACTGTAAGCTAATTTTTCAGGAAATTTGTTATTTAAAGGAAATATATCTTTGAATTAATGGAAAGTCAGACAAAAATTGGTTTAAAATATGGTTACAATGGTTATAATTTTTTAAACAGTTAAAAAAATGATTATAATTTTTGATACATCTTCCCATTAGGAGATGCAATCTATGTCCCCAGCCTTGAATCTGGGTGGCGACTGCTACAACCAACAGAAGATGATAAAAGTGACAGCACGTGACTCATAAGACTAGAGAGCTGCCTTACCAAAGGAACTCTTCCTTTTCAGGAGCAGCTAAATCTAATGACTGTTTGATATGGAACTCAACCTCCTCTATGCAACATGGTAAAACTCTGAAGGACTATTCAGACTTCAAGTTTCCCTGTGGCTTTAGCTAAGACCGATTTTGAAATTGCATTGTCACCAACTCCTTTCTCAGGGCACCTGGGTGGCTCAGTTGGTTAAGTGGCCAACTCTTGATTTTGGCTCAGGTCATGATCTCGGGGTTCTGGGATTGAGCCCTGTGTGGGGCTCCCCTCTCAGTGGGAGCCTGCTTGAGGATTCTCTCTCTTCCTCTGCCCTTCCCCATGCTCTCTCTCTCTTTCTATCTCAAATCAATCAATCAATCAATCAATCAATCAATCATGTAGCCTCTGCCTGCGTCTCTTGGGGACTGTCATTTTCTAGACACTCATTCTCAGAACCCAGCTGCTATATTATGAGAA
This sequence comes from Mirounga angustirostris, assembly GCF_029215605.1. Classification (NCBI taxonomy): domain Eukaryota; kingdom Metazoa; phylum Chordata; class Mammalia; order Carnivora; family Phocidae; genus Mirounga; species Mirounga angustirostris. The sequence continues at coordinate 109,419,142 of NW_026991711.1, read as the reverse complement.
GCCTAAGTCCATAAGAAGATGACAGATATAGGTGTTCCAATTGAAAGTTTCAGCTAAGCCCAGGCTTTGAGCCAAGACAGGCACCAGTCATGGGAGGGGAAAAAAAGCCTTCCAAATAATTCCAGCCCTCAAGTTTCCAGCTACCCTCAGGTATTAGGACTTCCTTGCTGAGGCCCCTGACATCCTTGAGCAGCAAGTCATGCCTGCTGTGCCTGCCTAATTCCTGACTCATGAAATCCAAGAGGAGAATAAAATGGTTGTTGTTTAGGTCACTAATTTTGGAGTGGTACTGTTTAACAAATAGCGGTAGATAGCTAGAAGAAAAAAGCTTATTAAATCATGAAGGAAATTTGAGCTTGTTTGTAAGTCAAGGAGACAAAAAGCAAACAAACAAACAACAAAACAGTTATAAGGAAATAATAATAGACCAGGAAAGGAAAATAGTAAGGTTCTAGGGTCTATCAGAATAGTGGGGAAGAATGGGAAGAGAAAAAGTTGGCAGTCAGGTCTCTCAGGCTCTATAGATGGCTGCCGGAAGAAATTCAGGACAAATCTGTGATCAGCAAGAGTAGAAAAATTATGCACAGCAAGTACTTATTGAATACCTAGTATGTTCCACATACAAATTACACCCCCCCCACACACATGCACACACAATTTCAATTTTTGTCACCCACCTTAATATTCTTTATTGTAATGTTCTAACACTTTCTTGACAATCCTTTGCACATTTGAAAAATCTTTTCAAAAGAGAGCTTTTATAATATCCTATAATTGCTACTCAAGACGTTGCATTTGATTTTTTTTTTTTAATTGTAGTTAATGATGTCTGATTTCATCATGCACTCATTGCTCCTTTCTCATAGACAGAATTAAATCTGGCTGCTGGTAGTTTACAAAGAATATTTGAGAAATGTGGCAAAATCTTGCCATCAACCATCTGTTTAGGGAACTGTGTCTTTTCATAGAAAACACAGAGCTTATTTACAGTTGAGCCTTGTGATTTCTTACCAGAGGAGACTTAGAAGTGTCCAGCAAGATACAACCACTTGCTCTTCTAATGCATTCTCAAAGTCAATGAATAAAGCATGGTTGAGGGAACACTTTAAAAATATCGTCTAGGGCGCCTGGGTGGCTCAGTTGGTTGAGCGACTGCCTTCGGCTCAGGTCATGATCCTGGAGTCCCGGATCCAGTCCGGCATCGGGCTCCCTGCTCAGCGGGGAGTCTGCTTCTCCCTCTGACCCTCCCCCCTCTCATGTGCTCTCTCTCTCTCATTCTCTCTGTCTCAAATAAATAAATAAAATCTTTAAAAAAAAAATGACAAAAGGTTTGAATGAATGTCTTTAACATTCTTTCTAAATATGAAATTATAATAGGATGAAAAAGTCAACACTAAAAACTACAGAGTGCCGGAGCGCCTGGGTGGTTCAGTCGTTAAGCGTCTGCCTTCGGCTCAGGTCATGATCCTGGAGTCCCGGGATCGAGTCCTGGGATCGAGTCCCGGGATCAAGTCCTGGATCAGGCTCCCTGCTCAGCGGGGAGTCTGCTTCTCCCTCTGACCCTACCCCCTATTTTGCTCTCTCTCTCTCACTCTCTCTCTCAAATAAATAAAATTTAAAAAATAAAATAAAAAATAAATAAAAATATCTTCTAAACAGTAAATCGAATTCATTTTCTACTTTTTCTTATATGTGCTTCAAAAAAGCCAGGACCGTAGACCTGTCTGTCTACCTAATAACACAAACGAACAGTTAAATCTTCTAAGTCTTTGTTTCCATGTTGTCTTCTTGTAATGGACAGTAACACCAGAAGTGCACTAAACATGTTCAGGTGTTGAGATGAAAAATTATACAGAGAGAGCAGAGTCTACAATTGCAAGGGCACTGATCACTTGTAATTGAGTGGTTGCTACTCCCTTTGGAAGGGCATATTTTTCCGGTGTGCTCTATTCCCCGCCATCTTTATTGTTTTGAACATAGCCTGTCACTTCAGTAGTCCCTGTAAGCATCTGAGTTTGCAAGCCCTCTTCTAATCCATATCTTAGAAGCAAAAGATCTAAGCCTGCATTTCCAGCTGGCACTTGCAAAACTTCATTCCAAACAGTTTGCATTGATCCTTATACATAAAACTTTCCTAACTTGGTCTGGTAAACATCCTCTCAGATACCAAGGCTGGAAACTATGTCCTTTTTTTCCCCGTTTCTTTGTTCTCTCCCATTCGCTTTGATTAATTGTGAGGACAGGTCTTACAGATTCAGCTTTTATAATATATTCCCTCTGCCAGTCCCTCATTACCTCTTACCTAGGAACACTACAGACTCTACATAATCTTCTCACAAAAATTAATCCTATGTATCCCCACTAGGCTAATCCTCCAAATGTATAACTTCAATCATACTACTATGCTGCTCAGAAAACTTTCAGAAATTTTCAGTTGCTGACAAATTAAAAAAAAAATCTCAACTTAGCATTCTACGCCATTCAGAACAGGAACCGATGTGTTCTTCTTAGATCAGAGCATTTTAGAACTGGCATGACCTTAATGATTTCTAGTTCAATTCCCTGTATGTGTAGCTGAGAAAACTAGGTCTCGAAGGGCTAAGTGACTCATCCATAATTCAATAGATAGTTAGCTGAGCAAAAATCAAAACTTAACTCTCCAGAATAAGTTCTCAGGGCTACTTCCACACTCATCAACCAAACTCCTTGTTTTAGCCAAAGACTGGTGCCTGGTCTCTACCCCATTCATCACTACCAACATCTGACCCAGTGCTGTTGAGGCTATCTCAAAGGTAATTCTGTCCTTGAAGGTTTTGCTCATCTCTTCCCCTTGTTCACAGAGCGAGACCTGTCCATATTTTTAAAGTACATTACAAACTGTAAGTTTGCTACAACATTTACCATGTTCTTCTCTACATTTCAGCAGGCTGCCCATCGATGCTTTTGCAAGTACACTGAAAGAAGAGACTACATTCTTGTAGTAGCTGCCACATTGTCTTAAACCAAACAATTTGAATTAGCATGGAATCCCCAACCCAACCTTTCTCCCTTTCCACTTTATCTTTCTGTAAGAATGTCTGTTACGATCTACTAATTGGGAATTTCTCCCCCTGACTCAGGATGCTTCTCTTCCAAATGATTCCCATGGATTTGTTTCTTTCACATTTGCAAATGCTAGGGGTTTTTTTGTTTATCTTTAGCACAGAACTGATTTTTTTTTTTTAATTTTAGAGAGAGAGAGAGAGAATGAGACAGAGCATGAAGGGAGGGGCAGAGGGAGAGGGAGAGAAGCAGGCTCCCCACTGAGTGCGGAACCCAACAAGTGAAGTTAAAAGCTCCATTTCAGGAACCTGAGATCTTGACCTGAGCTGAAATCAAGAGCCAGGCTTAATCTGACTGAGCCACCCAGGTACCCCACATAACTGATTTCAATACAACTTTTCCTCCCTTTGGCCTATACAAATGGAGATCAGGAATGTTAACTGTTGGTGTTTTCAGTATCATCAGTGATTTACAGAGCTTTATAAAGCATCATCACACATCTGAAAGGCTATAGCCAAAATAAATTGAGACCAAGAATTGTTCATCCACACTGCCCCAAATCTCTGAAAGTCTACCAGGATTGTGTTTGTGGAAAATCAATACCATGCCTCTGGCATCTGTTATTACACCCTAAGAAATAAGCAGTTTAATAGTTACTTAGCTTAATATCTACTACTAAGTAATTTTAATTTCATCAAACTGTTCATTCCAGTTATAGCTCCATGCTGTGTTGTGAAATTTAATCAAATATTAATTTGAATTCAGGTCATAACACTTCTAGTTATCTCTTCATAATTAAAAAAATTTAATTAATTGAAGAAAGAAAGAATGTACTTATGCCTAGAATTGCCTGTCTGCTACTTCTTTATTTTGCTGAAAAATAAAATAATTAATGCTAAATAATGATCAATAATGATCTGTCCTATTTTTAGATATACAAATATGGTTGAGGGTGTTTTATTTGAGGTGACTGAGGCTGATACAAATCAATCTTCTTTTAACTTTAACCTATGCTATCTTCTTGCTCTATGTATATGTGAAGCCTTATGTAATCATTATATTTAAAATTAAAATTGTCACAACTACCCATTCACTTAACCTTTAGAAATACTTAACTGTGAACTCATTTCATAAGCCAAGGTAAATATGTAAAATATTTAAATGATTGCTTATTTTCTTCTTGGTTTCTGTATCATTTTTGTATTGCCTGCCAATGTCAGGCCTTTTTAAATATACTTTCTTATATTTGAGAAGCCAAATTTCACTCCCTATCAGCTTTCTTAAAGTACATTGAAGGCAAGGACTAAGTTCTATTAGCAATGAGCACATTGCTTTGGAGCTAATAGGTGCTTAAGGAATATTTTTTTGAATTGTTCTTGAACCCTAAGCCCTATCTTTCCTTTATTTCAATTTCATCTTCCTCTGCCTTTCTCTATCACCTTAGAAATATACTCTTTTCCAAGCACATATGAAATTGAATTTTTAAATTAATAATAATAATAAATGTATAATTTTAGATTTTAGGAATATCACAATTGCTATGACTAAATTAATCAAAATGTATTGGATCACATTAGTATCTACGTGATTCAACCGACACCTATAATGTGCTTACATGGTAGCAGTACCTATAGGCCTAAGGGATCCAAAGATGGGTAAGACATGGTCCTAATCCTGAGGAGCTCATGATATATAAGACAGATTTTAAAAGAATACTACACTAATCCATGTTGAAGGTGAGAACTTAAATTGGGAAGATTTGTAGTGTTTATTTGCTTTAGATTAGGAACAACAACAAAAATAGACATGTATGAAAACATTCAAAAACAACTCACATTATTTTTTTTTATATCCAGAGGTTTCTCTGTTTATCTATGTATAAAAACTTTCTCCATATAATCACTAATATTTTCAATAGGTAATACACATCCAATAACCATATGCTGGTAAGTTAATGGACTCTGAGTGATAAGTAAATGAGTTAAGTGTTACTATAGGGAATATATTTACACCTACTTCCATATGGAGACATTTGCTTTGATACTTCCCAATTATGCTAATAAGCACACTGAAGTATAGTCCATTTAACCTTGCTGTCTGCCAAATAGTCAGGATGTAATGCCCAGCATCCCCCTTTCTCTTTGTGATTATATTAAGAATTAATACTGTGGTTTCTTTTTTTTTTAAGATTTTATTTATTTATTTGAGAGAGAGAGAGAGAGAGAGCGAGCATGAGTGGGGGGGGGAGGGGCAAAGGGAGAGAGAGAAACAGACTCTCCCGCTCAGCAGGGAGCCTGATGTGGGACTTGATCCCAGGACTCTGGGATCATGACCTGAGCCGAAGGCTCAGCCACCCGGGAACCCCAATAATGTGGTTTCTTAATTCTATAATTCTTATTCCTTAAAATGACTAATGGTTCATGTTCTTCTGTTTAATGTGATTAAGCTAGAGAAATTGAAGTCCACTTTTGGTACGAAGCCATTGTATTGTCCACTTAATGCAGACACCCAAAAAAGCTTATTTTCTCAGTATCTACATGGCACTTCCTGTTTAACACCATTATCCATCTCTAGCCAATAGTAACTCCAGATGGCAAATAAAACAATCACTGATTTGACAGATTATGACATAAAATAATAAGAATGTTTCACATTTTAACTATGTGCATGTGGACTTTAATAACTTTAAAAATCACTGTTAGTTTCTTAATGTTCATTGCATGTTTGAGAAGAAATATATCAAGCTTTTAATTTTCAATATTTAGGTAGTCAATTAACAATAATGCTTCTTGCAAAGACAGTGGTAAGAGATAGAAGGCATGTTTTCTTTCTTGAAGTTACTTACCTGTATTCAGGAAGCAGTTTAAGATATATATCTGAACATTAATTACTAATTATATATTTTTAAATTTTATTATTAATTTGATATTAATTAAAATAATACATATATATTAATGTACATACACACACACACAGATGTACTTAGTCTCAGCTCTCTGGAAATTGCCCTTGGCTAGAGAGAGCTGTCTCACTAAAGGAAATCTTCCTTTTTAGGGCAGCTAATCTAATGACTGATACAGAACTCAAACTGCTCTATGCAACATGGTAAAACTCTGAAGGACTATTCGGACTTCAAGCCTCCCTGTGGCTTTAACTAAGACCTATTTTGAGATTGCATTGTCATCAACTCCTTTTTTTAATATTTCTTCCTTCCTTTCCCTCATGCAAGTGTTAATCTTAATAACTTATAATTGATAAATTATCTTGATGAAGATGCTGATTATTCACCTTCAATCCATGAAAAAGCATAAAGTAGGGCATGAACTGAGTCTACCATGATGAACAAACCATAGAAGAGTGGGAACCTTGGTTTTTCATCTAATATTGTAAAAAGAACTGAAATCAATTTTAGGGTTAACCACATATTTTTTAAATACGAGGATATGAAGACACAGAGTAGATACTTTATTCATTCATTAAAAACTTATTTAATATCTATCACATTCAGCATGTCTGCTGGGTGCTAAGATTAAAAATAACAAATGGCCCCTCTTTTTCTTTTTAAGATTTCATTTTTAAGTAATCTCTGCACCCAACGTGGGGCTCAAACTTACAACCCCGAGATCAAGAGTCTCATGCTCTACCAACTGAGCCAGCCAGGTGCCCCAGGAAGCGATCTTTTAAAAAATAACAACAAAAGAAGTTTTGAGAGTAGTAATTTAGTTGCAATTTTTCTCTATGAAGGCAAAACTTCCATCTTATATCACGCAGTATATAACTAAGTTCTTAAAGGAAATTGGATAAAATATAAAATTGAATCACTTAATAAAATACCCAACCTTTAAAGGTACTTTGCAAGATATTTAATAAATTATAAATACAGAAAGCAAAGAGCAAATCAAACCACAGTCCTCCTTCATTTGCTGATATCATCCTAACCCAGTTTTTATTATCATGAGGCTTTTCCCACTTCTGTAATACAAGTAGTTATAAAAATAACCCACATATTACTCTATGCCTGTTACTGTGAGATGGATCATTTTAAATACTATCACTATTGAGCTAACCAGTATATTTAAACTGAATTTACAAGGCATGGGTTCCTTGACTTCAGTTACAGAGTCTGGAATTCATCTTAGTCTAACTCGATCACTGTTAGGAAATAATTTTGTTGTATGGATGACCAAAGACATTTGCCTTCCAAATGTATTTTGTGACTTCTATTTCTTTGGTAAATCTTAATTCAAATGATTGAGGAAAAACTGAAAAAAAAAAAACCCTACTATATTAGTGATTTATTGGAGATGACCTATTTTATTAAATACTGTGGCATTTGTGGTTATAAGGAACCCAGTATGGCACAGATTATAGAGTGGTCCAAGTATTCTGTATGATTCCATATATATTGTACATTCCGTTATAGTTAATTTGTACTATGGATTAGTTCTAGATAATGGCCTGTGGGAGGAAGTGAAGTGTATCACTTCTGGTCTTAGGTACTTAAGAATGAATCTTCCACATTCTTTGTTCCTTTGCCCCAGCAAATCTTTAAAGCCCCATAATGATGGCATCAAAATATAGAAGGCATCTGAATTCTTGAGTAATCACATGGATATTTAACCTAGATTGTTACCTAATTCACAAAAGATTATGAGTGAGAACCACATCTTTGCTATGTTAAGAGTCTCTTTGTTTCTGTAACACAGCCAAATATCCTGTCTATTTATCCTGAGTATCTTTTCGTAGCCATTTTCTCAATAATAACTAGTAGGAAATAGAGCTTGCTCTTGCTTCCAACCCTTTTATAGAGGTTTTTGTTGGTGTTTTTTTTTTTTTTAACTTTTGGAATAGGTAACATATTCATGTGGTTCACAAACTAAAAACAGATTTTCCTTAAAAGTCTTGTCATTTGGGCTATGTTAAACATGAGTGTGTTCTCCTCTGTGCCTGTGCTGGGGTTTGTTATAAGATTACCCTATTGGGTCTCATATCAGGAAAACCCCTCATGTCAGAATCTTTAGGTTGCCCAAATATCACAGAAGAGACTACTGTAGTCTCCTGGACAAAGAATGGGAGCTCAGTTAGAGAAGTAGATAAACATTTATTTTAACTCTTGTTTTCACCAGTGAATATGTTATGGACTGAATTGCGTCCTCCCAAAATTCCTATGTCATATGTCGAAGCCCTAAACCTCAGTGTGATTGGATTTAGATATAAGGCCTATAAATAGATAATAAAGGTTGAGTCATAAAGGTAAAGCCCTAATCTGATAAGACTGATAGCCTCATAAGAAGAGAAAGAGACACCAGAGATCTCTTTTCTCTGACTGTGCACAGAGGAATTTGGATAGCCATTTTGTTACAGAGATCTGCTTTAGGTCATATGTAGCATCTGTACATATTTTTTTCAGTATGTTGGCTTGGAGGTGATAAAATATGGTAACAACTCACCTATAGTTCTCTTTTCACAGATTACTTCAATCCCTTTGAGGAAATTTGAAAAGCATTGTTTGAAATAGATACTAACTTAGAATCTTTGTATTCCCGGTACCTGAAGCAGGGCTCTGATTGTGCAGATTTCTGATGTACTTTGAGAATACATGGAACACTCTGAGACATTTTGAGGTCCCAACACAATCAGTATATTTTTTTCCTGAAATGATCCATCTTGAAAATACAATTTGGAGTTTTATCTGAGGCACCTACACATTTTTCATAGACAAGAAAGTTCTTAGGTATGGTTTTGTTTTCATCAAAATAACTCTTGGATGTGATACTTGTAGTATGATGATGATTTTATGATTACTATTCATTACCTCAAAAATATTTATTGACCACCAATAATGTGTCTGAGAAATACAGCAGGAAAAGAAATAAGCAAAACTTCTGATTCCTGGGCCTCACATTTTAGTTGAGAGAGATCAGCAGCAAAAAACCCACAAAATATGTATACACCAAGTGGTGGTCAGATCTATAAATAAGATGACATATCATCCCCTCCATAAAAATATAGTGCTACCTGCCATTATTTAAAGACAAAATACAAAAAAAAAAATAGATTCTTAATATTTAGCAGGATAAATAAAATGGCCAATTGTAATTTTATATCATCAACAGAATTTTAAAGGAGACTTTTTGAAGTGGGTTAGCTTGTAAGTACATTACCCAATGTACCCTCTCCTGCTGAGTTTATGAGATCTCATCTCCTGTATCTGAGGCTCATGATGTCTCCTCTTCCTTAGCTAAGGATCATGAGGGCCCTTCATCCTGGAAAATCACAAATCAATTCTTAGAAGCTTCCTTTAATTGCTTTCAATTGTGTTAGGAGAAAAAAAAAAAAAGTTCACCACCTCCCTTTGAGTGTTCTCTCTTTCCTACCTTCAATGCAGTTTTTATAAACAGTAAAGACTTGCTTGTAAGTTTGAAATCTGTGTTGTTTTGTTTTGTTTTTTCCCTAACACAAGTGAGATTGACATAGCAAAGTAATTCCTGCATGTAATGATCCTTTCTGGCCAGATAACTCAACTGATAGCTTTTGGGAATACTGTGAAATTATCAGGCGGTATCTTCATTGGCCATTTCTCCCTTAACCATTTAAAGGTCCACATAAATAAACTATTACCCCATACACTTAAATGCATGATTTAAACAGCATGAGGAGGTATGCCATGGAAGACTTTGACCATCAACACTTGCAGCAGAGGGCCAAAATATAAAGTGTAAAAGGATTAAACAAACATGATATAGCATCATCATTTTCCCTCTTGCCTTCTAGCCCCCCCATCTCATGTGCACTGCGCATGTGCGCGCATACATACACATACACTCACATACACACTTACTTTTCCTTTCCACTATCTCTCTTCCCCACCTCAGGAACCTTGACTATCTCATAAACCACAGGCTTGCAAAAGTAATACCATGCCAATACTGTTCTGATGGTTATTGTAACCCCAAACAAAAGGCATGACCCCCAAAAGTCAAAAATTGCTGCCTAAATCAAAACCATGAGTGCAGCTACTCAACTGTCCCTTAGCCTATCAAAATCCTGACTCTGTTTCAATTAGGAAGCTACTTCATCTTCAGATGCTCTGTTTCACACCAGCTGAATAAATCCTTTAACCTCTACTTGAATCACTTAAATTTCTTTTGAAAATTTAAGATCAGAGAGTTCAGGGCATAGGCACTAAAATTTTCATTTGGGCTTAAGGGAAAATGATAGGTAAAGCATAAGACTTTAGCACTAAATTATGTTATGCAATAATTTAATATGCATTTGTATTCTTAGAAAAATTCCCTAAATTGGCTTAGGATCAAAACAAATTGTAAAGGCATGGCTCTAACATGCTTATAGAAGTATTTGTGGAATTCTGATCCCTGGTTAGAGTAGGAATCCTCTATTGTTTTATGCATGGCTTTATAGTAGGTATTATGATAACTGATTCCTCAAAGATAGGACATACCTTGTTGATCAGCACAGACAGCTCCAACACTCCAGGAAAATGTCTCAATATTATGAAATAAAGGTCTATCTTTATTGTAGAAAAATGATGTAACCACTGAGATGATAAACCAGGAAGAGTTTTTCACCGCTTTTAAGTCCAACACTATTGGAAAAACCTTTTCTAGTAGGCAATGTAATTGGTCAGTTGTAGAACAAATTTATGACAGATAATGAATATTTCAGGAAGATTTAGAGATTGTAAATGTCTTTATTTCAGTTACAATTATCTTAGAAACAGAGTTGGAATGTCCATTTTACCATTTCTATGTGTGTATGGTTGTATGTGCTCAAACATTTGTCCTATGTACTGAACTGACTCTAATTTCTTCTCTGGCTTAAAATATGTAGTTTTGAATGTGTGAACAGGTCATCAGAACATAACAAATAGTGACATCTCTATGTACTTAAAAGAGCCAGTAACATGCCATTTAGAGCTACAAATGTGTTTTTCATAGTTTCTTTTCTATAGAGAAAGACATGGAAAAGAGGAAGGAAGGGAGGGAAAAGGAAAGAAAGAAGGACTGAAAGGAAGAAAAGAAGAAACAGGAAAAACTTCTAAAGATAGGGAGCATCTAAACAAATAAAGGTCTCTTGATCCAATTATATATTTCAGGTGGGCTGAATCTTTCATGACTTTTTTTTTCTTTTAAAAGATTTTATTTATTTATTTGACAGAGAGATACATAGCGAGAGGGGAACACAAGCAGGGGGAGTGGGAGAGGGAGAAAAAGGCTTCCCGCAGAGCAGGGAGCCCCATGTGGGGCTCGATCCCAGAACCCTGGGATCATGACCTGAGCTGAAGGCAGACGCTTAAAGACTGAGCCCCCCAGGTGCCCCTCTTTCATGACTTTTAAATCCTAATGGTAATGGGACCACTGTAAGAACTACAAACTGTAAACTCTAGTGTTTTACTGCCCTGTGATGTATTTTATTTGGCCATTTTGTGATGTCTACACAGTTTTAAAATCAATGAGATTAGATATGTACTCAGCTTACCATGACACAAGCATCTCAGGAAATGCATAGACATACAGCACATTTAAGATTCAGCACTTAAACAGAGTCCATAACCAGTGGCTATCAGACATACATTGATTTTAACATTAGGTCAGTTTGAAAATCCTAGAATCCTAAAAGCCAGTGTCTTCTTAAAGAATCACATAAAAAGTGAGAAAAATCTGTGCTGGGACTAAATTGGTCCAAATTGATGATATTAACGGAGCAGAAATAGTCTGTGCTTAGACTCAAGTTATGTTACTTTAGGGGAACAGGGTTAAGAAAAAAAAAGACAGAACATTTGTAAATGTTTTTTTGAAAACTATTACAAATCTTTTATTACAAGAGTGTAATGATTGTAAAAATATTTCCAAATTGCCTTAAGATTAATTAAAAAAAAATAGGAGCGACTCATGCAAAATGAATGAGATGAGACTGCTAGCTTGACTTAGAGTTATACTCTCAGTGTGAAGTACTGCAAAAGACAGCTAAATATATTCAGGCTAGAGAAAAAAAATCAGCAGCTAGTATTATTTCTTTGGGGGGAGTAGGTGATGGAGATAGAATGGCCATCTGGGAGCCAAATCTCTGTAAAGGGACATTTATCAGTGGAACAGAAGGACTTTAACTCTGCAATCTGCTTGCTATGTTTGTAGAAAAAGCACCATTTAAAAACTTAGACAGCTCTTCTATTTCATGGGTCTTTTTTACATAAGAAAAATAACTCTGGTTAATATGTTACTTTAAAAAATTCTTGCTTCCTATGTGTCTTATGTTCATCTACACTATGAACTTGCTAGGTTAGATGTCAATAGATTAACCTTGGAAGAGAGAAGATGTCAAGGGAGTAAAGTATTTTAGCACGGTACTATTTCTCTTCTTGTCCATATTGCACACACTAAATTACACCCACTTCCTTTTCTCACAACGCCCCACAATGACTACTTTCCTCCTCTTCCCTTCCCCCTACCATATGGTCCTAGCATTGCTTGCAAATGTTTTCAATATGTTCCTGCTCATCTTCTGAAGTAAAGCATGGTTCGTCTTGGTCCAGGTTTACTCAGTACATTTTGGGAACACAGGTTAACCTTAACAACTAATTTTCACATAAGGAAATCAGGCATAGGGAAACTAAATCAGCAAACATTATTTAGAAAAGCTTCAGTAAGTTAAACTTTTGGGGTTTTAATCCAAGGGAAAGTTAGGTTTAGAAGTGTACTTTTTTTTTTTTTTACTCTAAATCTACACTAAACAAGGCTGTGTTGTATTGATGAAAATATAGACACATAGATCAACAGAATAGAGACCAGAAACAGACCCACATAATATCAACTGACGTTCTTTTTTTTTTTACAAAGGTCAAAGGCAATTCAATAATGAAAGGAATAGTTTTCTCAATGAATGGTGCTGTAACAATAGAATGTGCATGTGCAAAATAAAAATCAAACAAATCTGGGTCTGTTAGTCACCTTTATTATTCCCTTCCCATATAAGCTTCTGCATAAGAGGTTCCTAATAACATATGAACCAAATGATCCAGACCTGGGACTATTTGATTGTTCTAGATCTATTCTACATTGATCTGTAAATTTCTTTCTATCTTATCTAACTTTAAATATATTTTTAAAAATATTTATTTATTTGAGAGAGAGAAAGAGAGCATGTGCAAGCAGCGGGGAGGGCAGAGGGAGAGGGAGAGAGAATCTCAAGCAGACTCCCCACTGAGCCTGGAGCCCCACACACGGCTCAATCTCATGACCCCGAGATCATGACCTGAGCCAAAATCAAGAGTTGGACACTTAACCGACTGAGTCACCCAGGTGCCTAAGGGTGACTTTTAACAATAGTTCTCAGCTCAGCCTGAGACCAGGCTTAAAGTCAATCATAATGGGTTTGTCTGTTCTGAATTGGCATTAACTTTAAAGATTTTTTAAAAAATATATTTTTATTTTTATTTATTTGAGAGAGAGAGAGCACGAGCAGGGGGGAGGAGCAGAGGGAGAGGGAGAAGCAGACTTCCTGCTGAGAAGGAAGCCCGACATGGGGCTTGATCCCAGGAGCTTCAGATCATGACCTGAGCTGAAGGCAGATGCTTAAACAGCTGAACCACCCAGGTGCCCTTTTTCTTAAGATTTTTTTTTTTTTTTTTTTTGGCATTAACTTTAAGAGACAATTTATCTTTGTGAGTTTGGGGCAAGCCAAACTAAAGGAAGTGGGTCCGAAAAAGGAGTGTAGACAGAATGCATAGAGGGGCATATAATGGGCGAGAGTGGTGTAAAGGGTGTTAGTTTCAAGTAATGATGTGGAAGAATCTGAAAGAGCAAGTTTTAAAATTTTCACCAATTTAACTCATTTTGTGGAAGGGAAATTTTAAGGATGCAATGTTGTTATCTGAAATTATTTTAGAAGCTTCCTCATACAAATTTATAAAAATGGGCATCACTAGATGTTTGGAATTTTACTCCCTTTTTGTTTTAAAACACCTCTCAAATGAACAATTTGTGTTGAAAGTTTCCCAAAGTGGCTACAGATAATTTTAAATTATCTTTGGTAAAATTCTGTCACTTAGAGAAGTAGATTTTGAAGTTAAAATATGAATAAATTTTTTAAAAAGCTGGAATCTGACCTGGAGGAGACACAGACTTTAAGAGGAAATGTCATGAAAGGGTGGCAATGGTTGATTAAATATGTTGTTGCTGTACCTCATGGCTCAGGCTCTCCCTCTAATGGTGGGCTGTCTGCAACTGCAAAGCCAACAAATCCAGTGGGTGGAAGTTTTGGAAATAGGATCCATCCCTGAATCACCACTCTCATAGACCAGCAACCGCCCCCCCACCAAAAAAAATCCAGAGGAAAATTATCATACATTTTAAATGGAAGACCTAAGTCAAAGTTTGTCCCACAAGGACTGCCTACTGCAGCAAGGCAGAACATTACACTGAAAAAGTCTTAGTAGTTAGTAGAAGAGGGCAGTCAGTGGGTAGTATTTACAAGGTTTGGGGGTCTGTCCTAGAATAGTTTAAGATGGATCTTTCCAGGCATGGAGTTAACCCAGTTGAGGAAAATCTGTGATATAACTGTTTAGTATTGGAGTACACAGCATCCAGAGTCTTGACGTGAGACTAATAAATAAATTGGTGTGTGAAAAGTGAGTTGTTTGACGAGGTGAGCAATATACTGTTCTGATAGGAGAGATTTTTGCCCAGAAGCAAACAATTTGCCCAGATAATTTGGTTTACAGTAATTTCCTGAAGTAAACAGTTAAGCCATGTCAATAAAGATACCTCAATTCTCAGTCCTAATAGTTAAACTTTGTAAACAAGGGGGTCTCAATTCTCATATTTAAGGGGAATAAAGCCAAAACAAAGAAAAACCACATACTTTGAAGCCTCCATTCACATTCTAGTTTTTCTTCTTCAGTGTCTAACCATCAACAGATTCATTAATATTCTGAGGCCATACATATAATGCATATTATATCTTGCATGTTCTTTTTTATCCATATCAATTTAATAAGGCATGTAAAGCATCTAAACCAGTACTAATCATACAGAAGATGCACACTAAAAGTAAGTTTCTTCCACCTTGAGAGAATTAAAACAATGAGGTCAATAGTGAAAATAATATTTTAAGTAACTTGAATGTAGGGGATAACATGATACATTTTATTTTATATTTGCAAGGCAAACTTCTTTACACATACATTTGTGGTATGCATTAAATTGTGTTGATTGATTGATTTTTGCCATGTAAGAAAATTTATTAGTTATAAAAACTTAGAATGTTTGAGGAACACATTAATGGACAGTTTTATTGAGCTAAATCTTATTTTTAGTTACATATCATAAAATTTACATGCTATAAATTTATAGTTAGATGAGCTTCAGAAAACATATACAATTGTTCAGTCAATACCATAAGTGAGTTTTAGAATACTTTAATGATACCAAAATATCTTTCTTGTCATTTTGCAATCCATCCCCACTTCCATTTTGGAAACAGGCAATGATTCATTTGTTTTCCTAATTTATGAATTTTGCCTTTTCTAGAAATTTCCTATAAATGAAATCATACATATTATAGTAGTTAATGTCTGCCTTGTTCTACTTAACACGATAGTTTTGTAAATCATCCGTGCTCTTGCATGTTGAGTCAGAATTTGCTTCTTTTTATTGTTTGGTAGTATTCCCTTGTATGTATATACCACATTGCATTTATCTATCACATGATGATTGACATTTGGGTTGTTTTTAAGTTTTGACTATTAGAAATAATGCTGTTGTAAATATTCACATAAAAGTCTCTCCGTGGATGTACAGTTCCTATTTCTTGAGTATATACCCAGAGATTAAATTGTAGCATCATATGATAAGGGTTAAGTTCATTATTTAAAGAAGCTACCAATCTTTTTTTGAAAGTGATTGTATAATTTTATATTCCCACCAGCAATGTATGAAGACTCCAGTTTCTCCACATTCTTAACAATACCTGGTATTGTCATTATTTCTGCTTTTAGATAATGAGTTTGTGGGGGTAATTTAGTGCAGTTTTATTTTGTATTTTCTGAACGACCAGTAGTATTGCTACTTTCATAACCTATTTTGTGAAGTGTCTGTTTAACTCCTTTGCCCATCTTTTAATTGGATTGTCTTCTTATTCAGTTGAGTGCTTAATATATTGTGAATCCAAATCTGTTCAACTTTGTTACACAGTTAATTTTACTCAATCTGTGATTTGTCTATTTGTATTCTGAAATGTTTCTTTCAGAGAACAAAAGTTGTAAATTTGACATTGTTCAATTTGTTTTTTACATAGTTTAAGCGTTTTGTGTTCTAAGAAATCTTTGTGTAACACAAAGTTATATCTGTTTTCTCCAGTTTCCTCTACAAGTTTTAAAGTCAAACTTTTACTCTTAGGTCTGTGATACATTTTGAGGTAAGTTTTGTGCGTAGTAGGAGGAAATGGTGAAGATTCATTATTTTCCATGCCAATAGCCAGTTATTGTACCAGCATTTACAGGCACACTTTATTTTATTGCACTTTATTTTATTGTGCTTCACAGATACTGCATCTTTACACACTGAGAGTTTGTGGAAGCCCCACACTAAGTCTAGTGGTGCCACTTTTCCAACAGCATTTGCTCTGTTCGTGTCTCTGTGTCACATGTTGGAATTCTTGCAATATTTAAAATTTTTAATCATTAGTAAATTTGTTATGGTGGTCTGTCTTCAGCAATCTTTGATGTTACTATTGTAATTGTTTTGGGGTGCCAAGAACCTTATAAGGTGGCAAACTTAATGGGTAAATATTGTGTGTTCTGACTGTTCCACCAACTGGCTATTACCTTGTTTTCCTCCTCTCCTTAGTACTCCCTATTCCCTATGATATAACAATATTGAAATTAGGCCAGTTAATACTCTTATAATGGCCTCTAAGTGTTCAAGTGAAAATAACAGTTGCACATCGCTCACTTTAAGTCAAAAGTTAAAAATGATTAAGCTTAGTGAGGAAGGCATGTTGAAAGCTGAGAGAGGCCAAAAGCTAGGCCTCTTGAGCAACTGAATAGTTGCTCAAGTTGTGGATGCAAGGGAGAATTCTTTAAGGAAATTAAAAGTACTACTCCAGTGAACACCCAAATGATAAGAAAGCAAAACAGCCTAATTGCTGATATGGGGAAATTCTGGGTGGTCTGGATAGAAGATCAAACCAGCCACAATATTTCCTTAAGCCAAAATATAATCCAGAGCAAGGCCTTAGCTCTCTTTAATTCTATGATGGCTGAGTAAGGTGAGGAAGCTGCAGAAGGAAAGCTAGCAGAAGTTGGTTCATGAGGTTTTAAGGAAAACAGCCTTCTCCATAACATAAAAGTATAAGGTAAAGCAGCAAGTGCTGATGTAGAAGCTGCAGCAAGTTATCCAAAGGTCTAGCTAAGATAATGAATGAAGGTGGCAACCATAAACAATAAATTTTCAGTGTAGATGAACTAGCCTTCTATTAGAAGAAGATGCCATCTAGGACTTTCATAGCTAAAGAGGAAATGTCAATGCCTGGCTTCAAAGCTTCAAAGAACAGGGTGACTCTCTTGTTAAGGCTAAGGCAGTTGGTGACTTAATGACTAAGTTGAAGCCAAAGCTCATTTACCATTCCAAAAATCCCAGGGCCCTGACGAATTATGTTAAATCTCTATAGAGAGACGGTGCTCTATAAATGGAACCACAAAGCCTGGATGACAGCACATCTGTTTACAACATGGTTTATAGAATATATTAAGCTCACAGGTGTGACCTAATGTTCAGAAAAATAGATTCCTTTCAAAATATTACTGCTCACTGATAATGCACCTGATCACACAAGGGCTCTGATGTGGATATACAACAAAATTAATGTCATTTTCATGACTGCTAACACAGCATTAATTTCTGCAGCCCATGGATCAAGGAGTAATTTTAACTTTCAAGTCTTTTTATTAAAGAAATACATTTCATCAGGTTATAGCTACCATAGATAGTGATTCCTCTGATTTAAACCTGGGCAAAGTAAACTGAAAACCTTCTGGAAAGAATTCACCATTCTAGATGCCATTAAGAACATTTGTGATTCAAAATATTAACATTAACTAGAGTTTGGAAGAAGTTGATTCCAACTCTCCTAAATGACTTTGAGGGGGTTACGACTTCACTGGAGGAAGTAACTGCAGATGTGGTGGAAACAGCAAGAGAACTAGAAGTAGAGCCTGAAGATGTGACTGAATTGTTGCAATCTCATGATAAAACTTGAACAGATAAGGAGTTGATTCTTATAGATGAGCAAAGAAAGTGGTTTCTTGAGATGAAATCTACTCCTGATAAAGATGCTATAAAGATTGTTGAAATGACAAGGGATCTAGAATATTACAAAAACTTAGTTGACAAAGCAGTGGCAGCAGAGAGCATTGACTGCAATTTTGAAAAAAAAAAAAATTCTGTGGGTAAAATGCTGTCACAAACAGCATCACATACTACAGAGAAATGGTTCATGAAAGGAAGCTTCAATCATGTGGCAAACTTCATTGTTATCTTATTTTAAGAAATTGCCACAACCACCCCAGATTTCAGTCTGATCAGTCAGCAACCATCAACACTGAGGCACAACTCTCCATCAGCAAAAAGATTACAACTCACTGAAAACTCAGATGATGATTAGGGGATTTTTTAGCAATATTTTTAAATTAAGGTATTTACAGTATATTTCGTTACACATAATGCTATTGTACACTTAATGGGCTATAGTATAAACAAAACTTTTATATGCACTGGGAAACCAAAATATTCATTTGACTCAGTTTATTGTGATATTCGCTTTAGTGCACATCTTCATTTCAAAAGTAGTTTTTACCATTTGTAATAAATAATACATGAATTGATATTTTGAAATCTTGTGAATAACAGAACTATCTGTATCCAATGATTTAGCATCCATTATTAATCTTTGCCTGAATGAGATATCTTAATGTCTCAATGATTTTCTAGGTATGTTAGTCTTTCTTCCTCCTTTCCTTTCCTCTTCCTTTTTTTCCAAATTTCCTTCCTTCCTTTTCCCTCTCTTCCATTCTTCCTTCATTCATTCCTTTCTCCTTGCCTTCTTCTTCCGCCTTTCATTCTCTCTCCCTCCTCAATTTTTTCTTTTGAAATACCATTATGCATTCATGGATTTTCATTTTTCTTTATGAATTTATCTAGTGGGAAGCCCTTCAGTCTAAATCTAAATGTGCCTCATTTTTCTTGGTGTTTTTTTTGTTTCCAGTCCCTTTCAGTGAACAAAACTAGAAAATTATATATATGTATATATGTGTGTGTGTGTGTGTGTAGATACACGATATTACATACAATATAACTATATTTTTATATGTAAAAACATTATATATGTATATGAATACATAGCTTTGTTGAGTATAGCCTAATGACTTCTATAAAAGGTGTCCCATTATGAATTCCATCAGCAAAGAATAAAATATAAGATTTCCTTAATGACTTTTCAAGAGTGTTCTGATTTTTTTTCACATCTGATAGACAAGAAATAATATTTAGCACAGTTTTAATTTTATTTATCTTATTATACATGAAGTTGAGTATTTTTGAGTATAAAAAGTACCATTTTTATGCACATTTAAAAAAATATATCTGTTCAAGGTTTTTCTTTCCCCATTTTTCTATCAGATGTTTGGTCATCTGCAATTTTAAAGTTCTTTAGAACTTTAAGGAGATTAGCCTTTTCTCTTTTATATATATTACAAATATTTTCTTCTAACTTGTGATTTATCTCGTTTTTGCCCATGTGGTCACTGTATATATAATGAAATAGGTTTTTTAAAATTATTTATTTATTTATCATTTTGCTGTTTTTTGAGTAAATAGGTCTTTTCTTTTAGTATAACTGGATATTAAGTCACAATTAGAGGTTTTCCTCTGCTTTCTTAAGGTTCTTGTATGGCTTTCTTTTTGTACATTTAGATCTCTGATCCCTTTGGAGCTTTTGTGGGTGAGTGATTTGAAGTATGGGTCCCAGTTTATGTTTTTCCAAACTGCTGTCCAGTGGTCCCAACATTTGTCCTTAGTGCTTCTCCCCTCTCCCCCAGTGATGTGAGATGTGACCTTCTTCACATTACTAAAATTTTATTATCTACTGGGATCTATTTTTGAATTTTCTTATAATTTTCACTTGTCTGATTATTCATGTGTCAGTTTCATACTATGATTTTTGATGCTCTAAACTATGTTGTATTTTCAGCAGCCCTAGTTACCCCTCACTGATAACCTTTTTAGGCTTTCCTAACTTTTCCTGAATGTTCATCCCATATATATTTTAAATATCATTTATGTATCTCCAAAAATCAATATTTTTATTGAAATTTTATATTAACTTGGTGATAACTGCCATTTTATAATGTTCTGTTGTCATATGTAAAAACACAAGATATTATTTAAATTTGCTTTTATGTCTTTTTCTGGTGTTTTCAAATACTTCCTCTTGTAAGTTGCTATGCTATCTTATTAAGTTTATTCACAAATATTTAATCTTTATTTTGTCCTATGATGGAGTTTTCTTCTCCATTACACTGTATGTTCTATTAAATTTTATTGCAGGGGTAGATTTAAGTAACCATCATCACATTCAATGTACAAAATCGGTCCATGACTACACAGACACTTCATTGTGTTACCCCTTGATAGGTTATACCCTTCCCTTTAATCCTAACCTGGCAACAATTTATCTGCTCTCATTACTGTAATCTTGTTCTAGAAATGGGATCATATAACATGTAACCCTTTGTTTTGTATGCTTCCCTCAACAGAGTTTGTTCAGTCCTTCCTCACGATTGGATTCCTGCATTTTTAGCAGAGATACTCAGATGTGATATTTTTCCCTGTCAATTATTGTAAGGAGCCACATGATGTTGGGTTTGGCTGATTATTGGTAGTGTTAACTTATTCATTTGTTTAATGTAGCATTTTCCAGGTTTCCCTACTCTACAGATAGCATTTTTCCCTGCTATTAATTAAAAAAAAATTCTTGAGGAGACGTATCTTATACCTCATCAAATTTTCACTCATTAATTTAGCATTCACAAATTTTTAATATGTGAGTTAAGCACATTTATGTTTATTATTTAATTGGAAATTTTATCCTTAATTCTGTCTTATTATCTTTCATATTTTTCTGTTTATTATGTTATTTATTTCTCTGTGTTGCTTTTTTTAATTAAAAAAATTATTTTAATATTTTCAAAGATTTGTACCTATGTTTGGGTAGTTATCAATATAATACTGTCTTTTATAATGCAATTAATACCTTTAGGTATCTATCATTTGACTGAATAGCTTTAAATAACAGCCTTTGATGTCAACCTATTCTGTTGGATATACTTTTAAAATTAGCTTATTATATGTAATTTTCCCTGGTATTTGAAGCCCTTTATTAGGTTGTATTATTTCTTCTTGTCCAAAACATGTAAGATTTACATCCTATTCTGCCATTTCTACCCCACCTCTGATACCATCTTATGTATGTTCCCTTAACTCATCACAGTGAATTTTCTTATCATCCTTTGTTGGATGATGTGCTTCTTCTAGAAGACAGAAGTACAGTGTGTGAGTACAGTGCTCTCTGAATTCTTCCATATTTAAACTGCTTTACTATAAGCTGTATCCTTAAATTGGAGTTACAGTGGATATATTTTGGCTTTTCTTAAGACAAATTTTTGTTGCATTTGAAAATGGGGGTCAAAATTTGAGTGTTAAAAATTTGAGTTTTTATTAGATTGGGGTATTAACTTCAAAGACCTGGACCTCTATACATATACCTCTGATAATTGGAGCTTCCTAGATTACAGAATTAGGGAGAAATTTTATTTAAAAAGGGGAAAAGATACACATTTTAAAAAGAGACTTTGATATAGGATATAGAGGTACTCAGGGACCTGATGCTATTATCATATATTAATGAAAGAGAGAGTGATTTTTAAATCAATTTTCAGTGCTTTTAGTTTCATATAAAGGATAACAGTAGAAAAGGTGCAGATAAACATTTCATCTCTTGGACGGGATTTAAGCTCAGCTGATCCCGAGAATATAGAAGATGATAAGTGTAAGAAAGTCTGGCTTACACAACAGGACGCATCACAGCCTCGAATCATTCGGTAACCTACCTTAGACTTTGCTTTAGCAGGGGCCTGAATTCCAAGAGGTAGAAGTGGAAGCTGCCAATCCTCTTAAAGCTTGGCCTCCATAGCCCCAGAATATCATACCTGTTGCTTCTCTATCAAAAACAGGCAAGGATCAAAGGGAAGAGAAATGAAGTCCACCTTTCAAGGCGAGGAATGGCATGGGCTTACAGGAGTGAAGTGGCAGCTGTTTTTCGAAATAATTACACAATTTCGGGCGCCTGGGTGGCTCAGTTGGTTAAGCGACTGCCTTGGGCTCAGGTCATGATCCTGGAGTCCCGGGATCGAGTCCCGCATCGGGCTCCCTGCTCGGCAGGGAGTCTGCTTCTCCCTCTGACCCTCCTCCCTCTCATGCTCTCTGTTTCTCATTCTCTCTCTCTCAAATAAATAAATAATCTTAAAAAATAATAATAATAATTACACAGTTTCATTGTCCCTGGAAAAATGACTCTAAGTTTCTTTTTTTTTTTTTTTAAAGATTTTATTTATTTATTTGAGACAGAGAGAATGAGAGAGAGAGAGCATGAGAGGGGGGAGGGTCAGAGGGAGAAGCAGGCTCCTCGCTGAGCAGGGAGCCCGATGCGGGACTCGATCCAGGGACTCCAGGATCATGACCTGAGCCGAAGGCAGTCGCTCAACCAACTGAGCCACCCAGGCGCCCTGACTCTAAGTTTCTTGAAGGATAAGATTTGGCCTTATAGTTCTTTATAGTCTCCACAGTGCCTCACATAATATTAATAAATAATATTTGTTTGTTGCTTGGTTTCTAAAGGTGTTTACTTAAACTTTTTGTCTTAATATCATGATGAATTCTGGCAGTAACTACAGTACTCCAATAGATGGCACATAATTTACTGAGATATCTAACCACTGTGACTTAATATGGATTCTACAGTTTCCACATGGAGAGATATATGTCATGAGAAAGACAGTGTCAACAGTACTGGATTTATTCACTTCCATTACAATAAGAGTTTTTAGTTAAGGTGAAGGTACTGGAATTTCTTCTTCACCCTATGCCCAGATTACATTTTATATGAAAAGTTTAAAAGAAAAGAAGAGGTCGGGCTCCTGGGTGGCTCAGTCGGTTAAGCGTCTGCCTTCGGCTCAGGTCATGATCCCGGGGTCCTGGGATTGAGCCCCACATCAGACTTCTTGCTCTACGGGGAGCCTGCTTCTCCCTCTCCTCCCCACTTGTGCTCTCTCTCATTATCTCTGTCTCTCTCTCAAATAAATAAATAAAATCTAAAAAGAAAAAAAGCAGAGAATCCACACTGGAGAGAGGACCTATGAATGTAATGAATGTGGGAAAGGCTTTGGGGGGAGCTCCGATCTTATTAGACACCAGAGAATTCATACTGGGGAAAGACCCTTTCAATGCAAAGAATGTGGGAGAGCATTCAGCCTGAACTCACATCTTATCCTGCATCAGAGAATTCACACCAGAGAGAAACCCTATGAATGTAGTGAATGTGGGAAAACCTTCAGAGTGAGCTCACACCGCATTCGACACCTGAGAATCCACACTGGAGAGAAACCCTATGAATGCAGTGAGTGTGGGAGAGCCTTCAGTCAGAGTTCACACCTTCATCAACACCAAAGAATTCACAAGAGGGAAAACCTGTTAATGTAAAGAACTTAAATTTTTATGGAAATGCGAAAGAAATAGCAACATGAAAGATACTGAATAAAAAATATGGAGTGAGATGAAAAAAAATAAGTTTAATATGTACTGCTCTCTAATAGTAATAATTTTTGCATACCAAAGTGGCCTCCTAAGAAATTTACTTTTACTGATGAAATTCATACAATGCCATAAAAATACAACTAACAATAGTCAAGATTTGTTGAATTGTGCAAAATATTCAATGGAGCACAACTGCTTCTTTAAGTTAATATAAGTTTTTATTGTATTTCTTTATCCCTTTGCACCCCACCCAACAAATGTCACAGTTCTTAGACATAATAGATACTCAACAAAATTCATTATTTATTGACTATTAATATTATTTATTATATTTGATTCCTTAAATAAAATCTTGATAAACTCAAGCCAAATTTAATTAAATAGATATTTTAAATCCTTAGTTCATTCTGGATGAACTAATTCTCTTTTTTTTAATTTAAAAGATTAGAGAAAGCAGGAGCAGGGGGAGCGACAGAGGGAGAGGGAGAAGGAGAAGGGAATCCGATGCAGGACTCGATCCCAGGACCCCGGGATCATGACCTGAGCCGAAGGCAGTTGCTTAACCAACTGAGCCACCCAGGTGCCCCTAATTGTTTTCAATCTTTTATAAAATTAATTCTTAATCTTGGTTCCTCTTTTTTATGGGGGGAGGGGCTAAAATGGTATTTCGTTTGTTGCATTTTCTTAAAAAGAAGTTTATATATAAAACCAATATATTTTATAAATATCTGTAATGTCAACAATCTAAGGGAAGTGAATTACATAGTAGAAAGTATATTCACCCATAAAAAGGACAGACATTCAAATTATGATTCTTGATTCTGGATTTAACAGTTAAAAGACAGTAGAGAATTTAATTATCTTCCCTGAATCTTAGTTTTCTCATTTTTTCAATGAGGACAATGTGTTTTTGGTAGGATAAAACCAAACAGCATATGTAGAAATAATGTAAATTGAGATTTCAGTTTTAGCTTCTTGGCAGACTGATGATATTTTGTTCATCTTTATAACCACAGGACGCTACAATATGACCTTATAAAGAGCAAGTGACCCTTAAGGGTTTGACAATTGAGTAAAATGATGCAAAATGAAGAAAACATTGTTTTTTAGTTTTAGAATTATGGAGCACAAGTGCAAACAGATTTCAGCATGACAACATCTGTAGAACTTTTAGACTTTTTCATGAGTATTTGTAATATACTCATATTCCTCCTCTTCCAACATGAAACAACTCAGTGATAGCTCTAACAAGTTGTGTTTTGACATGTCCCATATACTCTTAGATTCAATTTCTTCATTTTTAAAGTAGGTGCATTAATACATCACCTACGTAACTATTGTGAAGGTGAAAATAAATACAACAGGGACGCCTGGGTGGCTCAGTCAGTTAAGCGGCTGCCTTCGGCTCAGGTCATGATCCCAGGGTCCTGGGATCAAGTCCCACATCGGGCTCCTTGCTCAGCGGGGAGCCTGCTTCTCTCTCTGCCTGCCTCTCCGCCTGCTTGTGTTCTGTCTCTCTCTCTGACAAATAAATAAAATCTTTAAAAAAAATAAAAATAAAAATAAATAAATACAACAAAGAGAAACACATTGTGTAACATGAATTTAAAATATCAACCAAGAAATTGATTTGAAGAGAGTAAAAGGTTTAGTCTGGGGCGCCTGGGTGGCTCAGTTGGTTAAGCGACTGCCTTCGGCTCAGGTCATGATCCCGGAGTCCCTGGATCGAGTCCCGCATCGGGCTCCCTGCTCGGCGGGGAGTCTGCTTCTCCCTCTGACGCTCCCCCCTCTCATGTGCTCTCTCTCATTCTCTCTCTCACAAATAAATAAATAAAATCTTTAAAAAAAAAAAAAGGTTTAGTCTGACTTCCTTTAATAGAGGAAAAAATTTTCATGCAACAATTGAGAAAACAGTGGTTACCTAAGATTCAATTTCTTCCCTTTTTTGTAACAATTAACCTTTTAGAAAACTATCATCTATTCAGATACAAAATAGATTTCAAGTATGCCATGCCCTCTTCATGAGATAAAAAGACTCATAACCACAGTAATATGACAGAATAGGCTTGGAAGCTGCTTAGAAAGGCTCACTTCTTGCTTTGCTGTGGTAGCATATATATCTTAAAAGACTACAGAGATTGTGTTTGCCTTTGTCATATTTAGTTTGTCAACTTCATCTTATCTTCTGTTAGCTAAATGTAATATTATACACTTCCTGTAAAAGCCAGGAGACAAAGCATCTAGGTCATCCTTTCTTATGGTAAGTTTTTTTTTTTTTTTTTAAAGATTTTATTTATTTATTTGAGAGAGAGAGAGAGAAACAGCATGAGAGGGGATAGGGTCAGAGGGAGAAGCAGGCTCTCCGACGAGCTGGGAGCCTGATGCGGGACTTGATCCCAGGACTCCGGGATCATGACCTGAGCCGAAGGCAGTTGCCCAACCAACTGAACCACCCAGGTGCCCCACTTATGGTAAGTTTTTAAAAATATCTTATTTACCCATTTAAAAGTTCCTCTGATAATATGGCCATGCAATGAAATGTTATTTTGCCAAGTTGCCTCAATGGATAGAAGGAATGTGCAGCCATGTGTCTCCCTAAGCATAAGTGAGAGATGACTTAATTTAGTTTTAATAGCATACTTAGGTAATTATTTGATTGATGCACTTTATATATATATATATACACATACACACACACACACACACATATATATATTTATTACCTTCAGAGAGAGTCACTGACAATAGAAGACATGTGGCTGGAATGTGCAAGCAGGTGTGAGTGGCACTTTTATCAATTTGGTCAAAAATATGGTGCACCCTCACACAATGTATAAGGCAAAAAAACTACATAAAGTATTGTTTTTCAAACACAGGCACTTTGTTACTGTATGCACGATATACTTTATGCAAAATTACATTTCCAAAAACATTATTGTATAGTAGATGGCCATAAAATTAATTGTATTTCCATGGAGCACCTGGGTGGCTCAGTTGGTTAAACGTCCAACTCTTGGTTTTGCCTCAGGTCATGACCTCAGCGTCATTAGATAGAGCCCCGTATGGAGCCCCACATCAAGCCTGGCATCTGGCTCTGTACTCAGCATGGAGCCTGCTTGAGATTCTTTCACCCTCCGTCTCCCTCACCCTCTGCTCCTCTCCCAACGGGCACGCTCTCTCTCTAAAATAAATAAATAAAATCTAAAAAAAATTTTTTATTTCCTCAGAAAGTGTTGTATGTAGATGTTATGCTCTTTATCAAAAATCTGTTCTCATAGTAGCTGTAAACTAACAATATGCCATAAAATCAAAACACTACAATCTTGGAAGTATATAATTATTTGAATAGAAGGCACATGCTCTCATAATCATAATGTTTCAAAGCTACAGATATTCTAAAGATCAGAGCCCAGTCTCCTAATTTTAACATGAGGGAATTTGAATAGTTTAATTATTTCACCAATATTAACTATTTAGTTGGTGATAAATATATAACAAGATTTTAAATCTCTCTACTCCAAGACTAATTATATTCCAATTATTTTAGACCAACCTCTGTTACAAAAATCAAAAATTTGAAGTTATTTATAAGTGATTTAGTTTATCTGAAGAGAGATCATGTCTGACAGCTGTTCTATTGGGTCTTGCACATCCACAGCCCTGACACTTTAGAGGAATTTTATCTACAACTAGATTATGAGACTCATTTCGTAGGAAATATGTACCAATTGCCAGATATAAGTAAGATTCCACTCCACTTTTACACCAGATTCTGCTAGAAAAGGATGGGAGGACTAAGGGTTACATGTTCAATTTCTCACTAGGGTGCATGTGATTAGGAATTTGCAAAACTGTGTTTCTATTGTCTTTTAACTCATTTATTTGACCAACATTTATAAAACACACATATATGGCAGGATTTGTATTTATCCTAGGGATCCTATAACATTCAAAGAGAGATACGCAAAGAAAGGATGTGCATTTCACGATAGTGGGAAATAGTTCTTCAAATACCCTGGTCTTCATAAATTGGATCATTCTACCAAAGACCCTGAAGAGATATGGAATTGTATATATTATTTGGTTATTAGTCTCTATGGAGGTACTTCAGTTACTTCTTTCCATCCAGTCCCTGGAGTGGAAAATTCCAAGGGTTGGTTGGTTGGTTAAAATGGGATTTAGTTATCACCCCATAAGGTTAAAATGTTAAGGTTAATACTCTGAATACTGTGATGGTTGGCTTCTCATGGCTAGGGATGTCATGGACCCAAAGTTTGACCATTAACAGTACTAGAGGAGACAGGATAGTATACTACAATTTTAAAGTCTCAAGACTCTAGACCTACCATTTAGAGAGTATTAAAAAAAAATTGATCCAGGTCATTGAATAGCTTATTATAACACTATGCAAATGTACAGAGAATTATTATTTTTATTTTTGATAAAAGACATTGTAAGTAACCAACTAGTTATTCCCAGATTTATGCTACTGAATTAAATTCAGAGACTCCCCTAATTTGGTAACATTTGAATTTGTCGTGGTAGTAGGTTTTGGCTGTAAGGTCAGATTATACAGTGGAAGATATACTAGGTAAGAACCTCCTAAAGCAAAAGAGAGTATGTGAGTTGACTTCTAGATACAGATGTTTTAAGAGTGATATATTTTAAGAATGAAAGTATAGCAAGTGTAACTTATGGTACAATATTTTCAGACATAACTGCAAACTCAATTTCTTCATGTAAAAAATGGGGATAATGAATATTTTCATGGAGTTTTGAGGACACAAATATAAGACATGTTTCTAAATGCACTTATTAAGATTCCCATAACAGATGAGCACTTAATATATGGCAGTTATTTTCTTTCCTTTCCCTCTAAAAAGACTGCATGTGATTATCTGGTTATATGTACACACTGAGATCCATTGTTTGCCATCTTTTTTCACAAGTGATCTGTGGAGTACATGATATTCTTTTTTAATCAAGTAGGCTTACATAAAAGGTCTTATTCTTAAGCCTTAAAGTGGTTATATATTCACATAAGGTAATATTAATCATCAAAATAGTCAAATACAGAAAATTTTATGTGGATCAATCTATGAAGGATTTCCAGGTGGCCAGAAGCTATCTGATTGTTTTGCAACTTGACAGAGCTGGAGGTGAAGGGAAATTTACATTTCTAATCTGAACTCTAGTAAAGTCTTTCCAAAATAGAAGTCATAAAACTAATCCAGGTTGTGCAAAATAAATCTCTGACAATGATTAGCTTGGCTCTTTAAAAAGGCTCTCCTGAGTATTGGTCAAAGGAAAACAAATGGGTCATTTTAATATCCAGAAAATAAAAAAAGATAATTTGGGAAAGCTCTACCCTCAACTTTTTAATTAGTTAACAGTGTATACAGCAAACTGGTGTCTAAGGGCATGGTGGGTAGAGCCAGAATTCTGGAAACCATTTCCCACCACTAACACTTTCTTACAGTATTACATTCCTGTTCCTGTGTGCCCTATCTAAGAGACGAAGGTAATAAGAGTATCTATTTTTTGGAGCAGTTGTAAGGATTGAATGTGCTAATACACATAAAATTCCTAGAACGACACCTCAATATATATTAGTCATTTTAATTTTTGTTATTATTTTATTTTATTATTGTAATGCAACCCTTTCTGGCATCTGATATTTTGTAAATAACTGAAGTCTAGACATGGAGGTGATTGCATTGCTCTTGAAAGTAGTGCAGTTGGGAATGCTTGAGGATATAGTAACATAAAACTACATTTTAGCAAATTAAGCTTAGGAGGATATCTTTTTTTCTTTAATAAGTAATACAACTTTTTAAAAATAAAAATCTATAGTAATAGAGAATTACCAAAATAATTTTATTAATGAAAAGCAGAAATGTCTGTCCATCACCACTGTAATGCTATACTACAGATAACAGCCAAAACTAAAAAAATACATATGAGAGAAATAAGCATTTAGAAAGAAAACAAATGAGATTAGCAAACGTTTTTAAAAATATGACAATGGAATTATTATTTAAAGATTATAGAATTTTCTTTAAGAAAATTCAAAAGAATCAGGTAAAATATAACTAAAACAATTACAGTCAATTAAAAAGCTAGGTAAAGACTAAATAAAATATCCAAACATTTATGTATATATATATATCAGCCAGAACTAGTAAAAGAATATAATAGGGAAAAAGATGCCACTTCAAAGGGTAGGAAAACTTGTTAGAGATTTAACAAAATACTAAACAGAAAATGTGCAAGGCTTTAGAGGAAAAAAATACTGTAAAGTTTATCAAAGACATGAGGGAAGACTTACATAAACCAAGTGCCAGAATAAATATAAAAGTGCCAACTGTATTTTAAATAACTAATAAATTTAATACAAACTGTATTTAAAAAATTTAATAGTATTATTATAGGACTTGAAAATTTATCTTCATGTCTACTTAAGAGTGCAATTTCATAACAATATCCAAGAAAATTATGAAAAATTGATGACAAAATTTAGATAATTCTTTTTTTTAAAGATTTGTTTATTTTTTAGACAAGAGAGAGCACGTGCACAAGCATGGGGAGGGGCATAGAGAGAGGAAGAGAGAGAATGTTAAGCAGATTCCCCTTTGCACGGAGAGCCTGACCTGGGGCTGGATCTCAGGACCCGGAGCTGGTTCTCAGGACCCGGAGCTGGTTCTCAGGACCCTGCGATCATGACCTGAGCCAAAGTCAAGAATTGGGCACTTAGCCAACTGAGCCACTGAGGCACCCCTAGATAATTCTTTCATATAACATGATTACATTCTATAAAGATGTAGCAATCAAACTTTTAACATGGGCATAGAAGTAGACAAATAGAACAGTGACAAATAATAAATGGCCAGAAACAGATTCATTAAAAAGTAGCTTTTCAAATATGTGTGGAAATTATAAATTATATTGATGTACATTAATTGATTATCCTTTAGGGGAAACCATTAGTTGTCCATTTTACATTATACATAAAAAACAAATATTAACTCATAAGAATTAGAGAGCTAACGGTTAAAATTATTTGTAAACTGCCAAATATGAAAGAATAGTTTTATAAAATTTTTTGGAGGAGAAGAAATTTCCTAAGCAACAAAACAAATCAACTAGAAAGTGACAGACTGACAGACTTGACTACATGAAAATTAATATTTCTGTTGCATACATGAAGCTAATACAATACTATGTGTCAATTATGCCTCAATAAAAAAATTAAAATTTCTGAAAAAAGTTTCATAAAGAGATAAGAATAAACAGAAAAAAAAACATGAAATAAGATATTGGGGATAAATATATATAATGTAAAGATAATGTATGTGACATAGAAAAACAAATCCTGTAAAATCTGGTCAAAAGATATAAGCAGGTAATACATTAAGTAAAAAGATCAGAAGTAGCCAAATGAAAAAATGATGAACCTCTATATAATATGAAAAAAAAATCAACCTGGATTATAATGTAAATAAAAGCTAACAATGTACATAATGTTTTACTCATCCATTTAGGAATAATATTTAACCTCATCTTGACAAGATTTAAAAATGGAGGGAATATAAAAATAAATAAATAAATAAATACATGGAGGGAATATGAATTGGTTTAGCATTTTTAAATGACAATTCGGCAATATTTGAAATTTGCCTACTCTTTGTTTCAGCAAATCCACTGTTGAAGAAATACTCACATATATAAAAAATGTAATTGCTACAATTTTATAATAGTTAACAGTTGAACATATTTTTTAATAAATTGTACATAAATACTATAGCAGACACTGTATATGACACGCACTAACTTATATGTGAGCATTTACTTTACTTATAATAATAATTATCAGGACTGATATCTGTGTTGAATATTTTCCAATTCTCTTCTAGATTTCCTCTCCACCCATCTCCAGGCGGCTCTGGACCTGGGAAGATAAATGCTATTGGACTACAACCACAGATCTTCTGGACTTCTGCTTTTGTTTGGGTCTCATCAGTAAATAATCAGAAGATGAACTAAAATAAGGCTGGGATATTTGACTTCCTCCATGGCAAGCTGCTGTGGGTTAGATGCTTCTGTCTAATAAAAGCCTCAGTTAGATACCACCCTGGTTTCTAGTAAACATTCCTTCTGCTCACTTCCTCAGGCCTAGAGATAGCACAGCTCCATGCTACTGCGAGCCATGAGATTCCGCAGTATGCCTTGTTTGTTTTCTTAAGCCCCATCACACTTTTGTAGGTAGTGCTGGTAGTTAACTCTCTTCAAATCATCCAGTCTGAGTGAACCATACATTACTGCCAGTACCTTTCTCACAGTATTCTTTTTTTTTTTCTTTTTTAAAGATTTTATTTATTTATTCATGAGAGGCAGAGGGAGAAGCAGGCTCCCAAGGAGCAGGGAGCCCGACGCGGGACTCGATCCAGGGACTCCAGGATCATGACCTGAGCTGAAGGCAGTCGCTTAACCAACTGAGCCACCCAGGCGCCCCTGAGTTGGTTTTCTCTTACTTGCAGTTGAAGGCATGCCCTCTGACCTGAATACTATTGAATACTGGAAAGCACTGAAGAATGAGGTAAACTGGATTTTATTGAGTTGCAACTATTTCCAAAAATAATTATAATCGTTCACAAAAGAAAATAAAGTGTGTGCGTATATATATATACATATATATATATAACCTTACATATGTATTTAATCTTATACATATTAGATTTAATAATATACATTAGATAAATATTAGATTGATATATATCATTATATAACACCATTAGATATTACTATATAAAAATATTATTAGATTATACTGTATATATTATTTAATGTATCTTATTTATATATAATGATATCTATGATATAATATGTATATATATATAATGATATAATATCTAATGATCTTCTGCCCCAAATACCCAAACTAAATGGATAGTCATCTTATTTATGGAAGTGGTTTACTGAATGTTCTGGAATCAACAGAATATAAAACAAATTTAATTATACTTGACCCTACCTCTCTAAACCCACTCATCATCTTATAATCCCTTCTCTTGGATATAATACTTGGCAACCCAATAGTCCTTCTGAACAACTCTAGGGAGTCATAAATAACCCATATCTCTTTATTAAAATACCTAGTCTTACCTAATGGCAAAGCTCCTATCTTTCATTAAATTTACATATTTTTTCAACCCAATTTGAGCGTGCCTCAATTTTATAAGCCTACAATAGGAAAGTTAAACCTTTAGGTCTTCAACTTTCACCACCTTGTTCTTCTACTGCCCTCACTCATGCTGCCCCTGACTCGTGTAGAAACTGAAAAGGGAGAAGAGGTAAGGGAGAGATATCGTCTGAATTTACTATAAGAGTACAGTCTGGCGTGGGGGCCATATATGCATTATATTGACAAATGCTCATTTATTTTCTTAAGGGGTTTATTTATATAAACCGTTGGGACAGCAACATGTCCTCTATCTAACCATTTCTCCATTTCCTCAGCCACTGAATTCCTGCGTTCCATCCTTCTGTAGGGGATATATGCAGAGGGAATCTATTTAAGATATCCATATCTTCCTTCTTGCAGCAAACCGCACATCTGGCAAATACATATCTTTGTCATGTCTTTGTGTGTAGTAAACCTATATCTCTTTGGAGTCTCTCCCTCTCAAGGAATTCTAACCAGGATTTATATTTTGAAATTTCAAACTTCTCATCAGTCCATATTCTTAAACTCTAAGACAAAGTCCAAGTTTTGCAAGTGCTTATCTCAGTTCTGCCAGAATTAGCCTATCCTTTACCCTTCAAACATAAAAGAACACTAAGAATCCATTAGGTTGCTAAAGAAATTGGAAAATAAGAATTTCTTTACAGGAGGATTTGGTGTGTTGTGAAATGTTTCCTGTTTTCTTCTCTTGGGGAAAGGAGAAGGAATATAACCTACCACCTAACTGAAAACAAGTCAATCATTTAGCTTGATATAGCTTTGACGATTCCACACTGGTACACGGCAGGAGCTGGGTCCTAAGGAGGGCATTAGAATCTTGTAATGTCCTGTATAACTGACTTTACTGCTTTTTTAAAATAATAAACCAAAAAACTTGGTTCATTTCTACATGCCTTTTGATACATGCTTGTACATATCTAAAGATGATCCCCTTGGGAGGGCCTAATAGTTTACTATTAAAACTTGCAATGTTTTCTTAATTGGCGTTGTCTCAGCTTTGAAACAACTGACACTGAGTCCTCAGTTAAAATTTTAAGACCTAGAAAAGTCCGTTTTAAATCCAATCCCTAATGCTAGATATGTAAACATGTAGGACAAAACTGGTGGAATATACCAAAATGTTAATAGAGGTTGACTTTGGAGAAAGGAAGGATATGGGATTGGGAGTAGCTCAAATTAGGAGGGAATATTTAGTGTTTACAACATACACTTCTTTTTGGTTTAGATTTTAAAAATCAGTATTCATTTATCATTTATGTACCTGTAAATAACAACAAACTTTTAAAAAGTGAGAGGAACTAGACCCTAGAAACCAAAACTATTAGAAAATTCATTAGATCATAAAATGCTCAACAATGAGAATTACGCATTTTTTTTTTTAAATCACGGACTCCTTGGATTTGAGACACTGATCTTGCTGCCTGGGAAATTTAATAAATATGTGCTGAATGCAGAAACAGAAGCGAAAATGACATACTTTGGCGCTCCTAATCAGGGAGTTAGGGTAAATCATGTTTTTGAGACTTTGAGAGCTATTATAACACCCCATACCTCTGAGGTAGTAGTACAGAGGAGTGGAAATTTTTCTCCCTAACTTTATGAGATTTATGTGGAATTAAGGTTTGCTCTCTTGAAAAATGAAGATGAACATCTGGTTTGTGTCCTTTGGTCACATTGAATATAGTATTGTGGAAGCCTACATATGTAATGAAACCGTTTCTCTGACTAGGCACTCCTATAGTAAAAGGAAAAATCTGCTAAATCTCAGGGGCTGTGCAGGTGGATTGGACTATAGCGGTATTAACACAGACTTTTCCAGCTCTGTTTGAAATAAACACAAAGTATACTAAAAAAAACTTTAATTATACCAGCAGCCTCCATTTCCAAAACCATTCATATATTAAAAAATATAACCCTGCAATTAATTTAAATCATATAAAACTAACCTACTAATCACCAAAAAATTGTTAAGCACAATATTGACTATATTTTTGTTTGTTCTCTTAGCATTTAGAAGGACTTTCAGGAATATTCCAAAATCTGTTATTAAAAAAAAGACTGGAGGGGTGCCTGGGTGGCTCAGTCGGTTAAGCGTCTGACTCTTGATTTCGGCTCAGGTCATGATCTCAAGGTTGTGAGATGGAGCCCCAAGTCGGGCTCCGTGCTGTGCATGGAGCCTGCTTAAGATTCTCTCGCTCTCTTTGCACAGCCTCCCTCGCCCCCCAATCTCAAACTTTCTCTTTCTCTCTCAAAAAAAAAAAAAAAAAAAAGAATGGAAAAGACTGTGTTATTCTACAGCAAGCTGAGATATTCAAAATCGTTCTTTTGAATAATAATCATTGTAGCAATCTAATGTTTAAAGGCAATGCTAAAGATTATAAATGCTATGGATTTGAGACAGCAGTTCTCTCTTATCTTGTGTATCTTTTGATCATAGCCTTTCCCTTCCCTTTCTCAAATATCCCCTTTCCAAGTAGAATGGAAAGGGAATAGTGGTTTCTGTTTCCTAAAAGACCACAAGCATGACCAGGACTGTCAAATAAAGGCTGGACGGGGGTCTTCATCCTGTGCTGTGGTGGAGGGTGGGGGAAAGACAGACAGTAAGCTAACTGGCATCAGGATCCAACCAGCTGTTGGAACCTTTCTCTTGATCATTGCTACTGGGTTGCTGACTGTGTGGGGCTGTGCTATAGAAACCAACATACATATGAAAAGGCCTGAAAAGTGAAGAATGGCTGTTAATTAGATGGTGGTGAATGAGCTGAGCAGAGATAACATGGGACTGCCGTATCTCGAGGAGAAATTTAGCCCACGTAATAGGCAGCACATTAGTGACAGCAAAAGATATCAACAAAGGATGGCCTTCTAAAGGTTGAGAGTTTATTCTAGCCTCAAAATTTCTTACATAGCAGAGGTTTATCATTCACATATCACTGTCAAAAAATAACAAGAGCTTCCAGATTTACAGATGTTCGCAAAGCCTTTATGTGCTCTTAAAGGTAAATGTGTTCCACCAGGCTTACATAAATGCTATTAGAATGAATACACCTCCTAAGCCATTTTTCTCTTTTCACTGTCTTTGAGTTTGTAAATATTACCTTTGAAATGTAAATGGAACTTCCTTGTTCCCTTACTATGGCATTCACTCTCAACTCTAATATTGAAACAAAAATAGAATTATCATGCAATGACGCTGCGGCCCCTCATTTGAGATCAGATAATAAAGAATCCTTTACGTGTTAAAAATTTGACATAGAAGTCTGAGAGGTATAAGGAACAGTGCAAACTCATTTAATGTACACAATCCCCAGGCATATTTAATAGGATTTTTAAGCATAACATCTTCTATAATTGCACAGAAACAGTAGTGTTTCAATTCTAGTCTTTTATCATTAGCAGGAAACTAGAAAATAGTGCTTCCTATGCTAAAGAAAAATTTGCTGGTGATTACACTTTTTATAGTTGAGTTCCTTATAAATGATTTTCTCCACTTATAAAGAAAGTGGTTGTAACCATCTCATATTTTAACAGAAGAGGTAGAAAGAAATAGATCCATTTGCATCACATTGCACTGCATTGGGCTTCAGAGAGAGACTCCTCAATCTCCAGAGATTTTGTTTACAAAGACAGTTTCTATATACTTGGCAATAACTTCAGTAGCTCTGTAGTTTACAAGCCTTCAAAAAATATGAAATTGATAATGTTCCAGGCATTCAATAATGCAACTACTCTAAAGAAAACCTTTCTTTTCTCCCTGCTCTTAATTTAAATGGATGGCCAGTGAATATTTTTAAACGAATGAAGCTCTGATTATATATTAAAGTTTAATGCTAAGAGGAATAAGATTTTGCTAATGAAGTTTGGGTTGCCACAAAGCAATTCATTGCTTTTTTGGAAAATTCAGACATCCAAGAATTTCTAAACATCCAAGAATTTCTAAACATAGAGACCGAATCTATAAAAGCTAATTTAGTTCTGTGATTTCCAAATGTAGAAAAATTATATTATTTGAAAATCCTGTCTTCAAAACTAGAATGGGATCTAACCTAAACTGGGGAGATAAGATTATTAGAAATATTAAATTCCTTTGATTAATAAAGGGGAGTCTTAACAGAAATGCACATGTAAATTATTTTAATGAGGATGAATTCCAGGTTTTATAATAATGGCAGTAACAGCAATATGACACTATTGTAAAATATTGAGAGTTTGTTATTCTCCAGATACAGTAAGGGGTATTTTACATACACCTCATTTATACCCAGACCCATTTTATGAAGTACTTTTATTCTCAATTTACAGATAATTAAGTGATAATTCTGAGGTCACATATGGCTAATAAGTGAGAAAGTTGAAATTCAAATACTAGTCCCTCTGATTCCATAACGTCTGCTCTTGGCAGCTGTTGTAATTGTATAATGCTGCATAGTACTCCCCACAAACATAACGGTGTAAAACAACAAGCATTTACTGATATTATTGTTCATGGTTCTGGAGGTTAACTGGGCAAAAGAGAGATGGGTCTCTCATCCGACTGCACTCACACAGTGGCGGAGCTGGTGTTACATCACAGAAGATTGCTCATAGGCCCAAATGCTGTACAGGGCATTTTACATATGATCACTACTTGCAGCTTGGGCTTTCTCAGAGCATGGCAGTAGAGTTCCGAGGGTGAGTGTCTCCAGATGTAGAGCTTGAGGAAAGCTTTATTCTTTTTTCTAAACCAGCCTTTAAACTCTTGCAGCATCACTTCTGCAGCATGCTGTATATTAGAAGACACTCAATAAGAACAGCATACCTGGGGTACCTTCGGGGTACCTGGGTGGCTCAGTAGGTTAAGTGTCTGCCTTCAGCTCAGGTCATGATCCCAGGGTCCTGGGATCGAGCCCCATGTTGGGCTTCCTGCTCAGCGGGGAGACGCTTCTCCCTCTCCTCCCTGCTCCCACTCTCTCTCCCTCCATCTCTGTCTCTCTCTCTAAAATAAAGAAAATCTTTGAAAAAAAAGAACAGCGTATTTTCAAATGGAAAAGAAACATGCTCCATTTCTTAATAGGATTAATGTCAAAGAATTTGTGAACATCTTTTCATTGCTACTGATTTTTAAAAATTGTGGTAAAACACATGTAACATAAAACTTGCCATCTTAGCCATTTTTAAGTGTAAAATTCAGTGGCATTAATGACTTCCCACATTTCTGTGCAACCATTGCCACTCTTTATCCACAGAACTCTCCTCTTCTTGCAAAATGGAAATTCTTGTTTTGTTTTTTTTTAAGATTTTATTTATTTATTTGAGAGGCAGAAGAGCACAAGCAGGGGGAGTGACAGAGGGAGAGGGAGAAGCAGGCTCTCCATTCTGGGATCATGACCTAGCTGAAGGCAGACGCTTAACCGACTGAGCCACCCAGATGCCCCTGGAAATTCTTACCCCTTTAAAAATAATTATTCATCCCTTGTTCCCCCAGCTCCTGGCAACTACCATTCTACTTTCTGTCTCTATGAGTTTGATGTAAGCAGAATCATACAGCATTTGTCCTTTTGTGACTAGCTCTTTTCACTTAGCATAATATCCTCAAGTTTCATCCATGTTGTATGTAGCATGTGTCAGAATTTCCTTCCTTTTTAAGACTAAATAATATCCCATTGTATGTATACACCACATTTTGTTTATGCATTCATCTGTCAATGGACACTTATGTTCTTCCACCTTTTGGCTATTGTGACTAATGGTACTATAAACATGTGTGCATAAATATCCCTTTGAGGAGTGGAATTGCTAGGTCATATGGTCATTCTTTTTTTTTTTTAACTACATGCTGTTTTCTAAAGCATATGTACCCCTTTACATTTGCATCAACAGGGCACAAGTCTTCCAGTTTCTCCTCATTCTCACCAACACTTGTTATTTTGTTTTTGTTTTGTTTTGTTTGCCTTCCTAATGGGTGTGAGGGTGTACCTCACTGTACTTTTGATTTGCATTGACCTAAGAACTAGTGATGTTGAGAATCTTTTCATGCCTTTTGGCCACTTGTATATCTTCTTTGGGTAAGTATCTATTCAAGTCCCTTGTCCATTTTTAAATCAGGCTGTCTTTTATTGTTGCATTTTAGGAATTCTTTATATATTCTGGATGTTTTCCATATCAGATATATGATTTACAAATATTTTCTCCCATTTTATGGGCTGCCCTTTCATTCTTTTGATTGTGGCTTTTGATTCAGAGCCATGTTAGATTTTGAAGTTATTTATCTATTTTTTCCTTTTGTTGCCTACGCTTTTAGTGTCATGTCCAAGAAATCATTGCAAATCCAATGTTATGAAGATCTACCCCTCTATTTTCTTGCAGGAGTTTCAGAGTTTTAGGTCTTATGTAAAGTTTTGATCCAATTTGAGTTAATTTTTGCATATGATGTAAGATCAGGGTCCAATTGCCTTTTTTTTGCTTGTGAGTAGCATGTTGTCCTAGCACCATTTGTTGAAGAGACTATCCTTCTCCATTGAGTGGTCTTGGCACTGTATCAAAGATCATTTGTCCATTTATGCAAAGGCTTATTTCTGGGCTTTGTGTTCTGTCCTATTGGTCTATATGTCTGTCTCTATACTAGTACAACAATATTTTTTTATTTCTTTAGCTTTGTAATAGGTTTTAAAAGCAGAAAGTGTGAGCCCTCCAGCTTTGTTCTTCTTCAAAACTGTTTGGCTCTTTGGGGTCCCTTGAAATTCTATAAGAATTTTAGGGTGTGTTTTTTAATTTCTGCAAGATGTGTCATTGGGGTTTTGACAGGGTTTGCATTCAATTAGAACTTCCTTTTTCTATTTTTACAATGTAAATGAGAATTTTTTAACTTCCTTTTCAGATTGCTCATTTATTAGTGTATAGAAACACAACCTTTTTTTGTGTGTGTGTTGATTTTGTGTCCTGCAACTTTGCTGAATTCATTTATTAGTTCTAACGTGTTTTTTTGTTTGTTTTCTGTGGAATCTTTAGGATTTTCTACATATAAGAAAGACCATACTTCTGTGAACAGAGATGATTTTGCATCTTCCTTTCAAATTTGGATACCTTTTATTTTATTATGTCTAATTATTCTGGCTAAGACATCTAATACTACACTGAACAGAAGTGGTGAAAGTTAGCATCCTGTTTTATTCTTGATCTTACAGGAAAGCTTTCAGTCTTTCACCATGAATTCTGATGTCAGCTGTTGTGAACATCTTTTAAATTACCATAATAATTTTTAATATTTTGTTTAATTAATGTCATATTCATACTCAAAACTTTATTGTATTTATATTTAAATGATAAGGCATCACTAACTATACCTCTTGGCCAGTTATGCAAGAATGAAAAGATAAAGAAAGAAATAGTCAAAGCAATCCAGGGCTAATGACAAAAGTGCTTGCCAGTTTATCCAAAATGGAAATATGAAGCTAAATGTAATATTATTAGATTCAAGACTTGTGGGCTTATTTGGAATTATTTCTGATACTGTAAAGATTAAAGCTACTACCTTTATAAATGAAGGCAATTAGTACTTTAAGGTTACTATTTAAAATATAATTTAAGTATGTCAGTGGTAACATCTCAAGTGAGGAAAGGACAGTGTTTAATAAACAGCATTGAGAAAATTAGATATTTATTTGAAAAAAATTGATTTCAATCTTTAGCTGCCACTGTTCCCAAACCCATCCCAGAAGGGCTAAGGAATTAAGCAGGAACAATGAAGCCATCAAAGTACAAAAAGAACATACCAAGACAGTTTTTATAATATTGGGGTGCAGAAGACCTTTCAAAGAATGACATAATAGCAAAGATTGACATACGTGACAAAATAAAAGTTAAAACTTCTGAATGGAAATAACACAAAGTTGAAAGGCAAAAAGGGGAAAATCATCACATATATGTGACAAAGGGTTATTAAAAAGTGGATAGAGGGGATAAAGAAATTCTACTAAAAAAATTTAAAAGATTCCACAAACAACACCCCCCCAAAATTCACAAATAGTATAAGCAGATAATTCAGAAAAAAATAAAAACAATACATGATCAATGAACATTTAAAATTGACCTAACCATTAATTAAAGGAAAACTATTTATTTTCCTGCTGGAGTGACAATATTAAAAGGCTTGGTGATACCTAGTATCTGAAGTGTACTGGCCATTTGCCTATTTTCTTTTTCTTTTTTTTTTTTTTCCTATTTTCTTTTAAATACATCCTTTGCTCTTTCTCTACTTTGTTCTTCATTATAGAAGGACTGACTCCTCTAGGCTGCATTCCCCAGATATTCATGTCAGCTGTCTTTCAGCTGAAGTTGCCAAAGGAAGGAACTGGTAGGAGAATCAAAATTGGATAGAAGATATAAGTCAAGTTTATTATTTTTTTCTTCCATCTCTTTTTTAGGGCAGTGCCTTTGGATGAATGATACTTCCTCCATGACTGAACTTTCAGCTGATAACTCCAGCTTCCTGATACTGGTAACACCTCCTACTCCCATTATCCTTCTGCCAATGACACACCCGGCAGGCAAAGCAGTGAGAACAGTTCCCTGGGTGCAGGCAATTAGGGGGTACACTGTGTGAAGAGAATTTCTAAACCATACTGAAACCACTAAAAGTCAATCTCTATAGATAGATAGATAGATAGATAGATAGATAGATAGATAGATAGATAGATTGATAGATATAGATAGATGGATAGATAGATAGATGATAGATAGATATGAACAATAAACCATGTGCTAGCAATTCTAAGCAATGTCAGTGACATTAAAGAAACACTCCTCCCATCAAGATCACCACTCCCAATATACTCCTCCTCCTGCCTCCCACTTGGTATTCTACCAATCCAGTCTGAGTGATAGCAACAGATTCCCACTGTTCCTAATCTCAGGGTTGCCTCACCATTCCATCTGGTTTCTCAGCTCTTCCATTATCTGTGTCAGAAATTTTCTGTTTGAACCCTAGAGGTTCCAGTTTTTCTCTTTGAGCCCTGACTGATACAGGATTTATGGAATCTGGCACTCATTTTTGGTGGGTGTTAAGATTGACTTTTAGATGGAAATTTAGTATTATTTCTCCAGTTTCCAATGTGCATTTACTTACTGTGGAAGTGAGAATGAGAGGTTAGAAGGGTTTGTATTTTCTAGCTTAAATTTGTTTGTATTAGTTACTTGAATTACTTTTATAAGTAAAAAATAATGCATTTCCAATTTGAAAAGAAAAAAATGTCCCATACTAGAAGCATATACTGCGTACTGTCCATGAGAAAGTAAATGTGCATCTCTGTCAGGGTGTGTCTAAACAAAAGAAATTTTAAAAACAAATACAAAAATCTTAGTTAAAGAGAGGCATGACTGAAACAAATCACAATGTAGAGGGAGGAAAGTAATCAGTGGTGAGGGATGGGCCTGCTGCTCGGATGCAATTAATTTCTAAGCAAAAGACGTAAGGAACTGGGGCATTACAATATATGTTGTGAAACCTGCTGTGATCAAACAGAAAACAGGAAGCACGCTAGCTCAGAGGGACATACTCTGATTTTCTCAAAAGTTTAAGAAGTAAACAGGCTCTCAAGGGATCACTTTTACCAGGCTACAAGAAGCCAGTGAAGTGAGAGCCATGTATATTATTGTAAAGCTGGAATGGATAATTTATAGTCAGATAAAGCATGCAGTGCTCAGTGGTGAAAAGCACACCTTCTCAAACTAGGTGATACAATTCCCTAGGGAATGCAGTTTTTGTAAGGTGCTGTACAGCCAATGTGTTTTAGTCATAGATTTACTAAGTAACATGTCACATTTCTATGAGACACAACATATCGATGCATGTGCAATCAGGCAGATCTGAGTTTGAATCCTTTTTCTCACTAGCAGTGAAGCCCTGGACACATTACTCATGCTCTGCTACTTTCTATTTTCTTATCCACAAAATGTAGACAAAAACCTTTGTATCATATACTTACTGTATAAGGTGAAGAAACACCTTACTTCTTAAAATTGCTGAATACTCTTCTGTTATCTAAAAACCCATATTTTGATGAATAAAATGAAGCTTTATTTGTGTTTCTGTACTCAACATTGGTTTGTTGCCATTATGAAATCTTCTCAATCAATTGCTGTGGAAAGTATGACTACATGATGTTGGGATCCACAAAATGTTACAGCTCAGACAGACTGTAACCAACTAAAT
This sequence comes from Mirounga angustirostris, assembly GCF_029215605.1. Classification (NCBI taxonomy): domain Eukaryota; kingdom Metazoa; phylum Chordata; class Mammalia; order Carnivora; family Phocidae; genus Mirounga; species Mirounga angustirostris. The sequence goes on along the minus strand of NW_026991711.1, from coordinate 109,375,785 downwards.
GTAAATATTATGAGTATATGAAGTGGTGATGCTAAAGTTTTATTTAGGATATCCCCACAGTATAATAAATAAAAATCATCATTGTAAATGAAATCAGTATGAGCAGAGAAAAATCCCCACAAAATAACAACAGTTTGGAGACATTAAAATGTCAGCAAGCTAAGAGCTAATATGCAGGATTCTTATCCAAGTTCTGTGATATAAAAGTAATTAGAAGTTTCATATAATAATTATTCAAATATTTTTTGAAGATTTTATTTATTTTGAGAAAGAGCAAGCCACCACACATGGGGGGAGGGGCCTAGGGAGACAGAGAGAGAGAATCTTGAGCAGACTCTGAGCTCAGTGCAGAGCCCGACTTGGGGCTCCATCTCATGACCCTGACCTTGCTACCTGAGCCAAAATCAAGAGTCAGATGTTTAACCGACTGAGCCACCCAGCTGCCCTTAATTATTATATTTTCAATAATAAATAACACACAAAGCACTTTGCTATATGCCAGGTACTTTCTAAGCATCTCACATAAATTAACTCACTTTATCCTACAAAAATTCCATGAAATGACAATGATAATGATGATGATTCTCATTTTACAACTGAGGAAAAGGAAGTAGAGTATATGTATCTGAAGTCAAGAAAACTAGAGGTGTATTTGTTAGTTGAATTGTTAACTTAAGAGTAGATTAACATGGTACACAAAGCAAAGCTATGAGACACGGTGAATGTATTTCAAGTGTTCTAGCTCTATCATTATTATTTGAATTCAAAATGATGTTACTATAGCAACTACTCTGATGGCATTTCTGTTCCTGTGTTTTTTTAGATTCCTTTTATCAGAATGAGGAAGTTCTTATTAATTACTACTTTTCTGAGAATTATTTTAATGCATTTTTTTCAAAAGGTTTTACTGCATCTATTAAATTGACTTTTATCTTTTATTCTATTCTGAGACTTTTATCTTTTATTCTATTATTATGATAAATTAGATTGATTGATTTTCAAATTGGCCTAATATTTGCATTCCCTGGATGGATTTCACGTGGTCATTATGTATTAGTCTTTTTTAATAAATATATGCATCGCTGTATTTGATTTGTGACTACTTTATTGTGAATAGTTGTGTCTATGTTTAAAAGGGATATTATTGGCTTGTAGATTTATTTATTTGCAAGGTCTTTGGTTTTAGTAATGTTCTTATAAAATTAATTGAAAAATATTTCTTGGTCTTTCTATTTTCTTAAGAGTTTGTGTAGAATTGATATTATTTCTTCCTTAAATATTCGGTAGGATTTGCCAGTAAAATCATCTGAGTTTAGAGGGTTTGTTTGTTTGGGGGTGGTGGTGGAAGGTTTTCCACTTTGAATTAAATTTCTTCAGTAGACATAGAGCTATTCAGTGTAGCTGTGAAGGAATTTGTCATATAAGTTGTTAATTTGTTGACATAAAGTTGATAACATTCTCTTATGATACTTTAGGGTCTTTAGTGATCTATAGGATCTCTTAGTGACAACCTCTATTTCATTTCTGATATTGGTGATTTGTGTTGTCTGATTTTTATTGATTGGTCCAGCTAGTTGTTTACCAATTGTATTGATTGCTTTCAAAGAACGAGCTTTTAATCAGTTAATTTTATTTATTGTTTGTTTTTATTTTAGTTGGTTTGCTTCTACTCTTTTTTTTTTTTTAAAGATTTTATTTATTTATTTGAGACAGAGAGAATGAGAGAGAGAGAGCATATGAGAGGGGGGAGGGTCAGAGGGAGAAGCAGGCTCCCTGCCAAGCAGAGAGCCCGATGTGGGACTCGATCCTGGGACTCCAGGATCATGACCTGAGCCGAAAGCAGTCGCTTAACCAACTGAGCCACCCAGGCGCCCGGTTTGCTTCTACTCTTATTTTTATTATTTCCTTTCTTCTACTTGCCTCTACTTTGCTCTTCTTTTTCTCGCTGGTTGAGGTCCAACATTAGGTTGTTGTTTTTAGACTTTTCTTAAAGAAAAAAATAACTAAAATATTCCTTCTAAGTACTATTTTATCTGTATCCCACAAACTTTGAAGGACTATGTTTTTATTATCAATCTTATTTTGAAATATTTTCTACTTTCATGGGTGATATCTCCTTTGACCAATATATTACTTAGAATTGTATGGTTCAATTTCCAAAAATTCAGGGGTTTCTCAAAGATCATATTGTTATTCATTCCTAAGGTAATAACATTGTGATCTGAGAATATACTTTGTATGATTTCAATCATTTTAAATTAATTGAAACTTGTTATATGGGACAGCAATATGGTCTTAGTAAACTTTCAAGGAAATGTGTATTCTACAGTTTTTATATATGATATTTTATAAGTATCAATAAGGTCAAGTGTTTAAGAGTGTTATTCAAATGCTCTATGCCTTTATTTTGGGGGCTAATAGTACTATCAACTGTGGAGAGGGGCATTAAAATATTCTGTGATTTAGGAGTTATTTATTTCTCTTTTTAATTTTGTCAAATTTGATCCATGTATTTTGAGGCTACTTTGGGTATATAAACATTTATTATTGTTATGTCTTCCTGCTGAATAGACCTGACCCACCTTTGTGATTCTGAAATGTTCCTCTTTATCTCTGATAATACTCTTTATCCTGAATTCTATTTTTATCTCCCATTATTACAGTCATTCCAACCTTCTTCTGCTTACTATATGCATAGTATATATTTTTTCTATCCATTTACTTTGATCTGTTTATCTATATTTAAAGTGTGTTTCCCATAGACGACAGGACAGATAAGGTCTTGTACTTACTCTCTTCTGATAATTTCTGATTTTGATCGGAGTGTTTAGAAATATAATTATTGTTATGATTCAATTTAAGTCTAAAAGTTTGTTTTATGTGTGGGCTCTTTGATCTTTCTCTGTTCCTTTCTTCCTGTCTTCTTTGGAATTATCCCTTTTAAAATTTATTTGGGGGTGTGTGTGTTTTGGTTATTTCTCTTGATTTTTTCCTGTTAAAATGATTATTACATACATTTAAATTTTTTTTCACTTAAAATTAATATTTTCACTTTATTTAAATGTAGAATCATTCATTTCAATCTAAGCCCATTCAACATTCCCTTGCCATTCTTTATCTTGCTGTCTTACTGTTTTCATATGTATTATATATTCATACATTATCAAGTCCAAATGATAGTGTTAAAAATTTATTTAAGAAATCTTGGGAAGATGGTGGATTTAGACAACACTAAATTCACCCCAACCCACGTTTGCAACAAGACATCCCTAACATCCATGTAAATAAACCAGAGAGGGATCCAAAGACTGGCAGACAAATTCCACAACTAAATGTAGAGAAGCTGCATCTGAGAGGTTAGGAAGGGCAGGAGTTGCTTGCAGGAGGGAGGGAGCTGCTGGAGAGGAGAGCAGAAAGAAATAGTTCCTCACACCAGGGAACCCACACACAAGTCCCCATAATGTCTAGCTTTGAAAACCAGATGGCTGAATTCTGTGAGTTTGTATAACTAGCAGAACGAGGAGCCTGGAGCTTTAAAAGTCAGCTGACTCAGCACTAGGAAAGCCTGGAGGGCAGGGATAGCTGGATCCCAACCTTAGATACAGCAGCCCAAGGAGAAGCAACATAGAAATAGCAATTTGTACAACACCTGGAGCAAATGGAAGGAAGACCTGTTTATAATGATTTCAGAGCGTGTTAAAGGACTTCTCTGGTAACAAAGGAGCTGACAGTCACCATTTTCCTCCCCTGCCCCCCATTATAAACACAGGGCAACCTGTGGGAGGTGGTGGTGCACAGACACTTGCTACCTAACCTGCTAGCAGTGGTCCACACTCAGGTTTTTGTGAGGACTCCCCCACTCCAAGCCTGCTGGCCTGGGCTAAGTGTAAATTTGGCTAATGCCCTGCCCAGCCACCACACACAGTCACTGCACTCCAAGCCCCCATGCTCATGAATTGGAAGAATAAATATTGTTAAAAATGTCCATACTGTCCAGAGCAATCTACAGATTTAATGTAATCCCTAAGAAAATATCAACAACATTTTTCACAGAACTAAAACAAACAATCCTAAAATTTGTATGGAATCACAGAAGATTCTAAATAGCCAAAACAGTCCTGAGAAAGAAAAACAAAGCTGGAGTTTTTACAATTCCAGATTTTAAGTTATACTATAAAGCTGTATTAATAATAACAGTATGGCACTGGCACAAAAACAGACACATAGCTCAATAGAATAGAATAGAAAGCCTGGAAATAAACCCATGTTTATATGGTCAATTAATCTTTGACAAAAGAAGAAAGAATATGCAATGGGAAAAGAGCTCCTTCAACAAATGGTGTTGGGAGAACTGGACAGTCACATGCAAAAGAATGAAACTGACCACTGGCTTACACCATACACAAAGATAATTCAAAATGGATTAAGGACCTAAATGTGAGACCTGAAACTATAAAAATCCTAGAAGAGAGCACAAGTGGTAATTTCTCTGACATTGGAGGTAGCAACATTTTTCTAGATATGCTTCCTGAGGCAAGAGAAACAAAAGCAAAAATAATCTTTTAGGACTACGTCTACATCAAAATAAAAAGTTTCTGCACAGTAAAGGAAACGACCAACAAAACTAAAAGACAACCTAATGAATGGGAGACTATATCTGCAAATGACATCTCTGATAAAGAGTATACAAAATATATAAAGAATTTATAAAACTCAACACCAAAAAAACAAATAATCCAATTAAAAAATGGGCAGAAGACATGAACAAACATTTCTCCAAAGAAGACATACAAATGGCCAATAGACACATGAAAAGATGCTCAACATCACTCATCATCAGGGAAGTATAAATCAAAACCACAAGGAGATATCACTTCACACCTGTCAGAATGGCTAAAATAAAAAACACAAGAAATAACAAGTGTTGAAGAGGATGTGGAGAAAAAGGAACCCGTGTGCACTATTGGTGGGAGTGAAAACTGGTACAGCCACTTTGGAATACAGTATGGAGATTCCTCAAAAAGTTAAAAATGGAACTACCCTACAATCCAGTAATTGCAGTACTTGGTATTTACCCAAAAAATACAGGATATATGCACCCCTATGTTTACTGCAGCATTATTTACAATGGCCAAGTTATGGAAGCAGCCCAAGTGTCCATCGATAGATGAATGGATAAAGAATAAGTGGTACGTATATAAAATGGAATATTACTCAGCCACAAAAAAGAATGAAATCTTGCCGTTTGCAACAACATGGATGGTGCTAGAAAGTGTAACGCTAAGTGAAATAAGCCAGTCAGAGAAAGACAAATACCATATGATTGCCCTCATATGTGGAATTTAAGAAACAAAATTAACAAATAAATAAAAAAAAAAGGGAGAGAGAGACAAAGCAAGAAACAGACTCTTAACTATAGAGAAGAAACTGATGTTTATCAGAGGAGAGGTGGGAGGGGGGGTAGGTGAAATAGGTGATGGGGATTGAGGAGTGCACTTGTCATGATGAGCACTGAGTAATGTATAGAACTTTTGAATCACTACATTGTACACCTGAAACTAATAAAACATTGTATGTTAACTATACTGGAATTAAAATTAACAACTAAATAAAAAATTTAATTTTATACAAACATTAATTTATTATTTATTTAGTTAGTTAGTTAGTTTATTTACTTGACAGAGAGAGACAGAGCGAGAGAGGGAATACAAGCAGGGGGAGTGGGAGAGGGAGAAGCAGGCTTCCCACGGAGCAGGGAGCCCGATGTGGGGCTCGATCCCAGGACCCCGGGGTCATGACCTGAGCCGAAGGCAGACGCTTAACCTACTGAGCCACCCAGGCGCCCCGACAAACATTAATTTAAAGAAACTAGGAGCAAATATGATTTTTATTTACCCACATAGTCACTATTTCTAATACTCTTCATTCATTTTTGAATATCCAAGTGTCCTCTGCTATCACTTCCCTTCAATCTAAAGAACTTCTTTTAGCATTTATTCCAGGATGGTCTGGTGATGGCAAATTCCCTTAATTTTTCTTTTTATTAAAAATATCATTATTTTTGCCTTTATTCTTAGAGGATATTTTCACCAGATATAGAATTTTTTGTTGACCTTTGTTGTTTTGTTTTCTTTACCTTTCAGTCCTTTAAAGAGGTTTTCCAATGTCTTCTAGTCTTCATGCTTTTTGTTAGCACTCTCTGATGTTTTGGATTTTCTCCCCATATTTAATATGGAATTTTTCTCTAGGTACTTTAAAGACTTTGCAAAAATTTTGTCTTTACCTTAGTTTTTAGCATTTGGCTTTTTTGTGTATAGGTGTGAATTTCTTCAAATTTATCCCATTTGGGTTTCACTAAGCTTCTTAAGTCTGTAAATTTATACGTTGCAGCAAATTTGTATAGTTTTCTGTCAGTGTTTCTTCAAATATATCCTCTTCCCTATTGTCTCTCTCTTCTCCCTTTTAAAAGAGGAGGGTTTTTTTGGGTTTTGTTTGTTTGTTTGTTTGTTTATATTATCGTACAGGTCCTTGAAATTTTGTATTCTTTCAGTGTTTTATCTTCTGATTGGATGATTTCTATATGTCTGCCTTCAGTTTCAGTTTTTCTTCTATTATATTACTTCCACTATAAAGTGCAGCTAGTAAGTTTCTTATTTTAGATGTGTTTTTCAGTTCGAAAATTTACTTTAGATTTTGTACTTTGTCCTTTTTAAATATTTTTTATTTCTTTTCTAATATTTTTTTTGAAAATTATTTTACCTGAGCACTAAGCATAATTTGTCAGCTTCTCTGATAATTCCACACCAAGGTCATCTCAATTTGGCATCTGTTTACTCCCTATTCTTGAGACTGAGTCGTATGTTCTTGCTTCCCATATGTTAAAGATGACAATTTTATCCTGGATATTTTATGTATTGTGTTATATAGACTATGACTTCTACAATATAATCCCCCCCAAATATGTATGTTTTGTTGTACTGGGCAATTAACTCACTTAGATTCAAACTTTAAAATGTCATACAGTGATATAAAGCAGTTCAGATCTCGGTTCAGTGCTTTCAGCCTTAGTTCAGAGCTGCTCTCAGTTTTTGCCATCAGATTCAGGGATTAACTATAAATTTAGGCTAGATACCAAGTTTTTCCTCTTCCTTGGTTTTCTTCTTTCATCTCCAGTGGGCTTTTATTGCCATGACTTCCTTTTTTTGATTTCTCAAGCAAGATAGAGAAGAGGCTCTTTTTGCAGAGTTTTGCCATTCTTTTTTTTTTTTTTTTTTTAAGATTTTATTTATTTATTTGACAGAGAGACACACGGCGAGAGAGGGAACACAAGCACGGGGAGTGGGAGAGGGAGAAGCAGGCTCTCCGCTGAGCAGGGAGCCCGATGTGGGGCTCGATCCCAGGACCCTGGGATCATGACCTGAGCCAAAGGCAGACACTTAACGACTGAGCCACCCAGGCACCCGAGTTTTGCCATTCTTAAATTGCAATCACTGCCAAAACTATGGCCACCCTAGGGAAAAAAAAAAAATGAAACTGTGGAGGGGCGCCTGGGTGGCTCAGTCGTTAAGCATATGCCTTCAGCTCAGGTCATGATCCCAGGGTCCTGGGATCCAGCCCTGCTCAGAGAGAGCCTGCTTCTCCCTCTCCCCCTACCTGTTGCTCTGCCTACTTGTGTGCTCTCTCCCTCTTTCTTTCTGTCAAGTGAATAAGATGTTTTAAAAAAATAAAAAATAAAACTGTGGAATTCACTTCATGCCATTTTGCTTACTCCAAGTTTTGACTTGTTTTCAATATTTGACTACCTTTAAAAAAAAACTCCAGAGCCTTTAGATAGTTGTTTCATGCATTTTGTTTCAGAGTTTATAATTCTTATTAGTGTGAGGATTGGTCCAGAGTTTGTTACTGATATTTGTGGGAAGATCTGGTATTCACTCCATCATACTGGAAGCAGAACTCTCTATAATGCTCGGATAGGCAATCCATTCTATTGGTCTATCAAGGAAAGGATCAGCTGATACACATGTTAAAGTATCATTTCATTGCTCGCACTTTAATTTTCGTCATTTTATTTTTTCTAAGTATTACTCATCTTTATGATATAATAATATAGGAATTAAACCATTTAACTGGTTTTCTGATTTTTTTTCCTGATTTTAAAATGATTGCTTATTTCATATGCTTATGTTAGCAGTTCCAGAATTGTATTACAATATAAAAATAAGGTTTATAAATTTTATTTTCTTTCTTACCTGTACAGTTCACTTGTGCATAGTAAGGTGTACATCGTAAGGTACATAGCAAGGTCCATTTTAAAATTTCCAAACATGACCCAGAACATTGTAAAGTTGGCAATATTTCTTATATTAACATGGTTTAAGAAAAAAAAATCTATCATATTTCAATGCATCTAAGACACCATCAATTATAAGATGCACCAGCATTTTAAGTAACACCAAGAAAGAAGAACTATAGCTAATTTACCTATAACACAATGTTGTTTTTAAAAATCACTTGAGGGGCATCTCGGTGGCTCAGCTGGTTAAGCGGCTGCCTTCGGCTCAGGTCATGATCCCAGGGTCCTGGGATCGAGACCCCCGTCGGGCTCCCTGCTTGGCGGGTAGCCTGCTTCTCCCTCTCCCTCTGCCTGCCTCTCTGCCTATTTGTGCTCTCTCTCTATCTCTTTATCAAATAAATAAATAAAATCTTAAAAAAAATCACTTGAAACTTGTTTACCACGCCTATTGCAAAGGAACTCTTGTTCTATGTTGCCACGGATTTCTTTTTTAATCATACATTAATCTGCTGTGTTGCTATACTTTTCTGTTCACACACAGTTTTGTTTCCAAGCTGAATCACAGTGTCATCTTTTTAAAGACATTTAAACAGCAATTAAGCATTATACATGCAGTACAAATAACACACATAACTCAACTGATGTGAGGACAATATGAACAATTATGATTAACTTCAGGCTTGCTGAGTAATGACAATTACATCATAATTGTTGCCTGGTAGGCCATCATTGATTGTAGGAATCCTCCCTATTTTAGAGGTCTCAAAAAGTGAAAAGATGTGCTTCTTAGGCTAAATAAAATACTACTAATATTTATTTATTTTTATTTTTAACCAGGAAAGAACCACAATAATTGCTTGAAGGAAGAGCCACTCCACTAGGTAAGTATCTTTGTGTGAGGTATTTTTGTTTATTCATTATTTAACACAACATTTTGGTCTGTTAAAATAATTCAATCACTGGAAATTATTGTCACAGACTATTTTTAAGAAATAAAATTGAAGAGCAGGGTTTTGGCTAAATTTCTAGCTTAAGACTAAATTAAATTGAGCTTTATTTTATACTGCTGTGTGCTCCTCCTTGCACTCCTTCCTCCATATCATGGGTTTTAATCTGTAAAGTTTTTGATGTCTGCTGAAACAACTAATAGAAAGTCTGAACCTTACCTTTTGTGTGGGAAGGCTGTCTGTCTCATAAAATGAATAGAAAGAAATGGGGCAAAGGTCAACCTGGGATACCTCTCTTATAGTAGAAACAATATGATAGTATTTCCTAATGAGCCTCTTAGTTCCAAATAAGCAATCATGATTAGAGCACACACAGAGAGCAAATGCCCACAGACCTAAAAATTTGAAAGGAGGATTTTCATTAGATACATATGTTGCAAATTTTCAAATACTTTTTAGGCATCTGAACTGCACCCTAATGATTTCATCTCTCATCCCTCTTTGTTTCAAAACTTTTCCTCTACTAACTCTTCGCATGTCTGCACCATTATGCTGTTTTTCACCTCTTTGTCTTCTTCATGTGACCCTGATTCATGAAATGACTTTCCTTTTCTTCTTGCTTTACTAAACTCTTTTTCAGTCTTTGAAGCTCAGTGAGGGCATCACCTACTCTAAGAAAGTCCCCCTGATCTGAGTATATTTGGTTTCTGTCCAAATTCTAGTGAAGGGTTTGGGACTTCTTTCTTTTTCTTTCTTTCTTTCTTTCTTTCTTTCTTTCTTTCTTTCTTTCTTTCTTTCTTTCTTTCTTTCTTTCTTTCTTTCTTTCTTTCTTTCTTTCTTTCTTCTTCTTTCTTTCTTTCTTTCTTTCTTTCTTTCTTTCTTTCTTTCTTCTTTCTTTCTTTCTTCTTTCTTTCTTTCTTTCTTTTTTCTCTTTCTTTCTTCTTTTCAACTTTTCCTTTCTAGTAAGCTAGTCAAGAATAAAGGACAACATAGAAATGGAGTTTTCTGGTTCTGTATTAGTCAGCTCAGGCTGCCAAAATAAAATATCACAGACAGGGTAGCTTAAACTACAGAAACTTATTTTCTCACAGTTCTGGAGGCTGTTAAGTCCAAGAACAAGGTACTGGCCAATTGTTCCCTGGTGAGAGCTCTTTTCCTCCTCCCTTCTTACTGGGTGCTTACATGGTGGAGAGAGAAAGGGAGGGGAAAGGGAGAGAGACAGAGAAGGACAGCACGCAGGCTTCTTTTCTAAAAACGACACTAATGCTATTGAATGAGGGCCCTACCCTTATGATCTCACTTAACCTCCCTACTTCCATGAAGGCCTAGCTCCAAGTACAGTCACATTGGGAGTTAGGGTTTCAACATATGATTTGAATAGGACACAAATATTCAGTCCATAACAGGTTATTTAAGTAGTCCCTTTAGAATCAAAGAGCCAAAGAGGTAAACTACAAATTCTTTAACTAAAATCACTCCCTGTGCTCTCACTTAGCATTGTCCAAAGAAGTATTCCCCCCCTTGGGTGGCAAAAGAAGAGGTGTACACAGAGAAGCAAACAATAGGGGCTCTCTAAGATGGAAGCTTTGTGAGAAGCTGTTCTGGCTATACTTCTGGGTATGTTTATTCCAAAAGAAAAAGTAAATAACTACCCTATATATTCTAAAAAATGCAAATACCTTACTGTTCTATCATCGTTACATAAAACAACTCATGATCAGGAACGGTCTTACCACCTCCCTCCTGAACTAGAAGTGGGATCACTGCAAAGTGTTATGGAAAAGTAGAAGAGCCTATCACATAAAAAAGGAAAGAAATTGTTTGCATCCATTTCCATCCACTCTTCAGTCCCCACCCACCAATCCTCTGTGATTCCAAGATTCCCTGGGTATGCCCTTATTTTACTTACTATATAATGTTCTGATGTCCTGCGTATTTCACTTTGCCCCTCCAGATCCAGCCTCTAGCCTTCCTCGTCCTGGGTGTCAGATGCCTCCCGCTATTGGTGGCGCCTGCTGTTCTTTCTTTTGCTCATCCCTTTTCAATAATCCTTTCATTAAACTCTCATCATTTACCCCTTTGATTGCGGCACTTATTTCCAGCAGGACTCTAACAAATACATGTTTCTGTGTCTTTCATCTAGAGAACTGAGTTCCTTAAGGATGACCTAATTAAATTTGTATTTCATAGCTTAGCACAGTGCCTGACACAGTGAATGGTTAGATGAATGATTACACTTCCCCATATATTAAATTTTCAGTCTTCATTATTTCTCTGTGTTATTGTTACAGACTTAGTACATAATGACTAGAAACATTTCAGTGTCTGTCATTTGGAGTGTCCAGAAATTTTGTTTGAAATGTAAGAGCGGAGAACAGGGTTTTCCTTTGTGCAGTATACAGTGAGAACAATAAACCAAACCTCCAGACAATCACAATGCCCTTGTTTGTGGTGGCTTTCTCACATAAAGTCTCCTGAAGACCACTTGGGGTTAAATAAAAAGTTGATAAAGTTTGTTTAGGAGTGAGGATCTGTATTTTATCTTATACAACTAGAGCATTGGGTGTGTCATCATATTAAGGTTTAATAGAGGCAGTCAAGAGGGAGCAACTGAATATAACAGTGAGAAGGTGAGAGGAAAAACCAAATAACCATAGCACAGAGAGATAATCTGGGGATAAAAATTGACATGGGACGTATTGTCCCATGAATCTTTTAAATTTGAAACCTACTCTTTTGTCCACTCTTTCTGTTTCTCATTGACATGAGGCCTGGATTGCTGAAGTTAGATCACATAGTGTGCTCATATAAATGCTTTAGCTTGATGACTTTTGCTGAATATGCTTGTTTTTCAGAGACGTATCAACTGGCGGAAAAATATATATAACGACAAACATCTTTAAAGAAGATTACAGGGGCCCTTTGAACTGAAGACACAGATGGGAAAATATACTTCTCAGTATACCTGAAAATATTCTTTTTTTTCCATCAGTGATAACCAGAGGTAACTTATTAAATGGACAGCACCATTAGATTTAAATGGCAGATACAACTACAGCTCACCTGGAGATGTTTTTTGGAATATAATAAAAGTAATTGGTACAATGGAGCTTAATTTGAAGGTAGAGAAACATTTAGCATTATAGAAAGATCATTCTTTGTGTTTGGTCTGAGGAAGACCAAGGAGAATAATAAAATAATTCAGTAAGCATGGTATTTTTACTACCTTGTCTTAGTGGAAGCACGGGTGGAAGGATGGGAGGTAGATCAGGGCTCAGGACCTTAAATGCCACTACCCTGAAAACACAGAGCCTTTAGCATGGGAAGTCCATCTCTCAATAACGGTACAAATCATTCATAACAGAGTCTAGAACATTCTGCATACAATGAAGAAACCACCAGTTAATCCGCAGTCCCAGAGACTTGTTTTCATGGTATATGGGAATTTATGAATAACAGAAAACAGCTTGGAGTTGAACCATGTAGCCTTTTTTTTTCCTCTCTTTTTTCTTTCTCTTTTTCCCCCCCTAGCTTTTTATTGTTGTTTTAAAAATGCGTAATACTTCATAGGTGCTCAGCTTTCAGGAACTAGAAAATATTTCTTCTAGCTAATTTAACACCTGTCTATTCTCCCAGATTATAGCCAGGTCTGGTAACCTCATGGATTGTGTTTGCCTTTCCTGGAAGAGGCAGAACATGCAGTTCTGATTGAGGGATCTGTTCATCAAAATATCTCAGCACAACACTGTAGCTTGTTTTTAAATAGAAAACTGTTAATCTCAAATATTCAGTATTCCTTTTGTTCCCTATGAAATAAAAGAATTTCTGATTCCAATATTGTGAAAAACTAAATTAGCGATGTAACAGCTCAGCTGCATAAAGTGTAATATGTAACAAAATTGCCGTGTTAAAATAGAGATCTAATGATACATTCATTAATTTGATCACTGATATGGCAAACCCTTTTCCAACATAAGTTTCTATAGATACCACATGCTTATGATCAAAATTGCTTTCCTGAATGTGTTTTTCACCCCTACTTGATTGTATTTTACATGTTCTTTCTGGCTGTAAGTTACAATTAAACATAAGGAAAAACAGTGCAAGGCAAAATATATTCTACATCTGTTGTACCGCTCAAATAAATACACAATCTGCACAAAACAGATTTCTTAGTGGGCAAATTGCAAATAACTGCCGTGATAAATTCAAGACTTTTTTTTTTAACGGCATTAGGGATCTACCAAGTGTTGCTGGAGGAATTTTCCGTGTACTTTAGCTACCTACCAACAGCATGAATGCTCTGTCAAAAACATTTAAATTAAGCTGTTGTAATAAACTGGTATCACACAAGATGGATTCTGGTTAATAAGTAGCTTTTTATCTCTCAAGTATAGATATATTTCCCTATTACAATATTGGTTTGAAAACACATAAATAACTTGGGGATAGGAGTCTTTGAAACTGAAGGAAATTTTCTTTAAGTGTAGTTGACACACAATGTTACATTAGTTTCAGGTGTATAACACAGGGATTCAACAAGTTTATACATTATGTTATGTTCACCGCAAGTGTAGCTACCATTTGTCACAATGCAATCTTATTACAGTACCACTGGCTGTATTTCCAACGCTGTACCTTTTATTCTCATGACTTATTCATTCCATAACTGGAAGCCTGCATCTCCCACTCCCCTCCCCCCATTTTGCCTGTCTCCCACCTCTTGCACTCTGGCCACTGTCAATTTGTAAGAAAACTTTTTTAAAAAAATCAGTGGAAATGGTTGATATGTCATATTCTTCTCTACAGCATTCAGCTAATCTTATTGTGGCTTTGCATTTTCTCTTATATATTAAACAATAAAAATAAATCAGACCTCTAATGAAGAATTAAAAAGAAATTATGCTATTTTCCATGAGACCAGTTTTATGTTTAAAAATTCATGGTAATTTATTTTATTGTAGACTTTCCATGACCTAAACTATGAAGAAAGCCATGGCAAAGAATCAGCACCTTGATCAGTCATACTGGAGCCTAAAGCAAAAGGAATATTTAGTAATATTAATTCTATCTTTATTTATAATTTTGATATTTTGTTCATCACAGATTTTTGAATTAACTTTTACTTTTTTAAAATATTGCATTAAAATATGATTCCTCTTGATAACTGAGTTTTTGACATCCCCTTACATTTTGCACCTGAGTCAAGTGCCTCACTCACCTCACTTTCACTATAGCCACAGCCTGCCAAGAATGATATACTGTAATTATTAAAATTATTAAATTATAAACTCTACATGATATTAAACTCTATTTGAATTATCAACAACTGTAAAAAGTATGGAATTTCATGATTCTGGTTTGGTTTGTCTTGGGCATTATGATACTGTTAGTCATCTTAGCCCAAATCTCCAGATAATTAGGCTGGGCCTTCAGTGGAAATTCTGTTCTGATGGTGACATTTTACATAGTTTAATAAACTACTTTGTATTATATGAAATGCAAGACTATCACTTTCATTAATCTACTTAAGTTCAGAATGTCTTCCACATTGATCTGTGCTTCAGTTTAGTTTTTTTTCCCAAACCTGTGACCCAAGGTAGACTGCAATCCTCTATGATATCAAAAGTTCTTACAAAAGCATTTTCCATGCTCAAATGATATTTCCAAAAGCTACATATTCCCATGGACAGTCACAATCCACATTTGTATGTCAAATACTCTAAGTAAGGTATTGTGATAAATGCACTAGTTTAAGTTCGTTTAATTCCGTTTTTTCTCAAATTATTGACTGAAATCTTCTAGTTCATTTTTGGGACATAAAATCTGTTAACCTCTATCAGTACATATACTGAGTTCTCAGAACACAATTTAGGAAATACAGTTTTGAAGGTTATAAATACAAATGTATTATATTGCTATTTAATAGCATAGAGTTGTCCCAGCCTTGATATTATCAGAATGCAAATGCTTATGTATGTAGTAATATTTGACGTGTATATGATCTTATGCTACAGCTTTGGAAACTAAAGAATATAAAGCAAAAAGACATCAAAGATAAAATTAAATGCTTTTCTGTCCCTAAATTATATATTTTTTCAACAGGAAATGATCTTTTGAAAAGCATAAGACCTAAATTCTATTTTTAAGTATGAATGTTTGATTAAAACATTTATAATGTCCACAATACTTTTTAATTCTACTTTCTTTGTGTATTTTCCAATATTTTCAAATATCTAGACTTTCCAGTAGCTATCCTATATTTTGTCAGGTGCTTTGATAAATTTTCCTTGCTTTCCAAACCAGTTTCCAATTTTTCTTGTCTTAGCGCAAGTAAATATTCCTCAAATAAATGTTTTAGGGATTATCTGAGCTGTTCTTTAGATAATTCACATTATAAAATTCCTTTTCTTTTAAATTGTGAGTACTTTGAAGATATGGTTGTGTTTTATATTTTGGGGTTTTTTTTTTTTGTTTGTTTGTTTTAAAGATTTTATTTATTTATTTGAGAGACAGAGAGAGCACAAGCAGGGGGAGCAGCAGAGGAAGCAGCAGAATGAGAGGGAGAAGCAGGCTCCCTGCTGAGCAGGGAGCCCGATGTGGGGCTAGATCCCAGAACCCTGGGATCATGACCTGAGCTGAAGGCAGACACTTAACCAACTGAGCCATCCAGGCACCCCTATTTATTTATTTTTGAAGATTTTATTTATTTATTTGAGAGAGAGAGTGAGGCGGGGGGAGGGGGAGAGAATCTGAAGCAGACTCTGCCCTGAGCGCTGAGCACAGAGCCTGGCCCAGGGCTCAATCCCACAACCTGAGCTGGAACCAAGAGTTGGACACTTAACTGACTGAGCTACCCAGGCACCCCATGTTTTATTCTTTAAATAAACTATAGTAGGTGGCACATTGCCAAGTAAGGAGATATGCATATAAAATTTTCTGATTTAAATTAGTCAAAGTACTAATAATTGTTCAAGTTTTGTTTCAAGGATGTCCTTAATTCAGAAGGAACTTTATGTGAATTTTTTCCTTAAAATTGCTTAATGAGAAATTGCCAAGTGGTAGAGGGGAATAAGGGCAGGCCTAGCTGAACAGTCTGGACTTCAGTAGCAGACATACTATGGTTCAAATTCCAGGCTCTTCCAGATGTAGAAAATTGAGAAGTTATTTTGATTGTATTCAACTAAAGATGGAGATTTTGCAGGGCTTCTAAGAGGATTAAATGGACCTGGTAGTTCCTGCTAGTGTGATTCTCAAGAATTCCCCAAGTATTTACTAAGAGCAATGCATCATGCTCGGAATTGACTTTCATCAAGGTAGATAGTTAATATAATCCTAACATTGCATACACAGGACTCCACAGAGGATGAAAAGAAAACATCCTATTTTTCCACCCATTTCTTTGTTCCTGGATAAGATCTCACTCTGGTTCTATCACTTTTCAAGTCACTTCTATGTAACAATAGACTTTTGGTCCTCTTTAATTTTACAAGTGGTTCAGTGGTAAAATATCCAATCTAAATAACCTATTCTTCAAACTTTAAAGTTAAGTTTCTTTCCCACTAGGTACTGCTTTTAGATCAAACAGATTGGTAGAAGTGAGCCCTTTCTTCCCTCTTCACTAACGTGCTAACCATGGCTCTGACTTCTTCAGTGTTTGAAGATGTGTCAGAAAAACAAGGCAAAGTAAAGGGTAAGAACTATCCTACTTGATGTATTACTGCCATCTTGCATTGGCTTCTCTAAATTTGGTGGATTTTTTAAGCCCTTTCTCTCAGGGAAATAGCTTCTGCTTCTCTGGGATTCCCCTGCTGAGAATATCCCTTTGTCAGAGTAGAATTAATTTCATCTTTAGCCCCCTGGGCACTTCTCAGTCTGTATCATTTGTAGGGTTACAGTGACCCTTCAGGTATGCTTTTTTTTTTTTTTTTAATTTTTAAAAATATTTTCTTTGAGAGAAAGAGCATGTACAAGACAGCACAAGCAGGGGGAGCGGCAGAGGGAGAGGGAGAAGCAAGCAGCGGGGGCTTGGTCCCAGGACCCTGGGATCATGACCTGAGCCAGAGGCAGACGCTTAACAGATTGAACCACCCAGGTGCCCTCCTTCAGGTATGCTTCATTGATCATGTTAGACCAAATCTACTCTCTTCTGTGAGGCCCATATTGGTCTTTGAAAAATAACCCATATATCATTCTCTCATACCTGAAGTAGAAATTTAGCCAATTCCTAGTTGTATTTGTTTGCTAAGACTGCCATACAATGTACCACAAACTGGGTGGCTTAAAATGCAGAAACATACTACTTCACAGTTTTAGAGGTTGGAAGTCCAAGATCAAGTCCAACAAGGTGCCAGTGTTGGCTTCGTTGAGACCTCTCTCCTTGGCTTATAAATGGCCATCTTCTTTCAGTGTCCTCTTAACTCTCTGTATGTGTCCTAATCTCCTTTTCCTCCCCTAATCTTCTCCGCTGATAAGGACATTAGTCATTTTGAATTAGGGCCCATTCTAATAATCCGTCAGTTTTAATTACCTCTTTAAAGAGCCTATCTCTGGGTTAGAACTTCAACATACAGATTTTGAGGAAGAAAACAATTCAGCCCGTAACACCAGTAGAGGTGAATCTTTTCTCCCTCTCCCACCCAGCCCCCTTCTCTCTCTCTCCCGTTCTTCAGGGTTACCTCAATGGTTAGACACAATGTATACATTTATACATGCAGGCTCTTCAGGGCACTGTAGAAACCAGGGGTCTGTGTCCTGAAGCCAGGAGACATGAGCCAGTCTTTCTGCATCATCCCATCGTAGTCTCTCCCAATTCACTTGGGGAGAAGGGGAAAATTCCACAAGACTTCAACAAATTTATCCAAAGAAATGTTCTTTTTGGTCTTCCTTTTTAATTTCTACCTTTTTTCACACCCTTGAGGTGAATATTCAGCCAAGATTTGAAAACTTTTTTTCCCCATGTCCTCTATAAATTGTCTAACACCTATTAGAATATTCCACTAATTATTTTGTTTCAGACTTTTAGAGACTCAGCTTCCTTGATGAAAAACAAAAGTTAGATTTTAATAAATAAATTTTCTCACCTTTTGGTACTGACTTTCCAAATCCTTTTGTTTCCAAAAACTATTTGAACAGAAAGAGAGAAAGATAGAGGGGCTGAGAAAGGCTGTTATGTTTACAAAGTTCTCAAGATGTCTTGATAAATTTTTTTCTCCACTGCCTGAGTTTTATTACTCGTTCCTAAAGTTTACTAAAATTTCAGGATATTCTTCATCTCTTTTTCTAAATGTTATAGGAGACAGATAATCAGTTATTTTGTATTGCAGCTGCATACCATCTGCAGAAGCCAGAGAGACTGCAGCAGACCTGAATGACGGCAAGCCTACCACCTACAACACATACACACCAAACAAAACTTTAGCAATCTGCAAATGATTCTTAACATATTTTGGAGACTTGGAAGAGAAAAACAAGATCAATGATGCCAAAAACTGATCAGTACTATTTTGGCATTATCTCTATATATACTGTGTATAAAAACTGCCCCAATGGTATTAACATAATTCTTTGATTTGGGACACAATTGGCTAGGGGATCCATATATAACAATATATTTTTTATATTATGTATATCTTCAGGGTATCTTCTATCCTCATAAATATAAATTTATTTTTATAATAACATATTAGCTAATTTTTTTTGTCTTTTGGATTCTCTAAATCTAGGAAATCAATATTTCCTAACATCCAAATATAGAATATATTACATTTGAAAACACACCTCCAAGAAACAATAAACTAAATTATTCTCCCAAACTGCTCCTATACATAATACTACAGAACAGAATTTAGACTTCATTTTCCTTATATAAAATAATTTAATTGTTCCTCATTCAGATGAAAGGTACAATGATTTGGCTATTAATATATATTTGGCATTCAAAACTTGAACTTTTTGTAGTTTGAGATCCATATTCACTAATTGACACACCATCAATGAAGTTCCTTCATCTTTGTCATTGTTTTTCCATTGTTTTAAAAATCACTTTTTAAAATTATTAATTTTGTGGAAATATTTCATTATCTTTAATGCTTTTAAAATAGTATTTAAAATAAATTACCTTTTCCAGGAACCAACCATGTCACAAAGGCCAGTTGAATCACTTCTACTCCTGTTATTCTGTCATATCCAATTTGAAATAAAGCAGTTTTACAGCATATATTGTGTTAGAGTGAACACAAGAACTTGGTGAACTCGATTGAACCTATGGAGAAGGAATAAAAGAATAAATAGTCGTATTACGGTGAAACTATAGGGATTAATATATTTACTTCAATATTCAAAATTTGAATTTATATTCAAAATGTATTCTGAATATTAATATATTTAATAACTATATGACACTAAAAACTCAAATGTTTCCTTTTCAAAGGCAGAGACCAAGATACGACAGAGCTGATGGATTTATACAGTACTGCCAAGCATGTTCCCATTAATTATATTGCAGAAACAGTAACACCCATCATCTGGGCTGTTCAGAGGATGCCTACTAGTAATGTGTTGAATAGATCTGCCTCCTACAGTTTAAACACCCCAACATAGATTCTGATACGCTTGTCTGAGATAAAAGAAATATATCCACCAATGAATTAAGTGAATTTCAGAAAGTCAGCAACCACTGCCTTATCATTCATTTTCTTCTTTTCCTCCCTGGCTTCTCAGTACAATGAAAAACATGACCAAGAAGTTCTGAATGAGGATAAGCATCGAAGTTATGATAAATTTAAAATAGCTGATTTCTTTTCAAGGCATGGCATCCCAATTTCCATTTCTATCATATTCCTCTATAGTGTAGAGAAAGTGTGAAAAATGACATAGAGCCCTATTCCCCCTCCCTTCTCCCCCCCCCCCAAAATATTAAGTGTAATAGTTGTATTGTGAATCACCACATCCCAAATAAGGTAATAACACATTAGTTTACAAAGTCATTTATAGAAATGAGTGGTTAGGATAGCTTTGCCTGCTAGGTCTTTTTATAGAAACTTCATGTTATCCAAACTTTAACCTTAGGATGGATGATAACAGAAATCATATCTGTATATCCCAAGACTAAGCAATCTTTTTTTTTTTCAATTTTACTGAGGAATAATTGACAACTATAATGGTATAAATTTAAGGTATACAACACAATGACTTGATACACATACTGTAGAATGATTACCAAGATCACCTCACATAGTTAACATAGGTAACAGCTTTTTTTTTTTTTTGTGGTGAGTGCGTAAGATCTACTTTCAACAACTTTAAAATATACAATATTGTATTATTAACTACAGTCACCATGCTATACACTTGATCCTCAGAATTGTTATTCTGAAATAAATAACTGAAAGGTTGTGCCCTTTAGCCTCTATTACTTCATTGCCTCCTCCCTCTAGCCCGTGGCAACCATCTTACTATTCTCTTATTCTATGAAATTGTTTTTTGTTTGTTTTTTGTTTTTAGAGTCTACATACAAGTGACTCCAAACAGAATCTGTCTTTTTCTTTCTGTCTTATTTCACTTAGTATAATGTCCTCCAGGTTCATCCATGTTAAGACTCACCAATTTAGACCATAAAATGAGGTCAATTGGATTGTAAATGAGTGAATTACAGGAATACGCAGTGATATCAGCCTGATTTTAAGAAATCAGAACCCATCAAAATATCCCCATGCTGTTACTGGGAGTATTAAAAGACTGCCATATATGAGCCCTCAAAGGTTTAGCATCAAGTCAGAAGCAGATGGGAAAAACAACCAAAGCTATGCTGAAAGGGAAATTTAGAGATCATAAACATTTTAAACAATGATTTTTAACAGATTGTTCAAAGTTGAAAACCACTTTCTTCTACTGCAAATATCTCTTCTCATAACTCCTCTCTGGTTGAAGTGGTACCCCCACCCTGGACTTGCCCTTTGGCTGCAGCTATAGACAGATCAGAAAACCAAAGATCAAGGGCAGTAATCACACGAGGCTGAGGAGACATCACCCTTTATTTTCTCCTATCTCCTCTCAACCACCCATCCCACCATACTTCTAATGCAGTTGATTTGTAGTCACAGTTTTGCCGCTGCCCCTGTAAAGAAGTCAGTCACCAAGTATTATTTGCCCTTTTCTTTATACCAGGCTCTGTGTTCCCCTTGTCTAAGCTGCTGGTGAAGCCTCACTGCTGACTCTGTTTGCCATGAAAACTCACCATCCATGTTGACTATGAAAGTCTCTAATGTACTATCTGAGCTCCAAGAAGGGATGTTGATGGTCTCCAACTTTTAACTACATTTTGTCACATGGGCCTTAAAGTTACTCTGCTTGTGTCTAGAATCTTACCAAGTCTCTATGAAAAAGTTCCCATTAGTTTCTGGCTCTTTCACTTATAACCAAAAAGATCTAACCTCCCTTCAGGATTCTTGAAAGAGATGAAATATCAGCTACTTTTTACCCTCTCCCATAAGACTTCCATTATTCCTTCTTCACAGTTAAAATACTCAGTTTTTATTCATATCTATAGTTGCACCCTATACTGAGGAAAGAGAGTATTGAATTTAAAAGATGTCATCACTAAATATATCTGTATGCTGAATAATCTGCATTTTTCAGATCTGCTCTGCACCCCTCTTCCATCTTGTTCTGTGACCTTGAGACTAACCTTTGTGGGTTGTATCAATAGATTCTCTCTTGAACTTGGATTTAGTCAATGAGAAGCAAGGAGAACAGCAAGCTCAGATTATCCATCCTGCTGGCTACTTCCTGGACACATCACAGCAGTTGACAGTGTCCAACCTACTACCTAGGGCATAGCTTTTATCTGCTATCAGGTGGCCCTTTTCCTATGCTTGTCTTCTCCAATTCCTGAGGAATTACTCCTCCTTGGCTTTAAGTTTAGAAGTCATAATAATTCCTCACTGTTACTAATGTTAGGGTTCTTTACCAACACTTACTGGTTTCCTTGTAAGCTCTTCTCAATTTCCTTGTTTGGATCTGGAATCTATTACCAGCAAGAGTGCTAATGCAATCTGTTCTCCATCACAGTGATTCAAATGTGGCAGCACTTTGAAAGAAAAATATAGAACAATTTAAATCAATTGGTGGTGTCCCTCTACCACCACAGCTAAAGAACTCAGTCAGGGTCCTCTATAAATACTGGCTTCTCGTTTTTTCCTATTCACATACATCCTCTTTTCCTACCCTGAACCTTTTCTGATTTAGCTGATTAAGGTGAACGTTAACTAACTCAATTTAGTGAAACTTTTGTTTGTTTGTGAGTCATTTAATAATGTGAAATGATTCATTTCAAATATCAGATCAGAGACTTTTTTTCTATAAGGTGTTAGATTCATGTTCAAAAGGCTAAAAGATAGTTTTTGAGAAAATATTGCAAATAAAACTAGTCAACCTGGTTCTTTCCTACATTGTAGAGAGCATTTAGTCCCTGAATATCCCCACCAAGAATATTCTTCAGAGATAATCACTGGTAAGTGAGGGCCAAGGCACAGTCACAAATTTTGATACATTTGTGATTTCTGAAAAAGAGATATCACTGCTCCCTTTAGTGGGAGAATCTCCATGCTAAGTATAATTCCCAAAGCATCCTATAGGATTTAAAGCAGTATTTCAGAAGTCTACTTACTTAATATATGTTAGAATGACTCATCTTCACTCTCACTGCTTCACTGCTCCTAAGTGTAACTCTCCAAGAATTTCTTTACATGAAAGCCCATTTCTCCAGACAATTTTAAAGTATTTTACAAATTAAGTTATTGGAAAGCTTTAATAATAAAGTTGAATATAATGGCTTTCAAAAGTCATTCATAATTTCATTGTCACAAATATGAACTATTAAAATATTGTATTTGAAGTCGTACTGTTCATGCAATTTTATTTTCAATAGTTTTGTAAATATTATGTTACAAGCATTTGGTCATATTATTAGAAGTTTCAAAAAGATATTTTCATACTATATAATATTTAATTATGTATAATTATGTCATATAATTATGTTATATACTATATATGTATATAGTATATATGTACTATAAAGTGCTGAATGATTCCCTGTTGTCAGATATTTAGAAAGCTTTCACTTCCTAATTACACTTTGGATTATTTTATTATTAGTTTATTGAAAACATGATTCCTGGGTGTCAGATTATAGGCATGTTTTTAACTCTCAACATTTATTGTTAAATTCCATTCCAGCATCATTATTTACATTCTCACCAAGAATTGGAAGAGAGGTGTTTCCCCACACTGTCCCATTTCTTAATTTTACAACTTGGAGAGTTTACATAGTAAGCATCCAATGTAGAGATAGCATACACATTTGGTATTGGATCGATTTCATAGTATTTGTATTGGGAGACTCTGAAAAAATACTGTCTTGTATATTCTGTTTTTAAGGTTATTTCTATGCCATTTATGTTTTGAAAATATTAAATATTTCATCTATTTTGTACCTTGATCTTGAATATGTATCATCTACCCTGAATCTTGTAATTTTCTGCCACCAACATAAGTAAATAATACTTCAATTGTCTTGACAAAATAATTAACTTCTTGGGAAATCTAAGTTTTGTATCTTCATGTATATCACTAATTTTAAGAAAAAAGAAAACTTTGAAAATCTTTTATTTCATCTGAAATGTTATAAAATATGTTTGTCAGTTTTCAAAATTTCAGAGGAGTCCTTAAAATATGCCAGTGCAAAGAGTAAGTCATACTTTAACTGCTGTCTCTACTTTCATTTCCATTATAGTTTTACTTCTAAAGCTTAAAGTTACATATATATATTATACAAATAAAGTAGATAGATAGATAGATAGATAGATAGATAGATAGATAGATAGATAGCATTTTACCTTTATAACCTTAAGACATTCACTCAAACTATTCTGCAAAACAGTTTTCAGTTTCTGACCTTCTGGTTGGTCTCCTGACATCTAGGACATCCCAGCATGTTGCCATATGTTATGGCAACCTGCTTCCTGGAAATGTGATACATGATGCCCACCTTTATTCACCCTGATGGTAAATGAAGGTCCAGGACATCACTTTCTCTAGAAAGAAAAGAGTAATAAGAAAATTGACAAGCTGTATCCCTCACTGCAGAATAATTTCTAAAGCCATATTATTAATTTATGTGTGTTTCCTAATCAAACTGATTATCTGAGATATTAAATCTAAGTCAGGACTCTCTTGGTAAGAAAAAAATTGTTTCTCTGCTCACATGTGAGAAGAATAAATTGCTGGAGAATGTGAGTTGCCATTGCCTGGGACAGAAATATGGTGTCAGGAAGTTCCTGTCTAACTTCCCTGTTCAGTATTTAGTGGCACACTGGGAAGTCAAAGCCAGAGGTTCATGGAGCCAACTGGGAGCGTAGAGAACAATTTGGCCTTGGAACTTCACCCCTTGTGAGGATGAAATGAGACAAACATGAAAGCTCCTTAAAAAAGATTAAAATGTTATACACAAATGAAAGGTATTCATAGTTGGGTCAAGTTAATCTGGGGGAAAAAAGAGCCTCTTTTCCTTGCATTCTCAAGACAGTGCTAGGAGTACAGTTGAGTTATAAAATGGACCTTTCATAGGCTTTCACATAATCACTGGAGAAAAATAAGTCCAGTGGCTTTTTTATGCCTTTTGAAGGCATACAAGAGACATAAAGTAAATGGTGGGATACAAAACAGCAACTATATAGGACCAAACAAAAGGTAAAACTCATAGGTCACATATAACACACTTTGTGTATTTTAGACAAAAGTTAGCTCTTTAGAAGTATAGTTGTAGTGATTGCTTTATGAGGAAACCTACCATATGGGTGTCATTCCTTAATATGTCTCCAGGACCTCAAGAAGGGCCTGGCACAAAACAAACAAACAAACAAAAAATATTCTTTTGAGTTAGCAAATGTAAATTTGGCATGGATTTTGTCCAAAAGTCCTCTAATTACCAGACCTCTTTAATAAATTACCCTTGAGATCATTACCCCTACCACTACTGTCCTAAAGCAGAACAAGAGAATGCAGAAATAGTGAGCTGAAAGTCTGGCTAAGTGGAATATACCCCTGCCACTGACCTCAAAATGATGTTCCTATTCATCTACAGATACTTCTTCTCTTTGCCATTCCTGAGCTCATATAGCCAAGTTCCTGTCCATCTGTCTGATTATGATATCTCAAAGGATCTATACTTTTCAAATTTATACAATAACTTCCCCTACTAAGTTTTTTAGTAGCTATTCAGATCACGTATTGCGTTCTTATGCATATTCTTTTAATTTTTAGTCCTTAGGCTGTTCTAGGTTTTGTTCTAATAAGTACTAAAGTAGCTCAGTGAAGCTGGTTTTTTATGTGGTTCTTACAGACAGGACATTTTGGGCTTATACTTCTACTGAAATATCTCTACACTGGTGATAGAAAGCAAAAGAGCAAAGCCAGAAATATGGAATAAGCTCATGTCCCCTTGGGATTCCCCATGGAGGCCACTTAATTCAACTCAGAGTTCCCACATACTTGACCCCTGTGTAGTTAACTGACCAATGAGAACTCTGACCCAACTTGCCTTCTGAGTGCAGAAATAATGCAGTTTTTCTCTTAACTCATGGTTCCTGGTCCTGATCTTTATTACCAAATCACTTATCAGGCTTACCAGCTGTATAAATTTCCTAGGGCTGCTGAAATGTATTGCCACACACTTCATGGCTTAAAACAACAGAAATTTATTGTTTCATAGTCTTGGAAGCCAAAAATCCACAATTAGTGTCAGCAGGACCACAATCCCTCTGAAATTTCTAGGGGAGAATTACCCCTGCCTCTTTCAGCTGCTGGTGGTTCCATGTATCCCTCACTTGTGTCTCCATCACTACAATTTCCATCTACATTTTTACATGACCTTTTCCTCTGTATCGCCTTCTCTTCTTCTAAGATTACTGTCATCAGATTTAAGGATCACTGTAAAACAGGATGACCCCATGTCAATATCCTTAACTTAATTTCATCACCAAAGACCCCTTTTCCAGAAACAGTCAAATTCACAGATTCTGGGGCATAGACATATCTTTTGAAGGGTTACAACTTAACCCACTACACTGACAGATTAGGGAAGACAAAGATGCAGGATCCTTAGTGCACCCCTCTTCTATAGCTCCTCTGTGTTCCAACTCCCCCCCCCCCCCCCGCCACCCACACACACCTTTTTAAAAGCTGTATTGGTGGCCTCATAATAACTCTTGTGGGAAAGTCTCAATAGAGCATTTCTTTGGAGTCCAAATGATAAGCAACTGAAAACTAAATCCTAGAGAGACAGAGACCTAGAGTCATAGAATAAACTCCCCTAAATCTCCTGTGAGAAACACAGTGAAGTTTACATCCAGTCAAGAGCTGAATAACTGTTCTCCCATAAAGCGAAGAGTCAAAATAAGTCAAGCTGATGATATTTAACATACATATACATGCACATTCATATATATATATATATATATATATATATATATATATTTAATGTCAAAAGACTATAGCCTGCTAAGTGTACAGGCATAAAACTAAGTATAAACTTTCTGTATTTAGGTATTTCATTTAACTATGTAACCAGAATATGTATATGATTTAACTAATAACAAAATAGCTAAATAGAAATAATTCAAATTTTGGCACTAATTTGGCACTAATTTGGTGTGAATTTGGCAAAATTTGGCACTAAATAATTATGATTATTTTCTGCAACCAAATCACCACTGGTGAGAGAAATGTGATTGTTGACTAGTGAATGTAGATTCTTCACGATGTATGATACTGAGAACTGTGTGTTAGAGATTCTTCCACTAGTCTCTCCATCCAAATGAGTGCCTAATCTTTTTCATATGCTGGGCAGAAATGGCATTTGGTCTTCCCTTCATGCAAATTCTGTTCCTTCCTCCTTATTAGAACAATTAAAGGGGTACTACTGGTGCTAATATAATTTTTAAAAATCAACTTCAATTAAAGACATGTAAAAGAAGGCTATAAACTATTAAGCAAGTCATACAACTAATGTTCAAGACCAATCCACTTAGTAGCTTCAAGTTTGGGATGGGGGGGCAGTATGTCGCTTCTTTTGGGTTCAAATGAGGATGGCAGAGTCCGAAAAGATAGAGAGTGAATAGTAGGATTTCATCTTAAATAATTTAACTCAATACTAGGGTTTCCAGGGAGGTACTTTTTTACATTAAAAAAAGGTCTTGTTTTTGTCTGAGGATTATAGACTGAGATTATTTTCTCTCTGGCTAAATTTCAAGCGAAGCTGGTACTATGTTATCGGAGTGAGAAAAGTGACTAGTTTTTCCAACTAGTTCTTCGACTAATCCTTAGAGGGATAAGGGACATTTTTACTGTCTCTCAACAACTGTTTACAGATTGGAGATAGTCTGTTTTTAACATATTGCTCCTAACTGCACCACTGTCATTCAAATAAAATAAACATGACTGCATATAGAAATTAATACAAAAGAGAAATTTGTTTTATGCTTAATCTACACACTTTTAAAGTATATAGTTTTAGTTCTGCAAGTATCTAGAATAGTCAAGTAGAGAAAACTTAGGTCTCAATTATCTGACATGTCATTGTGTTATGGACTGAATTTTTCTCCCCAAAATTCATATTTTGAAGCTCCAACCCCCAATATGACTGTATTTCAAAATAGGGGCTTTATGGGGGTATTTAAGGTTCAATGAGTCATAAGTGCGGGGCCCTAGCTAGATTAAACCAAAGTTCTTATAAGAAGAAAAAGAGACCCCAGAGCTCTGTCTCTACATGATCATAGAGAAAAGGCCATGTGAGGTTACAGCAAGAAGGCAACGGTCTAGAACTCAGGAAGAGAGCTCTCCACAGAAACTGAATTTACTGGCACCTTGATCATGGATTTCTAGCCTCTAGAACTGTGCAAAAATAAATGTCTGTTGTTTAAACCACCTGGTATTTTGATATGATATTTTGTTATGGTAGCCCGAGCAGACTGATACAGAGCCAAGTTTGATCGATATGTATTATCCTATATAATTACTCTACTTTGTACTTCACTGTCCACCTCTAGTTATAACTATAATGTCAACGTCTGATGGAAATGATTTCATCTGTGACTTTGCTGAGACATAGTTAAAGCATTTCATTTTGCAGAGTGTGGGAAATGATTTTGAGTTTAATCCAGTTCTTAAAAGACAAAAGTTGGCATCACAAAAACTCCCATCATCATTGGCACTAATTAGTCTCCTTCCTGACAGCCGAAGTAGGTATGACTAGGGCTGAATATTAATCCAAGATGGAAAAAAAATATGCTCTTTCCTTCAGAGTTGATCTTTCTTTCTCATGTTTGAGATATATTTCCTCAGAAGCCAAGGGAAACTTATTCTTTACTCTCCTGGTTTTCTGACCAATTAAGAGTATTTTATTCTTCTGTCATAATGACATATTCTACCACAAGATAATACTACAGCAGAGCTATAAAAAAAAAAAACTGTGATTCCTATATAAAATGTGATGCACAACTGTAGTATATCTTGAAAACTAAAACACCTGAGTAATACAAAACATTTTTTTCAGATGAGAAATGATGCACACAGTGTTCATCCACTACATCTTCAAAATAAGTTTAAAAATATACTAAAATGGCTTTACTTTATGGCAAAGAGTAAAAGAAAGTATTCATGAAATCCATTAATCACTGAAAATTCAAATCAGTTGACCATCAGGTGGGTCTTTTCTTTCTATTTAGCTTACTTAGCACTTCTACTTTGTACTTTGAATTTGCAAAGTGCTTATCAGCCTTATTAGTTACCCCTTGTAATGTGTCCCTGAAGTAGACGGGTGGCAAGCATTAGTGTGACATACATTAGTGTACTCCTTTGAGAGATGCTAGCAATGAAGCACACGGAGGTTAAATGATTGCTACACGATTGCCCATCAAGTCTGAAGAAAAAAGTCTTGGTCTCAATTTCCTACTTTCTAACCCTTAGTGATAACAAAGGTAAAACTAAACATAAGATCATCTACAAGAATCTGATGTGTAGTCTCCTTTAAAAATGAAAGCTCTCAAAAGCATTTTCTTAGGGTACTGAAAATCTATCCATTGAGCAAGTATATTCAATATATATTTCTTTGTCACTTCCCCATTTAAGATGGGATCATCTTAAAAGGCTATGACATAAATTGTTGTGGAAAAGATCGATTAGTTTAAAAGCTTTTTCCTTTTAACAGATCAGATAGTCATTATATTTCACCCTTTTGCATGTGATTTTCATTGAGCCATTTTAATCATTTACTCATTTGAAAAAATTTCACCAAAACCAAGAGGTTCTACAAATCTATTTATCACCTCTGGCTTTCCTTGCTAATCACTGGGTTTGAACTTCTGGGAATTGGGGACAACTGCCTGACTATGGAATCCATTTCTTTAGAAGTAGATTTTTTTTTTTTTTTAAAGAGCTCTTCATTTCTCTTCATGAGTCAGACTCTCTACCTCATTTATAATCCTTTCTCTCATTTGAGAGCATCATTAGGGAATGTTTATGAGAAATGAAAGAAGGATATGTTTTGAACCTGAGGGTAAAAAGAAAGGTATTGTAGTCAGTTCAATGGGAAGAAGACTAAATGGTTCATTTTTTTGACAGATAAGTCATTTAATTTCACATTTTTCCCCACGATTTTACCCCTTTTGTTATTTTACACCTGCCTGTCACCTTTCTTTGGGAATGGACCAGAAGAAAAAAGTATTCAGGGTAAAATTCATGGTATTTCATTGCCTCTTTTATAACATAAATGACAAACTGGTAGGAAATAAAGTTAAAAGGGGTTTGATACAATGAAATTCACAGATATGAATTACTCACCTTTCTTAATCCCAAACATTGGAATTCTACCATATTGAAATAGTTGGAGAATATGATAAAATGACTGAGATTTTATAAGATTTTGCAGTATTTAATTTGATCCTTATATTAAACTTGAGAAGTTGTTATATATCACAATTTCTACTTGAAGAAAATATAGCCCAACGAATCTGAGACTTGTCAAAGTTACATGGATGATAACTTAAAAGTCCTACAGTCAGGACATGGACCTTTTGACACCAAGTCCAGAGGAACTCTCCTTAATATTTCATATCACTATTTTATACTGTGGATCTATGGAAAATATTCACAAATAAATCTTGGTGTATGTGCAATAATTCCTGTAGCACCTAAAACAATAAATATGAAAGTCATGACTGAGACAATGCCAATAAAAATCTTGAATAATGTTTCTCATATTAACCCACAAGGATATAAACCAAAATATCTTACATTTTCAATAAGTTGTTGAGGATATTCACCCTCCTGTCTGCAATTAGCCAAGTGGGTAGTTTCCAAATGAAAATTGATCCAGAGATGTTTCATGTGATTATCGTATAAGAGCTAAAATTACTTTAAAAAGCTCCAAAGAATAGCATTCTCAATGTGCTTGAGTGTAAATTCAGTACCTGTCCACGTATCTATGAATCCTGTTATACAGCCTAAAATTTTTTTGGTACTTCACATATCTTCCTAATGGGCCATTAACGAGAGTTAATGTGCTTCCAAAAGGCTACATCCCATGGCCAATAAATCTGTCTACCTCATGAAACCAATACCTTTGTGGAACCAAATCTCCAGTGGCCTACAGAATTGTTTAATTCTCTTACCCTGATATTGAAGGTACATCAAGACTAGTCCCAGTTCCCTTCTCCAGCCTTCTCATACCTACTCATATTCACAAATCTACTGTTATTGTTAAACCTATCTCCTCCTCCTTCAGATTTATTTTGTGCTCTTTTAAATGGGCATCTAAAATATTTCACCCTTTTTCTCATGTATTCAAATCCTATTCATTTGTTACTATCCAACTTAAGATAGGGTCCCTACAAAACTTTCTGTCTCTATTTTGAACTTCAGTTTTAAGTATATTTAATGTTAATTTGACATTTAAAACACACTGCCTGGAACACCTGGGTGGCTCAGTCAGTTAAGTGTCTGCCTTCAGCTCAGGTCATGACCCCAAGGACCTGGGATGGAGTCCTACATCGGGCTTCCTGCTCAGCCGGGAGCCTGCTTCTCCCTCTGCCTGCCGCTCCCCCTGCTTGTGCGCTCTCTCTCTCTCTGACAAATAAATAAATAAAATCTTTAAAAAATAAAAAATAAAACACACTCCTATTCTTGCATCATATTAGATTTTTTTTTAAAGATTTTACTTATTTATTTTTGAGAGAGAAAGAGAGAGCACAAGCAGGGAGGAGAGGCAGAGGGAGAAGCAGACTCCCTGCCGAGCAGGGAGCCTGATGCAGGACTCGATCCCAGGACTCCAGGATCATGACCTGAGCCAAAGGCAGTCGCTTAACCGACTGAGCCACCCAGGCGCCCTCATATTAGATATTTTTAAATTTCTGGCTTCATTTCACTTTCACACGTCTATTTTTTAAGTGAATCAATATAATCAAACATAATATTTGCTAACAGTCATTAAATGTTAGGTCCAGACACCAATTAAGCACTTTAAATACATTTCCTTACTTAAAACAACAACCCAGAAGTCAGTACTATTATTATTCCTATTTCATTAATGAGCACACTGAGTGTGCTAAACTTAGAAAAGTTAAGTTTCATGGCCAAAGTTAACAGTTGTAAGATAATTAGCAAAAGAAGATTTGAAACCAGGCATTTTTGATTCTAGAACCCAATTTTATCTTACCACACAACCTCTATCAAAGATTATAATTGACGATGGAAGTTACAAATTAAAATTATTTATATCCTAAATACATTTTTATATTTTGGATTGAATCCTAGAACAGAAAAAGGACATTGGTGGAAATTAATGAAATCCAAATAAAGTCTTTGGTTGAGTTAAAAGCAATGCACCAAGGTTAATTTCTTAGTTTTGACAAATGTACCATTGTTATAAAAGATGTTGACATTAGAGCAAGCTGGATATATAAGAAGTCTCTGTATATTGTGGCAACTTTTGTATTTGCTCATAATTGATATTCTAGTTATATCTCCTCAGCTATGTAACTTTCTGCTCTTCCATACTCTCATGATATTGTTTACCTCTTTTTTTTTTTTAGATTTTATTTATTTATATAATTGACAGAGAGAGAGACAGCGAGAGAGGGACAGTGAGAGAGGGAATACAAGCAGGGGGAGTGCAAGAGGGAGAAGCAGTCTTCCCGCCGAGCTGGGAGCCTAATGCGGCTCATCCCAGGACCCTGGGATCATGACCTGAGCCGAAGGCAGTCGCTTAACCAACTGAACCACCCAGGTGCCCCTATTGTTTACCTCTTTAATGAAATTTGTCTTGTTTATATTTGTGTGTGTGTGACTACTTATTTTTGTTTCCTTCAATTTTGTCAACTTTATGATGGCAGGCATCATGCCTCATAAATCGTTTGATTCCTTCCTAAATTTTGCTAGAGTCTCTTATACATAGTGACAGTGTAAATAAAATGGGTTATATTAATTTCAGTTTGAGACTGATAATTTGCAGGTAATTTCTGGACTTGTGATAGATTTTCACATAGTCAATCACCCTCTTTTCTTCCACTTTCTTGTTCACCAATGGTATGTAGCAAGATGGCTAGCAAGATTTATACCTGTAGTCTGTGGCTATTAAATAAAATAGCTAAGTGAGTTATGTGATCCCAAAACCGTGGCACATGACACTCTTGTAAAAATCTATCCCCAGATGATGACTTTAGACATTGGAGAATGAAATCCACTTTAGAATATATGTGGACTCAGACAATGGTGACCAAGCAGTTGGCTGTTTTTTTAGTGCCCTGGCAAAAGACATATCCAGGGATAAACATCACTCACCTATCTGAGAGCACTTATCATAGGAGAGACACCAAACAACCAAGAAGACAGGATGACTTGGTCTGTTGACATCAGTCTGCTTCTGTCATTGGCTGCTAGAGTGCTGGCACCATAGGCACATGAATGGAGTAGTCATGGTGGCAGAGACGGAAACTAGGCACAAGCCCAACAGCATAGAGGCTGACAAATGCAGACAGCACTGCCTCTCAAGGAGATCAATCAGCCTCTTGATGTGAAGTAGCCTAATTGGATCCCTTCTATTCTGGAAAGACCAGTGACTCATCTTGATTGGACCTGCACATATTTCAGTCATGAGTTTGCCTTTCCTGCTTGCAGAGCTTCAGCCAACACCATATCTGGGTTTTTATTCTACTGACAATGGGATCCCACATAGTATTACACTGGACCAAGGGACCCACTCTACAGGAAAGGAGGTGCAGTGACCAGGGATGATCAGTGGTGCAGGAGTAGGCCTATAGCCACAGAATCTAGTGGTCTAGAATCTAGTGGTTAAAAGCTTGCTGGTGGAGCAATGTAAAAACCTTTTGAAGATGCCTTTGAGGGGCCAGTTTGGACATGATTACCAGTGAGGATGGGGTGCCATCCTCCAGGATGCAGCATATGCTCTAACTAATTGACCCATTGTATGGTGTGATATCTCATTAAGCGGAACACATGGGTCCAATAAACCAAGGGTGGAAGTCGTTCTCACCTAAAAAAAGAGAATGAAATCCACTATTATGCAATATCCATTACCTAAGAAACTTAGATTTTGAATTCAGAAAATGGGATGTTTCTTTCCAAATACAATACTATATGCTGATGCTTTTGCTTCCCCCCCCCCCCCCGGCAAAATGCACTGGATCATAGTCTATAGGCTTTTAAAAAGTGAGCAATTTCATTTTTCTTGGCCTGCATAAGGGGCAGATTTTTGAAAAATAATTTTTAAAACTCTATTCCCTTCTTTTGGTTACCGAAGTTTCCCTGATAACCAAATAATCACATCACGTAAGACATCAAGACATAAGTTATGTGACTCCATAAAGGCAAAAATCTTCCCCAGCGCCAGACTTCTCTCTCAGTTCTAATAGCGGCAAACTTGTCAGCACATGCCTCGGTTGCAGTGGGTAAAGAAAGTGGCAAGGGATGCTCACAAATCCATCCCTCCTACTGTATGAGCTCATCTCCTGAGCTTGAAGGTAGTTTTTAAAATTAACCCCCCAGCTTTAGTGTGCCTTGCCTCATTGGTGGATGTAACAAATCAGTGGCAGTTGAGTTAGAATTCTTTGCCCTTGACACCTCAAAGTACTGCTCAGCCCAGTGAGTTAATGGGATACTGCAATAGCAAATTACAGCATCCTGATTTCCGAATATGTTCAGGCTTAAGAACAGAGTGACAGGACACGTTAAGTCATCAACCAGGAAAGATTTCTCTACTCGTGCCTTGAAAATGGGAATAAATGTGCAAATCTGTACAATTGTGCTTTCCTTGCCATCTATCTTGTCAAAATGAAAATCGACATGGGAATCAAGTCAAATGTGCTTCAGCAGATTAGAAAGAAATAATGTATATTTTCCCTCTTGAGTCACACAGAGCAACTATCACTTCCTGCTGTGCCAATTTATCTTGGGCTAGTGATTCTGAAGGTGAAACTTTGAAGGTCCTATGAATGAGAAACCAGTACTGTACAGAGTGAAATAAATACAGAAAGAACAATGTGTGGATTGAGTAAGGGACCCTAGAATAAACGGTAGATTGCATTTTCTTTTTTGTTCCTCTCAAGAGAATATAGTGTTCTCTTAAATACTGTGTGAAATAATTAAAAGAGAAGCTGTGAAATTATATGTAAAATTTTTTTCTGATAAAATCAAGAAAACTATTTAGTTATTTTTGAGTCTTTTGTTCTATTTGGTTTTATTTGATCTCAAGTCATCCTATAGCTCCCTTGTGTATGAGTGTGTATGTGGTGGGGAGGTTGCACAGAAGGGATGGCGAAGGCCTGTAAGAAGAAAAGGAAGAGGTAAACTGATAACTAAAACTTGAACTCTTTGAAGAATGAATTTTGGTCAGTGTCAAAAGCCAAATGTGATTCAATGTATAAACCACTCATTCATCACCCTGCCTACATGTTTGCTTTCTCCACTAACACTATTATATTCCTTTTAGTACACCCCTACCACCGTAATAATTTACTCACTCTGTACAGATCCTTTTTCTTTTTCAAGGAAATGACATGCTGCTCTCATTTCTAAGCCCAGATGTAATTTTTTAAAGAAGACATTGGCATATTCAAAGCGAAGGGTAGATAATTTTAAATTATGTTTTCCTTTTGTGAGATCACTTTTTAAAATCCATCAGGGTGACCTACATTTAAGACCCAAAATATTATAATCTCTCCACCCCTGCCCTTGAGACTTGCCAGCAAGTCAGGTTGTCTAGGAAAATCTCATTACTGCAGGATTCACTGTCCAAGCAACTATTAGCAGAGAGAATGCAGGGAGAAAAGTAACCCAGTGACTGTCTGCAAATTGACACAGATTAACTGTTCTTTGTCCAGAATCCTGGTGGAATAGTGGAGAGCTGCAGAAAGTCATTTTCAGATACACCATTGAGAATAAGCTGAAGAATGATATGTAGGCATGCATGAATTACAAGGAGTGCTACATAACTGGAAGAACCATAAGTAAAATTAATTTGGCCCCAAACTATATCCTTAGAAACAGTTTTAAACAAGCCTGAACATGTTCCTACAGCTGACAATTTATTTAACTGGGAAGGCTATTAAACCATTTGATTGTAATGGGGAAAATTCTATGTGATTGTGGAGCCATATCCATAACCACAGGTTTATCTTTTCTCCTTGTATTCAACTGGGGACACTAATTGAATTCATCCACAAAGCACTGGATTTTATTGTGGATGGAACTGGTTTCTTTCCAGGAATCAATTCCCATTTTAAACATAGGCCTAAAGTATCTGGGCTTCAGCCAGATGTTTCTGAGAGAAGGGTGATGAAAATGGTTGCTAGTTCCATGGTGAGTATTTTCCTCACCATTCTCCATTCCACCTTGAAGAGTCAAGATGAACCACAGATCTGGATTACAGATGGCTGAGTTTATTTTAATTTACATTAGTTTAAAATAAATCTTAATGTGTGTAAAAAGAATTTTGAGAGAACTTAAGTTTGACATGAACATATATACATATATAATATTGAGGCTAATAAAATAATATTTAGTGTATACTCTGGAATTATGACTATTTCAGTTAATTTTTTTAAAAAATTAAACTTGTGATCACTAAGAATCACTTTGGAGTTTTTCTTGTGCAGTTAAACATATTGCTAAATTTTTAGTTCTAATGATATATCAGTGTGTGAGTTTGTGATACCAATTGAGAATATCTGCATTTTTAAAAATAGTAGTAGAAAGGTAATGACAACTTTCCCCATCAGAGCCCAACTCTGATGAATAACAAATATACATCTCAACACCAAAAATTATGGGTGAAATGAAACTTTTTATTAGTCTACAATTTGGCCCAAGTTTGCTTGTCTGGTCACTTTTAATTTCCATAGCTATGTAACACAAAGAGCTCTCATCTTTCTATTGGTGTCTGCTCAGCATCCACACATTAAAATGCAGGATCCTACTACAACAGTTTGACATTTGTATTTCCATTACATTTGTTGCTTAAATTTCAGTCTTTAAATACTATTGTATAAATCTATCCATGCAAGGCAGGTGACTCAGCAGGTGTGATTGCCCTTTGTAATAATCTCTTTCCATAGAAAAGCACTAAAGCAATTTCATTATGATGCATACTGTTGCAGAAGAAATCTGGAAATCAAATTAGCCTCAAGTAGGAGAAATTTAAATATCAAGACCACTTATAAGAAGAATATTATTTCCATATTACAGGTAAGGAAATTGAGGACCAGAAAAAAGCTCTTACTCAATGAAACCTAACCATTAAGGTAAGTAAGGCAGGCAGGCTATGTTGTAATTGCAGTGTCTCATGGAGTCCTTGGATAAGAGCTAGAGATGATGGGGTCAAAGTGACTGGGCAAAACCTTAGCATCTCTCCTCATTTAGAGTAAAGCAGCTGGACTGGAACTGATTTATGTTAGAATTTCAAGTAAAAATTTGTTTGAATAAAAGATAAATAGCTTAGAAAATTTACTGCACATTCAGTGACCATCATCCAAGTTTGCCTAGAATTGAGGGAGTTATCAGGACACAAGAGTTTCAGTGCTAAAATGAGAAAAGACCCAGAAAAATGAGGATGCATTAAATGTTCATCCTACCACTCAGTCTTCCATCAGTATATTTATTTGTTGAAGACTGAAGATTTAGCAGATGGGAAATAGTGTGCAACGAGGTTTCTAATTTACGTGGAACATGACCCTGATCTACAGCTTTAGGTGATTCAGCATTGCAACAATATGTACACCTTCTCTAGGTCTTGACTTAGTGCAAAAGAGATGCAACTATGTACTGCCCTGGATTTTGCTGTGCTCACCCTTTTTATTTTATTTTTTTAAAGACTTATTTATTTATTTCAGAGAGAGAGAGAGAGAGCATGAGCAGGAGAAGGGGCAAAGGGAGAAGGAAAGGGAAAGAAGCAGACTCCCCACTGAACTGGGAGTCCAACAGAGCCCAACACCAAGGCTGGGCTCTATCTCACCACCCTGAGATCATGACTTCAGCGGAAATCATGAGTCGGAGACTTAACCAAGTGAGCCACCAGGCACCTGCCCCCTTTTTTCTCAAGATTTATGTTCACCCTTTCTAAAAGCCTGCACAAATATCCATATATAGATTTCAAAATTATTTTGTTTTACTTTATATATTTCACTACCACAAGAGCTTTCGAATATTTTTTTACCACAACCCACAGTAAGAAATAAAATTTACAATGCAACTCAGTACACAGATCATATATAACTGTTATGAATGTTTCATAGAGCATTTTTGTGTTTGTTACCAGCCTTTAAAATAGTTCATGCATGGCCCTATGATGTAGGGCCTTCAGGTGTTACTGAAGTTCAACATCATAGAATTCCATTCCTGCAATCTGCACCTCACACTCATTGCTCATCCTATGGCCTAAGGCTGTAGTTCTCAAGCTACAGCAAACATAAACATCATTAGAGAGTGTGTTAACTCGGCAATATTATGTTACATCACAGGGACCTGGATTCTGGGCTTGATTATGGGCTAGGACCTAGAAACTTGATTTTAACAAGTAATGTGAACAAAGGTAATTCTCTGGCCATGCTGAAGAACACTGCTTTCAGGGCTATTGTCCTGAGCTGTTCCACAACTTCTATATTGTCATTGATTTATTTTCCTGCTATTTAGTTATTCATCCAACTAGTATGTACCCAAAACAGTGACAGATACTAGGGATACAGGCCTCACATTACTAAAACATAGTTAAATGCAAAAATTAGAATATGGTCATTCTTATTAACAAAGTTTATATAAGAGTTCCATGCAGACTTGATTCTGTTTTTCCTGCACAACAGGTAACCATTATAGAAATGTGTGCAAAAAAAAAATGACACCATGTTTTTGCTGATTATAAAGATCACTTTTGTGTGAAGGAAGGCAAGATAAAGGGTGAGGCAACGGTTCCATGACTGTTTCAACAATCCAGATAAAGGATGGTTAGTCAATGTACTAAAGAGCAATACTGAAGGTGGTCATGGGCACTCAGGCTACAACAAGCAAGAAGCATCATTTTTCATTGTTTAATAGAGGGAGTAGACAAAGTAGATGGTCATCCTGATGCAGTGCAACATGTTCTGTGCTAATGGTGTTTGTAAGTTACAAAGATTGCAAAAGGCAGGGACCCACTCAGAAACACTCTGGTATGCATTACAACTCTGTCTCAGGGCAAGAATTAGAGGAACACGGGTATGAGAATTTCACCCTCAAATCAAAGCTGCTGGAATATAAAATGAGCTCAGAATCTTGAATTACCTTTGAATAAACGTAAAGATATAATACCATTTAACACTGCAATAGATTAAAGTCAAAGAAAGCAAAATTTCTTTGACAGTATTAAGTAGTATCATTTTATCTTCAATGTAAAACCCATATGATCTAAATCTGGATTTGCAAAAGGCAGGGATACTACTATATATTGTCTCAATTTTATAAAATCTTCTTACATAGTCTCTATATAACAGAATCATTTGTTCAAAATCCTCAGGACCTTCGCCTAGACAATCGAGAGATTGATGACTTTCCTCCCCCTGGCATTCCTGTTCAATTAGGTAGAGGTCAGGGAGACATCTGCTTCATATTTCACCAATGAGGACTTCAATGGAAATGAAGTTCCCTAATTTTAGGTCTTGGCACACACAAAGCAAATTCACCTTTCATGTATTAAAAAAAGTAACAGTTGAATCTCTCCACCCATTTCTTATTTTAGGTCTTTTTTAAAACTCCCCTTATTATTTATTGCCTTATTTTGTTAGTTTTAGCTTCCTTCTCCAACCTTCCTGTTTACCCTCTTTATATACAGCTTGACTCTGGATCAAATGCAGTCCAGGGTCTCATTAAATGCTGAGCAGCCAGTTTTGACAAACTCTACTTTCACACAAGTTACACAAGAGAAATACATAATATAATTTTTATGGTTGACTGCCTTGAGGAAATGTAGCACACCAAAAGCACAATTCATTCAAGGGAAAAAAATCTCTTTAGCTGAGTTATTACCTGAGTGCAGCTCTGCTGCTGGAAATAAAGTGTGAAAGCCTCTGCGTACATAAGGAGTACAAATGGATTTGGGTCATCAATAAGGTGACTAAGCTCAGAATCAGGGTGTTAAGGGATTTCCCTCTAACAAGCAATAATAGGATTCATTGTGTTTGTGTCTCTGATGTGACAGAGTCCTTGTCCTACACTTTACATCTGTTACCTCATTCCTATCCTAAGAGAACGTTATTATCCCCAGTTACAGATGAGAAAGCTGAGAATCAGAAGGTTGAGTAACTTCCACAGGGTCACATTGCTGGTAAATATGGAATCTAAGTCTGTTAAATTCCATAACCAAGCCTCTTCCTATGACTTCTGTGAAATTTTTACTTCTCATTCTACTAGAGGGTTTACTCATCACTGAGTGCCTGCAAACCATATATTTGATTTTCTGCACATTGTTTGTCAGTGCAAGCAGGAGAGAGCACGAAAAGTGCAGCAAGAGGTAATCTGATCCATAGAAAAGAAATCAAAATATTTTAGTCTCAAAAACTCCATGCAGTCAAAGTACTAATAGAGCAGTAGATGAGGAAGAGGTTGAGAGCCTGAGTTGATTCTGATGTTAATACTCAAGCACATAAGCATGTGCATCCCTTGCCAAATCTTTTGTTTGCTGTTGTTTGCAAAGTCTAATTGTATCACACTACAGCCTATGAAATGCTAAGTAAAATGTTTCTTTGTCATATCTATCTATACGTAGGGAGAGCTTTGATTTCCTCAATCTAGTATTTGCATATACTCAATATAGTTATAAAGACAGAACCACACTGCAGTGGCATTTAGTTATTTAGAAAGTAAATGAGAAATAAATATGGTACCTGGATCTTGGACTGTATTATGTCCATATGCCCCTTTGTCTACAGATTCCTGGCCTACTCCCTTTAACTATCTTATGCATTTATTTCATTTGTGTAAGAAATAAACTAAGTTACTCTTCTTCAGAAAAAAAAAGGAAGGAATGGAGTCAGATAGCAGAAGAATGAAATCTGGAAATGTAAAGAGGTCAGGCACTTGCATTAGTACTAATCTCTCATCTGCACAGTTCTCTATAATCCTGGCTCACTGTGAAATTTCTCTGATATTTGGTCTACCTGTCAGACAGAAGATGGTAATTCAATGGTCCCAAGTTTATGTCACTAAGGCAAAAACATGAAGGGACAGATATTCTTAGTATTAAGTTCAGTTTTCTGGAAAAGTAACACCAAATTCCTCATTTTATTCAAATCTCTACTTTGGCCCAATTAATGTGATCAGGTCCTCACAAATGTGTTCTTCTGTTTGAAAATCTGAAGTCAATTGAGAACCACCCTGAACAGAATACTTAAAAAAAAAAAAAATCCACTGTACCTTCTTTTGTTATTTATGCAAGTTATGACCTCTATGCCCAAAATATCTTGTTTTCAAAGTTCTCTCAAAATATCTTTGTGATAAACCTTATCTGATTATATTTCTCCATCCACAGGAGGGGTCTTGACACAGTTGATGGGATCACTTTGGCTGTCTCGCTTATCCGACCCATGTGGATCACAGCATGACCATTTAGATCAGGGCAACTGATGTCAGTTAGAAAAGATTAAATTTGTCACACATCTTGCTGGGATTAG
The DNA here is from genome assembly GCF_029215605.1 of Mirounga angustirostris. Classification (NCBI taxonomy): domain Eukaryota; kingdom Metazoa; phylum Chordata; class Mammalia; order Carnivora; family Phocidae; genus Mirounga; species Mirounga angustirostris. The sequence goes on along the minus strand of NW_026991711.1, from coordinate 109,334,278 downwards.
AGAAATTCTGCTTTTGTCACTTATCACCTAGTTTATATTCTACTTCCAATTTATATGACCTCTGCATGAGAAGCCTAGTATTTACCATTTAATTTGTAATACTGTTATCATGTTCTTTGTGTGATTATCTTGTTTCCTGTTAACTGCAGAAATTAATACCATCTGTTTTTAATACTGTAAACCTCTTGAGAATGAGGGCAGCATTCATATAGTTTTACCTAAATACTTATAAACTTCCAAATGGAAAAACTTAATAATTATCATTTAATGACAATGATCATAATGAAGATGGCACAGAATAAAATGAGACACTGTATTAATTAGTAAAATGATATAATCAGTAACTAAGAATAACCATAAGCATCCACATTTCAAGAACATCACGCCTAGAGACAAAGTGACTGTTTCCTGTGGCTTAAAGTCCCCAAATCACTTCAAATAAAGTTGAAATATTTAGTGAATTATCATGTCAGAGCAAAAGCTCCATAGTATAGGGGAGACAGTAAAATAATCTAAGATCAAACATCGTTTAACTCATTTCACGGTAAGAAAAACTCCTTTCATAAAACACAGTTTTATGCTAAGTCTCAGTCTATCAAAGTACACAGATCTTTGACTGGAAAAATATTTTACAAAAAGCTGATTCCAAATAAATGACCTCTGTACAAATGTGACAAGAAATCCATTGACTAACAAATCGCACAGGAGTAGGCTGAAGATATTTTCACTGAAAAAAATGTAAAACCAAGCGTGCATAATGACAACTTACCAGACAAAAAATATCATTGTGGAGAACTTTTATCACATCATATATAATATTGTGGATTATGTAGACACATATCCATTTTAGAAAGATAAATATATGGACGCCTGGGTGGCGCAGTCAGTTAAGCGTCTGATTCTTGGTTTCAGCTCAGGTTGTGAGCTGAACTACCATGTTAATACTCAAGCACATAAGCATGTGCATCCCTTGCCAAATCTTTTGTTTGCAGTTGTTTGCAAAGTCTAATTGTATCACACTACAGCCTATGAAATGCTAAGTAAAATGTTTCTTTGCCATATCTATCTATACATAGGGAGAGCTTTGATTTCCTCAATCTAGTATTTGCTAGATCATAACTCAGGTTGTGATCTCAGGGTTGTGAGATCAGGCTCCGTGCTGAGCTGAAGAATCTCTCTCCCTCTCCGTATGCCTCCACCCAGCGCACATGCTCTCTCTCTCTCAAATAAATAAATAAATCTTAAAAAAAAAAAGAAAGGTAAATATAGATACAGAAATAGAGTTAGACATGTGTATATATATATCTCCAGGCATACTGATAAACCTAATTTTTACTTGTGCGTGGTTGTTAACTAGAGTAGTGAGAAGGTGGGTTGCATGGATTTGAACAATACATTGGTCAAAGTCAGTGCACCACAGAGGCACCATTCATGGTCACAAATAAGAGAAAAGAAATAAAAGAAGCCTGGAAACATAAATAAAAGAGTGAACTGTAGCAAGAATAATTCTAGGAGGGTAGATTTTGCATAGGAACAATCAGCACCTAGAGTGTTTCTCATTTGCTTTATGTATCCCAAGTCAGCTAAGCTAATCTTAACCTCTATGGAATCAGTTATATGCTTATCCTACCAGGACTTAATATCTTCAGCAAAGATATTTCCTCTGGACTGAACAGATAGATGTTCCTTTGGGAGCCTTGCATCAGTACTGGTTTGAGCAGAGTCTACTTTCTCTTGATCATATTCACTAGATCATTCTTTCCCCAGGTGTCAGCTACCTTCCTGCCACCATCACCTTAGGACCAGAGCATAGAGTTTTTTTTTTTTTTTAAGGATTTTATTTATTTATTTGAGAGAGAGAGAATGAGAGACAGAGAGCACAAGAGGGAAGAGGATCAGAGGGAGAAGCAGACCCCCCGCCGAGCAGGGAGCCCGATGCGGGACTCGATCCAGGGACTCCAGGATCATGACCTGAGCCGAAGGCAGTCGCTTAACCAACTGAGCCACCCAGGCGCCTGAGCATAGAGTTTTATAACAAACCCCCATAAGCATATGTATCACCTCCTTTGTCTCTCTGCTGTAGTCCACCTACCAACAAAAGCATTTCCTTTTTCTACTTAGCCTTATACTTGCACGTGGTTTCCTTTTGCAATAATTTCAACTAGAGATTTACATGTAAACTAGACAGGAATAAATGAACACACTTGATGGCAAGAAGAAGGCAGGACAGTTATGGACAGACTTTAAGAGCAACTCTGATAAGACTCAAGCCTTAAAATGTCTTCTCTTATATAGTAAAAGGGAAAATACAAATAAGCTTGAACTTTAATCTTTGTCTTCTTTATATTATAGTTCTCTTGTAAGACTGGCCTATACTTCCAGTAAAAATTCCAGCATAAGCATCACCAATATACTGTGGTGCTCTAATAATAACCACAGGCACAAAGGGTGATTTTTGCTGGCCTCTAATACGGGGCTCTGAAAGAGAACACATGGTGGTAGCTTTGGGTGAAGGCAAAAGATTTTCAAGGGAGACTGTCAAACCTAGAGCTATAGAACATACTTGCCATGGGGCACCTGGGTGAGTCAGTTAAGCCGTTAAGCGTCTTGACTCTCGGTTTCAGCTCAGGTCATGATCTCAGGGTCATGAGATTGAGCACTGCGTCAGCATGGTATGGAGTCTACTTGATATTCTCTCCCTCTACCTCCCCCTCTGCCCCTCTACCCACTCGTGCTCTCTCTCTCTCTAATAAATACATGAGTAAAAACTTTAAAAAGATATATCTGCTGCAAACACATTATGATCAAACTTTATGAATGTTCTATAAATTAAGGCCAACTTTGGAATGGGAGAAAAAGGGGGTTCAGAGATGACAGCTTTTATTTTGTGAATTGTTGTACATATGAAGATGAGTTAATATCAATAGGAGAAATAAAACTTCTGTATTTAACAGCAATGATGGCTATAAGCAAGACAGTGATCAGATTGTGACAAGAGCCCCTCCCAGAAATGTCCAGCCTTAACATTCAACTCTGAGTGACAGTGCATCCAATTATTGTTTTCTTTGTGACATCAGTGGATTACCTTGAACTACTCTGTGTTGCTTGTTAGGTTTGACTTCTTACAGGATAATTATAATTATAAAAAATCTAACAGTTTTCCTAATTTCTTGACTTTTTGTGGGGGGAGGAATAGGATTTAGGATTTGGAAAAATATTTAAATTTCCAGAAAAATGTCATAAGGAATTTTTGCATGGAAACACTAAGCACAGGAAAATATCTTGGCTCCTCTTACTATTTAAAATAGGTTAGGGGCGCCTGGGTGGCTCAGTTGGTTAAGCGACTGCCTTCGGCTCAGGTCATGATCCTGGAGTCCTGGGATCGAGTCCCGCATCGGGCTCCCTGCTCGGCGGGGAGTCTGCTTCTCCCTCTGAAACCTCCTCCCTCTCATGCTCTCTGTCTCTCATTCTCTCTGTCTCAAATAAATAAATAAAATCTTAAAAAAAAAAATAATAAAATAAATAAAATAAATAAAAAATAAAAAATAAATAAAATAGGTTATAGGACTACGTTTTCTTCAGTCCTACTTTCCACTGGTATATTTCGCAGAATGCATTATGGTCGTCTACCTTATGATGTTACCAATGTGATGGATAATCCCTGCAAATGGCAATTACTTTTTGAGAGAAGGCATTAATTCACCAAGGAAAATTTAACTATATTTTGTATTATTTTCTATTTTAAAGATTTTTTATACTTTAGCTTTATTCATTATGCAGGAGTATCGTAGGATGGAGCCAGTACACTTATGTTAAATTTTAAATAATAGGTTTTACTATCAATGCACAGTATAATTTTGGACAAATTACAGCATCTCCAAGTTTTCATCTAAAGATTAAATAAAGTAATATCGTCCCGGGTACCTCCAGCATGTTGTTGGAACAAAACAAAACAGAAAGTGAGTATGTTAATGAATTGAATTTTTTATTGGTATGACTCATATTTTTGGAAACAAAACACTTCATTTTTCTTCTTTATCACTTTTATGTACAATGACATATCACCTTTTATTTTCTTAAATAAAATGAAATTTTTAAGAACTCTGAATGTTATGGACTGAACGTGTTCCCTTAAAATTCATATGTTGAAGCCTTAACCCCAATGTGACTTTATTTGGAGCTAGGGACCATAACAAAATAATTAAGGTGAAATGAGGTTATAAGGGTGTGGGATTAATCTGATAGAATTACTGTTTTGTTTTTTAAGATTTTTATTATTTATTTATTTATTTATTTATTTATTTATTTATTTATTTTGGTGGGCAGCAAAGCAAGGTTTATTGAGTGATAGCAAAGTGATAATACAAAGCTCCCAAGGAGGAGGGGACCCAAAGGGGTTACCTATTTATTTATTTTTGAGAGAGAGAGAGAGAGCAAGCAGGAGCAGGGGGAGAGGTAGAGGGAAAGGGATAGAGAGAATCTCAATAAGACTACTCAAATAGAGCTACCCTACAACCCAGCAATTGCACTACTGGGTATTTACCCCAAAGATGCAAATGTACTGATCCGAAGGGGGACCTGCATGCACCCCAATGTCCACAATAGCCAAACTATGGAAAGAGCCTAGATGTCCATCGACAGATGAATGGATAAAAAATATATGGTATATATATATGTATATATATATGTATATGTATATGTATACAATGGAATATGATGCAGCCATCAAAAAATGAAATCTTGCCATTCGCAATGACGTGGATGGAACTAGAGGGTATTATGCTAAGCGAAATAAGTCAATCAGAAAAAGACAATTATCATATGATCTCACTGATATATGTAATTTGAGAAACAAGGCAGAGGATCATAGGTGAAGAGAGGGAAAAATAAAACAAGATGAAACCAGAGAGGGAGACAAACCATAAGAAACTCTTAATCTCAAGAAACAAACTGAGGGTTGATGGAGTGGAGGCGGGTGGGAGGGATGGGGTGGCTGGGTGATGGACATTGGGGAGGGTATGTGCTATGGTGAGCTCTGTGAATTGTGTAAGACTGATTAATCACAGACCTGTACCCCTGAAACAAATAATACATTATATGTTAATTTAAAAAAAGACTCCCTGCTGAGCATGGAGCTCTATCAGACACAGGCTGGATCTCACAACCCTGAGATCATGACCTAAGCCAAAATCAAGAGTAGGAGGCTTAAACACTGATCAACCAAGGCACCCCAGAATTAGTGTTTTTGTAAGATTAGACATGAGAGAGCTTTCTCAAGTCATGTGAGCACAGTGAGAAGGCAGCTATCTATAATTTAGGAAGAGAGCTCTCACCAGAAACCAAACCCTGCTAGACCTTTATCTGGGACTTCCAGTCTCCAGATTTGAGAGACCTTAATTTATGCTGTTTAAGGCAGCCAGCCTATAGTATTTTGCTATGGCAGCTCAAGGTGATTAATACACTAATTAGTTATGTATAAAATGATCTGTCTCTGTGGTTCCCAAATTTCTTATAACATTATTATTATATTAACACTATATCAAAATTGGACTTACATTATATTTCTTCTCACTTAAATGTAATATTTGAGGGCTGGAGCGATATCATATTCAAATTTGTATCCTCATTATAAACTGGATTATTTAGCACAGTAGGTGCTTAGTAGGTGCTGGTTACATAAATAATATGGTATATAAATTCTAGGTCTATTATCATGAAAGAATTTTGTTCTGGTGTTTTGTTTTCCTTTGGGTTTTGTTTTTGTTTGCATAATGTTAGCTCTGGGTCCCTTTTAAAGGGATAATTAACTTATTTGTTTTTTGCTGGCTTGATTACATAATTTTGCTGACAGTGTTTTAACATGATCCGTACTTCATGGCAAGTAGGATTTGTTGCTATAAAAGTTATATCTCAATCATTTTTCTTCAATAATCTCTTGTCCAATACATAAACTAGGTGATATGAAAAGCACTGGTTTCTGAATAGGTAACTACACCGTCTTAGATACAAAGTCAAGAATCTAATTTGATAGAAAAGAAGCATGAAGAGCCAGTACTTAGGAATGCACGACTAAACCACAAAGACCAGAATCAGGCAAAACTATTCTGCACGCAACAGTGACGAGAGAAGAATAAAGGACCAATGCTGCATGAATACAACAGCCAACATGAGAACACACTAGAGTATGAAAGAGGTCATTCTTGCTTTTATTTTTTAATAGATTGGCTTCAGAAATAGTGTTTTGCTGATAATGGAAAATTGCAGTTTTTCAGCCATTGTTATATTACGAGCATCAGAAAAAATGCCAATATATTTCATCTAAGCCAGGGAAAGATGGAAGGAAGGAAGGAAGGAAGGAAGGAAGGAAGGAAGGAAGGAAGGAAGGGAGGAAGGAAGGAAGGAAGACAGGGAGGGAAAGAGAGAGGCACAGAGGGAGGGATGGAGGAAGGGAGGGAGATAAGGGTATGCATATTGTTATGTTGTGGTTTCAGTGGCTTAAGGGAAGGTAGCCTTGGATCATTTGCTAGGTTATTAACATGGAGAGTCAAGGCAAAGTAACTGAAATGCTATTACTTGTTATCTAGTGACAACATTTAGAAGAGGGAATTTTTTTTTTTTTAAGATTTTATTTATTTATTTGACAGAGAGATAGAGAAAGAGCACAGGTAGGCAGAGCGGCGGGCAGAGGGAGAGGGAGAAGCAGGCTCCCCCCGGAGCAGGGAGCACAAATGGGAGCCAAAGGCAGCAGCTTAACCGACTAGTTAAAGTGGTTATTTCCTAATTTGGTGTTCAACTGATCCTGATCTTCTAGTTAGATGTAGGTAGATGTATTGTGGAAAAACAAACAAACAAACAAACAAAAACAAAGTATTTTGAAATCAGATAACTTTCGATGTCAGCGAAAGGTACCAAAAGCAAACCAGTTTTTTAAACATACTGAAGTCTTGGCAAAATTCAATAATCAATCTCTGAGGCAGAGCATGTAATAGAAAATGGAACCCTTGGGGCGCCTGGGTGGCTCAGTTGGTTAAGCGACTGCCTTCGGCTCAGGTCATGATCCTGGAGTCCCTGGATCGAGTCCCGCATCGGGCTCCCTGCTCGGCGGGGAGCCTGCTTCTCCCTACCCCACTTCCCCTGCTTGTGTTCCCTCTCTCGCTGTGTCTCTCTCTGTCAAATAAATAAATAAAATCTTAAAAAAAAAAAAAAGAAAAAGAAAATGGAACCCTTTACCAAAAGCAATAGCATCTATTAACAACGGATTAGAAAGTGCTCTTGATACCCCAGAATTTTTGCCAAAAATTCTAGATTTTTAGGAATGATTTTCAACCAGTGTAATTTCATTAAAATTCTATCATAAAGTGATTTTGACTCAATAGTAATAAACACACTGAGTACCTGGATATTGTTTTCTAAATATCATATTAAAAGGAACCAGGGTTCTTTTAAGAAATGGTTGATTTTAGGTCTGAGGCAGGAAAAACTACAAGAAACGCCCAGAGGATCTTGCCCTGCCACAAAGGAAGAAGACAGAAAAAAATGAACAAAATGATGAAGACATATCAAAATAGCATAGGGACCAACCTGAAAGAACGCCCAATGGCCAAAGCTAGAACAACTAGATCAACAAAGCAAATAATGATAGTATTGGTTATAACCCAAATAATAAAATTATATTCATAATAAATTAATAAAATTAATGAATGAAGAAAGAAAGCGAGAAAAGAACAAATGAATGAAAGAAGGAAGGTACAAAGGAAAAGCAATGGCTGTTCTTTACTGGAAGAATTCCAATTAATACTAAAAGAAATAAGCAAAATAGAAAATCACCATTAGAACACCATAGTGAAAACTGCAGCAGCTAAGTTCCTCCAAAGATTACTAAAATTAATGAGTGAAAGTTTAAGCAGGATAGGATATATGAATAGTCTCTAAGTATCTCTCCCCAAGATTTTAGTAATTACGAAGGAATGAACAGTAACTTTACAGGAGGTAAAAAATGATCAAGATTAACATCATCGGTATTACATATGAACATCACGTAACAGGCACATCACCTCTTTAGTATCCTTACACATAACCTAAACTTCATGCAGAACCTAAATTTAAGCCCGAGGAAACACCAGAAAAACCCAAATTGAAGGACATTCTACAAAATAATTAATCAATACTCTTGAAAAGCATCAAGATCATAAAACATGAGAAGAGACCAGTAACTGCTGTAGATTGAAGATATTCTGAACTGAATCCTGGATTGTGAGGTGGAGGCAGGGATGACGTTATTGGGAAAACAAAAATTTGTGAAATCTGAATAAATTTTGGACTTTAGTTTATAAAATCGAGCCAAGATTAATTTCTTAGTTTCAACACATATGCTTTGGGTTATTTTAGATAGTAAAAGGGAGAAGCTGAGTGAAGGACATATGAGAATTCTCTCTGTACTACTTTTGCAATTCCCTTGTAAATCTAAAAGTTTTCTTAAAAAATTATGTTAAAATACTTACAATAAAATTAGAAATATAGTAAGTAAACAGATAATTAAATGAAAGTTTTGGTGCAACAGTATATAGACATGCCTAATATCAGTTAGATTCTAACATGACCACTCCTAAAACTGAGTTTGTCACCTGCATCGAAACTCACATCATCACTATTTAACTGCATAACAGGAGCGTTTCTACCTTACTTCAGACCGATACAAAACAATTTTCTCTTTTTTGTTTTTTTAAAGATTTTATTCATTTATTTGACAGAGAGAGAGACAGCGAGAGCAGGAACACAAGCAGGGGGAGCGGGAGAGGGAGAAGCAGGCTTCCCGCCGAGCAGGGAGCCCGATGCGGGGCTCGATCCCAGGACCCTGGGACCATGACCTGAGCTGAAGGCAGACGCTTAACGACTGAGCCACCCAGGCGCCCACAATTTTCTCTTTTTACCAGTCTGACTTCCATTTCTTTGCCTTTCAAATGCACACTGTTCATCTTAGAGTAACTGTTAAAATAGATCTCCCTAAACTCCTCATTCTACTGATTCCAACAAGATGAGAATGAAAAATCCATAGGATATTATATATGACTCTGCTTGGTTGTAATTTCCCCAGTTAAGAGTTAATATATCAAGGTAATAAAATGTTATAGCTTTTAGTTCAAGCAAAAACTATAAAAAATAGAAGATATCAGAGTACACGTTATCATAGTATGCATGAAATTGCCTATTTGCAAAGAGAAATAGTAAAGTGGTAATTGTTATGATGTTAAAAATCTCTGAATAGAAATTGCCACATTGTCAGCAAAACCAAAATTTCCGGTTGCCTCATCAATAAGATTATCATTTTCTTGGGGCCTACACTGTACTTCATGCTGTCTTCTGTGGGTGTCATCTCTTCCACCAACAAGGAAGCTGATTTTCAATAGGATGATTCAGTAACTGGACAGCTAAAATGCTCATGCCCACTTTTTTTCCCCCCCAAGTCAACTGAGTTTAAAATGATCATCAAGAACCGTGAAGGGGAAGAGAGGATCTGGAGGCAAGCTGACAGTTCTGCCTAAGAACTGATAAAGAATCATCCCTAGGGCACTTGGAATCCAGGAGAGCTTCCGGATAGATCACAGGCACATATCTGAGTCTCTGGTGCTCCTACAAGCTGTTCCTACAGATCACCGACTAAAATCTAGAAAGTGTGGGGTTCAACCACATCTCAGAACCCACAGTGTAATCCCTGAGTCATGATTACCCTAGAATAGTGTTGGAAGGGATTTTTAGATATTGTTTGAGAGGTGGAACATTTGAGGACAAAAAAAAAAAACCTTCTAAGGTGTGACTTTCTGTGACGCCCTCGCATTCACTCAGTTTACTTTCAGTCTTCCAGGAGCACACATTATTTGACCTAAAAATGATTGAAGAATTTCAGTTTCCCTTATATCCTTCTAGATCCAAGTAATCTCTTAGTTTTGTAGCAGAAGTGATACAGCAGGGGATCTTTCAGGTTGAACTCATGTTTTCCTCTTTTCTATAGTCACCTGAAACCAGAAATATTAATTACTTCTAATTTTGCTAATTCATAATGGTAATCCTAAACATTCTATGGTTGAGATAAAATAAGGGTTCACTTAATGAATACATTAAGTCCATTAATCAGTATTTTCATCTAAACATGAGAATGATACTTTTATTCATTCTCCTGAATGCATAAAATGAAGAAGACGGGGGGAAGGTAAATAAGCTCTACAGAGTTTAACTATTAATTTTAAATGATTTAAAAAAATCTTCAAAGCAACCTAAATGGATTTATTGCAATTATTATACTTTATTGGGAAGATTTCAACTACTGAATGGATGGATTCTTCCTTCATAATATTTAGATGGGTCCTTAGTGTTCAAACTATTATGTCTCCATGTTCTTCTAGAGAACATAAGAAGGGAAAAATGTGTATAATCACCTAATAGGAGCTTAAAACAAAACAAAACAAAAAAACAGCTTCTCCTTCTATTCCCAAATGCCTTTCTCAATTTTTCACTCCTATAATTATCATGGGAACTTCAGTGCCACATACATAATCGCTTGCTTAAGGTAAAAAGGGCCTCAGCTGGAGCCAGATGTCACGTTCTGCTGCCTTTTTACTGGAGTCAGGCTTGTCCTAGAACATGTTTTGTGTTTTAATGGTGTTTGGCCCAGTGTTTGTTTTATACTCCAAATGCATCGATCCTTAGTCTTGTCTTTGGTACTTGTGTGTTGAAAGCCTCAGCAGGACTCTGGTTCTCTGTTTCACTGCTACTTGCTCCAGTGCCTGCCCATCCAACTTTTCTCAGCCTCGCCATGTTGCATGCATCCTTTGAATGACTGCTTTGGCTTTTTTTACTTTGATTAATCTACATCTCAGTTTCTGTTGGTTGGCCTATAAATTTAAATTCTATGTTCCTTTCCCATCAGTTAATAAAGGAAAATCAATATAACTGTCACACAGTACAATGTTTCCTATTCTTCATGCTGTAAAAGTTCTTTTCTTCTAGGGACCAAGATAATATCTATTTCTACTAGTGGCCATCCTGGTAATATCTGGGGTGTATTTCTGTGGGAAGAGATTGGGTACTCAAACACCAAATCCTAGCCTTTGTTTTCAGCCAGTAGCTAATAAGAAAATTATATTCATATTTTAATGAATGTTGATATTCATTGATAAATAGGAACCTTAAGAATCATGTTTCAAGTAAAAGAAAATACTTTGACCCACCTAGCCAAACAAAACAAAACAATTTATTGAATGGATATTGAGTTGTCATAGGAAATCTGAGGAGAAGAAATGTAACAGGAATTAGAAGTTATTAGTGACATAGCGATCTCTCATTCTCTCCTCCTTTCCCTCCTCCATATTCCACACCACTCCACAGCCAGATACTCAGGTATCGGTATATTTACTGCATTTCCTCTTCTCTCTCTCTAAAAGTCCTTTTCTACTTTTGAGTTCAAATGGCCACCTCAACCTCAACCTTTCATAGCCTCTTAATTCTTCTACAAACACATACTGAGTGTCTAAGTGCCAATTTCAAAGTCTCTGCACAAAGACTCTAATTGAGTCATCTTGGTTTAGGTGTTTACTCCTGGTCCAATTAGCAGTGGCCATGAGTCAGCCAGCTGCCCATGATCAGAAAGGATGTGTAAGGAGACTCCTAGAGAAGAGGACCAGAAGCCCAAGTGTTACTACGGGTACTACTGCTTGGTCTGTAACCTTTAGAGATAGACTTCAGGTTTTCTTTGCAGTAAAAGAAGTAACTTCCATGTTCTTCATGTTGGTTTTGCATGTAGCTATCCCCCTCCAACAAAACTTGAATGTGATTGGTACAATTCTTTACTGACAAGATTTCCCCACCTGCTATATGAACTCCTTTCTAAACACAATTTTCTCATTCTCTTTTTCTAAGCATTCACTGTCATTCACTAGGCTAAGATCATGTTCAAGATTACTTTCACTAGAATAGTACAGGACTAATTTTCCAGTAGAATTCATGATCGTTTGTGTTACATATGTGCATCTCTAATTCAATGGTTCTCAAAATTTGCCAGGCAAGAGAATCACTGAAAGGCTCCGGGTAGGGCCTGAGAATTTGCACTTTTAATAAGCATCTACTCAAGTGACGCTGATGCTATTGGTTCTGAAGTCACACTTTTTAAGAACTACTAACCTAATTCATCCTTATTCTTGTCACAACAGAAAAGAGCTAGAAAAGGTCTTGTCTCTTACTATCAGGGATCTAGGTGTGATGTCAATGCTTCATTGTTCCCCACCTATATAATGTCACCATTCTAAAATCCTTGGGCTATTAAATTGCAAAGGACTTTTGAGATTGGCACATACTGTCCTGCCTTTCCTATACATGTTTATATTAAACTAATGAGTTTAACCACTTCCGTGCACTACCTCCATTATTATGTCCTTAATATCTTTCTTTTATTTACAAAGAAAAATTTATGTCACTCCTATAGATGGAAAAGAAACATACATTGTTCTAAACTGAAAGTAACTATAAAAATAAATTTTTAAATGTTACTTAATTTTGAAAAGTAATGAGTATAAGTGATACCAAATCAAATAATTTCAAAAATACATATGCAAAAATAAATTATTCAATAAGAATTAAAAAATGCTTATGATTCATTCTTAATAAAGGAACACTCAGCTCAATGTTACTTTGCTTAAGATAGAAAAGAGATTTGACATCATTAATTCCATTTTTTTTTTTAGTTGTGATTATTTGCTTCCATTGAGAACCCCAAAGCATGTGTGTATGCATTTAGAAAGGACAGAAATGATCTAAGAACTTTCTTTGGCATGGCTGGATATTAATATTATTCCTACTGCTATGATACAAGCTATTTTGTTCAACCAACAGTTTCAAGATCTCCAGAAGTCATTTCCAGAAACTGTTCTTTTGAATTTGCTAATATCTGCAATGTAAAGGGAAAACTAGGTTTCTTCTCTCTCACACTGCCATATTCTTTCAGAAGAAACTTAGAGAAATCATTATATTTTTTACATTGTTTTCATAATGTTCAATCATGCCTTCAGTGAGTTAACTGGTAAATTTATAGTCCTGTTCATCTGAAAAGATTTTTTTTTAGAATAATTTAACAAATGAGTAAAATTCAAGGACCTACCCTCAAGTTACTCTATGTGCTCTGTCAATCATGGTAAAGAGAACAGACACAATGCACTAAGTGGGATATATAAAATATTTTTCAGATTTCACTAACTTTATGAGGTTCACATTATAAAATAAAATTCACATATTCCAATTGATATGAAAAAAGATTTGCAATAGTTGAAATGACCTGCCCAAGTACAAATAGCAATGCTTGAGCCAAGACTGTAGTCCACTCTAGAATATTCTTTCAACACTGAGTTGGCTGTGTCAGGAAATTGAGTCAGAAAAGGGGGTAAAGGTATGATTTTGTTTCTCCATGAATATTTTGCTCTCTCTACCTGCTTAGTTATGATCCAGTTTTAATCAGACACTGCCTTAAAAGGCTAATTTGTTGGAATCTCTAAACCTGCCAGTCTAGAAAAAGATCAAGATGGTCCCCTGGCCTGCAGTGTTAATTCTCCATTGGGGGCAGGTGTGAGAGACTGTGCCCGGGATGCACTTACAGAGATTCAGACCTAGAAATACAAACAACACCAGTAACCTTGCCTTACTTCCATTTCCTTCTGCTTCCATCCAAGCCTCCACTCTGTCAATTAGTAGATCAACACTTTCCTTGGGGCAAAACTGTTTTAAATCACCTCTGTTATTTTATAGGTGAGGAAAGTATGTTTTTCCTCTCATTAGAGTAACCAATCTTAAAAATAAATTTCTAAATACCTTTAAAATGTAGATTGGTATTAAATTTACAAAATTAACATACTCCAAAAATGTACTAATTTATGTGAACACTCATATGGAAGAGTCTTTTTTTGACAATCATAAGCATCATTTGAAGAGAGTTTTAAGGCCCAAAGTGTCCAAAAACTTTTACCTTAAGCCTCCCATAATGCCTGAATAATGGCAAGAAGAATCATCGTAATCATGTTAACAGGAACCACACAGAGCCATCTGCTTGTGGCCTTATTTACTAGCTGTCTGATATACGTGACGTTATTTGACCTGTGCCTCAGTTTCTCTCCTGTGAAATCATCACAACTCCAGCACCTGCTTCTGTTGCGCAGGTGCACAGGGGCACATCCTACTGCATGACGACATTTCTTGAGAACATCTTAGGAGCAGAGGAGAAAAACAGGAATCCCTCTGATCTGCCTTGGTGTTCTGCCAAGGTCTGCAGGACCAGAGAGTTGAGCAGCCTGAGAGCCCCCTAGTGAAAGGAATCCCATCATGCATGTCGAATATTTGTAGGTTGGTTAGACTAAAAGTGCGTAAGGTATACCTGGTGTTTGCAACAAAGGGCCTTCCTGGCCTATGATTCTTGAGATGCCTCAGAGCTCACCTAGGGAGTTGGAACATTAATGCTACTGTCTCAGTTTGAGATCTTGTTCTCCTTCCATGACATGGTTCAGTCCAACTCACCCAGCTCCCCGTCAAGCCCCTGGAAGTAGGCAAGGAAAGAAAGGCCGTTCATCATAGGAGACCAAAGCTATTTCCTCAACCTCATAGGAATTTCATGAAGATTAAACCATAATACATACAAAAGGCTTGGAATATCATCAAGCACACAAGTACTCAATGTGGATTATTCATTTTATTATGTATTGTGTATAAAGCACTTTGTGAAGCACCTTACTTGTTTTGTTTGTTTTCCTTAATTCTCTCAATGCTGTGATGTAAGTGTTCTTATTACTCCTCTTTTAGGATATAAAATAACAATAATAATTGAATCTCAGAGAGGTTCATTCATGCGCCCAGGGTCACACATCTCAATGTCAAACCATGATGTGAGAATTCAAGGCAGTTTCATTCCCTAAAATATAGAATGTTACAGATCCTTCACATATTTGTTAGAGAGCCTGTTAGAAATATAAACTATAGAGTAGTCTCAGACTGTTGTTTATTCAGTAGAACTTGGGAGGGTCTGCACATTATACTAAAAGCAAAAACAAAAAAACAAACCAAAAAAAACCCACAAAACTTTGCAAGTGACATTGACATGATGATAATTTAGAAATTATTGAGAAACATTGCCTATAGATAAAGAGGGGGTGATCACTAAAGTTATCGTCTGAAACAAATGACTTTTGGGCAAGTAGGCACAACAGGAAAATAGACCAGAACCCTGGGACATCTGTAATAATTTATCTACAGATTAAAAAAACCAAGAGAGTAACAGATGATCAGATTTTGTAATGATTAGCAACTTACTGGGTCAGAGTTTAAGGCCGTTCTCCTACTCTCATAGGGGTGTTGTTAGAACAGGGACAAAGTTTAAAAACTGGGAGGGCTTTCAGGGTGTGTAGGATCAGGTACGCACTATAGTACAAGTAGTGAGTGTTATGAGCAAAGGCAGGGGAGAAAGAGCCTCAGGTGCTAGTACATTAGTCTTCACATTTCTTCAACATTTCATTGGATCACCATACAAGCTAATATAGCTAGTAAATTTTATAATCAATTGTTGAAACCTGTCCTCCTGACTTGAAAAGTGGAATTATTGCTATTTGGCTACAGATGCAGTAAAGTGTAAAAACAAAAAAGGCAGAGAAGGAGAAAGTAAGAGAGGAGATGAAGACAAGCTTCCGTTTGAAATGTTGCCTAGGACCAATCCTTTCCACACAGCTCATGATTAAGAATCAGAAGAGGACAAATATGAAAGTGGGTATGTTTTGCCTCTAATTTCTTTTACCATCTATTTTTTTCTTATTCTAACACACAGTGACTACCCTCTAATAAAAAAGCAATTTTCATAAAGGAGGACATTGTGACAGCCCATGAAAAGAATGGTTGTATTTTTGCCGTTTTGTGAAACTGGTAACATTTTTCTTGCAAAATTGTTTTTACAAGGTGATCTTGTATTTACTCTGTGTGAGATTTTACAAATAATAATCATCTCTGATGGTTTAGTACCCTCTCCATTACATAAATCATATGAATTTTAATTTATCTCAGTGATTTGAGATTTGATGGGCCTCTGTAAACAACTTCTCCCATCCAAGTACTAACGAGGCCTGACCCTGCTTAGCTCTGTAAACAACTTCTAAAACTTTCTCTGTTTTGTGAGTGTTTCTGAGGTAGATATTCAACAAAAACCGCTATCATGGGGATCCTGATACATGGCAGAGGGAAAGGCCCAATTTACACCCGTCCACAGACTGGTTTATCTTCGAGAACAAGGGATTACTACTTTCAACTTACTTTCTTTCAGTAAGACAGTGTTGCCATGGTTTCTTGTATCCCTAGTTACACATCTGCATAAAAAAGAAAAAAAATTCACAGAAGGAATATCCAAGGAAACAGGACACTATGATAAAACAATGGGTACTCATGAAATGTGAAATACCCTTGAATACACCACGTTTTTCTTCCACTACCTCCTCCCTCCACCAAACTCCCCCAGATAACCCAAACACTTTGAATATTCTGCAACACAATTATGAAGTTTAATTCCAAATTGATTAATCTGAAATTAAGAGACTGTATTAGCTTAAACAACAAGATATATTTCATATATTCTGTTACACTAGAGAAATAAAAAAAATAAAAGAAATACATCAGCTTGTTACAAGAATTTTTTTTAAAGGAAACTAATTGAAAAATAACATGTAATGGAGCCAATACTGATTGACTCCAAATTTTGGTGAGGACCATCCTTGAAATAAATAAAATGTGTTTCAGTTTTTAGATGGTAAAACATACCCATCATGTAGTCATATTTATGTCATGGTTATATTAAAGAAGGAACAAGTTTACAATGTTTATTCTTTAGGTTTGGAGTAAAGGAATCATCAATATTGAATTCCCTTCTTTGCCTTCATTATGCTGGAGAACTGAGAAAGCTTCACAGAGATGGAGACAAAGATTTATTGAGTAAATCAGAGATAAAGGCAAGGCAATCTGATAGAAATCTTTATGGAAACAATTAGTGACAGGTCAGCTAGCTATGGAATTAAAAAACTGTACCTCAAAAAGATGAGTGGAGAGGCTGAAGTGTTTTTTCTTTGCATTTTTAATTTTTTGTTGAGAATAGGATACTTTATGTAAACTATTTTTTTTATTAGCGTTGTTAATTCTTTTAAATAAGCCATTCCCTTCTAATTAAAAACTGAAGTTCTGGTTCTGCATTTAAGGCATTTTAAAAGTGCATTTTCTTATTCTCTTACCTGAAAAATAATGGCATTTGAAATTTCAGTGACCTCTCAGGAATTAAAGAAACAAACAGAAATGTTCCTTCGCTACAACTTAGGAAGAGACTAATAATATGGTGGGAAAAATGTGATTGGCTGTGGATATTTATAGAACGTTTGAATTAGAACATGATTTTGTTTCAGTGCTTTAAAGAGAAATAAAAGCGATTCCGATGAACTTGCTTGGAAGTTGTTTTATTGTCAGTTCTAATTGACTTGTATAATGCTCTTATATAATGTGCAATAATGCATAATTAGTTCTTTGACTTAACTCTAGAAATATATTCCTTAAAGTGAGGACACACTCAAGTAAGAAAATTACATTCTTCCTCCAATCACCAGATTTATTTTGTTTGTTTGTTTCTTTGGTGATAGTTGAAAAGTATTCTTCCGAGGATTACAACTATCCATATAGTTTGTGGTAATATCAGCTATAGTAGAACAGTGGACTACACTAAGAATTGTTAAAAAACAAAACGAAAGGAAACAAAATAAACAGACCCCAAATGGTGTCACTTACACAGAAATTCCAAAATGGTGCATAATCCATAATCTAATTGCAGTTTCATGCAGTTTCAACCTCTCCCAGAAATGCAGTCTTAACTGGTCCCTCAGGAATTTTTTAATCAGTGCCAATAAGTCTGTCACCTTGGCCCTCTCCATCCCCCAGAAAAAGATGAGGTCATCTGTATGATAAGGCCACTTGCTTTTACCCCCTAGAAAGGGGCCTTGCCTGAAACAATCCTTTTCTTTTGCTAATAACTTTCTTGCCCACACCTTCCTTCTTAACCTTCCATTTTGTACAACTATGGACTGCCTCTCTACTTGCTAGATGGGATACTGCCCCATTCATGCACCATTTAATAAAGCCAATTAGATCTTCAAATTTACTTGGCTGAATTTTGTTATTTAACAGAAACAAGAAACCTGATTTTATTTCCAGTTTGGACACCAACTAGATGTGTGACCCTAAGCAAGTCATTTTATCTCTTGGTTTTAGTTTTTTCATCTGTTAATTGAGAAATATAGACTAGATGGTCTCACAGGATTAAAAAATGCTAGAGATGAAATGGATTATATTATAAATAGAAAGATTTTATTTTACAGATGAAAAGACAGATAAAGGGATAAAGTGTCTTGTCTCATGTTTAATTGAATTAGTGGAAAAGAGAAAAATAAAACTCAGGTATTATTTCAATCCAGTGCTCGCTTCTACACACCGAAACTTTACCTACTTGTCTATTAGCTGAAGAACCATAAATTAAAGACTTTTCTGATTTATAGATTAAATAAATCTATTATATGTTTATTTTATATTTATAAACATGTAGGTATATCATTATATATTAATATGAAATGCATGTACTTATTATATATTAATATTTATATGTGCATATATATTAATCTCTCTTGTCCAAATCATCAATAGCATATGAAAATGATTTTTGGTATATTTTGAGGTTTTGTCTGAATTTCTAAGAAATTTGACATTAAAAAACTATCGATGCAATTCAAAGAAGTCAGTATTTGTTCATGATTATTTGACAACAATTTTTTAATCACTGAATTTAGTTTAGATACTGCTTAAAGATAGGCAACTTTAGGAAGTTCTTTGTAATATACAAACTCAACATGTTAAGTTTCCAACAGGAAGTTCCAAAAGGAACAAAGGATTAAACCTATGCGATATCACAGAAGGTTTCTTAGGATGACATGATGGCTAACTTCCAAGGTCCCCATGGGATCTTACTAACTTGGTGAATTTATCCCAACTTTGGAAAACTGATTTTTCCAATCATTGTAATTCTCATGTTACTAAGAAATACTCAAGACCTGATCAAATTAACTAAGCTCAGATGATATATAAAATTGGAAAGTTAATTTATTAATTTACAACTGAAATATAATTTCCAAGGCTACTAAGGTATTCTATCTTTTGGATAGTTCATTCTTTTGTAGGTAAAACACTAGAGTCATCAATTTCTAATCACAACTTTGATTCCATGAGTTTGAAAACAATCAAGAGCAACTAATGACTTATTGTGAATACTTAGTGCTGTTAAGCGAGGCAGCCAGGCATTTCCTTAGTGACCATGTCTTCTGCTCAGAGAATATACTATTTATTCATATATTGACTTAATCTCTGACATTCTTGTCTTTCCAAATGTCATATATATCGTAGATTAAGGTGAAGAAATTTTCTTCAGTAAATATTTGCATCAGCAGAAATAATATACTACATATTTAGCAATAGTATGAGAACCAGAACAGATAGTTCCCAAAGTCCTAGACCAGTAAGTACTTCAGCCACCAGTTCTGCCAGCTGAATTCTTGCTGAATTGTGGGGCAGTTTGGCTTCACCTGTGGGAGGAAGGACAAGGTAGCCCAGCTACACAAAAACCAATATGGAAGAATTTTAGTATTTTTAGCATTCAGCTATCATGGTGCATAGTGACTGACTATTTCCCCTGAATGTTGGAAATCTTTTTAAACATATTAACATATTCCTTTTTTCGGTCCTTCTCATTTAAATAAATTACAACTAAAATCTCTTAATGTTTAAGGTGGATGTTTAGAACATGAGTTATTGCAGCAAGTTATACTAGTGATGCCTTCCAGGTTTCCAAACTGCACCAAATGATGCCAGACTGCTATGATTTTTAGAATTCTTATATCTGCCGTGGAAAATCTTTTTTTCTGTCTCTTCCTATCAGGGCTGTCACTTCTCATTTTTATCTTCACACTTTCCTCTAGCAACAATCCTCAAATTTCTCAGAAACTGAATCTAATTTTAGTCTACTCTGAGCAGGAGAACCTGGCCAATTTCTTAGATATATGTATAAAATAATTATGAATAAACTCCAAATCATGGCTCGAGGAATTATTTTATGAGTAAAGGAACATATATTTTAATTTCAGAACTTGTGACACATATGTTGTCTATTCTGTACCTTCTGGATTACTTGAAGTCCTTTCATATATTAAAAATATTCTAGTTTAATTCATGGTAACAACTGGATAGGTGATCAATGATGCTTCACTTTATTGCAGAGGATGAAAAGCAATAGCCAACAATCCAAATCTAGCCAGCAGTTGTGTTTCAATTGGTCAAGAAACTATTGGCTGTGGCAATTTTTTTTTTTTTAAGTTTTGGTAGTCAACATTTAAAATCAGAATATTTCAAATGTAAAACAGAAAGTATGACAGGACTATAATATCATATTAATGTGAAAATGATAGGTGGGAACTAAATATGAGCTGCTTTCTTTACATGGTGTTATGGGCTTCAATGTGTCCCCCAAAAAGATTTGCTGAAATCTTAACCCTCATTACTTCAAACTATGACCTTACTTGGAAATAGGGTTGTTGCAGATGTAAATAGTTAAGATGATGTTATACTGGAGTAGAGTGGACCCCTGGCCCAATATGACTGCTGTCCTTATAAAAAGAAAGTCATGTGAAGAGATGGAGAAGGGAGAAGAAGACCATGTGACATTTGAGACAGAGATTGGAGTTAAACAGACAGAAGCCAAGGAACTCATGGAGCTACCAGAAGCTGAAAAAGGCAAGGAAGGATCATCCCCCTAGAGGCTTTGGAGGAAGCATGGCCCATTGATTTTGGACTTTAATCCTGCAGAGCTATGACAAGATATATTTCTGATGTCATAAGCCACTCAGTCCGTGGTACTTTATTGTGGCAGCCCCAGGAACCTAATACAGGTGGAATTTTCAGACAGCGATTTCTGACAATATGGTTGACTACATGGTTAAAATTTCTCCACAAAAGTCAATTAAATTTTGAATAAAGTATCTACAAAATCTTATTCACATATAGATAAAAGATAAAGCCTTGAACATGCAAGACACATAAAAAATGACCCTACGAAAAGATGACCCTTGACCATCAGTCAAAGAAGGGAGTATGATCAGTCTTTTCCACTGGCAAAGATTACAGAGACAGACATAGGATACATCTCTGTTTTTGTCAAGAAATTCAGGGGGAAAAAAAAAAAGTGACCTGAGAATTTCAAACCACAGCCTTATACCTTCCCTGAGTCTGAGCTTGGAATTTAAGCTCCAGTAATTTCCAGGGCGCCTGGGTGGCTCAGTCAGTTAAGCGGCTGCCTTCGGCTCAGGTCATGATCCCAGGGTCCTGGGATCGAGCCCCGCATCGGGCTCCCTGCTCAGCGGGAGGCCTGCTTCTCCCTCTCCCTCTGTCTGCCGCTTTGCCTACTTGTGCTCTCTATCTCTTTTAATTAAATAAATAAAAATCTTCAAAAAATAATAAATAAATAAATAAACTCCAGTAATTTCCTAGCAAGCTAAGAAATTAGATAACAAGGGATCATAGATGGATGACACTTTTAGATCAATAGCAAAGTCCCTCTTGGAGAGGTCTTCAACTAAGGCTTTGAAAGATTCAGGTAGAGAAAACGCCTCCGCCCCAGTAAATATAGCTTTTCAACTTTAATTATAATTGAGAAATCAATCACAACAAGACTGCGAAAACTCCCACAATACATAGTTACAATCTACCAAATATAATTTGCTTAAAATACAAATAACTGTGTTAGACTTCAAAAAATTTCATATAATTAGCAGACTAGATTATAAATTATGTTTAAAAGATTAAACAAGAAATAAAAGGGAGGGATATTCATTCAACAACAAATATTTATTTCACTTAACTAACATTTATGGAAGACCAATTATGTCAGGTGTTTTTCTAGTTACTGGGAATGCAAAAACGAACCAACATCACCACCACTAGCCTTATCACTGTCTTTATGGAATTTATGTTCTAATTGTGAGAGACAGATAAAACAAAATAAATTGTTTCAAGGTGAAATATGCTATGAATTAAAAGAAAGCAAGGAAGATAGATGAAGAGTACAAGGAAGGGTGTGATTTCAATTTTACACTGATGATAAGGGAAGGCTTCACTGAGAAAAGGATGCTCGAACATGACAGGAACAAGGGAGCAAGTCAAATGGATATCTGGAGGAAGAATGTTCCAGGCAGAGGGAATCAAAAATGCAAAGGCCCTGAAATGGTAATTGTGAAAACAGTAAGGAAGCCTGCAAAGTTGAGTAAGACTGAGTGAGAGAAATCATAGTGCTGGAAATAATAAATAAATAAATAAATAAATAAATAAATAAATAAATAAATAAATAGGATGCAGTTCAAGAGGAATGGCAGGCCAGAAAAGTAAGAGCTATAGTATACAACAAAGTACCAGAAAAGTATCAAAAGAACAAAATTAGAATCTCTCTGACAAGAAAATATGTCTTAAAATGTGAAAATCAAATGCATAATTAAATTGTAGATAAGACAAAGCTAAAGGGAGAATTAAGGTAATGAAAGGAAACACTGAAGAAATAAACCAAAAAGCATCACTTAGAAGGAAAGAGATAAAAGTATAAAAGCTAAAGTAAAAAGTTTTAAAAAAAAAAACCACAAGATAAAATGAAGAAGTCTCACATATGTCTAATCAGCATTCTAGAAGTAGAGATTAAGATTAGAGATAGGCCACATTTGAAATGACACTAAATAGAATTTTTCAGAAATTTTGAATAACATGACTCTTCAAACTCAGGAAGTACAATGAATCCTAAGCAGAATAAATGGGATTAAGTACATACCCAGCCATAAATTGCAAGTTCCACTAATTTGCCATTAGTCCCCTGTTTTACCTGTTTCATTAATTTAGTTTACCAGCAAGTCCTTAAAAGCATTTGAACTTGTGGACTAAGTTCCAAGTCTATAGTCATAATGAAAGTGTATTAACTCTTCTCATTAAAAGATATGTTTATCTTGAGGCACTTGCTAAAAGAAGTGAAAACAAATGTTGACATTTCTTTTTCTTTATCTCCCTCTGTTCCCTCTAACCTTTTTGACTTTGAGAAGAGAAGGGAGATGGAAGTGGGTGGAGAAAGAGAAGCCAGGCTGCCTCTGGATACTCAAAAATGAATGTCTGCTCTTGTAGGTGAAAGAGTTTCTAGACTTCAGTATCTTTGCTTAGATGACTACAGCTGACTACCAAAATTCATGATTGTTCTGGATTGTGTGATCTTCAAAAGGCTTATCTGAAGGTTTTATTTACTCAAGTCTGTGTGACTGTGATATGAATACCAGAAGCTATGACACTCAGTTCCAAATTTCAGCATCTGCCTAAGGTAGCATTTCTCTCCTGTGATATGTCAAGCCACCTGTCTTTTCTTCTCTGTACATTTAGTTAACCTTACTTATTACCAGAAATTATTTTTTGGACTTAGAACTTTTTCCAACCTATGCTTATCATTTTTACTAACCGACTGTTTTTCTTAATCTTAGATGATTTAGATAGATGACATTTTACATCTTGACTTCTAACTGATATGCAAGACTCCTGACTTACAAAATTAGAAATTATATAGTAATGTATCCTAAGAAATAACATGCTTAAAGCACACTTTTTCTGGAGGTAGAGACAATACAAAATATTGTGACTGGTAAGTTAGGAGGCCTCTGGTAAGTGAGAATTCTCACAATTTTCTCACCCTGATGCATGCAATTTAACTTAAGAAATTAAAGCACAGATTCACTTGGTAGAGAAAACAAAGCCAATAAATAATTAGGGTTTTATTTTTTTCAAAGTTAAGAGGCATTTTTAATTTTTAAAACAAATGATAAATGTCCATGATTAGTATTGCTCTAAAATGAATTCTTTAGCTGAATTTTCCTTTTCACTGACCTGATTCTGGCCATAGCACTTATATTGTAGAGTTTAATGTGCTGTGTCAGTTAGAGTTCAAGCAGAGAAAGAGAATTAGTAGGAGCTACACATTAAGAGAGATATATTACAAGATTGTGGGAACTGGCAAGGCAAGTCTGAAATCTGCAAGGTAGGCCATCCAGAAGGACAGGCTGGGAACTCTGGAGCACAGGATGAGACTGCTGTCCACAGACAGAATTTCTTCTTCGGGGAAACCTTGGCTCTCCTCTCTAAAGGGAGAATTAAGGTAATGGAAGGAAGCACTGAAGAAATAAACCAAAAAGCATCACTCAGGTGGTGCTGGGGAGGATTGCGGAGCAGGTGGCCAAGAACTTGTACCATAAAAGATGGAGACAGTGAGGTGCAAAACCACATGTGAATTGAGGCTTCAAGCCCCCTGGCATGTGCTACGTTGTCCACTCAGACTTCATTTACAAAACCCAAATTCAAAGATGATTTTTTAAGAATATCAAGACAACGGTCATAAAGCATTAAAGCCAAGCACAAGGTCCCCTTCTGAACACAGAACCCGGTACAGACTGCACTGTTCACGCCCATGCAGCTAGCCCTGGGCTTGAGACTGTGATAACACATGTCTCCCACAGGACAGGGCTTCCTAAAGAAGGAGAAACATTTACTTACATGGGGAAACACCTTCTAACCAAACACCTTCCAATCCACCTGTACCACCATGGTGGATTAGCTCTGCATCAGTGAAGGGCCACTAATGACCCATTATAACAACTCCTTCAGTCTAGAGACAAGTACAGGTAGGGGAAGAATATGAGACTTGGTCTTCCTTTTTCTCATTCACCTATTCATGTTTATTCACTCAACCAACAAATACATATTTGTTAAAATACTACAATGCACTAATCTCTCTGCTAGCTTATGGGGACACAACTAGAAAAAAAATATGGTTTCTTCTCTGGAGAATTTTATTCTTTAACATAATAATATTATATTCCCTATAGTTCTTGGAAAACTTCGCTAAACCACCCAATGCACATTTAACATAAACATTCCATTTGATTGACCAAATGTGGGGATGTGGAAGCAGAGCTATAGGTAGCATAGCCTTAAAACAAACCTTATCTTTCAGAATTTATTTCGGCACTCCTGAAACTTACGGATTTAAGGCGTCCACTTTTTTTTTTCCTACACAGAAGCATTAAAGTCGTATTGGTGTGGTTACCTCATGAAGAGTCTAATGAAGGAGAGATTATATTTGAGATTTTTAAGCCTTTCTGCATATTTTGTTATGGAAATATTTAAGATGTGGTTGAAAAAAATCAGTTGTTTTTAAAAGGTCACTTAAGGCGTGCCTGGGTGGCTCAGTCGTTAAGCGTCTGCCTTCGGCTCAGGTCATGATCCCAGGGTCCTGGGATCGAGCCCCACATCGGGCTCCCTGCTCCGCGGGGAGCCTGCTTCTCCCTCTCCTACTCCCCCTGCTTGTGTTCCCTCTCTAGCTGTCTCTCTCTCTGTCAAATAAATAAATAAAATCTTTTAAAAAATAAATAAAAGGTCACTTAAAATAATAAACAGCATTCTCAATATTGAAAAAAGTCATACGCCTGGTTTTGAATGCATGTAATATTAGGAATATATTCAATTATGAGGACTAGAAAACCCTAATTCATGGCTTAGATAGGTTAGGGTTTAACTTTCCCACATAATAAAAACTCCAGAGACAGAGAGATGGTGTCATTGGTTCAGTGGTAGAACATCTTTGGGCAGTTGTCTCAAAGACTCTAATGGCCCTTCCCTTGTGTATTGCTTCATTCTGATGCAGCTGCAGACATTACGTCATAAAGGTAGTGGGAACTCAGTCAACATGCATTCCTATCCTTATACTAAAAAATTCTGAGAATAAATATGCTTTCCTTTATTTGTGCTAGTTCAATTGTAAGATGAAGCAAATATTCCCATTTCTGTTCTAAATAATACTGAGACTAGGCAAATATAAGTTAACTATTTGTTTCAGGAAATACTTGTTCCTTGATAAGGTAACTTATGGAGACTGACTTTTGCTTATCAAGGCTTACTTCAAGATTCTCACCTCTTGGTGTTCACCAATCCACAACTATCATGTCATATGCCCTGACATTTCAGACCCTAAAACTCTAAAAATTTCCTCCTCTAATCTCCCCTTTCTGAAATAATGCTAAGAGTCTCTCAAAGAAGTATTCTCTCTCACTGCAGGGTAATCAACAAGTTTTTCTGAAAATCATTTTCTTGATTGGACACACCAGAACTTGAAGGGCATCAACCATGTATGTTCCATTTCCTGGGAAATCAAATGTTCCCAGAAATAATTACCATAGACTTTTGTTTTGATTTAACTGGTTATAACTGGCTCTAACTAAAATAAAAGGTGGGGGATTGGGTAATCAATCAAGATGTATCACTTGCTGATTTCCACATGGTAACTATAAAGGAAACAGGGTTTATTTTAGCAAGAGAGAAAGTGAGGAACAAATGGATACCTGATATGCAATTAAAACACGGACATCTTTTCCAGAATAATCAGAAAAAACTTCATTCAAAAGCTCATAGGATAAATTTTTGGAAAAAAAAATCTTAAATTTAGGACCCTAATCAGAAAAAGTACTGAAATACAAAGTTGGATATTCTTGGAAATGGAAGCAAAGATCTCACCCATCCCCAGCTCAAATATATATAGCCTAATTATAAAAGAGAAGATCAAAGACAACAAATGTGTAAATGTTCTGCATAAAAATAATAACTTCTCTGTGAAAGATAAATGCCTAGCAAACTAACAGACAAAAAACATTTGCCCCTTCTTCAGAGTTTAGACTGCAATATTTCTGAGAATTAGTATTTTTCTTTAGGAGAGTGCATTTATGTGTATGTGTGCAAACACACATTTGGTTGAAGAGGTCTACAATAAGAATTGAAAAAAAAAACTCCAATTGTCACCTGATATTCCCACAGTTCAGAATGATAGAGAGATTGGAATAGACCCTATCTTGGTGACTAAGGGTGTCAACAGAAATTACTGAATATCATATTAAAGCTCTCCCCTCTTTTTTTCCATAGTTCTCTCCCCAACAAATCATTCTGTCTCTCCCATCTCACATACAAATACATATTGGGGAATTAGTCCAGACTAAAATTCAAATCTATAATGTGGATAACTTCTCTCAATTGTTCAAAGATGGGTGGCAAATCTCATGGGGGAGATTAGGAGAGAGAATAAGGAATCCAGCAAGGTAGCCAGGGGATCAGATAGCTGAATGTCTTAGTTAAGTTTCAGTGGGCATAGAAAGTCATATTTATGACACAAATTTATTGAAAATTTGGAGAAATTATATGGACTTATATCATACGAAATGGAATGTATAAAGAAATTCAAATACACACATAAAACCTTTGGAAGTGGTATGGTGGAACCGATGTGTAGACCAATAAAGAGAAACGGTGGCTCGCTTCACATGTCCCGCTGAAAAGGCACAGGATGATATAGATATAGATGGTCGTGTTCAACTACTGCAGGAAAGTGAGCAGGGATATACGGTGGGGCTGAATGAGATGGAGAACTAAAAAAATAGTCCAAGATCAAAATGTTTGCTTCCTGTCAAGGGAAGAAAGGTCTGTGCAGGTGGGATGATGAAAGTAAGGCTGGGTAGAAATGTATGAATTGTTTGGTTTACATTCCATCATAATCATGTGTTGCAGAACGCCAAGCATTTCCCAAAAACACAGGTGATTTTGATAATGACTAACCCAATTCTATTCAGAAATGGTAAACTGTATTGCCAAATGATTGCTCTCATCAATGAGGTTTGATGGACCCTGTCTCCTCTTCTTCTTTGAAAAATCTATGCCATATTAAACTTCTCTTTTTCTGAATCCTCCTTCTCATTCATGTGCTTTAGGTACTATGCACTTGTTTTATGGGCTTTCTTAATATTAAGCATTACCCTGTTAAGAGCAAAACTGTGTACATTCTTTGAATCCCCTCTAGAAGTCAACACGGCCCCGAAGACAGTATTTTTGCTCAATGAATACCTATTGAATTAAATAAATTAAATAATAATTCTGAAGACATACTGAATATATTTAGACCAAATGTATTTAGAATACCTACAACACAGCTTAGACTTTTTTTCCATAAGAAAAATGTTGGCAGGATAGGTAACTTATGGTGACAATGGATAACATGATAACATAAACGTGTATTATCTCTAAATCCTCTTTTATAGCCATTGAATCTGAAAATAATAGACCTGTGTATGCTTGGGAAAATATGAGAAACTTGTCAATTTTTTAAAAATCTTTAAATTTCTTCAAATTCATATATTAACACATATTCAGTTATTTCACTGGGATAAACTTTATTAATTCAAGCCCACTGTCATTATTTCAATATACACTGAACTAGAAATAGGATTAGCAATTTTAATAATACATTTGCAGGAGAGATACTGGTTAAGAACTATGGTATCTTCCTCTCAAATAGTATATACAGAATCAAACTTCTTGTACCCAGTAAGTAGCTTTCCCCACCTTCGTAAGGTGACCTTAGCTGCTGTTTTTCACAATATTAAGAGCTGTATAGTGTCCTTAAAAATTCATTATAAAGAGAATATTAATCTTTTGGGGGAAATTCCACCACTGTATTTCTACAAAAAGATGCCACTTAAAGTGTTTTAAGCTTGCCCAGTGTTAAAATATTAATGTATTACTTGGCCCACTGTTTTTCCTACTGACTTTTGGTCTCATTTTTACTAACAAAGGTCCATTTGCTTTTTTCCCCCCAGCATAATTTTCCTCTTTGGCATGTTGCCCACTCAGGTCATTTGGAGCTTCTAAATAGAGACATGACAAAAGTAGGTGTAGAGGTGTGAACTGTATTTAATTAAATTCTGTTCAGGGCAAGTAAGTAGCAGGGTGATTAATTGCTGTTCACACACCGTTCAACTACTTTTGTCAAAAGACTCTACTGGGAAAAGGCTTGCTGCTAACTTGATAATTACCAGGGCTCTTTCATGTTTTTATTTTTTTATTTTTTTAAAGATTTTATTTATTTATTTGAGAGAGAGAGAATGAGATAGAGAGAGCATGAGGGGGGGAGGGTCAGAGGGAGAAGCAGGCTCCCCGCTGAGCAGGGAGCCCGATGTGGGACTCGATCCTGGGACTCCAGGATCATGACCTGAGCCGGAGGCAGTGGCTTAACCAACTGAGCCACCCAGGTGCCCCTCTTTCATGTTTTTAGAGAAACCTGGGCTAGAGTTCACCACCTTTAAATCTGAATATCCATCCCTCTCCCGACACACCAATTGTTATACTTAAAGTTTTGAAAAGGAGCTAGAGGAATTTCTCTCCATTTGAAAATAATAGTAACAATTTGTACACTATGAATAACCATGTACATCACAGTATCTAAGTGGATGTATTCACATCTGTTCTTTCTCTTAATATAAAAAAAGAGTATATTACCAAGGCATTTCATACATTTTTAGTTCCTATACATAAATAATACAAAGGGGAAAAGTAACAAGAAAAGATATGCATTTGTTTCCTATTGTAAAAAAATGTGCTTATAACTAAGTTCATTTTCTGCTATTAAGCATTTATCATGCACACATAATCAGTGCAGTTATCTATCAGGAATACTTATTAAACCAGAAAATGAATACTGAGAAATATCATAATTAAACACTATTTTAATTCACTTGTGAAAAAATAGAATGGAAGATGGTGGTATTGATGTTACAGTACTAATTGTATCTCTTATTACAATGCCGTAATCAGCTTTCAACAACATGCATGAATAATCCAGCACTAGATGTGAATTATAATTAATAACTTAAAAATATGTAAAGAATGAGATTCCACCAAACAGAAGTTGGACATCATTAGATGAAAAAAACATAAGAACAACCAATATAGAGCGGTTAGTAGTAATTGCGTTTCAACTGGGATGAAATGTCATAGTTCCTACACATCCACCCACACACACCCACCCACACACACACACAAATTTGCAATTATTATTTTCTGCAAATCAATCCAATATTAGGAAATTTGGCAGCAATGTGCATATAACTTAGGGAGTAGTATTTATTTTTCTTCATTTTCTTAATAATATCTAAGTCAAACAGACCAATTTAACAAGGTTGTTAAATAAGTGAAGTATTATTAAAGATGTAACCGATAGGTTTGGGAGGAATATTTTGTGTCTTAGCCTATTTTTTTTTTTTTGCATAAAGCCCTGGTTTGAGCTGGAATAACTGGCTCTTTTTTTCCCCCATTTCTTACTGCCTCTAATTTACTGTCTCTGAAGAGTTTATATGCACACATGTATCTCAAACAATATGAGATCAAGTGCATTTATATTCTTTGACCCAAGGACAGCAAACTTTTGTGGATTTAGTTTTTAATGGGTAGATTTTCAACATCCTATTTTTGCCAAGGAGTCTATAAATTAACATCATTGAGACTGTCAGCTTCCCTGACAAGATAACTTGAAAGCAAAATTGTGTGAAGTAGAGGAGTTTGAGTTCACCCCAGCCTCAGTAAATTGCACAAATAGCAGTTTAATCTGCAGGGTGTCCAAGCCAATAATAAGGGGAAGCTGAGTCAGGGTGTGGGCAGAGAGATCTTTTTGGTTTTTTCTTTTTTGTGTGTTGATTAGTTTTGAACTTTTTTAAGCTGCCACTTAAGATTCCAGTTTTCACTACCTTTTAACATCCTAGGTTTTCTTGGGCATAATTAGGATTATATTGTCAGATCAAAGTTTTAGGAAATATTTGCTACTAATGTTTTACATAAAATCAAAGCAGGTTTCATTTTTAAAAAGAGGATTAACATTCAAAAATAATACCAACTTGTGCACATTTCTCACCAAAGCTAATTATCCTCCCTGAAAATACTTGATGTATTAATGTTAAATGGGCTATTACTATAACTATATAGATATATGTCTAAATTTTACACAATAAATAAAACTGAATACTATGCAGTCAAGGGCAGAGACTCTGAAATCAAACAAACATGATATAAATTTCATATTCTGCAGTTTAATAAATGCATGGCCTTGGGTCATTAGTTTATACTCTCTGATGTGTAATATCCTCACTTTTTTTCAAAGATTTTATTTATTTACTTGAAAGAGAGAGAGAGAGCACAAGCAGAGGGAGACGCAGGCAGAGGGAGAGGGAGAAGCAAGCTCCCGCAGAGCAGGGAGCCCGATGTGGGGTTCGATCCCAGGACCCCAGGATCATGACCTGAGCCGAAGGCAGACGCTTAACCAACTGAGCCACCCAGGCGTCCCTGTAATATCCTCACTTTTAAAATGGAATAATGATACTTCTCTGATAATGTGGTTATGAGGATTTAAAGAATTAGGGCACTTGTAACAGAAAAATATATATATATATTTTTTTTTTAAAGAAAGAAGGCTACTGATTGTATGTTCTAAGGAAGTAATTGGAACACCATTGGAAATGTTTTCTTGTGGGTTTTTTTTGTTGTTGTTTTGTTTTTTTTTAGGAGGGAATGCACTATAATGGGTATTTATTTATTTATTTTAAAGATTTATTTATTTGAGAGAGAAAGCACGAGTAGGAGGGGCAGAAGGAGAGGGAGAGGGAATCTCAAGCAGACTCCTTGCCAAGTGCAGAGCCTGGCACCGGGCTCAGTCTCATAACCCTGAGGAGATCATGACCTGAGGCGAAACCAAGAGTCAGACACTTAACTGACTGAACCACCCAGGCATCCCCATAATGGTTATTTATGATAATGATCTAGATTATGAACACAGGTAACATTTTAGCTTGCTGTGATGTGATATTTGGAATTTGAAAAACAGGGCAACTGGAGTGAAGGATTCTGGAAGTAACACAAATGAGATAATGAGAGGGGTCTGGATAAAAAAAAAACAACAAAAAGTTAAGTTAAATAAAGATTAAATTCCGGGGTGCCTGGGTAGCTCAATTGGTTAAGCGTCTGCCTTCAGCTCAGGTCATGATCCCAGGATCCTGGGATAGAGCCCCACGTCAGGCTACCTGCTCAGCGGGAAGCCTGTTTTTCCCTCTGCCTGCCACTGCCCCTGCTTGTGCTCTCTCTCTCTCTGACAAATAAATAAAATCTTAAAAAAAAAAAAAAAAGATTAAATCCCAACAACAGTGTAGGCCAAAGTGAATTATTTCCAGTAATAAATTCCAATAGCAGATGACTGAAGGACATTAAGCTGAATGGATGTAAGGCTGAATATTAAGCTATTTTCTGCCCTGTGTTGTTATAATCATGCCTTGTTACTTACAGTCCTTCAGTAAAATTTTTTGTCTACTTGAATGTATTATAATGCTGCGAGGACTAAAAGATAAAGACAACAGAGTAGGAAGAGAGGATAATCAGTGACAAAATGCTAAATTGGATCAATAATTCAGCAGGAGCAGGAATTTCAAAAGAGGTACTTAGGAAAACCAGGAGGATATGAGATTCATGTGCTCACCTATCTTCCCATTCTTCCATTTTGGATTCCTTAGAAATAGTTGTAAAGTTGCTTATCTTCTCACAGAATAGGTGACTTAGTAAATTGCTGAAGATATTAAATAAGAGTTGAAAGAGGACCCAGTCGTGCCTTCAGCAGCCTCCATTTTGACTTGAGTCTGTACTTTCTAACCAATTAAGTTCTTTCCAGCTTATTTTTCAACTCAGGCAAAAGACCTAGTGGGCAAAGCATCCTGTGATGGGGATGGAAACTACCCCTCAAGCATTCCAACTGCCCTGATGCCTGCAAGACCTCACATGATTGACCCCAAGACAATGTTTCACTTGACCTTTTCTGCCCACCTACACATATCCATCCATCAATCTTTGTCCCATATTTTCCTTATATAAACCTAGAAGTACTTTCAGCACTTTGGAGACAGTCTGAGACATTAGTCCGCTGTTTTCCTGGTGTTGGCCTCACTGAAATAAATTTCTGTTTCACCACCACTTGTCTCTCTGCTTTTGGATTTTGTCAGTGGTGAGTGGCCGAACCTGGCCTGTTTGGGAACCCCGTGGCCATGCGCTCTTGCATCCCTGTGCTCTGGTTACAGTGTGTAATTCTAGAAGCCTGGAAGCCTAGGGATCCTTAGGTTATACATATAAAATAGATCTCTCTCTTATAATAGAAGCCAGAGAAATTCCAAGAGTGGAATTGTCATGTGTTGCTTTTCTTCACTGAACTCCTTCAAAACCTACACAGCATTGAATAATTATTTCTTAAAAGAATCCCCACGTTTGCACATAAAAGGCCTTACAAATATTAGTTCTTTTGCTTTCTGATATTGATGGTCTATCAATACATTCTAAAAGGCCTTATTCACTGTGAATCTTACTTTTCATTGATTATATTATAAAATTGAAAACAAGTGAAAGAAAAGAGAAAATTTCCAAAGATTAAATTTACAAAATTTTGCAAGGAAAGGACATTGGTGGAGTTATTTATATTAGTCATAATTGTGTTCCAGCAAACTGGTCCCATTGGGAACAGTGTGGAATTTGTACTGCATTGTGATAAAATAACACAGAAAAACATTTGAGGCATGAGAAGTCAATGCTGGTTCTCAGACTATTTTGTTTAAGATTCTCTTTGTATTAGATACAGATATTGTGAAAATGAATTAAGGAGACCTCATTTAAAGTGGAATTGGGTACAGTCACATGTATACCACTTATAGCCTGCATGACCAGCAGGAAAAAGGAAGATAGTTCTTATCTTCACAAGAGAGAACACTTCTCACATAGGAATTTTATCTTCTGCTTTAAAAAAAAAAACAAGGAAGATCTCTCTTTGCCACAACTCACCAATAACTGCCTGCAGCTAATGAGAAGCATCTGCAACCTCAAACTCTTCCTCTTTTCCAATGAACTTTTGTTCAAAAAAACACTCCTCAATTTCCTCCTAAAATCTAATAAAAGTTGATCTTCCCTTTCTCTTCAGACTTGCCTATGGTTTGCTGTAATTTGCTTGTCCCAAATTGCAATTCCTCTGATATTCCCAAATAACTCATTTTGCTAATAACTTGCTATTTTATTTTTAAGGTTGACAATATGAATTAGACTGTACTTCAAATGTTTTATTTCAGTAAAGGTTTGAAAAATTTGAGCTTACTTATAAAAAATGAGAGACCTTAAATTTAACAGCCTACAAGAAGACAGCAGATTATTTTTTAAAGTAGCAATAAGTAATGACATTACATTAAGACACTCAGTGAATTAGTATCAACATTTATTAATAAAACTCATTTTAGAAAAATATGATAGTATTTGACTTATATGTCTAGCATGTACATTTCTTATAAGTAAATGTTTTTCCTTTTCTGTTTTTTCCATTGGGATTTTCCTTCCTTCTTCTCCTGAATCCCTTGTCAAGAATCATTGACAGCATTCCTACCTTAGTCACCTCTTTACCTCTCTTCTACAGGCTTTTTAGAATTAGCTACCTCAAAATCTAAATCCTATTTCTTGAACTCAAATGTCTTAAATTCTCCCTCTGTGAAGAGAAAATGCAATTTAGGATTAATCTGGTCTGTTTATGATAAATCAATCTGAATTTTAATTTGGTTGCTCATTTATCTCAAAATATATCATGTATACATACATATATATATATTTCCCCCCCCCCAAAGGATGGGGAGAAAGGAAAGATGAAGGGCATAGGAATATTTCTTTCCAGGAGAAATAAATAGAAACCAGGAACCCTTAGAATTGATGATATGTTTAGGAACTGAGATAGTATTTAGCAAACCAGCTCTATTTTCCATTACATTGTATTTGAGCTGGGAGATGAGAGCAGTGTACTGGTGCAGGCTTTAAGGGGGTGCATTGTCTGTAAAGAATTTAAAAACAGTAAGTAATGCAATGTAGGTTATACATGACAATACCAAAAAATGTGGCGGTTGGTGAATCTCTCTCATCCAAATATGACCCCCCTCCTTTGGCATGCCATTGATTCTAGGAATATATCTGATAAGAATTTTAAATAGCTTGGAACCAAGACATGACTTTGAATCTTTCTAGAAGGAAGTAGTCTTAGGTCTTTATAGCTTTGTGCCCCCTCCCTCTCAGAGCTTCTGCCCCAGCCATAAGATCCTTCACCTGAGTTATGGAACTGGAAAGATCCCTGCACTGAGTATCCCAAAAGCAGAAAAGTGTAAGAAGGGAAATATTTTTCAACTGGTTCTCTGACTAAATTTTGCCTTTTAAAAATTAGGATTCATGGTGGTAATAATTTTACTAGTATCATACTTCCTTTTGCTTCATTGTGGATTAAACATTTTGGTTTTGTAGAGTGGGGCAGGGTGACTACAATACTGAACATACATTGTTTCCATGGTGAAATGCAATCTGAGTCCCAAAACATGATTTACAAAGGAATCCTTGGAACTCAACATTTTTATACATTGGAGACTGCTTGAAACAGAGAAACAAATAACTTTTATAGGCCACATATCTGGGTCTTTCAAGTTTAAATTAATATCAAAGATGATTTTTTTTTATATTCCATGATCTCCTCAGGATTATGAGGCTGAGCCCGGTGCCAGGCTCTGCGCTGGGCAAGGAGTCTGCTTGAGATTCCCTCTCCCTCTCCTTCTGCCGCTCCTGCTTGTGCTTTCTCTCTCAAATAAATAAATCTTTAAAATAAATAAATACCCATTATAGTGCATTCCCTCCTAAAAAAAAAAAAAAAAAAAAAAAAAACACAAGAAAACATTTCCAATGGTGTTCTAATCACTTCCTTAGAACATTAGGCTGTCAAAAAATAAATTTCCATTATATAAGCCACCCATTGTACAATACGTTGTAATGGCATTCCTGGCAAAATGGTATAGTACCCAATAAATATTTGTTCATTTATTTTTTCATTCATTCATTTAACACATACTAATAAGCAACTAACATATGGCAGTCACCATGTTAGTCTCTGGGATCTAAGAATGAATAAGAATGAAGCTTATTGGCCTGAGAACAACAAGGAGACAGTATTGACTGGAGAAAGCTAATGAGGTGCGAAGTGGAAGAAGATGAGAACAATGAAATGGCCAAGGCCCTGTCCAACACTTGTGGGTGGTAGACATAAAAAGAGGGTATGCACAGAAATAAAAGAATAAGGAGTCCACTGTAATCAGAGGTAACAGTAGGCAAATGTGTAAATAGTGTCTGAATTAAAATCATCTAAAAACATGTATAATCTTTTATATACATATAGTTGAAAGGGGAAAAAGCTAATTGTTCTGATAATCAGATCATAATATAAAGGTTTCTTTTTATCCATAATCTATTTATTTCTGATAAAGTTGCATGTAAAATTTAATACATCATTCAGTTCAATTGCTTATGTCCACAAAATTTTCTCTAAAGGACTATGAATGGCAAAGTTGCCCTGCTTTTATTATTCCATGTGAAGCATGCTCAAAGAAAAATGCTTGAAACATGATTTTGTAAATTTCAAAACTAAAAAAAAACTTTTAAGTTCATTTCCATCATTCTGATTGAACACCAAAATTCTTTCTTCCTTTCTTTCCTTTTTTTATTATTTTTTTATTTTTTATTTTTTAGAGAAGGGGAGAGAGAGAGAGCACATACATGGTGGGGAGGGGCAGAGGGAGAGGGTATTTTAAGCAGGCTCCACACCCAGTGCAGAGCCTGATGTAGGGCTCCATCTCACAATCCTGAGATTACAACCTGAGCCGAAATCGAGTTGGATGATTTAACTGATGAGCTACCCAGGCACCCCCCGAGTACCAGAATTCTTATACCTGGGGAGGTTGGTTGTAGTTAGGGTGTGGGGTTATGAAAATATTTTCAGGAGACAAAAAATGGCAGTCATTGTTTTTATTCCCTTGAAGATCTAATTCTTACCCATTCCTGATCACTTGTTTTATCATGATCTTTCACATTCATTCCTCTTGGATATTTTAGTGATCCAATCTCAAAAGGCCTAAATTTAGGACTGTTAGCAGGGGATATAAGCAATGAATCTAAGGTGAAGAGGCTTTTTGATTAATAAAGAGATTCTTACTCTATTAGCTATAAAGGAAAAGGACAAAAATTTGCTCATTCAAAACCTCTCCTTACATGCAACCAAATGGGTCAGGAAACTGGTTATATTCTTAAGTTTCCTGATGTTATTATAACTCAAACTGATTTTGAATCTTGTATTAAGTGAAAAAAAGATCAGCTTCTTAATTTATGTGCAAAATGACTCATTGCAATTAGGTAAACTGTGTTTGCAGCTTTGGGGAGGGACTGAACACTAACTCAAGGTTAACAGGGCATGGGTTCCTAGCATCCTGTTTGATCCTGTACAATTCACTTAATTTTTCTGAGACTACCTGCCTAACCAGTATAACAAGGGGTTTGAATGTAATTATTCATAGGACTTCTACCACCTCTACCATTCTATCTTTTCAACTGGGATATCATAACAAGACAGTTAAACATCCTGCTTGAAAACATTCATTCCCCTAACCTTGTGAATAGTTGAGTGAAACATCAATTTCCAGAACGCTGGAAATTCTGTGGTTAAAAGAATTTCCCTAATAGAACAGACAAAAATAAGCTATAAAATTATAAAACACTTATTTGTGAAAATATAGATATCTGAATCCATTTAGTTGCAAGTATTTGAAAATCTAACTCAAACTGATTTGGCCAAAAAGAAAAGGGGGTTAGGGGGTTGGAGATTTAATTGGCTTGTGTACTCCCACAGCCCAAGAGTAGATAAAGTCTCATGCTAATCTTTTATCCAACAACTGATATATCCAAGACTTAGTGTCACTTTCTTCATGTTTTAACTTTGTTAACATTCCCCCCAAAATTCCTCTTTGAGTTTCATGTTGTTTGTCAGAAACTTGTAGAACTTTCTGCCATGGTCTGAATGTTTGTGCCCCACCCCCAATTTGTGTGTTGAAATCCTAACCCCTAAAGAGGTGATTATAGTACATAGGGACTTTGGGGGAATTAGGTCATGAGAGTGGAACCCTCATGAATAGGATTAGTGCTCTTGTAAAAGAAATCCCACAGAGCTCCCTAGTTCTTTCTATTATATGAAGATAAAATGGTCTACAACCCAGAAGAGGGCCATCACACAACCATATTCTTGGAGCTCCTGCCCCTAGAACTGTACAAATAAAATTCCGCTATTTATAAGCTATTCAGTCTCTGGTATTTTGTGATAGGGGCCTGAATGGACTGAAACTGTCCCATCCTACAGGGAAGAAGTTCACAATCCTTATACCTCAAACATACACACACAATCACAAATGTGCCTACACAGAATTAAGTTCCACTGATTCTGATTGGCAGGACTCAGCTAATGTTTCTACCTCTGAATGGACTATGGTGCCTAGGAGGATTGGCAATGTGGGTAACTTTTGGAAAAGGAAAGGAGGATATGGATGCCAGGAAGACAACAAATATATGCCCCACTACAGCATCTACAGACCTTTAATTTTTTTCCAAGTTCAATTTTGCAGAAATTAGAATAGGCAGAATCATAGCAAGGAATATAAATTTAAGGTCTGGAGAATGTGGAAGCAGGTACAAAGGTAATTTATGCTGCCATTTGTATATTTTGCCACTGAGGAACTTTGAAACAGTACAGAGGCCAAATGGAGTTTTGCAGTTAGGTGACATCAGTGTTTTCTACAAAATACTGAGTTATATTCAGGTTTATTAGAATAGTGGATGACAGGAAATCAAAAATAATTTACAGTCATTTTGAGACTAGTGTTTTGTTTTGTTTTTTTTAATTAACTGCTTTGCCTTGAAAATTAACCAGGAAATTAGTGTCATATTATAAAATAGGTGATTATGGTCTTGTGGTTCCTCTTCCCTTTATGAAAGAAATTCTGATGTCTTTTTTTTTTTAAATTAAACAATTTATTTCTGATTCATGATTTCTGATTCATGAAAATATACCCCTGTTCTGCTATCCAATAAACTATTTCAAGTATTTTCCTTCTACTTCCACTTTTTAAATGCAATATTTTGCTTTATTATTTGAATTAGATTTTATATGACCCTTCACTATGGTATGCATACAATGGCACCCAAATTCAGTCATAAAAAATCCTGACTGATACCTGCTATTTTAAAGGTCTTCTCTTACATCACAGTAATAATAAATTATTATTTCAGTATTTTTCAAATTCCTTAGGAAAATTAGTAGGGATATATTGTTTATGATGATCGAAGTTATAGCAAAAAATAAAGTAAATCAGATTTTCTGGACTTGCAGTTATTGGATCCTAATGGTATAATTTCATTTATCTAGATGTAATGAAATGTATAGGAAGCAAAATTATGATGTTAAAATGGCAGGATTCTGTACTGGTCTCATAACTCTCATAGTGAAATCAACTCATAAATATTACAAATTTTTACATTCAGACATTCATTTCAGCTTTGATCTGATTTAATCTCTTCCAATTATTTTAAGGATTATATTGTACCTACTTTGAAAAATGGGAAATGAATCTGACCTGACCTGATAATCATCATATTATTAATCCATTGCCAACATATAGAGCAATTAAAATAATGTAATAGCTTCTTGTTTGCTACCCACCTGCTTTGTAAGGTTTTAACATGAGTCCGATATTTACTACCTAATTGGGTCAAAATGTTACTTGAATTTTAAGTTACACCTTAGTTACAT
Organism: Mirounga angustirostris; assembly: GCF_029215605.1. Taxonomy (NCBI): domain Eukaryota; kingdom Metazoa; phylum Chordata; class Mammalia; order Carnivora; family Phocidae; genus Mirounga; species Mirounga angustirostris. Next base: position 109,294,527 of record NW_026991711.1, on the reverse strand, counting down.
TCAAATGCAGATTAAAATACTAGACATGTTAAATTTTAAAACTAATGTTCTGAGTTTAGCATGAAAAGCAATAAATTAATTGTTTTCAATAGTAACATTTCTTCTGTCAGCACTCACTTCCCACCCTTCTGATATTAGAATCTAGATTTTGAGGAACTTTCCTACCCTTACTTATTTTTCTTTATTTAACGTTTTTGACCCTATTCTTACTTCCAAAGGAAGGCATAACAGATCAGACCCAATGAAATGCAAAGGAATATTTCATAGGACTTTAATGAAACAAAGCTTTTTATTTTTTTTAATTTTTTTTTCAAAGCTTCTTTTTTATATTTCCCTTTCCTTCCAGTTAGAGTGGCCTAAAAATAGAAGGTGTCAAGCTAATATATTCATTTGATACCAAAAAGGAGAGAGGGACTTGATATTGCAAGTGGACCACCCCATGAAAACCAAGAACAAAGCAAACATCAGAAAATGCTGTGGGAAGACAGAGAAACTAGTTCTTTGTAACATTATATTCACTGTAGTACCAAACCTTCCCTAAAATAAATTCTACTGAAGGTATGTTCAATCAAATGGGGCAATAAAATCGCTTTTCAGAAACCTACTAACTAGAGTTCAATATTTGTTTCCAGTTCTATTTTCTCATTTGAGATACATTTACATAAGTATATTGCATAAATATTAAGTGTACTGTTCCATAAGTTTTAATACCTACATATTCCCATGTAGTACATCCCCATTAAGATACATTTTTCTTACAAAAGTAAAATCATGCTGCTTTCCAGAAAGTCCCGAATAAGCCAACCTACTTTCAAGGTTTTTCATAGGATAGATTAGTTTTACCAGTTATAAAATTTCATATAAATGAAAACAGGCAGTATGAACTTTTTTGTGTCTTTTTGCTGTCAAAAGAGTGCTTATGAGATTCATTCATGTTGTTGCATGTATTAGTGGTTGTTAATTTTTTACTGCTAAGTAGTATTCTGTTTTAGGAATATGCCATTTGTTTTCCATTCTCCTACTGATGAACATTTGGGTTGTTTCCAGTTTTTGACAATTCTGAATAAAACCACTATGAGCATTTATGTACAAGTTGTTGAGTGAGCATAAGTTGTGTAACTGTTTTCTATGTGTTACCCTTGTTCTTTTGTTTTGTTTTGTTTTGTTTTTCACTCTTTTTCTGCCTTCTCTGGTTTTAACATTTTGTATAATTCCATTTCCTCTTTTACCTTAAAATGTTAATTATACTTTTTTTTAAAAAAATTAGTGATTGTCATAGAGTTTGCAACATATATTTACAACTAATCTAAATTCCCTTTGAAATAATTCTATTCTTCATGAATAGTGTCCTTATCTCGTAATGAGTATTCCCAATTCCTCCTTCTATCCCTTATAATATTGTTGACATTTATCTCACTTACTCATAAACTACTCCTGATATATTGTTGTTATTGTTATTTTGAATAAATTAACTGGTAGATCAAGTAAGAATAAGAAAAATGAATAAAATTATTTTACTATTTCTTCTTGAAAGCTCTGCCTTTATGTAGTTGTGAATTTCTCTATTTCATTTTCCTTCTCTCTGAAGAACTTTTCATATTTCTTAGAAGTCAGGTCTATTGGCAACAAATTCCCTCAATTTTTGTTATTGAGAGCTTTTATTTTTTCCTTCACTTTTGAAGGCTAATTTCACTGGGTACAAATTTCTAGGTTAGTGGATTTTTTTTTCTTCCAATATTTTAAAGATTTCACTCCACTCTCTTCTTGCTTAACTGGTTTCTGAGAAGTCAAATATAGTTCTTATCTTTGTTCTTCTGTAAGATCCCCACCCCCCCACCCCCAACCCCCAGCTTCTTTCAGGATTTTTCTCTCATCTGATTTTCTGCCATTTGAAGATGATATGCCTATGTGAATTTTTGGTGGTGGTGTTCCCATTTATCCTGCTGGATGATCTCTGAGCTTTCTGGATCTATCATTAATTGGGGGTATTAACATTAATTTACATTTATAATTAACATTAATTTACATAAAAATTAATTTCGTGAAATTCTCAGTCATTATTTCAAATATTTCTTCTGTTCCTTTATCTCTTTCTTCTACTGGTATTCCTATAACAATAGGAATTTCTTGAGATGCTTTGTAATTTTTTCTTGATGGCTGGACTGATAAAACAATAAGAATGCCAGTAGAAGAAAGAGATAATGGGATGTTATATACCCATGTTACACCTTTTATAGTTATCTACAGTCTTTGGATACTCTATAATTTTCAGCTTTTGTTTTCCTTGTTTTTTGGTTACTGAGGATTCAATCTATATATCCTCTAGTTCAGAGATTCTCTCTTCAGCTGTGTCCAACCTATTAATAAGTCCATGAAAGGAATTCTTCATCTGTTACATGTTTTATATCACTAGCATTTCTTTTTGATTCTTCTATGATTCCCATCTCTCTACTTACATTGTCCATCTGTCCTTGCATGCTATCTACTTTATCCATTAGAGCCTTTAATTACAGTTATTTTAAATTTCGGGTCTAATAATTCCAACATCCCTGCTATGTCTGTTTCTGATACTTGCTCTGTCTCTTCAACTTTTTATTTGTTCCCCTTTTGAGATGCTTTGTAATTTTTTCTTGATGGCTGGACATGATATACTGGGTAAAAGAAACTACTGTAAATAGGCCTTTATTGTATACACCTGTTACCACACATATGTCATATAGTGGTAAAGTATAAAAGAAGGGGAAGCATTCTATAGTCCTATGATTTAGGTCATATCTTTTAGTAAGCCTATGCCTCTGGACTGCAAACTTCACAATTGTTATTCAGTTTTTTCTCGCCATTTAGGTGGGACAAGATGGCTAGAGTGGGCTGGAATTGGTATTTCCTTTCTCCCACATGGCAGGCTAAAGCCAGCTGGAGTTGGGTATTTCTCTTCCAGGGTCCGTTAGGCTCTGATAATACCCACAGAAGATTAGGCTCTAATTATAACTAGTTTCCCTTGAGGGCAGGCCCTGTTAGGAGGAACAGAGAGCTCTGGCATATTCCAAAATGGTTCCTTTTTTTCCTTCCTCTGCCAAAAGCTTGAGGAAAATTTTTTCCCAATACTTACAATGGGAACTATGGGAAATATTTACTACGGCAAGCTCCTGGAGGAAAATCTCACAATACTAGGGGATCTCCCTTATGACTGGGTACGTCTGGAATTTTTAACCTCAGTCTTGTCCACACTGAGCTTCCAGCAATTCATCACGTTTCAGGTTCTCCTGTCACATCCCTGGTTCCTATAGCAGTTTCCGCTCCTGAGTCTCTGCTCAGGGAAGCTACAACACCCTGTATTCACCTGTCTCTCCCATCTCGGGAGTCATAGTTTGCCCTATGTCCTCCCCTCTCTTGTGGATATAATGACAATTGTTGATTTTCAGTCTGTTCAGATTTTTGCTTATTGTTAGGACAGAATGGAGACTTCCAAACTCCTTACATGCAGAACCAGAAACCAGAAGTCTAAATAATCTCTCCTGTTTTTAATTAACCCTTTGAGTGTGCTCTTTCAAGAGGTACCAGTATCCTAACTGAAACAAATGTAATATAAAAATGCTAGTTTGATTTCTTATTCAGAAGTAATTTTATTTAAAGCTGAAAGATCACTCATGAGATATAATTATGAAATAACTCTATTTTTGTTTTCCATTGTTCTTTGCAATGTACTCTGAAGAGCCAGTTCTCCTTTTGTAGAGAATGAAAAACTTGGGTGGGCTCCATGACTTTTATGGCTAATCTAAGATTTAAAAATACAATCCTATGTAAAGTTGCAAAACAGTCTTAATTCAGCAGTTAAAATGGGAAGCTCTGTTACTTCAAATCTTCAAATTTAATTTAACATTGAGGACATGTCAGTTTCCTCCCACGTTTATTCCTGCTGTACATGAGAAGTCCAGAGTCTAGAGGCAGGGTTGGTTAGCTATGTCCTCTTTATCTTTCTACATTAATATCTGGCCTTTCTGTACTTGGAAGAAAAAGAGATAAAGGAAGAAATAGTCATATGAATATGTCTAATTTTCTGATACTATCATGACTTAGTTTATACTTTCTTTGGACATTTCAGATATTTAAAATTTAATCCCACTTTTGTGGGTTGTTTCAAATTTTCTTCTAAGACTCCTACCGGTATTTCAGGGGATCTCTTCCCTTGATGAGGGTGGAGGGTGATATTGTCTATTAACTTATTTAAATGGCCCTCCTTTGATGAAGATTTGGACCATGGAAATCACTCACACAGTCTTGCAGTTTACTGGTTTTTGGAGTTTAATACCTTTTTTTTTTAAGATTTTATTTATTTGAGAGAGAGAGAATGAGTGAGAGAGAGAGAGAGCACAAGTACTGAGAAGGGAGCCTGACGTGGGGCTCGATCCCAGGACCCTGGAATCATGACTTGAACGGAAGGCAAACGCTTAACTGCTTAACCTACTGAGCCACCCAGGTGCCCCTGGAGTTTAATACTTTCAAAATTATGTCTTTTCTGCAGCCATTCTTCATTCAATCTCTTGTCCTATAGATTTTGATCTAAATCAAATCCTGTCCTCTGGGATCCCCAAACTCTACCCAAACTCCACAGGATACACATTAAGGTCTCAGAAGATATTTGTTTGTTTTGTTTTTAGATTTATCTTTCCTGAGCTAATCGTGAAAATCAGCAATTTCATACTCTTTGCTCTTGAGGAAGATGACATTCACAGAATAGCTCTCCAATAAATAATTTTAAAGATCCTTTCCTGACCCAGTTTGCTACTTCTTATCCCTCTGCATTATTGGTTTTGATGGATGCTTTAGCAATTGGGGATAATTTCTTTAAAATTTGCATCGTAGTATAACATGTCACTTTGGAATACAGTATCTATTTTCTTCTTGGTCTCTCCATAGAAACTTCCATTCCACATACTGTTACAGTTCCATCTTTCTTCCTGTCATTGCCATAGTAAGCCTTACCTTTCCTGTGTGTGTGTGTTGCTGTTGGTGGGGTGGTAAATCGATTAATTCCTTATATGTGTAAAGGAAATGGAGTGTACTTTCTATGGGTTTATTTCACTTTCCTCAAATTGGAAGTATTCTTGCAAAATACTGGGATGTTTGCTCACATTTTATTCAAAACATTTCCCAGCTGATTTGGGGTACATTTAAGTCTCCTGTTTACCTCCTTTCAAGTCTCCCTCAAAACATAATGGCATATGAGGAAGAAAGGTAAAGAGAGAAAAGAGACATTTTCCTTTTCTTCTTCTTCTAATCAGACAATGCTTTTAGTCTTTTCCAGGGTTTTTCATCATAAGAGTTTTTGATATTTTCAATCTAAATTATATATTAGTGTTTTTAATTTTTCTTTTCAATGCAATTACATTAATAGAATTCCCTTATCTGGCTTATCTACTTGTGACACAATTACCAACCTGGGGCAGTTTTAGAAGTCTGTCTTGTTCCACAGAGAAGCAAAACCTTTCGTTTTTGGTCTGCCACAGCAGGAATAGCACTTAGAACAAAAGCAAAGAGCACTATTCCATTATCAACATCTGATGTTTATTTGACATAGTATGTGAGCCTTCCTTCTTATACTTGACTTTGATAAAAGAGTTTTGTTTTATTGTCTACATAAACTTCTCCCACTGTTCTCTTGGGCTATAATTGGAATCCTAAATTATACAGCACAGGTTTTTAGGCCTGCAATGTAATAATAAATTTAAAATATATATATATGTAACTAAATATTTCTTGTGTAATTTAAATAATAGATCCTGGAAAGACTGATATTTCTTCAAGTTTAGGCTAGAAAAAAATACAAGGTGTTCTTATTCCCAGACAAGTATTCTTTTCATCACAAATTTTGATTGCCTCATATATTTACACCGACTTCTCTGTGTCCACCCTCTTGACTGGCCTAGATTTTTTTTTTTTTTTCGCATTTAAATATATTCTCAGACTAGGCTTCATGGCCTGGCTTTACTGATGCTGGTCTCAGATCATGTGCTTAAGTACCATACTCTTTCTTGTTCATTAAAGTTTGCTCTAAAACCACCTTCACTGCACTTACCCCCAGAATTCGTTAGTGACCCCTTATGCACAATTTCTGTCTCTCCATCAATCAGTGTATAGCTCAGATTGTAGTATTTTGTTTAGGTGACTTATCCTCTCTCACTGCTCTATCTATCTACTGATATTCTAGATACTAGTTCTCAATCTACTTGACCCCATCTGTCACTTTGTCACACTTCGTTGACTGTGCAGTAGACTAATCACAAGCGATTTTGTCAACTGATAGACTATGTTAATGACCTGTGCACAAGGATAGGGTTGCCAGGTAAAATACAGAATGCTCAGTTCAATTTGCTTTTCAGATAAATATACTAAAAATAATTTATTGCTTATCTGGAATTCAAATATGACTGGGCATCCTGTACTTTTATTTGCTAAACCTGGCAGTCCTACACAGACAGTACTCTTTATTAAGAATTTTTATCTCAGGGGTGCCTGGGTGGCTCAGTCGGTTAAGCGTCTGCCTTCAGCTCAGGTCATGATCCCAGGGTCCTGGGATTGAGTCCCGAGTTGGGTTCCCTGCTCCGCGGGAAGCCTGCTTCTCCCTCTCCCTCTGCCTGCCGCTCCACCTGCTTGTGCGCTCTCTCTCTCTCTGTCAAATAAATAAATAAAATCTTTAAAAAAAAAAAGAATTTTTATCTCAATATAATCACATTAATTTTCCTTCATTCTTCCTTAAATTTTGTTATGCCAATACTGTGTTCTTCTATTAGATTTAGTTCCTATGAATTTTCCCCATTCTGTTTATGTGTTTACTACTGCTTAGATAACTTGATAGTCTAAGGCTCTAGGAAAAAAAAAAATAACTACTGATCTGATAGAATTAATTTACTAAGCACTCTCCTATTTGTTTATGGCCTACCAGAGAATTAATTACTTAAGCCCTAAATATCTTATTATCCTGTGTTCAAACATCCCAGTATAATTTATGGTCCCAACAGAAAACAGAACAATCAAATCATTACATGAAGGTAATTTTAATAAAAAGATTTTTTTATGGAGATGCAGACAGGGTTAAGAGAACCAAGAAGAATGAAAAGTCCCCAGAGACCAGCAATAACTAACATTAGTTAGCAATAACTAACATTTGTAACCCTCCCATGCCTGAAAAGGATGGGATAGCCAGAATCCAGTGAAAAATGTAGCCTTGGAAAAGAAGCCCTTGAAAGGAGCAGTGCTCATAGTTGGTGATCTGCCCATAGTGGGAAGAGCACTTAGAACAAAAGCGAAGTATTGCTCAAACTCTGGCTTAGCAGCAAGAGAATTGAGAGAACAATTACTCTATCTCCCTTTCCTGATCTCAGGACAAGTGTGTCTCCTATTATCCAGTCCCATCTGTAGCCACAGGACCAAGGAGCCCAAATGATAAAATTCATGGAGGTCAGTGCAAAGCGGGTAGAAAATGAATCTCAGTAATAACTGGCTCAAAAAAATCAAAGATTTTTAAAATTTAAATACTTAAATCTATCCATAAAAAACATAGAAAGACCTTTTTAAAAATATTAAGCATCTAATTCTAGATGTGAAATGAATAATGTTACTTTTCATTGAATAGTGAGATCTTTAAACATTTAATTAAGATCTTTTCCACAAGTATGGGTGCCTGGGTGGCTCAGTCAGTTAAGTGTCTGCCTTCGGCTCAGGTCATGATCCCAGGGTCCTGGGATCGAGCCCCACATTGGGCTCCCTGCTCAGCGGGGAGTCTGCTTCTTCCTCTACCCCTGCCCCCCATTTGTCCTCGCTTGTGCACGCTCTCTTTCTCTCTCACAAAAATAAAATCTTTAAAAAAAAAAAAAATCTTTCCACAAGTAGATTTTTGTTCATAAATGCAGAATTTATGGCTGGGTATCTCACTATCTTTGAAAAGATGTTTTGACTGATAATTAATGTTCTCTGAGGGAGGTACAGAAATTAACAACTTCAGATATTGTTTGTGGAAGTGTAATTTCATTTGATCTTTGTGAAAATCAATTTGGCACATTGTATCAAAACTTTTAATGTGTCTAGACCTAAATTCTAAAGTCAATGTGCAAAACTTTATTCTAAGAAAATTACCAGAAAAGGGTATATGGTGCACATAGACATAAACATGTACACATGAGAATATGCATTCATGGTTACAAAACTTCAAAGCATGTTAAATATATTAATAGATTATTTAAATAAATAAACTATGGTACATCCATAAAATACTATTCTGTCAAATTGTTTTCATTTTACCATGGATGTGCACTATACATTTTCCACTTAAAAAATTATAAGGTAGGTGGAGGGTATGATTCCACTTAAACTTTGTCTTTTCCTGAATGTCACATAAATGGAATTACAGAGTACAGAGCCTTTTGTGTTTGTTTGCTTTTTTTCACTTAGCATGCTTCAAAATTAATTTATGTTTTTGCATGTATAAGTAGTTTATTCTCTTTTATTGTTGAATAACTCATTATATGGCTGTATCACAATTTTTTTTTCAATATTAGACACTTAGGTTGTTTCCAGCTTGAAGGTATTATACATAAAGCTGCTCTTAACAGTCACATATAGATTTTTGTTTTAGACAAAAGTTTCATTTCTCTTGGGTGAATACCTAGGAGTAGAATGTCAAATTATATGGTAAATATATATTTAATTTTATTTTAAAAACTGCAAAATTTTTTTCCAAGCAGTTGTACCATTTTGTATTCCCATCAGAATGTACGAGACTAAGAGTTTATCTCTGCATGTTTTACAAAGAGCATTGATTATATTTATCATTATCAGATAAGACAATAATACGATTTCTACTTAGATGATAAAATTGGAGGGGGGCCTTTGAGGACTCAAGTTGAGAGTAAATATATTAAAACCATTAGCAACATGTGCTGTCTTAATATGCTAAAATAAGATAATAAATCAACAAAGACAACATCAGGACAATTTTTACATCTTTAATAATTATTGTATTAATGATTTCTATTCACCAATTCTTAACAGTTTATTTATGATACTGAACCCAGTACTATATTAAGGAGACACTTAGAAATATATCTCATTATAGATAATAAGCATTATACAAAGCTTTTCTCCTGGATCTGGTTCTTCACTCAGGGTTGAATGCCTTTCTGATTGTAGGACTAACTCCTCAGTTGTTTTTAGTCTTCCTAGTACTCTTTCAGTACCAGAGAGCACTTCTAAAATTCAAGAATATTTTTTTTTTCTTTCCTAAACTTTAATCTTTAGTTTTATTGCTATCTGCTTTATCTCCATTTTCTATTTCAAATTCTATTTTTTCATTTGTTAATCTGTCCCCACAGAAATGACTCAAAATGCTCACACACTGAAAACAGAATTTGTGTACTAGGATACTATGTGCTGAAATTTGCAGTTAAATATTGTTCTACTTTCCCATGACTTACCAGGATACATTTCAGCTTCAAAGAGGAAAGAAGGATGTAAATTGTGCAGGGCTGATTTGTTTTATTCCTCCTATCTTATCTACTCAAGGATTTTGTTTTCCTCTATGTACTGTTGTCAATGAATAATTACTGATTTGTTTACCTTATATTTCAAGAAAAGACATGCAAAGTATATATATATATATATATATATATATATACTTTATATATATACTTTATATATATATACTTTTATATATATACTTTTATATATATTTATTTATATATATATATAAAGGACTATGTCCCAATTATTTCAACTTGCAATGGTTTCAACTCTCAGATCTGTGGCTTACTCTACCATTTACTGAATGTTGCTTTGAAATTTATCATGGTCCTCTCAAAGGGCCCCGAAAAATCACTCTGCCCATGCCTTTGCCCCCAAGCAGAGTGTCACTCCTAATTATTGGGAGTAATGGCGGCAAGAATCATTTGTAAGGGACAGATAAAACCATCACATGTAACCTATACCTTGTCCTCTAATCATCAACCAAGCTGCAGCTGTATAAATTACTTTTACTGAGTTTTATTAGTGCTGTTCCCCTTCTATTGCAAAGAATGCATACTGCTAACCTATTAAGTAAAATCGCTTATAGATGTAAATTTTTTATGACTTTTTAAATGTTAATGTATGGCTTGTTAAATGTTAAAGTGGTAAATAGCTTCTAGGAGCCCATATGTACTAACTTTCATTTTGTAGCCCTCAGCATTTAAAGAAAGAATTCATAAGATATTTGTCAAGCTAAGATTTTTATAAACGTGCTGCTTTTAATCTATGAGTGTACAAAAGAAATTAGGGCAATTAGAAGATAATGTCAAGGGGCGCCTGGGTGGCTCAGTTGGTTAAGCGACTGCCTTCGGCTCAGGTCATGATCCTGGAGTCCCTGGATCGAGTCCCTGGATCGAGTCCCGCATCGGGCTCCCTGCTTGGCGGGGAGTCTGCTTCTCCCTCTGACCCTTCCCCCTCTCATGCTCTCTCTCTCTATCTCATTCTCTCTCTCAAATAAATAAATAAAAATCTTTAAAAAAAAAGAAGATAATGTCAATGCCACATTAAATGATCACTGTCAGAGAATAACAACTTGCTAGTAGATTATGAAAGAAAAATATTATGAAATATAAGAACTTTAATTTAAGCTACTGCTACAAACTGAGACTATGGCTCATTGTACTAGATTATAAAGGTCATTGTACTAGATCTATGCTCTTCTATGTAGGGCTTCTTACAATTCCTATTTACTTAAATATTTATTGTAAGTAAGTACAGATTTTTTTTTCTGGCTATATCCCTGCCTATATCACTCATGACATAGTAGCATAATTATAGAATGAATGAAATCAGAGTTCAGAGAAAGTTTTGATATTGACTTCTGTGGTCATCATTGAAGATTTCACATTAGATTTAAATCTAGACCCTTTTAAAAATACAGATATCTAGGTTCCAACTATGGACATATTCATGAGAGCTGAGGCCCAGGCATGTATATTTTTTAAAAGTATCTTTTTATCCTTTAATGTATAATTTACAAATAGGAAAAAGAATACCCAGAATTTTAAACGATTAACTCAACGTTAAAGAGCTAGTGAAATGTAAAACTAAAATCAAACATAGGTTGACTCCTCCTTTACCCATGAGGTAGAGGACAGGTAGACCAATCTCTAATCAAGGATACCAGCAGAGTGAACATCAGTCTTTTCCTAATCCATGGATCCTTCCAGGCAGTGATGTTAATGCATACAAACGGATACTCACATGTAACTACATCTATTAGTTTGCTAGGACTGCAGTAACAAAGTACCATAAACTGGGTGTCTGAAATAAGAGAAATTTATTGACTCACAGTTCTAAAGGCTAGAAATCCTAGATCTAGGTGTCAATAGGATTGATTCCTTTGATGACTATGAGGGAAAATCTGTTCCATGATGCTCTTGTAGCTTATGATGGTTTAGTGATATAGGGACTGAGAGCAGATCACTCCATGATGGGCCACTATCTCACTAAGATTATTTTGAGCTGAAAGCAAACAAGATCTTACAGGCTCAAGATAAACTTTTCCCCTCCCTTAACTACATAGAAAAACCTAAGTCAGGGTCTTTCTCAGAATAAGAGTTATTACCATACGTAGTTTTTTTAAAGAAGATTTTTTTACTTTTTTGAGAGAGAGAGAGATAGCAAGAGAGAGCAGGAGCAGGGGGGTGGAGGTGGAGGGGGAAAAGCAGGCTCCCTGCCAAGCAGGAAGCCCCATATGGCGGGGCTCAATCCCAGGACCCTGGGACCATGACCTGAGCCGAAGGAAGAGGCTTAACCACTGAGCCACCCAGGCCACCCCCCCCCACCAGATATAATTTTGAGTGACCCATTTATATGTCAGGGCAAACATCTAATTATCAAACATCTGCTCTTCTTACTGCCCTAAGAATTGCATTTCTTCCCTCTGAAGTCCCAGGCCCCTATCCCCACTTCTCCTTAGTTCAGGATGACATGTATACTTCATTTTGCCTGTCTTTGGGATTTCCATGTCTGTATGAATTCCCTGTATGTATGCTATTAATTTTATTTTCTCCTGTTAATCCATCTCATGTCAATTTGATTCTTACTCCAAACAAAAGAACTCTTAAAGGGGACAGAATTTCTTGCTCCCCGAGAGTGACAATCTTTGGTGTTCCTTGGCTTTAGATGCATTGTGCCAATCTCTGCCTTCATGTTCACATCACATTTTCCCTGTGTGCATGTCTGTCTCTGTGTCTAATTTCCCTCCTTTTACATTCCACCCTAATGACCTCATTTACTTAAGACCTCATTTCCAAATAAAGTCACATTCCGAGTTACTTGGGTTAGGACTTCAATATATGTTTTTGGGGAGACACAATTCAATCCATAACAACTGTCTACACAGAAGTCATGGGAGAAGCAGCAGCTTAGCAGACTCAGAAATCTCTCTCCTAAACCCAGATTCACTCTTTACATTAAGTTCAAATTCTTTACCTTCATGACATCATTCAACAAGGCACACAACTCTTTAAAATTTTATCTTAGTTCTTCACCAAAAGAAGGAATATTTAGAATCCTCTAGCCCTTCTTCCAATTACTGATTATTTAATTTCCATTTAAAATATAATGCCCTAGCATAATGTGGAAGTCTAATTACCTGGGTAATGAGTAGTCCAACTTGAAAGAGACTTTTAAATCTCATTTATAAAAGAATATGGGTCTTCTTCCCACTATTTGTGTGACTGTTTTCTTGTTAATTATTCTTCTCCACAAGGTCTAGCACACCTTCACAGTTCTGAACAAAATTCACAAATTGAACTCATCACTTTGCCTTTCTTTTTTACTACACAACAGTCTTTCCTTATGAATTATTTCTTCCTACTGGACATATCTTACTGCTTTCACATCGTAAAGTAGAAGTTTTTCCTCCTTTTCATCTAGAAAAATCATTTTTTTTTTTTTTTAGGATGGCTTTCTTCCCAGCTCTACATATTGATTCCCTCAAAGGACATTTTCACTTGATTCCACTCAACAAGAAAATCATAAACAATTGGCATAGGATTTTTCATCTAGATTAATTGAAGCCCTACCCCAGGACTTTTGAACTTGAGACTCAATATCCTGTTTAGTCTTTCTCCAGTAAGGAAAAAAAAAAGTTATATCCTAAGTTCTGTCAGTGGCAATGTTTTTCCCAGTATCATTTAGGACATTTTCAGCTGATAATAAACAGAAAATTCAACTCAAAAAATTTCAATAACAAAGAAATCCATTATTGTACATAGCAGAAGTTCAAAACTGTGAAGCTATAATGTATATTAATTTTGCACCTCAATGATATTATCATAATCCTTTCCATTATTTCATTCTACCACTCTTGGGTTGGCTTCATCTTTGAGCTTGCAGTATACTGGTTGAGGACATCTTATCTAGAACTTCTGCTATTCAGAAAAAGAAATTTCCCCCAGTGTGTTTAATTTTAAAATCAAGGAAAATATTTTTATTTTTTTTATTTTTTAAAGATTTTATTTATTTGAAAGACAGAGACACAGTGAGAGAGGGAACACAAGCAGGGGGAGTGGGAGAGGAGAAGCAGGCTTCCCTGAGCACGGAGCCCGATGCGGGGCTCCATCCCAGGACCCCGGGATCATGACCTGAGCCAAAGGCAGACGCTTAACGACTGAGTCACCCAGGCACCCCAAGGAAAACATTTTTAGAACCACCCAAACATTTTTTCATCACATTGGCCAAAATTATATCCTAATTCCATGCCTAAACTAGCCACTGTGAAAGGAACTAATACCAACATAGCTGGCTTAAGGCAATCAGAATTAATTCACTAGAGTTGAGAATACAGCATCTTTTCCTGATATTCAGTGCCATGCAAAAGAGAACATATACATCATCACAACAAGTTTCTGTTAACAAGGAAGAAGGAAAATATGTCAGGTAGATTATTAAAACTCTATGCTAATCCTCTCATGTAGAGAAAGCTTATATGTGTTGAAACAGAATGTTAACTACCACAGACAAAGAATAGCCTGGCAGTTTTGACTAGTTCCAACTCATCCTGAAATCCAGTCTCATTTATTTTCATTCAACAATATTTTAAAAGTTGTTTTTTATACTCTATTGGATTCCATGAACATGTTTCTTTTTGCCTATACTTATTATAAGAGCATTTCTATACCTTGTAACAAAACAAATATACTGCATCATACTGTAACTTTATTGAAGTGATATTTGCATTTGTCATTTTTTTTTCATAACTGAAAATTTTGTTCCCATCTTTTATGGTAAGTCAGACCTCATGCCTTCTACTAATTTAATTATACACAAAGAAGTCTAGATATGTTTAAATTTGCTGACCATTTTGTGATACTATCTCTACTGTAAAACTAACATGTTAATTTTTCATCATTTATGTGATAATTGTGCCAATTCTATTTTTTAAATTTTTTTTATGAGGCTAGAGAAGCTGTTAGTAAGTCATGTGAGATTCATCCATCTTTTATCTAAAAGAAAGCCTGATCCAAATAGTCACACCCTCTACTTAATATCTGCATTTCATTCTTACCTTGTTATATACAATTCACATTTTTATACTTTGTTATTATCATTATCAAAATAACAGCAATTCCACCCTATTATTTTTATAAATGCAATGAATTTGAACACATAAACTGTGTTAAGCTGTTAATGATCTCCCATGGGTTTCACTTCTTATTTGTGAATCTTTAGTCATTTCCTTGGGGTTTAGGTGAAGCAAATTTTGCAAATTAGGCCTAAAAGTATGAAAGTTTTCCTATGATCTTCAGTGAGTCTACTCTAGAGTTTTGTTCCATGAAGCAGGGAAATTTCTCAGATGAACAATAATTTTGCCCCTTTTCTACCCTGTGGCTTTCACTCGATTTTTTTTTTTTTTTTGGTTGAATTCACCTTACGTTGCTGATCATAATTGTAGAGAAAATAACAGCAAAGTCAAAACTTATTTTCAGTGTCTGAGGCATATGACTGACCCTTTCCTTTCTCATCCTTTAGCATCCAAATCACTTACCCTATTCCTTTAACCATGCTGCTCTGATTACCTTTTATCCTATCTTCTTTCTGGGATGCTAGATACTTTCATTTTGAAACCTAGAAATATACATGTTGTAAACTGTTTAAGATAAAATGCCTTTTTTTTTTTAACTTTTTAATTGGAGATGTCTTTTCAAGCACTCTCACATTTAGGTCAGAGAAGAGGTAGAGGGACCTATAATATTTGATGGTATAAGGATTTGGGATCAGAGGAGTTCTAGTAAATGACTGATTTATAATATTAAAAATGTGTTATGTAAACTTAAAAAAATTAAAATAGGGCTTAATGGATGAATGAGCAATACCTATTTCTAGCAAATACATAAATAAATAAGCCATCTTGACTTATTGGGGGGGGAGGTCAAAGAAATAAATTAGTAATCATTTCAGTAAATTTAATTAACAGTAATACCCATGAGGAAATTTCTGAATTAAAGACAAGTATCATAATAGCTTATCCTAGGCCAGAGGTCTGCACACTATAGCCCAATGGTCAAATCTGACCCACTGCTTATTTTTGTAAATAACATTTTATTTAAATACAGTCACACCCATTCGTTTCCATATTTTTTATGGCTACTCTCTTGCTACAGTGGCAGAGTTCAGTTATACCTGAGACCGTATGGCCCATAAAAGTCTAAAATATTTGCTACCTGACCCTGTACAAAAAATGTTTAATGATCCCTGCCTTAGGTAAAATCCTATCAGACTTAGAATATTGTGGAACTATTGACTTTGTATAAAGGCATATCTAAATGAGCATATATTACAGGATGAATTGGGATCCATTCGTAAAGGTATACAACCAGAAACAGGTTGGTTAGTCAGCAAGGAAAGGCTATAGACAACATAATGTCCTATTTCACCTGAGTAAAATTAAATAAGCCACACAGTCCTTCATAGCCTATTTCCTCGATCATGCTAGAGCAAATTAGTACAGATGCTGACCTGGCAAATGCATGAAATCTCTTTCCATGTATTAATGATGCCAGAAAAGTCACAGCTATCTAAGTTGCAGTATTATCTCTCTGGAGGGAAAATGCCTGTTGTTACAATGACTATATAGACGAAATAAAAACAATCTCAGAATCTGAAACTAGCAGATAAATCTATGTATAAGAATATATGTCATACAAACCTAGGTTTGTACAACTTGAGATGAAAGACACAACTTCCATGAAAGTATATATCCAAAAGTAAAAGTACAAGGTCAATAATTGCAGGTCACAGTTGAGGGGATGGTTGTACCAAAGAACAAAAGCTAAAGGAAACTACGGCAGTTGAGTATATGGGTGGGCCCTCAAGACAGTGGCAGATAAAGAAAAACAATAAACAACAAAACACACACATACACAATTTATGTAACTGGAGAGAGAGATTAAAATTTTCCTAGTAAACTCTAAGAACTTATCACATATAGAATGTGTATCTCATTTATGCCATGCCTCTCTTCCAGAAGAGAAGTAATTTTAAAAATTGAAATAATTTAATCTTCTATTTAGACAAACATCTAGCTAAGAGTTACTTAACATTTAGGTTTCCAATAGGTTAAATTTAGTGAATTTAAAATATAGTAATTTTTAATGAAAATGTTACATTAAACCAAGATATTTTTACCAGTAGAGAAGAATACTTGAACAATCCTAATTATACGTACAAACTATTGGGTTTTCTTTAGATGACATGAAATGTCATACATTCTCTTACAAAACAAGTGTTCTTCATTTTTTTTCCAATTTGCTACCACAAAGCTCATATATGCAAAGTGACTATTTTGTAAAACAGAGTATACTTTCACTTTACTGATTATTTTATTTTTGCTTTGTGTTAAAACAGTTGTTTCTCTCTCTTTTTTAAAAAATATTTTATTTATTTGACAGAGAGAGACACAGCGAGAGAGGGAACACAAGCAGGGGGAGTGGGAGAGGGAGAAGCAGGCTTCCCGCCGATCGGGGAGCCCAATGTGGGGCTCGATCCCAGGACCCTGGGATCATGACCTGAGCTGAAGGCAGATGCTTAACAACTGAGACACCCAGGCGTCCCAAAACAGTTGTTTCTCTTGAAATGATTTTTAGTTTGGGGATCAGTAGTGTAGCAGTTAGGAAATTTGTTCAGCTGCTTATAATTGACATTTAACTTAGACAAACATTAGACTTCATTTAGACAAACATTTCTTCTACATACATTAATGTAGAAGGTTTTTTATGTTGGTTCTGCAATTCAAGACTTTGGAAAAAGGACTCTGCTATTCTCTTGTATTTCCCTCTAAGGCTTCATCACACAGAGTATATACAGAACTTTACAGGTGAAAGAATTTGAAGGTGAAGATGAGTCGAATTTTGGCATTACTTAGTCTATAGTTCCAAAGAGACAAAAAAAGAGCATGTTCCAGGAGACAATTGGAAATACATGCTAAAATCAGAAGAAATTAAGATTAATTTTCACTGAGGTGGTAACTGAAGATTAACATTTTAAGAAGTTTGGTGGCGAACAAGAGAAGTGAAGTTCGAGAGGGAAGTAGGCCAGTGGAAACTCTACTGGGATACAAGAAACTAGATAAGGTTTTCTGTAGAGAAAAGTATGTGTGCTAAGAAAGGGATCACTGAAATAACTGCTAAGGAGTCAAGGCTGCCTAAGAAGACGGAGCAATAATAACCATAATGGAGAGGGAATAAGTTTGAAGAGCATGTTTTTCAAATGTAAAGCAACAGTGGCATAGACCTATTTTGATATTTCAAAGAAAAGCCTTAATGAAAAGATGGGTAGGGAAAGCTGACATTCCCTTTCATAGCAGGGAGCCTGATGTGGGACTCGATCCCAGGACTCCAGGATCATGACCTGAGCTGAAGGCAGTTGTTCAACCAACTGAGCCACCCAGGCACCCCCCTTTCATAGAATTCTATAATCACTTATCCTCCCACTATTATTTTAAAGGCTACAGGATCTATAGATTGAATAAAGACAAGCTCTTTTATTGACACCAATCTACATGAAGGTCAAAAGTTAACTCCATACTTTCATTTTATATCTTACACAGAGGGATTCTCAATTTCTTGGATAGTCAAGGAATCAAATGTACAAGTCCCCCAAGCTTGATCTTAAGAAGACTAATTTTTGGGGCGCCTGGGTGGCTCAGTTGGTTAAGCGACTGCCTTCGGCTCAGGTCATGATCCTGGAGTCCCTGGATCGAGTCCCGCATTGGGCTCCCTGCTCGGCAGGGAGTCTGCTTCTCCCTCTGACCCTCCCCCTCTCATGTGCTCTCTCTCATTCTCTCTCTCTCTCAAATATATAAATAAAATCTTTAAAAAAAAAATACTATTTTTTTTTTATAATGTCCAGTGGATCATCACATTTTTTATCTACAAGAAAAAAAATGATTTGGAATTAAATGCTTTGTGATTTGAGTCCTATGACTGCAAAAACTTCCAGACAATAATGACAGCCACCTACTGCTTTGTACAATAGTAAAGAGGTTGATTTCGATACAGTCACTGTATCAGTACACATAAAGGGAAAATATGTGCATGTAAACAAGACTGGACTACAGCTATACACTTATTTTTCCTTTGAAAATGAAACCGGTTGGCAGCCTTACCAATAAACAGTGCTCAATGTTATCTTAGTCTTCTGTTTGAGTTTTGGAATGCTGAGTCTTATGGTAATTGCATATTATATCTACATACTTAAAATGAGTTTATAATGGCTATTATCATCAAAAGGAATAGGAAAACAATTAACCATGATTAGCCTTTTTATGTGAAGAGTTACCTCCTTATTTTGGCATTCAGTTTGCAATCATTTTGAAATTAGCTATGAGTTTGAATAATTTTATATATTTATTTTTGTATTTCAATAGTGTAAGAACAAATGAGTTCCTTAACCTTACACATTTCTATAAAAAGTAGAAAATGCTAGCAGTGTTTATTAAAATAAAAAACCCATTTCCATAGGTTTTTTTAAAGCAGAAAAAGAGACCAAAAGAAACCTTTCTGATGTTTTTTTCCTAGGTTAATCTGAAACTGAGCCAACTTAAAATAACTACTATGAAATTCATTATTGCACTTTATATTGTCCCCCAAATGATTAATTTTCACTGCCTCAGGTCCCTTTCAAAGGTAAATGTTCTCTTGTGAAAGAACAAAGGCATGACTTGGTAAACAGGCGTTGATGATATTATTGAAATTTCAAAATACATATTACCCTCTTGCAATAGAGACATTGTACATACATGTTTAAATTCCACATATGGTAAGAGTGTACATTTTATCACAGAGATTCCCAAATGCTATGGGGAAAAAAGGAGGAAGATTTAAAATAGTGACTCTCTGCGGATCATGGCCAGATTCCCTTTGTTTTTGTATCCTGGAGCATTGGCAGTCTTGCCGGTGGGATGTGTTTGAGTCCTCTAAGTGATGACTGGGAGTGAAATCTCAGGGGACTGAATGGGCACTGCCTGAACTTTGCCGATAATGATTGTGCAGCCAACACACTCAGTTCTTAAGGAGAGTTTTCAGGTCCTTAGAGACGTAGCCGTCTGCTCTGTCCTTGCCTGTATGATTTGGAGAACTGCCAGTGGCTGTGACTAGAATAACCTCTTAGGAGAGTGGACTGATGCTCTGGATGTTTGTAAATTATAAAGGGCTAAAGAACTCCTTTGAGGATTTGTGTTTTGTTGAAAGGATGGTCATAACTTCCCCCACCCTAAGGAAAAGAGAAAACGTAGCATAAAAGTTGACTTTTAAGAATTTATTTAGGTCACAAAAAAGTAAATTGGGATCTGTGATACATGGTGCTAAATACAGTAACTTATGTGTGAATAAAAACATTTCCTTACATTACATTCATTTGTTTAGTCCTATCACTACTTAGTTTTCCATTTTCCTACTCATTGCTATTCCATATTGAAGAATTTCAGAAGCAGATTTCTTAAAATGCTTGAAAGAAATTTCAACATAAATATTCAAAGATTGTCATCGTCACTGTTTTCTGGAAGTGGAAATCTTTGGCATAATGTATTCTCAAGTGACCTTCCCTGCTTTGTTAAGCGATTTACTTTTCAGAATTAGGGCAAGAGATTATTCCTTCATTATGGTTCAAAACAAAACAAAAAACAAGACAAAAAACCGAAAAACTTCCTCTCAACATTTATAAATAATCAGATATATAAATTTATAAAAAACTGGCCTTATTTTATGTCTATACTTTAAGATATATTTGACTTCTAATCTACTTTCTTTCAAATCTGTCATAAATAACTTTCTTACAGGAATGACCAATTGTTTAATCCTTTGAGACAAACTTCTGCCCTCCTCAATATGTACCTCTATATTATAAGTTTGATTGAGATATAACCTACAAACCATAAAATATACCAATTGCAAAGTATACAATTAAATCATTGCAAAGTATACAATTAAATCATTTCTAGTTAATACAATTATGTAACCATCACCATAATCCAGTTTTAGTACATTTTCATAATTCAAGAAAGTTCCCCTATACTCATTTGTGGTTAATCTCCACTCATACTTCTATCTTTAGGAAGCCACTGAGGAGCTGCTCTTTGTCTCCACAAATTTGCCTTTGCCAGGTATTTCATATAAATGAAATAATGTAATAAGTAGACTCTACATATGGGTTCTTTCACTTTGTATAATACTTTTAAGGTTCATCCATGTTGTAGCACTGTGGTAGGCAGAGAATAAATGCCTCCCAAAGATATCGATATCCTAATTCCCAAGACCTGTGATTATTTTACGTTACATGGAAAAGGAGAATTAAGGTAGCACATGATATTGAATTTACTAATCAACTGCCCTTAAAATAGAGATTTTTCTGCATTATCCAGTGGTTCCAATGTAATCACAAGGGTCCTTAAGTGAGGAAGAGGGAGAAAGAAGAGTCAAAGTGATGAGATGTGAAAAAGGTTTCATGGGTCATCATTGGCTTTGAAGATGGAAGAAGATCGCAAGGAAAGAGATATGGGCAATTTCTAAAAGCTAGAAAGCAGAGGAAAGTAGATCTTATTGGCTTATTATGTTGTTCAATTTCATATGTTAAACTATCTTTGCATTCTAATAATAAATCCCATTTGGTCATAGTATATAACACTTTTAATGATGATTTCTGTTTGCTAGTGTTTTCCAGAGGATGTTTGCATCAATGCTCATAAGGGATATTGGTCTGTAGTTTTATTTTTTTGTAGTCTTTCTGTCTTGCTTTGGTATTAGGGTAATGTTGGCCCCATAGAACGAGTTAGGAAGTATCCCCTCCTCTTTAATTAATTTGGAAAAGATCGAGAAAGATCAGTATTAGTTCCTCTAAAAGTGTTTGGTGGAATTCACCAGTAAAGCCATCAGGTCCAGGGCTTTTCCTTTTTGGGAGATTTTTGATTGCTGATTCAATCTCCTTACTAGTTATGAGTCTTTTCAGATCTCTATTTCTTCATGATTTAGTGTTAGCAGGTTTAGTGTTCTAGGAATATGACCATTTCATCTAGTTTATACAAATTGTTGGTGTGCAACTATTCATAGTATTCTTATAATCTTTTTTATTTCTATAGAATTGATAGTAACATTCCCACTTTCATTTCTGATTTAAGTAATTAACAGGTTTTTTTTCTCTCTTTTTTTACATAGTCCATCTAAACTAAAGGTTTGTCAAATTTGTTTATTTTCTCAAAGAACCAACTTTTGGTTGCACTGATTTTCTCTATTGTCTTTCTATTCTCTATTTTGCTTCTCTGCTCTAATCTTTATTATTTTTTTCCTTCCAGAAGATTTGGGTTTAATTTGTTCTTTTTCTAGCTCTTTAGGTTGTAAAGTTAGATTGTTGATTTCATATATTTATTGTTCTTTAATGTAAATATATAGTTACAAACTCCCCCTTTAGCACCACTTTCCCTGAGTCCCCTAAGTTTTGGTATGTTGTGTCTGAATTTTCTAATATTCCTAGTGATTTCTTCTTTGATTCATTGGTTGCTTAAAAGTGTTAAATTTCTACAGTTTTATGATTTTTTTCCAGTTTACCTTTTGTATTGATTTCTAACATTATCCTGCAGTGGTCAGAATAGATACTTTTAATGAAATCTATCATTTTCAAACTTGAGATTTAATTTGGGGTCTAACATATGGTCTTGGAAAATTTCCAACGTACACTTGAGAAGAATGTGTATTCTGTTGTTGGGTAGAATGTTCTATACATTTCTGTTAGAGCTAGTTGGTTAATTTTGTTGTTGAGTCCTCTACTTCAATACCTCTTCTGGTAGTTCTGTCCATTATTGTGAGTGGATATTCAAATATTTTTATAGAACTTTCTCTGTTCTGTCAGTTTTTGCTCATATATTTTAATTACTTGTAATTAGCTGTGTAAATGTTTATAATTGTTGTATCTTCTTGCTGTATTGAATCTTTTGTTAATATATAATGTCCTCCTTTGTCTCATAAATTTTGATTTACACTTGATTTGTCTGATATTAGTATAGCCACCTCTGCTCTCTTTGGTTACTATCTGGATGAAATGTCTTTTTCAATCCTTTCATTTTCAACTTGTGTTTCTGGATCTTCAGTGTATTTCTTATAAACAACATACAGTTGGGTTATATATTTTATCCAATCTGCCAATCTCTATCTTTTGATTGGAGAGTTTAATCCATTTACACTTAAAATAATTACAGATAGAGAAGAACTTACCTTTGTCATTGTGCTATTTGTTCTCTATAGGCCCTATAGTTTCTCTGTTCCCCATTTACTGAATTAGTCTTCCTTTGTGTTTAGCTTTATTTTTGTAGTGAAATGCTTAAATTCCTTTATCGTTTTCTTTTATATTTCTTCTATAGCTATTTTCTTTGTAGTAACCATGGGGATTACATTAACATCCTAAAGTTTTAACTCTGTAATTTAAATTAATACCAACTTAACTTTAAAAATATACACATTCTCTATTCTTTTACAGCTCCATTCCCACCCCTTTAAGTTGCTGATGTCATGAAATTACATCTTTATAAATTGTGTGTCCCCAAACCATAAACTATTAATTCTTTAAATGCATTAGTCTTTTAAATTATATAGAAGACAGGATTTCGAACTAAAAACCAAAGTTACAGTAATACTAGCGTTTGCCCTAATAACTGTTTTCTTAAATGTATTTGTCTTTTTAAATCATGTAGAAAATAAAAAGTGCAGTTATAAACCATTATTACAATAACAGTAGATTTTATAATTGTTCATGTATTTACCTTTATTGATCTCTTTACTTCTCCTTACAGCCTTGAGTTACTGTCTAATGTCATTTCATTTCATCATATAAGACTCCCTTAAGCATTTCTTACAGAGCAGGTCTACTGGTCATAAACTCCCTCTGCTTTTGGTTATCATGTATTGCCTAAATTTCTCCCTCACTTTGGAAGGACAATTTTGCCAGATAGTGGAGATAATGGATTCTTCGTTCACAGTTTTTTTTTTTATCACTTTGAATATAAAATCCCATGATCTTCTGGTGTCCAAAGTTTATCTTTTTATTCATGTTTCATTTTTTCCAGTTTTATTAAGACATAATTGACATATAACACTGTTTAAGGTTAAGGTGTACAACATAATGATTTGATATATGTATATATTATAAATAATTACCAAAATATATTTAGTTAACATCCATCACCTCATAAAGCTACATTTTTCCTTATGATGAGAACCCAAAGTTCCTGATGAGAAATCTGCTAATATTCTTATTGAGAATCTCTTGTTTGTGGTAATTTGCTTCTCTCTTGCTGCTCTCAAGATTCACTCTATACCTTCAGCTTTTGAAACTTTGATTATAATATGTCTCAGTGTGAATCTCAAAGTCCATCTTACTTGAAGTTCATTGAGATTTTTGGATGTTTACATACATGACTTCCATGGAATTTGGGGAGTTTTCAGTCATTATTTCTCCATATATTCTGTCTTTTTCTCTCCCATTTCTTCTAGGACTTCCATGATGCATATGGCAGTATGTTTGATATCTTCTCCTTTAAAACTGACTTTGCTAATATTTGTATTTTGCTTTGTTTGTTAGTCTAGCTAAAGGTTTGTCAACTTTGTTGATCTCAAGGAATCAAATTTTGCTTTCAAGAATTTTCTATTGCTTTTCTGTATTTCCATTTCAATGATTTCTTCTCTACTTTTTTCTATCCATTTCCTTCTGCTTGCTACAGGTTTAATTTGCTCCCTTATTCTAGTTTTAAGGTAAAAGTTTATATGGTTGACTTGAGAATTTCATCCTTTTTGATGTCATGTTTAAAAGTGCAAATTTACTTCTAAGAACTTGTTTAACGGCTTCTCATAAATTTTGATATGTTTTCATTTTAATTCAGTTCAAAGGATTCTCTTATGATTTTTTTCTTTGATCAACATATTATTTAGATGTGGCTTGTTTAATTTCCAAATCTTTGGTGATTGCCCAGAATTATCTGTTGTTGCCTTCTAAGTTAATTCTACTGTGGGCAAAAAACATGCTTTACACTACATTTGTGGAGACTACTTTTGTGACCTAGCATATGGTTCGTCATGGAGAATTTCCCGTCAGTTCTTGACAAGGAGGATGCTGGGGTTGTTGGGTGGAGTCAGTTAGCTCAAGTTTCTTGATAGTGTTGTTCAGTCTTCTAAATTCCTGATTTTCGCTCTAGTTGTTTTAGCAATAATTGAATGGATACTGACTCTCCAACTATTATTGTTGAAATACCTATTTCTCCTTTCAATTCTCTCATTTTTTCACACGTATTTTGGGTTTCTTTTTTTAGGCACACAGATCTTTATAATTGTGTTATTTTCCTGACATACTGAGTCTTAGTCACTACCAATAATAATAATAATAATATTGTCACTAATACTGTCACTAATTAATATTGTGACAAATACTGTAGTGCTTACACCTACCATTTTCCTATTTGTTTTATTATGTTATATTAATCACCATACATTACATCATTAGTTTTTGATGTAGTGTTCCATGATCCATTGTTTGTGTATAAAACTCAGTGCTCCATGCAGAACGTGCCCTCTTTAATACCCATCACCAGGCTAACCCATCCCCCACCCCCTCCCCTCTAGAAATCTCAGTTTGTTTTCCATAGTCTCTCATGGTTCATCTCCCCCCCGATTTCCCCCCCTTCATTCTTCCCCTCCTGCGATTTCTTCTTCTTCTTCTTTTAAACATATAATGTATTATTTGTTTCAGAGGTACAGGTCTGTGGTTCAACAGTCTTACACAATTCACAGCGCTCCCCATAACACATGACCTCCCCAGTGTCTATCACCCAGCCACCCCATCCCTCCCACCCCCCACCACTCCAGCAACCCTCAGTTTGTTTCCTGAGATTAATAATTCCTCATATCAGTGAGGTCATGTGATATGTGTTTTTTTTCTGATTGACTTATTTCGCTCAGCATAATACCCTCCAGTTCCATCCACGCCATTGCAAATGGCAAGATTTCATTCCTTTTGATGGCTGCATAATATTCCATCGTATATATATACCAAATCTTTTTTATCCATTAATCTGTTGATGGACATTGACTCTTTCCATAGTTCAGCTATTGTGGACATTGTTACTATGAACATCGGGATGCACATACCCCTTTGGATCCCTACATTTGTATCTTTGAGGTAAATACCCAGGAGTGCAATTGCTGGATCCTATGGTAGCTCTATTTTCTTTCTTTTTTTTTTTTTTTTTAAGATTTTATTTATTTATTTGACAGAGAGAGAGACAGCGAGAGCAGGAACACAAGCAGGGGGAGTGGAAGAGGGAGAAGCAGGTTTCCTGCTGAGCAGGGAGCCTGATGTGGGACTCGATCCCAGGACCCTGGGATCATGACCTGAGCCGAAGGCAGACGCTTAACGACTGAGCCACCCAGGTGCCCCGGTAGCTCTATTTTTAACTTTTTGAGGAACCTCCATACTGTTTTCCAGAGTGGCTGCACCAGCTTGCATTCCCACCAACAGTGTAGGAGGGCTCCCCTTTCTCCGCATCCCCGCCAACATCTGTCGTTTCCTGACTTGTTAATTTTAGCCATTATGACTGGTGTGAGGTGATATCACATTGAGGTTTTGATTTGGATTTCCCTGATGCCGAGCAATGTTGAGCACTTTTTCATGTGTCTGTTGGCCATTTGGATGTCTTCTTTGGAAAACTGTTCATGTCTTCTGCTCATTTCTTGATTGGATCATTTGTTCTTTGGGTGTTGAGTTTGATAAGTTCTTTATACATTTTGGATACTAGCCCTTTATCTGATATGTCATTTGCAAATATCTTCTCCCATTCTGTCGGTTGTCTTTTGGTTTTGTTGCCTGTTTCTTTTGCTGTGCAAAAGCTTTTTATCTTGATGAAGTCCCAATAGTTCATTTTTGCCCTTGCTTCCCTTGCCTTTGACGATGTTTCTAGGAAGAAGTTGCTGCGGCCGAGGTCAAAGAGGTTGCTGCCTGTGTTCTCCTTTAGGATTTTGATGGACTCCTGTCTCACATTGAGGTGTTTCAACCATTTGGAGTCTATTTTTGTGTGTGGTGTAAGGAAATGGTCCAGTTTCAGTCTTCTGCATGTGGCTGTCCAATTTTTCCAACACCATTTGTTGAAGAGACTGTCTTTTTTCCATTGGACATTCTTTCCTGCTTTGTTGAGGTTAGTGGACCATAGAGTTGTGGGTCCATTTCTGGGCTCTCTATTCTGTTCCATTGATCTATGGGTCTGTTTTTGTGCCAGTACCATACTATTTTGATGATGACAGCTTTGTAATAGAGCTGGAAGTCCGGAATTGTGATGCCACCAGCTTTGCTTTTCTTCTTCACATTCCTCTGGCTATTCGGGATTTTTTCTGGTTCCATACACATTTTAGGATTATTTGTTCCATTTCTTTGAAAAAAGCGGATGGTATTTTCATAGGGATTGCATTTAATGTGTAGATTGCTCTACGTTGCACTGACATCTTCACAATATTTGTTCTTCCAATCCATGAGCATGGGACCTTTTTCCATTTCTTTGTGTCTTCCTCAATATCTTTCATGAGTATTTTATAGTTTTCTGAGTATAGTTTCTTTGCCTCTTTGGTAGATTTATTACTAGGTATCTTACGGTTTTGGGTGCAATTGTAAATGGAATCAACTCTTTAATTTCTCTTTTTTCTGTCTTGTTGGTTTATAGGAATGCCACTGATTTCTGTGCATTGATTTTATATCCTGCCACTTTACTGAATTCTTGTATGAGTTCTAGCGGTTTTGGGGTGGAGTCTTTTGGATTTTCCATATAAAGTATCATATGATCTGCAAACAGTGAGAGTTTGACATCTTCTTTGCCGATTCAGATGCTTTTTATTTCTTTTTGTTGTCTGATTGCTGTGGCTGGGACTTCTAACACTATATTGAATAGCAGTGGTGATAGTGGACATCCCTGCTGTGTTCCTGACCTTAGGGGAAAGCTCTCAGTTTTTCCCCATTGAGAATGATATTCACTGTGGGTTTTTCATAGATGGCTTTTATGATATTGTGGTATGTACCCTCTATCCCTATACTCTGAAGACTTTTGATCAAGAAAGGATGCTGTTCTTTGTCAAATGCTTTTTCTGTATCTATTGAGAGGATCATATGGTTCTTGTTCTTTCTTTTATTAATGTATTGTATCACACTGATTGATTTGAGGATGTTAAACCAACGTTGCAGCCCAGGGATAAATCTCATTTGTTTGTGGTGAATAATCCTTTTAATGTACTGTTGGATCCGATTGGCTAGTATTTTGGTGAGACTTTTTGCATGCATGTTTATCCAGGATATTGGTCTGTAATTCTCCTTTTTAATGGAGTCTTTGTCTGGCTTGGGGATCAAGGTAATGGTGGTCTCATAAAATGAGTTTGGAAGTCTTCCTTCCATTTCTATTTTCTGGAACAGTTTCAGAAGAATAGGGATTAATTCTTCTTTAGATGTTTGGTAGAATTCCCCTGGGAAGCCACCTGGCCCTGGGCTTTAGTTTGTTGGGAGATTTTTGATTACTGCTTCAATTTCCTTAGTGGTTATAGGTCTGTTCAGGTTTTCTGTTTCTTCCTGGTTCAGTTTTGGTAGTTGATACATTTCTAGGAATGCATCCATTTCTTCCAGATTATCTAATTTGTTGGCATAGAGTTGCTCATAATATGTTCTTAAAATTGTTTGTATTTCTTTGGTGTTGGTTGTGATCTCTCCTCTTTCATTCATGATTTTATTTATTTGGGTCATTTCTCTTTTCTTTTTATAAGTCTGGCCAGGGGTGTATCAGTCTTGTTAATTCTTTCAAAGAACCAGCCCCTAGTTTCGTTGATCTGTTCTACTCTTCTTTTGGTTTCTGTTTCATTGATTTCTGCTCTGATCTTTCTTATTTCTCTTCTCCTGCTGGGTTTAGCCTTTATGTGCTGTTCTTTCTCCATCTCTTTTAGGTGTATGGTGAGATTGTGTATTTGAGACCTTTCTTGTTTCTTGAGAAAGGTTTGTATTTATATACTTTCCTCTTAGGACTGTCTTTGCTGCAACCCAAAGATTTTGAACAGTTGTGTTTTCATTTTCATTGGTTTCCATGAATTTTTTAAATTCTTCTTTAATTTCCTGGTTGACCCATTCATTCCTTAGTAGGATGCTCTTTAGCCTCCATGTATTTGAGTTCTTTCCTACTTTCCTCTTGTGATTGAGTTCTAGTTTCAAAGCATTGTGGTCTGAAATATGCAGGGTATGATCCCAATCTTTTGGTGACGGTTGAGACCTGATTTGTGACTTAGGATGTAATCTATTCTGGAGAATGTTCCATAGGCACTAGAAAAGAATGTGTACTCTGCTGCTTTGGGATGGAATGTTCTGAATATATCTGTGAAGTCCATTTGGTCCAGTGCATCAATTAACGCCTTTATTTCCTTGTTGATCTTTTGCTTAGACGATCTGTCCATTTCAGTGAGGGAGGTGTTAAAGTCCCCCACTACTATTGTATTGTTGTCAATGTGTTTCTTTGCTTTTGTTATTAATTGCCTTATATAATTGGCTGCTCCCATGTTAGGGGCATAGATATTTACAATTGTTAGATCTTCTTGTTGGATAGACCCTTTAAGTATGATATAGTGTCCTTCCTCATCTCTTATTACAGTCTTTGGTTTAAAATCTAATTTGCCTAATATAAGGATTGCCACCCCAGCTTTCTTTTGGTGTCCATTAGCATGGTAAATGGTTTTCCACCCCTTCATTTTCAATCTGGGGGTATCTTTGGGTCTAAAATGAGTCTCTTGCAGACAGCATATCGATGGGTCTTGTTTTTTTATCCAATCTGATACCCATTGTCTTTTGATTGGGGCATTTAGCCCATTTATATTCAGGGTAACTACTGAAAGATATGAATTTAGTGCCATTGTATTGCCTGTAAGGTGACTGTTACTGTATATTGTCTCTGTTCCTTTCTGGTCTATGTTACTTTTAAGCTCTCTCTTTGCTTAGAGGACCCCTTTCAATATTTCTTGTAGGGCTGGTTTTGTGTTTGCAAATTCCTTTAGTTTTTGTTTGTCCTGGAAGCTTTTTATCTCTCCTTCTATTTTCAATGACATCCTAGCTGAATATAGTATTCTTGGCTGCATATTTTTCTCATTTAGTGCTCTGAATCTATCATGCCAGTCCTTTCGGGCCTGCCAGGTCTCTGTGGATAGATCTGTGGCCAATCTAATGTTTCTGCCACTGTAGGTTACCGATCTCTTCTCCCAAGCTGCTTTCAGGAATTTTTCTTTGTCTCTGAGACTCGTAAGTTTTATTATTAGATGTCAGGGTGATGACCTATTTTTATTGATTTTGAGAGGGGTTCTCTGTGCCTCCTGGATTTTGATGACTGTTTCCTTCTCCAAATTAGGGAAGTTCTCTGCTATAATTTGCTCCAATATACCTTCTGCCCCTCTCTCTCTTTCTTCTTCTTCTGGGATCCCAATTATTCTAATATTCTTTCATCTTATGGTATCACTTATCTCTCGAATTCTGCCCTCGTGATCCAGTAGTTGTTTATCTCTCTTTTTCTCAGCTTCTTTACTTTCCATCATTTGGTCTTCTATATCACTGATTCTCTCTTCTGCCTCATTTATCCTAGCAGTTAGCTCCCCCATATTTGATTGCACCTCATTAATAGCCTTTTTGATTTCAACTTGGTTAGATATTAGTTCTTTTATTTCTCCAGAAAGGGTTTCTCTAATATCTTCCATGCTTTTTTCAAGCCCAGCTAGTATCTTTAAAATCATCATTCTGAACTCTAGTTCCGACATCTTACTAATGTCCGTATTGATTAGGTCCCTGGCAGTCGGAACTGCCTCTTGTTCTTTTTGTTGAAGTGATTTTTTCCATCTTGTCATTTTGTCCAGAGGAGAATAGATGAATGAGAGAACAAAATGCTAATGGGGTAACAACGTCCCCAGAAAATATACACTAAACAAATCAGAAAAGACCTGAAACCGGGGGAAAAGAAAGGGAAAGAAAGAAAAAAAGAAAAAGAAAAAGAAAAAAACAAACAAAAACAATAAAATATGATCAGATATGATCAGGCTGGTGCATAGATCAGTGCCACACACTAGATTTTGGGTGTATTTTGGTCTGTTAGATGAAAGTGCCTCCCAAATTTTTAAAGAAAGTAAAACATATATGTGCCAAAATAAGGGTTAATACGATGAAAGGATGGAATATGACTGTAAAGATGAAAATTATAAAAGATTTTATAAAAGGAATTGATAAGAAGTTGGTTGGAAAAAGAAAGAAGGGTTTTTAAAAAAAAAATGGGAGAGAATGTGATCAGGCAGGAGACTAGAACAAAGCCATACACCAGAGATTTAGGGTATATTTTGATCTGTTAGAAGAAACTGTATCCCAAAATTTTAAAGAGAGAACAACTTTTATATATATACCAAAAATAAGGTTAACTACTATGAAGTGATAGAATATGACTCTAAAAATGAAAAATAAAAAAGATTTAAAAAAAAAAAGGGGGTTGATAAGATGGTTGAAAATGGGAAAAAGAAAAATTAAAAAAAAAAAAGTTAAAAAAAATTAACTTTTAAAGACTAAAGAATCCTGGGGAAAAAGCCATGAATTCTATGTGCATTATTCCCCCAGTGCTGGAGTTTTGCCGTTCTCATTGATCAGTAAACTTGGTCTTGGCTGGCTGTTCTTGCTGATCTTCTGGGGGAGGGGCCTGTTGCCGTGGTTCCCAAAAGTCTTTGCTGAGGTGGAATTGTCCTGCCCTTGCCGGGTCCGGGCTAAGTAATCTGCTCGGGTTTGCTCTCAGGAGCTTTTGTTCCCCACAAGCTTGACGTAAAGATTTGGAGGATGAGAGTGAAAATGGCGGCCTCCCAATCTCTGCCCCGGAGGAGTCGAGAACTCAGGGGCCCCACTCCTCAGTGAGCCCCCAGAGAAAAGCAGTCAGTCACTCCCATCTCCCCAGTCTCCAGCCGCACTCCGTGCTCACCTGGCCTGTGACTGAGCGTTTCTATCTCTGGCACCAGACCCCGTGTGGAGTCTCCATACACAGCAGATCCCTGCAGTACACTCTCAAGCCCCTCCTCCCGGGGGGGAAGGGGAGTCTCCCCAGATCTGCCACTTGTTGGGTCCCTGCTGGAGGAGCAGTGGCCCGACTGTTCTGTGGACCACGGTTTATGGCAACCCCGAGCTGAGAGCCCACTCCTCGGCTCCGTCTCTGCAGCCAGCTTTCCCATTCCGATACCTGGAAGTTCTGCCACACTCAGGCACCCCCTGGTCTTTCTGTGACCCCGAGGGTCCTGCGACCACACTGTCCCAGTGAGGGTTCCACCCCAGCTTAGCCACTGGAGCGACGTCCCTCAGCGGAGCTGACTTCTAAAAGTTCCAACTTTGTGCTCCACAGCTCTATCACTTGCCAGAAGCGGCCGATGGAGGCCCCCTCCCCCACCATCTATCCTCCCAAATATCGCCTTGGATTCACTTCTCTACACATCCTACCTTCCAGAAAGTGGTTATTTTTCTGTTCAGAGAGTTGTTACTATTCTTTTCTTCGATTTCCTGTTGAGTTTGTAGGTGTTCAGAATGGTTTGATCCCTATCCAGATGAATTCCTGGGACCAGAACTCCTACTTGTTTTTATATGTCTACTCTGTCTTTACTCCTCTATCTTCTTTTGTGTTAAACAGTGTACATTTTTAGTTATTCTTTTTTTTTACTAAACTTTTGATATTTGTAGTTGATTTAGAGGTTATAAAAGGAATTTTCATACATTATAATCTGCATATTCATATCAGCTATTGATTCTAATATTAATTCTAATATTAATATATGTACACAAGGAACTTTCCTCTAATATACCTCCATTTTCTCCCCCTTTGTGCTATATTGTATTATATATTACATATTAAGTATGCTTACAAAAACCAATAGTATAGTATTATAATTACTGCTTTATAGAATCCTATTTTTTGTAAAAGTTAAAGAAATATACAAAATATATAATTATGGAGTTATTAATGATAATCCATATATCATATTTTCCAATATTATTCACTTCTTCCTAAAAATTTGAATTAGTGTCTGGTTTCATTTTATTTCTTCATGAAGAACTTCCTTTAGTATTTCCTATAGGCAAGTCTGCTAGCCACAGATTCATTTTTTGCTTATAGAAAATATCTCTATTTTGCCAACATTTTTGGAGAATGCTTTTGCTGGATACAAGATTCTTGGGTGACATTATATTTTTCTTTCTGCCCTATAAATACATTATTCTACTGCCTTCTCTTGTTTCTAATAAAATGTCAGCTATTATTCATTTTGATGCTTCACCATAACTTAATGAGCTGTTTCTCTCTTCCTGTGTTCAAGATTTGTTGTTTGTTTTTGGCTTTCAACCATTTGTTATTTGTCTAGGTGTGGATCTATTTGTATTTATCCTACTTAGGCTTGTTGAGAGTCTTGCATCTGCATTATCAAACTTGAGAAGGTTTTAACCATTCCTTCGATAGTTTTTGTTGTTATTGTTTTGCCCCATTCTCTATCTTCTTTTTCTGAGTGAGACTCTGTGAAATCTGTTTACCCTTGGTGTGGGGCCCAATAGGAAATAACTATTTCATCCTTTTTATATTCTCATGAGATGATGTTTGAGAGATGGCCAATAGGACATAATTTGACTCCCTCTGGCTCAGAAAGTTCTAATTAAAATATTTCATATAATACCTACTCTTTTTAGTGTGATTTAATGGCGTAGATTTTTTGAATAAGAACAGGTTTTAAAAATTCAATCTCCCTTAACATTCACAGAGGATCCTTTGTATTTTTTGCTTAAAAAATTACAGTGAGTAGTTGATATCACCACATCCATGCATATAAAAGTTAAATTATCAGGATACCTGGGTGGCTCAGTCAGTTAAGCATCTGCCTTTGGCTCAGGTCATGATCCCAGGGTCCTGAGATAGAGTCCTGCATCGGCTCGTTGCTCAGCCAGGAGCCTGCTTCTCCCACTGCCTGCCACTTCCCCTGCTTGTGTGCTCTCTTGCTCTCTCTCTGACAAATAAATAAGATATATTTTTTTAAAAGTTACATTATCTTGGGGCACCTGGGTGGCTCAGATGGCTAAGCATCTGCCTTTGGCTCAGGTCATGATCTCAGGGTCCTGGGATCGAGCCCTGCATTGGGAATCCCTGCTCAGCGGGAAGCCTGCTTCTCCCTCTCCCTCTACTGTTCCTCTTGCTTATACTCTCTCACTCTCTCTGGTGAATAAATAAATAAAATCTTAAAAAAAAAAAAAGTTACATTATCTTAACCAAAATGTGGAAATGCACACACACACACACAAAACTGTTGGGCAACTTATAGCTTATAAATGAGGAAAACATATCAATCACATATATGATTGGTATATATATATATATCAATCAAAGATAATAGAGGACTTCAGCATATATATATATATATATATGTATATATCTACATAGATATATATAGAGAGAGATAATTTGGGCAACTTATAGCTTATAAATGAAGACAAAAATATATATATATATCAATCACATATATACATCAATCAAAGATAATAGAGGACTTCAGCAGATTTCATGTACATTTAAACATCTACTCTTTCATACATTAATCAAATGAGGAAGAAGGTAGAGTTTATGGCATCTTCTTCCTTGTAGTAACATAGTTTTAAGATGTTCGTCACTGACATAATTAACCTTGATGGTGTATCATGGAAATATATGCTAGTTTGGTCTATGTTTCCTTTTGGAATTTCAGTTACCCCTCCCCACCACTGTTCTGCATTAAAAGTAGGCTAAATCCTAAAGGCTGCTTCTATAATGGCTGGTTTCTGGCTGAGTATGACTATGGGAGGCTTTGACAGTTTTAGAGATTGGGAAAGAGAAAGAAACCAATATATTTCCCCCCTCTTCCTCTGCCTTGGGGGATAAAGGTGTGTACTCCACAGCTTCATTTCTCACAGACCTACTACTCTGGGTCTCAGCATTTTTTGGTGACTTTTACTTCTGAGCACTGGTAATACTGCATAATCCTGCTTTCCCTCCAGCATTATAGTGACCATGTCTTCCTACTATTGTTGATTAATACATTATATCACTCTCATTTGTTTGGTATCTGAATTCAGTGTCATCAATTCTCTGCATTACATTTACTTATTGCAAACTCTTGAAGTCACTTTTCTTGTTAGAATCCACCTGACAATTTTTTTAACAAAATAAATCTTTTATATCTTATGTGGTACTTAATCATGGGTCTCTATTTCCCACTAATTAGAAAAAAAAAATTCTAGTTTTGATCCAAGTGGTGATGGATTTATAAAAATTTATTTATTTATATTTACTTTGGGCCAAACCTTTGGTCTAGAATTGATCATTATCCTGTTATCACAGAAAAATTTTTCATTTAAATAATGTTTGTTCTTGTCTTCATTTAAGTGCATATTAATACATCAATCCAATCAAAGTCTTCTAACTTCCTTATCACTTTCTTTATGTACTCTTGTTCAACTACTTCACAGGAGTGTTGAGGAGATCTTGGCCAACAATACAGAGTTGCAAACATCTTTTAAATAAGAAAGCTTTTAAATAACACTGACACTAATTCTAATTCTTGCAGTATGCCTATTGCTTAACATGCTCTATAGACCCACATAGCTATTTGGAATTCTTCTGCCTCTGTTCCAGTGGCAGTGAAAGAACTCATCACAACCTTGATTACTGTTTCAA